>NC_068304.1:22233361-23695028 GCF_025860055.1 Xyrauchen texanus | reverse complement strand
AACTTAATATATTTTGTGTTTTTTTTTTTTTTTTTTTTTTTGGCAGCCTATTTCGTCAGGGATTGCTAGTCTTTTGCTTTAAAAACGCATTTTGCTCTTATAGGCTTACTAGAGCAGGTTAGTAGTAATTTGGATCATGGCTTCACAAGCTTGATTTTAGTTGACAGAGCGTGTGTTGAGGCTGAACTCTATAATTTGCACTTCTGTTCTTTTATTAGCGTTGGACAACGAACTAATGAGGTCTCCCTCAGTACGATGTCACCTTTATTTATTTCTTAGTGGAAAAAGTACTATGGGAAATGGCTGGCCAACCGACCCAACAACATATGCTTTCTTGTTTTGTCTCTCTTGATTAACGACATCTATTGCAGACATTTTAAACTCAATGAGGAAAGCGCGTCGATGTTCATGTAGACTTGGTTCTTGTTTCATAAAGTTTGATTGTTTTGATTATCTCGGCTCGGCGAAACTGACCCACGAATCGTTACCTGCCTTAAATATAGGCTACGGTGAACGGTTGAATCGCCCGGTTACCATCATCAAACATAACTACATTTCTGATGTTCAAAACTAAATATCTATTTTAAAAATGAGTACCTAATCTGGCCCTAGAAAGGTATATTTGACTGAATATAACTGCTTGTTTCGGCTGTTTTTGTCTTGAATATTTTACAAATTAAAATACCCATGATCTCACAGACATCTCATGGCCCAACCTCTATATTGCTATGACTTGAAGTCCGTTTGACGGTCGGATATACATAATTTATACTCTTTAGCAAAAAGTTATCAAAGCTTTGAGGCTATCATATATTGGCTTGTGTTGTTCGAATGATGAGCTCGAAGAAGGAAGAGCAATTGGTTTCCATAGCGACATCCAAAGAGCAGCGATAATAAGCAAAGCATAGACCCCTACTCCCTTAGAAAAAAATAGGAAAAAAAAGAAAGAAAGAAAAAGACAATTTAACGTCTGTGTTGTTCTTCCACGTCTCTTGAGTACCCACATATTTCTGTTTCGTTATGTTTATTGCCCCTCGTAAGACTTGGATGTGAATGTAGACAGGACATGTCTATGATTTCAGCCCTCAGATTTAATATGAAAATGAAACGACCTCTCGTCACTACCTTAGTATTCTGGCATTTCAAGTAATAATGAGGTACATTTGGAGATCTTTCGTCTGACGTAATCTGTAATTTTGCTACAAACTGTGTGGAATGTTCTGTTATGGAGCAATTAACAAATGTATGCGGTCTGGTCTATAAGCGAATTTCTTCAACTAGCCTAACACTTTCTCAACTTTTTCAACTTTTTTTTTTTTTAACAACTGCCTTACGTGTAAACTTTTGTATTGTCTATAAACTTAGACAAATAACCGTTATGTCATGCAAACCCACCAAAAGCATGACATATGTATATATATATATATATATATATATGCCTATATATCTTATTTGCAGGCTAAAAAGGAACCAAACAAATATTCGTGTTGGTTACTCAATACGTACTTATATAAATGCTTTATTGCGATGTATGCATAGGTGGAAATCGTGGGGGGTAGGGGGGGTCAGGACCCCCCTATCTGAGGGTTTTCCCCCCTAAAATATCATTAAAATATGTGTATTGTAAATAATATAATGATATATTCTTAAAATAATTGTTTAAGAAATAATATAATACAAATGCAAACGGGGCAACGACAAAAAAAACCTTCAAAAATTCCTCTTGAGAATTGTTATGTTTATTGTCCCCCCCAACATTTTGATGAAATATTCGCCCCTGGATGTATGTGCATTTTACCTGTCCGTCTGTCAGCTATCTTTGTTATTCTGAAATAAAGTGCTTTAAAATAGACTTGCTGCTTTCGGCTTGGTGGGTTGCTCTCTCTAAATGTTAGAAAATGGTGCCATCTACCCGCTATTCACAGAACTGTCACTTCCAGGACATCTCGAGACCTTGAGGCAACTTTAACACAAAGGGAGAGACTGAGGGGGTTGGTGAGGTGCTTCAAATGGTAATTTCTCCAGTCTGGGATAAAACAAGCATTAAATCAGCAACACGAAGGATTTTTAGCTCGATATATATTATTTTCATGTAATTTGCATCAATATACACAAACAATTAAATACTCCCTCCCCTATAGCCTATATTGTTTAAAATATTTGATTTTAAAACATTATTTAAATTTGTTCATATAGACAATAATGTGTGAAATCATTGAGGGTGAAAATGGAAATGTTATTGATATTAATCCCAAATTGGATCACTTCATAATCTATAAAGCAATGCGGATTATGTTTAAAGTAGCCCAAAACAACAACACACTCAGAAAAAAATATGAGTGGTTTAACATTAATGCGTTTATAAGACAGACATATTTATTTATTAAATGAAATATTATGAAGCCTATGGTAAAATTCTCTCTCTCCCTCTCTCCCTCTCTCTCCCTCTCCCTCTCTTCTGTCGGCAGAGGAAAGGATCGCCCTACTCTTTAGCACAGTTTCAAATGGACTGGTTAATTCTTGTTCAGTCATTAGCATCCCTTGTGCACGGGTTCCTCTCAGACATTTGTCTACGAGTCTTTGACTCTCAAACATCCAGAGCATTCCGATTTTCTTTCAAAATTACAACTGCACCAAACATTTTAGGTGTTTGGTTAGATTTGTTAAATAGTCATGTCGTGGCTTCGATATTTTTTTTTTTATCGGCTACCTTACCTGACCGAATATCGAATATGCCTATATACTGTAGAAAGAGAGACAATTGGTTTATTAAACTTTTTTTTTTCTCTTAAAAAAATAAAAATCCTCAAACAGCATTACGAATGAACACGATGCCTACAGGGAAAAGAAAATATAACTGTAGGGGAGGTAGGTGTGCTTTTGTTTTTTTATTTTGTTTTATTTATTTTTTGTGATCATCATTTGTTTAGGACCAATAACGACCATATTTCAGCTACTCTCCGATAAAATCATATTTATTTTGCCGCTGAAAAAAAGAATGGCGATTTAAAGGAGTAGACACGAGGAAATCAAATTGAAACAATTGAAATCACAACTTTGACAATGATGACGACTGCCTAGCGGCCTGTCGCGAGAGTTTGTCGGTTTACTGAGCGTGAGAGAGGAGCAACGAGAGAGAGGTCTGAAGCTGAGGAGTCATAAACTAAAATATCCATCCATCCATCCATCCATCCATCCATCGTCAACCGCTTATCCTGTGTACAGGGTCGCGGGGGGCTGGAGCCTATCCCAGCTAACATTGGGCGAAAGGCGGGGGACACCCTGGACAGGTCGCCAGTCCATCACAGGGCCACACAATAAACTAAAATATAAAGTTTATAATTCAGTTTATGCACAGCTTAAAGTAATGCATGCAGCAACAAATGCATTTAAAATATAATTTGATATTACATTATACTATTATGGAAAGGTAATCTCTTGAACACTACAATTTTTAAATGCATATCAGATGTTAATTTATTTTGTAGCAATGTAATTTATTCAACATCCCGTTTTCGTTTCTACATTTTGGTGAGGATCGTTGGATGTTACCAAACTTGATTGTCCAATATGCTTGTCTATATCTCTCATTTTCCATACAGTAAGGAAAAACATAAAACATTAATTGATAAAAACAGCCTAGGGCGAGTTTGAAAAAGTAGGGTTTTAAAAAAACATAAAATTGGTTGAAAAGTTTTCATGCAGAAATATCAATTCTTGTGACCATGTGATTTGGGGGCACTGAAGGATTTAGAGAAGCTATGAAAAAAAATTCTAGCTGGTTCTGGAGTTCTAAGCAAAAATACAAATTAGCTTATTATAGCGCCATCGTGTGGCCGATTCTCACACAATTGTATATACAGCTTCGAGTAAAAATGGGTTTAATCGTACAAAAATGTATGTGCATCCGCAACATTGCCTGTTGACTATGTGAATTGAGTTTCTTCATGTTAGGACTTTGTGTTGAGTTGATATTGATCAATGAACAAAGTGCGTTCAACCGAAGGTATGTATTGCTAATATCTTCGGAACGATTTCACGTTTAGAAATTCTTTTGAAAAACATTTGTCAGGAGGATATGTAGATGATGTATACAAATGTTCTAGCCTTTATGGTTCCTGAGTTATTAGAAAACACAAAACTACTTATTATAGCGCCACCTAGAGTCGTATAGAGGTATGCACGTAGTAGCGGTGCGTATTTGGAACCACACTGCCAAGTTTGGGATCTCTACGACTTAGGACTCTCTCTGACGCCCAGACAATTCTAAGGCAGAAAAAGAATAATAGCCTAATAAGAAGAAAAAGAATAAGAAAATCTCAACAAATATGGTTCCAGCACCTTCAGTGATTGGCCCCCCAATAATACCATCATTATTATAAGTAGTAGTAGTAGTAGCATTAGCCTAATAGCATTATTGGCATTGGACTGTTTTGGCGAATAATTATTTGAATTAGAACTGTTATTGAAATATTTGAGCTTAATTTCTTTTTCTTCTTCTTCTTTTTCAGTATTGTTAAATTAACCAAATGAGTAGGCTACGGCACAGGAATAACAAGCGTAAATTAGTCTACTGTTGTATAAAGGCTTTTACATCTACTGAACAGATACCAGATTGCAAAAAGAATACAGGTCCTCTACTAGTTACTGACATTTGCGAGCAATAGTGCGAACTGTGGTCGTTTGCTTTGTGATATAGCATTTGCTTTTATGGTTCAATGATAAATCAAATGTTAAATATGTTTTGTATTGCATTGCTTTTATGGCATTATTAATTGTACTATGCACATATACAAGACTCATATGGAACAGAAGCTTTCATGTAAGCTCTGCCATACACCGGCGAGATATGTTATAGTAACTCAACCATCAAACTATATTTCTGAAACAACAGACGTGTTCCAGTACGATGTAAAGATCAAATCATCTCATCGCAGCACTCTACAAAAGCACCGAGCGACGAAGGCAGTGTGTATCATTGTCTTCGGCCGCTTACTGTCTGGATGATGTTCTTTCTTCTCCGTCAAGAGCCACGCCTTTTTTTGAGAGGTACAGTTTGGGAACTGCGTTGACTAGAAGTTAATCGGCCTCTTCAAGATTTCGTATTGGTGACATCACAAATGCACACCTACTGATTTAAGTTCATTCGACGTTGTGTCTAGCAGTTCATTTGTTGTAAACTCCATTTTTAATATCAGTTAATCGGAGAATGCACATAAATGTACAAAATTATGTACAAAAAAATAAATAAATAAAAAAAACGTTAGTTGTGGTTGGGTGCGGGTCTGATATAGTCTGAGATATAGGCCTACATCTTAACATCTTAACACCTAGTGCACAGTGATTACAAATACCCCGACACAATCTCTTGCATGATGGCGAGCGATGTCAGTTCTGGAGACATATACTCTTCCTTTTTTGTTGTTGTTGTTCGAGATCATTAGCGGCCCCCTCCAGCTACAATAAGACACAGATGAATTAAATTCTCAAGCAGTGTTGCCAGTCATGCTGCGATAGGTAAGCATGCTTTAGACTGAAGTGTGGGGACTCCCAAATGTTTAGGACAAAATAAAGGAATATATATCTATAGAGTTCCATCTATATTTAAAAACACAAGGAGCAAGAAACAATTATAAATATTGAACTTCAATAATTTATTGAATACATTTGGAAATTCTGAAAAATGAGGTTCCGAAAAGGATTTCTTGTTGCTGTGTGCACCAATAAACACAAGCCAAAGACAGATTTTCTCTGGTATGCTGTTCTACATTTTAAAAGCAAGATGGCGCTATTTCGTGCATCTGTCGAAAGAGGTTCAGTTATTTACACAGAACTCTCTGGTTTTCTGTCACACATGTCGAAGTTGCCATGCTTATATAGTTTTTTTTTTTTTTTTTTCTTAAATGGCTTAATGATAACATCTCAGACAATTAATGTAAAGTGTATTAAACCCTACTTAATGCAAAATTGTTACAGCTTTTTGTTATTTGTTTTCTGAAGTTTAAGTTCAGTATTACCACTTTGATTTAAGACAAACTTCATTCAAATAACAAATGTGATAATATTAACATATTGTTATATTAACATTAATATAGCTTGTTATAGCTGTAGCTATTACATGATTCATTCATTCATTCATTGGTTCGTTCATAATTTATATTGTTGGAAATTGTTTATTTGTTAATTGCAAATGCTATTTAGATTTTTGTTTATTGCTGACGTATATAATTATATTCTTCATTTTTCTACAGTTTCATAATAATCGTAAATTGGTTTGTTAATTGCTTGTTTAATGTTGCATTTTATTTATCTTTTCCCCCCCTTTTTTTTTAAAACTCCATACATTTAAGGGAAGGGCTGCTGCTGTGTTATAGTGATTTAATCTGTGACAAATATATTTCTTATCGGTATGTCTACACTTCAGAAGTATTCAAATCTCTGAAAGAACAGAAGAAATTAAGAATTTTAACGCTTTGAAAAAGACATTGAAAACTTCGCATGGCCGTACTCTGCAATAAGCCAGAAACAATACCATGTTAATAATAATAATTTATGACATTATTATTATTATTACTAATACTACTTCTACTATTATTATTATTTATAATATTATATTAATTATTAGCAGTATCAGCTTTATACAGTACAGATTGTTTTCGTTTAGTTGTGTTTATTTATTTTTTCAGCATTTTTTTTAAACTTATGTTTTAGCATGTTAATCATGTTTGTCTCATGTCGATTTTTTTTCTTCTCTATATAAATTCACTTAAAACATTCTTTGTAAATGCGATCGTATTGCAACTTTTTTTTTAAAGCTAATTGTGCATGAGCATGCGAACCATAGGTTCAAATGTGCACAGTTTACATGAAAGATTTCTAAATGGAAACCCTAACCGACCCTTACACAATTTAACTGATGTTAGTTTTGTAGACCACTGTCCTGAAGAGGTTTCTGAAAATATCAGTATGAAATTAATAAATAAATAAATAATAATCATATTTATTATAATTATAATAATAGTTTTTCTTCTTCTTCTTCTTCTTCTTCTTCTTCTTCTTCTTCTTCTTCTTCTTCTTCTTCTTCTTCTTCTTATTCTTATTATTATTATTATTATTATTATTATGGCAGCAAAATGATAACGGGTCGTGCACGTTTATCTGTCAATATTCTGTTACTACGGCAGAGCCTTTGCACAGAGCGAATATTGACATTTGTTATTTTGTTAAAAGTACATTTCTTTTTATTATTGTTACTGTGTCATTTCTACAATCAGTTTTTTTCTCTATGTGTAAATACATAGGCTACAGGCGTTACACCAGCAGTAAATTATTTCAGAAAAAAATAAGAAAAAATAAATAAATAATTGTATTATTGAATGCATTATTATAATTATAATAATAATTGTTATTATTTTTGTTTTTGCTATTATTTGTTGTTGTTGTTTACAATATTACATTCTGAAATGCTATATCATGTTGCCATCACACACAATAACACACTAGTGGACACATCAGTCGGGATAGAGGGTCTTGGACTGGCTTTTACCAGTCTGCTTTCAGAACATTATGAGTGAGCAGTCTCCAGTCATGTTCACTCAAGTCTTGGCCAGTTCTGTGAACTTTATCACTAAATGTAAACAAGTAGTCGGTTTGGAAATAATCTTCTTTTTTTATTAGAATGAAAATTAATTCTCCCAAATTTAGATTAGGCAGATGAGATTTTTTATTTAAGTTATTTATTTAATGTATTTATTTTATTCCTTGAAACTGGTTGGACCAGAATTCGGAGGACAATAATGTGGCAATTGTGGATGCTCTCTGACCCATAAAATCTGAGGGTGGCTATTCTGGCTTTGGTATATAATTATGCAAAGCACTTTGTATAAAAGACTTGCCATCCGATCTAATGATAGGGCCTACAGTCTCATTTCATAAGAGGGAGGGTCCCACAACATATTCACTCTTAAAAAGAGTGAGGGGAACCTAAATTCTAATAATTCAAGGTATACTACAAATTAACAACAATAATAAAGTAGCTATAATATAGCTTTATGAACGTTTAAAGGCTATTGTTTTTGTAATTATAACAAAAGAAGAAGCAGAAAACCTGTTATAATTGCTTTAAATTATGTCACAATTTCACTGAACAATTAATAAAAAAAGTAACAATAAAAAACTTGGTGGTTGGGTAATGTTAACATTTTTTATGTAATTTTTCCCAATCTTCTTTTATGGTCTATAATAATTTGCTGCTAAATTGAAAGCTACATATGTAACTACGTAGCAACAAAATGTACGAGTTGTTTTGACACATTTTTAGGCTTCGAAGGAGATCACCATGGATCTGAAAAGCTCCTTACAGCTCCTCATAGACTATTGAGTTGCCAAACACATTCTTAATATAGGCTGGGTGTCCCAGTAAAGTAGCAACTTTTAAGATAATCTTAACTAATGTCGTTCTTGTTGTTAAACACGTCAATTGCTTGTTATTAAGTTGATCTAAAGTGCATTGTTCCGACCTGGCAGGTCCAAAGATGCTGAATTTGGGCACAAACTTGATCAATATCTCCAGCATTCATTTTTCCCCAACGCGAAAATATTACCAAACATAAAAATTGATTTGCCTTGGCGATAAATAAACATCTTTAAATATAGTCAAATAAATAAATATGGCGTTTGAAAGACAGGACTTCAGAAATTGTGATTGCTCGACGAGATGAATGAAAGAGGACCAAGACAAACGCATGTAATTTAATTACACGCGATGTATGTTATTATCAGGGGCTTCGCAATAACAACGTAACGTATAGTTATGCTTCTTTTGTTGGAAACTTAATAACTGATATAATGAACTAGGCCTACTCCATTTCGACAGAGACATGAGCATCTGATTTGAGATCTATCACTGCAATTGCTACTTGTGATTGTTATGCAACATGCAATATGTGAATATTATGTTGCAGGCTTAGCATGCACATACTGCAGAACGTTTCCAAGGCGATTGTTTACCAACACTTTTTTTTCGTTTCCGAATATAGGTTAGTACAAATTGGCTTCGCAATAATCAAAATGTATTAGGCTACTGTCGCAATATATTTATTTATGTATTTATTGTGCTTTTGTCTTTGATAACCTGTGCAAGAAACACCCGTTTGTTTGTTATGTTGGGCATAATATAGCCTAGCCTGCTTACGAGTGGCCCGAAACTCCTTAATTTACGAACTTTTTTACTTCTAGATAACGATGCTTTTGGGCAACTTAGCATTATTACTTAGTATTACTAAAATTCATTTTAGTGCTCCGAGAAACCCGGCCGGGGGTTATAATATGTCCTGAAAATTATGAGGTGGAAGATGAAGATGAATAATAAAATTATTATTATTATTTATGTATATATTTATTATTATTATTATTAGTGCACTCTATGGGGCATTTTGTGTGTATGCACCTTTAAACATTTTTGCTGACCGACAAAGGTGTGAATCTTAGAGCTTTTCTACCAAATGAAGTGTCGGCAGAGAGAGAAATAAAGAGACGTGCAGCTGTCAGGGGTCAGGCGAGCTGAGATTGCTTCCAGAGATCTTTTGAAAAAATCACACGTTTGAAGGCTTAGTGCTGTGCTGCCTTCGCATTTCAAGCTCAGATCAGTGAAATAAAAGAGGAAAAAAAAGAAGGGGAGAGAAAGAGAGGCAGAGTGAGAGAAAAAGAGATCAGCTAAAAGAATTCCTGATGAACAGAGGATTGGACCTGGAGAGATATCTCAGAAGACGAGAGAGAATCCATGTTCTACACATAGTGAGAACATAGATGACTATGTTTACAATTACAAGCAATGTTGCCACCAATAACACAATTAAAGTAACGCTCTTTTATTATATCGAGCCTCATATGATCAGTGTAGGTGTTTGAAGAGTGTTAAAGTATAGACTACAAAAACAAGCTCTGAATGTTGTATAATTAACTATAAATGACGAAACAAAACAATATCACATGTAACACTGGACAACTCGCTCCTGAATTTGGGCGCACCATTTCCAAAAAGTGCATACTTTTGTTTTCTTCTGTATCAAATACCACAGGGAGAAAAGACTAACGTCACAAATTATGCATTGTAATTTGAGCCACACAAATGTCAAATATAGGCTTGTTGGTGTATTGTTTCACTAACATTATGATTGATAACAGGCATACATATATTTCTTGGAGATATTTTGCCTTTATATGACGTTACTGGAATTAGAAATACGAGGAAAAATACAGAGTAGATCTTTATAGACTGGAATTTAGAGTATGCAGTGAAAATTCAAAGACTACATTGTAAAAATACAAATAAAGAAAGCCACAGAAACGAATTAAACCTATAGGCTTGACTCATGACCTTCTACTGCTTGTTTGAAAACAGTATATTATTTATTTCTGCCATTTGCAGAACAAAAATGCAAACCTGCAAATTGAAATATGTATTTTTCCCCTGTCATTTTCTAAACAATGGATTGTGTTAAATAACTTTTATAGAAGTTAATAATAATACTAATGTCAATAATAATAATAATAATAATAATAATAATAATAATAATAATAATAATAATTAACAATTAGGCTACAGTAAATTCCGAAATCGAAAATTTGTCCTGCTGAAAAACTAAAGAGGTTGAACCCAAAAAACCTGTAACGATTAGATACATTATCCAAAAATATTAAATATTTTGAAATACAGCCTGGGAATAGTTTAACTGTGCAAGTGACTTAGGGGTTGTTCTCAATATTTTTATTATTATTATTATTTATTTATTTATTTTATTGTTTATTGTTTAATCCTCAGTTTGTATAGTTCTTTATAACGCACTTCGTTCTGTTGGAATTGTTTTATTGCCATCGTTTTTTAGCATATTATATTACCTAATATTAATATTACCAAACATACTATTTAGAAATGCGGCACTCTAGTCACAATAATAATAATAATAATAATAATAATAATAACAGGATAAGCGGTTGACGATGGATGGATGGATAATAATAATAATAATAAAGCATTTGAATTTTGACCCATATAAGTAAAATATATATTTGGCTTGTGAACCACTTTAATAGAACCACGACGATATTCCGAAGCATGTTGTTCGTTATGGATAGGCTACTATTGAAAAAAATAAAAATAAAATATTGAGCCTAATTATAGTCCAATTTAGATTTCGGCCTACAACCAAATGCTGGAATTAAAGCACAGTCCCATAACGGATAGGATATATATATATATATATATATATATATACACACAGTATATATATATAGACACCGTGCTTTTATTTTTATGCACAACGTTGAGTCCTCCACGTCTCCTCAATGACTTCATGACACATACCCACATATGGTCGTCGCACAACATACCACCAGCATTGCTCCTTGGCTGTGCCATTGGTTGACAAATATATTAAGGGAATGACAGGCGTAGAAGCCCATTTACACCACAGGTCTCATACCCAGACCTATCCTGACACACGTGAAGATGTAGACATGGACCTTGACCCCTGTCAAAGCTCTTGTGCAGGACTTACATTTGATATATAGATAACATCATAGAGGCAGTCTTCAGGGCCAGTCTGAGCATGTCTACATCGTTTGTGCCCATGTTAAATGGCTGGCTATGTTCAACTGTTCTCTCAGATGTTGTCCAGATCAGTTCTAATACACATCAATGTACATTGAATGATATGAAACTGACACCTCCTGTTATTGTAGATGACAGCACTGATATGAATATTCAATTCTGAAAAGACACTTCTTTCTTTTCATTTTCTCTCACAACTCCACCCTCTCTTTTCAGCCTCTAACAGTCCAACCATATCTCCCAATAAACCAGCGACAGGCACCATTATTTTATGTTTTGCATATTTTTGATCCGTCCTTTGGCAAATTGAAGGTGAGCAATATGAAAATCCCTATAGATTTATGATCATTACCAGCTTTGGACATGCCAAACACTGTCACTGGGTCACATTTCTCTCATGCAGGGTCCTGGGCTAGGAGACATGCAAGTTCTTTTTCAACATGACATGACCACTTTCTCACCATTTGGTTACAAAAACTAGTTGTGAAAATTACTGTTGAGCATTACTTACAAGTAAAGCAGGTGATAATGGACAGTTGCTTTGAAGTGGGTAGAACTGGAATAAGATGTGACAAAATGCCAAGACACATTTTCTTCACATTAAGACAAAGATAAAACTTACTTTTTGAAGTGTAGGCATCTCATTAAATGATGTAAACTTTGAATGTTATCAAGACATTGCTAATAGACATGGACTTTAAATACATATTCAAAAGACTGGGGGAGAGAGAGAGAGAGAGAGAGAGAGAGAGAAACCTTTAAACAATTCAATATATGTGCACCTCACCAGAATAAATGCATAGAATCCCCTTTCTGCAAAAATATCCTGAATTGTCTGTCAATTAGAAAGTTTCCAATGTGTTGCTGCATCTTGTTTGATCTCCCAAGCTTAGCTGGTATACTGAATATATACGCGTAAAGATATATTCTCTTTACTCGTATATATAAAATATATAAGGATATATTAAAACCCCTTCTCTTAGGATTGGTATTGTTTGCATTACCTATATTTTATAAATATTCAATTCTTATTCATCATAAGAAAGGTCTAAAACTTAAGTTTTGATATCTAGTCATTGTTTCATAATAGAAATGTTACTGCCCAAGTCATTTCTTAATTTATGTCAACATATCAAAAGTGAGAGTTATGAAAATGAAACCGTTATAAAGACGCACATGCCTGTTCAGTGATGTAAACTCCATACCAGTTGTCCTTAGCAGGCTTCAACAACATCTAATAGAACAGTTAGTCCAAAAGTGAGTATATTTACAGAAATATTAATGGATAATCATATTTAAGCCATGAAGAATTATTATTTATGTCCATTTTCAACTAAAATATGCGATATGATCTGCTGACACGCTGTACTTTCATTTGGTGATTTCCATACCTCCAGGAAGATAGAAGGCGCACAAGTTAATTTCTCATTCTAATCATGGTCAAGAGAAGGAGGCATTTATGACATTATGCCTACCTCAGTACCCATATGACATGGCATGGTTCCACTTTTAACATGCACTTGCTAACTCCCCCAAGCACTTCCCCTAGGGGGAATCCCCACTGCCATTTTGGAAGTCCATTCCACTTCCTTCAGTGAGAGGGAAGTTTTTGTTGTCAGACCCTCAACCCCTTGATTTTTACATAAGGAGCATGCCTACTCTGATGTTGGCTATGCTTCAGGCAGCTCCATATCCCCCAATGCAACTCAATTGTGACGTGACAGCAGTTTACACTTCATAAACAACTGTAATTTATGATGGAAGTGAAGTTGTCAATTAAGCACTTTAGAACATTTATATTGAGAATTAACAGCATAATACTTGTAGCTACCTTAAACGGTTTATCACACAGTTATAGCCTATGTGTTCATTGTTATGTTAACATTTTCATTTGTGTAAATCTTTATTAATACTTTCTGACAAGCAGGGTTGGGGTGTAATGGAATACATGTAACGGGATTATGTATTAAAATACAAAATATAAGTAACTGTATTCCACTACAGTTACAATTTATATCATTGGTAATTAGATTACAGTTACATTCAAAAAGTATTTTTGACTATTAAGAGATTACTTTGCATTTTATTGTCATTTGTATCATTTAATATTTAGTGCTTTCAGATGTAAAACATTTATACATAAAATGATGCGATCCAAAGTGCATTTGAACAGTTATAAAACTCTTTCTTATGATGTGTTACATTCATACAAGAAGACAGAGAAGTAAGTTTGGATCAGAAGAAATAGAAATAAACCTTTAAATAAAAATTGTCAGGTTTACGCTAAGCTAAAATGCTATTTCTAGCTATTTTACATGCAGTCATGTAAACCAGGCACAATCATATTTTTCTATCAAGAAAATTCATGTTGGATCATAATTTCTTCTTTTCTAGTGATCTTTCAAAATATAAAAAAAATCCTTAAAACAAGATCAATTTGATTGATCTTGTTTTAGAAACAACACTTCATAAGATATTTAGGTTTTTGAGAAAATTTATTTTTAACATGTGTATTTTGTCTTACTGTAATGGCAGAGTTTTTATAGTCAAAACAAGTGAAAAACATCTACCAGTGCTGAAGAAGTAATCCAAAGTATTTAGAATGCTTTACTTACCTTGAGTAATCTAATGGAATATGTTACAAATTACATTTTGCAGCATGTAATCTGATAGTGGAATACATTTCAAAAGTAACCTTCCCAACCCTGCTTACAATTCATTCTAATTAAAAAAATAAAATTATAAATAAACAGATTTATACATAAGCCTCTGAAATCAATCTCCGAAAACATTGTTTTCTCAGGTGCAAAAATCACTAAATAATTCCACAAATTGGCATCAGCCTACAACATGCACCAAGTGATCAAAGGTTAAGTGTGTTCCAGTTAAACCCATAGCACGTCTTCCGCCAGTAGTGGACACTAAGCAGTGACGTACACCCGAGTCCATGATATGGAGTGAAGTTTGCGAGGGAAGGGGATACAAATTTGAAATGGAACGCAGACAGGGACTTCCCCATACCAGGCCATAGTAGGATTAATTATATTTCAAGCATACATGAGTTGACTTTTGAGACTTATTGTAAATATGTAGATGATTACAAAAATACATGGGTTGTCTACTATTTTTATTCTGTCTCTGGTATTATGTTTAATCTGTCATCGCAAAAGAGCTGTAGCTACACAGGTCTGCTGCCAGCTTCACCTGCCAATAATCTGCTTTCTACCTCATTATATGACTGCAATTTAAATGAGATCATTAAAATACACTGCTATAACAACTCTATTATTATTGGAAGTCAAATATAAGCACTAGTTTATGTTTTTTTCTAATGATTAATTGGCGCTAATGCTAACAGCTAATGCTATTTGCAGCCAGAATCACATGACATGGTCTTGGAAAATGTTTCCTATAACTATGAGTTTTAAAGTTATCATCCTCAAATTTTTCAACATTATCAGACTTGTGACTGGCAACCTGTCCAGGGTGTCCCCCGCCTTTCGCCCAATGTTAGCTGGGATAGGCTCCAGCCCCCCGCGACCCTGTACACAGGATAAGCGGTTGACGATGGATGGATGGATGGATCAGACTTGTGGCTTAGCTCCATTTTGTGTCAATGTATCAACAAGGTCAGTGTCATATATTATTTCATAAAAAAGTTATGGAAGAAAAAATGTCTGATCACTTTACAATAAATGTTAACTTTATTTGAACCATTTTTCTTAATGAATTTAACAGTCATTGTATTTTGAGTAATTCCTTTTTAGGCTTGTGGTCAAAACAAGGGGGTACTCAGGAACAAGTTAATCAGGGTCTAATAAAACAAATTCAGTAAAAATTTGAAATTTGAAAGATCCTATAGAAGTGCGTGTGCAGCAAGAATGTTTAGTAGACTAAGCATGTAGTAAGGTATATATATATATATATATATATATATATATATATATATATATATATATATATATATATATATATATAAAGAACTTAGCAACCTGTTTAATCATATAATCAGGGAAATACTATTGTACACCCAAAGCTGTAATGAGACCTTTCAGTCTTTCCTTTGCCTCCTTCCTGGGTCTGTGTTGTTCCATCAGCCAAAACACTTGGACCCCTTGCAGACAGTATGTGTTGTGCGGCTCTGATCTGAGCTATGGCAGGCTACTCTAACAATATTAGTCTGTCAGACATGCTGGCCGAGCTGCCACTTTCAATTTGCCCGTGACCTCTTGGCCAAAAAATGGGGGAGAAGTGGCAGAATGCAGGACTGAAAGCTGGTATTATTGGTCTGACAGCTTCACTCATCTGGAAGTAATGCAAAATGCAATTCATATTTACACTCTATGACCTTGTGCTAGAGGAACAGTGCTATCTACATGCTGGTCAATGAGGCATAGGGGAGTGAAGTGCAGATCATTCCTCAAAAGGAATTTGTCAAAACGATCCTTTCCTTATCATTATCACGAGCTGAAGTTATGCAGTGAGAAGGCTTCAAATGATGTGCTGGGTTGCTAACAATTAGGTCAATGCTGTCATTTCAGTGGCAGTAAAATGAATTGACAAACCATCATGTGAATGCCAGGATAACGTTGACTCAAACCTGCAAGTCCAGCAACAAAATGTCTTTCCAATGTGTCTATCATCCAATGACACAGTAAAAATGAAAATATGAATCAGAGAAGAAACAGAACACCCACAGATATGGCAATATGTATATGCTGATAGTATTACAAAATGAACTTGAACCCCAAATTTAACCATCTTGTCTTACATAATTCACAAACATATTTGTAGAAATAGATTTGGTATTTCCAAGTGCCCCAAAAATTTGTTAAAAGACATTAGCTTTCACATAAAATACATTTCAAGGTCCGTTATGTTTCAAGGTTAATATTTATTTCATTTCAAATAGCAGTTGTTTCTTGAAACTCCCTCTTCAAGGAGTGTTCTTCAGTATGCAATACTTAATTGTGCTAATACTAAGGTTCTTAAATACAGCTGTTGTTCTTTTAGGAATTTTTCAACCAGATAAAAGACTATATTATGTGGAATTTAAGATTATTTCCTGGTTTTGAGAGAAAAGTACAATAATAAATGTGTGTACAATGTACTTATGTGTTATCATTCTGGAGTTTTACAGATGTAGCTACATTGATAAACTGAAAAGCATTTGATCTCTATAGAACAGCATGTGCGAAAAAGCACAGGCTGCACACAGTATTGTCCATATTACCAATGTGAATTAATTTCATGAATTCACTTTGGGCTCTTTAAGGAGCACTTATGACATTCTTTGCAAATGGAATAACCGTACCAGTGGTTTGAACAAAAACATTTTGTCCATGTCAATTTATGTTATTCACAATTGAAGTAATTTTTATGATGACAACATTTAATTATACTTTTTATTCACATGGTAAAAAGAAATAAAACTATTTAAATCCAAATGTCTTGTCCCTTGTTTGCCCTTTTAATCCCCTGGCATGTGTTTGTGACATCACATGTCTACTGGCTCCAAGTTCCCGTCCCCCTGCAACTGTCGTTAACTCTACGAACAAATGAAAAATGACTGGGAGACTCATTGGCTCCCACTGATGACCTTGGGTATTATTAGAATGACCTCTCTTTGGCTTGACCAAAAACCTTTTGATATCATTTCTGGAAGTGCACAAAATGATGGCCTCACTGCCGTTGGGGAAAGTAGAGCAATACATGAAGGGGGAAGGGAAGAAAAGACAGACAGAGTGGTTTGTGTCATGTAAAATATATCCCTTTCTCCAATTCCAGCCACATAAATACTTAATAAGGGGACACAACCTGAGTTATTGTGCTCACCATCATCTTGACCCTCTTTAACAATGACAAGCAATATTTTGGCTTAACATTGCAATAGGATAAAAGGAAGTGTTACATAGCAAAGCACAGTCGATGATCTGGATTTGTGTCACAGTCAGTGGCTTGACAGAACTGTGCCTGTACAACTGCTCATCTGTACACAGTGCCATGGCCCGGTTGGAACTAAAGGTGAAGACATGGTTGTGTTTGAATTCCAGTGTGGAGCATAACAGAGCCCATATTTCATTGCCTCTGTGTGGTGCAGGTCCAGGAGAAATCATTGCATGTTACTGAGTGTGGGAGTCCTGCCCACGCAGCAGAACATGCACAGATCTTTTACAGCCTTGTGATAGAGCAGATATATCATAATATATAACATTGCATGTTTTGACTGATGCTGGAGAAAGAAAGAAAGAAAGAAACAAAGAAACAAAGAAATGTTAAAATCAGTGGGTGGAAGCTAGCAGGGGTTCCTACAATAATAATGACATTGTTTCTTTTTTAAGTGCTAGGGATATTTTATCAAGCAGTATTTTATCAAGGTGCAATTTGATTCTCTTCAATTAATTAAAAGACATGGGATATATATCAAGAGGATGAGGACCACAACATAAAGTGATGATTGCAAGCCTAAGTACATGTTAAAGGAATATTCTGTCCTCAAATCAAGTTAAACTCAATTGACATCATTTGTGGGATAATGTTGATTACCACAAAAAAGTTTATTTCGACTTGTCCATTAAATTCTGGATTATTGTGAGCCACTTACAATGGTAGTTAATGGGACCAATTCATAAATGTTAATGTACTTACTGTTTTAAAATTATAGCCACAAAACATAAACAATATTTGTTTTTTTAGATGATTTCAGTGTGATAATTTGGCTTCATTACCTTTTCTGTTTAAACTTATATCCAATTTTTTTCAACTTTGTTTCCACATAAAACTGAACTTTACAGCTCAAATATTACACAAGTTTTGACAGAAGGTGTGCTTTTATAAAATGATAAGCTTTACATTTCTGCCTTTAAACCCTTTGAAATTTGGCCCCATTAATTTCCATTGTAGGCGCCCACTGTACCCTTGATTTATTTTATTTATTTAGGGAAAAGGAGGGTCGAGTTAAATTCATTTTTGTGGTCATCAACATTATGCTGATGGTTGAGCTTAACATGTAGAATATTATAATAATAACCAGAATATTCCTTTAAGGCAAAAGCTATGTCTCTCTCCTTTTCTAATGGTTTCTAATGGTGGATGTTTACACTGAGTCACTATATTTGACATTTTATCTGTGAGGACAAATGGAAAAGCGTGTGAGAAAGTGAAGGACCAAGAACAGCCTATATGTGAGGTTGTCCCTCTTCTGTCGTTTGGAAATAAATCTGATGCCCTTTGGACTTTTACTTAATACAAAAAGGGCAGTTTATTACAGGTTATGATGAACAGATGAGAGACAGGAGCATTGGGAAAATGACAAGTGGAATGAGAAACGCTGGATGTTTAGGAGGGAGACCGAAGAGGGCTAGAGATTACTTCAAATGATAGCTATAAGTGTGGGATTCTTTGATGTAATCAGTTTTCTAAATCCAAGGGCTTGAAGCACAGATTGGGAGATGTTAGGGGCCTATACATGAGCTTTCACGTTTAGGATCTCGATTTTAGAAGCCCAGCACACCTCATTCTTATATCGATCAAAATTAGATATCCCAGTGGAATATTTTATGCTTACTGGCACAACTGACGAGTTTAATATTTCTACTTACTACAGATGGCTATGCGTATTTTCCTTTAATTTTTGCATAGTGTTCTCTTTCATGCATTATAGATACAAATATGAAACTAATAGATTACACCAAAAGTCCCAAGTCAAAGTTTGCTTTTTTTTTTTTTTTCAAGCTACACTATGTAACCTTTGTCCCTCTAGCGGTTAAACAATAAAACTGCATATGTCTTGGAAGAACATTGTTTTGATAATGATGTAAGTTGTGGTTCAGCTCTGCTCCTCTGCACGGATGAAAGAAAGGACAAGAAAGATATCTGAAAACATTTCATCAGAGCAGATAAGTGACATACCTTATGCTGTTGTTTTTACTTATTGGAAACAACTGGCAACATTTGTTAACATTAGACAGAATGATTGCTAGTCTGATAAGGTCAAACGTTGTAAGGTTTTTATAACTGCAGGATATTCTGGCCAAATGGACCACGATAGCAATTTATAGATTGTCGTTGTTACCAACCAGTGGTCAACATCATTTCAAGACTCACATGTCCTTGGCAATCCTAGGACTAAAGGATTTATTTATATATACTATTGCCATTATAAAGAAAAATACACACTTGTGCTAGCAAGTGAAAAGTTCTGCATCGATAAAACTGTAAATTCTTGTATTTGTGTGATTACACAACTATACATAAACTATCTCAATCAATATCTTACCTGTTGAATAACAAAAAAGCCATCTCACGGGTCGATTTGAAATCCTTTCAAATGTCGGGGTTGTTGCCACCTCTGAAAAGCCAAGCCGATGTTGATTCAGGTTTTATTACGGACTCCGTTGCTTTCACTTTTTGCTTGTAGACTCTGCTATGTTTGGGGTTTCTTTGTTTTTTACAACCGGTGATTCCCCAGAGTTTTGTCATTTTTAATGATCCATGGTCGATTTTTCTTGTTTGTTGTGACAAAAAACTTTCAGGTTCATGCTACTCTCACACCATACATTCACTACAGTATCCATGTACAGATTTGATGTCAACACCAGGGGTGTAAAGTAACGAATTACAAATACTCGTTACTGTAAATACGTTACTGTATTTAACTACTTTTTCCCAAGAATTGTACTTTTTTAAGTAGTTGAAAAATTGTATACTTTTACTTGAGTATATTTTAAGTGCTGTAACTACTTCTACTGCACTATTTTCCCACTCGTGACAGTCGTCGTGACTCCCATCCAATCAAATTACACGTAAAAATACGGCTGCTGCAGATCTGGCGCCAACTGTAATGGATCTGGAGAATGCAACAAGCACAGTTTACAGCTGAACAAACAGCCTGGCCACACCTGGAAGGTCTTTTCGCACTGAAAAAGGCCAATTGCATATTCATGTCATGTGAGTTTAGCTTGCTCAAGCCAGACATCAGCATTAATCCTGCCTCTAATTTGAAGAAACATATCAAGGTAAATTTCATATTTCTGCTTACTAGATTCTGTGTCTATAAAGTTGCCTGTAATTTAACTATCTATCACTGAGATTATTGGGCTGCTGTGAGCGATTAATGCAATGTTATCAATAGGGCTGGGCAAAAAATGATGTAGATGTTTTTCTGAAAAAAGAGAAAACATTTGAGAAGTCTTCTATATTTAGCCTATGTTCTACATCTAGTAGAGGGGTGTTCATTACATCAATCGCAATAGCAAGAACACCACTGGTTGGTTGATCTAGATGAAATATAATAAGATAGGATGTACTTTTTATTTCGTGACGTCTGTCGCTGTGTGCTGCTTGATTGACAGGAGGCTGCCAACTAATATTTAAGCGCTTATGCGGTTACGTGCCTAAATGATCAAATACACTTTATAATTCCGCCAATGCCCGTCGGAACTTGAAGTGTACATTTAACCGAATTGAGCACTAGTAGGCTATGTCATATAAAGAATATTAATCAAACAACAATAACAAGAAAATGAGAAAACAACTCACTACTTTTGGCCGAATATCTTGAGTAGCTTTAAAACTATTAATGTAATAGAATACAACAGTGACATTTTTTAATAATAATATTTTTTGAAAATATTGAGTTTTTAATAATACTGACCCCCGATGTAGAGAGTTTGTTAATTGGTATAATAAATGACCAGGAAAGTAAAGATGATAATATAATTTATAATTATGCTTAGCCTTTATAAAGATAGAAAAGTATCAACATTTTCAGAGCAATACTTCAGCAGAACATTCCACCAATCACAAACTTCTGAAAATTGTGCATCAAACATTAGAATGAGAACTATTTATTGGCTTAAAAGATACAAGAACTAAATCAATGTGGAATATTGTATCTCAAAATGAGGACAATGTGGTTTCAATATTTAAATCAATTTTTGCTAGAAATTCTTCTCTCTACCCAGTAGGTGGCGATATGCACGAAGAATGTGAATAACCAAAAACACAAAAAGAAATGGAAATTTAAAATGGAGATTGAAAGAGCAGGGAGGATAATTATTAAAAAAGGAATTAAATATTGATCTGTTTCTCACTAAATCAATCATATCGCTTCTGAAGACATGGATTAAACCACTGGAGTCACATTTATGCTGATTTATGTGATTTTTGGAGCTTCAATATTTTAGCACTGATTCACTTTCATTGTATGGACCAAAAGAGCTGAGAAATACTTCTAAAAATCATAATTTGTGTTCTGCAGAAGAAAGAAAGTCATACACATCCAGGATAACATGAGAGTGAGTAAATAATGAGATCATTTTCATTTCTGGGTGAATTATTCCTTTTTGAGCGTGATGTAGCCCCTGTACCAAACAACTTTTCCCATGCCTGCTCTACCTCCTCACTTGACATGCCAAGTGATCCTGCTTATTTAGTATATTTTTTTGCATTCCTTGCATTGTTTGAACATGTTTTATACACAACAATAACACTTTGTCAGCATTAAGGAAAATTAAGACCCTACACATAAACTGATTTTAATGTAATTGTTTCATACATTCCAATTTATACTTGTGATCAGTGTATGGAAAATCACTTTTTAACCTTTTAATTTCTGTTATCATGTCTACCTTATATTTATTAGAATCAGATTCGTGTAGAGTTTATCATAGATAAGAGATGTATTTTAAAAGTTGGCATACAGTGTTCATTATCATGGGGCATAGGTTTTGTAACTCAGTACTCAATACTCACAACTCAAGAGTACTTTTAAATTAGCTACTCTTTTACTCTTACTTGAGTAGTTTTTAGGGCAGCTACTTTTACTCTACTCATACTGCATTTTTTGTGAAGTAACAGTATTTCTACTTGAGTATGATTTTTCAGTACTCTTTCCACCCCTGATCAACACACACAGGTCAATGATGCATGTATACAATTTCCTGCGAAATCCGTCTGGACAGCTCTAAAATATAAATCTTTATTTTAGGTTTATCAAAGTGTATTTGGGTAAAGTAAAGACATGGTTTGGAGGATGGGTTTTTGTTGCACCCTCTCATTAATAACATTTTGTTATTTTTTAACAAAAAACGTTACAGCTTTCAAAAAAGTTCAAGGTATTAATGCCAATTAAGAGAAAGCAATTAGTAGCCATTATTTTTTAACAAGAGATCACTACAATTTGTGGTCACTGTTCATTTTAAATATTTATTTACAAGAAAGACAATATTCAGTGACACTTTACATTGTCAGTGTTAAAGTAATGTTAGCCTAAATGAATTACTCACAAATTATTTTTGAATATGCATTTAAAAGGCCTATGCATCATTTTTGGAGCATGTCCTCACAAGTCTTTCAAATAGTTTTTGTTATGTCTAGGCTTACTGTAGGCTATGTTTCCCGAAGCACGTAAGTAAACACACGTAAACACACGTAAGTAGGCTACTTGGGGGCGTTCATATCGAGCACGTCCTTGGGCTAAAATAAACAAAAATAAAACAACACCACGAATAGAGCAGGTGTTTTTACCAGTTTTAGGCCTTTTTTTAACCTGACACTGCGTCTAAAACACGCGATGTTCCTACCAAAAAATTAAATTAAATAATAAAAAAAGAAAAACTGCTAGATTCGGCGCAACAAACAAAGACGTGAACAATCAAAGCACATGTTTACAGGTAAACAATAATAATAATACACTCTTTCCAAGACTAAAAGGTGTTTATAAAAGTATAATTGGGTTGCACAATATTCATGTCGCATTTTGCCATAGCTTGCCATGGTTCTCACGTGTAAACAGCCTATTAGTTTTACATCAGCGTATGAAATCTTACCGTATGCCTATTATTTTCAGAGTGCCAAAATGAGTGCTTTTACCCGAGGCAAACTTGCTCACGCGTTCATGACCATCTCCGTGTAACAGCCAATGAAACCGGACACACGCCGTCAGGCAGGTGGCTGTATCCCTGTCAGGTTGCGTGTTTACTTCACTGCATGTGGATCGCACAGCTCTAAGGACCAAACAGGATAAATATCTTGTTTAACAGCTAACAGTTTAGATCTAAACTATCCAACCTGCTGTCGGATCGTCAAAATGTATGCATAAAATATACGTAACAAAAGTGCATAACAATTTCCCTCAAAATGTTCCTTTTTGATTCACTAGCTAAACTAATACCATCTACACCTCAAAGCAGTGACAGTAATGGATCCAGACCTATGAAATATGATTGATTTTGTAGGGGTTAGTCTTGAAGTCGTCGGACTAAAGGGCAAAATGCTCAGATTGGTTGCATGTATGTTTTCCAACCTCTTTCCCTCCTTCTCTCCTTCCTTCATGCTTCCCAATTTGTCCTTTATTGAACATTTGTCTTCAGTGCATCTGCTCGCAGTTAATTAAAATTTGAAGGGGTCACTGTTCTGACTTCAGGCTGCTTGCCGCCCTCCTTCCAGCAGCTTTCACATGAGCAAACTTCACAGGTGTAACACCGTGGCTAACAGCTGTTCAGGGACACTTACAGCACCTTTAAATACAAGAGAGGAACACCAATGCCCCCCTTCTCTCTGGCAACAATTCAGACTGCCCACATCCTCTGCCAACATGACTGCGTGTAGGCTACTCTATCTCGCCTTATTCATGGTTTCTCTTGCAAATTAAGACGCTCGGTTACACCACAATAAGAGAAGGAAAAATTAACCTTTTAAATAATAGGATTAGATCAAATGTTTCATTTGTTTCACATGCAAATTACACAAATAGGAGATCTAAATAATTTTCTCATTATTATTTTCACCAATTGCTGCGGTATTTGCAGTTCTTGACCAATAACAATCAATCTATTATTGTCTTTTCTATAATAATAATAATTATAACAACAACATTATTATTATATTATTATGAATCATAATAATAATATGAATCATAATAATAAATATCTACCCATTTTATTTAAATCAACACTTTATTGATTATTTCTAGATTATTTAATAGGCTAATATGATATGATAATATTGTTATTACTGTTTTAGCCTAGCCTATAGGCTAAATGAGTTGAGGGTCGCACCGAATTTTAATAGCCCGGGAGAATTTTTGAACAGAACTTTTAAATACTTTTGCATGTAGCTAAGTTTTAAATCTTTGTATAGTCATTGACAGAGAAACAGACAGTGGCCGTGTGATTTGGCGTCTGTGATTGTGAGCTGATTGAAGCAGCTCTTACCACGTCTGTTTTCGTTTTTTAAGCAGATGACAACCATGACTAATTCAGGCCAAGATAATCTGAACTTTCGTTCACTGAAACGTCGTAACGACGTCCGAGTTAGACAGTCTGTTAGTATGTCGCAGCCTTAGTATGTGATAAAAAAAAAAAAAATGCTTTAAAAATTGGGTCGTAGAAAACAAACAAACAAAAACAAAAAACAAATATAAAATAAACTTCTTCAGTTTGTATTTTTATTGCAGAAATCATCATCATCATTACCACCATCAAATTCATCTCTGTTGTCAAAATCATCACATTATCATAATTCTAATCACGTTTTGTCTGGTCTAAATCCGCTGTTTAAGATTGCCTCCTTAGACTAAATTCTGTGTCATTAACACTTTATTTATCAAATTTTTTAACCTCATCTAAAGTCTTTCATTTAGATCCGTGTGAGTAATATCCAACATTTTACATTGATGATTGCAGCAAATGTTCACCAGGACAGACAAAAATGTTTAAAGTGCCCTTGATTGTGAGCACAGTCAAATTATGGTGTGCTGCTGCCAAGACAAAATCATAGTAACTGAATCATCCCTCCAACTCTGTTTGAAAAGTCAGAAATGGGTCTGGATAACAGAGGGAGCTTGGAAAGTAGTGATTGATACCATTGTCCAATTTTGACCCTCTATTAACATGGCTTCTCATCATCTGAATCTTTTCATCCCTTCCCACCACCAAGGAAGACAGGGCAACCAATTTCTGTCAACACTCCCAGGTCGACTTTTCTTATCCTTTCTCAACCCAGGTTTGCGCTACAATCATAGGACGGAAAAGATATCTAACAAGCTTTCCCTTCTATTCATCTGTCCTGCAAATTATTATTCCCCTCAACTGTTCTTCTGTTTATTTCAGGTTTTACTATTTTTCCCTTCTTCTCATGATGTACAGCATTAACCAGATTTCCATTTTGGAATGAAATGTTGCAGGTGCTTTCTGATTCATGAGAAATGCATTTATTTATTTATTTTTTTGGTTGAATTCCTTTGTGTATCTTAATTATTAACACATAACTAAACAAGTTAAGCACACTTTAAAAAAATGTAAAAACATTTTGCCTTATCCATGACCAGTGCACAAATATTCTTCCCATCATTTAACTGGAGATGAAAGCGCTGTAAAGAGAATGAGAGAGGAGGGAAAAAGGAGAAGGATGACCTTCTGGGTGACAGACATAGGTTGGAGGGTGGCATTTTATTGTGAGCCTCTCACTGAAAAGGAAGAAAAGGAGAGGACCAGTCAATTTAACGCAAGAACCAAGAGAGCAAGAGGGTTGCTAAGAGACGGGAGATGCTGCACAACTTCCATCGGGAGGCAGGCTCTGACCTTATGCAAATGCAGCTCCCCAAATCTTTTGTGGCAAAGGCAGCAAATTCCCCTTGCCGTGTCACCAATACCTGGCATCAAGCCTTCTCTTTCAGGCCATTGTGTCACCAGAGAAAAGAGACCGGCACAGTTGAAAAAGAAGATGATGAGTCTCTCTGACAGACAGTAAGAAAACATGCTTTTGTGATATTTCACTGTTGATTTTAATGTTAGAAATGGGTGAGCGTGGAAAATTTACAATACATGCATACTGCACATTAGGCACACAGCATATAAAGCTTTCACAATGAACACATGCCTCCAAATGTCAGCTAGCCCCTAAGCCCCAGTAAGCGACATGTCCAAGGCTAAAAGCACCCATTCCCATTCCATTTTCAAATTGCATCTCTTCAAGCTCTCTAAAAGCTCTATGAAGGCACATTAATGTATCAAAGCAATCAGACATGTGCCAGGCTTAGGCAGGCATGCAATAATTTGTGGCATGTTATTAGATCATATCAGAGCAGAGAAAGGGGGATTATGCAGAGTATTCATATAATTACCAGTATATGGGCCGAGAGTGGATGTCTGCTTCGTAGTCAGTTCTGAATTATATGAATGTGTAATGTGCTTTAGTCACAGAATATGAAATAAATAGAATTTTTTCATTTCCATATGAAATGCCAAGCACAGCAACAGCTGAAATAAAGTATGGGAAAAAGACATCTCTATCCAGTAATACATAATACACTCTCCTACATACCTGGCTATTATTCAATCGGTCTAGCTGAAAAGGTCATTACATACCTTGATTATTTATTTGTCATTATTTCTTTACTTACTTACTGTACTTAATATTATTTACATAAGTCACACTGCTCTTCTGTTTAAAACATCAGATGCAATTATCATGAGACTGCTGATTACCTTGCCTTGACACAAACATACTAACATGCAATGTATGTGTGTCTGCCCTTAGGCCAAAAACACTTTTTATCTCACCCTCCCTCTCTCTTTTTCTCCTGTCTCTCTCTGTCTTGCTCCATTGCTGACTTGCTATCTCTGCCCAATCTCCACTGGGCTTTGTTACATCAGTCTTTATAAACTGTTTGAGCTGTAGCATAGAGGTTCAGGGGTTGTCTCTGACACTTGTCTCTCCACCAGACAAACAAGCAAAGCCACATCTACCTGCTACAGTATGACCTCCTTGCAATCCAACAAGGCCCCAGAGACAGTTCAAGACAGCTGACAATGGAAGAGGCTGGGTCTGAGAAGCATCGTCTTCTGTTTCACACGTTAGTCTTTGAGATTCAAAGTTCACACATCACATTAGCAACATACAGTATATCAGTGGCAGATGAATATGGGGCATGAGATTGACTTGAGTGCTATTCCCATAGAAAGTGTTCTTGTGATAAAAAAAATGCTCAACAGAATGTCTCAAGATGCACTTTAAAAAGTTGTTTCAAATGCATCTTTTGTTTTTAACTGAAAAAAAATATAACATTTCTTATAAACTGTGGTCTCCATGGTGCGAGGAGCTGAAAAAGCAGCAAGATGCATCATAATGGTCAAAGACATCCATCAAGCCAGCAACACATTTACATGAAACAACAACAACAACAAAAAAAACTATTCCAAAACAGGTCAGACGGATTCGCATCATGTGTGAACAGCCCCTAGACATATAATGATATACAAAATGAATAAAGACAAAGGCCAAAAGATAAAGGGGTTCAAAAAGTATGGAGTGTAATAGAGAGAGAAAAAGTGAGGAACAGTCAGAGATTGGATGAGAGCTTGTAAAATAATGACAGCCAGAGGGGTAGAGGGGTTACAACCTTCTGAGAAGGCTGTATCGGGTTGTATCAGGTTATCTGAAGTGGTCACTGATAATGCCTTTCATGCTTTGTTTGATACCTTTTGCTGGCTGAGAGAGTGGCCTAATCAATACTAGCAGTAGATCAGTGCTCTGGGGTTACTATATGGCAAGCTCGCCAGCGGCTCACCCACAGTCAAGAGCCAGCTAATTGAGCTTTGTCATTTCACCAGGTCAACCTGAAAATAGCACATCCATTCATCAACCTTTATCTGTGGCAGAGACCTATCTTTCCACAGATGTTCTCTCTGCATCTGCCTCTTTTCACCGTGATATTTCATCAGCCTCATCATACACAACATCAATCCCGCTATGAAAGGCAATATAGGCCTGAACCTTGAAATCAGTTTTTCAACTCATGTCTCAAATTATCCTGTAATGATGTGTTTGACCATTCAAAAGCAAGACATAAGCATGTGTATTGAGCAGATTTATAAGCGATGTGTAATTTACAGTTAAAAATATAATTTCCAAAAAAATGTATAATAAAATGATAACATAAAAAAAGCGAATTGCTTGAGGAGAATATCATTTTTCTATGTGTTTGCGAGAGATAAGGGCAACTGTGAGGAAAATAGATGATCATCCGAAGCTATCTTTGTCAGTAATATACACAGTGGGCAAGGAAGTGTAATAGCACTTCTCTGGTTTTACAATGATATCATATAATCTAATGCTTTCACTTACACTGTTATATTTATTTAACCTGCTGAGGGGATAGAGCAGAGAGGTACAGTGTCCCTGCTGCTAGGAGCACACACATTACACACTACCGTTGTGTTTTGCCATTGATTACCCCAACCACATTGCTCACAGACCATAATTTAACACAGCAGGCCCAGGACCTAATACTTTAAATTCAAACATCATCTATACTTCAGGAGACACAAAAACAATTGACACTTAAAAACAGTGCAGCACCTTTTTTTAATAGAATCTGAAGCTGGTTGCTCCCTCCTTTCTTACTTCATGACTTATTTCCCATTTCATCCAAGCTTGTGCTGCTGCATTTCTGTATAGCAAACTAGATTTCTGTGGGAGGTTTTCAGATTTTTATAAAGCTGCATCTAGAGAAATACTCAGTGATAACAATGCATTATTGTCAGAAAGAAGCAAATGATGAAAAGTGGTCATGTTTGCATCTGCCTCAAGCAGCTAATGATAATAACATAGAGATTAGAAACAGTAATCACATAGGTGAAATTACACTAAGATTTGCTACAATTTGCATTAGGAATTCATGCATTATTTCTTATTTTCATGGAGCGATGTTTAATTAACTGATTGGCACGAGCATGGATTAACAAAAAACATACAATTTTGTACAGAACAGATAGATTCTATTCTAGTATTGGAAATAGAGTCAATCAAATGTTCTTGCCCAAACATCAAACTAGTCACCTTTCATTGTTTTTCTTATCTTTCCTTGCAAACTGGCTGACTGATATAATACAAACCAGAATGCAGAAATTCACTCTAAATTTTCAGTTCAATCCTAGACGCCTGTTTTGTTGATTATTAACAGACTTCCTATCAATGAGATAAAAAAAACACAAGAGAGTACAAATGCGCCACTTAAATCCAGTTGCTGTATATTGATGTCCATGAAAAAGAGCCTAGGTCATGTTTGACCACTGGCAGCCACTGTTTGCTTTTTGCTATCGCCTATGGGAGGAATGTGTTGGAGAGAGAAAGATAGATAGAGAGAGAGAGAGAGAGAGAGAGAGAGAGAGAGAGAGATTCTGTCCCACAGCCAATGGCATTGTGGATAACCTCAAAGGAAAGGGAAAGGCTTGCCATAGCAAGCAGCTTGAAATTATACAAATATTTGTAAGGTGAACTGTGCTTGGAGAATATAATTTTAAGGCATTTCAGTGTGTAGAACTGAGGTTTCTGTAAGTTGAGCTTTGTTTATAGGATGTGGTGTATTTAACTCACTTTTAAATGATCATATTTGATTAGGGTCAGTTTAATGCAAACAACAGTCATCGACACATCGTAATATCCAGAGACACAAGTACAAGTGTCCATTCATTCTTAGAGGGGAAGCTGTGATTAATCCTCCCTTTTTTAATTAGCTCATGAAAAGATCACACAAAATTCTGCAGAATTTCTCAGATGGAAGCCCCTCCATGTGGTGCCCACAAATTCAGGCAACGATCAAACTTGTATGTTTGAAACAAAGTGATTTGAAGTCGAGCTAGCCCTGCTATGTGGATCTCTATTTTTTTCCAAAGTTAAAATGAGCATCAGTGGGGATTAATATGCATTAATTAAACTGACTGTGTAGCCTTTAATGAGGAGGAAAGGATTTGATGTTAATTCTGGTGATCTCATAGAGGCTTCAATCCACTTAATTAACTATCAAAATAATCAATAATAAATATATTTCATTACTACCCAGTTATTTTCACCAGTCTCAAAGCCAAATGTTATTAAAATAACACTGTTTATGTAGCGGGTATTAACTCACTAATGGACCAGGAAAATAAAATCAGAAGACTGCACGATACGAAACGGAGGTGGTGGTGATGCTGAGAAACAGTCAAAGACAAAAGGTAAGTTGAACCATAAAAGGTAGCTTTACTTTGAGTACTTAGTGTTTTTTTCCTCTTTAGTATTTTTCTTTTTACCTCAATCACAAAATAACAAAACACAATGACAGAAAAAGAAAATACAATAAGCTATATATCTCCTGGGTGCACCCTCTAAATAACTTTTCGTATATCAATAATCACAATCACATCCAATGTATTCAAGTGAACACAAATGAAAGACAAAACAAAACAAAATCACCAGTGGTATTACATATAACCCACTGAAATAATTTCTTCAAGTTCAGCTGGAATATCAATTGGAATATTGATCAGTGTTAAACTTTCCCAATTGCGCTCTTGAGATGCTTCAGTCCCAAGGGAAAAAAATATATCAGTCTCTGAAAATGTTCTCTTACTTATCTGAGTAGAAATAACGAATTTCCGAATTTCAAGGTCAGAGTTTACCAAACTTGAACTTTGTTACGAAGCGGAAGACGAAATTTCGGTGTGCTTGTGTTTCCGTTCTCCTGCGTTAGGCCCTATATGTGTTTCAATGGAAGTGGATTGCGCGCGATGGCATTACTCAGCTCTACGTACTTTCATTCAGGTAATGTCACTTTGAAAGCTGTCATCACTTTGATAACACTTTGAGTAGTGTTGTCCTCTGTCTATGTTTTCAGTTGTTTCTTATTTATTAATAGTTTCGAGCATGTGGATTGATGATGACAAAGTTTTTATTGTAAAACCTTTTTATAGCTAGGATTATACGGACCACACTTTTAGACACGTCCATTGGTGATTTCTCCCACAGCATTTATTAATTGTGAAACTTAATTGTCCTAACATTTTATCCTACCCGTCAGATTGTTATACCAGGGCTTACTGCGCATGCGCTGTATGATACACATTAACTTATCAAATTGCAAACAAGCACGAAACTGTTGTACACTGTAAAATATAATGTTATGAGTTTGCTTAAAAATATAGTGCATAATTTTTGCGACCCGCTATTTAATAAAATTCCACTATGAATATTAAGCTGCGTTACCTAAAAAAACTTAGTTGCCTATGCCCAAATTAATTAGCTTCCTTGCGATTTTGTTCTTAAAATACTGTGCCATGTCAGCGAATACAGGCTTTTTAACCCTTAAAGTCTAGGTTTACCCAACTATGCATTTTAAGCTTATTTGGCTCTGTTCATTTACTTTTAATTAACTTTAAAATAAAATGATCTGAAGAAATAACAGACAACTGGTGAATATCAAAGGTTTTTATTATCAACCTTCAAAATTGACACAGACCACCTGAATAACCTGCCTGTTCTTTACAAATTTACAATCACACTTGTATTCCTGCTATCCCAGGACTAGAATGTGTTCTCAAATACAAAAATAGTTACAAAATCATGAAAATAAACACAAAAATAAGTGTGCTGTGCAATGATTTCAATAATTTCAGTCAATCAAAATTAAAATAATTCAAAATGCATTTTAACAGACTGCACAAAAAAGGTATGCTTAAAAGGATAGTTCATGAAAAAATAAATAAATACTCACCCTCATGTGTCATGCCATCCCAAATGTGTATGATTCTTTCTTCAGGAGAACACAAATGAAGATTTTTAGAAGATTATTTCAGCTCTGTATGTCCATACAATGCAAGTGAATGATGGCCATAACTTTAAAGCTGCAAAAAGCACATAAAGGCAGCATAAAAGTAGTCCATAAGACTCCAGTGGTTAAATCCATATCGTCTGAAGCGATATGATAGGTCAGGGTTAGGGATGGGCGTTTTGGTCATTTTGTCTACTCGAGTACTCTAACTAATTACTCGCCGAGTACTCAAGGGGCAATTACATGTCCATAACTGTATAATAACATGTCTGACAAATGTCTATGGCTCCTGCATTGCATCTTGTTGTTTCAGTGTATCGTCTATTTATTATTATAGGCTGTTATAAAATAGTATTTTACAAAATGTACAAAAGATTGCAGAATCAAAATATAATGCATCTTATTTTGTCGTTATGTGAAGATTCGCTACCCAACATATGCACAACACGCCTCTGTCTGTTCTTCCTTCAGGTTACCGTAGTAACACTTACACTTAGTAAGTGTTCACCAGTTTTTTTATTGACTGTCTGAACAGTATAATTTCAAATAACAGGAGATGCCATAACCATTGCGTTTTAATATGCGTGTTAAGTTGATGTTCAGTTTTGAAGATGCTGCATTGTGTTCCATTTAACTGCGCTCTGTCTAACTGTTTGAAACACGCGCTGTACACTGCCACACGCTGGTGTGTATGTGTATGTTTTTCCAAATGTTCACTCTTGTGAGGAAAGCTGCGATGCTCTGTATTGTTGTTGCTTTGATTCATGAAGTGTTCCATTCAACTCGGAGAGTCTGAATTTCCACCTTTCAATTGAGGAAAGTGCAACGGAATGATACTTTATATCGAATGCCTAACTTGGAAACTTGAGCGGAAATCTTCATTAATTTTGTTGAGATGCAGGTGTGTGCTACGTCACACAGGGCAGGGAGGTTTAGTCAGTGACAGTCATTCACTTTTATTAAATTATATCCATTAATGAGTCAAAGTTGTTACATTAAATGATGATAAAGAGTGTTTACTAAACATTTTACAGAGACAGGTTTTCAAAACACAGTTAATTACACTCTTTGTTTTGATGATCATAACGATAGCATTGCAGCGTCGTATCAGTTTGTTTGCCATGAGATGTCTCTGATAATCAATGCACCCCTCAAAGTCACAATGTAATCATTCTCAAAATTAAATATAAGCTCCCTCTTTGACATGTTTAGTTTAGCTTTATTTCGAATTGAGTGAGAAGTCACATCATGTTTGATCACTATCGATCACCGTTTTCATGATCGATCATCGCTGCCACATCCGAGTACCCATGTCCTCGAGTTCTCATGCCCATCCCTAGTCTGGGTAAGAAACAAGCACTTTTTTCACTAACAATCCCCACTTTCACTTTCATATATGTCTTCCCTTGTTTTTGGGGATTCACATTTTTTGTGCATACTGGGCAGGGAGGAGATTTTATAGTAAAAAATTACTTTAAAAATAATAATTACTTTATTAAATATTAATCTGTTTCTCACCCACACCTATCATGTCGCTTCTGAAGACATTGATTTAACCAGAGACTTTAGCAGAGACGGACCACTTCTATTAAAATGAATGGGAGAAATTGGAATGCCCAACAGCAGCCCACGGTCAACAGATGTACAAAGGAAGTCCCGCCTTTCAGGTAAAAGAGCCAATCACCTTTTGGATACAGACATCGGCTCTCATTTAACTCGAGAACACGTATGCGCATTAGCTAAACAATCCGGGAAAAGAAGCACAATTTATGATGTCTAGTCTTGTCAGACTTTATTGCTTGAATTTTGTTCTTTGATCGTCGTCTTGACCAACCGTTTAGGAGATTTCAGTCTTTTCCCATTCAAGTAGATAGGAGCTGCACTGTCATGACTGGGAATAGCCTCCCAAGAGCCTTAAAAAGATGGCCGCTAGAAAAACCTTTTCCACTGGAGTCATATGGATTACTGGTATGCTGCCTTTATGTGCTTTTTGGAGCTTCAAGGTTCTATAGGTATTAACCTACAGAGCTGAAATATTCTTCTACGAATCTTCATTTGTGTTTTGCAGAAGAAAGAAATGCAGAATATTAATTATTGTCAGTGACAATCTCAATATCGTTTAAGTCAAGTGGCAACCACAACAAACTCATTACAGACAGAAATGTATGCTTCACATGATATTGATGTATGTTTTTATTCATGTCATTTCAAACACTAACTGAGGTGCAATTTAAAATCATTACCTGAATGTTCAGACGGTTTTAACTGTAGATGCAATTGATGAAGCTGAATATAAAATGTTAGCTGGTTTCAAGATGCTGTTTACAATTTGAAGTTTGCATTAAACATTTTAAATTGGTGTAGAAAAGGGATTATCTTGCTGGAATTACCTGTTGTTTCTGCTATGCGAGTGAGGAGTTGCAGCTGCTGTGTGAGTGAAGGCCCTGAGCAGTGGTTGAAGATGTGGAGTATCTGCCTGGTGAAAAAGTGTGCGGGCTCCTTTGTGTTTGTTCGACTGTGAAGATGTACACATCTAATTAGCCTCATGCAGACAAACGTTTAATATACCATAGATTTGCAAACTAAATGTAACGTAAGTTAATGTAACTTCATTAAGCAAATATAAACTTGAATACACAGAAAATTGATAGCAAAAACAAAAACCCTCTATGATTTCACACTGTTTAAAGTAATTTACCTTTGTGGCAAAAACTTGGTGTTGACCAACATGAGCTTCTCTAATCCAAAATGGCAGCCAGCCCCAAATAAACTTGCTTGAAAATTAGTCACATTCTGCATAACGGGGTTTCCCATGGAATCTTAAAAAAAATTAGGCTGGGTTACTAAACTTCAGATTATTGTTGCTTCACTCAAAATAATTAGCAAAATTTCTTTAATATTATGAGTACAGCATAATCTCAATATCTTGTGTCACAAATATAGCATTTAATTAAGGAAAGTTGACAACATTACATTTTCAGTCAAACCTGTTTATTTTAATGAGCAATATTTGCTGAAACAAGGACTAATTTTGTTCAATGTAGGTTGGATATTATTTCCTGAAAAATGTACAGTTATGGTAAGGCTGCAACTATATTACACAGATACATTCAGTTCCCAAGTCTACTTCTAAAAGCTTGCACAAAGCAAACAATTTTATATTGATGACTCAATGTCTGTGCTATTTTTTCTTATAAGTTATGAAGTAATTAACAAGCTGTCCATTTGATGAGTACACATGCTAGTGCTTATACCTTCCTATGTGCCTCCAGTATGCTTAATCACGCATGACCAGTGTGACCTGTTTTTATTCATGAGTAAATGGTTATGATTATAGTAACTGTTAAGGGATATGGGACGTTCCAGAGCTGACTTTGAACGGGAACTCAAACTAATGATCAAAATTAGTTTCAGGCATGCAGTCCAGGTGAACATAATTACAGAGATAAATGGGCCAAGCAAGTGACCGTGGCTTATGGCACGCTGCCATGGGACAGGGCATTTGTTGTGGAAGTTCCAGTGTTGCTACGCCCCATATACTCTAGGAACACAAGTGCTTCCTCTGAGATAAGCAGGAAAGGTAATTATGAAAAGTCTCTGGACCACACCGATGGACCTTGTCACCTTCGTGAAACCCTCCAGCCTGCCACACATCAGTACTTTGGGTTACTTGTGGTCACATACATTTATCAAAAGGATAACCGGTTGTTTATTTATTTAGTTAGTGTCCAGGTCAAAGGCTCCTCAAAGCTTTAGTCTCTGCTCCATTTTGCTAATAGGCAAGAGCTTTTAAACATCTAATATATTTAATTAAAGACATAAAAATAAAAATAAATAAGTAGATTGTTTAAGTTAAAATTGTAATACATTTTCTTAACCTTGTAATCCATTACATTAGTAGCATAAATATATTTGCTTCTACAATACCAGAATTTATGGTATTGCTAATTACTGTACAAATATATACATATTTTTATTCCACAAGATGATTATAATGACAACAAGATTATTTTTGATAGATTGAGATGTTTGGCTACATCTGATGTATTGTACACTTTGACATATGTGAAAGGTGTTTCTTCCTCCCACGCTGTCCCTCTGTCAACATTTCATTTTCACTAAAATAATGAGAAACAAAATATTCTACAGTCCCTGTCAGAACTAATTTTATACATTTCAGGTAATAATGCTATAAGGTTACAAACCTTGTATGACTGCTTTTTCAACAAACATGCCTCATGACATTAATTTAGATTTAATAGATTTTGGTTTAAATTTAACTGCACCATTTTCATTGTTCATTGCACTGCATTTGTTGTTTACTGAAGCAATTTCATCATCTTATCCATATTAACCCTGACACATACTAACCTTCTTTTAAACCTTCAAGTTTTTCTCTTTCTAGTATTGTCTTTTCTCTAATAATATTTTGGTAATATTTCAGTGAGCGCCTCAGGCAAGTGCTGAGCTGCAGGATGAGAAATGATGCACCTGTGTGCTGTCTAAAGATAGGCTAGCAGTAGAGAGCCAGGGTGCAGACTCCAGAGGGCCCATCCGTCTCAATCGAAGGCTGCAGCTGACACGCTTACAAAGAGGTACAATTAATAAGGACATTATCCGTCGGCAGGCAACAATGGGGGCCTGACGCACAGACACTAACCCCTGGAGGTCTGGAGAGTAAGGGGAGGGATGGCAGGCCTGCAGGCCTTTAGAACAAGGCTCATTAGGAGCAATTTCTCCACAACATGAAATACTATACCATAATAGAGACATCTTTTCAAACCATTATCAGCTTCTCTGTTTGGATTGGGTCATTTTTAGGGATCAATCATACGTTTGTTGGGAGCTGCTGAAACATGTCTCTTTAGAGGAAAAAAATGTCTGTAGACAAAGGTACCCCCGTCCTCTTTTTGTGATAAAATGTGTGTCCTTGAATCACATTTTTGTTAAGTTCCTATTACAGTGCTATGGTGACAACTGAAGGTTTGTACATGGTCTAAACATTTTCTGGTCATTACACTGTGAAAATTTACAGATATTTGAAATATATATATATATATATATATATATATATATATATATATATATATATATATATATATATATTTTTTTTTTTACTGTGACATTTATTCAAAAACATTTATTACATTTATTTTTAAGAAATCATGTTGGCACATATATATTTTCAATAGTTCAATACTTTAATATTAATATGATCTCACAAATCTACATAATCATATTTAACTATGTTCTAATGGTTTAGTTCAGCAGTGTAAACAACAATATTTGAACAACAATGTACTTCTAGAAGTATTACACTAAGATTAAGGTGTTATGCAAATCATCGTTTGAGAGGACCATAATGTTTCCCACATGACATTTCCAGTGATCGGGAAAGTTGTTGCTGGTCATTTGAGTGGAGACAAATGCTGAACTCTCATGGTCTGGGGTCATGACTAAATTGCACCAACAGAACAGGGTCACTCAACTGGAAAAGAAAAACAGAGGAGAATAAAAGGGATGTTTATTCATTTTTTTCATTTGAAGTTTACATTTTCAAATGATTGTGAACATTGCAGAGCATAGACTATATTTGTCACAGTAGTGTTGCACAGTGTTTTTTCTTTTTCATTTTTTAAATTGACCTTTAAAATTACATGGTTCGGAATGTTTCTGTCTCCATAAACAAAACACTTACTTTTATGCTAAACAGTGCAGCATGGTACACCAAAGCCATGTCAATCCTGAGTGCTTTTAGTGAGGTGCATAAGTGTATATCAAATGAACCAAAGCCTAATCTCTGCTTAACTCTTCCCCAGTTATTTGGAAAGTCAAGAGTTCCTTTCTCTATTATCAGTTTTATTTTATGGTACATTCCACAGGGATGGATTGAGCTTGGTTATGGATTAACAGTGCGATCAATGGGTAGATTTGAGTCTGGCTCTCTGAGCTGAGGAAAATGATTTGAAAATGCCGTCAAACCTTTATCGACCCACGACAAGACTTGCTTTCATTGCAGGCAGAGAATAATATTGTGATGAGTAGCTAATCTCTCATTTTAAGCACAACCTTCAACCCCCGCATTATAACTGGAGTGGTTCTGTTTATTTGTAATGAACTTTCTTATCTAATTACTTTTTTATAGATTATTCATACCACACGAATGATAAAATATACATTATACTAATGGCTTATTCAGTTGAATGTATTTTAGTAATGTCGCATATTTGTGAAAACATGTAAGACATTTCTAATGATGAAACTGACTCTTAAAATAATTTGAAAACAAAATGTTGTGCAGAATTAACCATTACACAACCGTACTCCTGCCATGATGTTCTACAACCTAAATATATTATAGACGAATAATGCTCTTCTTTAGTGTTGAGAAATTAAATTGTGAATTTAATTAGGTTGAACTAAGCTGAATTGAATTTCCTTTTATAGATGTGAATTATTTTGAGTCCCAAGTTACAATAATCACTCCTTTAATATGTAGCAAACATTGAAATGTAGCAAACTCCTGTATTTTGAAATGGTTTACTTTTGAAATGCCTTTTGAGGAGCCAAGCCTTTGGGAACAGAGTCATATTAAATCTCTTCACCTTAATAATCCTCTTGATTTTGGTTGTTAGCTTTTATTTTATCGCCATTGACCACGATGTTAAATAGTTTTCATTTTAAATGCTTATACAATAATTTTGTTTAATAGTTGTGAGTTAACAGTTTCTTATGAAAGGCATATGAGGAAAACACCATCAAAATCCCCTTTTCTTGCATTGGTTCATTCTGTTGAAAATTGCAAACATAAATGTAATTTTATTATTTTATTCATATCTCTGTTCAGCTTAAGTTGAACACATTCTTGCCTGAACCTCAAGAAAAACTAAAAAGTTATAATTGTTCTAATTTGTCACAAATTACAGAGTGAAAGAAAAAGGTGGATCCCAATCATTTCATGTTTCATTTTCTGCATTGAATTCCAAAGCATTTCCTCACATGCGTGCTCATGCTCTTCATTATTAAAGTACAGTGATTAACAGCAATTTACAGTATAATTATGTGAAACAAAAGGAGAAAAAAATACTTTACAAAAGAACAAAACAAGTGTGAAACATTATGTACCAGATACAGAAGCTATCCCATCCTTCCAATTACAAGATGCCTTAAAACGAGTACTATGAAAAAAATAAGAGTTTCTTGTTAAGGTTTTTCCAAATAATAAAGACTGCATTCCAGTTGAACGAACGCAAGCAAGTAGGAAAGTCTAAAGGTCTTCATTTGATATTAAGATTGATGAAGACCATCAAGACCAGTGTGACATGCAAATGTACAGTCAATTATTTGTTGGGAGAATGTATTTGTCACATTGAAAGATCATTACCACAAACCTATTGCAGGATCAAAACTTTGGACATTTTTTGAAAGTTTAAAGTAAATTTCATATTAATGGCCTGTCTTACGAAATATGAAAAGTGGTGATCTGTCTAATGCTTCTTGTCAAATATTAGGGACATTTCAATACATTTGTTCTGCTCTATGGATATATTCTGCCTTGTAAATATTTGAACCCATCCCAATATATTTTTGTTTTGGTGCCAACATGGGAGGTCTTGAGGAAATCTTGGTCATGCGCAAGCTACCGAAAGTACTAAAGGGCTGCTACTCTTAGTAGCTCTTATCATCAGTGAACTCTTTTAAAATGGAAGGTCCTCTGTGGAGACTGGGTCAATACCCTGAGGGCTGGCACAGCAGAGAGGACTATTGATCGCTCCGTATCTGTTTCCAGTGCTGTACCTCCGCTTGCATGATACATGCCACAATTTCTGCCCTTGTTCCTATCAAAGGGCCCTTCTGCAAAGCTACAAAGACAGCAATGGCTTTCTGCCCAACATGGGGTGATTTTGAAGTTGTTTGGTGACATAATACTGTAACTGATCATATGGGGGCTTTTATAACCTTATGGCCAAATAGAAACACAGATTACCAGCAAGCCCTTTCAATCAGAGGGACAGTCGGTGGCATTGAGGTGCAAGGCCTTTATCAAAATGAAAGGGAGAAAAAGCAAATCGGGTTAACTGGTGATCAACCAAATGTCTCGGACTCTAATGAGGCCTTAGTTGCCCATGGAAATGCGTAGTTCAGGAAAAGGGACTTTTCTCCTTTCTTCATGAACTCCTTTTGATCATCTTTGCTTTTTCACTGCTGGGATTCTCTTGTTTTTAATTACTTCTCCACCAAATGGCACAGATGAAAGATAGGTATCTGTTATTAATGACATTTACATACATTAGCATCACTTACAATTCTCATTAGTAGCTCATGTCACCTTATATAAGCACTAAGTAATGGAGGACAATATCAGAAAGGGGGCAAAATTCACTTGATCTCTGCCATATTTTTGTTACTTTACTGGAGGTAATTAAATAAACTGTACATTTCAATGATTAGTGTCAACTTGTGAAAATACAGTATGCTGACTGCTTTATTACACCATTATAGAATCGTCCAAATCTATTAAATTAGTCAGTTAAGAGCGCTAATTTGTGGTCGTAAACATGTAGTTTTTAGTCAGGCTCAACTGGCTGATCAAAGATCATGCAGCTTGCCATTTTGCTATGTATAATGAGGGTCAGGACAATGTGCTTTTTCTGTGGTTGCTATGCAGGAGACTCTTAAATGAGCTATTTTAGTCCTTTGATATTGGTCAGCATGGTAATAACAGGGATAAATTTGCTCCAATTACAATTAATATCTATACCGCACAAAGGAAAATAGGAAAATGCTTTCAGGTACACTTGTCACCCTGATAATGACAGAAAAGCCCACAGGTTTGTCTTCAGTGCTGTGGAAGTCATGCCTGAAATGGCAGATTACCTTCATCTAGTACCTCGCAAAGGCATCACATATGTGCCATGGCAAATGGAGCAGACCCAAAGCTTGGTAATGACTCCACTCACTGCCTCCGATCATATGCTTTAGAAAGATGAATTATGTCTCCTTTGTACAGCAAAAGCGGTTTTCTTTTTTCATTTTAGTACACTGGATCTTGAAAAAAGCATATTTACATCTGGTGTGGTAAATTGTTGTGCTTGCAAAGACTGACTCGTCTTATGCTTCTGATAAAGAAAACACACACACACATAGACATATTCTAATACAATGTGCTTGAGCTGAGTAGATCAATAATGCACTCTTTTTCTGTTGTTGTACCGAGTGCTCTGTGATTAGTTTGACAGAAAATGACTCTCCAATCAGTGAAATGTATTCTGTTTTGGTGGCTAAATGAGGGTGTTTACACTCATCCCTGTACAGGTCAGGGAAACTCCACACTTTGCTGCTTTGAGACAGAGCACTATAATCTGTGCCAAAAGGACAGGCTGTCATTATTCGAATGGAGTAATAGACTGACATTGATGCTATGGCAAACAATTGGTTTTCCGGCATCAGTCAGATGGGCTGCAGACTAAATTATGAGGGAGAAAATGCAAAGTGTTTGTATGTGTGTGGATGAGGCTGTCAGAGCGATGTGGAGCAGGAAAGCTTGTCCTGTTTTTGTGATAGAGTCTCACACAGCATGGAAGATTGAGTTCTATCCATATCCTGGATCTCTCTCTGTGCCAGTTCTTTAATGTCTCTTCTTATAAAATGTTATGTGTGTTGTATTTGGTGTGTATATGTGTGTATATGTGATTTGTGTATGTGTTATTTAAAAAAAACATTTTTTGAGTGCTTAATCCGTTTGTGAAGATGTGTATGTCATTCAAGCACTGTACCTCTCTTATCAGTGCCATTATGTAAAATGAAAGTGCTGATATTAATTTTGTTCATTTAAAACAATTATCCTCTCCATATTTTAATAGACAGACTCACTTGCCACTGATGAAATTAGAGGTTTGCAGTTGTCAGCCGGTTGTCAAATTGAGACATCTGTACCATAATGACGCCTTTTCCCCCTCGGTTCCGCCTCTGTTCTTTTAGTGACACTCTGTCTAACAAAGGCTACTATATCCCGTAAAACTGTGACGTCTATTCAAACTTGCAAATTTGAATTGAAATGGAGACATCACTGTCCATAAGCCTGTGGATGACAAGTGCGTGACTGAGATCGAAGGTCAATAGCTGTCAAAGTCTGGTCATTTTTGGGGGGATTTGTCATCTTCTATTCAAGTGAAAATCGCAATGGCGCTTTGTCTGCAGCACTATGCCGGAAACAGCTAGAACAAGAGAATCCTAGCCCTCAGTCCTCCGTGCTAAAGTTAAAAGAGGGCAGGGGAAAGACTTCGACTGGCCAATAGTTGGTGTCAAGGATGGACCAGGAGCTGCCACTCCTTAGCCACATCATCTTTGTATGACTGCACCACCCTAAGGTTGAAGTTCAGTTGGGCATTTTCACTGACACAGAGTTTAACGTCAAACACAAGATTAAAGCAGGGGTGCTGCATCTTGGCAGAGCCCAAATGAAAATATCAAGTGCTAAGCCCTTCTCCATGTCGAACGGAGCCAAGGGGACAGGTAGCTAATATTAGAGAGAGGAGACGGCCTAGTTAGCAGTGACTGCCTGCTGCGTTCCGAGTGCTGAGTCCTGGTCAAAAGGCCACCCGGCTTTGCTGCTGCTTTATTGGTAAAATATATTACAGTTGAGGCCAGCCGAACTGCCTTATTAGAAGGTGGGGGCGTGGAAGAGATGCCCCCCTGACATATTTTCCAAGCACCGCACATATCTCCATATTACTGAATAAATTACTCTAAGTCAGGGTTTTACTACTATGCCTTTTAATATCTGGGGCTTTATGAAGAGTCAATAATTGAACCATTTGAACAAACATTATCTCAGTGGTGATGGCTAACAAATTGCAATTTTGGTTAAGGAAAGGAAGATCTTGGAAGAAGATTGAAAGGTTCAAAAGATCAAAGTTCTTTGCAAAGTATAACAACTTAAAACAGTGAACAATTTCCAAAGTTTAATAAATGTTTAAGACAGCTAGACTGTAAGTCACTGTTGAAAAAGTAATCAACCAATGCATTATGAGTTTTAACCGCGTGGTTGCCATATATTGTGTTTATAAAAGGGGGGAAAAAAAACACAATCAGCTACTCGTTAAAGGATTTCCTTCAGTGGAATCGGTCCAGCATCAATTCTGGTTTTCGATTTCCATCTCAGTTCTTAGAGTTGAGATTGGCTTTTAATAGCAAACAGTTATGGGCTGTATATTCTTAACATTTTAACAGGCTTCATGCATTTGTGATGAGGAGAGCAGAGGTGAGACTAACCAAAGCTTATTAACCGCACACAGTGCAGTCAAAGGCCACCGCCCAGATCGGTGCGCAGCCACTTGACCACAAACCGCTACTGAATTTCAATGAAGATATATTCAGAACTCTCGATTTTTATTTAATGTTTAATGTAACAGAGATTTTGATGATTGTGGTGGAACTGTATAATTGTATGTATAATCCTGAACACATAATAAAAACTGTATTGAAATATTTTAAACATTCCTATACCTTTTAAATTATTATTTATTTATTTATTTTTGCTCCAAGAGTTTGTGGTCTGTAATATGATTATTACACAGAAAACAATTGTCTGTCATTCACTGGAATAAATTCAGGCAAAGAGGGAAAGTGTGATTGAGAGAGAGAGAGAGAGACAGGCTACTGGATCTAATAGACCAAACTGCAAATGTTTCTGAAGCATTTAATCAGGTCCGAACCTCTGATATCTCTTTGTCTGTTACCAGATATGGCTGATATCTTCTGTGACATATACAATAGTCAGGATGCCTATGCAGCCCCTCTGGTAAACTAGAATGAAGAATTGTGCAAGAGGTTATGTTGACCTACTGCATCACCTTTACTGCCTTCATGAGTGACTTCAAAGAGAACTGGGTGCCCTGAAAAAATAAATAAATAAATGACAGCTCTTCCTGTACCTACTCACAGAATCATCTTTCAGTATGGACGCCCACCCCCGGCTTATTGTGCTCTTTTCAAAACCATTGCCTGAGGCGCCCTGTAAATCAGTCTACTCCTTCCTTTTTAATTCAGCTCCATATAAAATAGTGTGATTTTTTTTTAAAGAAGCTAAGCTGAAGCAGGCTGATTTGACAAGACCGCTCATATGCCAGATATTCTTCAGAAATGTGCAGCATTGCTTCAGAGACATGGTTCTCTACTACCACAGAAATCTGTATACCTTAACACCAATTTTGGTTGATTAAAGTTCTGGTGGAGAAAGTTGTTTCAAAAAATAGTTATAAAATATAATATATGCATTTAAATTCATAGTGCAGTTTGCATTGATTGCATATCTGATATTTTTAAGTTTCTGTAATCTTTTTAAAAAATAAATTATAATAAATATATATATATAACAATCTATTCATTGCATTTTTGCTTTATACAATTTTTTTTTATTGTATTCAGTGTCACAGTGTAAAATATAAATTAACAAAATTAAACAATTAAAAAAAAATCAAGAAAAAAGTTGCTGTTTTATGTCTTGTGGAGGTTTCTCCCATTAGAGCACAAGCCTTAGAAGCTTCAGACCACTAAGGTTTGAGAAGCTTAAAAGAGGCTTAGCTGCCCTTCTCATCACCTCTATATTCTATAGCAGTTAAAAACTTCAAAGAGAAACCAGCCTTTTATACTTCTCATTTTCTCAAAACATTTAGTTGTCATTTGATAAATTAATTGTGTATTAAAAAAATGAATGAACTAAACCGTTTTAACATCTATGTGAGACAGAATGTCACTGAGCAAATTGAAGTATAAACAGACTAATTAATGTTAGGACTTTCAGCCTATTATATGTTTCATGAACATTTATATGTTCTGATTATTATGAATATGCAATTGCAAAGTAAGAAAGCACCAATGACAGTAAATCTATTTAAGAACCTCAGATGATATCATGCAAACCACCACTGTTTTAAACTTTCAGATATGGCACTGCTGATCCATGAAGACTGATATTCATTATTATTGCTGTTCTTTAAGTAGCTGAATGTCTGGTCCTGATTGGGAGTATGCAATTACTTCTGAGGAGAATTTTTTGGAGACAAAGGCTGATCCTGGTGACTTTTCTCTAATCCTTCCCCTGGATGCAGGCTTAGCTAAACAGCAAGTTTGTCACAAGCTCCAGCAGCAACTCTGTTGCACTGGATACTTAATTCAGCTTAAGCCAACTTATCAAGCACATTCATTGAGCTATGTGGACAGTTCCTTTCTCCAGATCTATTAAATTACACTCTTATCTGTATTTAGCAAATGCCATGTATGTCTGCATTGGCAGCTTTAGGAAGATTCACACTCCAAAAACCTCAAGCCATTCTCAAGCTGAAGCTCCAGATAACATCCTGAAATGTCTGCGGATATGCAGGTTTAACATCTCAATAACTTTGTTCCACATCCAAACAGCTTATTTATTTATTAGCTTCTCAATGTCTGCAAGGACAGGACACTGAATTCTATATAATTTGCTATGTTGCTCCTCCAAATTGGGTGTATTTATTTTGAAAGGAAATGTTGCTATCTGGTTTACTCTCTTATATTTTGCATTAAGTCTATTCATAATCCAGGGAACATGATAATGTGCAGTAAGTGGTAGGCTGAAACAGAAAATTGCATGCGGGTGAATGTCTGGGTAATGCACAGCATAACATTCCAAGCGTGTGGGCTTAATACAGTGATTTATTTTTTTTATTTCATTTTTTTATATCCTTCAATAAAAACAAGTTCGATTTCATGGACTTGACAGAACAATACAAAACATGGCAGTACATCAGTGCACCTACAAGCTTAAACAATCCATATTATGTAAACTGCAATGATTTGACAACACAACAACTACAGAAAAAAATAAATAAAAATAAATGCAAACTATATAATTCAACGTTTGCAAACAATACTGAAAACTTATTCAACCAGAGAAGAACTCAGCCTCATAACATTTGATGAAATACAATAAATGCAGTTAATAATTGAGGAATAGAGCACATGAGCATGACAAAAGCTGGAAAGCATCCAGGAGGACGCCTGCAGATTCACCGTGGCAGAAAATCATTCGGAGAGAGATGTGTTCAAGTTGAAGTGCTGAGGTTGGGAGTTAAAAACAGAGCGCTGCCCTGCACGTTTTCATAATCAGTTTATTGGGTCCCCCATTCGGTCAGAGATTGGCCCCATCCTTTGCGTCAGGCCATTTGTCACAACACAATATTTGGCACAGCACCATCTTATTCACAAGCTCGTGCAAACGCAATTAGTCTGCTAATATCTTTATAATTTGATTTGATTGCACATTATTAGGCCTACCTTTTTATATATAAATATTTAGGCTGTAACATCATTGTTGAATGTTACCAGATAATAAAGAGGAGCACATCTATTTTAAAATCTGAATGAACCTACTTTATATTAAATAATATACAAAATATTCGTCAAAGGTCCTCACAAGGAAAATAACGGTTTACCGTTATTATTCTACTATCCTCAACGTTGAGACGTGAACATTTTTAAGGTAGCAAATAATATTAGAATATATCCAAGGTACTGTATATGGCCATTACGCGAATTCTGATGACAGAAAAATGTTAATTATTGCGTATGATAATTATCTAACTTTTAATCAAATCGATCTTTCAATAGTAGTTACTCTTAATGTAAAAAATATTCAAATATCTTCTGAATAGCGCGCCATTGATTACATCAGCGCAGTCGATACAATTGATCAAGTTCGTTAACAGAATATAAGCTATTTTACTGATGTTGTGTGATGCTTTGGGACAATTTCAACAATTACCGCAATCAAAAAAATTATAGAAAATAAAATAAAAAAAAGATGAAAAAATGTAGCCTATTATATGCTGGTGATTTCGAAGTATTCAAACAGGTTGGTTTAGCTTTGCAGGAAAGTCAATAGCCTATTTTATAGATGTGCAGAACAAATCCGATTACTATTTATGTCGGTAAATTCACATTCGCTAACTAAATAGGTTAGGCCTACATTAATACATTAAGACATTAAGTTTTGAAAATGTAGATGCATTACAATTACTCAGGAAAGCTATTTACTTGCAGAAAGTGAAAATAACATGTAGATGATATTGTCAGATCCAGAAAACAAACGTAGCTTGTACAGAGCAAATAGGAGAAATTTACACAGCGGTGAGTTTTAGCGGCTTTAATTTACCCGCTACTTTAATACACATTTGTTTCCCCTTCAGTATCCGAATGCAGTCGTCGAACTCATACTATTATATTTATTTATTTTTTTCAGCTTACTCATCAACTAAAGGAATATAAGATTCATTACGCTCTAATTCTTTCCTTTTAAAGTGAAAGTTCTTTTCAAATATTTGTAATTTCAACAAAATCTTATTATTTCAACCACTCAGCCCGTCAAACAGAGGCTTGCCGCGGGCTTTCTGCATGAAAGATAGCCTATGTTTCAAAATCCTGCTTTCATGCAATGCATATTTGCCTGGAAATAAGATTGTTTTACTCGGTCGTTGAAGTGTGTTAAGGCGCCTGTAATTCCTCTCTCTGTTTGATATTAGCACAAGGGCTTTGCTTCTAGAGCCTCGGTAAAAGGACCAGTGTACAACTCCTGCTGCACTGATCAGTGAGCCCCTAGACTCCAAGAACAGTATCCTCCTCTCATACCTGTTGAGAAGTCTTTCATCCTTAATGGGCTCATTAGCCACATTGTTAATTGAGTGCTATTCAGGGCAACATCAAAGCATAAAAGAAGAGTATAAAGCTCTTTTATTTATTTTTGGAAAATAAGAGACCCGACAGGGCTCTAAATGCAGCTTTGGTGGGGGGTATATGCTGAAGGAGGCTTATTAGTTATGCAGTGCATTGTGTGCCATTATGTTTAAAACATTAAGCACAATAATATTTTCTCTTCTGATGGCATGCGTTTCGGTTGCATTTTTGCTTCTTTGAACAACTTCTCTTCTGTCCTTTGTTATAGAGAGAGAGAGAGAGAGAGAGAGAGAGAGTGAGTAGCTCCTCATGAGGGCATTTTTCAACAACAAAGTGTCATGAGAGGCCGCTTCTGTGTGAAATAATAAAGCTGGACAAGGTTTCACAATTTGTAGAAAGCTTATAAACATTATTCAGTCATGGCATTAAAGTTAGATGTTGATTTGCTTTTTAAAATATAGAATTATATTTGTGTTACTTATTTTTTTTATTCTTGAAGCTCTTTCTCAATATTTACATAAAATTAGATTGAACATAAATCACAATAAAATAAAATAAAATAAAAAATCGACAATTAAATTATTTTTTATAATAAGCCTACTCCTACAAATAATAATAATAATAAAAACAAGACTGTCAAACTAAAGAACAAATACATTTATTTAAATAACAAAAATGCCAGTTATTTTCTCTTCTGATGCATTTTACTTGCACACATTTTCTATCAGCTCAGTGTTCTCCCACATGGTGTAATATTAGGTTTTGGATAGGAAAATTTAAGCAAACTCATTGAAATTAAATTTATCAGCAGTTCAGAGGTAATAAGCTGTCAGTTATAAAATTAGATCTGTATTTGGATATATGATAAGGACAAATAATGAAAAGGCAAAACAGATTAAGCTGTTTTTCAGGTAAATTATTTATTTAGGATCAACAGACCAAGATCAGGATTGTGATTATGACAATTATTGTTTTTTTGCTGCTATTTGATATATATATATATATATATATATATATATATATATATATATATATATATATATATATATATATATATATATATATGGCTCAAATGGACAATATATATTGCTATCATGAATGGCGAGTAATTAAGTTAACAGTTTTCACAGTAATGTGTTGATAAAAGACATGAAATTGTGATAAACAACTTTTTAATAAAGGAAACCTAGTGAGTATCAAGAGTAGTGTGCTTACATGGAGGCTGATCAAACTGGAACCTGTGAACCAGAACGAGTGTTGCAAAGGAGCTTGCTGACTTTCTTCCCCGGGGGGGAGGCTGCCTGGCTTTTACTAGAAAGCACAGGGGGGAAAAGTTAATTTGCACAGCCATGTGTTCAGTGCTACAACTCCATAATCCACCTCCTCTTGAACCACTATTTTTTAAATAAATAATTGCCACTATTTTAATAATAATAATAATAATAATAATAATAATAACAATAACAATAACAATATTGCAAACATTTTATAAAAAGACATTTAAGTGACCAGAGTAACAGACACATTTTTAAAGTCTCTGTCAAAAAATATATCATTGTTCTCTCACTGCCAGTGAATTTCCTAAAACGTTAGAAAAGTTGAGCACAGTTCACACTTTCTTCTTTTTCTTTTTTACCTTCCCAGGATCAATGAGCCAAAACATGAAAAATGTAATATCAAATAAATAATACATCTGTTATTAAGTAATGAATGATTTATTAGTATCCTGGAGACTTTGTTGTGAAGATGTTAAAAATTCTAATATACTAAGTGCCAAAAATGAATGTAAAATTGTTGGTCCATATCAATTGTGTAAGCTTTTACATTATTAATACTAGTTAGCGAAAACAGAGGTGATTGTTGTCAGAGCCAGATCTTACTATAAATTACAGGTTGTCATGGCTTATTTTTACATTATTGTGCCACCTGTCTAAGTGTCATGAGAGCTTTTCAAATTTTGGGAATATTGACATTAATGGTAAATTTAAATATTTTTATGTGTAGGAAGTTAATATATAAATACTTTAGTGTATGACAGAGAAGACTGAAAATAGTCATTATAATTTAATTAAATGACACTACCAAATACACATACTTGATGTTATTACATTTTTGTACAGATGTTTCATATTTGGACCAGTTCATTTTGGACAGGAATACTGAATAATGTGAAAAGCCAGACTGTTGAACTTGACGTGAGATTTCAACACCATACATAAATGAAATGTAAAATTAGTATTTAAAACACAATTTGCATGATTTTATATATATTATTATATTTAAAAATGCACCTTTTTCACTTTATTAGCTTCCAGATTAGTCGCTGAATTACCAACCTGAACATGTGAATGTTATTTTTATGTAATGGAAGGGTAGATATAATTCATAATACAGTGCCATATAAATTATAATTTAAATAATTTATTTTATTGCACTTGAAAGTAAAATAATTCGATTTTGTAGTTGTACCAATAATCACACATAATGACATCATTACCAAACAACCACAATTTATTAACTTTACTATAGTTTTAGTTTTGGCAGATCAAAAGGAGTTTATATTTTATTTATTTAATCCAAAGTTTAAGTAGTATTTGAGGGAATGTTTAGCCTCTTAATGAGATTTATTATTTCTTTTTGACAATTTTTTTAATGATATTAATGGCATTTTATGATAAAAATTGTCTTTGCCTTTTGATATATTTTGATTCCCCCTTTTTGGGGAAAATAACTTTTCTAGGATTAAGAATAGCATCACACTGGCATCAGAGCGGGTTCATGAAGCCCGGTTTTAATTTAAATCTCACATTCAGAGGGCAAGATAGATCAGATACCTTCTTTCTTCTGAGACACTCCGTGTAAACAGACAATGACATGAAGAAAAGTTTATTAAAAAAATAAAAAAAGCCCAGCGTGGCTGCTCCACTGGCGTCTGATGCCTGTCAAATAATTAAATAGGAGAGGTGGCGTTATCAATTTCAGGGGATCAGCGATAGTGATGGCACATGGTTGGGATGCGGTATGTCTTCCATGGGGGCACTCTAGGGGCCTTTTGTGAATTTATAAAGCGAGATAAAATCGGCTTCATATTTCTCCACCAAATCGCCTGATGAAAGCAGGCTTGGAAAGAGAGTTGCATGGTGGGTTCTTTGTCGCCAGTCTCATTGGCTCCAAAGGGCTGTGATGAGAAGGGGACAACAAAATAGCGAAAAGGTAATGAGAAAAAGCCAAGCAGCAGGTTTGCAGCATTTAATAAGTCATCACACCGCTATCTCTGTACCTTCAGTGTGTCTAGTGAGAATGGAGAAGCATTACACTGTACACCGACAAACTTTCATTTGTTTTGGGATAATACTATCTCCCCAAAATATCTCTCTCAAAGCTTGAGCAGCCAGACAGGATCTATGCATTTTCTTTGCACTAACACAATTATGCCACCCTCTCTGTGATATTAATAATCTTGACAAAGTCTGTACAAAAAAAAGAGAAAAGAAACACATTTCTGGCCTTTTTTTCCCTTTAGGAATGTGTGATTGCAATTAAGATAGGAGTCCTAACATAAAATGGAAATTAGTGGAATCTGGGTTTTGGATAATTACATACAGAGCTTAGCTTTAAAATACTTTCCCTCAATCACACGCCAACAAATGATCTGGCAGTCGTGAGGATAAAAAGCAAGATTGTCCTGTCCTCAGGATACAGGTAATGTTATTTGGCACTATCATTTCTTTCAGCATTTTATATGAGTTCATCTCTCAACTCATCAAACAATTTGCGCCGTCTACACGATGCCTTTATTCTTTTTCCTCGGGTTTTATTCTGCATCTAAACTGCACACATACAAAAATATACCAGCCTGAAGGCAACTGGGTTTTAATGTTGAAGATGATGAATGAGAAGAAGCTGATTTTCTGGCAGCCAGATCATTGCAAGAGGACTCCTGGCTTACATTTGATGTGGGCAGTTAAAACAAAAAATAAATAAATTAGATTTAATAAGAAAAAATCTTTGAGGCAGTAGTTGAGACGGCTCTAGTCTATTACTAATGCAATACACACAAAGCCAATGGCATGTTTTTCTGATCTGACAGTCCAACACAAATGCAACTGCTAATTTACTCTGTTGCCATGTATGCATAAAAAATATGTGCTATTACCATGTCTTATCATGCAAACTCACAGAATTTGGGGTGGTGGGTTTCTGAGTAGTGGCTGACACAGATGCACACAAGAACAGATAGTGCAGTCACATGCTCCAATCAGAAAACCCTCACTCAGAGGGGATTTTTGTAGCGTGTGGAGTTTTTAACATGGAAATTGGCTTTGAACCCCATCTGCACAGGTCGGCACATCTTTGGGTGAGGCAGTGCTACTGCTGACAGGGAAAATGAACCATCAATTCCTTATAATATGGCCTGATTATCATCCTACTTACCCCCTGCAAATTCAAACTTAGAGCAATTCAGTGCCATCAAGGAAATGGTGTAACCCCAGAAAAGATGTGAACCCTTCAATTGATGTGCTTTTTAGCCCATAGAATGTATACTGTTGGTCTAGGAATTTTCCAAACATGAATAAACAACTTCTGCACAAGTTCTGGCATTAAAGATAAAGATGTTTATCGATAATGCAACATTTTCCATCTCAAAATCATAATTTTTGATTTACCCCCCAGCCCTACCCATAATATCCAAATTATACCTGAAACGGTTCTAATTTTACTCCAAAAACATTCAATTGTATAGCTAATAAAAGTAAAAACAGACATCAGGAATTGCCAGAATGGTGACAACAACTGATAGTTAGCTGAAATTCTACAAATGGCAAAAAAAAAAATTATAATTCAAAACAGCTCCTACCTTTTGTAGCCCTGTTGTTTTCATCAAATTAACTAGTGTGGCTACCTCCCCCCTTTAAAAGTGGAGGGAAAAACTAGCTGACTGCGAGTTTAACTGTGAGATAAATTAGCTCTGATGTATAGCACTCAGCCTAAAGAGCAAAGTTTTCAAAGTGTGAAATGTGAGTGATCAGCAACTTTTGCAGTTGGACCTTGGTAAGTCCAGCGTGGGATGTCTTTATTGGAAGGGGATTTGTTGTTTTCTTGGGCCTGTCCAGCCCGCTGGTGTCCCTTTCACCCGGCCAGGCAGCTGGGTCCTGACCCCTCAGATCTGCCCCTCAAATGGTGCTTCTTTCAGGCCCCTACTGGGTGCTCTATGTCTCCTCCCTTCAGAAACATCCCATTCACCACAGAGATAACTTTATTCATCTTGCGCATCATTGTATCCAGTTGAATGAGGGAACTATGCAGACACTCTAGTGAATTGAACAAGTCTGTGAGGATTGGGGGGTGAGTGGAGCGGGGTGGAAGTGTGTGTGTGTGTGTGTGTGTGTTTGTGTGGGGTGGGGGGGTGGTCTTAATGTCTCACTTGTAGCTGACCCATCTATTTTATTTAACAGAAAAAAAGCCAACCACTTGTCGCTTTCCTGCTTGTTATTAACAATCAACACTTGACTGTTGCTGTTGAAAAACATGTTGCAGTTATTTTACTTTTATCTTTTTATAAAATATCTATCTATATGGGTAGCTGCGAACGCCGGCTTTTCCTCACTGCCTGTGTGAAATTTTGCAGCATTCCTCTCTTATTTTGTCATCAGAGAGTTTGAGCGGAGGTGTCTCAACTGTTTGAGTTGCCTGCTGTGAGGCTGGCAGGGACAGTTGGGCTTATTCTCTCGCCCGCCTCCGCCCAAGCCACCCAGACCACCCTGCTCTTCTCTCATCATTTATATTCAAGCCAAGGCCTCTTGACAAGTCCGCTGATCTCACTCAATGTTTTGTGATATAGACAATACTTTTTTCTCCCTGCCTCCATCTCTCTTACTGCTTCTCTCTCCCCTATGCTCTCTTTCTCAATGTCTATTTCTCTCTTTCCTTCTATCTCTCTCTTTCTCAAAAAAACAAACACAAATGCTGAAACCATCCTCCAGGCATGGCAGTGTGATTGCAGTGAGGTAGCAGTGCAGGATTACTCCCCTCTGTGAGCTCCCTGCTAACAGCAGTGACTGCCTCCCTCCCAGCCCCTGTAAAAGACAGTCTAATGAGGCAGATAAGCAGATGCCAACAGACTCCACAGTATGTCCCACTGCTACTTTCCACACACCAACTTAATGATTTATTATCTATAAGCCAAAAAAAGAAAAACATATTTGGAACGGTATGGACAACCTGCAGAAAGTTTATAATTGGTTCTAAAATGTAAAAGAATTAAGAATGCGAGAACAAGAGGAATAAAGATAAATAGAAAAAAAAGAAATACAATAGATGGTAAAAACAAATATGATTGGGAGTTACACTTACACTTACAAAAACATTGATTTTGGAGTTTGCAAAAGGTTCATACGCACCATCAGCTGGGGGATTTGGGCTAACGTAATAGAGAGAAGTTTATACATTAGCGCTGTAGTTGCAAAACACTGTTGATATTCAAATGATTATTGTGCAAAATCTGGGATAAGCTTCAGTGTGAGAGCCCCTCTAAGTGCCTACAACTATTGCTAATTCCCCTAACCATTGTGTGTCTCACAAAGGCCTTAATCCCGTTTCACTTTTCCTGAAGCTTGGGCTATTTTCCCTCTCATAAACCAACAACACTCCCCCTAGCCAGGCCTGAGAGGCTCGGAGAAAAGGCACTTTTTTTGTGTTACTTGGCCGGTGCTCTGCATAAACTTTTAAGTGGTCCCAGTAGGCCTGTAAAATTGCTCTGCAGAAACAACTGCAACAAGAAAAAGACTGCAACTACTTTTTATTAAACTTAGTCAATTTTATCTTGGAAATTTATGAACATTACCGACAGAGAATGTATTTTCTTTTTTTCCTTTTTTATGTATTGGCAGACATTTTTGTTCTCATTATTTGTATTTATACATTATTTATAACTTGGAGGTCTCAAATCAAAGTAACAGAATTAGGGCAAGATTCAATCAGAATGCTCTGTGGGTTCACTTTAGTTGGAATTGAAAAACACGAAGGAACCTTTATAAACAAAGAAAAGCAACACCATCATTTCCTTCCCTTGTAAACTTAAAATAAATATATATATATATATATATATATATATATATATATATATATATATATATATATATATATAAAAAGAATATACAGAGGTGAAATATCCAAGGCCAGTGATCACATATGAAAAACAAAATAATAAAAAATTCAACAGATGACAAGGTCAATGTCTGTCATATTTGTCATACCCATTAACATGAAGTGACATAGTGAAACCTAAACGCATATCCATACAAATATCTTTTGAACTGGCAATAACTATGCCAAGGGCATTTTACCTGCTGTTTTCTTTGTAACAATTTTATTTTAATATTCTCATTTGAATTGAGCAACAGAAAAAATCATCTCCCAAGAAGAGGTGCATGAGAGGTCTTTAGTGTAGCACTTAAAAATGCCTCAGTTCGCATGTACTGTTTGTGGGAGTATTTAATAGACAACCATGTTTAAAGGCTGTCACGCTGTGCCAAACCCATCCTCTAATAGGTACATGATGGCTTTATTCAATCTGTGTGTCATGCGGCGTGCAAGAGCGTATGCCAGCGTGTGGCTTGTTTGCTCGTGTTACAGGTGTGCGGGATTGCAGTCCACTTCTTATAGAAAAAGAAGGAAGAGTTGGGCCTCATTGTTCCATAAACAGACATCAGCTGGAAATGTGGGATTATCCTGTACTTATAATCAGCTAATAGCTCACTATGTGTTCCTGTCAATCAAGACTGAACAGTGCACAGTGTGAGCACAGCAGATTTAACCAGCAGAAACATGGCAACTGTACACTTAAAGTTTTCCCACAAGGGTAAAGAAACACTTAGTTCTGAGGCTATGACCTGTGCCTCAAGTGGCTTGCGGAGTGTCAATGAGCGTGCACGCATTTTCTTAGAAATCATTGTGAATGAATTAATTGCAAAGAAACATTTCTTACTCACACGTACATATACTTATCCCTCAAGTTATCCTTTATTTTCTCCATTGATTCTCCATTAACATATACTGTAAATGTCCTCATGGATTTCCCACATTTAATTGTTGTTCCATATATGTGAACATATGCATAACAATAACATTTCCTTTTTTCCATGTTAATTTGCAATTTTGTCTTGGGTTTATTTCAAGGCAGGGTTCCTGAAATGAATTATAAATGTAGATGATCACAGATTGTAATTGACCGTTGTTCAACTGCATATTTAGAAATTAGAAATTTAATTTAGCAATGGTGTCTTCCAGCATGGAGCTGCATGTGTCAGATTCTCACTTCATCATATCTCTGAAAAGTAGATGGATTAATGATGTTAAACCCAAAGTAAAAGATTATACAATCATAAAACCATCCACAACATATGCTGGTTTTGGAGTTAAACATTAGATACAAAAATGACAATGTTAATAAGTGTGCTTTGATTAAACACTATATCAGGAAAGATTCACATACACTGTTGTATTAGCACAAGGTAAGTGATGTAAAGTAATTCCATATTTTGAGACACGTATACATGTCAATCAGTTTTCTGCAGGTTCAAAATATATATCTTTTCAAGGATTGAAAAAGTCACTCCTGTATACATGTTTGAAGTTTTGATGTTTTAAATCCTTAAGGATTTGGGGTGTCGAATTATATATTCACTGCGATTCTTGAAAGGTGTCCAGCAGGACCATACAGTGCATTATTAAAGGTTTGGAGCATTGGTGCAGTGAGCTTCTTTCAACATTTGATATATTCTCAAGAATGGTGGTGGTTTGAATGTTAGCCTACTATGTTGCTATAAACATACTATCTTTTTTTATTTTATTTATTGGGGGATATTGTTTTTATTAAAATGTGCATTTAAAATGATTGTTATTCACATTTTATCTTACTGTACTGTATTCATTTATAAGATTTCTGCTGGATCCTTGTTTAAAAAAATTAAATAAATCTTTGTGTTTATGGAAATGCACCATATTCTATTGAAGCAAGAGGGAAAATCACTTCCTCTGTCACACAAAGACCCCATGCTAAGCCTAACAACTTATTATGTTTATTAAGGTCTTATCAAGTGTGATATGCTCAAGGACCCAGGTGGCCATCGAAATGATTCTCTTATCAGGTGTTCATTCGAAGTGGAATTATGATGGGGGTTCTAGTTAAGAACTTATTAATACAGGAGTTTAATTATTATTAAAAGAATGGTGGCACAATAGCTGACACTGGCCCCCACTGCACTAAGAATCTTAACCCCCAGGAACCTTCATTCGGAAGGGCTGGCATATCTCAGACCCACACTGACTTAATCTGAAGCACGCTGGGTCCGAGAGGGGCGAGTTGCACAGTTAATTCCATATTGAAGGTGGGCATGTGTTGAGAAGAGCTGAGACAGGTAGTGGGTGCCAGGGGAGTCAGCCCCGTGCCCTATATGAACGATTGCCAGTCTAGGTGTTAATTGGATATTTGCAGTGGTGGATTGATGTTGGGTGTCCCATTGCAGAAGAGAGTGTGCGTGGTCTCTGACTCTCCCATAAGTCATTGCTCCAATCTTAAACAGACTTATTATTCTGCCAAGGCATGTTGTTGCGTGTTATACGGCCCATACTGGTTTCAGTTTGAATACTGCTGTGGCGGGTCGTGATCCTATATAATGGCTAAATAATAGCAGATTCAAAGACTGATTATGTTAGAAAATAATTTTTTGTTTTGCTGTGCTTCCCGACAGGTGTATTTGAGACATTGGTCATTATCATCCAGTGTGAACGATAAATGCTGTACATTTCTCTCAGTGGCTGTTAGTGTTAAAATTCTATGTTTGAAAATAGATAAATTGTGCCACAGTCATTTCACACATTGCTACATCCTTGTCAGTGGACAGAGCAATGTATTGAATGATCATGCTGCTTTTATTTATTAATTTGTTAGGTATTTAATTGTATTTATTAGATTAAATTTTTTAATGCCAAAACATACATGCACTGTATTTTAGTCAGGGTGCATGCCTATCTTCTACCATATGAATATGAATGCACCCTCATGGTTACAGCAAAAGCTACTTTCTTCAGAATGATCACAACCTTCAATTTAACCTCAGCACCATTATGTTTAACGGGGAGCGGCCTCACCATTGTCGAAAATGCTGCATCCTTTTTTAGCAAAAGGATTTAATCAAGCCCAACACATTCCAAAAGAATGTAGTTTTGCACCACAATCAGGTGTCTCGAAAAGATCATTTATCTTAATGGAGGCTTTTGAATGTATTGACTGGAGCCCAAACTGGACCTTAGTATGATATGTATAACATTTTTTGCAATGCAATATACAACATTTTAAAGAGTATTAGACCCTATTAATACAGAGTACTGTATGTTCCATAATGTGTTTCACAACATTAACTTGCATCTATCTGTCCGAGTTACATTTATCTTTTTACAATTTCTATGTGTACTTTTTTATTTTTTGTTCCCCAGTGGTTTACACTCGGTTTGACTCTGTTATTGCACTAACAGAGCCGAGAACATCAACAGTGCACAGCCTGGACATCAAAGTGTGCCTTATGAGATGGGTCTGCACACAGCTGTCACCCAGGGTGTTGATATCTTAATCAACACAAGGAGGGATGCATGATTCAGTTGGGGGTGTGAGGCTGCATTTATGCCTGGGAAGTTGGAGATGTTGGGTGAGTTGGGACGTGTTGGGTCAGCCTGAACAGCGAACAGGGACTTTGGGGGAGTACTCCCCCTTTGTGCCATGTGCGGCAGAGACATAATGAATTACATTATAATTATAATACAGGCTGGATGCAAAAGGAACAAAACAGATATTTGAGCAGGGGGTGGAGAGGGCTGTTCCACTGAGACTTCGGCCTCAGAGCATGGTCATTCACACTATTTAACGTGATTGCACACTAGCCTTTGCCGTCATGAATGGGGCTTTATCTCACAGTATGCACACTCTAGCAGAGCACTTCAGTCTTTTTAAAGTGCATTGCGATGATCGCAACACAGACTGCCTCCCCTGAATTCCATTTAAATGATTTAGAATTTTAGATCATGTTTATTGAAAATGTATTCCAAAACAGTTACAATACACACACAGCTATACTGTTTGGCAAAGGTCAAATGAAACAACTACACATTTTATTAAAATTTAGTTATACATTCAATTTAGTGTCTGAAATCACTTCACTTAGACTACAAGATTATCTGTACTGCGACAGATGGATTTGGCTCAAATGTGCTCAGAGAAAGTGAAGTGTGAAAATTGCAGTAGCTGTAAAATCAAACTAAAACGATGTAACTTTTAAAGCCATTTTTTTCTCAGTTTAAGTGTTGACTGTGTTTTGCTATTAAAGGGTAGTACAGTGGTCACCACATGATAAACAACACTGGAATAGCCAGATACTAGTACAATTGGTTGTATTTTGGTTGTATTTTGTATGGATATCACTCTCTATACCAGTCGTCTCCTGGATCTCTGAAATTTGTATTCTGTGCATTGTTGCTTGCTTATTACGAATGGCAAGATAATCCTGACCCCATCAACAGTGAACCAGATGTGCAGGAAAACGTCAACAAAAATAGAAATTCATCCTGATGCATGTAATAAACGATTGTGTGCATATATGATTGTAAATGTATCACTGTGTTTATGTGCATGTGGTGAGTACTGATTGGCACATGTGTGTGGCGGGCGGGTGGCTGTGTTTACGTGGGATGCTGTTGGTCAGAGTGCTGGTAGCATGGGCGACAGAGCCTGGGGATATCAGTTGGGGGGCAGGGGAGGGTTGGTAGATGGAGCAATAGAGAAGAGGCCGAGGGGAGGGACGCTGGCAGTGACTGAGAAGATGAGGATTTGACAGTGAGGTGATGGAGAGTTCAAACAAAATGAGGCTTGTAGATTAGCAGCACTCCCCTCTGTGACAGGTGTCATCTCTGGGGGCAGTCTGTCACTCTGCCTGCTGCCACTCTTTATATAATTCGGGGAGCGAGAGCAGGGAGAAGGAGGCAAGAGAGCGTGGAGTGCGTGAAAGGGCTTTGCCAGTCTCACCTCACTGAGCACATCCTGCCGGAGTCTCCCTGCCAGTCATACCGATTAAAGCTCGGGTGGAACAGGGAAGCTCCATGCACATAAACACACACAGACACAGATAAGTGAGCCAAGCCAAAGGCAAAATATTCTATTAGATCCCGTGATGCATCCATTTGCTTTCATGTAAATCATGCCTTTGGGATGGCTGTTACTTGTACCAAATGAGATTTTACACAATCTATCAGTGTAGCTTTCAGTCATTTTCCTTAACTCTGAATGTTTAAAGACATATGGACATTTATAGATATGGGTAACAGAATGGAAAATTATGTTATATAGAATTAGTCATGTTGATGATTGGTTAGCTGACAGTGAAACATTATATATAAGAAGTAGCATATACAATATAACATGCCTAGTTTAGCATTATAAAAAAATAAAAAAATAATAATATTTATATGTACATACACTCAACTAAAGGATTATTAGGAACACCATACTAATACTGTGTTTGACCCCCTTTCGCCTTCAGAACTGCCTTAATTCTACGTGGCATTGATTCAACAAGGTGCTGAAAGCATTCTTTAGAAATGTTGGCCCATATTGATAGGATAGCATCTTGCAGTTGATGGAGATTTGTGGGATGCACATCCAGGGCATGAAGCTCCCGTTCCACCACATCCCAAAGATGCTCTATTGGGTTGAGATCTGGTGACTGTGGGGGCCATTTTAGTACAGTGAACTCATTGTCATCTTTCAAGAAACCAATTTGAAATGATTCGAGCTTTGTGACATGGTGAATTATCCTGCTGGAAGTCGCCGTCAGAGGATGGGTACATGGTGGCCATAAAGGGATGGACATGGTCAGAAACAATGCTCAGGTAGGGCGTGGCATTTAAACGATGCCCAATTGGCACTAAGGAGCCTAAAGTGTGCCAAGAAAACATCCCCCACACCATTACACCACCACCACCAGCCTGCACAGTGGTAACAAGGCATGATGGATCCATGTTCTCATTCTGTTTACACCAAATTCTGACTCTACCATCTGAATGTCTCAACAGAAATCGAGACTCATCAGACCAGGCAACATTTTTCCAGTCTTCAACTGTCCAATTTTGGTGAGCTCTTGCAAATTGTAGCCTCTTTTTCCTATTTGTAGTGGAGATGAGTGGTACCCGGTGGGGTCTTCTGCTGTTGTAGCCCATCCGCCTCAAGGCTGTGCGTGTTGTGGCTTCACAAATGCTTTGCTGCATACCTCGGTTGTAACGAGTGGTTATTTCAGGCAAAGTTACTCTTCTATCAGCTTGAATCAGTCGGCCCATTTTCCTCTGACGTCTAGCATCAACAAGGCATTTTCGCCCACAAGACTGCCGCATACTGGATGTTTTTCCCTTTTCACACCATTCTTTGTAAACCCTAGAAATGGTTGTGTGTGAAAATCCCAGTAACTGAGCAGATTGTGAAATACTCAGACCGGCCCGTCTGGCACCAACAACCATGCCACGCTCAAAATTGCTTAAATCACCTTTCTTTCCCATTCTGACATTCAGTTTGGAGATTGTCTTGACCAGGACCACACCCCTAAATGCATTGAAGCAACTGCCATGTGATTGGTTGATTAGATAATTGCATTAATGAGAAATTGAACAGGTGTTCCTAATAATCCTTTAGGTGAGTGTATATCTATCTATCTATCTATCTATCTATCTATCATATATATATATATATATATATATATATATATATATATATATATCTCAGTATCTCATAAAAGGGAGTACATCCCTCACATTTTTGTAAATATTTGATTATATCTTATAGAAGATATAAACACTGAAGATATGACACATTGATACAATGTAAAGCAGTGAGTGTACAGCTTGTATAACAGTGTAAATTTGCTGTCCCCTCAAAATAACTCAACACACAACCATTAATGTCTAAACTGCTGGCAACAAAAGTGAGTACACCCCTAAGTGAAAATGTCCAAATTGGGCCCAATTAGCCATTTTCCCTCCCCGGTGTCATGTGACTCCTTAGTGTTACAAGGTCTCAGGTGTGAATTGGGAGCAGGTGTGTTAAATTTGGTGTCATCGCTCTCTCACTCCCTCAAACTGGTCACTGGAAGTTCAACATGGCACCTCATGGCAAAGAACTCTCTGAGGATCTGAAAAAAAGAATTGTTGCTCTAAATAAAAATGGACTAGGCTATAAGAAGATTGCCAAGATTGCAGCACAGTGGCCAAGACCATACAGCGGTTTAACAGGACAGGTTCCACTCAGAACAGGCCTCGCCATGGTCGACCAAAGAAGTTGAGTGCACATGCTCAGCGGCATATCCAGAGGTTGTCTTTGGGAAATAGACGTATGAGTGCTGCCAGCATTGCTGCAGAGGTTGAAGGGGTGGGGGGGTGGGGGTCAGCCTGTCAGTGCTCAGACCATACACCGCACACTGCATCAAATTGGTCTGCATGGCTGTCGTCCCAGAAGGAAGCCTCTTCTAAAGATGATGCACAAGAAAGCCCGCAAACAGTTTGCTGAAGACAAGCAAACAAAGGACATGGATTACTGGAACCATGTCCTGTGTTCTGATGAGACCAAGATAAACTTTATTTGGTTCAGATGGTGTCAAGCGTTTGTGGCGGAAACCAGGTGAGGAGTAAAAAGACTTTGCCTACAGTCAAGCATTGTGGTGGGAGTGTCACGGTCTGGGGTTGAATGAGTGCTGCCGGCACTGGGGAACTACAGTTCATTGAGGGAACCATGAATGCTAACATGTACTCCTTTCTGAGACTGGGCTGCAGGGCAGTATTCCAGCATGATAACGACCCCAAACACACCTCCAAGATGACCACTGCCTTGCTAAAGAAGCTGAGGGTGAAGGTGATGGACTGGCCAAGCATGTCTCCAGACCTAAACCCTATTGAGCATCTGTGGGGCATCCTCAAATGGAAGGTGGAGGAGCACAAGGTCTCTAACATCCACCAGCTTTGTGATGTCGTCATGGAGGAGTGGAAGAGGACTCCAGTGGCAACCTGTGAAGCTCTGGTGAACTCCGTGCCGAAGAGGGTTAAAGCAGTGCTGGAAAATAATGTTGGCCACACAAATTATTGACACTTTGGGCCAAATTTGGACATTTTCACTTAGGAGTGTACTCACTTTTGTTGCCAGAGGTTTAGACATTGATGGTTGTGTGTTGAGTTATTTTGAGGGGACAGCAAATTTACACTGTTATACAAGCTGTACACTCACTACATTACATTGTAGCAAAGTGCCATTTCTTCAGTGTTGTCACGTGAAAAGATATAATCAAATATTTACAAAAATGTGAGTGTTGTACTCACTTTTGTGAGATAGTGTGTGTGTGTGTGTGTGTGTGTGTGTGTGTATATATATATATATATATATATATATATATATATATATACACACACACATCACAAACACCGCAACAAATTAATTTTCCGAGGTAACTTTAGTTCTTGTTCTTTTAGAGTTAGCACAATCATACATTATTTGGTTAAATATAAGTTAATGTGAGTTTGTGAGAGTTGGTTTTAGTGTCCTTCCTGTTTATTGATAGAGTAAAGAGTAGAAAAAATAAGAGTGGGCTAGTGAGTTACTCAGAGAGACAAACTAAATGAATGGAGACTCAGTCAGGGGGCCAATGGCTGTGGCCTTTGCCCATGGCTGTGGCACAGGAGGGTGTTAAGCTGAGCTGGGGGAATCTGCTCTGCCTGACAACTCAACTCATAGATTCACTGCCTCTACTACCTGCCCAAAGCCTGCAGCCATCTGGCCCCCAGATTGCACAGAGCTCCACTCAGCTAGCGCTACTGCCTCCCCTCTGGGTTAGGCAGTCAGCAGAGGGTCTGCTCCCTCTCTCTGGAGTTCATGGAGAATGTACCAACACACAAAACATAGTCCATCCAGTGCAAAGTAGTTAAACCTAGTCACTTTGAATAATGACGATTCATAGGGCCTGTGGTCTTCAAGGGTGCACTTTGGGTGTGCAGACCAGACCACACCTAGTTACAACCTCAGAGGATAAAGAAAGCTCTGTGAGTGTGTGGGCAAGTGCTAGCAGTGGTGACAAATATAGATCTAATTAGTATTCTGCTGTTTGTCTTTTGGACAGATGAGAAATGCCCCCTATTGACTCTGTCAGAGGAGCCAGAGCAGAGGGGAGTGGAGAGATGTGCACGGTACAGCGTAGACTGCAAATTATGTTGTAAGTCATGCTAAGTTCATACCTCTCGATCCGAGTAATAAGCATAATGCGGGCTAGCAGATCTCTCAGATTGTATGGACAATGGCAGCTTGCAACATGCTATTGTGCTGAAACATTACAATGTTTTGCAAAACATTGCAATACCCAGTAGAGTGTGAGGATTGTGTGAATTCCCTCTGTGGGGATAAAGGGAGACACAACACTTTGTTTGTGCTGGGCAGCAGACTCAGTGTTTCCAGTGTGAATGGTGAGTGAAAGATAAGGCCAGAATGAGATGAGCAAAGAGACTGTCTTTTTATGAAAACCTGGTGAACAGCATGACTCAATTAAATTTTGAGAACAATGTCACTGTTTAATTTACTCTTTTTTTTTAAATTTTCTTTTAAACCGGTCTGGAATTTATTTTTTGAAAAGCATCAATTTTTTCAGATCTGTTCAAATTAATTATTCAATTCCCGATTGTACAAATTTAATTTAATCCTTAAAATTAATAATATACTAAGTAGCTTGGATAATTCAGTCATTTTAAATAATATGTTTGACTTAAAGCAAAAATCTAATTTTTTATCAAATTTCCAAGTGACTGGTTTACAAGAACACTTTTTCTTATTAAACAAATTAAACTACATGAAGCAAACTTTTTATATATATATACAATTGTTTTGTTCAATAGTAAGAATGCCCATTTCCCATTCTTATCAGCTTTGAAAACAAACAAATACATACACTTTCTCATCCAGTCCACAGATATGTGAACAGCCACAATGGAAAACACCAGCTTATTATTATTATTATTATTATATTAAAAAAAAAAAGATAAATCTGCCAGAGTCCTACACAATTTTGTTTTTTTTCTTTGTTCATGTTTGTGCTGAATACTGCAAGAAATCTAATAAAAGTAATAATAATGCTAATCTAAAATATACTGTATATAAAAGTATTGATGATCATATAAAATATGCTGTATATAAAAGTAATAATTACATAATAATAACAACAACAACATAAATATTAATAATATCAATATGTAAATGAATAATATTTATATTAACATAATATTAATATTATAATGTAATATTTTTAATACTTAAGTGCTTTTAAAAATTACCACATAGCTTTTTTTAAATGTTATTACATGATAATTATATAATTAATATTATTTTTAAATTTGAAAGACATATATTTTAAGAACTTGACACTTGTTTCTTATTTTTTTATTCAATTCAATTATTTTCAGCTAAACATGTTGGGGAGTTTTGCCACTAAGTTTGTAAGGCAATATTCATTGTAAACTTGCTTTGGAACTGTGTGTTTTTTGACATGTGCTATACAAACAAATTTAATAGAAATAAATATTAATAATTTAAACAGGTATTTTAATAATAACTGTAGTATAAAAAAATATTTTAAGAGTTAAAAGTAAAACAAACCCAGACCACATAAACTAATTTTAAAAATAAAGAAAAAAGAACAAAAAATATATATATTTCAGTGTCATTCCCTAATATGCACTGTCACTCCTATTTCCTATAACAATAAAATCCATCTGCCCAGACTCAAACCCAGAGATGTTCTGCCTGTGCATTTTATTTTCTTCCAAAACACACTCACACCTCAGTTTTCCCTACATATGCACGTGCACACACATGCCTTTAACTTTTCCATTAAACTTAAAGCTGCCCTCAAAAGGATTACAGTGAAGTCGTCAGAGAGAAAGCCTTGTCCTACTGTATCAGTATGATATGAAGATGTGTATGTGTCCCTTTATCAGAGCAGCATTATGTGAGGCTTAGGCACTATAGCTCCAGACAGTGAAAGTCTATATGTTCTACGCTCCCAGCAGCATAATCACTCATGAGTGGCACCTCATTTCACAGCCACTAATGGCATGACATTCGGAGCACACCGGGGTACCAAGCACGGAAGCTTTCAGTGTGTGTGTGTGTGTGTGTGTGTGTGTTTCCCTCTTTCGGTTGGAGGATGATGGGGGTGACAAGCAAGCCGATGGCAAGTGAGAGGTTCTCTGCTGATCACAGATTTTTTTATAAAAAAAATGTCAGTCTTTGTGCTTTATTGGTAAACATTTGAAGACAGTTAAATGTATTTTTTAATGGTCATTTATCAGTTAGGATGGGAAAAATGTATTGTTTAGCATCACTTACCTTATATCTTTTCCCATTTCTCTGTTTTGCTTTCTCACTTTGATGCCTGCAACCACCCAACACACACACACACACACACACACACACACACACACACACACACACACACACACACACACACACACACACACACACAATAATACGATAAGCACGCATTAATGTTAACTGTTACATGAGCATCGCTGCAAGCACTCTGCAGCATCCTGTGATGTTTGATAGTGTTGCATTGAGCTCAGTTATCTGAAGCGACATTATCTGGACTGTCTCTGTGATAGACACTACAGCCCTTCAGGATTCCTCTACTGAGGAATGTGTGTGTGTGTCATGTGCCAAGACCCAGGCCCTATCCAGGCAGGCAGGTAGCATGACTGTATAATTGTGCTGTGACACTCTGAACCCCTGGCTGATACATAAGCATGTTAATTTTCTGATAGCTGGAGCGCCAGGCAGTCGGACTGCGAGTTATGATGGGTGTAATTTGTGGCACCAGCAGCATTGTGAAAAGACCAGGGTCATGGGCTGGATAAATACAAATCAAAATTGATGTGGTGCTCATTTCAGCTTGACCAGCCTGTCAGGAGAGGCTTAGAAAGAGACTCTTTAGTGTGGTCATCACATACCCCTTTTATAAACTTATTGATATATAAAGAAAAGAGCTAAAAGTGGAAAAGAGCCTATGGCATCTGTTTTAAAAGTTTTTTGTTCTGATTGGTTTCTATGCTAAATGGTTCTCATTTGCATTGCTTTTACAGCTGTCTTTGCAGATGTTTATGCTTAGAAATTTATTTTTTTGAAACTTGTTATATATTAAAATGCTTGAACACTTGTTAGATTACCTGACTTTAACAAACTTTATACATTAATTTCTTTGGCCGTTTTTGTTCCTTAGTTCTGGCAAATGTGGTGGTGTATGTTGTGTAAAATAGATGTGTGAGATGTTAGCTCTAAGAACAAAACAAAAACTATGGGTGGGGAAAGAACTTTAAGATATAATAATTTTGAAAGACAAAACACATTACAAATATTAGATGTTTTTTTTCCCCCTTGTTCCAGTTGGAGAAGGCCAGAAATGAACAGCTGCTGATTTGTGTGATGTCACATGAGTGACATCTTCATTTTGAGGTGGAACATAACTGAATAGAAGGCTGTGTGTTTTGTGAGTGTGTGTGCGTACATAGATGAAGATATGCTGCCTGTGTGCCTTGCCCTTAAATATAGGTGTGTGTGTGTGTGTGTGTGTGTGTGTGTGTATGTGTGTGTGTGTGTGTGTGTGTGTGTGTGTGTTTGAATGTGGGGGATGTCTAAAAAATGGCACAGAGAGGGCCATACTGCCTGAAACACTGTCACAGCTCGCCTGACTGGCAGTTCAAGAGCTCTTCATTAGAATCCCGCTGGGTCTACGGCAAAGAAAAACAATGTGGTTGGCCCAGGACCTGTAACCTTCCCATTTAATCACCGCTTCAAACTGCATTGTCTCTTCCCACTGTGGGAGCGAGTTTCCAAGGCTCTGCTGAGACTGCTAGGCAAACAACCTCCTGTCTGACTGGGCTAACACACTGACACACACAGACTCACAAGGAGCTTTAGTTCTCTTTACAGATTGATTAGCACACATTTTATTAATAACACATGTTGTAATGCATGCATCATTCCACATTATCAGTTATTTAAGGAAATATCAAATGATTGATTGTGATGTGTTTAAACAAACAGATGCTTTTTACAAACACACAGAGCTTGCCAGATGAGGCAAACGGCTCATGTATTCAATATTTATTTATTTCTTGTTTATTTATTTTTTCCTGTATTTTCTTGTGTTTGCTATTAAACTAGTGGCTTATGTTTTATGCATCATGTTTTCTCAATCATGATGCATTTTGTACCTTAAATAAAAAGCACTATGTGTGTAAATCATGTGTGTATGAAGACCATTGCTTAATTGTTTATTACAAAACACAAAATCTATTTAAAATAGAGTTTCTGATCTAGATTCTGTATGACCGACAAAACAATTCCTTACTTTCTATGATGTCGCATCTCTCTGAAGTCAGAAGTTAAGATTCAGGGCCAAAGCATTTTGGTTGCTTTGAGAAATGTAAGACAAAAAAAAAGAGTTGTTGAGCTAGAAAGGGAAAAAAGAGAGACCGACAGAGCTATAAGCCCGACACATCATCACAAATATAAGATATATACAACATCTTCTAAAGAGTAAAAGCTTTTTGTTTTTCAAGACATTGTGACTTGTATAATTCACTCTGTCCAGTATATAAAGAGAAAATACAGTACTGTTTTAATCAACCACTGAGGCCTGAACAGAAGGCAAATGAATCGTGCAGTCTGAGTTCCAGAGCTGCTCCCGTGACCTCTTCCCTCGGCAGCCGTGCTGCATACTGCAAATGAGGCAGGCACCCGGGAATTCCTGCTCACCTCACCTCTGACTGGCTTTGTGTTTTTTTTTGCACTATTATTAAAAAGTAATAACACATCTCTGCAATTGCCTGGAGTAATTTTCCTCAATGCAGTGCTGGGGACAATTATAAATGGATGTCAAACTTTGGCATGTTTCCTGCATTGGATTTCTACTTTATAGTACAATATATCCCCAATGTTTTGAAGACTTCCCCATTTTATTTGGTGCATTTAATTTTATACAACCACAATAATTGCCTAACCGAGCTGAAACTCTGACAACTGATCAAACTGAGATGAAATTACAGAAATGATTGTGATAAGTTTAATGGATGGACACAATGTTGTTATAACAATCTTGAAAAAGTAATTTAGAAATTAATATCATGCTATTTTTTTTCCGCAAAGAGCTTAAGAATAAGCAGTTATTTAATTTAGCACTTTGTGTTTTATTTGAAGCCTTATAAAAGGGTGCAATCAGGATCAATTGTCTCAAACAAAGGAAAACTTATATCTAACATTTCTTAAAAAAGGAGAACCATCCTGATCCTGCACATTTTCTTTTTTTATCCCTTTTGTAACCCCTGCCAGTAACATGTATTCTTAAACATATATGTGAAATAAGATCATCTTCATATTAGTTGTAAAGCACTATCATAATGCCCATATTTTGGCCATGTCCGGGGGTCTAGTGAGCAGCTTTTGACATTATTAGTTCAATGATTCATTTGTGGAGCAACTCAAATATTGCTGTTTTACAATCACAACAACCCATAACACATCATATTTAATAGGTCATCAGTGACCTGAGTTATTGTGTGTATTATTGTAATTCATTTATTTTATGAAAAATATGATCTTATTTTCCATGTTTTAAAATGTGAAATATAAAAAAGGATGTATCTGCCCAATATAGAACATTTTGTATTTCTTTTTAATCAAAGTAAAATAATCTGTTACTATTTCTTCAGACGTCACATTTAAATTAAATTATTTTGTTTGATGGATGGGTGAACAGAAAGAGTCCTGTACATTATGATTGGACAAATGATGACAGGACAAATAAAGGCATGAATGAATGAAGGAATGAATGAGTAGGAATCTTCACATTATCTGTTTTTTGATGTCATATGATAATATAATTATAATATCCACACATCTGATAGAGAGGTTGATTTGTCTTGCTGTGAGCTAACACACTTAATTGCAGTATGCAAATGAGAGCAATTACAAAGCTTTTAGGTAAAGAGATGACAGCTGAGGTTGAAAGAGGAAGAAGCCTCACCCAAACAGTTGTCATGGTAACAATACAGAGCAACCTTACTGTCAAATAATTATAAATGGGGGAGGCAAGCTGATAAAATGTAAAGATAGTTGAGGTTTGGTAATGCACACGCATAAAGACATCCACATAAAATCTATTTAACATAGTCTTTAAGTATGATTCAGGAGCATGTTCTTTTATTTTTTTTTGTAAAGTAATTTTGACCCCTCTTTATTAATGAGCTAACTTTGTACTTTCTTCGTATTGCAGTTGCATGTCATAAAACCATTCAGGCACAAATAACTTGTGTCCAGCTTTCTATTACCTGAGCAAAGAATAAACCATTTACATAATTATTTCCGTGTGAGAATTTGTCTGAGGAAACGTATATCATCCGCTACTTTAAATTCATTGCTCTGTAATTGATAATTATTTATAACTATACAAAGTAGTTATTTTGATTGCTCTGTGAATAGATCATCATCATTGTCATAGCATTAATATCTTATCATTGATCCATCAAGAACACTACAATTTCTATGACAATAAATCCATTCTCTATCCACACAAATGAGCAGTCTGCTTTCAAGGTATCGTAACATGTAGAAAGGGAGCCTCATGATTGTGACTCAGTCACAAGTTTTCTCACTAAAAAACAATGCTTGCCAAGAACTGGCTTAAGGGCAGGATGTCTCTTCTCTTTGTTTATCACCAAATGAAGGGGTGCAACATAGTGCTGAATGCCGCTAGCATGGCTAAAAAAAATTGTAGTCACAAATTTATATTTTCTATGGCAATTTATATTACAATTACTCTTGCAGAGGCTTTCATGAATTAAATATGAGTTCTGTTTGGGAATTAGATGTTATAAAGGTAAATTACAAGAGGCAGGCTGTAATTGAGGTGGCTGCAACATGGGCCTACTGAACTAATCCCTGGCTGGGTCATGTGATGGACTGTCCTCCAATGGCAGAAGGCTTTCTCACCACAAAGCATGAGCAGCTGAGAAAATTGATTTCTCATCTGAGCGCTATTTGATAGCTTTTGAAATCAGAAATTGAAATTAAGTAACCTACGCCCCGTCATTACAAAAGAGCAAATTAAAATTGCAACAGTGTTTCCTTTTGGCAGTGTATGCCTGCCAAGGTAAATTTATGAATAGATTTTAAGATGCTCCGCTTGCACGCCTAGTATTCTCTCTCTCTCTCTCTCTCTCTCTCTCTCTCTCTCTCTCTCTCTCTCTCTCTCTCTCTCTCTCTCTACACACATACACAATAATTTGTTCTTCATACACAAACAAAATACAGCACGCACACACCTGCACACATTGTGCATGAGTGGATCTTTTCATTGAAAACTACATATCTCTGGCAGGGACAGATTACACTTGATATTGTAATGCTTTGCTAGAATAAAAATCCCCCATTTCCATGACACTGAAATTCATTCAATGGTGAATGAAATATGCATGATGTCTTTGATCTTGAATTAAAAAAAAACTTGAAGAAAGGCTCCAACAACTTGTTATAATTTTTGACTTTTAATATTTGTATTATTATTATTTATTCATATTCATTGTCAGCGGGAGGTGCTTTATTTCACTCTAAACTAATTTCATAGTCAAGAGGTATTTTTTCTGTGCTTTATTGACTAAATTACATTTGACTGATTTCCAAATCATGCTGATCTTGATTCGAATAGTTTAGCTTTGCAAATGAACATCCGACCATCACCACTTTCTTTGAAGCAGTGAGCAACGGCTGGACTTCTTTACCAAACAAAGACATCTACCACTTTATCCAAATATATTGCTTTAAAAAAAAAAATACAAAAACAGCTCTTTTCCCTCCTTTCTCACTCAAGCAGGTGCTTGACCTTTTCAATCCATTGTGTCGCACAATCCGAGCAGCAAAACTTTGGAGAGGTGGCAGAAGAGCTGTCAGTCCACAGGGAGAAAAAGTAAAAAGTGGATGTTTGTTTGACAAAAGACGTGGAGAAACAGATGTTAACGCAGGTGGACACAGATCAATAAGCGGTGCTGAGAAGAGAGCTAGTTACCTGAGCTTGAGCTACTTGTAGCAGATGTTAAACAGACTGATGCCTGAGTAGGCAGATCAATGGACAGCAAGCAGATGGAGGAGAATGGGCCTGTGAGCGAAAGGATGGGAGAGAGATAGAGAGAGAGTACAGTGAGAAACGGTCCGTACGCTGAGAGACTGAGTCCTGCATGACAGGCAGATGGGCTCACATCCACAAAGAAAAGTTTATTCTCACCACCACAAGTAAACAATGGGCTGCCACAGAGGAAACTTTCCACCATCTGTGGCTAAGCTATGTTAAATGCCCAAATCTCTGTGTACCATCTCAATTTGTCTATAATCGTTCTTAAATTGCATTAAGCCGAGTGCTGTCACTGTTAGACATTGTAGAAAAATATCCTGCCCCAAATGATTACATTTTCTGTCAGTCAAGCTAAACAGGGAGAGCTTTATTAGGCCCGAGGAAGTGCGACTCGGCCCCCTGTCCAAGCTTTGCTAACTTTGCTCATTAACTGTGCTAACAGGTTTGAGTCAGGTTGTGAGGGAATGCTCAGTCCCTCTTGAGTCCTATTAGTGTCTTAAAGTCGGCGTCTGAGACAGGCAGTGGACATGATTATGACTTTACACTTCATCGTGTTATCACTGCTGTCTTTTAACCATTAGATACCTGAGTGAACTGGATGTTTTGCTCAGCAATTATATCACATTGCTTAAGTGAGAAAATCCCACTTACTGCTTTCTTGTGTCTATAAGAAAAAGTGTGAGGTAGAATTTGTACAAGGGTGCGTGGGTGAGTAATTTTATTCTTTCACACCCTTCAAAGCAGTGGTATTCTATTACATTAACAAGTGGAAAGTATTCATTGGCTGAAAAGAGCACTCTTTTTCTGTATTTGTGTGGCGACATTTTGCTTTGTAGATGAATTTCAATATAGATTAGTTTATGTGGTAATTAGCCCAAAATATGCAGTCTTTGACAGATCTTTTCATATCTTTTATGCTGTTTTACTTACTTTTTTTATTGTCTGGCCAAAGCAGAGATACTACATGTTACAACATTGAGAAAACAAGAGACAGCGAGAGAACAAGGGCGCGCATATTTTCTGACAACCCGTCCCAATGGCCTTGCTGTCCAAGGAGTGACTTGAACCAGGCGATAACCTGATACATTCTATCTTGTCTTCGCTGGGTCCTTGGGAAGCCTCTTCAGTGGTTAGGCATTTCGGCAAACCCCCCAGAGCCCTAACCTTCCCATCTCTTCCTAGCCCTTCCTGCTTACACACTTGTAGAAGATCTGACAGCAGCCTGTTGCTTATTTATGGTTCTGCGTGTTTTATGTCTATGCAAGATATGACGGTCATGACACAGAGCTGATTTCAATCAGCCTGCCACTCAGCAGACAGGCAGGCAAAAATGAAAAGCACGAGAGAGGGTGGGAGGCAGAGAGAGAGCAATAATCTTCAGAATCCTCGTTGTCTTGAAATGGGCTTTGGCCTTGTCTCAGGCTCGGAATTATCCAGCCTCTTTTAATGAAAATGTTGCATTCACATCTCAAATGAAGGTGTTTGCTGCCTTCACGGCCGATGAATTCAATAGACAGGAATAAAAAGCAGAGAGAGGAGCGAATGGGGTGATTTAGAGTCGGAGAGTAATGTGCTTTTGTCAGAGTGAGGAGGCTAGTGGAGAAGGTGACCCCTGAGCCAAAGGTGCTGACATTGCATCAATCCCTTTAGGGTAGAGGCCTCCTAGACCAAGCCTAGCTGAAGATTACCTCCAAACATCTGAGGGATGATGGCTCTATCTAATACACACGTTCAAAACACACACATTCTGGACCCTGAACTGATCTTTAAATTAAGTCTGAGATTGTTGCCAAGAATGAGGGGCCCTAACGCAGGCAGATCCATTTCAAAGGCTCTAAGACAATGCTGTGTATTCCTGAGACAATTAAGAAGCATCTCCTCTCTCCTGTTTTCTTTATGATAGTAAGTAAATTTATGCCATGGGTAATCACAATGAAGCTCTCTTTCGTCATATGGAAGCTCACATGCTTATCGTACTAAGATTCTCCCACGCGGCTTAGAATCAAACGCATGGCATGCACTTAAATAAAGTTTGTGCTTTTAAATGAACTTTTCTTGCAAGCAAGCAAAGACTATTTCTTTGTCATTTAATTACATTTTAATGTTTATTGTTTTCTCAAATGAATATATATATTTATTTGTATTCTCCTTGTAAAGTTTGTAAGGAATCTTTAAACATCACCTTGATAAAAAAGATGCTCAAAAATGTTTGTGTACATACAGTACTGTATGGAGGTTAAAGGAATATTTGGGGTTCACTACAAGTTCAGCTCAATCATCAGCATTTTTATTTTTAGATAATGCTGATATCCAAAAAAAAAAAAAAAAAACTTACTTTTACTTTCCCCCACTCCTTTAAAAAGAATCTGAATAACAGTGAAGCATTTTCAGTATTAGTAAATGGGACCAATCTGTAAACATTAACATACTTACTGTTTCAAAATGTATACATATAATATACGTGGTAACATGAGTGTTAAAATCACTTACTAACCATTTCTGTGTGAAGTTATATCCAATTTTGCAATAAAAATGTAATACCATTAAACCCTAAAACAACCATAATATTTACAATTTGTACAACATTACAGTTCTAAAAATACACAAGTTTTAACAGTAGAATGAATGTAAATGCTTAATCCCTATTCACTTTCGTTGTAGTGCTCCACTGTAACCTAAAAATGTAGCTTTTTTTAAAGAAAGGTATGGATGAGTCAATCATTGTTGTTGTTCATGCCACAATTGCTGTTGATTTGAGCTTAACTTGTATTATATGAAAACAACATATATGCAAAACCATATCTGGTATGTATGTCTATATGTGTGTGTGTGTGTATATATACGGGATATATATATGGGATATATTGTTTTTTTATTAAATTTCCAGATTAATGTTTTTTTTTCATTTGGTCATTAAAAAATTATTTATTATTATTATTCCAATATATTACATTTTTATTTTAATTTTCAAACTTGCTAATGCTTTTGTTACAGACTGAAACAGAATGAATTAGCTGTCATGGGATCAGTTTAATTTCCTCCTGCTAATAGCAAATGTTGACAGGTGTCTTACATTTCATCTGTTTGGTTTGAAGCAACACTTTATGTTAAAATGGATAATTGATCCATCAAAAAAAAAAAATCTCACAACAGGCATTAAATGCCTCCAGACAACAGTAGTGAACATGCAGAAAATCGCATTTAACCCTGTTCTGACTGCAGCACTCCATCCGGCTGCCAATCAATGTCTTGCTCTGGGGGCAATCCTGTTTCTATGTTGTTAAATAATCAGAGAGAGAACAGAAAGAAAATGAAAATGAAAAAAAAAAAAACTGTCTCTGTGGAACTGTCATGAGAATGGAGAAATGCTGTAGGGGGTGAAGAATGCCTGAAGTCCGCCAGCTTTTCACATTGTAATTTATGTTCCACAGCACTGACTGGTTGTATCGGCTGAGTGAGCGAAGGCCTAAGAGTCACGGCTATGGCTGACCCTGCCATATACACACGCTCTGAGAGATGTCAGCCCCATAGCTACTTGGGATCACCCCACTGCCAGCCACTTTGAAAGCATCTGCCAATTCAGCTTTAAGTCGTGGCTGAATGGACACACGAAAACAGGTTGCAAGGGGAAAAGAATTTGCTTTCAACATTTATTTGGCCTATAACCCTGGGAGTGCACGCTCTCGCCCCTTTGCTTTGAATGCAAGCATATTTTTTTTATTGGGTTTGGTTTGAGGGACACAGAAAGAGGTGAGAGAATGATGTTTTGGAGGGGGTGGATGAGGGGGCCTATCACTATACATATATTAATAATCTGATGGCTTCATCTGCTTTTGAGGGGCAGGCATGACAGCTTCACAATCGGGAGAGCTGTAGCCATCCTCTAACACGCATGGCCTTCCTATATGAACAACGCAGGCAGTGTATTAAGACATCAAACAGCCATGAAGTATTGATTTAACACCGAGTGCGACCTGAATGGCAGGAGTGCTTTCTAAGTCGCTTATTAAAATAACTTAAAAGGCAAGAAAACCAAGACGTCAAATATTATAATGTGGTAGTAACAGGATTGTGCTCATATTGTTAAAAATTTGGAAAATATTCCATTCAGAGGAATTCAGAATGATTTGAGAGTGACCACACAACTGCCAAATCAGCTAGAATGTAATATATAACATTTTTCCTATTTTACTCTTATTAACCTGAACTACACTCTAAATGGTGAAAAGATGCAATTGTTAAAATAATATTCCGGGTTCAATACAATTTAAGCTCAATCAACAGCATTTGTGGTTTCCACAAAAATAAATTTTGACTCGTCCCTCCTTTTCATGTTTTAAAAAAATTATATTCAATTTGGATAGAATTTTACATTTATTTTATCACACTACAATCATTGTTAACACACATTATTTATGTGTGGTTGCTATACTTTGAAACTGAGTATTTTCACGTTTATGGATTGGCCCCATTCATATTCATTCTACTGTAAGTACCTCACTGTTACCCTATTTTTTTGGGTTTTTAATAATATATGGAAAAATCAAAGTATATTTTTGTGATGATCAACATTATGCAGCAATTGAGCTTAACTTGTATTGAACCCATAATATTATTAGAGTAGCTTTTTCTACCTGATCTGAGCTTAAAAGGAATAATTTCCCCTAAAAATGAAATTGTGTTCAATTTTGTGTTTTTCTTAAGAAAATGTCATACAGAAAATGAATTAATTCTGTTGGTGTAACAATGTATTCAGGTTAATTCTGTCATTTATATAATATTTTTAGCTTAAATAAAACCAGTGTTTTTAGATATTTACAACATAGAGTATATGTATCTTACCTGGCAAAACATATTGGAGTAAATAAAACTATAAAATGCAAAAACATTTTAAAAAGTAAAATTTTCTTTATTTTTTTTTGCACTGAGAACACAAACAAATATAATGCAAATGAATGGATAATTTGCCACTTGCCAATAACAAATCACATTTCTATTCATTCTAATCCTGTGAGTGTGTAGTATTGTGTTGGGGGGGGGGGTGGCTCAGACAGTGAGCCCATCAAGAGAGACAGTAAGAGAGAGAGATAGGGAGGTCAGTGGGAGCACAGGTAATTGAGTAGTCCCCTCCCTTTCGTTTTCTACCGAGCTTCTCAACCCAGTCCCTCGCCCCCGCCCCATAGCGGGCACAATTACGGTCCCTATCACCTCTCCAGCTGGCCCCCATGATCCCACTCTCCTCAGTCTGCTCACCTCGTCTGGCCCTCTCCCTCTTAACCTCCTGGCAGTCTCTCCCAGAGAGCCAGCATTAGGCTCAACAAACACTGGGAAACGCTGAGAGAGTGAGAGATCGAGAGAGTGAGTTTAGTTCCAAATACGAGTTCCGTGAACAAAGGGTCAACTATTCTCATACTAATGCTGTGCTCTGCATTATTCAACATACTTTTTTTCCGTAGGTTTTGTGATGCCAGGTATGTATGTCAAAAAGGTGCGCTGTTTATGGGCTTTGCATTTAAAATGTAGATCATCTTCATCAAGAGAATTATAAGTGCATCATTTCTATTTTGTGCTGTTTCTTTATGTGAAAAGTCAATGGTTTTAACTGGTATTAAAGGAATATTCTGGGTTCAATACAAGTTAAGCTCAATTGACGGCATTTCTGGCGTAATGTTGAATACCACAAAAAAGAAATTTGACTCGTCCCTCATTTAAAAAAAAAAAATCCATTCAAGGATACAGTGAGTCACTTACAATGGATGTAAATGGAGCAAATTATTGGAGGGTTTAAAGGGAGAAATGCAAAGCTTATACTTTTCTAAAAGCTATTTCATGAATTCAATACAATATAACTTTACACAAAGAAGTTTACTCAGTGATTTTATCACACTAAACTTATGTTAACACACATATTGTGTACGTCTTGTGGCTATAATATTGAAACAGTGATTATTTTATATTTACGTATTGGCCCAATTTAGTTCCATTTTATAAGTGCCTCACTGTAACCATTTTTTGCTTTTTATAAAGACAAGGAGGGAAAATGTGACTTTTTTTGGTAATCAACTTAATATCTTAAATGCTGTCATTTGAGCTTAACTTATAACTTAATTTTCAACATCTTTAAATAATTTCAGGACGTTTAAATTAGTCCTCAGTGAAGTATATCTTGAAGCAATCGCATTTGCACCTTGGCTCTTCATCAATTAGCATTTTTCTCTCTCGTCAGTTCACAAAATGTCTTGATGGACAGGGTTCTCTCAGTCCGTCCCCTCTTGCCTTGATGAGGAAGATACCTCTCTATCCTATTCACTATTACCTGAGATAATGCCATATGGTAAAATGTAAACAACATCTGCATATTCATGTCGTAATTTCATCTGTTTAATTAGTTCCAGCAAAGCATTTTAGCCTCGGCGGCCCGGGCTGTCAGAGCAGTGAATCTGAAGTCGTGCCCTGCTGTCGAGGCTGACAGTCTTCCATTGTTCAGCCAGCACCACCGCCCCACCAGTTTAATGCCAGGTGCGTCTGTACAGGGTGTGTGTGGGGTGGGGTTGGGTGGGTTGGACATGAAGGCTTCTCTCCCATTAGACTCCAATAGACACACAATTCACAAAGCTCAGCTGTCTTTTTCAACCATACCACAAACTGTGCGGTTTTCCTTTTTTTAATTGCTTGGGTTGCATCCTTTTGGGTTAGGATAGAATCTACAGTTATATTGAGTAATTTTACTTCCAAATCCATTTCAATATCTTTCCAGTTTGATATCTTTCCAATTTAAAGTTGTAAGTTTATTTTTAAGTCTGCATCAAAATGATCTTGACTGGTGCCAAAATGACCATAACAAAGCTAGAAAGTGACTTGTTTCTTCAATTAAGCAACTCCTTATCAATTGCTCATTAGGGGGTAGTAATGTAAAAATAAAATATAGGAGGGGAACATCTTATTAGGAGAGTCAGATATGTTTAAGCTTTTATTTCTTTCATGAGTGCCCATGGTGTTTGCGACCCACTGGCGTCTGGCTAATATGCTAGAGTGCGCCATGACATTGTTCTCAATCAATAACTAATTATCAGAGTACTAGCTCTAGCTGCCATTGTCTGATTTTGCCTGGAATCCCTCACAGTGGAATGTCAAACAGAGTGGAGGGGGAGTGCCTTTTGGCTGCATTGCAGCACTGTCACCGCTACATGGTTGCAAGCCTTTCAAGACACAGTGAACCGTCAGCTTGAATTACTGTCCCCTGACTAATTGACAAATTAGAACAGAAGAATTCTTGTTGCGGGCAAATGTCAAAATGATATCCTTAAAGTTTATTGTGGGACAAGAAGGAGAAGAAATCAAAACACACACTCAAGCCCCCCAAAAAAGGACAAATTAGGCTGACTTCTGAAAGTGACCGTACAAACTCGATTTGACACACGGGGAAACCATTAGACAAACATCTGATTGCCCATTTCACATTTGCCATATATGCAATAGATAAAATGCAGATTTAACTCATTTTAGCCCTATAGTTGCCGAACGAATGTAAAACAAAATAATTATAAAGAAGCACTAACTACTATCTCACTCATATGCAATTGACCGTACTGTATTCCTAAATCATTTACAGACTAATTTCCTTTGAGTTTTTATTTTTTGTCTATTTTTTTCTTTCATAAGCCATCACAGTTTGTCATTGTTCTCCAGAGGCGAGCTGTCTGAAGCAGTATAGTGCTGCTCTGAGATGGCCTGGCTGGGTGACTGGGTTGTGGTGCCGGCCTGTCTCTGTGAGAGTGGAGCCCAGGTTCTTCCCACATGGTGGCCCCTTGCTAGTGACATGCCCCCCGTCTCACCACCAGGCCTGGGTGCCACTGGGGGGGCCCTGAGGAGGTCAGACCAGGGGAACATACCCTCTTTGAAAGGGGGTAAAAGTCATGAAGCGAGGTGCCTGGGTGGAAGCTTCCTAATCCCTCTGCGCTGGTATGGCAGCTGGAGTAGTTCGCTCAGCCCATGTAGTGATTTCGCTTGCACTGGAGATGATGTCTGACCTCATTACCAGAGTTTAATTGGATTGTTACACAGTTTCACTTTTTTTCTCTCTTGCCTCTCCCAATTGCTTTATTTCAGCCTCTCTGTTTCAACCTCACCCTGCATTTGACAGCTCTCTAAAAGCAATCCTTAGTAGTTTTGAAAGTCATTCTAATTATTTCTCTTTGCCTTGCGTGTTTATGCAACTAGACAATAAGATCTCTATCATATCGAGATTATATAAGTGGTTTGAGTGATTTTAGCAATACCACAATTCCATTTGATTTGTTTCTTGTACATCAGACATAAAATCTGTGATGTGTAACAGTATTTGGAAGCAATTGTTAAACTGTTTCAGTTAATACAACGAAGTCTGATGTGAGTAATATAAAAGCAGTAATTTAATGGAAAGTGGAGAGGGCACCATACCACTTTTCAAGCAGATTTGTACCTGTAAAAACACATTTTCTGAAGTTTCCCAAGTTTTATGGACAGTGTCCCATTTCAAAGTGCATACAGTATACTGACTAGAACAGGCTCCAAGCTTAAATTATATTTTGATACAAACGATTTGCTTTTATACAAAACATAAAATTAGGAAGGCATAAACAGGGTTGTAACAGTGTTACATTTTTAAAATACTAAATATTATCAACTGTTTCACAGTTAGCAGAGATTAGTTGTTTACAAATATTTTGTCTACTCAATGCATTATTATTATTATTATTATCATCATTATTTTGTCATTTGTTTCAGTTGTACAGTAAGTCTATTCAGTTGACATTAAGCATTCAATAAGGCAATTTCAAGTAGTTTCTGGGTAGTTTCCTATAATTAAAAAAAAAGGTTTTTTACAAGTGACAAGAGTTGAGAAGGATATGGTACAAGGGCAATGTGTTGTGTGTTAAATACCAAGGCCATTTCACTTTCAAATTTGGCAATGTCACAACAAAACAGTGCAATACAAACTGTGTTTGCCAGCAACCAAAATGCTAATCACTTGGAAAGAAGCATCTTAAGGTAGGCCAAGTCTTTCTCATGGAATAGTTAGGGAAAAACATTACATTTTAAATAATTTACCTTCTTGCCCTTTTGTTGTTCCAAACCAATATGTTTTTTTTTTTTTAGATTTCCAGCTTCATGAGCAACACAAAATCATCATAAAAGTGTCAAGAAGATATACAAATACTCAATTCTGAATGGTTAATCGCACCATGCAGCGGTCTGATCTTTTTAAAAAAAGACCGGTCATCTGGACATTGCAAGTCATCTTTCCTACTTCTTGTGTCACTCTATGATCACTACAAGTAAGCTAATAAAATTATTTGAATTAAAATCAATGTTTTTGCCCATGTATGTATTTATTTGGCAAGTAGTCATGTAATAAACAGGAAAATGAGCAGTCATGTAATAAACACCCACAGAAATCAAAAGATGGAATTCAGCTGTTTACACTCCACGTCTGATTCCTGATCACCCTGTTGGATTTATTTTGCAATAATAACCATCTGACTGTACATGACCCCTCATGTATGATAGTTTTGTGAGAGGAGACCAAGTTGTTATTCACTGCTCTCCTAGTCGCGTTCATGAGAGTTCATGACAGCAATAACAATGTTCGATTCATGAATGAATCATACTTTGAGTCTGATCTTTTCTTTGATTCAGTTGAACACTTTCACAAAACCATTCTGAATAATTAATTAATTCATCTGACATATTGGCATGGGTGGCATTTGGAGTGGGCTACCAGAGCTTAAGTTGAAGATTTTCAGTAATTCACAAGTTTTTGTATAATTTTGTATTGATTTCAAAATGTTTTAGAATGTTACACAGTACTGTACAAACTAAAACAGTATTTGGTCTGACAACCCTGTGTTTTTAAAACTGCACCAATTCTTCTAGGTACACTTGCGCACAGTTTTTAAGGTTGTTGGCAGAGAGGTTGTTCCAATCAGCTTGGAGAACTTGCCACAGTTGTATGTAATTAGACTGTCCCAATTGTGTCTTTCACTTCATGTAATGCATTGTATTTATTCCAGTTCCAAGATAATACATTGTCAACCATACGCACTTGTTAGGTGAGCTCATGAGATTAAATTTAACCAAATATATTTGTAGCAACTTAACTGAATGTAATTTAGTGACTACTTGGAAGGATTCTGTTTGTCTTTCTCAACCTCCTACCAGAATTTTTGAGCTTCAGTGATTAAGCAGGCATAATTCATCACTCTGGATTTGTTGGATCTCACTGATTAGTCAGTGAAGTTGCTGCTTATGTCCTTTTATGTTTTTGTCAAAGTCACGAAAAATAAGATTAATGATATATCTTGGCAATCACACCTGTTGGTGAGTCATGTGATCTGGGATAATGTGATCTGGAAATCACAGCACAATTTAATTGGATTATTAACACCTTTTACTCCTTTAAAGAAAATAATATCTGACATTTTAACAGGAGATGCGGATGGCTTGTTGATGCAAATAACTTTGGTGTTCTTCACACGTATAATTGGATGTGATTTCTTGACATTCAGTAAGTAATTAAAGATAACATTTCAAGGTGTTGAAATTTATCAGGTCATTGAAATTTTTAAAGATCATTAATCCCACTTTTTATGCTATTTGAGAACAGCTGAGCAAAAGTGGAAATACTGTAAATGATGATCAAAACATTCAGTTGCTGGTGAGGTTTTCATTCTGTTAAGTTCAACGTGTTCCTGCTTTAAACATAGATGAGAGAAAATGAATCACCAGCATGCTTGAAAACAGCAAAACCCAATGTTACAAGTCCACCTCTATTCAGAAACCGCAATTCCATCAACAGCCCGGGGATACAACTTCTTTCAAGCCATGATAGCACAACAAATAATAATTAAATCCCCATGGTCACACACAAATAGCAGCATGACAGGGAGAATCAGCTTGGATGGCCTGTTACCTGCTTTATGCGTGTCCTTGAAGGTGCATACATGTGGTTGGATGTGACCAATATCTGTTTCACAGTGCACACCAACCTACATACCTCTGTTCAACCATGACTGGGTGGAAGGTGGTAGGGGTCGCAGTAGTAAATGGGGTTGCTCTTTCAAAACATTGGGACACAAATGAATTGGTCGCAGCACTATGTGTTAACCAGTCAAAGCTTGGGTAAATGTAAGGATACACAGGGAAGCTAAAAGGGCTGAGGGTAGAACCTCAGCAAAGAGCTCTGTGTGTACTGTATGTTTTTAATACAAGAATGTTCCAATAGATTCTATTATATTCTATTCTATTCAATTAATAAATAAATTACAATATAAAGAGATGGCTCACCTAAATATTTTAATTGTGTCACCATTATCTCACCTCATTATCTTTTAACCCCAAGCCTATCATAATAGATAGAAAATGATATATATGGAAGTGTTTCTTTTTTTTTTAGGTCATTATCCTAGTGACCCAGCAATTAATTTTGTTATTTAGTTTTCCTTTGCTCATACTTTATATGCCACAATAGTTTGAGCTTCTTAAAAGTATATTCTGGCTTTTATATTTATGTACGTATTAGGGTTGTGCCGATGGACGATATCATCGTCCATCGTGATGGCTGACCAACATCACGATGTAGAGCCACCATCGTGATGCCACGCCCCCTTTTGCGAGTCTTGCTAGTGTGACTCACTAATCCTAGTCTCTTCTATAGTTAACCTAAAAACTTTGCAGGGATTGCTCTGTAAATTAAATTGAGAATATAACTAATGCATATATGCTATTTTAAATACTGTGGTATATTCCAGAGACGTGACGTGTTAGTCTGTGAAAATACCGTGTAAGGCAGGCAAATATTGATCTTGATATTGTTAGCTTCTTGTCTTTTTTTTACATGTCTTACACTGTAGATTTAGATTAAAATATTTTATGTTGTAGGCTACAAGAAAATAGCCTTTATTAATTAATTATTAGTAGTTGTAGTGTCTCAGAAAATCTTGCTCATTGTCACATAGCTCTTGTATACGCTGAAGCGGCAGTTTAAGATAAACCCAGACCAGCGAACGTCAAATAACTTTTGTCTGGTTCATACTTTTAAAGAAAAATTTCTTTGGCCATAAATCCATAATGTCAAATAAAATGAAAGAAACAAGGTGAATATGAATAACACACATTTATTAAAACATAGAAGAGCAACAAATAAAGAACAAGAAAACTGGAACAACACTCAGACCGAAACTCTGCATTAACATTTCACTTATAATTAGCAGCACAATTAACTTCAGCACAGGCTACAAAATAAATTATGTTATTGAAATATTGTAAAGTGGTCATATGAACTACACAAATGAACGTTTAAAAAATAATATGCAAAATCGAATAGCTCCGCAACGGATGGCGAAAAATGCGTAAAGAAGTCTAATATCTTTCACCATAGACCATGTTTAAATTTCGATGTTTCTGGCCAGAAATACCAACATATTCACTTTATCTGGTTTTAATAAGCTGCAGATTGGAGTAACTACACTACCCGCTGTGCTGAAGACCCGCTCTGATGGAGTACTGGTAGCACATATGCACAGATATTTCCATGCTAATCTTGCCATGAACGGAAACCTTTTGTCGTTCGTTTTCCACCAAGTCAGCGGGTCCTCTTCCCCATCAATGGCCATTTCCTGCAGGTACATGGTCATTTCTGCCTCGACCTTTTGCTCATCAGTGAGTAAAATAACGAAATTATAGTTTTTAAGTGGAAAATAGTATTTATGTAAAGAGATATATTAAAATAAAAAGTGTACAACTCTTCTTAAGTGAAAGCTAAAAAAAGAAATGCTTCACGTGTCGTGCAACCTACTGATAAAGCGCTGACGAGTCATTAGTTGGGTTAGCAAAATAACGAAATTATAATTTTTCATATAATTTTTTAAAATTATATGAAATTATATAATTCCCCCCCCGTCACACCCCACTCCACCGACGATATCATCGTCCATCGCGATGTTTTACTCTCAACATCGTCAACTGCCAATTTAGGGAACATCGCCCAACCCTAATCTGAGATGTCATTGCTCTATGGAAGAATTTCTATAGTCACAACATCAACTCTGTGACAGAAATAAATCTAGCGTATGATTATGGCGATGAGCTGTTCCTGTCACATTTTGTATGACTCCAAGAGAGTAGAGAATATCGATAAATGCTAATCCCAATGTGTCATTTTCATTATCTATGTGAATGTTGAAGTCACCAACAATTAAAGCTCTATCTACAGTAACTATAAAAAATGTAGCAAATTCACCAAGTAAATCAGAATAAGGCCCAGGTGATCTATATACTGTAGCAAAGGTAAAAGACGACAGAGTTTTTTTTATTTATATCTGATGGTCACAGTAAGCATTATTAGTTCAAAAGACTTAAACTTATTACTTGTCCTCTCAGTGATACCAAAATCTCCTCTGTAAATCGTAGCCTCTTCCTCGACACTTCAAGTGTTATATAACAATAACTTGGAGGAGTAGATTCATTTAAACTAATATATTCATCCGGTTTAAGCCAGGTTTCTTTTCCTAAATGATTTAGTGAGAGTTTTGGGTTTGGTATTTCGGGGAACAGACACAGTCTCTATGTTATATCTAGGTGATACAGTCTCTATGTATTGTAGTTTATGTGACCTTTGTGATTTCTCAAGGCAGACATTCAGATTAACCAGTTTGTCTGCTTCCTGACCTGGGCCCCAGTTAGTCAAATACTATCATTAAGACCATGAGCCAAATTACTAGAGAGGAGAACGGCACCTTCCCTAGAGGGATGGAATCCATCTCACTTTAGCAGGTCAGGTCTACCCCAAAAACTCTTCCAATGGTCTATAAATCCTATTCTGTACTCCAGACACCACTCCAGCCATTCAGTGAGACTAATCTACTATAAACCTCATCACCATGATGAGCAGGGAGGGGGCCAAAGCATTTTACAGTGTCTGACATCATTTTTGCTAGTTCACACACCTCTTTAACATTATCTCTAGTGACCTCTGGTGAAGCTGGACATCAGGTGTACAGTGGGGTATTCAAGAAAGCAATGTTAACTTACCCTTAACATACACTGAACTCTCAAATGATTAACCCAAGTATTGTTCATTTTTCTTTGTTCCAGAATACCAGTTCTGGATTAGTTCACTCAACCGTGAGTTTGGAACTCAGAGTTTAGGCACTCTCATGTTGAACTCAGAAAGGAATTCTCAGCAGAGTGCCAAATCCACAAGTCACAAACAGACGCTAAAAAGAAACGTGTGCCATATTCAGTGACGCAGAACATGAAGTTTTAATGACTGCAAATTATTATTATTTCTTCACTTGTAATAGTGACGGGGGTTGCATCGGTTTAGGACTGAGAGATTGCTTGATGGAGAGAAGACTGAATGAATGCATGAAATTTTAAACTATAAAGTTTTACTGCACTTGTAAAAGTGCACACCGCGTTGCATGTGTGCCTGTGTTTGTTTATGTTTGTTTTCTGTTGAGTTTCTTTTCTTATTAAACTTTGTTTACTGTTCAGCCACTTCTCTCCGCCTCCTTACCCGTCCATTATCTGTTACACCTCTCTTGCCTACAATATTGTTTAATAGGTTGACCATTATGTTATTTGTTTTCACTGAACTTCATAATAGGTATTTACGTTCATATTCTATTAGTATTATAATAAGATTTTAGCACAAAATAGCTAGGTTTACTATATTTTTTATTTTCAGGTTATTTTATCTACTATTTAGCATTTTTGTGCATGCTAATATTATCTACTTTTATTTTATTAGCATTTGATGTACCAATGTTAACATTAGTGTTTCTGAAAACGTACTTTTAATTAGCATCATATAATCTTCCATTTTATTAATAGACCCTCTGTCAATTGTAGGATCTTTCACATTTTTCATGATTTTTCATAGATTTATTGTAATGTTTTTCAGTAGGCCACCCATAATTATTCGTGTGCATTATAAGATGAAGTTCTGCTGTAATAGAGGTGGACAATGATAGGAGTTATATGTACATTTTGTTATTTTCTTATTTGTTGTGGCATTTATAATGTTTCCTAGGTATATTAATACTTTCAACAATTATATAGAAAAAAGGGAGAACACAATTATCCAACACAGATACATAAGTAGGCATTTGAACATTTAGTGATGGAGTTTACAGGCAGACAAACTCATTTACAGGCAGACAAACTCGACATTCAACACAGTGTACAAACTGAAAGATGAAAGCAAGTCCCAACATTTTAGTTTCAGGTAAGTCCAGATGCAATTACTCATAAAAGAGGATACATTCAGGAGAAGTCCAGTTTATACAATGAAATCCTTAATTAAAATATATGTGATGAAAACCATTGATGGCAGAAGCAGGTTTTGGGTGGTGGTCTAATCAATGATGAGTCTCAATCAATATTTTATACATGTAAACCAAAAAAACACTCAATTAAATCCTCATGTAACAAATGCTTAATCCCATACACCAAACAAACATCCTCCAGCATAACTCATTACACGATCTGAAGAAACAGGCAGTAAAAAAAACAAAATACCCATTTTACATATTTAAATCAGTAACTTATAGTTGAACATAGGAATCTTCAAATTAATCAACTCGGACTCTGGATGAACACTGATTGGCATTTCATTTGGGAATCAAACAATCCTTGCTTGTTTGCCCCTTTACTCTTCTTCTACTTCCCTATATATAGCTCTTAGAATAACCTCTACATGATCTCCCTGTAGTGGTGGGGATGAACTTTGCACTCCACAGAACAGTAACAGACTTGTATTTGTTACCCCTCCCCTCAGTAGAAGAATTTACATTTCCATAATAAGACTTTATTTTTTGGACATGGAAAGTAACAGCATGGTCCAAACCATCTAGAAATGAAATGGAATAAGTCAAAGTAACAGGACCAATTTATTTCTATTTGTAAAAAATTTTGCAGGGCCTTTCCACTTGGCAGAACGTTTGGCCATGTAGCTTTCCTCTTCCCTAGACAAAGGATGAGTTTGCACTCAAACCAGGTCACCCTCCTGGAAGGTTTCTTGTTTCCACTTCTGATTGTAATAGCAACCCTGTTTTAGTTGAGCTCTACCCACATTTTCTCTCCCAGTGCGCATCAACTCCTCTTGGTTATCACCTCATATTCAGGTCTACTTGGGTCAGGAACTTTTGGCAGAGCCCTTTCTAGTGGTCCCTCCTGCCTTTAGTGACTTCAGTAGGTGTTAAACATTTGCTCTCTTTCCAAGCAGTGTTGATGGCAAATCCGAACTCCGACAACCAACAATCCCAATGATGATGGTTATTTCCCACATACTGTATGAAGCTGTCATGGTTTTCAGTGTGTGGTTAATGCTTTCTGTGAGATTGAGTTAAGGATGATAGGCTGTTGTAAAACATTTTACAACTCCCCACTTTCTGCAAATGAGGTTGATAAATGTGAAGTAAATTGGGATCCCCAATCTGACACAAGGTATGCAGCAGGTGAAAATCTCTTCTACAAGAACACTTGCAATCTGATGTGACTTTGCTGTACTTAGTGGAAACAACTCTACCCATTTCGAACAGTAATCCACTTCTACCAGATGATCCTGTTTAGTACTCTTAGCGAATGATCCCATTTAGTCTACTCTCAGCATATGTCCAGGTTCAACTACTGGAGTTGACTGGAGATAACCAGAGAGTTTGGCACAGACAGCTTGTACTACAGGCAGATGAGACTTTCCTTGCAGTGTTTCCAGACATCTCTGCATACACTTGGCCAATAGACAATGTGCAATAATCTCAAGAGAGTCTTCAGACGTCCAAAGTGTCCACTGAGTAGACTGTCATGGGCATAGTTCATAAACTCCTCTCTCAGATATGCGTGAATGACAAGCTGCAATTTTTGACCTTCCTTGCCATCAAGAATACTATGGGGGAAAAAAAAAACATTCTCCATACAATAGTGTACCCTATTGGGGTTGACATCAGGGGTAACCTTTTTTACCAACTCTTGGACCTCTGAATCACTTTGTTGGGCAGTAGCTATCTCCTTACAATCCACTGGAAACTTTGTTGAGATTATTGATAAACTTGTAGCTTTGCATACTTTTAGCATATTTTAAGAACTGATAAGTCACCTGGATGTTTAATTGGTGTCACCAGGATAAACATTTATTAGCATTTCATTTGACAATCAAATAATCCTTGATTATTCACCTCTTTACTCTTCTTCTACTCCGCTATATATAGCACTTTGAAGAACCTCTACATGATCACACTTTAGCTGTAGGGATGAACATTGCACTCAATGAAACAGTAACAGACTTGTGTTTGTTACACATTAAAACTTGCTTGTTGTCTAGTCCCCTAAAAGACCATGTCTGGGCATTGTCATGTGGGTCCATCTGCCTCCAGCAACTTTATACTGAATGAAATGATGTTTTTAATGAAGATCATATATCTGATTATACATTATAGAAGTTCATGATCTCAGCATTAGGGAAAAGTAACTCATCTTTCTTGTTGAAGAGGAAGCTGTGAAAGGTCCATATTGAAAACCAAATTAAAAATATAATTTAGAGAGGGACGATGTACAGCTTCGGATTAAGTAGAGGAGGCTGAGTATCAGATATATATTTTCATTGAATCACTTGACCACCAGCTAAAGGAGGGGAATGGAGGTTACTGTAAATGACAGCATGTCTCATTTATACATTCAGACAGGGTTGGGAGGGTTAATTTTGAAATTAATTCCACTACAGATTACAGAATACATGCTGTAAAATGTAATTTGTAATGTATTCCGTTAGATTACTCAAGGTAAGTAACGTATTCTAAATACTTTGGATTACTTATTGAGCACTGGTAGATTTTTTCACTTGTTTTGACTATAAAAATTCTGCCAGTATGTAAGACAAAATGCACATGTTAAAAACATTCTCGGAAAAACCTAAATATCTTATGCAGTGTTGTTTCTAAAAGATGATAAATCAAATTGATCTTGTTTTAAGGATTTAGATATTTTTACAGGAAAACAATAAAAACAATTTGATCAAGAATGCGATTTTTGCCCTATCAAAGGTCTTACTGGGAAAATAAATAAAGATCTAATGTGAATTTTCTTGATAAAAATCTATGATCATGCCTGGTAACATGTGCATGTAAAATGGCTAGAAATAACATTTTAGCTTAGGGCAAAGCTGACAATTTACACAAGGTTTATTTATATTTCATCTGTCCCAAGCTTACTTCAAATTTACTTCTGTCTGTGTTATGAGTGCGGGAAGCAGGAGAAGGCAGACGGGTGGTAAGGATCCAAATGCGGTTTATTTCAAAATAACAAATAAGCAAAACACAAAGAAAAGTCCACGAGGGGAAAAACTAACTCAAATACAAAAGAACACACAGCGGGTAGAATAGACAGCAAAACATCCACAACGAAAAAGGAACATTGAGCGAACAAGAACAACATATCAACATACAACAACCAACAAGTGAATGGCGGAACAAACAGGGTTTAAATACACAAGGACACAATAAAGACTAAACGAGACACAGGTGAGAACAATGATGTGTGCAGGCAGTGAGGGAGGCCGGGAATTGTGGGAATTGTAGTTTTCTACAAGGACAGTGAGACTCGGGGCGGACAACAAGGAAAACATGACATGGAATGTGATCCGTGAAGGGTGAAACGGAAAACACGGGGCAGACAACAAGGAAACGTGACATGGAACGTGAAAAATGGCATGTGAAACAGACAACACGGGGCAGACAACACAGGAACGTGACAGTCTGCTCATATGAATGTAACACAACATAAAAAAGTGTTTCACTGCTGTTCAAATGCACTTTGGATCACATCATTTACATGTATAAATGTTTTCCATCTGAAAGGGCTAAACATTAAATGACACAAATTACAATAAAATGCAAAGCAATCTCTTCAGTAATCAAAATACTTTTTGAATGTAGCTGTATTCTAATTAATAACTATTTAAATTGTAACTGTAGTGGAATACAGTTGTATTCCACTACAGTTACAAAATACAAAATACAAAAATATTTTGTATTTTAAACACGTAATCCCATTACATGTATTAAACCCAACCCTGCTTTCAGATAATAAAGCGAGTCCAATGTACAGTCTGGAAAAGTGACCATTTAAAATGATAAGGAATAAAATCTCTGACCTCTATGCTATATCTGTGGTCCATGTAATGATCACATATTATCTAGTTAGTAAAGAAGAATAAAGAATGATTAATTGCTTAAAATTTTAATTGGCAGACATTACCTGCATATTGTTACTATGGAATGTCTTTTTATAAATAATATTAATATTCCTTGTCTGAAGGAACTGATAAAGAATTTTATAAAATTAAATGTATAGAACAAAAATTAGAAGGGCTAAATATAAATACTTACAACCGTCTCTTTACAGTGAAGAATGTGGGGGCCTTTTCAATGTTAAAATTAACATTTCAACATTAAAAATATTACAGTATTAAAAACTTCCTATTAAAAGATAAAGCACAATGTACACAGTTTGTTCACTTTTTAATACAAATCTATGGTAAAGTAAAGATTGCAGTTTACCATATTAATGCTTTAAAAGTATGATATTGTGCATATGTCACAAGCGCACTGGGCTCTCCCTCACCATCAGTCACCCACTCTCATTCTCATCTTGCTGAGTTTTAATCATCTACACCTGCAGCTTATCACATCGTTAAGACTTGCACATAAGTTTCACCCTCACCTCAGTCAGTGCCTGGCCTTGTTGTAGGTACCTTGAAATTCCCTTTCGCTCTGCCACAATTCAATACTGAGTTTCTGTTTATTACTTACCTGATTGTCAACGATCTGTTCAGGATATACTAGATAAGTGATTCTGAGAATATGGCAAACCTAGTACTCACCTGTGTTAACCTCAACTGTTTACTGCATATATACTCATCTGTTTGAAAATAACCTCTTAGACAACGAACCTCTTTTGAATGTACTGTCTTGATATACATACCTGTTCCTCTGTTTATGAAAGTGACACCTGTGACCCTGTCTGAAGTTAAGTTACCTGTTTGGGCATGTGTTGATTTGGAATTAACCCTTTATGGATCTGTGCCTTCTGCCTTGGTTCACTGTATGATCAAAGACTTTATCTTACAAGAATACTTCCCTCACTTTGCTTACCTGCTTTTCCTGTCTCCAGTGTAATAAACTCCCGCATCTGGGTTCATCTCAGCTCCCGATTTGGTGTGTCGTTAAAGAAAAGCCAGGCCGAAAAGTAAAGGAACCCAGCGGGAGTTCTCACCATAAATGTTGATCCGTACTCTGAACTGATACATACTCCGGATGTTGCACTTTGATCCCGCTCTCTCGCCTCATCCATACAACACATTACAGAAGAACCAACTGACTGACACACAGACTTGGCACTCACCACTTCCACCTGAGTCATGGAGCTCACCAGTTTATTTGTGGATTTATTCTGACAAGACCTTCCTCTCCCTGAATACACCTTCAAGTTCTGTCAAGTCATCTCTGCCACCACTATCTCGGACCCTTACCTCTGTGCCAGTTACAGTATGGGCTTGAACTTTCATCATCCCACAGCCCTTCCATAAGATTTCCCTTGTGATCTATGTTCTAGCTTTGCTAGAACCTTTGCTACCCCTCGCCTGCATCGATATGTTTGACAGAGAAGGTGAGGGGTAGCAATTGTGGTTTATGGCAGGAACCCCATGCCATTCCCTTGCTCCAAGCCTCTCACGGCCCCTGTCTCCAAGGTAACTCCTCTCCATACATTCCCCCATACCCTGAGGGTTATGGTTGGAACCCTGTGTCACCGCCTCAGCATGCTTCGGGGGCCAAGGAGTTTATCCTGTTTATTACTGCTCTCACTTCTAAGTTGAATGATCTCCCACTGATGTCAGTACGTAATGCCATGAAGATCCTTCCTCACCAACTATCAGTGCCATTCGCCGCCAGTGTGCACGACCACGGAGGTCGGCCCCCGGTCGCCGCCAGTGCACACGACCACGAAGGTCGTTCCCCAGTCACCACCAATGTGCACGATCATAAAGGTCAGTTCCCAGTCACTAAAAGCCTCTCACAACTCTGCCTTCCACAGCTCCATCCTCATCCCCTGTAGTTCCACTTCCTGGGACCGAAATGCCTGACCCCATCTATTTGATGAGCAAACTGGCATAATATTTTAAGTCTTGTTTTAAGATAAATTAACAATTTAGTGAGCTTTACAATCAAAACAAGAAAAAAAAATAGAGAAAACAAGTTTATTTTGCTTACCCCATAGGCAGATTATTTTTATGTATACATATAAATTTGATTAGATTTCTCTCAAAACAAGACTTAAAATCTTATGTTATTTTGCTCATAAAGTAAATAAATCACGTTTTAAGAATGTTTTCTGGAAAACAAGTAAAAAAATACTTCAATACAATAATTTTTTGCTGTGTACTCTGAAAGTTATCTCCGTTTTTGGAACAAAAAGTTGAGGTTATCCGCTTAGTCTGAGTAATCGTACCCAGCTACTTAACCTGCTTTCTGGAATAACACAGTGTGCGTGTGTATGTGCGTGTGCGCGTGCACGTCAATTATCATGTGCTTTTAATGTTCCAAGTACTATACTGATGTAAAATTTTTTGCTATATTTTGATATAGCACACAAGAAATATAGATGAAAGATTGCATGTCAGTATTTTCAAAGTCATATTTTTTAATGGCCATGAATGTAATGGAATAATGATTGTTGGATATAACTCAAAATACTGTTGTAGCAAGCCTGATGTATCATAATTAATACACACAATTCAACATGATTTTTCTATAAAACAATGTACTAATTTGAATCACACAAGTAGCTTCAATTTAGTTATAAATAATTTTGTAAAATCTGTAACCATATAAACAATGTTGTTAGTTTTCACAGCAAAAATATATGTGCATCAATATGCAGGTGGCCTAGACATCTAGTTCATTGCATACAACAGCTTTTCTTTTTTTTTTTCATGTTGATGATTTAAAGGCTTCAGAAAATCAAAATATAAATATAAAACTCATGGCTTTACAGGGTTAAACCCATGTGACTTTCTCTCTTCCATCGATCACAAAGCCTTCCCTTCTTTCTTCCGTGAAACACAAAAGGACATGTTAGGCAGAATGTTAGGGACTGACAGCCTCAGTCACCATTCACTTTCATTGTTTTTTAAAAAGATGAAATGAAGTGTATGGTGACTGAATGGTGTCCCTTTTCTTTTCAATGGAAAAAGAAAGTCCTACAGTAACAACATAAGGGTACATTTACAAAGAATTTTCATTTTTGAGTGAACTACATTTTAGTTCACTTGTCTACCCTGCACTGAGAAAGGTATAGAATAGATTAGAAATGTAAAATATGCCGCCTCTTTGAGCAAAGGACTGGGAAATTGTAAAGTAAGTAAATGCATCAGGGTGGGAGGGGTACAGTTTGTGGAAACCAAACTTATCATTAAGAGGAAGAGAAGTGAGACTGATGGGTAAAGATGTAAGTCAGGACTTAGAGGAAAGCGAAAAGGGAATCAAACATATGAGAGAGAGAAGACAGCAGTGTGGGAGAACATGGGAAGGAGTACTAATCCTCTATCAGGCTCTGGTGATCTAATGAGGCATCAGTAGAGCTCTGTCTCCCGCTCAGTGGAGCCCAGCTGTGGCAGTGTGGTGTGGATAAGAGGTCAGTCTGTAATGGAGGGCTCCATGGCTTCCCCTCCAGAGAAGGGAGGGACCTGCTTTCGTTGACCCATTATGTCGAGTTGTTCTCCACTGACCCTCCAAAAAGATGGGAAGTGGGCAGCTGACAAGCTCCAGACTCCCCACACAAACAGCCCCTCTCCTGCCTACAGCTATCCACCAACCACCCACTACGAAGCAGGGAGACTGCAGCCCGTGAAGGATGTAAATTGAAATGAAAAGGAGAAGAACCTATTATGTGGGCGAGTGAAACCGAGCTGCCGTTTGAAATTAACGGACAACAAGTAGGTTAAGGCTAAGGGCATTTACCCAAGAGTATCACGTCACAGTCTTAGTGACATCACTGACAACCTCTGTGCACTAATGCTGATCTGTGGTGGCAGCGAAAGAGACATAGAAAAAGAAAATAACAAGGGAGAAAACAGGGTTCATTTGATACAGGGAAAAAAATTCTGAAAAACAAGAATGAGACCCCAGTGGACATTACAAGCCATAGTCTGGTGCAGGGGGACAGCAAAGCTGTGTAAATAGTCACCGTTTCACGTAGTCAACCATTCTTTCAATCTGGGGTCTGGGGTTGGGGGTTTGGGGGGGGGGTGCTTTGATCAACAAAAATCCACAACATGGGTGAATGCCAGATTGCCAAATGTCAGCAGCATGTTTGCGGAAGGGCAGAGATGACAGATGAGGAGAAGAGTATTTAAGCCTGGTGCTGGTGCATGGGTCCAGACTTGGAAAATTGGAGGCATTAGGATTCACCCAAACCTGCCTCTCGATTATGTCTGGAGAATTCTGCTGTTATCTTTAACGGGAAAAACTCTTAGTGATCAAGTAGTGTTCTTTTCTTGAAGAAATGAATGGCTTAGTCTGCTTGAATGAAATAAGTGCAGATTTGCTGGAAATCAGAGGCTTTTGTGTGCGACTGCAGGAGCATGGTGAAATGTTTGGACACTAATACCCATTCATTTCAGGGAGCCCCATAAATAAAGGCAGCCAGCTATGCTTGCCGTGAAGTGGTATTCTTTGGTTCCCAGCAGGACGTCCTGTTCACATTAGCTCAGCAGGGAAGTAAAGCGTCTGGAATAGCCAGACAACTAAATCAAGACATTTTCAACTTTTGACAAAAATTACTAACAGAGGAGAGAGCCAGATTTAAAGAAGTGGTGGTGGGGGGGTGTAAATGTTGTACATTCCAAAGAATACCTTAAGGAAATCTCCATGTGTTTGACATGGCTGAGGAAGTATTACCAGAATTACAAATACAATGCCTTAAAATATATATTTAAACTGATTTCTTAGAGACCACATCTGTACATTAAATAAAATAGATATAGAAATAATATAATGATGAAAATACAATTTAAATCCCTCTCATTTTAATTCTGAAGAGATTTTTAGGGATTGCTTTTAAGGCATTTGGGGGATTAGTAATGTTATCTTGTCCAAATAAAATATAGGATTTAGAAATTTCCAAAATGATTTCCTTATCATGGAAAATAAACCTCAGTTGAGATGCAATCAGTTTTGTTTATATATATATTTGTATCTTTATTAATTTTTGCTTAAGCCTTTAAAATTAAGTATATGAGTTCATTTGATTTAAAAACAATAGCAGAATCTTTAGCTGGAGTTCTGGTTCAGGTATAAATGAAATGACAAAAACAAAAACAACAACAACAACTTTGGGATCAAACGGAGAGGCAGTGACACCCAAATCTATATCTAATACATGGAATCAGGTCCATGGAATCAGCCAGGGTTGGGGAGTAACAAAATACATGTAACAAGATTATGTATTTAAAATACAAAATATAAGTAACTGTATTCCACTATAGTTACAACTTAAATCATTGGTATTTTGAATACAGTTACATTCTAAATGTATTTTGATTACCTTGCATTTTATTGTAATTTGTTTAATTTAATATTTAGTCCTTTCAATTGGAAACATTTCTACATATAAATGATGCGATCCAAAGTGCATTTGAACAGAGTAAGACCTTTGATATTAGGGGCCAAAATCACATTCTTGATAATAATTTTTGTATTTTTTCCTGATGAAATAATTTGATTAATCTGAAGCTGCAGTGATCCGAGGACTGATCCCTGCTGTTATCCACTCCCTTTTCAATGCCACCACTAGGATTCTAGAGTGTCATGAATCACACAGTAATAGGACCATACCAATCCAACACTGCTGTCATGTAGGGAATGCATATTCTCCTTTACAAGATTATGTTTCAATCTTTGCAGAGAATCTAGAAAAAAATCTTCATCCTCCACCCAGATATTAATGGACAATTATTATCATGACGATGTAATCATCACTACAATAATTATGGTATATTTATGCCAATTTGTCCTGGCCCAGATGGCCCTTAATTGGTTGGCAAAGGCAGAGTGGGAGTCCTCTTTTAGGCGTGAGGAGGGATTGTTGCCGTGAATGGCTGGCGGTGTGATATAGGACAGAAGCGGGGAGAGAGCAGCTTGCACAAAGGGAGCACCCGCAATGCTCACAGAGGGTGACTCTTGAAGAAAGACAGCAAAAAGTTCTAGCTCTACAGAGGAGAGGGAACTAAAAGTGTTTGGAAATGTATCCTTCCTATAGACTCAAATATGTGTATGATTAGCTGAAATGTATCATTTGTAATCCCTCCTTTGAAAGCCCAAGTGAGTTTTCACACATGGCATGATTGGAGCATTTGTTTCTGAACCTGGTGCATTTTATTCCTTGGTTCGTTTCGTTTAGGCATATATGAACATGGCGATCACACTTGCATCCGATCCAAAACAATTGGTCTGAGACTAGTAATTACAAAGGAAATTTGACAACTTGTATCCATCCGTGTGTCATATAATATTTATTTGCAGTGCAACCTCTGACTGGAATGCAAATTTTGTACCATGTGGTGACATTTTTCATAACAGTGACAAACAATGCTCGAATATTTGTACCATTTGACAAATTTTTTTACAGGTATTTAATTTTAACCGGTATATCGATGTGTGAGCTAAATCCCGGAACAGTGCACAAATATTCTGACCAATGAGGGGACCGTTTGCTCACATGTGACATATTAACACAGTTTTGGTAATTTTTGAAATTTTGAAAGTGAAATAAATCATGAAGAAACTGCAACATTGTAACAAGTTTAGCCCTTTCTGGAAAAAATCAAGCCAAGCTACAGGTCTGAAGTAAGTGTATGGTGTTATCGTTTAGATATCAGCACAGTATCTAAAAATATCTCTATCAATCTATCTATCTATATGTCTGTCCGTCCGTCCTTCCATCTGGCTAGGTAGGTTGTCACCTCTCTGTTTTTAATGATTGAGTATGAGGTCACTATCAGCATTGCAGCTGGCTTATTTAAGGCATTTGTGTCATCTGGGAAGGAACCAATTTCAACCCTGTTCCAGGATCTTATGTGGTCAACAAAAACTACTCCTGTTAGTGGTTTGGCTAACTTTTGGCCTATTGTGCTCATCACTTTTGTTGTTGTAGTGAACTTGAAGATTATTTCAACATTGAGAATAACAGCATTGACTGTCTATGCTCAGGTATTTTGAATCTTTTTAGTTGTTTGTTTCTTTGAGTTTATAGCATAGTAAAACCATTGCTTCTCTCTCTTTAGCGAGTGTATTTACAGTGTAGCTGTTGTTGGCTGCCGTAGCATGGGCTCAGACACCTTTTCCCCCGTATGTATATTAATAAGCAACTTTAGCTATCATAGTTCCCCTTTTGTCATTCACTCGATGTTGTGCTGATTGAAGCAACACTAGGGGTTTTTCTTGAAGGTCTCGGTTACCTCTGAACTTGAGAAAAGTCCAATGAGAAATTGGCAGACAGAATTTGCTTGTCCCTCCCTCGGACATATGGGTTTAAAAGAAGGGAATCGTGCATCTGTCATTCAGATTTTTTCTTCGTAGCCGAGCGTTTGTGCGATCAGCGAACTTATATCTCTTCTGTTCCACTCACCTCTGCAGGGCGTTTGCTGTTGAATCTATGGCGCGTATCAGCGGCTTTCTCCTTCTCTGCAATCCAGTGCAGCCTTTGCCCCTGGGCACTTCGACAGCACTTCTGAAAGAGTATATTTTCTTACAAAAGAGTATAATTTCTCTAAAAGAGCACACACGGCAGGTGTTGAATGTTCTTTTAAGGACGTGTCTTTTTAAAGATGCTCTTCCGCCTCTGTGTAGTTCCTGGATGTGGTCGATAACTCTCCGCTCCTGACGGTTATAGACGCTGCCTCATTTGTCTGGGCCTCGATCACTCTGAGGCGGAGTTTGTGGATGGTTCTTGTTCTCAATGCGAGAACTTAACCATGGCAATGTTGCGGTCGCAGCTTTCCTTCCTGAAAAGGAACAGCACTCCAGCCAGGCCACCTCCGCCCTGCATGCCATGGCCCTCCTGCGGCCTCTAAAGGTCAGGCAGCTCAACCTGGGCCCAGCTCTCAGCCCTAGCTTTGAGCGCCCCACAGAAAATGCACGCCCCCCGTCTCTCGGACGTCCACGAGGCCCCAGAAGGCTCCCAGGCCTTCTTGAGATGGACGACTCGCAGGATGTTACGCAGAAACACATTCTAACATGCGTCTAACATTCCTTGAGAAGTGAACTTTAAATTGCCCTCATTCTCACACCATTATATGTTAGGAAATTTGGTATGCTAAATTTAGAAGGAAATTTAGGGACTCGAAATATGTGAGCTATGAACTAAATTAAACTGTCCTTATTGTACATTAGGTAATGAACTGTATAATGGAAATAGTCATGCTCGACAACCATTATAAAATAGTTATATATAGTTAACTAGATTATTTGACTTAATAGATTCTCCACCATTAAAATTATAATACAACGTTTCATTGTATCCGCTCATCATTTCTACTGTAAGGAATTAGCTTTAATAAGTGAATTATGATTAATTAATTTAATAATTAATTATGAACATTTGGATCTGTTAATATAATCAACTGGAGGTAGCCAAGATAACATTACAATCAATTTATCTGTTCGTCCAGTGAACACTCAGTATTGATTGTCTATTAATTCTCAGAAAGTATATTATTTGTGGCCACACAAAAATAACTCTTTCTTATTATGGAGCTGACATTGAATCGTTACCTTTACGTTGATTTGCAAGCAGACCAGAATCAACTCGCATGAATGTACACAAAAGTTTATTTAACAAAAATACTAACACATAATCTAAACTAATCTTAACAAAAACATACACACAAATCACTCATACATGGGAAAGGGAAGAATGACAATAAAATGAAACCGGCACAGAATAGGGGAAATGCAGTTTTGAAAGACCATCTGAGAGAGCCATCAAGCTCTTAATTTAAAAGCACCTTTGTTAGAAAGGGGTTTTCATGTCTTATACTAAACTATGTTCAGTTAGTTTATGGTACGATACTTGCAATTGCCTTGGCTGTTGAGAGAGCATAGATGCAGTCGCAGGAGAACGTCTCCTTGGGATGGTTCCTTGAGTCGATGGTGTTCAATCAATTACTTCCGCATTGAACAAAGAAATTAGGATGAACTCTGGTGTTCATTGACTCTATGGTCCAGGAAGTTGCACATGGCTTGAGGTGTTGAGGCCTGCCAGCCTGCAACCTCATGGTCAGCAGACCATGCGGCAGGGGTTCAGGGGACAGAGGGGGAAAAAGCCAGGGGACAAGAGAGAGCGTAAGAGGCTGGATGTGTCCTTTTAACTCCTGATGGAGGTCCTTCCTCTCAAGTCTGGCTTGACCAATGAGAAAGGTACAATTCCCAGGCGGGAAATGTTCCTTTGTCTGGAAGCTGACTCTTTTGCATGATTGGGGGGTTGTTAATATGTGCCCCTTTATGCTCTGAATAATATAGCAAGCATACAATGCATGCTATCGGAATTATATATACATACCACTTTGCAGTGTGTCACACAATGATTCATTTGATAGGAAACATGGCAGAACTAGTTGCACATTATCTGGTGTCCTGTCATAAGGCATGCATAAAACAGTATACAGTACAAACATTTTACAAGACAGTAATGATCCTATACACAATGTCCTGGGGATATACATGTGAAATTATGGACAGTTTGTCTATAATGAAGAAATGTCTGTTGTTCTGGCCTTCGTGTCCATTTCCTATGGGGGACAGGAGTGAATCACGCTTTCTGCATTCCTTTGCTGATATCGATCAGTGGGGGATCAGACATAGATGGAGCCTGTGTGGGCCTCTGCTTGCATCACTCTTGAGACATCTGTTGATTATTCATTAAATAAAGAATTAATGTGTGTCTGATTGGTCCAGATGCTACATATCCCCTCTTTCAACGTTGTTGTCCTATAGAGGACAGTGAGCTACGTCAGCGGTGCAGGAAGGTCAGACATGCATCTGTCACCCAAGGCTGGAAGGGCGTGGTGGGATCCCTGGTTGTTTGTGCCATGGTGGATAGTGTAGACAGTTGCAATGTTCAGGTCCTTAGGCTTATGCAGCAGGTGCTGTGGCAGTGTCACCTGTCATCCTAGTACAGGTGGCAAGAGGGCAGCAGGTGGTTGTTCATCCTCAGTTCTGCGCCCAGTCGCTAGGCGTCTGAAGTCTGCAGTGACACTCTGCTGAGTTGTGTTGGGCACAGAGTCAGAAGTTTGTTCTTCCCAGTGCTCTTCAGTTGAGTTATGTTCACAGAGCTCTTTTGCTAGTGTCATCAGCCCCTATAACACAGAAGTAGGTGTGTCCTGCTGTCTCTCTGCAGCCTCCATTTGGCACCTGTGGGAAGGGTGTGGATGAGTAGGCTGTGGTAGACGGCTGTGGGAGGTCCTGTGGGGTTTACAGGTTGCAGCTTTGGATTCTGGGTTTGTAGTTCAGAATCACTGGGGTCTTACATAACCTTTTTGAGGAGGCCTTGTGTTTGTTAAAGGCCTTCTGTGTCAGGTCACGTAGGTGTTGGATAGGCATTGTGTGGGGACAGGCCCTAATGCCTAAATGGTGACTTACAATAGGAGGTTTCGGAGGAAAAGGCTCTTGAAGCTGGTTTCCTCCTCCATCCCAGTTTGGTTGCGATAACCTTGCGGGTTCGAGCACACTCGATGAGAAGTGTGGCATCCTCGTGGGCACTGGCCACCAGCACCTCCCTTGCAGACATCTGCAGAGCGACGGGCTGGGAAACACCCAATACCTTTACGAGATTCTACAATCTCAGGGTTGAGTCGGTTTCATCCCGTATTCTCTTTGGTCCAAGCACGTAGAACTCAGTAATACGAAACGACTGACCGGGTGTTCCGCTTGCACATAGCGTCCTTCCCCTCCACTAAGGTGAACACGTGTACACTTTCTTACAAGAGAGTCCATTAAACTCGCACTCCCTAGCCCTCTGGTCTACGAATTAAGCGGAGGAATTCCTGACCAGACCCACTACAGGTACTACCTACTCTGTATTAGAATAGGTGCTCCACAGGGTTTGGCCATAACGTATTAATCCCCATGTGTGTATTTTCCATGGTACGGTCCCCCTCTTGGTGGACCTGCGTCTCCCTTGGGCAGACCCCTCTCACTGTGTTTGTAGCAACTCCTCCCTCACTAGGTAGGATCTACCACTGCGCTACTCCACATGTGGCCTGAAAACCCATGTGACAGCCATACTGCTCGTTATGTGTGATTTTCTGCAAGACAGGAATGTCAGTGTTCTGCCATGGTCAGTGAAGACCCTGGATCTCAATCCCATTTAGCATGTCTGGGACCTGTTGGATCGGAGGGTGAGGGCTAGGGCCATTCCCCCCAGAAATGTTCGGGAACTTGCGAGTGCCTTGGTTGAAGAGTGGGGTTACATCTCACAGCAAGAACTGGAAAATCTGATGCAGTCCACGAGGAGGAGATGCACTGCAGTACTTAATGCAGCTTGTGGCCACACCAGATACTGACTGTTACTTTCTATTTTGACCCCTCCTTTGTTCAGGGACACATTATTCCATTTCTGTTAGTCACATTTCTGAAACAGTTTATGTTTTAGTTGTTTAATCTTTTTATCTTCATACAAATATTTACACATGCTAAGTTTGCTGAAAATAAAAGCAGTTGAAAGTTAAAGTGAGTTTCTTTTTTTGCTGAATTTATTTTGTTTGGTTCTGTTTTGTTTTTTCCTTCTTGTCTTACATTGTTGGATATTGTGCTGTGTTTGGAATGTGCAACCCTGGTAGACTTTCCTCCTTTTGAAGTGCATCTACTATCTCAGACTGGTATATTTGGATTCTTCTCTACGAGTGAGTGAACTTGGTCTGAATTGTGTAAGGCTGAAGCACTGTTTGCACTGATTCAAACCTAAAAACTGCTGACTACGCTTAATTTTTTAATTTATTGTGTTTTATTTAATTTCTTAGCCGCATTTGCATTTTTGGGTAACCTAATTTGGTTTGTGTGTGTGTGTGTGTGTGTGTGTGTGTGTGTGTGTGTGTGAGTGAGAGTGTGTGAGTGTGTGAGAGAGTGAGTGTGTGTGTGTGTGTGAGTGTGTATAATTGGCTTCTCCCTGCTGGTAAGCCTCAGCCCTGTTTAGTGTTTTGATTGTGTGGGTCTGTCCCCACTTCAGCTGCCATTATTTGATGTAGTGTGAAACCTTTCATTCAGGCTAAATCTTGTCACAGTATTTTGTTTTATTATTTTTTTTTTTATTTATTGGGACAAAAATATAGTTTTCTACTGAGATCCATGCCTCTTGTCCTTCAGTGTCAGAAACAAACCTGTGTTCCTTTTGTGGATGGATTTAACTCCTTGTCAGTGTGTATATATGTATATATATATTATTTTTCCAGGGTGGTGTAGTTCGCTACATTTTCCTCAACATTTTGTAAATGTTGTTCTACCCCCTATGTTTATCCCACCGTTACTGCTCCATTCTACTTATAGCTACATATCTATCTGCCGTGTGTAAAGACGTCAGACTCTGACAGTCCGTGATAGTGTTCTGGTAAAACACACGCATGCTCTTATGGTCACCAATTATGCTTGCCTCAACCCTTACAATAAAATAAATTGAGCTGATCTCTGATCTGATACATTTTGATCTCAGCTTATTGATCTTTTTAAATAAGAGACAAAAAAAAAGAAAAAGGGGGGTGGGTTGCAGTGGCCTTACATTGCCACAACACCTAGTTGTCAATGTTTCATGAGAAAAGGCTAAATTAACCCGTGTCAACTTGAGCGTGCAGAAATGTTGAGAGAGCCATCGAGTCAGAGCTTAGTGCAATACCAGATCCCATTAATAATGACACGGGTAGATCTGGGTGCGGTCAGAAGTCAGCAGCACAAGAGAAGTTCGGGTGTGACTGGCTTCATTAGAGCCCTGTTTTCAGTTGAGGTGATGGCTCTTCACTTGTCCTGAGAGGAAATGAGAAGCAGAATCTCTTTTACTCCTGCCAGCACATTTCTTTTCTTACATTCGACTTTGACACTTGGGAATGCTATGAGACAAGAGTAGACCATGATCATTGCAAGGTCCTATTTAAAGGGAGTGCTTGACACAAATGACATTTCCTCTTTCGTCTCAGCTTTTTTATTCTTTAATAAGGAGAGGAATATATTTTATATATTTATTTTAGACATTGCCTGACATAAAAGAAAATAATTCCTTATAAAGAAATGCATCTTTATTGTTAGACCCTGACTGCCTTTTGATATCATGAACTATGAAGAGAATACTTAATTTTATTGTCAGTTTTATACCAGCATTGTGCGTTATGATTGTATTATAATCATAAATGTTCACCCATGTTGTTGTTTTTTTAATCACAAGTTTTATAAAAGCAATGACACATAGAAATGTTCATGCTCAGTAGAATCTCTCTGTCTTACAAAGAAAAAGCTGTTATTTCACTTTGTGAGAATGTTTTGAAATTATTTTGAGATATAGAAAATAGCTTTGGATATAGTCTATTTTTCTTCTGCTGTCTAAAGTTGTAATGCTTTTAAATTTTAAAAACGTTATCTCTAGGTTGTTGGTTAAAATTGAATATGAAAGACAGATGCTTACACTGTTGCTGGTAGCAACTATTCAAGATTTTATCATGACTGTGAGGTTAGGGGTAATTGTAACTTTTTAAATTGTTAAAAATACTTTCTCCTATCCCATTTTAAATTGTAGAGAAAACTTAGTAAGCCATCTGTAGGTAAATTTTCTCAAAATCTGTAAACACCTTGTCTCTCTGGCACTATGAAATTTCCCGTTTTGAGCGACCCATCTAGCCCTACTCAACAATATTGGCTCAACCAATGGTGTGTGTGGGACGGGGCTATCTGTTTATTTAATCAATGTTAAACAGAGGATGTATTCAGAAAACTGTTTTAAAATAATGTTTATTTTTGCTTTTCCGTTCTGTGGCTGGCACATAAATTAATTAGAAATTCAGCTTTAAGAAATAAACTGTTCTTTAACTTCATTCCATGTTTTGAAATGAAGCTACAGACCAGCCTTGCAGAACAAGTGATGAAGTTGACAAGCTGTCAATGACATTTAAATAATACAGGATACTCCCCCTTCCTCAAGGGGGTGCATCTTCACTTCATGTGGGCACTGACTGTATTGAAAAGGTTAAGGGTGGCCCATAAATGTATAGTGGATGCTACAGCTGTATTGAGGCTGGAGCACTAATGGACGACCTTGTGGCTAGGCTTTTCCAGATTTAGGCAGATCAGATCTCACCATCTTCCACACAGCAGGATGACCTCCTTCTCTCACTGGCCCCGGTCTCAACCTTTAACTTACTGATCTTTGACCAACTTATTAAACAGACACCTGCTTTCCGGTGTGGCTGTGAAGACAGGAGAATGACTTTAATTTGATGTAAATGTTTTGGTGTGACAGTGTGCTTCCGACTAGAGGGACTCCATCTGTTCAACAGTATGGATTATTTACTGTCTTTACAGCAGAAAACTGGTCCTCTCTCCTTATATGCCCTGAAGTCAGTGAACTCTGATCTGAGACTCCCAGTACTGCTTTGACACAACACTGCTTGGGGAAATTAAAACATAACATGAAGGTTAATTTTAAAATTTTAAGTAATACTGAATCTGTGTGCTGATTGTTCATACTGCACCCAATTATTATTATTATTATTATTATTATTATTATCTTTTTCAAATCTTATCTCATTTTTGTCATTTTGATCTGTTTGTTCTGACTGGGTATTGTTAATGTCTGGTGTGTCTACATGAGTTGGTATAGGAACGATGTAATTGTCAGGATGATACCAAGAGATTTCGAATATGAATGAGAGTTTTTGTCTGTAAAAAGAAAGAATGGAAAATTTAAAATTGTGCCTCTCTTCATATTTATTGCATGAGGTGGTTTAGCACATAAGCAATGGAGGCATTTTACTCTGAATGCATGAAAGCACACTCAAATACTGTTGACTTGTCAGCATTACCTCATGCAACTAATAATTTGAATAATGTGCAATGTTAAGCTATTGTATGACTTTGCTTGTATGAAAATTTACAACTTTTATTACCATAGAGGCCACACAATCAACAAACAGAATTTCAAATCAATACAATACAAGTATCAAATTTTAGCTAGCCTCCTAAGCAGCACTTTATTTTAAGAAAGCATCAGCAAACATTTTTTTATTTCTCACATTCCATATTTATTTATGTAATACAAATGACAATGTCAATACCCTGTAATACGCTTTCCTTGACTCATTCCAAACCCATTCTTCCATGGTACAAACAGTGATTTTCTCATGAAAGTCATGGTAGGGTTTAGGGAACAGGGCTAGAATTTACGGTTAGGTTAATGTTTGAGTTAGGAAGAAATTGATCTATCTATCTATCTATCTATCTATCTATCTATCTATCTATCTATCTATCTATCTATCTATCTATCTATCTATCTATCTATCTATCTATCTGTCTAAACTCATTCTTTCCACATATAGCAAACAATGTGACCTCCACTAAGTATTAAAAGTGAATGAGTGAACAAGTCTAATACTAATAAATCACATGACAAGATGCCGAAATTGTAATTAAAGTTAGCTCATACAAAAACATATGACTTGTACTAACAAAATTTATGATTTTTCCTAAATTTAACCCCTAACTCAAACCTTAAACTAATCGGAAAGTCTAGCCCTGTTCCTAAACCTAACCATGACTTTCATGGGAAAATCACTGATTTATATATATATATATATATATATATATAATCTGTCACTAAACTATATATTTTCTATATACTTTTTTTACATAAACACACTCAAAGACACTTTGGATATGTAGCTCTCCTAAATGTCTCCTGAATTGCCACAGACTGCATCCATTACATTCTAACACACACACACGAACACTCACACACCTTTACTGTGGCATTTTATGTGTGTGGACAGTTGTGTGGTGTCGGGGACAGGTAGTTATATGAAATAAACTGTGTCCTCATGGCTATGGACTCCAAGGGCATTACTTCCTGCCCTATCTAATGTGCAGTGTAAAGTAAATGTAGTGGCAGGAGAGAACGTCCAGGTGTGTGTCTGCAGGGCAAAGATCCGCTCTGTATTAGAGCAGCTCCTAGTGGATTCTGACTGCAGTGGGTAAAACAATTCAGGCAGGATTTGGTGCTCTTTGTTGGTGCAAATTGTCACAATTGTGCCAAGGGAGTTAATATTGAAGGACACTTTCAGTCCATGTGAGAGATGAATTTGAGTCCACTAGGCTCTTATTCAGGCAGAAACAGAGTTAGTTAGACTACATCATATGTAGTTGTTACCTAAAGGAGTTATTTTGTTGAACTGATCTTAAAGGAATATTTATGGTACAACAAGTTAAGCTCAATTGAAAAAAACAACAAAACTTTTTGATGACAGTGAGACATTTACAATGGAAAGTAATTGGGCCAATTTGGAGGGGTGAAGGCAGAAATGTAAAGCTCATAATTGTATAAAACCAATTATATAAATTAGTCATTTTAGGGTTTACATCGTTATGTCGTTATAACAGCAAAGTTGTACAATTGGATTTAACTTTACACAGAAAATGTTAGTAAGTGATTTTTATCACTCTAAAATCATATTACCACACATATTGTTTCAATATTGTGGCTATACTTGAAACTGTGAGCATTTACGAATTGGCCCTATTCACTTCCATTTTAAGTGCCTCACTGTACCCCATATTGTTATTTATGTATTTATTTATGTTTAGAATACATTTTTGTGGTATTCAACATTATTCCAAAAATGCTGTGGATTGAGTTTATCTTGTGTGGAATCGGAAATATTCTTTAAACCTGAATTAAAGTGATGTAATCTAATATAGTCAGGCGTAATTCAGTTATAATATTTTGACTTTAATAAAGCCAATTAAATAAGACTTACCACATGAAGCACATTTATATGTTTTATAGTTCACATTTGGCTGGACAAAATAAAAACATGGAAGCCATTTTTCTCAGTTACTGCGTATGGTTTTGTAGGGCAGTATATAGTAGTGTTTCTCTACTGTATTAGGAATCTGTATTCCTCATTTACAATGAACCCTTAAGACATCATCTGGTTCTAAAAGTCTGGATCTTTTAATGACATGTAGTGTAGATGGCATGGAGGGAAGTTAAGTAATTGGTGTCATTATATATCCAGTTGAGGATGTAGTCCACTGTCAAGGGCACAAAGCTGGAAGCACAGACCCTAAAGACCTCTTGGTATCTCAGGGAGCGACCTATGTAAAACTTAAGACGAACAAAGAAAACCCAGCCGAGCTATTAAGTTATGGTTCGGGAGAGACACTGACCTAGCTCTGCCATCCTGTATTGTCCCACCATCTGCACCGATGTGAACTTTGCCTTTAAATCCTGCCTTCTCAATTAACATGTCCAGCTGGGTGGAGAATTCCGCCAGCTCCCTAATATCATTACTATGGTGGCCGAGTGGGATATTAATATTAAAAAAGTGCCCAGAGCTCTTTCTTGGGCTCTGGGAAGGCCTCTGCTTCTCATGCCGTAATGAGGTGCACATAAACAGCAGTGTAATTCTAGAGGCCATGCTCTTATTAGGTTCTGTTCAGTGGAAGAGAGTGGGGAGACAAGAGCAAGAGCTAGAAAAAGAGAGAGAGGGAGATGTCTCAGACTGGCTTTGTTTGTTGGGCTCTCACAGATTCTTCTTTGTGCTCCACAGAGAGACCAGACAAAGGGCCATCTCTAGCCTCTCACACCTTGATCATGGACAAGTGGCTTCCTCCGTGCCTCTATCTCGCACTCCACTGCCAGTGTCAGCTATACTGCGGGTCCCGGGGAGGAGAAGGAGATAAAGTGTGTATCAAAGTGAAACGGCTATCTTTCAAAGCCAGCCTTGTGAGGTCTCTTTTGATATCCTCAGATTTCATAAGAAGGGTACTCAGATGCTTGTTTGGGTGCCCATAGCGGATGCTGTGTGTACACGTATACATCTATGACTGTGTGACTGTACTGTACTGTACGTCTTAGGGAAAAAAGAAGAGGTTCTTAAAACGAAGAAGTCTTTGAATGTAGAACACTGCAGTTTTGACAGTTAATCTCCCCTCACAGCTTTGCAGACGGTCGTGGATTAAGGGAGTTGGCATCCTTGCTGACCAGTGCTGTTTGATTAGATAACAGGACCTACTTCTGACGGCATCAATGGTCCACCATGCTGCAGGGGTGGTGCCAGCGAATTTTGATTGCTAGTGCTGAAGAGGTGCTAAATCATTGACAGGGGGAGCTGAGCTTTGGTCACTAAATATATGCAAAACCCGGCATGGCCAAGCAATTATATCAGTTTGCACTTGGTGACAACAGAAGTGAAATCTCTACGCTGCAGCCTCAATAAAACAGGCATCATACTTTCAGGGGTGTTTTCAGCTTTTTACACTTCTGTCTGAAGCACAGATAGGCTACAGCAAAACAGTGTACCCTTTTTGGGGGTCTGGGGAAATGCTCCCCACCCAGAAGAAACCGCACTAAAGCATTTCATTATTTTTACAAGTATATATTAGGGTTGGGCGATGTCCCCTAAATTGGCAGTTGACGATGTTGACAGTAAAACATCGCGATTGCTTGATGATATCGTCGGTGGGGCGGGGGGGGGTTATATAATTTATATAATTTTCAAAATTATATGAAAAATTATAATTTCGTTATTTTACTAACCCATCTAATGACTCGTCGGCGCTTTATCAGTAGGTTGCACGACACGTAAAGCATTTTTTTTTAGCTTTCACTTAAGAAGAGTTGTGCACTTTTTATTTTAATATATCTCTTTACATAAATATCCACTTAAAAACTATAATTTCGTTATTTTACTCACTGATGAGCAAAAGGTCGAGGCAGAAATGACCATTGATGGGAAAGAGGACCCGCTGACTTGGTGGAAAACAAACAGCAAAAGGTTTCCGTTCATGGCAAGATTAGCACGGAAATATCTGTGCATATGTGCTACCAGTACTCCATCAGAGCGGGTCTTCAGCACAGCGGGTAGTGTAGTTACTCCAATCTGCAGCTTATTAAAACCAGATAAAGTGAATATGTTGGTATTTCTGGCCAGAAACATCGAAATTTAAACATGGTCTATGGTGAAAGATATTAGACTTCTTTACGCATTTTTCGCCATCCGTTGCGGAGCTATTCGATTTTGCATATTATTTTTTAAACGTTCATTTGTGTAGTTCATATGACCACTTTACAATATTTCAATAACATAATTTATTTTGTAGCCAGTGCTGAAGTTAATTGTGCTGCTAATTATAAGTGAAATGTTAATGCCGATTTTCGGTCTGAGTGTTGTTCCCGTTTTCTTGTTTTATTTGTTGTTCTTCTATGTTTTAATAAATGTGTGTTATTCATATTCACCTTGTTTCTTTCATTTTATTTGACATTATGGATTTATGGCCAAGGAAATTTTTCTTTAAAAGTATGAACCAGACAAAAGTTATTTGACGTTCGCTGGTCTGGGTTTATCTTAAACTGCCGCTTCAGCGTATACAAGAGCTATGTGACAATGAGCAAGATTTTCTGAGATACTACAACTACTAATAATTAATTAATAAAGGTTATTTTCTTGTAGCCTACACCATAAAATATTTTAATCTAAATGTACAGTGTAAGACATGTAAAAAAAAGACAAGAAGCTAACAATGTCAAGATCAATATTTGTGTAGCCTGCCTGACACGGTATTTTCACAGACTAACACGTCACGTCTCTGGCATATACTACAGTATTTAAAATAGCATATATGCATTAGTTATATTCTCAATTTAATTTACAGAGCAATCCCTGCAAAGTTTTTAGGTTAGACTAGGATTAGTGAGTCACACTAGCAAGACTCGCAAAAGGGGCGTGGCATCACGATGGTGGCTCTACATCGTGATGTTGGTCAGCCATCACGATGGACGATGATATCGTCCATCGGCACAACCCTAGTATATATATTGTGTAGCAATTCATGTAATTATGGACTATAAAGCATTGATAAAAGGCTTATTCACAGAGCACATCCAGCACTAGCTAAAGTTTCTCAAAATCAGCTACCTTTAAAAAAAAATACCCTGCTGTGCCAGGATCATGGTATTGTGATGGTATTAGATGGTAATACTGCAGTGTATTGATGTATATCATGGTATTTACATACTCCAATTACATGTAAAAAAAAACATGCAATGATCATGCTTCATTGCTTTCAGTTCTATTTATTTAATTTCTGTTAATACAGAGTGAGAAACGATACAGTGTGTCTGAATGATTCGGACCATTTTGCTAAGCCGCTTAAATTATTCTTTGAATGAATCGACTCATGAGTAATTCATTCGTAAATCATGCATCACTAGTTCTGATTCTAAACAGGCGACAGAAATATTGGACACATGACATGATTGCTAAAATATTGTCAGGGAAAATATTTCTTCATACAATTTTCATACAGATGATAATCTGCTGGCTATTACAAACATTTTCTGGGGGTGCTATGGGTGTTATATGTACTTTGAGGCAATCCTCAGTATTGTTTTTGTCTCTCTGACTTTTGCCTCTGTCTCTATTTCAGATTTGAAACTGTGGCTCTGCCAGAAGCCATTGCAGTTAGAGCTTTCATTTGTTTCAATAATGCTGAGTAGCCCAAAGCATGCCTCCTGGCTTACTCATTATGCTTGGTTAACACGTTGACCAGATCTAGATCTCCTCTGTGCCCTTTTGTGGCCAAATTAAGTCGATTCACTAAAAGAAGACAAAAAAGAATATTGACGTTGATTCCAAATCCATGGAGAGGCATTACTGGATAGAGAAGAACAGTCTTTTTAAATTTTATGAAACCAATTTGATTAGTATCGGAAACTTCACTGTGGCACTAAACTATGCCGTAGAAGGCAATGAGAAGGCACTATGATTGTTGCAGACTGAGCTCTGTGAATTCAGATGTTATGTGAACCGTGACTTTGGCTAGAAACATGGTTGCTCTGGCCACAGCATTCGGATCATGCAGCTGTGCAAACAATAGGCCAAAATGTAAGAAGGCTTGATTTGTTTGTGTTATCGCCAGGAGCTACAGTCATGCTTCCCTTCACTTAGAAATAGTCTTCAGAGACTGCTGGGAAAAAAGGAAGGAAGAGAAAGGGGAGAGAGAAGGGAAGATGAAGAAAGGGGAAGAGGATGGAAAAAGGAGACAAAAAGAAATAAAAGAAAAAGGGAAATCACATTCCTCCAGAGGACAGAGCTTCCCTGTTCAGGCGGGACTGGGACACAAGTATAGCTATCGTAGCGGCTGTAGACGATTGACAAGCTTTTGATGGGGGGGGGGCACTGTTCTGGGGTCCGGGGGTATGGTAACTTTTGGACAGGACTGGCTGGTACCTTCTTGACGCAGGCATATTTGGGCTTGTAATTGTAATTGGATTTTTATAAAATTTATTTTAGATTTTTTGATTTTTGTTTGGTTTGAGAAGGACTCTACAGATTTGCCAAGGGGTTTTGAGGGCTTATGACATAAACTATTTAGACATCCATTCTTACTGATTAAATATGAAATGCTCAACACATTTTCTTTCTTTTGCAGTCCCCTTTACACCAAATATATCCTACCCTGTGGGTATATATATGTATTGTTGTGGTGGGGGCGTGGTTGAGCACCAGCTTGTGAATGGAGAGGGAGATCAGGAGATGAGAATGGTAAGGATCTTCACCTGGCAATGACTGTCTTTAACAGCTGTTTGTCATTGCAGTGAGAGATGGATTTAAGAGCAAGCCAGACACCAGTGAGGGAGAGAGAGAGCTACTATGTGCCCACAAAGACTAGGGAGTTTAAAGAATAAAGAGAAGTTTTCTGTTAAAAATAAAATACTTTTTGTGTTTGAACTCGCTGACTCCCACTTCCTCCTTGCCCCAACCACAAACTTTGTTACATGTATACTTAGACATATGGAAATATAGACGTCTACCTGTTTGCTGTCATATGTCATAACTGTCTATATGTTTCAAACTCTGTATTTTATGTATTGTTACACTTGGTTTATGTATGTATTTATCTTGTCCATCTTTAAATATATTTGTGTTATTTGTTCTATTTATTTATTTGCTGAATGAAAAAGAAAAGAAAGAAATAGCCTTCTTTACTCTTTCATGTTCAGGGTTTTACCATGTTGTGTTTTTACCATTGTTTTTTTTTTTACTGTTTTCAATGAGAGTGCAATGTCTGTGTTTAATAAAAAGGCATTACATCATTACGGACATTCCAAAACTTTATTTATCATTTTTATTATTATTATTATAACTTCATGAGAGGCATTTTACAATGCATAAGGACTGTATGTATTTTGGGGCAGTATATACACAAAGGAGCTTTTACCCCAACCCACAAACCTTTGAAGCACTGAAATTCATAAAGCTTTTGTGCATAAGGCCTACCTACAATTTAGATTGCTCTGAGCTGTATCCTATAGCATTTTAAATCTCACATTATGTTGCTACATGGATAGTTGGCAATGTATTGAACATGATACTATTTTTGAGGTAAATCATTTCATATGTTGGCCTGTGATAAAGCCAAATTCAAAGCTTCTTTGTCTTTTAGGTCCTTTGTGAGCAAAATCTTTGCATTGTGTATTTAAGTATGTGCTTTTCTGTGTCATACTGGAACCCACATTTGGGGTCCTCATGTGGTAAATAATATACAACAATGATATCTTTGATCATAGTAAGAACTCGAAGCTGTGTTGAGTGTGGTTATCATCAGCCCATTTTCTATCCCCCCTTCTCCACACAAACACATACACTCTCTCTCTCGCTCTCTCATACACATACAAGCACAAATCATTCCTGCCCTGCTCTATCCCATGCACCAGTGCAGGACTTCAAAAGCAATTTCAGCTGAAAAATAAGGTGCTTTTCTTCAATTTTCAAGCCATTTGTGCAAGGGTTAGTCTTGTTTACCTAGCCAGTACACTGGTATTTACATACCTCTTTAAAGGGAAAAGAAAAGATGACCAGTATGATTTATGGACTGCAGCAGAAGCACAATTTTCCATGTTGTGCACCTAATCTAAGAGGCCAGAGAGAAAGGTCGCATCGACCATACAAATACCATGGCCCCACAATGGAGAGGGGGAGAGCATATTCATTCCCTCTGAAAAAAATAAATCTCAGTAAACCTTTTAAGGTACAGGATTATAGAATGCATGAAGCTTTGGAGTTTCATATAAGACTTTGAGGTAATGAGAGTGCCCAAGCAGGCATTGGTTAAGTTTATTATTATAAGACCTGAAGAACTACATGTGCGCTTGATGTCTATGAATGCGAATCTGATGTGGGTGGGCATTATCTTTGTTTTTGTTGTTTTTTCCTATTTTGTATTGTTACTTACAAAGGAAGCAGTTCTTCAAAAGTAGTGGATCTCAATATTCCAAAAAAAGCATGTGTAAAAACAGCCGAAGAATAAAAAAATTATTTTCAGTGGAGAACAACATAATTTTCTTTTTTATGTTTTGGCAGGTGTGTAAATCAAAATGCAAAGCTGAAACTTGCACTAGGTTGAAATTACCAGATGTGTTAGAGCAAGAGAGAACGAGATAGAGAAGATGAGAGGGTGAAAAAGAAAACAAAGAGAGTGATGATGCACTGTGTCAAGTATGGTTCAGTCTGATGCTCCGTAGTCATAACCTTTACCCTGTCACTTCCCTTAGAGGCTTTATAGTACCATGGGATTGAAACAGAGAAGGAAAGTACATTTAAAAGTACTTAGTGAACATGATACCGCTTTAGGCCTTTCTGCATGTTTATTCATTTCCCAAGCAAATTGTGCGTGAAACCCATCTATCTCTAGTGTTGCTTTCGCCTGAATTTGATCTGCTTGGCAGGGGTTGGGGGCAGAGGGCTGTGGCGGGTGACCTGTACTCAGTCTTTTATGATTTATCAAAATACCAGCAACAAACTAGATGGCATCCTGCCTTAGGCAGTGGTCTCTGGCTAGACTTTCTAATTTAATATCCTTTACAGGCTGACATTGCCTGTGTTACTCATTAATATTAACTCTGTGGTATTACCATGTGGTGTGGACTTAGGTTTCTGTTCCTGGGGAAAACAGAGGGGATGAAACTCATGAAAAGGTCAGAGGAATCACAGAACTGCTGCAACAGTCAACAAAATAATAAAGGGCATCACAATCAAGCTACCGTATCGGGACAAGCCACCAGCGGCAAAATGACAGCAAGCTAAACTGCATTGAAAAGACCAGAATTATGTATGCATTATTTCAAATGAAAGTATTGTTGTTGCTTCCGGTTGTAGGTACTCTTTGACATTTTAATTGTTGGATAAAAATGGTGACAATGTGGATAATTGGAGAAGATTTGAATCTTGACAATTATAATTTAAATGGTTTTAATTTAGGTAACCACGTCATATAGACATTAATAGCAGGAAAGACAACGCTGCTTCTTTTATAATGCCCTATTTTTTTTTTAGCAAAATCTAAAAGTTAGATTTAATCGAAATAAAATATATAAAACTTTTTGTTTGTTTTCTTTTGCCTTTGATTTGCATTTTATTTTGTGTTTTGTATTGTTTATTCTAGTATGTACTGTGCATTATCGATGCATTATGCAAGCTAGTTAGCTTATTTTGCAATCTAAAATGAGACTTCAGTATGCAATAACTGCTTATTAGCCCCATGACTCTGTGTGTCCACTCTGCACTGACCCACTGATCTTTCTTCAATTTCAGAAGGATCAAGTTCAGTCCTAATGATGACCCAGAGCTGACCTCTCCAGAGAAAACCAATGAAACCTCAAGGTGATGTTTCAATCCAGCTAACCACTTGGGTGTCCTGGGGAGGCAGGAACAGATGCAGCTCTAAGGATGGGAAAGGGGTGAGGTGCAGGTCAAGGTTGCCATACGCCAAGGTTAGGGTCAGATAAGCATGGCTGGCTCAGGGTCTTCTTATGCCCAAAGGCCAAAGAGGGGAGGGAATTTTGCAGGAACTGTGGATCAAGTGTTGGTCCTTAGAGACAGGGTGGGAGCATTTGCTGTCATCTGTGAAGCTTTGGAGTAGCAATTCTCAGGGTCAGGGTTTAAAGGCACAGAATGTTATTTATAAAATATGAGTTTGTTTTTGATTTGGTAGATATTTGTAGAGGCTAACTTTATTGTGCTGATTTTAATGCTTTTAGTTTCATATGTTCATTATGATTATGAGGTTCCATCTATTTGACCCTGCATGCCTATTAAGATTTCGATAATCAGAGGTGTTTAGTGATAATCAGTAAATGCATGACTATTTAAGCTCTCGTGTGTTCAAGTCAAACTTTGCATAAGTCCAAACATAACTGGAAACAGGGACAAAATAATGAGATATTCTTATATATTTAGCTGAAGGTAAGAATTCCTTTACTCACAAAGACAATGTGGATGTAATTGTGCAATTAAAAATAACTGAGAACAGCGTATATATCTTTAGACTGTAAAACACTTGAGCTGTAATTGAAGTTGTAGGTCCCAGGGTATTTCTAGGGAATACATTAACTACAGCATACTTATTTTGACTTAATTAATAGGATCAGTTAAGTGATTTATTTGATTCCCCATGTCTGAATGGTGCTGTAATAATGCACCAGGAATTGTGAAAAATGTACTCAAAAGAAGGAAGCAAATAGCCCTGGAATAAAATACGCAATTAATGTCATATTTCGTAAGACGAAGACTAATAAGGACCCTCTCATTTTGCAACAGGTTCAATCACATGTAAATGTATTCTGTCAGGTTGTGCCTACATTAATTAAATTGAGCTAGTTCCTTTAGCAACACTGGCTGTCACTCCTTTGCTAATTTACTTCTGATTTCTGGATAGTGATGCCCATTTTCTTACTACTTACTTACTAAAGCACCTCTGTAATAGAGATAAAATGGTATATTAAACATGTGTTAGCATTGCTGCAGGGCACATTCCTGAGATGTTGCCGCTCTACAGTTCACAATGCAAAAAAAATAAAATCCACTTTTAATTAAATTTAACGGAATTTACGTCATTTGGACTGGGCAATAATGACACTGTGCACAGTATATCGCTTTCCACCTATATTTTACTTATCAAGAGCAAAACTATGGCTACAGTGAGGCATATCTTCAAATTAGTCTTATACAGTACATACAGTAGAGTATATACAGTATATAAAATTTACCAGCTACATGGCTGACACTTTGTATTTTCAACTGGAAAATGCAGATAAAACATACCTTGTTGGTCTGTAACACTAACATAAACATAGTAAATATACTAAATATTTAATGAAGATGGAGATACTGGAGACTCATTGAATTAACATGATATGCAGTGGAAAACCGAGCAGAACCAGAATAGAATGCATGCTCAATGATATCTACATCATGGCCCAATTTCAGAATTGTGTTATTCACCTCTTATTTGGTACACTAGATATAAGATAAACCTAGTCTTATAGAATGAATGTTACTATAACTACATTTTTGCTAAATGACTTTTACGTGCCACTTTCTACATTTATCTCCAGTTTCCTGATGAAACTAACACTAGAGGTGCAATCGTCAATAAAATGCAATTCACCTTATAAACCTTGTCTGCTTACATCATTTCACTTGCTTTTTGGCACCCCCTGTTGGACATTTCACTGGGAAACTGCAGCCAAACGTGTAATACAGTAATTTTAGTTTTGCAAAAATTTTTCCATGGTCATGACAATTTCATGAGATTAGGCTGTGAGATATACAAAGTACCCCTAACTGCCCAGATCTTACAAAATATGAATGTGTTATTTGATGATCCTCATTGCAAGGTAACCTTGATTTTATTTATTGATATAATTTTTTTTGTCAGTCTGTCAGCGATTCTATAGGTGTGCATATACATTAATACATTTCATTGTATATCCTATGGTAACACCTGACCACTTTTAATACACTTCAGTGGAGATGTACACAAATCAGGAGTCATTTCAGAGAAGGCAGATCACAGTATGTGGGTTCACTAATCATGTGATTAAAAGCTTGTATGGCAATAACAACTGGGGTTTAAATTAATGAGAAAAAGAGTGCAGTATCATTAGCACCAGCAATAAAAAGGAGACACAAACCTGGAGTGAGAAAGAGAAAAGGAAGGAGAGAGAGAGAACGTGCTCTCTCAAAGGTCAGTCCTTCTTTGTAGTCAATAATTGACATTTAAACGTGTGTATCAGACGTCACTGATAATGTTAGGCGAGATAATGGGGGAGAGCTGCTTACACTGCCACGTAATTATGGGCAAAATGAGATGCACGAATGCAAATGGCTTTGAGCCGGCTCCAGCCCGCCTTTTGTCCGGCATGATGGCGGTTGTGTTGGATGATATATACCACGCTGAAGGTGGCAGACTGCATGGAGACATGTGTGAGTAGAAGCAAGCAGGGAACAGAATTAGGGCAAATGCACCACACTCCTCCTGAATAAACATGCTCACACATGCACAAACACAGCGGATCCACTACTGCAACAGCTAATATCTTTATGTATGCTCTTCACGTTTTCGAGTGAAGACTTTGATTATTGGGGCCTGTTTCTCAGAAGAAACATCTCAGAAATGGGAGACTTGTGCAAAAGTTTCCAATTGCTCTCCATTTAATCCGATTGCTCTGTAGGAGAAACAATGAGATGTGAGGATATCTCATGTGATGTTTCATTCCAATGGGTTCTCTCCTTGTAATACCATCCACTAGACAGCATGTCGATTATGCATACTACTATGTATGGACCATGCTTATACAGTGACCTGTGCAAACAACACACGATCCTGGAGTAAACAACACTGAATTATGCAGAGAGAAGGGGTTCCTCCTGGCCTTTATATGACTCTTGGCATCAGGTCATCAGTGAGGTTAGAGAGTGGGATGTCTGTGGCTGTATGCTAAGCACAGTGCATTGGTCAGAAACCTGGTCACACTAATTGGCGGATGAGGAAGTCCTGCATGGGATAGGGGCCAGAAGAACACAAAGGTGTGGGAATACAAATTGTCTTTGGTGTAATCTTTGAGCAAGATGGATTCTGTAAGGGATAGTTCACCTAAAAATGTGTCACAATTTTTTCACCCTCAAGTTGTTTTTTCCGTGAAGCACAAAAGGAGATTCTTGGTCATATGGAAAATGTATGCAATAGAAGTGAATGGTGACTGAGATTAACAGTCTAACTAAAATCTCTTTTGGTGTTGAACAGAAGAAGAAAGCTATATGGATGTGAAACAACATGAAACAAAGTAAATAATGACAGAATTTTTTATTTTTGGGTGAACTATCACATTCCCTTTGATGGGAAGACTTGCGAGACGAGCAAAAACAGTCTCATTGAAAACGTCACATCTGTATAAGTCCATATTCAATTTTCAAGCTTTTAAGCAGAATAATGTCAATATTTTAAGCTCAATGTGCCTCAAGATTAGTATGTATGATTATGCAAACCAATGTTGTGACAGAAGGTTTTTCTGGAAAACACAGGGCACACAAATATTGATAGCACAGCCAATTTTTTAATCAAGCTGCGTGGTGTTAAACACCTGAAAAATACAATGAAATAACAAAATTTTGTCGCATCACTGTAAGTTGTTTAGCTGGCTAGTGTCCTCCAGCACAATACAAATGGTAATGAGCTTCCTTTTTCCAGATGAGGTGTGTAAACCTGCACCTCCTGGCATATGTTTTGATAACATAAATCACCTTAGATCAAGTATGCCCTAAAACATATTGCCTTGACCCCCTACCCAGACTGCCAGACCTCCCCCACCCTTCCATTTTGGGTAGGTAACGGAGTGGCACAGACTGGCTGTAAGCAGTCATGCTGTTTGTTAGCGGCAATTAATTTCTCTGCTGCTTTTGCTCTATTCACTCAGAAGCTTTTGTGCTTTAAATCCTGCTTCTCTAAGCCTCCCCTCTTGTTAAAAGAAAAAAAGAAAAGTGAGTGAGAGATGAGGGAAAATAAGGGGTAGAAAGAGAGTGTGTGAAGCAGGTAATGAAAGAAAAGGCACACAGTAAGCTAAGGATGGCTGATTATCTTGGTCCAGTTAAGCATGTAATTGCTTAAATTAGTTAAAATCCTTTCAAATATCTCTCTTTGCACCTCATCTCTACTTCATAGACTCAAATATTTGACAGTGAAACAAAATAAAATAAAACACAGATCTCCATTAGTAGTCAACCACCAAAAAAGAAAGTCTCTTCCAGAAGACCAGCATCTTCAGAGGATTCTGTGAAGGCATCAAAAAAGCATTTTAAACATTATTTCTCTTTCCCATTTTTTTTCTCCCATGGCCTTTTTTCTCAGTCACTGTAATGTCTTAATAGTTTGAACTATGTGTACAGCTAAGCATATCCATTAAAACGGTTTCCTGGGGCATCAAATGTGCTACAACATTATGAAACTGTCACTATTTAATTAAAGGAATAGTTATCCCCAAAATTAAAATGTTCTCATAATTTACTCATCCTCATGATATCCCAGATGTGTTTGACTTTCTCTCTTCTACCAAATACAAATGAAGATCTTTAGAAGAATCTCTCAGTTCTGTAGGTCCATACAATGCAAGTGAATAGTGGCTAGAACTTTGAAGTTCCAAAAATCAGCATAAAATTAATCAATATGACCTTTTTACTATAGTTGTTTGGATTACATTTATGCAGCATTTATATGCTTTTTGGAGCTTCGAATTTCTGGCCACCATACACTTGCATTGATAGGATCTACAAAAATGAAATATTCTACAAAAACATCTTTGTTTGTGTTCTGCAGATGACAGAAAGTCGCACACATCTGGTATGGCCTGAGAGTTATTAAATGACGAGAGAATTTTCATTTTTGGGTCTACATTTCCTTTAAAAACAAAAATAAATTTAGGCATAAAAAATATATGAACTAAATATATTTAGTTCACCTTAAAAGGATATTTCTGTAATTGTTTATTCACCCTCATGTTGTTCCAAGCCCTGACTTTCTATTTTTCCCTTGAACACAAAAGGAGATATGTTTAAATGGTAGCCTTATTCCCCATTCACATTCATCACATCTTTTTATATCCAGTTAATGTGAATGGAGACTTGAATATGCCATTCTGTCCACTATATCCTTATGTGTTCCATGGAAGAATGAAAGTCCTGCATTTTTGAAATATCAACAGGGTGAGTAAATAATGACATAATTTTCCATTTTGAATTTTTGGTTGAATTATCCTTTTATATTTTCACACATTTATTTAGCGGTGACAGAGCAACATGTGACATGCACCTGTCTGTAATCTCTTGTAGCCTGTGTTAAATTTGCCACCAGGGCTGGTGTGCAGCAAAAAAAACTTCTGAAGAATACAGCATGCATGGAACAGATTGAAGTGAACTGATCAGAGGTGTTTGTGATAGAGTAACAGAATGGATGTGTCTTAACTCCCGAGACTGGGAGGTTGTGATGGAGGGTGACAGACACAGCCGTCCACACGAGGATCTTGAGATTGTGTGCACAGCTTTTGCCAAGCCTTTACACATAGCCACTGTTGCTCTAGGTCCATGTGGATTGATGCCCACCCTGTGGAGGAGGGGCTTCCTCGTGCCAGCTTGACTGGGAGCTGTTAGGTAAAAGAGAGCAATTGACTTTCACTTATTTCATGATTTCGTTGTGAATGTTCCATATTAAAAGTACAATAAAGTGTTATCATGTATCATGTTTTAAAAATGTTTACTTTGACTAAAACCTCTGAGGCCTTCTCATGCATTTGCCGAACTGGCAACACAGGACCGTATTTATGGTAAAAAAAATCTATTTGACCAAACAGAATCAAATGTAAAACACTTTTAAAAAGGTGCTTTCAGGTAATGGTGAACAGATGCAGTGGCTGTTCATTGGTTGAGAATGTGATTCAACAGTGTTGAAAACTAACACACTTGATTGAGAATAAAAAGGTAACAGTGATGAATGTCATGAGGTGGGAGGGGGGAGGTTTTGAGTTTCGCCAGGTGTATTTGGGCCTTGCCAAATGCCACCTTCAGTGCAGAGAGGGTGAGTAGTTATGCCGCCTGCCTAATGAATGCTAATGTGTGTGTGTGTGTGTGTGTGTGTGTGTGTGTGTGTGTGTGTGTGTGTGTGTGTGTGTGTGTGTGTGTGTGTGTGCGTGTGTCTACATGTTATTCACACCGGATCAAACTAAGCCTACAAAGAGGTGCAAAAACGAGGTTGGCAGAGTACCAAGCCAAAACACCCTGGAAGCACATCAATACATTACATTTACTTAACACAAGTAGCAGTGTAAAGTGTGTCAGCCACAATAACCATCAGTGCATAATGGCTTTTTTAGAATTTTATGTTCATAAATGGCAAAGCTAGCAGTGGCTGCTCTTTTTCACATTATTGGATATGTTGAAACATGCCAAGGTTTACGCTGAACACCAAATACAGCAAACTGTTTTGTTTTTATTTTAGCTTTGGGTGAAATCTGGCCTTGAAACAAATGGTCCTGCGTGCACGTAAAGTTAAGTGAACTAAAAGAGCCCTTATTTAACAGTGACCTTCTCACACACCTCTTCAGCTGATATAATTTGCTCTTGAAAAAGTGGGCGGAATATAATAATTTGAGTATAAACTTTTGTGTAGAATGAATAAATCAGATGTTTTTCTACAGATTATTTTGACTGTACCTCTGCAGTATATAGAAGAGTAATACAGTTTCATGAAACATAATTGTAAAACAATTTCTAGTAACCTCTAAAATTCAGTCCTCTGATTGGCTGACAGTTGACAACCTGACAAGGTCATTGGATGTACAAGCTCTCATTAAAAAAAAATTAAAAAATAGACATTAGAGCAGGGCTGAGGTTAGTTGGGTCTATCAGGACTGTCAATCAATTAATGACAATTATTGAGCAAGGACACCCAGGGGAGGCGAGAGGGAGAATGAGAATCATAGTGGAGGGAAAGAACAGAGTGCGGGATAAATTAAGGAGATTGGAAAATAATGACAGGAACCCTAAAGACGAACAGGCCACATATGTAGATATTGTTCATTAGACTGTTAATTTTAGTTTGGTGAACTGATTGTTGAACGTGGATTCATATAGAATCATTAAATTCTAAATGATATTATGTAAACAGTCATGGCAATACTTTAAAACAATGAAATTAAAGAGTTTAATTTACATTGTAATACATTGTAAACATTTAGTACACATTTCAAAACCACATCAAATATATTAGTAATGGCGGCAGTCGTTATGACAGCAGTGTTTCTTTTGAACCAGCACTGATGGTAGGTTAAGTGATTTTAAACTCACATACGTATATCTGTATGAAAGGAATACCTTTTGATTTATGAGAGTGCTTGTGTGGAAACCTGGTTAACCCATTTTAATGAATAATAATAAAAAATATTATACTTATGATACATACAATTATACATACTTATGAGACTATTTGTGGAAGAGAGATATGATGTGAAGAATGGAGGCCCTGAAAAAAAAAATCACACAGAGCAGAACACATTTTCTCAAATTGAAGCTATGGAGAGTAAGAAAGACAGAGAGAGAGAGAAAGACAGAGAGAGAGAGAGAGAGAGAGAGAGAGAGAGAGAGAGAGAGAGAGAGAGAGAGAGAGGAAGCTTTTTTAAATTCTCCAGCTGGCAGGCTTTAATTTTCCATCATTCTAATTAAAATGCAAATTAAATTTATAATTAGCAACCACAGTATCCGAGAAACCACCTTGTGTGCAGCCCAAACATATGGGCCAGCCAGTGGTGGGTAAAGCTGGGTGTCTGTGGTACCGGGGTGGGGTACCCTCTCTGTGGGTCTGGAAAATAAAGGTGGGTGGCTTATATGGTAGGCTCAGAACAGGTGCTGTTTTTTCTTGGACCCCAGCTTGAGGACATCCAGGCTTTCTTGAGGCAGAGAGGTGAAGGCAAGGACCACGTTCCACATTACTGTCACTGTCTATGCCACAGATCAGAGCCTGGGTCATCTGAGGCCCACAGAGGTGTAAGCACTGTTGTGTCCTCTCAATCGAAAGGTCCTTGACCAAAATTAACCTCTGTGACACCCAGATAATTAATTTTCACTCTCGGAGAACAACAGCAAATATCTGGAATTGCACATTCTTCTATAATCCTTTGGAAATGAGCAAGACATGAAGCCACTGCTGTGTGGAAGACACACTGCTTCAGTTTCCTGAATATATGATTGAATGAGGGAGAAATAAATATTCAAATCAAAGAAGAGACTGAAAATTGGCTGATTGGGTCAAACCTGAAAACTTGTAGTTCCAAATAATACAATGAAGGAAAGGCGTTCCATGTGTCAGACTTGGAAATGTAGCTTGCTTTCTCCATTAGTGTTTTTTTCTTTGGCCATGTATGTACAACCACTGGTCCTCTTGTGTCTACGGGTCAATATTTCATTTTCTTTAAGGTGACCGGTCTGAGCACTGATGCTGACCAAATGGCAGCATTAATCTCTCATCAGCTGTCAGTGCTGAAGTGTGGGGTCAAGTCTGGAACATGTCAAGATGAAAGCCACCTCTCCCCATGTGCTTTCACTTTGGACAGTGAAAGTGACACAGGCTTGCCGCAAAGGGACTGCCACCAGATACCCAGTTATTCTTTCCAAACAACCTGTTCCGTGTGGATGTCAATGTCACATATGACCTCCTTAGCAGCTGTGTCAGTTTTGTCACCTGTGTGAGACCTTTGGTCCTGTTGTGTGCTAGGAGTTTTGCCCAAAAGCCAGACTTATCTTGCTAACCTGTCAGGTTACAAGCAGCCCGTAGCTTTGAATGGACAGTTTGATGTGGCCCTTTGACTTGGCTGACAACACTGTGTCTTTGGGGCTGCTTGCTGGGTGCTATTCAAAGCAGCACAGGCATCAGGGACAATGATGGTTAAAGACCAGTTCAATTATTCACCCCTTATCGGAGAAGGGTCAGGATTTCTTCTCTGAAAGGGAGAAGTATATATGGTATCCTCACTCAGGGACAAATTTTGGCATGGGTTACTTCCCCTCCGTTTAGATCTCTATACCCTGGATGGCTGTTTTTACATTTCCCTTTGAACTCCACAAAAGTTTATGCCTGGTTTATAAAGATTAATGCATGTGACTCTTTAGTATGCATCAATCTACAGAGGACCTTTAAGAGAAACCTTTCAAGAGGCAAAGCTACTGATAACCACAGACCAGCTATATTCAAAAAAGTCAAGATGATGTATGGTTCCACCAAGGTGGGAGCCATTTTCAGACAAAATGCTTTTCCTCTACACAATCCCTTGCATTGTCTGGCCCCTCTTGTGCAGTATTTCCCCTTTTGGTGCATGGCAGTGTCACCTGTTGCCCCATTAATCATGCAGAGAAGATACTCATAAATCATAAACATTCTGCAATTAATCAAGCTGTCAGGTCCGAGGTTAGAGGTCAGACTCGGAGAAGCCAAAGGTTGTCACTAGGGTGTGAAGGGGTCATGATTGTGTGGCATCTCTCATTCTTGGGAGATGTCAAAAGAGAGGCCAGTAGAACAAAGGAGAAATCAAAGTCAGGGTGGGGGGGTAGGAGTGAGGCTGACTGCTAGGGTCCAGAACAAAAAACCTGTCAAATTGACCTATCATTATATCAAAGGTCTCTCACCAGAATATGGCACTATCGCACTCCGCCATACTCATTCAAAATGACAGAGATCCTGTAACCTACCAGGCTCCTCACTTTGCCTTATTTACATAATTAACAAGTCAGCTCTCTTCTTTCAGTTGACTTATATTTATTTCTCTGGGAAAGCAAATGAGTTGACACTTGCTACATGAGATGTGATTTAATATATATATATATATATATATATATATATATATATATATATATATATATATATATATATATATATATATATATAAAACATTAAAAGAAGGTGACAATTTACAATAAGGTTTTACTTGTTAACTTTAACACATTAGTTAACATGAACTAACAATAAGCAATACTTTTCAAGCATTTACAGTAGAAATCTTGTTTATTGTTAATGGAATATTTTATGTTTAATACAAGTTAAGCTCAACTGACAGCATTTGTGGCATAATCTTTATTACCACAAAAAAAAAAAAAATATTATGACTCATACCTCCTTTTGTTTAAAAAAAGCAAAAATCAAGGTTACAGTGATGAATTTACAATGGAAGTAAAATGAACCATTTTTGGAGGGTTTAACCCATCCGTGGTCTTGTGGGTCATTTTGACCCATTTTTAAAATGGTTCTAAATGGGTACGAAAGTACCAAAGAAGGGTTAAAGGCAGAATGTTAAGCTTATAATTTTATAAAGCAGTTACATTTGTTTTTCTGTTTAAACTTGTGTATTATTTGAGTGGGGGCCAGTTGCATATACTTAGCCATTAAGACTTAGTCTAACAAGTAGTCTGACTAGCTAAAGATGCCTTAAAAAGCCTGTTGCATAAAACAAGCACACATTAAAAAAAATGTCAGACTGTGAACTCTCAATGCAGTTTTCCTTTGCTGAAAATATTTGCTTATTGGAGGAAAAAAAGGATTCAAAATGTATTCGAATGAAGAAATTTTGTGATTTTAACCCAAATAATAAAAAACACAAGAAATGTTGTTACCATCGTAAAGTCAAAATCCTCAACAAAGTCTCAACTGAAGCCCCACTGGATCAGCTAACAGTTATTTTCCAATGCAACATAGAATATAAACAGAAGTTAGCCTAGGGGTGTGCTGTCTTACATTCTGGTCTTAAATTAGACCGATCTAAGTTTTTATGCAACTGACTGAAAAAGTTATGTATCAATGTACCAAAGTACCAAAATTTGAGATGACAAACTAGTAAGACTAGTCTAAAACAGTTTTATGCAACCGGCCCCTGTTTAGTCATTTAAATAATTGTTTTTACGTTTTAGGGTTTTAAGATATTTGGTGTTATGTTGCTATGGCAATGAAGTTGTAAAATTGGACATAACTTCATATCATACTAAAATCACATTAACATATTGTTTACATCTTGTGGCCATACTTTTGAAACATTGAGTGGTTTAATGTTTATGGATTGGCCCCATTCACTTCCATTATAAGTACCTCATGGTAAAACAGATTTTAAATTATTTTGTAACCAACATTATGCTACAAATGTTGCCAATTGACCTTAATTTGAATTAAACCCAGAATATTCCCTTCATTTCAACATTGTGTACACTACAAATAGGGCTACATTTTTTTCATTAAAAGTTTAATATAAAAATACATAAGAAGTTTGATGTTTATTGTTAGTTCATGATACCTAATGCATTAACTAGTGTAAACAATTACAACCTTCATATACATTTTTAAAAATGTTGTATCTTTTTTTTTTTACAAATTCAAAACCTACTATGCAAGTTTAAAAAATAGAAGAAAAACAACTCAGTTCTGTATTTCTGGAGTAATTTTGTGTGTGTATGTGTGTGTGTGTGTGTATATGCTGTGTTATGTCTACCACCTCTCTTTGAAACTGTCTAGCTTGACTTACCGAGCACCATTTCACCTCTGGCAGCCAAGAGTTATTATCTGGCACCCTTACTCAAATGGGAATGTGGGTTTGCAGATGGCGACCTTGGCATGGCTGACAGTGAAATTAGCCCACATCACAAAGCCACCATGGCATTTGTGTAGTGCGTGGCACTTTCCTGGCAGGGCTGTTGTTGTAGGGTGAGGGGCTGTCAATGTTCTGATTTAAAGCCGAAGCCTCATCCTGCTCCTGTGAGAGTGTATGCAAGAACTGACACTGGGCCTGCTGTTACCTGCTCTCGGCACACCTCACCTCATCTCTCTGCATCATCAAGCCAAAGAACAGGAGTTTAATTGAGCTCTCACAGGTTTGGGCTCCATAAGAACTCGATGGAACATTGCATACGTAAGTGCAATGTGATCATTGCAAACTTTGAAAAATAGCTCCAAACAATGCTTTTTCCTTGACCAACATCATGGTCCAGATTCAGAGCAGTAATTTACGGCCGTTTCTTCATCCTTTTTTGTTTCTTGCATTTCCTAGCACCCTGCACACTCTTTAGGGGGTTTTCATGCTTACAGAGGGATAATAACAAAGCAAGACTGACACTCTTTTCACCATCTTCGGAGAATGAGATGGATGCTTTCAGCTCAAATACATAATGTGGTAAAGAATATTGCATTTGTTGGAAACTTCACAAGATAACGTTCAGAATAATCTAATGTATAGGCCCAAAGGGGAAACGGGTTAGATATTATGTTCTATGCACTATGTTTTGTGCAACTGCTGATTTGTTTGATGTATTGACTCTGTAAAGTTTGTACCTTTTCCTGCTCTGAAAATATCAAACTTAGCCATTTAAAGCAGGGTTTAGTATTTTTAGCCTTTATTTAAAGGACAGCAAAGGCTGACAGGGAGACTGGGGGGATCAGAACAGGATATTACCCATGCTGAATTCTTTCATATGTTTCAGTCATATTGAATGCTTTTGGCTGAAATAAATACATCTATTTAGATGACGACTTAAGCAAATTTGTTTGATTACTTTAAAAACAACCATATTTTGCAATGTGGGTTTATTGTATTAAAAAAAGAAATAAAAAAAGAAAGAAAGTGATTGTGGTACCTTACAAGCTTAGTGTCTTGTTAAGTAAACTTGACTTTCTTAGTTCAGTCAACTTCATTCTAATTAAATTCAAACTGAAAATAGAAGTTCAGTTACTCATTTGATCATTTAATATTATTGATAATTTTAGAAGTTGTTAGAGATATCCCATTGCCTAGGAGTTAAATTAAATTAAGTTAAATTAAACTGTCATTTGGTGGTAAATGGCTAGTTGATCATCACAGACCTATATCTGGTCCTTCTATTATATTCAGGCTTAATCTTGTTAAAGAGACACATTTGGAGTTCAACACTTTATAAACAAATCACAATGATAGTGACAATCATCAAGCACAATATTGGGTAAAAAAGATGAGCTTTGAATTATTGCTACATGACAAATAAATGAAAGTGAACAAACACAACAACCAAAAGCTAAAATAAATGCAGCAAACAGGGATGCAATCATCCTTGCAATTATCTAATCAGCCAATCGTGTGGCAGCAGCGCAGTGCATATAATCATGCAGATATAGGTCAGGATGTTCTCATCAACCATCAAAATGGGGAAAAAACATGATCTCAGTGATTTGGACTGTGGCATGATTGTTGGTGTCAGATGGGCTGGTTTCAGTATTTCTGTAACTGCTGGATTTCCTGGGATTTTCATGCACAACAGTCTCTAGAATTTACTCCAAATGGTGCCAAAAACAAAAAACATCCAGTGAGCGGCAGTTCTGTGGACAGAAATGCCTTGTTGATGAGAGAGGTCAACAGAGAATGGCCAGACTGGTTCGAACTAGCAAAGTCTACAGTAACTCAGATAACCGCTCAATACAATTGTGGTGAGAAAATAGCATCTCAGAATGTAATCACTGATGTAAAAAACAGCACCATCACTATTTGAAAAAATATATTTTTGATCAAATCTAGACAGTCTTCATTTCCAGCAGCCATCACTCCTACAACTTATCTTTGAGTAATCATGCTAATTTGCTAATTTGGTACTAGAAAAACACTTGCCATTATATCAAACACATTTGAAATCTATTTGGTTCGTTAAATGAAGCTTAACATTGTCTTTGTGTTTGCAGTGACACTGCATGCAACAGACTGGCATATCTTAAGGTCAATATAAGGTCGAAAATGACAAAAAAGAAACAGATTTCTCTAGAATCGCTTCAGTCAATAATTATTTTGAGAAATAAAGGCTATACAATGTTTGAAATTGACAAAAAAAACTGAAGACTTTCATACAAAGGTGTACACTACAGTCTTCAAAGACAATGTACAACTGGCTCTAACAAGGACAGAAAGAGATGTGGAAGGACATGTGTACAACTAAACAAGAGGATAAGAACATCAGGATGAGTATAGTTTGAGAAATAGATGCCTCACATGTCCTCATCTGACATTTCATTGAATTCTACCTGCTCAACATCAGTTTCATATACAACAGTAAAGAGAAGACTCAGGTGTTCAGACCTTATGGGAAGAATTGCAAAGAAAAAGCCACTTTTGATACAGAAAACCAAAAAGAAAAGGTTAGAGTGAGCAAAGAAACACAGACATTGGACAACAGATAATTGGAAAAGAGTGATATGGATCTCAACCCCATTGAGCTTTTGTGGGATCAACTAGACTGTAAGATGCGTGAGAAGTGCCTGACAAGACAGCCACACCTATGGCAAGTGCTACAGGAAGCGTGGGTGAAATGTCACCTGAGTATCTGGACAAACTGACAGCTAGAATGCCAAGAATCTGCAAAGCTGTCATTGCTGCACATGAATGATTTTTTAATGAGAACTCTTTGAAGTTGTTTTAGTTAGTTTAGTTTAGTTATTAATGTCCTGACTATACATTGTTATCAGCTGAAAGGCGGTGGGTTGCTGCCAATCTTGGACCTGCGAGTTCTGAACCGGGCCTTGCACAGACTTCTGTTCAAGATGCTGATGCGGAAGCGAATTTTGGTGTGCATCCTTCATCAAGGTTGGTTCACGGCAGTAGACCTGAAGGACATGTACTTTCACGTCTCGGTTCTACCTCGACACAGCCCCTTCCTACGGTTTGCTGTCGACGGCTGGGCATATCAGTACAAGGTCCTCCCCTTCGGCCTGTCCCTGTCCCCTCGTGTCGTCATTAAAGTCATAGAGGCAGCTCTTTCCCAGTTAAGGGAAGTTGGCATCCACATATTCAACTACATCAACGACTGGCTGATTGTAGCTCACTGGCGATAGTTGCTGTGTGCACACAGGGACCTGGTGCTCATGCACTTCAGGCATCTAGGGCTTTGGGTCAACTGGGAAAAGAGCAAGCTCTCCCCATTTCATAGCATCTCTTTTCTCGGCTTGGAGTTAGACTCGGTCTCAATGATAGCGCCTCACATGCTCCGGTTGATGCATATGAGACCACTTCAGCATTGGCTTCAGACTCGAGTCCCGAGGTGGGCATGACATCGCGTGACCTTCACGCCAGTCTGCCGCCACTTGTTCAACCTAAGTGGTCTAGCACCTGCAGTGCTGAACACGATCGCTCAGGCCAGAGTGCCCTCCATGAGGCAGCTCTATGCCCTGAAGTGGAGTGTGTTCGTGAGTTGGTGTGCTTCCCGAGGCAAAGACCCCCAGAGATGCACTGTCAGCTCAGTGCTTTCCTTCCTGCAGAAGAAGTTGGAGGGGCAGCTGTCCCCGTCCACCTTGAAGGAAAGGGAATGGAAGCTGCTCCATTACTAGATACGTCCCCCCAGGGATGTGGGGAACTATACAACGTTTTTTTTTGGGGCATTGAGGGAGGCTATGTGCAGTCCGAGTACATCTGCATTTATGCACGCAGTAGTCTGCTTGCACCTGCATTGACAGTCCACGTAACATTGTTCAGCTGTTGTGGCGTTTTGCATAGGGACTCCTAGAGCCCCCCTCCACTTGCCAATTCTCACTGGCCTTTTCTCAAAGATCTAAGGTGTTTGGGGCTCTCAAGAGTGACCCCTGGTGTCACTGCATCGACACAATGTCTTGTTTCCTCCATCGGGGAATGGAGGTTATGACAGTAACCGAGACCTTATCCCAACAAGATCAATCCAGGGCAGTTATGCTAACTCTAGATTTTAAATTATGATTACAGGCAAAATCTTTTTTACAGTGTTCAGTGACTCTGTAGACACCACACTGACCTATGACAGACATTTGTATTCCTGTGAAGTGTTGTAGAATTTGTATTTGTAAAATAATTTTTAATTTTATTTAAAAGAATAAATCATCTTTGAAAACACAATGTTAAGTAAAATATCTTAAACTGTTAATACATCAAATTATGACTGTAAACAGTAAAGATCTGCATAATCTAACAAACTGGTGAGATATGCTCTTGTATATTATTTACACCTACTATGTTGATCTGATTGTTATAGGTACCAGCCATAACTGTTTAGATTTATTGATTCAGTTGTGTTTAAAATTGTGATTCAAAAAGTGTTTAAAAAGCTATTTTTTTGACACTGTTGAGAACATTATTTTTTTATATAAATATTTTATTTCATAAAAATATTTTCATTTGAAAAAGTTTGTTCATTTCACAGAAGACACATACTAATAATAATAATAATAAGAAGAAGAAGAAGAAGAAGAAGAAGAAGATAAATAAAATATGAAATAAATAAAATAAAATATATTGAACTTGAAGTGATTGCATCTTATCTATAAGTGCTTAGTTTTTAATGCCATGTACATCAAATGTGAACTCTTAACAGCTGAACACATCAATCACTACTCAGATTGTGTTTGTCATTGCATTAGTGAGCATGAATGACATTTAAATCTTACAAGTGTTGCTGCTGCCCTTTCACAGGCTACTTACGCTCTTTTAACCAAATATGATTCTGTCAATGACTGAAACGTGTTAGCGTACGAATGCTAAGATTGTCAGTTGCCACTGTACAGGAGGAAAATGGTCTGTAATTGCAGATGGCCTCCCTCAATGCATTTCATGTGCATATTAATGAGAAGAAATTATAGTAAAGTGAAGAAGATTCCAAAGAGCAGCTTGTAGACTAAAAAGTCTATGTAATTGGAATATAAAGGCTTTCTACTTGGATAGAAATGTTAATGAAAAAAAAAATTGTGAAAAGATTTCACTTTAACTAATACCTCCAATTACATAAAGGTTAAGTTAATATTTGACAAAAAAGAAAAAAACGTACTAAGAGATTCCCTATTAAACTTAAAAATATACTTTTTTCAAGTGTATGCACCACTGCACATAGTAACTGTTTAACAGTTTGATTAAATGCTTTAATCAATCACTATCTTGGCCTGTTTATTAATCACTTTATCAAGCAGTTGATGCATTGCTGCTTTTAATAGACTCCATTTATTTTGATTTATCTCCCCTTTGTCTTATCAGGACACTCTCCCAATCTGGGGCTGATAAAGGGAGAGGCAATGGTGGGGGTGTGGTGGCATACAGGACTGAGTACACCGGAGCTCACTCTCCTTTACTTCATTACCATCACTGCTCACTGGCTTAGCCAATTTATTAGAGGCAATATGTTCCCTGGGCAAGTGGTGGGCAAACCACACAGCTAAACTCAGATAAACAGCGGGCCATTCGTTTGCCTTTTCACCTGACACAGCGCAGATACACAGTCCTAATAAGATTAATATCCCTTCATCTTCTTCCCCTCCCTTTATTCTATAGATTGCCTCTAATGTTCCACCTCAATGATCACAGGAGTTGGAACTCAATATGTAAAGAAGAGAACCTCAATGTGTTTCTTCGCTTTTAAGTAATGTAGGTGTTTGAAAAGCATATCTAATGCCACTTGCATTTCTATGAGCTATTTTAAAATGTCTTGATAAGTAGCATAAAGCTTGAATTGTAAAAAGTCAATAATGGTTTGCCAAAAAAAAAAAAAAAATTCAATCGCCTCTCTTTTGTGTGGCCAAAATTTAGACATACATTTTTAGCCCATTTTTTTATGTGAAAGGCTCTCTTAGAATTTTGAGACAGCAGTTATTTTCTGTGCTTTATTGTGCTTGGGAATGTTTTTTGGAGTAGCCCTTGAACTTGTCATGCTTTGGTCAGAAATGGCCATCATTAGCAAACAATCCAACCCACTTTTGTAGCTTGACCAACCCCAACTAACCAACCCACCACCCAACCACCCACCCTTCCTCTCCTCAGCACTCACAGCCCCATACATATATCTCCACTGTCTGCCTCTCGTTTTCTCCTTATCACTCTGTTGTGTGCTAAAAAGCTATTGTCTGCATCATCTGAGGCTCTGTGTGTGCTCACCAGGCATCAGAGGAGGAAAAAGGAGGACAAAAATGCAGAGAACACAGGTTGGGCCACTGAATAGAAAATTGTACTTAAGTGGCCTTCGTCCGTCCATCACCCAGAGCTGCTCATCTGGCTCCCCATGAGAGGGGCTCTGGGCTCAGGCTGTGAGGGCTAGCAAGAGGGCACCGGTAAACTTGAAAGCTGCCATACATTTGCAGCACTCTCAAAAACAAGCATTTCACACCTGAAGCCTTTCACGCGGGGGCCACTGAGTGTCCCCCTTCAAGGATTTCAATTGGCTATTGCCTCTGAGCTTGTTGAACGGGCCATTATGGTGAGGCGACAGGCAGCCAAGTATGTGCAATGAAAAGGGTCCTTCTCCCAGATGGGCCAGGGACATTAAAAATTGCCAGATCACTTCTTAATGTTGACTTACATAGAAGACACAGTTCATGTGTAGACACAACAGAACCTCACCTGAACAGAAAACGAAAGCAAAGAGGGTTGTACAAAGGTGTTCTGTTTCATTTATTCTGCGAAAAAACAACAACAACAACAACAACAAAAAAAAAGATTTTGTTTTGACATACATACAAAAAGGGAAAGTATGAATGAATGCCCTTATAAAATTTATTACAGCAAGGCTGGGAAAGTGATTGAGGTAGGGTACCTTGCAAAGCCTGTGAACACTACCTCATGGCCTGGTGATGTTTCTAAAATATGTTTGTATATCAGCAGAAAATTAGACTAATTCTTTGTTACTGTGTTGCTTATTTCATTCAGGAGGTATGTGGAAAAAAAAAGCATCAAATGCATTGCTTTGATCAAAGATGTATTCATTTGACTGAAAATGATTGCTTATTTCCATTAAAAAGGAATGTAATGGAAGGTTTGGGATGTCAGGGTGTCCAACAGACCCATACCTCTAAGATATGGCATTTCCTTTCCTGAGCCATCTGCCTCATTCATTTTCTTTCACATGTGCCTGAGGCAGAATGTCCCTTCAATGGCCTTGCTTGGGGGGGCATGCTGACACTGGACAGCCTTGAGGGGACTAGTGAAACTAGGTGCTAACTCTTGAAAGCTGCTTTAGGGAGGGACTGCTGGTGCGGGTCTGCAAAGGCTCACAAACTGATTATGACTCGAAGCCAAAATGTGTGGCATCAAAAACTGTTACAGGAGACACTTTTTGTTTGAATATTTTTTTTCCAACCATTTTCTCATCTGTACCAAAACAATTAGGCGAGTAAAGAAATAAAATGCAATTAAAAAAGGCCAGTCTAATTTCTAAAAAAGAGACTATTGCACATTATAATTCGGTGACTTTAACTAGAACGTATCTGCTAACGACTGTCCAGGTTGTAATTATGTTGAATCAGATTTTCCCGAGTATGACAGTTCAGTTCACAAAAGCAATTTCCAAAATCACATTTATGCGTTCCTATTCTTTTTATCTATATATATATATATATATATATATATATATATATATATATATATATATATATATATATATATATATAGAATAATTTCCTTCTTGACAAAGGCAGACCTTGATAAAAGTGATACGTCTAAAACACTTAAATAATGACAGAAAGAGAAACTGTTGAAACTTCTGGAAAACAAAAAAATAATCCCCCTCGCTCTACCGTGCTTTACAAATCAAGAACATGTGACAACACCATCTAATTATTCCTTCCATATTTCCCCACCTGCCAGTCACACTTTTTGGGGACTAAAGCTTAAAACACGTTAGCTCACAAATGATCTGTTGTATTTACATTAACACCTCAGCTGGTTGCACAGACGGCCCCTGATGGAAAGCAATCCATTAGAGGCATCACCATGCTGGGTAGGCACGTTCATCCCTCTTTTTATGGTAAGTGGTCTGGTCTTAACTGAAAAAACAAGACAAATATTTGGCTCCAAATATGATCATAAAACTGGTTGAAGGAGGATTAGAGTAGTTACAGTGAATTTCCCCCTGCCATTCACCAAAAAAAAATACATATACATATATATATTTAAATATTAGACTATAAACTAAAGTATGTACAGTGCTGATGCTGGTAATGTTTGCTTCATTACTTTTATTGAACTGTGATGGGTTTCATTGCTGATGCTCAGCACATACTCTCATATTAAGACACTTCAGAATTAATTCAGACAGCTTTCCCACATGGTTGGTATTTTTCTGGAGAGCATAAGAATTATTCAGATCTTATAAGAGTGTGGTCTAATAGTGTCACCACATCAGTATCGGATGTCTTTGCCTGTTGAATCAGTCACTGTAGAACAACATGATATCAGAATACAGGAGTGTGTGTAAACGTGTGTGTAACTGTGTATTCTGTGAGGCAGTGCACTTCCTGAGTCCTCATCTTTCCAAAGGGGCAGACTAGCGTCAGGGAGGTGAAATGGTGACGAGAAGGTTGCAGGTTCAAACTCCCGAGTGAGATGTTTCAACAAGGCGCTTAACCTGGCAGACTTCAGTAAGCATGACACTGAATAAATACATGAGCTGTAGAATGTCAGTGCACGTGTGGGGTAACTGTGCAGATGACCAGAGAACGGTGAACTTTCACCATATACAGTCATCGTGGGTTAGTTCAAATTGATTGTGGTGGCCATGGTGGATAATGTGTTTTGCAATTACCGTAGTCACAATTTTCCAGTTTATGCACACTGACTGGGCTTAAAGTCAAAAAGTATGTGCACATGCTATATGACATTCCAGGTGTAGATTTTAGAGATTAATAATAATAATATTAAAATTATTTTATAGAATTTTTTAAAAGAAAAATGTTCTTTTGAATGCATGTGCTTCAGAAGATATTTAGAGCTGTGGCTGCCCTGCATATGCCACCCCAGCTCTCATCTCTCCAGGTTCAAAGAAGGAATCAAAAAATCAATAAAGCAGCAAGATGTCCAGTCTCAATAGCTTTCACTTCAGATTAGAGACTGGGCAAATAAACAGGGGGAAAAACAAATATAATGGCTTGATTGCATTATAGCATCATAGTCAAAACCCCTGATTGATTAGAGGAGAGTTAAAATGCATAATAATCTTACCTGAATCTGAAATCAGTGGCCCCGTGAATCACCGGCAACGATCGCCGATGACATGACATTAATCAGGGCAAGAGAAAAAAACAAGATTGGGGGCTTCACTGGCTTAAGTGATCTGGCAGGCAGTATGATACCCTCCCTGTCAGAATCGATCAGTCCTGCTGAAATTAAGCACCAGTAAGTAAACTGCACTTAATATGGTGTTTTATCCATGGCCCCTTACTCTCTCTGGGTGTGTTGGCCTGCCCCAGTGCTCTGAGCTGCACCAAAGAAGGAGAGGGACTGAAGGGCCATGGCCACCAACCACACACAACCACCGACAGTCATAGCAGGTGCACGGCCACACAAATATCAGCATGCCTCTTGCTTAGCCTAGTTTGCAACAAAAATGAAAGACAGAGTTCTAGCACAATGCGGAATTGGACAAGTCCAGATTATCCATACACGGCCATACACTTCTCATTGTGATTAGGAAATACTGGGGCAAAGCGTCACATCTCACCCAACAACAAACAGTGTTCGATTCTTTTTGGCCTGCAGCAATAGTCTGTCTCTTCCGTCCATAAATGTTAAAGACCCCACTGCTTCTTTTTGCTGGAAAATAATCTGCTTACATCATTAGGCTAAGCTTGCTGAAACTAATTACCAGAAGTTGTGTTCCTTTTTTTTGCATGTGTGTGTGTGCATTTAAAGACCCACCACCATTCTACCCTAGTGTGTGCCCCTCCTTCTCTGGCACTTCTATACAATAAAACCATTTGCAAATAACAACAATTGAAAAAATAGAGAGAACATGAGAGACATAAAGGAAGAGAGAGAGAGACTCCCGAACCACATTTCAGGAGACCCCTTTTGTGCTTTTCACCTCCCCTCCCTTGTTTTTTATAGGGTGCAGTCATGTGGGGGCTAATAACCTGAACTGAGAAAAAGGAAAATACCTGGAAAAAAGAAAACAGAATGAACCGGGGCAATTGGGGTCCCTCTGTCGGATTTACACATAGTGGGGATTTTTAAGAGCCTAGTCTAGCTTATCACATTATTAGCTATTAAGAGACATAAAAAGCTCCAGGTGCTTATTACACCACAGAGGCCTGCTGAGCAAACAAACACCTCTTTCATTTCTTCTCATTTTAAAACTATTTGAATCATTGATGTCCCATTCATTTTTAATCTTCTCAACCTAAACATGCAGTATTCTTGAAAATTAAGATCTTATTAAACATATTATATATATATATATATATATATATATATATATATATATATATATATATATATATATATATATACACTACCATTCAAAAGTTTTGAAACACTTACTCATTCTTTATTATAATTTGTTTTTCACATTTTTTTATAATATTAAAGACATCACAACTATGGAATAACATAAATGGAACTATGGGAATTATGTTTTGACTAAATAAAATCCAAAATAAATCAAAACTGTGTTTTATTTTAGCATCTTGAAAGTAGTCACCCTTTGCCTAGAATCTGCAGAAATTTACTTGTGATGTTTTCTCAACCAACTTCTTGAGGTATCACCCTGGGATCCTTTTTAAACAGTATTGAATGAGTTCCCATCTATGTTGTGCACGTATTGGCTTCTTTTCTTTATTATTTGGTCCAAGTCATCAATTTAAAAAAACTTATTTTAAATAAAATTTTAGTTTTATAATTAAATTAATTAATATGGCACAATTACAAAACTAATTTCAAGCATTTAAGCATATGCCTTCAGATCAAAAGATTTTTAAGATTATGAGAAATATTTCAGTCAAGTGTTTCAAAACGTTTGACCTGTAGTGTGTGTGTGTGTGTGTGTGTGTGTGTGTGTGTGTGTGTGTGTGTGTGTGTGTGTGTATACAAAGCCTCAGTCTTTAGAATACTGAAAAAGACACTAAAATAACAGAACATACTTATATCTGTAACACTTTCAGAACTGATGTAATTTTTTTTATTTGTATTTGAGAGAAGACCTTCTTAATATTTAATTATTATATTTTATATTTTTTTTATCTTTTAGATTGGTTATTCATTATCATTATAATAATTTCTCCCCATGTATAAAATTCAACATTTTGTTTCAAATAGAATTGTGTTATTTGCTAATCATTTTAAGACACACTAAATCGTTATTTAAAGGTGAGTTGTTTGTTGTGAGCGCATCATAACCTAATATGGTAGCACATAGTAAAGCATCTAAAGTAGATAAATGATGACATAAAGACTTGCACGTTTAAAATGCATTACAGTAAAACGAGAAAATACACTGAAGACTTAAATAAAATAAAAATATACATGTTGAAAGTATGAAAAAAGTTCTCCAAAGCAACTAAGAAATTACTTTAATTAGAAGAATTAATAGGCTAATACAAAATCAAGGAAAATAAATATATATATATATATATATATATATATATATATATATATATATATATATATATATATATATATATATTTATTTATTTTTGACGGAGAAATGTTTGATGATCACTTGCCTGTAGGCCTATAACTGACGGTCACTGTTAAGTTTTGTTAATTCTTTTATTTTTATTATTATTATTATTATTATTATTATTATTATTATGAATAATAATAATAGGCTTTTATAATAATAATAATTATTATTATTATTACAGTTTATTATGAAACTGAAAAAGTTACAAGCCATTTGTGTATTACTGATGATAGGCCTACTGGTAAACGATTGCGCTTCTAATAATAATAATAATAATAATAATAATAATAATAATAATTGTTATTATTAGAAGCGCAATCGTTTACCAGTATCATCAGTAAAACACAAATGCTTGTATCTTTTTCAGTTTCATAATTATATTTCACAATGTAGTTATATTGCGGCAGTAACAAGTCAAAACTCGTGAAAGTGTAATTGCACTGTTTTTACAACAGACAGCAAACACTGGATTCTGGCGATGTTACAAAGATGTTCTTCTCTCCAGCCTATAAAAGAATAAACAGACAACAAGCTCTGTGCGAAATAGAGAGAGAGAGAGAGTGGGGGCGAGAGAGAGGGAGAGTCTTATCGCAAACCAGACAGCGTTATAGTGATTCATAGCGGTCATTTAAGTGATAATACACTCATTCACAATACTAACAAACAAGCGCCCACAGTTATCTGTAAAGTTAAGTCAATTCGACGCAGGGCGCGGAGCAGGAGGGAGTTTTAAGATGGTGGTGACTGAGAAATTGACAGGTTAATTTTGGAGCCGATAGTAAGAGAAAGAGCAAACGGACTGAAGTGAAAGTGCAGGAACATGTGCTCTCCTGCTTGCGTGCAGCGCCATCTATCTGTAGCTTGTTGTACAGCAGAAGGTTGCCTTCCTGAGCCAAGCTCTGTGGTCACCGACAATTCGATGAAGTGTCAAATGGAGGGTGGAAAAAACAAAAACCCAACAACACATTTAAAGTCCCATATTGTTCCACAAAAATTATCTGTATTTTTTGTTGTTTTACAATGCATTATCGGTTGTCGTATACAGTCTAATTCATTTTAGAGTTATTCCCTGTGATTGAAAGGCTACCCGTAATTTAGTTAAGTCAAATTAAATAAAATATTTTATATGGTTTTATTAAAAATATATAGTTTTTCTCAGTCTCTTTTGTGTGCATGTGTTTGAACATATCATATTCTGTATTCAGTTTCTGTAGATTTTTCACCGAAATATTTCTACGGCAGTGGTTCTCAACCTTTTTGACTCCGAAAGCCCCGCATATAGGCTATTAGATATTTATATTCTAAGTTATTTCTATTATAATATATTTCTTTAAAACTGTGATTCCAGATATGTCTAGAACTGTAGCTACATTATTCATAAAAATCAAGCTTTTGAAGGGAGTTATTATAGTTTTAGCATTTTCAGTAAGCTGAGTAATAGGCTAATAATAATAATATAGAAATTATAATAATCTATCATTTTTTTAATTATTTAAATAGATATTGAGGACTTCTGTGTATTCTATTTATTTATTTATTTATTTTCCAAACATTTATAGCGTTGCAAGTTAGTGTAAACTAAAGTAAAACATACATATAATCTTTATATGTATGTTTTATAGTCTTTTATAATATGTTTAATATTATTTGCGGAAGACAATAACATTCATGTAAAAAAAAAATTACTGATAAAAAATGAACTACTTTGTCACATGGTTTTGAGCTATTTAGGATGCAGTTGGCAAACTTATAAAGAAACCCCGTGTCAGGCTTAATTACGAGTAGGTGGAAAAAGGTTTAAGGAAAGGTTAGATAGTTGTTTGAATCTGACACATAATTCTGGAGCTTGTACAATGTGCCGAGTCGGCAAGCTACACCAATTATCTCCCCTCTCCATGGCTTTATGTGAATCAGCATGCAATATTATTATAATGATATAGCTACAATTATTGTTGTCCATATACGTCGCTCTGTGTAGAAATCGTTCCAGGTCTTTCATTTTTTTCTCCCACACAAACGTGTTTTCATAGTGTTTAGGATTTTGTTGTTTTCTTCCCAATATCTCAACGGACATCCCTCACAATATGACATTTTGTGCAATATATTTGCTTATTGAAATAAAGGCCTGTGCTTAGTTTCTAGTGAAGTGTCTATATAGGCCTACTGTACATTTTTAATAATTTTGAATATATATTGCATTTTTAGACAAGAAATAATGAATTTGATTGTATATTGGAAGAGCGGCATTACAGAAAGGCAACCCGAATTTTGACCCAATTAGTGTATTTCTCCGGAGCTCGCCTGTTGTACAGCTCCCAAGACCACGATCCCTTCTGGGTTATTCTGAATTGAATTTGCTGGCTCTTATATGCCTTTGCCTATCTCCCAATGGCGTATCCGTTGGCTGGGAAACTCCAGTTCTAAGTTCACTATGCTGAACCCTTTGGCTCTTGCTGTGCAGTAAAGCTGTCAGCTTTGTGATCAAGACCCATGTTTCCAAAGCAATTTAGAACACACTTACTGTACCTATCTTAAAATGTATTGAAAACACATGAACCAGGTTCAGTAAAATGGACCACAACCTTTATACTATTATTATTATTATTATTATTATTATTATTATTATTATTATTATTAATTGATTACATTGATTGCAGTGCCACTTTTGTCTTGCCTCTATGTTTGGTTTTAACAATGAATTTTCAAAGCTTTGTTTGGATGCCGAAGAAGAGATTCGATTAGAAAATCAACAGTTCATTAGTTTTTACCAACAAACTTTACAAAATTTGTATTAAAGGCTTGTACTATGGTGATTTAAAATGGCAATATTAAAAGAGGCTGAAAAAAGTGAAAACCACATTTAATTCATTTCAAGGTAGCCCTTAAACTGCATTCTTTGTTTGCCAGTCACTGTGTGGAACCATCAGCCTATACCCAAAGGTGAAATACAAACAGCAGAATAATTTGGCATCATTACAAAGCACTGCTAACTGGGAAACCTCAATGTTCAGACACACTCTTCTTGTGTCTTGAAGGAATAGAGCATTCTGATGTGACAACTGAACAGTGTCCCAAAAGTCAAAGGCTCTCTTGAGCCTTTGCCAAGATACACTACTTCATAATATATTCTTTGACATAACTTTTAGCCATAAACAGAGTAAAAAAGGCAAATAAATCTGAAAACCCTATATAGGTCAGTTATAGGCAATTTTGTGATTTGAATATGTAGACATTATAGATTTGCGTTAATCAGACGACTAATTAGCTTAAAGTGGCAATGAAATGTTTGATCTCTCAAACTGTCCAAGGGAGGTGATGAAATCGTGAATCAATGACAATAAGTGACACTTCATTCCAGACTGAAAGAGGCAACCAAAAATGGCACCATTGACCTGCCTTATGATGACTGATCTCTAGCCCCATGCCACACGGTGCTAGATGCCACTCGCATTGCCCATAAGAAGCTGATGACCCACTTCATCCCAATGTAGCCATAACTTAGACTTCTTCCATCATCTCCAATCAAGTACTCTAGGAAAATGCTCACATGACTGGACTCTGATTATTCATCAGCCTTCTTTGGTTTAGCATGAAATGGCTTCTTGAGACTCATAAGCTGTGAAGAATGACTCAATTATCTCAAGTGTGTTCTAAAACAGAGAAGAAGCTGAATAAAATTGTGCAGTTGTAGACAATACTGGAGAATATTTTTATACTACAAATGTATTGCCATATATGTAATCTCTCCATTGAGCAAAATACTCACATGCAGTACAAATCAGTGTGTAAAAGACCCCCAAGAAAGACTTACTACCAGGAATTGTATCCAAAATCTCTATTTTGTACTCATGTGATCTTATTTATGTCACAGTATTTCCTGTGCATTTGATGTCAGTTAAGATAAAGCAAATGCTTATGTTTTTTGTTTTTTTTTAAAGTACTGAAATGTCTGTACTTAATATTCTTTGTTGCAGGTGTATCAGACAAACTGAATGGCCTCCCCCTTTACACTAACTGTCAGAAAACCAAACCAAACAGACTTATCTCACAACATGAGGGACATAGATGTGTAGAGAATGATTTGTAAATCAGGAGTGGCTTAAGCTTCTATTCTACCGGTGTTAATTCTCTTGTTGGTGAGGAGCAGCTTGGTGTCATCTGGGGGGCCAAGCTGACACTTTTCATGAGAGTGGCATCCCGCCTCTAAGAGACAGACAGCACAATAACGACCGCCATTGACATACCATTGCTGAGGGAAGGGTAGCAGAGGACACATCTTTGAAAGTTCATCACAACCAGACCCCCAAAGCACCAACAGCTTGATCTTGTGTCACTCTGAGGGTAGGACTCTGGTCTACTTTGTCTTTGAAACCTAAATCGTTAATTGTAGTGGATAAAAAGGGGTTTAAGTGGGAGGAGCTTCTAGAAAAAAAAGAGTCTGTATGCAAAATAAAGTACTCAAAAAGCAACAGGAAAAAAAAACAGGGATAATAAAATTAGAGATGAGGGGAAGAGAGACTGAGAAATGAGATGGAAAGGAGCACGGGTAAAATGGAGAGACAATTTGATGCATTGACCCTTATTAACAATGGTGAAAATAGGAGATTAAAAACTGTGCCACGCTAATTTCCATGGAGATTTTTATAATTTCCCCAAAATTACTTCTTCCTGCTTTGATTTGTCCATTCCGCTAGAACCCCCCTCCACAGTGGTTAGGGTGGTGTGCCCTGTCACACCACCGCTCACTTGAGACCCAGCGTTGGCCCCTTGCTGTGCCCAGGCATCATGAGATTACTAGAGCGAAGCTGATGTCTCTATCAACCTACCATGCCCTTCTCCCATCTTACCACACACACACATTTGAACACACAGCCCTCCCCCTCTTCTCCATATACACACTCACAGATCTGTCAGATGATGGCTTGATCGGTTCACACCACTCTCTTCCTCCACCCCACCAATCATTCCATAATTTCATAAGGCTATCCCCTTTCCCTTTTCTGTACACTTTTGCTATTGCTCTGCCGTTTCCCTAAGACTCACTGCCTGTTCTGAGCTTTTGGTTGCCATATCAAAGGAGAATCAGGGGTCACAAAGCTATGGGCATGAAATATAAATGCAAGCAGTAGCCTGGAAGTATGGGAAATCAATCCTCTAAAGATAGCTTCATCTACCTCGTGAACCTATCATCATCTTCCTCGTCATGTGCACTGGAGAATCCTGCAGAATCGCTTGCATCTATGAAAACCAATGCGTATGAGATTACAGATATTGTTAAAAGCCCATGTTGGTCCATCTTAAACAATAGTCTTGGGTATAATCTTCTCATTCTACAAACAAAGTGTCTTGATAGATACTACACCAGGGAATCAATGTAGATTTATAAGCAGAAAGAATATTTGAAAATGATTCATTTTTTCTATAGTTAAACAAAGTTAGGAATGGGGTTGATTCAATGATTGCAGGCTGCAATGGATGAGATGTGTTGGTCTGGAGATGCATTTCTTGTTTCATAGGTTGCAAATTTGAAACATGCTCCTCCTACTCACTATGTTTGCAGTCATTAATTAATACACATTTCAAGGGTTTATTTATTTGCATTTATTGGTCATTTTATTTTTCTAGAATGGAGAGTGGGCCACTGAGGATTGATAAAGAATTGAGGCCCATGTCTGGGATGGCACCACGTGCTGCTTTAGAGACCATTGTCTGCCTCTGACTAAAGTGAAGGATAGTACTTAAGTGTGATATTGTCACAGACAGCTTATTCAGTCACTGTTTTCAGTAAACATGGAGGCAGATAACGAAATCACAGATTTTATAATTATTCGGGGGCATATTGCCTTTATATCAAAATAGAGTGTATACGATAGGAAAGTAGGGGTGAGAGGGTGGATCAGGACATGACCCAGCTCAGACACGAACAGGGGTCCCTATGCATGAGCCAACAGCTCTTTATATGTCCGCTGTGACCACTGTGCCACAAATCTGTTGAGAATTTAAGTTTTTCCCCATTCATGTATATTGGAACTTTATCCATAGGAAATAGTATCCTGCACACCACCAATTGACCCAACTTCACTTATAGGGACTTTGTAACTTGCTGTTCAGATTGTAGCTTGGAGATTTTGTGGAAAAGCCTGAAAAAAATATTACAATATTTTAATTCAGATAAACTATAGCTAGCTTAGAAGAACACCACAAGTGCAGTGGGTAAAATATCGGCAAATGGGTCTAGAATCAGCTCTCTTCTCATGCTTCACAAGTTTGAGCCTATCATCACAGGAGGGAACCTGTGGATTTGTGCTGTTTTTTGGAATCCTAGAAAAAAATAAAATGTCTTATTGAGCAAAACATTGTTGTAGAAATATGTAAACAACCTTTGTTGGAGGCCCTCTGCCGAAGACTACTGCCAGCAGAGTAGTCAAGCTTCCCGCGGTACGTCAATATCATGCTTCACTTTGATTTAAACATCTGTGAAATATGCCTGCATCTTTCACCGCAGAGATTTTCTTCTTACAAATGTTTGATAACAGTTCTAGGTTCCTGTTTTATTACTGGAAAATGGTTATGCAAGCTAGCATGTAACTTTGATTGTGTCCAAAAGATAAAGCTGACTTAAAAAGCAACCCTTCTGCTTTCTGAGGTCTACAAGCAAACAGAGCTGCTAATCATAAATAAAATGAAGAAAAGTAAAGCTTTCACTTGTTGCCAGCCAGCCTTGTTTGGAGGTTTTGAATGTAATGGCTCCATGCGGAGGCTATTGGCTGCGGTTGCTTTTAGCGTTCGCATCAGATAAACACACTGCCGGAAGATGTCAATGTCTCCATTAATGTTGGGCCTGCCACACAGGCTGTGCTTGAGTGACACTGGGGTTTGTGAAGTGTGACGGGGGTTGTAAATGTTAACTCTTGCTGGCTGCCTCTCGTGGCCTGGCAGCAGCCTTGCCTGATGACTCTTGGGAATGAGGAACCCCCAAAGACACAAACGTTAAGTGAACACACACAGATGTTGTCCTCTAGCTGTCTGCTCACACTCAAATGACTCAATACAAGCATCATGTCACATTTATATAGTGTGAAAACTTAGTTCATTAAGATGTTGACAGATGCATTAAGATTAGAAATAATGTAAGACTGTAACTGTCACTTACAATGGTTGTTCTCAGAGGAGGAAAAGGAGGCAGTTCCTCCTCAAAATGATTCAGACATATTTGACAGAATAGAAACAAAGAAAAACAAATATCTAAATAGGTGAAACAAATTAATCAAAATATGTGATCAAACATCAGTATAATCCACTTTATTATTCTCTAAATTATCACCAGTGTTGGGGAAGTTACAATAAAGTAATCCACTGCAAATTACAAATTACATCACTAAGAACTGTAATCAGATTACTTTACTAGTAATCATGTTACTAATTACTTTATTATTAGGTTACTTTATAAAACACTTTTCACAGAAGAGCTTTTGATTTTCACTCTACAAATTCAAATAATGTATTTGTTTCCATTTCCATTGACGTTCGCAAGTCATACACACAACACCATACTTTTCTCCCATACAGTGACTCGCTAGGGGCGCACACCCTTCAGCTTTCATATAAGTGTACAGATAATTCATGTTTTAAATGTATTCTACATAAGAAATATTATATTAGAAATACGTAATCCAAGAAAAGTATTTTAAAGTAATACTTAAAAATATAATTGAAGGTCAATAACTGTAATATAACTAAGAATTTAAAATGTAATGCATCAAATTGCTTTTTGACTAAACATGTCTGTAAATAATATAAATATATATATTTTTTTTACTGTAAATAAAGATTACAATAGCTAATTACTTTGCAATATGATTATGCCTAACACTGAGAATCACTGAGCCACAGTGACACCTGCCAATAAAGTTTAAGAATGAAGCAGCATCTCTTTTGCCTTCTATGTTGCGTACTCATTGAGTTCTAAAAGTGTGCCATAAATATGAATGAACATGACTCTGTTTTAATAAACAGCATGTCAATATACAAAATTATTAAAGTATTGGTTTCTTGTTGATAGTCCCAAGTTTAAGTTAAGCATTGTGCCATATGCCCTTGACCCAGAAACTGTATAAACATAAAATGGAAATGAAACATGAATTTCAATTGGACTAAAATCACAGAAACTCAGAGAGGGGACTGTGCCTCCCCGTTTCAGCAGTCCAACACACACCACTGTCCCCTTAATGCATTAAATCATGTAGATATCCAACTATTTGTGCACATCTGAAATGGATAAGGTTAAGTAAAGCAAACATCAGCAAAAGTCGTAGGTTTTTGGGAACATGAGGACATTTTTAAATCATGTTTTATGACATTAGTGATAAGATGGCTTTGGCGAGTTATCACTCTGTGCCACCTAAGTCTGAGAGATTATCATTCTCCCATGGGCAGCTAACCACACTAGGCCTTCTCACTGAGCTCCTCAAGCCACAATATAAAAAGCTGTACATTCAGCACAAATGTAATGCACTTAAAGCATGCCACAAGTAAGCACATCCAGCGGCACAATGGGCAGGATATAGGTTTTTCCATGCTTTCACAAAGTGAACAGAGAGTTGTTCCAGTCAGAAATGGAGCCGCTGTGTCTGAGGATATATTTTAAAAGGACTAAAACTATTTTAATTGAATTTTAATTAAGTTTTGACTAACAAGAAAAAAAAAGAAAATTAAAACTTACAATTTTAAAAAATTAAAAATTAAAACTTGCCACAGACTTTTCATTTGTGCCAGGCAAGATAAAGCATTTTTGCTTTTCTATGGGTAAAGGTCTCACTGCGTGATTGTTTTAGATCATAATAACTGCATGACCACACACAACGGCTGACAAAACCATAATACTGAACAAACTGTGGATATTGATCTGACAGCATACCTCAAATGCACTGCACATCACTAAGTCAAAGTGGGTAGGTTCAGACGTTAACAGCCGAAGCCCTTGTTATTTGATATTTCACTTGATATTTGTCTGTTGAATGAAGTGATGATAGGGATGATGATAGTGCTGCTTAATGTATAGTGCAACAAGCAATAGAGATGATGACAGTGATGTTGATGGTGGTGGTAACAGTAATCATGGTTCCAAAAAGTCCCTTTGAGAGAAATTGAAAGATGTGCTGGGTTTTAATGTTAGTCTGCTTGTGTTCTGTCCATCTGACTCAGGGGTTACACATTAACCCCATTAAACTTCTATCTTGTCCATGCTCAAACCTCTCAAGGAGGAACCTGAACCCTGCAGGCCTAACACTATTTAGGACAAATCACATCTATTGCAGTAGGTTACATATTGCTTGTGCGATAACTTTCCCCATGCATTCTCCACTTGTTCAACCTCAGTGATACACACAGTAGTGTTGGGTTCAAGTCCACCTTAGTTGAGTCCGAGTCAAGTCAGAGTCTTTAAAAAATCAAGTCTGAGTCCAAAATGTATATACAGGTGCTGGTCATATAATTAGAATATCATCAAAAAGTTGATTTATTTCAGTAATTCCATTCAAAAAGTGAAACTTGGATAATGTATACATTCATTCCACACAGACTGATATATTTCAAGTGTTCACTCCTTTTCATTTTGATGATTAGAACTGACAACTAATGAAAAACCCCAAAATCAGTATCTCAGAAAATTTGAATATTGTGAAAAGGTTCAATATTGAAGACAACGGGTGCCACACTCTAATCAGCTAATTAACTCAAAACACCTTCAAAGGCCTTTAAATGGTCTCTCAGTCTAGTTCTGTAGGCTACACAATCATGGGGAAGACTGCTGACTTGACAGCTGTCCAAAAGACGACCATTGACACCTTGCACAAGGAGGGCAAGACACAAAAGTTCATTGCTAAAGAGGCTGGCTGTTCACAGAGCTCTGTGTCCAAGCACATTAATAGAGAGGCGAAGGGAAGGAAAAGATGTGGTAGAAAAAAGTGTACAAGCAATAGGGATAACCGCACCCTGGAGAGGATTGTGAAACAAAACCCATTCAAAAATGTGGGGGAGATTCACAAAGAGTGGACTGCAGCTGGAGTCAGTGCTTCAAAAACCACCACGCACAGACGTATGCAAGACATGGGTTTCAGCTGTCGCATTTCTTGTGTCAAGCCACTCTTGAACAAGACACAGCGTCAGAAGTGTCTCGCCTGGGCTAAAGACAAAAAGGACTGGACTGCTGCTGAGTGGTCCAAAGTTATGTTCTCTGATGAAAGTAAATTTAGCATTTCCTTAGGAAATCAAGGTCCCAGAGTCTGGAGGAAGAGAGGAGAGGCACAGAATCCACGTTGCTTGAAGTCCAGTGTAAAGTTTCCACAGTCAGTGATGGTTTGTGGTGCCATGTCATCTGCTGGTGTTGGTCCACTGTGTTTTCTGAGGTCCAAGGTCAACGCAGCCATCTACCATGAAGTTTTAGAGCACTTCATGCTTCCTGCTGCTGACCAACTTTATGGAGATGCAGATTTCATTGTCCAACAGGACTTGGCACCTGCACACAGTGCCAAAGCTACCAGTAACTGGTTTAAGGACCATGGTATCCCTGTTCTTAATTGGCCAGCAAACTCATCTGACCTTAACCCTATAGAAAATCTATGGGGTATTGTGAAGAGGAAGATGCGATACGCCAGACCCAACAATGCAGAAGAGCTGAAGCCCACTATCAGAGCAACCTGGGCTCTCATAACACCAGAGCAGCGCCACAGACTGATCGACTCCATGCCACGCCGCATTGCTGCAGTAATTCAGGCAAAAGGAGCCCCAACTAAGAATTGAGTGCTGTACATGCTCATACTTTTCATGTTCATACTTTTCAATTGGCCAACAATTCTAAAAATCCTTTTTTTGTATTGGTCTTAAGTAATATTCTAATTTTCGGAGATACTGAATTTGGGATTTTCATTAGTTGTCAATTTTAATCATCACAATTAAATGAAATAAACATTTGCAATATATCAGTCTGTGTGTAATGAATGAATATAATATCCAAGTTTCACTTTTTGAATGGAATTACTGAAATTAATCAACTTTTTGATGATATTCTAATCACATGACCAGCACCAGTATATTATGATTAGTATCCTGCTGAACAGACCTCAAAGTGATTTCAGAATGAAAGAATATGCTTTAGGGTCCCACATTTCCACAAACTGTCCCACATTTCAATTATCTGTTGCTTTTTCCCCTCCACTCAAACCTACACCAAAGAAAGTAAAAGCTGCATTAGTCATTACAACTAGTTATTATTATTTTGAATTTTTATTTAGTTTTTATTTCTACTTCATTTTCAATTTGTCATTTCAGTTTAATTTTGTTTTATTTGAAATTATATCTATCTAAAGAAATAATAGTCTATACTGAGATTTCTTTCTGAATTCCTTTTCTATCTGCCAACTGATTTGGGAAAATACAGTACATACAAATAACACAGCAGTAATTAGCACTCGCTGAGAAGATACGGCTCACGATTTGACTGCAAACGGCTACATTGAAAAGCATTGGAAACGCCGACTGATAATATTAGGGCCATGTCATTACAGACATGATTTTCTTGTTAATTTGCGGGAAACTGCACAATGCTGGTAAATCCCTGATGTACAGTGGCGGAGCCCATTGGCCACCCCACTCGGATTTGCTGTCCAGTTTTTTGGTAATTTTTTTGCACAATATATTTCTTTAGAGTTGAAATCATCTCTGTACAAATGTACAAACAACATGTGCGCACACCTAGGTCCCCAAACCTCTCCGTCCCGGGTGTCATTGTATTCACATGTCATGAAGTCATAACCAACTAAATTAATCTCGTAACATGAAGTTTAGCTTCATACACAAACTCTATCATTGAATAATACATTTAGTTTAGTCTATAATTCACTTATAAACAAAACATCTCACTGCTCAAAATATCCTAATATTTCATTGTGCATGGTTGAATGTTGTGAATGGTTGACAAATGCTTTAAAAGAAGTATTTTAAGCAGCTTGTCAATGGTTTGAAAATAGTCAATCAATAATAAATAGGTGCTGTTTATCTGTTTAGAGTTGCTGTCTGCTTTAGTAATAACACTTTTTTTCCCCAGACTATTTGAAAATTTACACAGTTTTCATCAAGCTATTATGGACCAGTTGCATGAACCACAAGAGATTACAGAAGTCTACATGTGTAGATACATTATGCCTAAAAAAACGTAATTTCCAATAGTAATACTATTTTAATGTCATTTTATTTCGATATGCTGTTTTAAGTAAACTGTGAAAGACATGATGTGTGTGACTTAACTCAATTAAGTTCTTGAGTTTTTAACCACGATGAAACCACAATGCGAGCACCGTCTTGGCTGCACAAACGCCACACGCAATTTTACCAGTTGGCAGGTCCTGTGTCGTGTGAAACGGCCTTGTTTAGTTTCTTTTACATTGGATACATACCCATCATGCCAGCTACCTCGGTAGTCGATGTTATACAGTAGTCTCTGTAGTAACGTTCAAGAGTATTGGTTGACTGATGAGTGTGCCTGTGCCTGTGCACATGCGTGTGTGTGTGTGTGTGTGTGTGTGTGTGTGCTTAAACACAGTGAAACAACTCTGACTAAGTCTATGACTTCAGGGGCTAATACAGCTGCATGCAGACAGAGATGTGTCATTAATTTCTGTTTTGTTATTTTATTAGATTTTTTTTCATTGCAAGTCTATTAAAATTGGTCTTGTGTCTCGGGCTCAAGTCTAAGTCCAAACTTGAGTTGCCCAACTCTAACACACAAGCTGTTTTTTACAGTATAACATCAGAACATTATTTTAAACCCTAAAACCTTTATTAGCTTTCTCAAGAGTGCTATTGTTTTGTGTGTATGTGCTGTTGTCCCCCCATCATTATGGCCTACCAAGAATAGTATCCATTGCCAAAATGTTAAGGTGCATCTTCACCCAAAAATTATATTTCTGTCATCATTTACTTGCAAACAGAGATGTTAGGCAGAATGTGAACCTCAACAAACATACACGTTCATTCCTTCTTTTTTTTTTCTCACACAGTGAAAATGAATGATGACTGAGGCAAGTTTTTATTTACATTTTTGGGTGAACTATCCCTTTAACCTTCTTTAAAATGGTTTTGGGGATCATGTAGGCTTGCATTGATCAGAGCTTGTGCCACATAAGATCTTGACCTGTATGAGCAACTGGGGAACAGAAGTAAGTATGGGGATGTCTCCATCAGTCTCCTGAAGGAGACATTGTTTAAAGAATAGCTGAGACTCAATAAGACTGGCCCAATAAGAGCCCTCTGTTGGCTGATGGCAGGCCAGGCAGAGCAGTGCACCTAATGCCTCTGTTTCATTGATCTTTCCCGTAACTGCAGCCCTCCACACAACCCACACTATCTAGGCTGGGGAGTGCTCCTGGGCACCCCCCACTTCAAAGGTGCATATTTACTCTTGGAAATTTAGAGAAAGTGCATCTGTGGATGCATCCAACAACCACAATCAATAATGGGGCTGGTCCTCCTGACCCACCCTGCTGGCTAATAAAGTGCTTCTCAAGCTTGGTGGTTTTTCCTGCCAGTCTTTTAAGGTTATCTCCAAGCAGCACTTAGAGGTTCCTTTCCTTTACCTTTTCTCGTAAACAGATTTGCATGCATGGATTGTATACACACACACACACACACACACACACATACATGTACACTGTACAGTGCTGGGTGGATTACTTGTGAATTGTAAAAAATGACAAAAAATGCAATCAGTAACAATATTGTATATTTAATGTTTGGGGTGATCTAATCAGATTATTTTTGGATTACTTTAAACCAAATTCTGCATGTTTTAATAATTTGAGTGGTGCTTATGTTCCCAAATTCAGATAAATTATTGCAAATTTAAAAATATAAAAAGGAAGTTTTCATATTTTCATGTTTTCCTCTGTAATGCTGATATAGATATAAGCCCTCCATCGATGACAAATATGCTTGTACAGGCATTTCTTATTTGAGTTTCAAAAATTATGGACAGGTTCCCAGGGTGCATTAACACACATATTGTCATTAACACATTATAACGCCATTCATGTGTGGTTAGATATCAGACCAGTTATATTTGTGAATCAGCATCACAAAAATGTCTCAAAGTTATCACTACACCAAAAGTACATTGAAATACATTTTTTAAGCCAATTACAAATGTAATTTAAGAAACCAAAAGCAACTTTAAAGAGCTACTCCAATTGAATGTAAATGTATGTGTATTATTTTGTGCATTTTGACAAGTTTGATGGACAAACCATTCCAAAGACATTGCGACATGGTTATAATATACACAGGAGTAATAATTCAAATAATAATTGAATTTTTTTGTATTTATTTTTTACTAGAATCCTTCTCAATTGATAGGATATTAACTTTTGGCAGGCAGATTTTACATTGCACAGGGATATTTTGCCCTGTGTCTCCTTAAAAATGAAATGATCTCTAAAGATCCAGTGGTTAAATTCAGAGGAAGATTGCTCCATCTTCACCTGGCTGGCTAGTAGTGAGTATCAATTCTGAGTGCAATACACACAGCCCTTCCCCTCACCCTATCTTCAGAAAACACTCAAAGATTTTCCAAACATATATCAGAGGTGTGCTGATTTATAATAATAATAAAAATACATTAAAGATTTAAAAGAGAGAACGATTAGGATAATCAATAAATTAATAACAATTTTCTGCCATTGACTTGTAAATATGTAATCTATAAAAATTATAGGTTTTGGTACTGAAGTCCAAAAGGACGGTCTGGTTTTGTGTGGACTATAGAAAAGTTAACACGGTATCTACATTTGACGTGTTCCCAAAGCCTCGCATTGATGAACTGCTCAATCGGTTATGTGTGGCTCGCTTTTATTTGACACTGAATATAACGAAGGGATATATGGGCAGATCCCCTTGACTCCCATGTCCCGAGAACAAAACTGCCTTTTCCACTCCATTTGGCTTGCATTTGGTTTGTTTGGGGCCCTGACTACGTTTCAGCGTCTCATGGACAAAATGCTCCGCCCACACACTGCCCATAACGCTGCCTACCTGGATGATATTATTATTATTATTTATAACTATGATTGGCAGTGGCATATCCAGCATCTGAGGGCCATCCTGAGATCGCTGAGATGTACGGGACTCACACCGAATCTGAGGAAGTGTGCAAATGGACAGGTGGAAGTACAGTAACTGGGTTTCCACTTGGGTCATGGACAAGTGTGTCCCCAAAATGATAAAACAGCAGCTATTTTGGCTTGTCCGAGACCCAAGTCCAAAAAGGAGGTTAGAGTTCCTTGGGCTGGCTGGCTTTTATAGTAGGTTTGTACCAAAATATTCAGATGTCACTAGCCCACTGACTGATCTCACTAAAAAGGGAACACTAGACCCGGTCCAGTGGATGGAGCCATGCCAACCAGTGTTTACACAAGTGAAATCTGCACTCTATGGTGGACCACTCTTGCATTCCCCTTACTTCTCTCTCTCCCTTTTTTGTTACAGAGGCTTTGTTGGGGGCTGTATTATCCCAGGTGGTGGAGGGGGAGGAGTGCCTCGTGCTGTACATTAGTTGAAAGCTCTTCCTGCGAGAAATAAAGTACAGCATGATAGAGAGTCACAACCTCGCTCTCAGAGCCACGAAGGTCACAGCGCAGGCACTCGGGCGGGCGATGGCCACCCTCGTGGTCCAGGAGCATCACCTCTGGCTGAACATGGTCGAGATGCACAACGTTGACAAGGCACGCTTTCTCAACACCCCCTACTCCCAGCTTGGACTTTTCGGCGACACCATCGCCGACTTCGCCCAGCAGTTTTCGGCGGTGAAGAAGCAGATGGCACATCTTGCCGCGACGCCGCCACACCAGCTCTCCCCGCCTGCTCGCCGAGGGTGTCCCCCTGCGGTTAAACAACAGGTAGCTCTGCCCCAACCCGGGCCCAGCTGTCAGCCCCAGCGTCGAGCACCTCGCAGGTGGTGTATGCCCCCCGTCTCCAGGACCCCTTCCAGGACCGGGAAATCTCCGAAGCTCTCCTGAGATGGGGGACCCAGGCAGTCAGACATTTGCTCAGGAGCTGGTACCAAGACCACTCCGTCCCCCGGTGGAGGGCTGGGAGGAGAATCCTTGTTTCATTTGCCGGTGCGCGCCATTCTCATGGCACCCCGGCCCCAAAACTCTACAGTCCCGGCTCCCCGGATGCAGCTCTCTCGCCTCCGGACACGTGACTGCTCAGCCCTGGCCCTGACGAGTTCTGAAGACGCCTCTCTGGGACCTCTTCCTCAGTCTCTAACCCACCCCCTGCCGGGTACACAGAGCAAGGTAAGTGCTTTGAGTCTTTTCTCAGCACCCAAGCCTTGGGACACTCTTCTGCCTCCCCCTGCTCACCCCCGCCGTGAAGCCCGGTACGTCAAAAGCAATCATCCTGTTAGTGCCCCTCGCACGGAGTTTGGACATGCGGTTTTCTCTGCCCAACGCGTCGCACTGGTTGGCCAGGACCATCCGACTCGGCTACTCGACTCAGTTCACCCGGCTCCCACATCTTTATGGGCAGAGATCACGACTCTGCTTCTCAAAGACGCGATTGAGCCCATCCCTCCAGCCGAGATGAAGAAGGGTCTCTACCACCCTTACTTCATCGTACCCAAAAAGGTGGTGGGTTGCGACCAATCTTGGACCTGCACATTCTCAACCAGGCTTTGCACAGACTCCTGTTCAAAATGCTCACGCAGAAACACATTCTTACCTGCGTTCGACAGCTAGATTGTTTCGCGGTTGTAGACCCGAAGGACGCGTACTTCCATGCCTCCATCTTGCCTCGACACCAACCCTCCCTACGGTTCGTGTTCAATGGCAAGGCATATCAGTACAAGGTCCTCCCCTTTGGCCTGTCCCAGCCCCCTCACACCTTCACGAAGGTCGCAGAGGCAGCTCTTGCCCCGCTAAGGAAATGGGCATCCGCATACTCAACTACCTCGATGACTGGCTCATCCTGGCTCACTCTCAAGAGTTACTATGAGCTCACAGGTACCAGGTACTCCTCAGCCGTCTAAGGCTTCAGGTCAACTGGGAAAAGAGCAAGCTTGCCCTGGTTCAGAGCATCTCTTTTCTCTGCATGGAGTTAGACTCAGTCTCAATGACAGCGCGCCTCACAAACGAGCATGCTCAGTCAGTGCTCAGGTGCCTCACTCTCTTCGAGCTGGCACAGCGGTTCTTCTAAAACAATTCTAGAGGCTCCTGGGGCATATGGCATCCTCAGCCATGCCGCTCGATTTGATCCATATGAGACCGCTTCAGCACTGGCTACAGACTCGAGTCCTGAGATGACAGGAGCTCTGTACTGGGGTCGGGCTCCACTGGATTAGTTCCCTTCTCAGGGAAACTCCCCGTGATGTATTTCCCTGCGGTACGGTCCCCCTGTCGGCGGATCAGCGTTTCCCTTGGGCAGCCCCACTGCCCCGGTCGCTGTGCTTGTAGAGTCCCCCCTCATTAGGCTGGACCTACCACCACGCCATTCCCACGTACGGCTTCACAACCCTTGTGGTGTATTTGCCACATGTTACCTCCCCCTAGATTGGGCAGGATGTGGCCTCCGCAGGGTCTTTCCCCCCTGAAAGAATAGGACCGGGAAAGACCGCCTTCCCCAACGCATCTGATAGCGTTAAGATAGCCCCAGCCGCTCACGTCCTATGTGAGAGACACAGTGAGAGAAAAGGCCGTAGCTGCCGGGCTTGCTCCCATACTAGTCATGTAGCACTTATTCCCCCCCTCAGGGGTGCAGGGCACCTAAGGTCTGTATGTGACATCTCTTGGGGTGTTGGAGAGGGCTACGTGAAGCCGACACAGTTGCCTCTAGCACGCAGTAGCCTGCTTGCACCTGCTCGACAGTTCACGTAACACGGTCAGTGCATGGAGTTTTTAGATGGGACCCCTTGTGTCACTTCATTCTACACAATGTCGAGTAAGTGACAGCAGGGGAACGTCATGGTTACTGTTGTAGCCTCCGTTCCCCGAGGGAGGAAACGAGACATTGTGTCCCTCCTGCCACAGCACTAGACCTACCACTGTAAACGGCCATACCTTATTTTCAGCTCCTCGGTGTAAAATCCTGACTGACACTCACTGCCCCGCTTCCCTTTATACCCGTACGTCCGGGGCGGTGCATGCAAATTATGTCTGCCAACTTGACATTGGCCTTTTCTCATATCGTCCCCTCCCTCGGGGAACAGAGGTTAAAACGGTAACCATGACGTCTCCTGCTTTCTCATTCCCTGGAATAAAGGGATTTGCTACACCTGTACTTTACAGTTCACCAGTTGTGGCAATGTGATAGATGATTCGTTTATGCCTTCATGACCATTTAAGAATCTTTGTTGGCACATTAGGTCACTTTGTTTCATTATATTCCACAGAGAATAATGGGATGGTAACAAAGTTGTATTGTATTGGGCTTAACATTTGCTAAATGAGTTGTGGGAAGACATGTTTCTATGTGTGTGTAGAAATTAAGTAAATCGTTTCAAATTGCTAAATGCTTAATTCTTCTATATCAAAGCTATTCTAAACTTTAAATTAAGTATGCTTGATATTTCCTGATATCTCTCATGATTGTCTTTCAAAACCAATTACAAATGCTTGTTTTTTTCATAGTTCTGGATGTGTGTATTATGTTTTTTAGCAGATCGTTCTCTCTCGTTTTTGAGCAAACCCTCATGCTGAGATACATATAATCATAATTGTCTCTGACACATCACTAAAAAAAAATGTTTATTAAGGCAGAGGATTGGGATGGGCCTTCTGCAGCAGTGAAATTGAGACAAAGTCTTTTGTAATTATGTGCAACAATATTGTAATTACTGATGATTAGAGATACTCCATGCAGCTCGCTTTCCCCGTAGGCACCAATTATAAAAATATATATCAGCTGTGTTTTTGTCAATCATAATTTATATTTCAGCCTGTTAAAATGGCACAGTTGGAAATGTATTTTAGAACAATGATAACGCAATTATCCTCTTTGTGCAGACTATGTTTAACTTTAATACAGCTTGCTGAAGTAGAAATGGTAAAAATGGCATTCATTTGCATAGCTCTTTATTTGAGAACAATTCTGAAACACTTATGAAAGAATTTCCCTATTTTCTCTAATTAGGTTTGCAAGATATAAGCCACCCCTTAGTTAGTAAGAATACAGATACAACCCCTATACTGTAAAACAACATCTGTCTGCAAATCTCCAGACAGGAATTCATAGCATTGTCTACTGTTTTAGTTTGAGCAAGTAATTTTGAACCCGTGTGGCAGACAAGCCTCTCGTTCATCTGGAAAGGAGGAAGCAGGAACTGGATTAACAATAAAAAAATATTTGATTGAACATAAAACACTGAACTGAAACATAACAAAAGCATACTCACAAAACACTGCTGCGTGCATCTCCCTCTCCCTCTCCCTCTCTCTCTCTCTCTCTCTCTCTCTCTCTCTCTCAGTCTCTCTCTCTTTCAGCCCAGCTCCTCCTTTTATCTTTCACCCGCTGATTGGGCAACTCAGCACAAGGCGTGAATCATCATGGCCTAGCCAGCCCCTCCTCCTCGTCACATACCCCCACTGGCCGATTCAGGCATCTTGAAATCTCCGGCCTGACTTACCCCCCTACTTACCTGGAGGGGAGGAGTTGCCCCTTCGGCCATTCCATTGCCTGCTGGTCTTACCCACCTCCTGGGTACCTTGGTAGGATGAGGGGAGGGGAAAGAGAAAGATAGCAGGAGAGACAGAGAGAGAGAGAAAAATAGAAATAAAAACTTTTGTTCCCTACCACGCTGCCATTCGGTCCTCACCCAGCTGTCCAGCGATCCTCCGCGACACTGGGTGATGACACTGGATTCCGCCTCCTGGCAGCTCCAGTACCATCAAACCACTCTTTTCCTCTGCATTGCGATCTCCGTCAGTGGCAAGGGCTCTATGACAGCGTGTCTTCCTCCAGTCCCAGGTTTCGGCACCAGTGTGGCAGACAAGCCTCTCGTTCTTCAGGAAAGGAGGAAGCAGGAACCGGATTAACAATCAAAAAGACTTTAATTCAACATAAAACACTGAACTGAAACATAACATAAGCGCACACACAAAACACTGCCACGCCCTCCTCGTCGTTGCATCCTGTAAACTAATATTTTTTTATGTTTAGAATGCATGTTAAATAGGACCTCATAGAGTTATTATAAATGTGTAGTACATGAATAACGTTTTTTAAATGACATTCAGGGAAGGAGTTCAGGCATTTTTTTTCGCTACAGATGACCAATTAATTTATTTTATATATATACACACACACACACACACACACACACTTTTTCTTTTTTTACAGGATACCCTGAAGCTTGATTTGTGAGAGCATTACAGCTAATAAAAGGCAGACTTTAGGAAAATAAATTTTGTATTTGTAATATCCAACTTCTGAACATTTCCTCTAACTTTTCTTTCATTATATCTATTGCTCTCTTTCCTTGTCTTTCACTTTTCATCTCTCTTTCTCTCTCTCTCTCTCTCTCTCTCTCTCTCTCTCTCTCTCTCTCTCTCTCTCTCTCTCTGTCTGTCTTATATGTTGACAGCCGCTTGTTAATAGATATCAGTTCGCAGTGAGTGAGACTAGAGGGATGTGTGGTAATAATTTTCATCTCAGAACTTTTGGCAGGCTCCTCGCTCTCGCCATGCTGGCAGACACTTGCCATTGAGTGGCTGTCAGGCAGAAAGGGTGTGTGGGATGAGGGAGTAGGTAGCACGAGTCATGCTCCTTTCTCTCCAAAAGCCGCTCCAGCTAAAACCTTAAGTGGTGTTTTAGCTACCTGCACTGTTACAGCTGACACTCTCCACTTCTTTAACAAGGAGACCACCAAAGCTGCAGCCAACTCTAATACCTTTCTACTGTTGGCAAGTCTAACAATATGTCTGTGTGTGTGTGTGTGTGTGTGTGTGTGTGTGTGTGTGTGTGTGTGTGTGTGTGTGTGTGTGTGTGTGTGTGTGTGTGTGTGTGTAATGGCAGTACATTACTATCACATACTGTTCCTTCTTTAGCAAAACTCTCTTTTTTTATGAATAAGAAGAGCAATAGGCCTTTATGTTTGACACTACCTTACACATACACAGGGCGGAGCTAGTGGGGTGAAAAGTGATAATGATTGTAGGTGCCCCCAGTGGAGCCCAACAACAAATTCTAAACAGTATTTTTGCAATATAAAAAGGGCCCTGAACAATATACATTCAGGGGGCCCAGAATACCTTGCTACAGCCTTACATATACCAGGCACATGCCATGGGCATTCAGACTGGGCAAGCATCAAAGAGCTTTAATAAACATTATTAAACAGTGTGCCCAAAATGCGTTATACGGGTGGAGTGTAATGTCACGGAAATGTTATAGATGTAAATTGTTGTCTTAGAACCCCCCAGTCAATGGAAACAATTGTCACGGTGGCAAATTTCATGATAGTTTTTTTTTTAAATTCAGGACAGTAATATTGTTCATATCACATAAATTAAAGATTTTCATATATTGAGCCAAGCATGTTTATGTCCATTAAATCATACAATGAACCATAGTGCCTGAAGAGCTTGTTTTGACATGACAGTTTGCTAGTTAATACAGTAGTTTCAACGCTATAGGCCTCACTATATTGCACATCACTCTTCCACAGTTTAGAACCACTGGAATGGACAGCCGCTATTAACTAATCTGACCACAAAAGACAACAATCTTAACCTGAATTCACAAGGCTTTTTTTATATATATATATATATATATATATACACAGACATAACACAATGACATAATTGCCAGATCACCACTTCATAGCCTCAGACTAACCAGAAACAATGACCTAGTATCTATGACCTAGTACCAATAACACAGTTTTTTTTTAAATATATTAATTTACCTTTACTTGAACACAAACTCCATGTGTCTCTTTTTGCAAAACAACATCTTGGTCACTGTGATTCAAAAAACTAAGTCCGGGATGCTCCGAATTCCTTAAAAAAATATATAATGGTGCTCTTGAATGAGGAAATATTAATCCAAAAAGGAAAATAAAAGCACACTTCCACATAAAAAAAATATAGTGGGGAAAAAAAGAGGGCTGCAAACCTACAAGTATTGGTAAAAATACTGTCTTTAGGGTGCAGCCTACAGCACGAAAAGGTGACTTAAGAATATACTCTCACTTCATTATTGCTTAAAAGGGCACACCTGCTCTGAATAAATCACTAACACACATCATTTAGTGTCAGAAATCCACTAGTTGGAGTATATCTTGGTATCATAGTAAATGATGTCACAATAAAGAGAGAGAGAGAGAGAAAAATGTATACATATTTATTCATAATATAAATTATAACCACAATAGGAAAAATACAACAACTATTTAAAGAAAGGGCCTTAAGTCATTTTCTTCGTTTAAACCCGTTAAATCCATTGCCTTAATCTGATAAATATAAAATGTTTCTCTTTGTAATAATATTTTTAAACGATTCGAACCTTGTATGTTTTTCAACTGTTTCTAAAGCTTCCATTAAAAGATCTCAGTCACTGTGTTGTAAAAGTTGCCAATTTGTTCAATTTCAATAGCCTTTCTTTCTCAGTTTTCATTTAAAATAACTTTGCCAAATCCGCATTGGTCGTTGATGCTTTCACTGCAGATATCCATTTAAGCACTTGAAAGTGTTGACACAAAACTAAAATCTATCCAGATAGCATGATTGAAGGAAGGAGCTTCTGATTGGCTTACTGATTTTAGTAAGCATGCTTACCTTGGTCATTTGTAGTAGTGGGCGTGATTCAATTTGAATTAACCTGCAGGGTTGAATGAATGGGCAGTAAACACAGGAAAAAAGAAGTCCTAAAACCTGGAACATGTGATCATCCTCCATAGTGCTCTCGCTCCAATGTTTACCTCTCACACTGTCAGCAAAATGTGTATCTGTTACATACATTCTACTGATTTCACCGCACCACAGTGGAAAAAGTGCTACATATTTCCCAGACCCTTTCTCTTCAATAGTTTTATTTATGTAGAGTTTAAAACATGAGTTATGTTGATATGTACATTTCTTTGCATTTTTCTTTGACAGCTGAAAGGTGTATGCCCCCTTAAAAGACATTGTAAGGGAGAAACCTGCAGTGCTGAGTATACGACTTGCATGCAACAATGAACGGGGAGGAAATATAGACATTATTTAAAATTTGTTAAGCAAAAAACAAACATTTTGGTGAAATTTGTTTTAGAAACTAACCTAAAAGTAAAACAATTAGTAATGTGATTACTTTTTCAACAGTGTAATCAGTCAGGTAATCTGATTACAAATTTATATAAATAATTAGTCATTTGCAGTGGCTTACTTTTTGAGTTTTGGGTTTACTTTGCCCAGTGCTTGTCCCCATTTAGATATTAGTAAATGTGTGTGTTTTTGTGCACTCGTAAAACCCCATTTTGTTCAGTCATAACCAAAGTATGGAACAAATCTATCAACACGTAGAAGATCAAGAATCAAGACAAAGTTTCAGTTTCCTGGCAAAGCATACACAAGTTCCCTAGCACATGTCCAGTCTCAATGTATCATCCTCACACATTCAGCCTGCTGTGGCACCCCTGAATATATAAAGCGTAGGCTCATAAATGGATCACATCAACAATCCTTCAGGCTACACGTCTGGAGGTACACAGAGGTTTTAGTCGATGACCAACGAGTAAGTTGTTGTACGGTACAATCGGAGGTACTCTATCATCGTTGACTATTTCACAGCTGTGATGGATGTGCTGCTGAATAGGTGGTGGATCTGGTTAAACACGATGAATGAAAGATTTAAAGCCAGTGGTCAGCAAGGTTTACAGAGGTCCCTGCAATGCTCCACTGGTTTGTTTTGTGTTCTGCTCTGTGTAATGTTAAAGCCCAAGCAAAGCGCTGAGGTGGTAATTGGCCCTGAAAACCCAGAGCAAAGGGTGCACTTTGAAGTGAAAAAAGGCAATTTATTAAGATGACATTTTGGACTTAGTATTGATTGGGGATGGGGTTGGGGGGTGCTTTGTGGCCATGAATTGCATTCATCTGCTGGAAATATGTTAGTCAAAATGGGTTAAAATGCGTGCTACTCCAGAGGTTGATGTGCTGATCCTTGAGACCATGTTTCCAAACTTTTTCACTTTTTTAAATGTTGAGCCTGTGTACTTGAATTTCATGAATAGAAGATAAAAAACACTCAAATAAATGCACTATGTGAGAAACACTCTGATGTGTTCTGCAAGCAACAGCTCGTATTTCTCACAAAAAAAAAGCAAATATGATTTTTAGATGTAATAGACACTCCCAGTGTTTATGTTAGTCCCAACTTTCTCCATGAAAATTATTCTGAATTAATGCAGGTTCCTCCCCAAGTTCAATAAGCAAAGCCCTCCTGGTGTATATTGTGATATCCAGCAACAAAACTAATTAGCAATCAAAATCTCAAGCTGCTCCAAGAGGTTATCTCCCTATAGAAAAACTGCATATGAAAGAGAACTAGGAGTTGTGTGGATGCGAATTGGCTTCTGCTCGATATGTTACAAGCTCTTGCGACCCAGACCCTCAATCTTTTGAGGGATACCCTCAAGTTCATAGCAACAAATGCAATCAATCACTAAGGGAAAAGCATTTTCTCTCAGTAGACCAATTACTGGTTTCTAAAAGCCTGGAGCGTTCAGCAAACTTTGACTCTTGGAAATAAAAACCAATCTGAGAGAGAAACATAACGGCTATTAAAATCTTTATAATTCTACAAATCACAAATGATTTGTTTTGCCCAGTGGCTTGTTCCGATAGATGCTTACTACTATTGCAGGGGTCATGAGTGTACCACAATGGAGGAGAGCAAGCTTATTTTTACCACTCAGCCTGAAAGGAAAGGCTGGTTTTTTTTTCATGTGTAGGGTGCCTGGAACAGTCAAAGATCTCCTGTGTGTCATAATTGCCTGAAGTGAGTGAGCAAAGGCCCATGAATCCTGATAGAGGAGGGTGCCTTTCATCAGGCCATTGGAGTCAGAACTTCTTTTAAAGGATCATAGTCCTGTGAGGATTCTGCACCATGTTGTTTATATAATAATGATTTTTTGTTTTTTTCAACTCTTCATTTTTCTGTGGTTTAAATGCCCTTTCATTCTTTACACAAATATATTTAAGAATTCATCATGTTGTTGTTGTTTTCATTAGTCTTGCAAAGAGTTAACATTTTCCTTGAATTAATTAACTTAAGTAAAACATTACATTTTATTTAAAAAGTATTTATGAATTATTTAACATTATTTACATAGTGGTGTTAGATTACTTATCCCAAAAGGGAAAGCCCAGAAGTACCAGTGAGGGTCATGTAATTATGGATAAATTCACTTCATTAAAACATTAGCGTGTTAACTTTTGAAGTGTCCGCACTCAGCTTTCAACTTCACATAATATAATTATGAATATAAGCATGAAATTAGATGCAGACATTAACAGTGTATGGGTTTTCCTGTATGTGATGGTTTTAGGTTAAGAATGGCACTCTAACTCTGGCTGCCTCCCCACTGGAGAGCTGATAGGCCTTCTGATAGGCCCTCGGCAAGCAGATGAGGGCTCTGGATGAGGAGGCTCTCATACTCCAGTCTCTAATAACCGGTATGTCCCTGGTGTGTAGCTGATGGGCCACATGGGTCGCAGGAAGGGTGTACCACCCATAAATCAGAGGGAGATGGGGAGACAGCACACAAAATTGGTGAATTGTTGGGATCCCAGGCCGACGACCACCCGTGTCTCCGGAAAACACACTCCGCCCCTTGCAATATGTTTTGCGGGAGGGGGTGTCATACAGATGCCGGCAAACTAGCTTCTCTAACCCCCTCTTCCATCTGCTCCCACTGCTATGACTTTGCTCAGCCAAGCACCAGCTATGAACTGCTTCCAGAGTCAGTTACTGGTGTAATTGAAAGTGCTTTGTCGTGGCTTTCAGGCCAACACTGATGGATGTGAAGTTGAATGAGCTTTAGGTTTTGTACAAGGGGAAGCCATGGGGAGATTTATCATCTCTGACTCGTAAGGCCACCAGGAGCCATTGAAAACACAACCTCCCTCTACCTTCCTCTGATCTGTTAATTATTACTTAGTTAACCTGGCCCTCTTAAATCACTGTGTATGGTCACCTATAAGTGCACAACACAACACAATTTACAAAGCAAACAAAAGTTCACAACACAAAGAAATCAAGTTACAACACAAATAAATTAAGCCACAACAAAACTGTATTCAGTTACAACACAACAAAATTAACTCACAACACAAATAAATTAAGACTCAACACAAATAAATTAACTCACATCACAATTAAATTAAGCCACAACATAAATAAATTATACCTTATCACAAATAAATTAAGCCACAACACAAATAAATAAAGACACAACACAACAAAATTAAGACACAACACAATTAAATTTATCCACACAACTACAACCCCAATTCTATAATCCCTAAATGGGGAAATGGGGAATTAATTCAGACAGATATGTAAAAATTTTGGAGCAGCATTTACTGCCATCCAATACCGTCTTTTCCAGGGACCTGGCATTTTCAGCAGGGCAACTTCAAACCACATACTGGCCGAATAAGCAGAGAGTGTGGGTGCTAGATTGGGCTGCCTGCAGACCTAACCATTTCCATTTGAGAATGTGTAGTGCATTATGAAGTGCACAGTACGGCAACAAAGACCCCGTACATTTGTGCAGCTGAAAATTCCGCTTTTTAAACTTAACAAACTTGTGACTTCAGTGCTTAAATGTTTAATAAGTGTTATTAGAAGTGTTATTTCAAATTACTGTGCATTAAAAAAAATTATATATATATATATATATATATATATATATATATATATATGAAATTCACCATGTAAAACATCATATAATGTTTAGTTGTAGTGAATATAATTTACATATCACATACACGTCATTTTCACTATCCCAACTTTTTTGGAACTGGGGTTGTAAATATATTTTGCCAAATACATTTGTGCATGTGAAGCTGAGTATTGTAATTACTGAAACTGTATGGTATGGTATGGCATGGTGTTGCCTCCGTTCTTAATATTTGTGTTGTAGCTTAATTTATTTGTGATTTAGCTTAATTTATTTGTTTTGTGGCTTCGTTTATTTGTGTTTTGGCTTAATGTTTTTGTGCTGTGGCTTAATTACGTTGTGTTTTGGTTAAAATTATTTGTGTTGTGGCTTAATTTATTTGTGTTGTGGCTTAATTTCTTTGTGTTGTGAATCTTTGTTTACGTTTTAAAGGTGCAGTATGTAAGATTCAAAAACCCTTGTTACTATTGACACCTGTGGCCATTAAGTGAACTGCAGCCAGCTACCAGTTGCTTGCGCCTGCACTCGTGCACACACTCCATAGGGACACAAGCGAGCGAGCACCGACCAAATCAATGATGTAACGTAGAAAGAGTGTGGACGTGATTCACCAGCATCATGCTGACATATGAGGTAGCATAATTAAAATTACACAGTTACTATTGTTTTACTACAAACTTTGAGACTGTTTATTATATTTTACTCTCTAGTGCTGGAGCAGGGCTAAAACAAAGTGTGGATATAGGTCTGACTATGTGAAACTGTAGTTTAAATTAATCACGTTAGTTTGCATGATACATTGACTACATTGATTCAAAAGCCTATGTCGGCATTAGCTAGCTAGCCAGCTTTATCAATAGCTGTTAGCTAAATTTGGTGGATGATGACAGTAGCTGTTAATAAAATAGAGTGTACATTATAAATATGTTGACACAGTTCAGTATTGATGTGATTCCATCACAACTGTCATGTTGATATATCAATGCACTATTGTTTTATAATAATAGAATGTACATATTTTCTGCATAACCAAGTTACGTTGCACTAATGAATGGGTCTTTTTGCATTATCTTGAACATTGTCTAGCATTCATTTTATGTGTTATTGTAGTTTACCTTGCTGAATAATTACAGATTAACATTGTTTATGACAGTTACTATGCAGTCAAGATTAAGTTAGCTAAAATTACACAGATCAGTCCTTATGGAACTATATTTCACGTACTTTGCAGTTATGTAAGCTTACCTGTCCAATAAGAAGAATGCCAATTCAGGGACAGTTTTGATCCCCAAAACCGAACTAAGGTCCCTCCAGGAATCAAATCCCCTGCTGATGTTTACTCTAGTTTTCGCTAGACCACGATCATGTTCCCGCTTAGCTAGATGGGATTCAGTTGATACATATTTTTTCATTTTTTTGGCTTACTCGGAGTAGGTGTAGGAGTCGATGTTGTGCTGGGAGCTGGATGTTTGCTGGAATCCATCTCTAAGATAACTTTACCTAGTGTTGCAGTTTGTATATCTCGGGAGCGTGCATATACATCACATCCTTTGGATTTTCCTTGAAAAGCACTTAAAAATCTGTCTTATGGCTTTAATAGGCAGCCTAGTATGTCAAAAAAAAGGCAAATATTACATGAACATATACATATTACACCTTTAAATGTGGTTGAGTTGTGCATTTCTTGGCCATTGTAATATAGTTATTAGTATCTGTATAGTATTGTAATATGTAAATGTAACATTAACCAAGATTTATAAGTGCTGAAAAAGTTTTGTTCATTGTTACCTAATAATGTTAATGATTACAGCCTTATTGCAAAGTGTTATCAACTGAATCAGCCTGATTACATCTGATTACACTTTGTTTTTTTTTTTTTGTTTTGTGTTGTTTTTGTTTGACTAAGTAATTTGATACATTTAGGTTTAAACATTATAAAAGTTGTGAAATAATGTGCTATCAGTCTCCCACCTTTCCAGGAGACCTGTTCATTTGAAAGTCAATCAAATGCGTTTACCTTTTGCATTTAACCAAGGTGTGATGTGTATGAATAATTACCCACACTCATGAAAATATCTAACAATATTTACTTTATAAACTAGGGTTTTCTGGGTGGTTGCTAAAGTGTTCGCTTTGCTTTTTATCACATTGATGCTACAGTATGTGTTAACTAGGGTGTTGTAGATTGCTGGGACTACAATGCAGTTGTCTAGGTGATCTGCTGTGTATTTTAGAGCATTGCTTTAATATGTCTAGGGTATCTAGGGTGTTCTGGGTGGTTGCCAGGTTGTTACTATGCTGTTGCCAAGTTGTTTTCTTTGTTTGTAGCACATTGGTATGTAGTTGCTTGGGTGTTCTGGGTGTTTTATGGACTTAGTTTTTCTCCAATCAGATGTCTTATTCACATATGTTTAACACAGCCAATTTAAACATGATTTCAGTTATGCTGTGGTTTAAACTGCCTTCAAGTCCTTCTGGGAAGTTCATACTTTCAAGGTCAGAAATTGTAATTGTGATATAATGAGCGTTCAAGTGGCAGAATGGGATCGAATGGGCCTGTTCCGCATTGTATTTTTATTTTTTTCACTTTCTGAAAAAGCAGGTAGCTTTTTAGCACCAATGCAATGACATGTTAGGTGTGTCTTATTTCATCAATCTTGTTGTATGGGCAATGTTATTTTGTTGCACAAGCCTGTCACATTATATAAACTAGCTAAATTAGTTTTAATTTATGGTAAGCTTCGGCAATCAATAGCACAAAATACATTAAATCTAAACTGTACAGTCACCAATTTACTTGATTTTCGCATGTTGTTCATGTTGTTTACTTTTATTTTTCAATAGATTAGTGCATTTACACACTGATTGATTGGTCAGAGCCATTCTTGAGTGAACTCCTCCTATGTAAACTCCAGTATGGCACCGCTAATCAGCTAAGTTGCCATGGGATTAATTAGCTGTTCCTTAATTTATGCTATTTAATTGTACTTATGATACTTAAGTAAATTTAATATCAGTTCATTTTATACTTTTACTTAAGTATTTTTCTCATGAGCTACTTTAACTTTTACTTGAGTCAATTTTCTATTAAAGTATCTTTACATTTACATAACTATAACAAGTGGATAATTTATACAACACTGTTAAACTAGAAATGAGGAGATGGTTGGCTAATTCACATACCAAAATACAATCAAAACAAAACAAAAATCAAAAGAAGGAATGTTCAGACAAATTTCATGAATTTATGATATGTGGCATTAATTATATCAAATCTTCACATGTAAGTAGCTTTGTGGGTGTTAAGTCTCATGCCACAAGTCAAAAGCTCATTTTCAAAAACACATTCAAGCAGTTAAACAATACAACTTTTATGACCCACAATGCAAAGCACAGGAAGTCAGTGCGTTCTCATTGTCTTCTTATTAGAGCACGCCCCCAGCTGCCTGAGCCCTGGCGAAGGGCCAAAGCGGGGCCAGATTTGCTCTGATCTGGGCTCCTTTGTGAAGCAAAGAGTATAGAAGTTTTGCTGGGGCTGCTGTCCTAGAGCCATGTTGGAATGCTGCAACAGCAGAGGAGGTGCAGAGGAGGGATGTGACCCTGCCGTGTGATGTGTGTGCAGGGGTCACGCCGTGAGGTTAGCCAGATTATAAATAAAGCCGAGCTTGATCTCTTTGCCATGGCGATGAGGAGACTCGAAAAGGTGAATGCCAGCGCTGGAAGCAGAGATGTAAAAGCCCACCCGCACTTGCTCCAAACCCTTGGCTCAAGGCACCAAGGCAACAAATGTGAGATGCACGTTACTCTATACAGTGCTGTGTTGAAATACCCTGTAGAGGCATGTGTTGAATATGTGTCCTGTAGGCTTCCTACTGTAACCCTCAATTTCAAAATGTCCACTTTCTTCCAGAGTCAACTTAAGTTCAAGAGCAATATCAAATGTTAAAGACATTTAGAATTTTGAGTCTTAGAGGGAGTGTAATCAAAAGGAAAGGAAAGACTTGGTTTAGTTTAGTTCTGGGAGCTCATGGGAGCTGTTTCTAGATTATGAGAGAAAGTCAATTAGAGTGTAAAGTCACAGAAGAGGTTTTCCAATGCTGATTTATTTGGCTAGAGGCAAATAGGTTTTGGGAGGTCAATGCTTTTGGGTCATTATGTGAAATTAACAGTTTTGCCAATTTTGCCTGACAAAGGCCAGTATCATTTTCACCTAAATCTGACTGTGCAAGAATGTAGAGAAAGGTAAAGAGAGTGCAAGAGAGGCAAACAAACGTTTGACTGCCTCAACCGGATGACTAGCCTCCTGCAGAATTAACCTGCTTTCAACATGACTGCATGAAACTGAACACGCACTTTCTCAGAACCCTTGTCTTTTAATGGGATAGTTGACCCAAAAATGAAAATACTGTCTTTATTTACTCTCAAGTTGTTTCAAAACCAGGATGATTTTCCTTATTTCTTTTACCTCAGTCACTACAGCATAACATTCTGACTATCATCTCCTGCTGTGTTCCATGGAAGCAGTCATACAGGGTTAGAACAACATGAGAGAAAGCAAATGATGAAATCATTTTATTTTTGGGGCAAAAAAATCTCTTTAATTGGACATCATTAGAGGCTTGCATTGTTTTTGTTTTTATATATATATATATATATATATATATATATATATATATATATATATATATATATATATATATATATATATATATATATATATATATACTTTACAATAAGATTCAATTTGTTAATATTAGTTAACAACATTAGTTAACAAGAACTAACAATGAACAATATTTATTAAGCATTTTTAGTCTTAGTTAATGTTAATTTTGAGATAAACTTATACATTTTTAAAATCAAATGGTGTATTTGTTAACATTATTTAATGCATTATGAACTAACATGAACTCACTATGAACAATTGCATTTTTATTTAACTATCATTAACAAAAATGTATAAATACAGTAAATATATATATATATTGTTAATTGTTTGTTCATGATTCCTAATCCATTAACTAATGTTAATGAATGGAACATTATCGTAAGTGTAACCAGTCATTTTTTTTTTTACTTTTTAAAGTTAACATACCAAATAACTACTGTATACCTTATATGCAGAAGAGTTTATGACAACCTACTGATTTTATACCTTATTGAAACAAGACAAAGCACAGCCCAACTTTCTGTTACATGTTATTCAGGCTGTTCTGAAGAATGAAGAAATCCCCCAAGTAGAAATGGAAAGACTGTTACCTTTGGGAAAATTAGCATAGTAAATGAATATTAACTTGCAGATGGTGGAATATAGGGCACAGCAGTATCTCCTAACTAACAATTGATTAACTTGTAAATTCCCATCTCCCAGCTGTTGTTTGGGCTGTTTACCATAAAGAACAGAAAAAGTGGGGCAGAGAGAGGATCCAGATGCTTCGGTACAGAGGCAAAGGCAGTCTGTCATTGTTGAGAACAAACACTGATGGATGCTGCTTTGAATGGTTATTGGTTTTAGTTAAACATGACAGAGTGAAGGATGATATGTCATTGGTCACAGAGGTCCAACAACAACTCGGTACTGGCTTTTGTTTTCACCTAAATGACTTCCTGACAATATACCAGCAGCAAGTCTAACACAGTTTTAATAGAAGTAGATAAGTTTACAATAAGCATGAGCAATTTGGAATAAATTATAACAATTTTGCTTAATATAATCATAAAATCATAAAAATCATACATGTTTAGAACAACATGAACTTGAGTAAATTATGTCAAATTTAAATTTTGGGGTGAACTAACCATTTAAGCCATGTGCGCACTGACAATACATGGCATAAAACAATAAGCTGGTGTGTCTGTGTGTAAGTGCACACACACATAGGGGGTAGAGGATGTGGATGAAAGTCTTTTATGCACACAACAGGCCTGAATGAGTCATGAAACATTGAATGGTCTGCTGCACCCTGACTCCCCAACCCCCAGTTCCTGAGGGTGAGGCCACATACAGTACATGTGGACCTTCCATCCAACTGCACAGGATCAGACTTACAACGTGTGAGAGACACCGCTCGGGACCCCGCAGGACAACAAGCCAATACCTGACCTGGCAGGCTGGCCTCCTAAGCCAGCCCCAGGTGACGCCTGGTCAGCCAAACACAAGGTCAGAATCTCCATGGGATTGTATAAACAACACTTCTGCAGAACTGTGGCTGCCAAGTCTCGTTAATGTTTCATCTCCGATCCTTGAGAATCAGGAGTCATAACAAACACTTAAGTAGGAAATGTATATGATGGACTGTACTTTCTTTTTTTTTTTTTTTGCCTTTCGGAGTTCTGGAACATATAAGTGAATATTTAGTCCAAAAGACAACAAGCACCCTGGGAAAATTTTTCTGATATGCAGTATGTGAAGTCTATTTAGAAGAAATCAATATATTTTCACATTTAAAGAGACTTTGCCTGAAAAGCCACTGTCATTGGCAACTGTTTAAAATGTAATTTGCTACCGTAGTACATGCCAGTTTGGATGGCAACATGTAAAATAAGGAAGAATATACTTTTTTGTTCCTCTTTTCCTGTTTGTTCCTTATCATCACTCTTCATAAACAAGCAATTATTTCAAGGTTAGATTTGTACATTTTAACAAAAGATTTGAATGTGTAAACCAGAATATAAATTAAAAAATATATTTAATAAAATGTTACTTTTAACGAAGCTGAAAAACAATTATATGTAAAAATGAATTAATGTGCATAAATATGAAAGCAACACAGCAGAGTCTAAATCTCTCTGTATACAACCCCATGTGTCCATTGTTTAAATGAGTACTTTCAGGTCACATTGAAGGTTATGGGAAAAAGGTCAGGTAAATGTTAATTCATGTTAATATGGCAATTATATCAACACAAATAAAATGCACAGCAGATCATTACACAGGTATAGCTTGTAAACCACAGATTGTTACTATGAACTACATTGACAGTGTGAAAAATTAACTTTCTTCTTTTCTGAAAATGTTATATTTCCCTAGAAATAGGGGGCACTAGTTAGGAGACTAGTTGTCTTTTCTTTTTTTCTTTTTTTTTTACTTCAGTGGATATATGTCAGAATAGGTTTATTTTTTAAAGTCAATTTCTGCATAACCACATTTTAAAGCCTATATTGAACATTTTCACTGTTAATGCCCAAGGGAAACAAAAAATATGATGATACTGAAACTTTTCTTTGGAGGGTAGAGTTCACAAAAAATAGTCTAATTTAAAATAGGGTTGAACTAGACATTTGAAACCAACACACAAAATGAATCGGTTACCTAACGTAACCTTGGTTCTCTTTAGATGAGGGAACGAGTATTGCGTAAGCTAGCTTACGCTACGGAAAGATTAATCTTTTCTGAGATATTGAAGCCAAAAACGTATCCTTAATTTTGTATCATTTGTCAACGCAGTGCAGCAACTGCAGACCTTGAGCGGGCTAGCTAGCGAGCTCATAGGTTGCTCTGGGGCAACTGCTGCAGCCTATAGACGAACTTGGGCGAACTCGCGTCCAATGAGAGGCGTCCGCGCGCTTACTGCATCAAAGCCCGCCAAAATGGGCGTGGCTAGAGTGCATATAAGCGTAGTTTGTAGGCTGGAACCCTGGTTTTCATTGAATGAAGCGAAAGTCGCCGCGTGGCGCGAAGCACGGCCGGCTACGCCAATACTCGTTCCTCATCTAGAGAGAACCGAGGTTACGTTAGGTAACCGATTCGTTCTCTTCACGAGAGGTTCTCTCGTATTGCGTAAGCTAGCTTACGCTCACGGGAACCCATTGTCAACGCCGTCGCGCCAATCATCCACTGCATGAGCCCCGGGGTGGGGGACCCGGGGAGCCCTTGTGAGTGGGGAAATAATATTTGGCTGGCAAGAGTGCGGGCCAGTGTGTGTGTAATACATAAGCACATAGTGGGAAGGGAACGACAGAGCGGCGGTGCCGGTCTGTGTGGAATGAGTCCCATCAGTGCAGCTCACCAGGGGAGCTGTAGCGTATTAAACCGCTAGTAGTTTTGCCTGCAGGGTGGGCACTTCCAGATTGTAAAATCTGACAAAGTTGGAGGGGTAGCCCAGCCCGCTGCCACACATATGTCGTGAATGGAAATCCCGCTGGACCATGCCCACGATGAGGCCATGCCTCTAGTGGAGTGAGCCCTAATGCCCAACGGACATGGCAGGTCTTTTGACGCGTATGCGGCAGCAATAGCGTCCACTATCCATCTAGACAGTGTCTGTTTCGAGGCGGCGAGACCTTTGGTGCGCCCTCCGAACGAAACGAAAAGCTGCTCAGAGCGTCTGAAAGAGGCGGAGCGCGCAGTATACAATCTCAGTGCTCTGACTGGGCAAAGGAGATTGGCGTCGCGTTCGCTATCGGATGCTGGCAGCGCCGATAGGGAAATGACCTGTGCTCTGAAAGGAGTACCGATCACCTTGGGAACATAGCCGTGTCTAGGCTTTAAAATGACATTGGAGTCACTTGGTCCAAACTCAAGACACGCAGCGCTGACAGACAGCGCGTGAAGGTCTCCCACACGTTTGACTGATGACAGGGCAGTCAGAAAAACGGTTTTGAGTGAAAGGTATTTCAAATCCACGAATTGAAGCGGTTCGAAAGGGGGGGGCTTTCATAGTTTCGAGAACTATAGAAAGATCCCAGATAGGAACCGAAGGGGGGCGCGGGGGGTTCATCCTTCTAGCTCCCTTGAGGAAGCGGATGACCAGCTCGTTTTTTTCCCAGTGACTGGCCGTGCAGGGGTTCAGCGAACGCATCACCCATGCGTGCAGCGCCCAGCGCTCTGGGTGGGGATGCCAGATCGTGCCGCGAGCTTGAGAGAGGAGATCTTCTCCTACTGGGATGTACCACTGCGCTGTCAGTGACAGCTGCGTAAGCTCCGGGAACCATGTCTGATTCTCCCAACGCTGGGCTATGAGGAGCACCGAGTGACGCGTTTCCCTGATCCTCTGCATTACCTGTGGCAATAGCGAGACGGGAGGGAAGGCGTAAAGCGGGCGGTTGGGCCAGTCCTGGGCCAGCGCATCCTCGCTTTTCGAGAAAAATATTGGGCAGTGAGAGTTTTCTTCTGACGCAAGAGATCTATCTCTGCTCTGCCGAATATGCGCCATAACTTCTGGACTGTTTGAGCGTGCAGGGACCATTCCCCTGGAGGAATATTGTCTCTGGACAGTCTGTCTGGGCCGTCGTTCAGGTGGCCTGGCACGTGCGTCGCCCTCAGCGAGCGCAGGTGGCACTGGGACCAACTCAGTATGCGTTTCGTCAGATGGAAGAGGTTCCTGGATCTGACACCGCCCTGACGGTTTAGGTAGGATACCACAGATCTGTTGTCCGAACGGACCAGGACGTGGTGACCCTGAATGACCGGGAGAAAGCGCACAAGCGCATACTCGACCGCTATCATTTCCAGACAATTTATGTGAAGGAGCTTTTCCTGAACTGACCATAGGCCAAAAACTGGAGAGCCCTCGCAGACCGCCCCCAACCCGTGTTGGACGCGTCTGTCGAGATGACTTTTCGGCGAGATACATTTCAGCAGAGCTGAAATACAGGTCTGAGTCACCTTGATCGGCTGGTGGCCTGTGGCCCAAGCCCGGCGAGACGCGCGGGTGTTTAGCCAATGCTGAAGCGGGCGCATGCGCAGTAAACCCAGCTGAAGTACTGCTGCGGCTGAGGCCATGTAACCTAGCACTCTCTGAAATTTTTTCAGAGGCGTGAGGCTGTTCATCTGAAAGGACGCGGCTAGTCACTGAACACGGCGCGCGCGCTGTGTAGATAAGCGAGCCGTCATTGCCACGGAGTCTAGATCTATTCCAAGGAAGGAAATTGCCTGTCTGGGCTGTAGTGAGCTCTTGGTCCAATTGACTGCAAGACCCAAACTGTTCAGATGGCTGAGGAGAACTGTTCTGTGAGACAGAAGCTCCGTATGTGACTGTGCCATAATCAGCCAGTCGTCCAAATAGTTCAGAATTCGCAAGCCCTGACTCCGCAGGGGTGCGAGCGCCGCATCCATGCACTTCGTGAAAGTACGGGTGCTAAAGACAGGCCGAACGGAAGGACGGTGTATTGATAAACCTGGCCGTCGAGGCGAATCTCAAGAATGGCCTGTGACGGGATTTATCTGAATCTGAAAGTAGGCATCTTTCAGATCGAGAGAGATAAACCAGTCCCCTGGCGCGTATGCGTGAGGAGTTTCCTGATTGTAAGCATTTTGAACGGTCTTTTTGCAAGCACCTTGTTCAAACCCCTGAGATCTAATATTGGTCTGAGGCCGCCGTCTTTCTTGGGAACAAGAAAATAACGGCTGTAAAACCCAGACTCGCTCAGCGAAGGCGGCACTTTCTCTATGGCCCTTTTGCATAGAAGGTTTGCTATTTCTGAACGAAGCATGCAGGCTGCTTCCGTGTTCACAATAGTTTCGAGCAGCGCTCTGAAGCGGGGGGAGGCGGCGATTGAACTGTAGCAAATAGCCCTGTTTTATTGTGCTTAACACCCATTTGGATATCCCTGGGATAGCTTCCCACGCTTTGAAGCATAACGCTAGAGGGTGAATGGCCAAATCGCCCTGATTGCCGCACACAGCGCGCTGAACAGAATGTGTGAGCGCGCTTACTGTGCTTAAGCATGACTGCTCGCAGACAGCAGGGACAGGCTGTTCTGTGAGTGACTTCCCGATTGAGGTGAATGGGGAAATAGTCACATCTGTTAAGTGATGCGCGAGCATAGTCACGGGCACAGGACTTACATTTACATTTATGCATTTGGCAGACGCTTTTATCCAAAGCAACTTACAGTGCACTTATTACAGGGACAATCCCCCCGGAGCAACCTGGAGTTAAGTGCCTTGCTCAAGGGCCCAACAGTGGCATCTTGGTGGTGCTGGGGCTTGAACCCCCGACCTTCTGGTCAGTAACCCTGAGCCTCAACCACTGAGCCACCACTGTAAGTGTATGTATGACTTACATACAGAGAAGTGTTTGCTGGCCGTGTGACAGAGCGGGCAGAGAATGGGCGCGCGCACGTATTCGTGAGCGCGTTTATTGACTCTAACACTCGAGCGGGTTGTGTCCGCTTTATGTGAGTGGGCTCTGATCGGGACACGAGAAGTGTAATGCTTGTGTGTAGAGGTGAACACTGGATTGTGGGCACATTTTCTACACATAGGCATGTTTGCTCTTTACAAGATTTCTTTGGGTCGCCGTGAAAACGGCGTTTGAGTGCAGGCAAGCGGGCAGTATCACCGGCTTGTTGGCTGCTGAATCCACCACTGTAGTAACCTGAGAGAGGGGACTGACAGGGGCTGAAGCTTTGACGGTGGTCCGCCGCGGCGGGACTGAGCCGTCGTTTTTTCAACAAGGCTAGGAGGACTTCGGTTGCTCAGGTTTCAGCGCAACCTTAGACCGATGCCCGCGGGGGGGCGGCGGTCTGCGGCGGCTGTCTGAGCGCGATCGAGGGCGGCCGCCCTGTCGAGGCTGAGAAGTCTGACTTTGTTGAGCTGGGCGCTGTGAAGAGGCTCGTGCAGGAGGCTGGTCACGTGGGCGGCCTGCAATGCCACTCACCGCGGAGCCGAAGAGACCGGTCGGAGAGAGCGGTGCGTTGAGGAACGTGGAGCGCTCTGCTTCTCCCATGTCGGCTAGCATTAGCCACAGATGTCTCTCGGTCACAGTCAGCGAGGCCATGCACTTCCCTAGAGCTTGGGCTGCAGCTTTGGTGGCGCGAAGGGCGAGGTCCGTCGCTCTTCTTAGATCTGTAACAGCCTCTGGGTGCCTGCCTTTCTCATCCCACTCCCGAAGAAGGTCCGCTTGGAGGATCTGTAAGACGGCCATGGAGTGCAGAGCAGATGCAGCTTGGCCGGCGGCGGAATAGGCGCGGCCAACATAGGCGGAAGTCGCTCTGCAGGCCTTAGACGGGAGCACTGGCTTAGACCGCCATCTCGTGGAGGGCGGGCAAAGGTGTGCTGCCACCGAATCCTCGACCGGGGGGATGGAGGAGTAGCCCTTGGAGTGTGGGAGTTCCGCGCGAGGAAGGCGGAGCTGGCCCCAGTCCCAGGCAGAGAGCTCGCAGATGATGCTAGGCGCTGCATCCCGGCAGGCTGAGAGAGGGGCGCGGCATGAAGCGCAAGTGGTGCGAGGCATCTTAAAAAAGACGCTCGTTACTCTTTTGTGAAGTTCGTTAAGAACTAGCTTGCTCTAGTTCTCTAATTATTTAGAAAACAATGACACACCAGGAGTCTCAGCAGGTATCCTATGGGAAGCAGGGAAAGAAGTAATGAGAGGAAAAATAATTTCCTTTGCATCATATAAAAAAAAGAAGGAAAATGCAAATATGTCAGAATTAGAATTAAGAATTAAATCACTAGAGGACATCTACAATACATCACCGGAAGAACAGACGCTTAAGCAAATAAGGAAAGCTAAATTTGAATTAAATGAAATAATCAATAAGAAAACACAGTTTATGGTACAACGGTTACGTTTGGAGCAGTTCGAACATAGCAACAAATCTGGAAAATTTTTAGCTAACCAATTAAAAACGAACAAAGAAAAATCAACAATTAATTCAGCTAAAGACTCAGCAGGTAATATCATACATGAGCCCAATGCAATAAATGACACTTTTAGAAACTTCTATAGAACTCTATATTCATCCGAACTAGACCCATCAGACAGCGACATCCAGAAATTCTTGGACAACATAAACCTTTCAAAATTAAATGAAGAAAAAGTCATGGCCTTAGATTCTCCCCTTACAGTGGCAGAGCTACATGAAGCCCTTAAACATATGTCTTGCAATAAAGCTCCCGGACCAGATGGCTTCCCAATAGAATTTTATAAAGAATTTTGGACAATTCTGGCACCAACTTTTTTCAAAATGGTCACACAAATTAAAGAAGAAAACTACTTAACATCAAACATGAACTCTGCAAACATTATCGTACTGTTAAAAACAGGCAAAGATCCCACATTACCATCTAGCTATCGCCCCATATCATTGATAATACAGCAGACGATTACATGCATGCCTTGTGGCTTTGTACACCAGTCCAAAGATTCTGGACTAAGGTTTGTGAGGACTTATCAATATGGATTAAGTGTAATATACCTACTTGCCCAAAACTATGTATATTAGGGGATTTAAATGATATCAATATGGAGATCGACAAAGCATACATGGTCCTCACCACACTATCTGTTGCAAAGAAAACTATCCTTTTGAATTGGAAAACTAAAAATAATCTTAGCATTTACCAGTATAGAAATCTCCTGTCTGATCATATCAGTTTGGAGTCCATGCTTGCTTTTAACAAACTTCGATCGGCTGACTTCGACTCTCTCTGGGCCCCGCTGATTAATTATGTCACTTAGTGGGAGGGAAGGGATATGTGTTCTGCCCTACTGGGGCACATGGGGATCTGCGGTACGATCAGCGCAAGCCTGTAACCAGTCTGTGCTCCTGCCCAGCAGTCTGCAGTTAGCATAAGCCCCTAACCAGGCTGTGCCCCTGCCCAGTAGTCCGCAGTTAGCACAAGTCCATTACCAGGCTGTGGACCAGTCCAGTGGCCTACATTCAAGACAAGCTAGATCTCAGTCTGGGTCCCAGTTCAGCGGCCTGTAGTAAGCATAATCCCGTTATCAGTCTGTGTCCCAGCTTAGCGGCATGCAGTTAGCCCAATCTAGTTGCCAGGCTGCAAAGCACACATGGCCATCACCACACTATCTGTCGCAAAGAAAACTATCCTCTTGCCATGTGGAAAAGTCTGGCATCCAACAACTAGCCTAAGCCAGCTCACAGTCTGGCATTCAACAACCCAGCCAAGCCGGTTCACAGTCTGTGGACCAGTCTGGCATTCAACAACCAGCCTAAGCCAGCTCACAATCTGTGGACCAGTATGTTATCCAACAACCAGCCTAAGCCAGCTCACAGTCTGTGGACCAATCTGGCATCCAACAACTAGCCTAAGCTAGCTCACAGTCTGTGGATCAGTCCGACATCCAACATCCAGCCTAAGCCAGCTCACAATCTGTGGGCCAGTCTGGCATCCAAAAACCAGCCCAAGTCAGCCCACAGTTTGTTGAACTGTCAGATAGCCTGCTGTCAGCCCAAGCCAGATCACAGTCTGTGGACCAGTCTGGCATCCAACAACCAGCCTAAGTCAATTAATAATCTGTAGACCAGTCTGGCATCCAATAACCAGCCCAAGTCAGTTCACATTCTGTGGACCAGTCTGGTATCCAACAATTAGCCCAATTCAGCTTACAATCTATGGACCGGCTTGGCATCCAACAACCAGCCCAAGTCAGCACACAACCTGTGGATCTGTCTGGCATTCAACAACCAGCCTAAACCAGCTCACAGTCTGTGGACCAGTCGAGCATTCAACAACCAGGCTAAGCCAGCTCAAAATCTGTGGACTAGTCTGGCACCCAACAACTAGCCCAAGTTAGCTCATAATCTGTGGACCAATCCGACATTCAACAACCAGCCCAAGCTGGCTCACAGTCTGTGGACCAGTCTGGCATCCAACAACCAACCTAAGTCAGCTCACGGTCTGTGGACCAGTCTTGCATTCAACAACCAGCCCATGACAGCTCACAATCGGTAGACCAGTCTGGCATTTAATAACCATCTCAAGCCAGCTTACAGCCTGTGGACCAGTCTGGCATCCAATAACCATCTCAAGCCAGCTCACAGTCTGTGGACTAGTCTGGCATCCAACAACCAGCCTAAGTCAGCTCATAACCTGTAGACCAGTCTGGTATCCAATAACCAGCCCAAGTCAGCTCACAGTCTGTGGACCAGTCTGGCATCCAACAATAAGCCCAAATCAGCTCACAATTTGTGGACCAGCCTGGCATCCAACAGCCAGCCAAAGTCAGCTCACAGCTTACGGACCAGTCTGGCACCCAACAACCAGCCTAAGCCAGCTCGCAACCTGTGGACCAGTCTGGCATTCAACAACCAGCTTAAGCCAGCTCACAGTATGTGGATTAGTCTGGCATCCAATAACCAGCCTAAGCCAGCTCACAATCTGTGGACTACTTCGGAATCCAACAACGTTTGCAGTCAGCACATTCCCGTTACCAGTCTGTGGACCAGCCCAGTGGCCTGCAGTCAGCACAAACTCGTTACTAGTCTGTGTCCCGGCCTATCAGTCTACAACTAACACAAGCCCGTTATTAGCCTGTGGACCAGTCCAGCAGTCTGCAGTTAGCATAATCCAGTTACCAGTCTGTGTTCCGGCCCAGCAGTCTGCAGTCAGCACAATCCTGTTATCAGTCTGTGGACTGGCTTAGTGGTCTGCAGTTAGCACAAGCCTGTTACCAGTCTATGTCTAGGCAATCCCGATTCCAGGTCATCTCTAAGCCAGAGCAGCATCGTGGGAAAAGAAGAAAAAGAAGTGTTATGTGTATCAATTTGTATATGGTACTTTAATCCCCCATGCCCTTATAAGGATCTAGGATCTTACTAAAACATGGTGAAAGGGTATGGTAGGACAACAGTTAAAGGTACTGACTATAAATGTAATCCGAATATAACTTATTGTGTATGTACTTAAAAAAAATATTACAGTCTCTGTAATAAAAAAATAATAAAGTTGTCCTCCGAAGAGGGGGGGGGTGGAGGTGGGAAAAAAAAAAAAAAAAAAGAAAAAAAAGAACTAGCTTGCTCTAAAAAAGGATACGTCGCCGGATGGCGTAGCTCGCAGGATGGCTGAAGGTGGCGGAGACGGCCAGCTTCTTCGAACGCTGTCCAAGCTTGCTAGATGCCCCTCGAACGGCGACGCGGCTTCCAGTTCAGAGATGCGAAGAGCTTCGCTGAAGAGATGAAAATCAGGGTTCCAGCCTCACGAACTATGCTTATATGCACTCTAGCCACGCCCATTTTGGCGGGCTTTGATGCAGTAGCGCGTGACGCCTCTCATTGGACGCTGAGTTTGCCCAAGTTCGTCTATAGGCTGCAGCAGTTGCCGCAGAGCAACCAATGAGCTCGCTAGCTAGCCCGCTCAAGGTCTGCAGTTGCTGCACTGCGTTGACAAATGATACAAAATTAAGGATAATTTTTTGGCTTCAATATCTCAGAAAAGATTAATCTTTCCCGTAGCATAAGCTAGCTTACGCAATACGAGAGAACCTCTCGTAAGAGAACCTCTGCTAGAAAAAACTTTTGACTCCAAATTTTATCGTTGATGATATATAGCCTTTTTGACAACTTCCCCATGTGACAATGAGCCTTGGTCACCCCTAAAAACGTTTTTAGGGGAGACCAACATTGTGGGGAATTAAAGAGGAAAAAATACAAATTTCCAAAAAGCACCACAAGCCCTGATCTGTAGGTGGATGAGATCTCTCTAATTTAAAGCATTGATGCTATACTAAAAATGCATTTACAGTACTACGCCAACACTAAAACTTTTACTAGTTACTGCATTTTGCCTTTGCATGGCAGCATAGCAGGTGAAAGAGTACCAGAAGAAAGTCTCAATGCTTTGGTCAAAAGGTAGGTGAGTGAAAAAAGAAGTTGATTAGCTTTTCATCTGGTGAGCTTCAGATTTAAGACTCTGGAGGAAACTGAAGAAAGCCATTAATAACCACAGTATCATAGAGATCTATTTGCATGGATGAGCTACAAACGGATAATGAAGTAGCCTTAACTTTCTATTCTTTTCTCTCAGTGACTGTCTCCTTGCCTCCTTCCAAGCTTGTATTGCACCACTGGGAGAGCTCTTGCCTGTACAAAACAGCATGACATTTCAATGCTTTATTCCAAAATCAAGGGAAAATTAAATTTTCTATCTCCACAGGATTCAACTCTCCACTCTCTACCCTGTATCTTTTGCCCTCCCCTTCTCCATTTAAAACCAAATAAGCCTTTCTCTTCCCCACATACCCTTATTAAGAGAAGGGTAGTGGGGTGTTTTTTTTTCTCGTTTTGGTTTTGCTTGCCGTGCCAGCGCTGGGAGTGTGAAAATAGATCTGATGGGCCGCATGCCCCCGGCTCTACTCCGCCCAGGCTCCAGCAGGTATGGTCGTATGATTGACAGCTCTCAGGTCAGCCACCCATCATCTAGACTGTTGTAGGGTGGGCGTTAAAGAGATTTGGAATGCCTGGGACCCTGATTGCTTTATAGCCGGGCTGTCAGAGCCATTGTATTGATTGGTATTATTAGAGTTTGCCATCTGGGAGGCGTCACATTCTCTGCTCTCAACATAAAGTGGCAACACCACACCATTTTAATCGCTGCTTACTCTTTGGCTGAAAGAAAGAGAGACATGGAGAGAAAGAGAAAAAGAAAAAGGGAAACAGAATCGTTAGTGTCCCTTGGGAAAGCAACCAAATGTGGTGGAACCCACACCAAACGTCTTTGACAACACAGAATTTTCAATCAATACACTGCAGAAGCATGTAAAAATAAGCATATATTCAAGTGATACGTACCCTGCTATACTCATTTTTATGTAATGATTTACTTTACTGAACAGGTAAATAGTTGGTCAACAAAATTCTTCAATCACAAGATGTATGTAACAAAATGTTCATGTATTAATTTACTTTTTGTTTTGTAGTTTGTAGTTTGGACCTTGCCATCACATGGAATAGATTTAGACATTATATAAAGAAACAGTCAAGCTCATATTAACTTTCTCTTTCTTGGCAGTTGAGTGAGAGTCACCGAATTGAATGCAGTGATTAGAATTGCAATTATGATACGGATTACTTCATTTTTGGAATTTATTCTAATAATTAAAACAAATGCTCCCCTGTCAAAAAGCTTTTGGGTCAATGATAATGTCATGAGTTGTAATCTTTTGTAGACAGTAAAATCTAATTCTCACTAAAAGCTAAAATTCTTGTAAAAAGATGTTGGAACAATTTGTACAGAATAATCTTTTATAACCTTTATTATAATGTCTTAGAAAAACATGCAGTTCTTGTGAAAAGTGCAATTTGTTTTGCTTTAAAATAGTAATATTTTTTCAATATTTTGAAAACGTTTGTCCAAATTAAAGTCAGGTGGTGTAACCAACATGTACTGTAGATTGTCATTTTGTAAGAGAAGACCCTATTAGACTGTGTGTGAAGTAAAAAAAAAATAAAAAAAAATGATCATTTGTAATTTTTATGAAACATTATTTTCAGGTCATATGGAGTAACCCTGAGAAATATTCTTGAATTTAAAACATTTATTCAAATCTAAAATATAAACAGTATATTTTACCTTGAAAAAATATGTTTGACAACTTTCTTGAAATTAATTAAAAAATATATATTTTAATTGTGAGGATTTCTTTTTTTAAATGAGCAAAACAAATTAAATTGAAACTGACATTCACTGTAATCTTCAACTAAATATATTGTGCTTATTGTATTAAAAATAGCAACAATTAAGAGAAGCAACAAAACAAAACAACAACAACATTTATGTTAATTTAATACACAACATACTGTATGTTAATATGTTGTTTTCTTTGGAAGATACGATGCATCTTTCTACAGTTATCTCACTTCCACAGGTAACGGGTGCACTGGTCCTTAGAACAACAAGCATGAATACATGGAATGTATTGTTTATGGCTCCCTTCTCTTTATGACTCCAAATTCCCTATGCGATGATGAAAGACTGGCAGGTTGCTGGAGGTCAGTGGAGCAGAGTTCCTTCTCTCCCTGTGATTGGGCCAATAGTCCATACAAGTCCTTAACACTCCTGGCTGCCTATTTATTTATTTATTTTTATGTCGAAATTCTACTGATGATTTGACAATTTTTTGGTATCCTTGGAGATATGACAATGGGTGGGGTGCTGCGTCGCCGACTCACACCTTTCTGGTCAATGCCTTTCTGCATCCCTCTGGGGTAAGCCGGGGTCAGAATCACTCATTCTGTCTTCCCTACCCCCTTTCACCTCCTTATTGTGTGTTGTTGTGCTTGTCTTTCATGCTAGTACACCCCAACTTCAGTTGGGCCGGGGTGCTATGGCATGGCCAGCCCTGTGAGATTTGCAGAGATCTGCCGCTGAGATGTTGGTTCAGACCTGTGAGTCTGGGCAGGGCCTGAGAGGGGCGGTAGCGTGCTGGGACAGCCCACGCTATGGCTGCAGATCATGTTCCATTATGTTTGGACTCAGGGGGTGTGAAAGCTCTGCGGTCCCTAACGTCTCTCCTCCTAAAAGATCATCAGTTGGCTGTAGCTGGAGGCGAGTACAGCCCCTAATTCACTTCATTATCCCCACCTCCTTTCCACAGCCTTCTTTGTTAGGGCATTTTGTGTTGGGCTTTTATGGTCTGGTCAGGTGTATATGACTGTACTGTATACACTGCACTCATCTGAATGTCTGGAACCCTGTATGATGGAAAACGTGCAAGGAATAAGCAGAACTTTATACGGTCCTGACACCACTATTGATTTCAAACAAGTCGTGACTTCTCCACCGTGTGTGTGCGTCCGCATGTCTGTATGTCTTCTCATATGAGAAATAAGTGTTAATCTCTTCCTCACTGTACTCCATTGTGTCCTCAGTGGTTGCCATATTGATTTTGTTTTGTTTTTTCTTTGAGTCCTCCCATTGTCTGTGGCCTTTACCGCTGGGATTAATCTAATTGTTTATCTTTTTCCTGCCTTCACTCCCTTCTGCCTCATTATGTGCCAAGATGTGACAAGTCGAGTCTCCACACTCTCCATCGCATTTTACAACATGTCGATCTTCAAAACACTACAGATGGCCTGCCTCTCAGCAGACCCTCCCACATGGAATGTACCAAACATGACAACAATGCACATTCGAACATGGCAACATGCATACACACTCACACACACACACACACACACACACACACACACACACACACACACACACACACATCCACACTGGCATATACAGTAGTGTTGGATCCACTTGAGTGCACACACACACACACGCAAGCATTCACACAAGCAACACGTTGTGACATTTAGGTACACACACACATACAGACACGCACACACTGACCAACCCTCTGCATTAATATAAGATACAAATATTAATGAAAAAATAATAAATAATAATAAAAAAACAAACAATTTCCATTGGGTGCACTTGAGGAGATGACAACATGCACAACATCTCAGAATGCTTGTCAGTGTGCCTGATACAGTCGATAGGATTTAAAGTAAACAATGCGGAAGAAATATATAAATAATTCCTGCCAAAAAGACACAACTGTCAAAGAGCTTCTTCTCTCCAGACTGAAGAGACATCCAATGTATTTTTTGTAAATTTTCTCCCATAGTTTTTTTTTTTTACAGCATCCCAAACACTCTTGGGCCCATGGAAGCCCTGTGGTCAGGTTTTATCAGTGAGTTAACTCTACAGAAGTGGACCAAATCAATACACACATTCTCTGAGAGGCGCTGGGAGAGACAGGGTGTAGGCAGAGCCTTGTGGATGTAGATGTGTGTGTGTGTGTGTGTGTGTGTGTGTGTGTGTGTGTGTGTGTGTGTGTGTGTGTGTGTGTGTGTGTGTGTGTGTGTGTGTGTGTGTGTGTGTGTACGCGAGTGCCTTCAGGAGCAGATCGATAGACTGACAGGGGCTCCGCTTTGTTCTCACACAGTGCTCAGATGTTCGACGTGCTTTACATGATTGCTTAAAGGTTTTTGTTTGCTGTCTCGTTTGTTTGCTGCACATTTTTTTCTGTCTGCTTATTCTTCATAATACTCTATAATGGAAACATGTTTTACAACTAATCGTAGTATTTATTGTCATGTTTCCTCTGTGCACCCTTGTAATAAAAGATTTCAAATTTCCAGCTCTAAAGAACTATAGGTAATGCTTGTATTCTTGAATAGTACACCAGAAAAGTGTTTCAGTGACAGTACCTAAAATTGAATATGAATTGTGAGCACAGTGCTTCATATCAAACAGTGGTCAGCACTGGTCAGAGTGGTGCCATTTTTTCCACATATTTTCTTGACTTCTGTAGAACACGCATTTATAGTTTTCTCAAGAGATTTTCAGTGTGTAACAGAATACCATAGATTGACACCATTTCTCATTATATCATTATTATTATCTATTTAAATTACTTTAGCAAAACGAACAGGCCTTCTTTTGCATAAAACTCAAAGTACTGAGATGTCAACAAAATTCGCCCTCACTGCTTCTAAACAACTGTCATAATAAGTGCTTGTGAGAGTAGCTGAAGCTTGAGCCTGAGTGTCTGCATACTTACTGTGCACAATTCTTCATTTGAAGAGCTAGTTGTCCCCTGACAGGACTGGCCTTTGACATTCTTTGTCATCCTTCGAGTCTAAAGAATTTTTTTGCCCAATTCACTCTCTACCACCATGGCCCACATGGTCACCTAAAGCAAGTTAAGCACTTGCCTCTCTAAATAAGCTGGCTGAAATTACTTCTAATAAGAACTTGTGTGCATAGGCTGGCCTTCCACTGAAAGGTGTTGATAGGTGTCAATAGATCTTGTCTCAGAGCCTGTGGGACTTTGAGAAGCATCAGCTCTTCTTCAGGCCTTAATAAGGCAGCACAGATGTGCCCTTGTCTGAGCATGGCCTCTGTGTCTTATTGTACTTTGGCCTCCCAAGCACAGAGCCCCCTAACAGAGCAGGGCTGGGATTGCATTGGCTATGTAAGAGGGTCTCATTAAGAGAGGCAAACGAAAACCAGGGTCAAGGTACATAAAGGTGCCCTGAGTTAAGGAGCATGCTGCTAAGATGAGCTAGGAGCTCCTCCACAGTTCAGGGCTGCCCCTCCACTGTTCAGGGCTGCCCCCCACACTCCCTGACATGACCTCCTATCTCCAGCATTATTTGATGAAGCAGAGCTTGATAATTATTTTGCGTGGATGGAGAAGAGGGCAAGGGTGTGAAAGAAGAATGCCATTCGGAGGAAAAGGGTAGTAGGGGATGATAGAGAAGAAAAAGAAAAGTAGAAGAGGGAGAGAAAGAGGAAAGGAGAAAGAGAAGAAAAAAGATCAAAAGCAGGCCTTTCGCTTTTCATGCCTCAGAAGGCTCCAAAGAGGATAAGGAACAATCAGGCCTTGGGTCTTCTGTCCTCTCTAGCAATTAGACTCAGCTGATGAAGTGAATAGGATGAATGGCAGGGTTCAAGGCCTTTCTAGGATTCACACAACAGGGTGTGTTTTTCCCCTTCTCCTCCTTTATCTCTTTCTCCCCTCAGAGTGGCACAAATGCGGCTGAAATATTTCCAAATGAAGACAATGTGGTCCAAGGTGCCAAATCTTAATCACAGTGGCTGATGAGACTGAAGAGGAGAAAGAAAAGAAGGGAGGGAGGGAGTGCAGGAGGGGGAGAGGGTGTGATAGCTGCTCAGGAGTACAAACACATGCATTCAATTTTGTGCATCTTTGCACCTTATCATACCACCCAAAAAAGAAGGATTTACTTCTCAAAATCCCCTTTGTACATTTTCCGTTGTCCAGCTATACCAAAGAAATAAGAGAGAGAAAAATGTATCTCACATCATGACAGTTGCCACCGCAGTAGACTGAATGCACCTCACAGATGGCGCTTTGTCTGAAGCTGATAGTACGTTGGAAATCTGGACAGAAATGTATGGTGACTATGGATCAGCATTCTAAGACAGATAATATTACTTCAAACAAACAGTAACATAAATAAAAAGCTATATTGTAAATTCACATTTGTTTCGTAGTGCTCGGGGATTGGGGAATTTCCTCAAATCCAAAATAACAATAAACACGGCAATCAGTCTCCTTTTAACCTTTACTCCTTTTTCTAGATCATTCATCCTATTCTTTTTCATTTAACCCAAACTTAATTTACCGTGAGGGTAGGATTTTTTTCCCACCAACCCCACTGGTGTGGTTTTTATTTTCAGCCATTCCTAATACAGTATATGTCAGTAAGTGGCTGTGAAGGCCCGGTCCATGCCGCCTAACTGCACTAAAACCTTAAGATGCTTAGTGATATTCTTTAATCTGGCCCACTGATAATGTGTTTAAAGGAGCAATTCAGCTTTCCTAACTTTGAGGGTTCAAAGTCTCTGAGGCATGGGGTCAGAATGCCAATGAGCTAAATAAAGAGTAGCCAGAATGGGCTTTGGGAAGGATTTGAAACTTGGGCTTCTCAATCTCTTTGATCTAAATAGAGTTTCAGGCTACAATGATGCAGAATATCAAATGCTAAGAACTGCAACTCCGCCGGCATTTGGTATGTTAAATACACAGAATGCTCAATAATGTTTACATAATGGGCTTATTTCAACAGTGCGTTTTGGTAGGTGGCATTTTTGTGGCATTGGTAAAATGAAGGAGAGGAGAGGAAGTGCTCCTAACGATATTGGTAAACAGTCTACTAATATTATTAGCAACATGTTAGAATGATTTAATTCAGTAATTTACCTTTCAATTTTAATTGAAATATCAGTGTCAGAGTGAACTAATTCATTTCTTAGTTTGCATCCAACATGTAATTGACATGCGCTACAAAGTGAACAAAAAGGATATGATTACCTCTTGATGAATACAAATATTCTAAGATCAATAAAGGAATTTTGCTTTGAGAGAACCATAAAAGTGATCCACCAACAGACGGTTACAGACGAAATAATACAATAATAATCTCAAAACAAAATTCCATCAGTCTACACCTTAATTTTTTGGAATTACAGGTCACCTTTTCATCAACAGATCATTTACATTCTGTACAAAGGGCAATTAAGGATATGTTCCTGTTACAATAAACCTTAGCTTGTAAGCATGTGACTATGTTTGTGAGCCATAATAATATTAATTACAGTATAGTTTTTCAAGCACTTACAAGCTCTTCAGCATTTTTATTTATGCTATTACGTTACCTAATCTCCCTCGCTCTCTCTCTCTCTCTCTCTCTCTCTCTCTCTCTCTCTCTCTGCTGTGTGAGTTTATAAATATGGACAGATCTTACACAGGCGGAGTGCAAATTATAGTAATTAATTATAATAATTTATTTGCACTTCAGATCAGATTGTGATACAGCCCCATATATTCTACAACAATCCCATTGTTTTAAATGACAGAGTCAATGATTCCATAGTTGTGCTTGTAGTTTGTGCAATGATCATTCCAAATAACACTAATGAAATGTGAAAAGGAAGTAAGAATGCTCTAGATAATGGCTGTCTATTTTTAATTGTTCACATATTTTTTCTTTCCTCTGTTTCATGGCCATTACTTGGCAGTCAACACTTATCGGCAAAATCACCCAGGATTAATGGTCTAACTTGAGCTGGTAAAATTTTTTGAAGTTGTCCTGATTATCAGCGCAGGAAAAAGAAGAATGGTTATTTGTCATTGTGTTAGGCTGAAAGAAAGAGTAATCTAACAAAACACAAAGTTAAGTACACTATTAACCCTTCATCGGGAACACATTTAGTGGGGGGAAGAGGATGCCCAGATTGCTTTGTATACAGCTCTGTTGCTTTTTCTTCATTACTTGGCAATGGTGAGGCCCTAAAAAGGAAAAAGGGTCATCTAAATCTTATATATTGACATCAGCAGACATTTGTATCTCATTTACTAGAAGCATGAAATGTTTGAAAAGCCTATGCTAGGACCCAGGCCATGGCGAAGTGAGATAAGACATTAAAATGTAAGGTTTCCAAATTAATTTATTAATTTACATGACCAGTATCTCCAAATAATTTATATTGATATTTACAGTGAGCAGAGATAAGATATATATATAGATGATCAATATCATCACTTTTAAATCAAGAGGACAAAAATCATTCTCTAAAGAGACTTCGTCATTTTGAGAACAGAGATTTCTTGTGAAAATGTCAATTTGGCTTTGTCTTAATCATAATAATTCCAAATAATTTACTGTAAAAATTCTTATTTGGTGTTAGTATTAGTAGTCTATGTGTAGTGTAGGCCTTATTTGAATTCAGATGAATTGTCTGATATTAAAAAATATTAATCGGCCAAGAAGCCCACAGTATGATATTAAAAAGCAGTAAAAACTACCGCATGTAACCATGGTCACCCTAGCGTGGTCCACAGGACAGACAGGACATGACTTCCTGAGCGGGGGGCTATCTCTATGGCAGTGCTTCCTCTTCATCCCAGCCGCAGAGAGCAGTCATGCCCCTGCTTCATTAATCTTTAACAATACATTTTCTTGTCTCCCTCCTTCAAAGTATCTATTAGCTGCTCACTGCTATCTGTTTGGGGGCTATTTTCTTCCCTTTTCCCCATGAATGTTTGATATATTGGAGAGAGAATGATTGTTCACTGCAATGAGGCCAGCCCTTGGCCTCAGTAAGACAAATTGCTCTATAACGCCTAAATGGCAGTCAATGATAACTCATTCAAGTGACTTCCAATGGAGTGGCTGGAAAAACTGAGAGTAATGGTGGTGCATGGGAAAAAAATAGATGTTTGGTTCTCTGTAATTACTCCATTAGGGGGCTCTTCCTTAATCCACCAAACCACCGCAAGTGGTTTTCACAGCAGCAAACTGTAAAAACAACTGAATATAAACAAGCAAATCTCTTTTTCTTATTTATTTTTTATTTTTTTTATACAAGAGCACTGCAAAAACAAAACATCTAGTTACAAATTTGTGATTTGTCTGATCTCGTTTTAAAATAGCAATAAATACACACAAAAAGGCAATTTAAGGTAATAAAATAAATGACAAGACCAGTGCTGTTTCATCATATATTAAAGACAAGCATGTGGCTGGACATATTTGACCATTTCTGTTTCTCCCCAATATGAGAGCTGTTCAACTAGAAAGGGATGCACTAGCAAGACAAAAGAGGACAATCTGTCCTTTCAGGAACCTAAGTAACTCACTCTTCCCATCCCCAGACAAACATAATGATAACAATTTTTAGGCCATTTGGTGTCTGCTCCCACTGCCTGTAGCACTCTGGACAAAGACTAAGTAAAAAACTGCAGCAATATGGTCTTAAGGGTTTGATTTGACCAAACAATCTGCTTTCTTAAGTAGACTTTAAAAAACACAGCTACAAGTGGTGCCCACAGCTTTGCCACTAAGATGAGAATCGACCCTGTGCACCACAGACTGTACATCCCATCTGCTTGTATACCCATCTTGGATTCACTCTAATGGGTTTAAACCTGTATCCCTCTCGTTCTTGTTTCTCCTAATCTGTGCTCTTTTTCATTCCAAAAACAGCAAACTGTAATATATTGAGTTCTCTATTGATAAAGCAGACACCAAGACACAATGTGCCATAGATTCCTCTTTCTTCTCTTTGACAAAGAGACACAGGATTTTTTCAAGAGCTGACTAGAAAACATGCTACTGGCCCAAATGATGCCACTTTAACAACCCTGCAGTTTGTAGAAAAACGGTGTAATGTATGACATAACTTGGCTTTATTTTTAGCTTGAACTGCAGAATCCTATTTTTTTTTTTAAAATAGTCTTACATTTTTAAAGTTTTCTTTGAATAAGGAATGATGGATGGACAGGCAGACAGATCCTGTATAACGTGTGTGTGTGTGTGTGTGTGTGTGTGTGTGTGTGTGTGTGTGTGTGTGTAAATATACACTACCAGTCAACAGTTTTGAAACACTTGATTGAAATGTTTCACATGATCTTAAAAATCTTTTGATCTGAAGGTGTATGCTTAAATATTTTCAATTAGTTTTGTAGATAAATATAATTGTGCCAACAAATTCATTTATTTTATTATAAAACTAACATTTAATAAAAAAAAAAATTTGGACTTGGACCAAATAATAAGTGCCCAACAAGCATCCCAGGGTGATATCTCAAGAAGTTGGTTGAGAAAATGTCAAGAGTACATTTCTGCAGATTCTAGGCAAAGGGTGACTACTTTCAAGATGCTAAAATATAACACAGTTTTGATTTATTTTGGATTTTGTTTAGTCACAACATAATTCCCAGAGTTCCATTTATGTTATTCTATAGTTTTGATGACTTTACTATTATTCTAAATTGTGAAAAAGAATTATAATAAAGAATGAGTAAGTGTTTCAAAACTTTTGAAAGGTAGTGTATATGCAATTGAAACTGTTAAATAAGCTATTTAATAAGTTATTTAGCAGCTATGTATGTAGAAAAGCTGCATAAAGTATCCTGTTACATAGCTTGTATTTTTTAAGATTTGAACTGAAGCACAGTATCCAATCTTTTTTTTTTAAGTCTTAAAATTTTCAAGTGTGTGTTCATATATGTATGTGTGTGTGTACATAATACAAACTGTAAAATAAGATATTTTAGTTAGCAAAGTAAAGATCCTCCGTTTTTCTTTAAATGGTTTCAGTATGTAGTTGTGTGTAACTCGTATGTAGGCTATGCGATTAAACCCATTTAATAAGCTTTTTATTATTATTAGTCTTATTATTTTACATTATTTAATATATATCTTTTTTAAGAGAAAGCAAACAGTTTATTAGTATGATATATTATGAAAAAGTATATGGTGTAAATTCAAAGATTACGTTTTAACTTCAAATTAACTTCCTACCTGAATTCCATGAAATGGCAGATGCAGTTCTCTATCTATGGCAGACGATGTGATCCGCTTTCCTGTTACCTTGGAGCTCTCGCACGTCATTTTCGCGGGCTGTAGCGCCGCTTACTGGATTTGTTTGAGCCCTATCTGCTGAGTTCTGTTATTTAGTAATGAGAGGAGGAAAGCTGGAACCGCGTGTCCTTCTCCCACCTCTGTTGTTCTGATGTTCCTGAATAGATTTGTAATTCTCGTGCTTTTATCTATTTATTTGCCAATATAGTGCCCATCATAACGGCCAGATACTGACCACACACACGCTGCTTTCCTCAGTTTACCTCACATAGTGACCAACGCGGTGAGTATAATACCTACCTGTTCACATCAAATTAAGTGTACGAAAAAATACACAAGTCGAATCAACAATCTTTGACAATCTTTCAGAACTTTTGGTATTCTGATAACACGAGTGAAGAATCTAGATATACCGAATCGTGGGAGCTGCCTGGCTAGTGTAGAGACACACACACACACACACACACACACACACAAAAGGAAGGCACAGCTTTGTTATACATTTAAGCTCTTTCAAGCGTCTAAAGTATCGATAAGTCCTGCATTTTATTATTTCAGCTCAATTGTGTAGTGTTTATTTTACAAAGTTGAGGAATGAAATAGAAAATTGCGATCATATCTCATAAAGTGGAGCTTTTTGTAATTTTACATCTCATTTTGGCTATAAACTCAGCTGTAAATAGAGGCTACTTGTGTCTCTGTTTAAAATGCCTCTCACGTATTGCCATTTTAAAATCTTAATGCTAAAATACTATGTATAATATTAATATGCTATCAAAAAACTGAGTATAATGTACCACTTGGCATAGATCTTTTGGTAAACCCAAATTCATGTGGACATTTTCTGACAAAACTGATGTTTTTCAAGAAGGGCAAGGTAAAAGACTTCAAGAGAACCGTGTGTGTTCTGACCTGCTTGAAAAGTGAGGTTTACCTTGATTAGCTTTGATTGATTAATTAATAACAGAGCATTGAACATGCATGCTGAGATCTAACTCAGGTGGGGGGTGGGGTTAGGTTGAATGCTTTCTGGGGTTTGTAATTGTGTGCAGCTGGGTGGCCTGGTGGAGTAATGGAGAGAGAGACAGAAAACAGAGAATGGCCTCCTGCTCTTCGAAGCAGCCTGTCGCAACATGTCCGCCTGATATCACCTCTCTCAACACCTTGCCATGCAGGATGAGACTGCACAGATTTAATGGTTTCAAGCCATATGTTGAAGAGCACTCTGTGTGTGTGTGTGCACTTCTTCACAGAAATGGAAGCCTTCTAGAAAATCTATTGCTTTGGAAATTTTGATGTATGTTGACCCAAGCTATGCATTGTTTCAATTGCTTATGCTTGATTATTTTTATTTAGCAAAATATTTTATAAACCTTTGGAGTTTAATATTTCATTTTATAATTTTAATGCATTGTATTTTTTGGTTTTAAAAGCGCAAACATGAAGAGAGGGTCTGGTCTAGTTTTCTCAAAGATCAGTGTCTGTTATCTAGCATGGCTCTAAAACATGTTTGCTTTAAAGGGATAACAGTCTGTTTAATAAAGGCTCAAGTGATGTGTTTTGAAGCTAAGTGATACAGAGGAGGCTGGAGATTGGCAGTCTTCAGGATGTGTGAAAGAAGTACAGGTGAAGAAAAGAGATGCTTTTCTTAAAAACAACAACAAAAATCGAGGTTATGGTGAGCAGAGCTGGACAGGTAATCTGGACTGGTAATCTGGTCATTTTCCCGTTGGGCCGACGCACTTTAGGGCCGATCAGGTGCAGAATGGCCATTGGGAGAACCGAGCGGGCCGGTGGTTCGGCCTCGAAACATGCAGAATGTCCCGCAATAAGCAAAAATGAGCTGCTGCGTTATGCAGGATGGGCCACAAAATGGCGCTGCAATATGCAGAAAAGGACAGCAAAATCCGCTCAACAGCTGGGCCAGTTGCCAAGTAAAATCCAGGCTCGATTTTTCGGTGAGGCACTTTCAATGGAAGTGAATGGGGCCAATTTTTAGATGGTTTGAAGGCAGAACTATAAAGCTCATAATTTTATTAAATCACTTACATTAATTATTCATTAAAAAGTATTGTTTGATCTGTAAAGTTATTTAAATAATTGTTTTAGGGTTTACAGTTATGTTGTCATGGCAACACAGTTTTAAAATTGGATATAACTGTACGCAGAAAAGGTTGGTGATTTTATTACAATAAATCATGTATATTGTTTACATTTTGTGGCTATACTTTTGAAACGATTTGTATTTTAATAATTATGGATTCACATTCACTACCGAAAGTGCCTCACTCTAACCCAGCAATTTATTTGTTTTAAACGAGGGACAATCAAAATGAATTTTTTTTTGTAATTTGCATTATCCCACAAATGCTGTCGATTGAGCTTAGCTTGTATTGAACTCAGAATATTCACAGTTCTAAAAAGTTATACAAATGATCTCGACATACAGTCTATGTCCAGTCTAACAACATGTAACAGCTTGACCTAACCAGATGCGACGCGATAAGATTCCAGCAACGAGCAGTCTGTCTGTCCACACCAGGTGCGATGCCACACCGCGATATTCATACACTAAAATTAGGATAATTGACAGTAAAATTTAGAAAACGTAGCAATCACAGATAGAACAGTACGCTTATTGAACGCAACAAATTTTCTCACATAAGCACCGTAACACTTTCTATGACAAGCCCTGAGGGGATAAATAAACAATCATAGACAGGGCAAAGTTACTTTATGAATCACATCCTTATTCAGTCTGTTACGAATGTTTTTGTCCACATGGTACTCCTGTTGTTATTTTGTTGATCTCCAGTGACAGGGTAGAAGAGAGAAAGTCTGAATTAGTCTCTATGTCTCCCCACTGCTATTCTGAAACTGTGTGTGTGTGTCCTGTGTACACATGTTTATACTACATTGTGGGGACCAAATGTCCCCAAAATGGATGAGATCACCTACCTTGTGGGGTCCAGTCAGCAGTCCCCTTGAGGGAAATGGTTTATTAAACATACTAAACATAACAGTAGGGTTAGGGGATAGATATTATCGTTAGATATGTATAAAATCCATACAATGCATGGAAGTCTATGGAGAGTCCTCACAATGATATAAAAACGTGTGTGTGTGTGTGTGTGTGTGTGTGTGTGTGTGTGCGTGCTCCGGCTAAAGAGAACATGACCTCAAGTACAACTTTTCGTCACCCTCGGCCAAAATGAAGTTGTTCTGAACCTGGCTAGTGAGATGCCAGCTTTAATATAGTGTTTAAAAAAAAAAAAAGACCCATTTGTTTGTCACGACAACACAGAAACCATTTCAAGAATAGAAAGCCCTGTCGCTCGTCATTGGTCACTGCTAGTTAAGACAAAAACTCTTATTAACATGGAAAAGATACCTTTTATTATGTGTCGCGGCTGGAAGAGTACACGATATGACACAAGGAATCTTTCTCTCTCTCTCTCTCTCTCTCTCTCTCTCCCAGCATACTCATTCTTTTTTTTATTTGTATGGCGTAGTTCTATTTCTCTTGTTTTTGCCTGGAAACTGACAATAACGTTTGTCAGTAATAATTGTATATTTGATTGCATTTTGAAATTTCATAATTTACATGATGTTATTATTTGTCGCTTGCCAGCATGTAATATTATAACCAAAAATATTCCAACATCATCAGGCAGCCGTTTTGCCAACTGGCTAATGTTGGACTCACAACATCTGGTTTGTTCAACATTAATTCATATCAAAGGCAAAATGGAATACATTTAAGTGTGCGATTGATCAATTTGGCAACTATGCAGATGATGTTATGATAGATTTATTTGAAATGTATTTTGTCTCTCAAAACAATCACTGCCAAAATTGTGCCTCATGATTAGGTCATTGTAAGCACGCTATGCTTAATGAACACGGACTACTCATAGCGTTTAGCACAAGCTAGACTGCTCTGTTTTTGGATCGCTGCATCACGACAGCCTGGTAATAACACAGCTGTGGCGTTATGTGACATCTCTAAGCATGGATCCAGGATCTTTGCTCCCCAGGTTTCGGGTGCCACTCAAGCCCTCCCTGTGAAAAGCTGTTTTTCATTTGATGCTCCAGCCGTTGGTTATTGTCAGCATATTCGAGAGGTCTTAAGTCCTGAAATGAGTTCTGTATTATTTTAGACTGGCTTGAATATTGCACGGCAGGAGGCTGAAAATGAGACCTTCCATCAAAAGATTGCCTGCAGCGCGTTCTACTCTGTGCAGCATTCGGGTCTCACACAGAGTGAAAACACACTCTTTGACCACACAATTATATATTTATTATCAACTCCTTTGATGATTTTTTTTCCACCTCTATTCTTTACCTGATTTTGGTAGCTGAAGTGGAGTAGAATGGAAGTGCTTCTAAGCTGGAGTAAGAATGTGGGCTGCCTTGTGGTTTCGGGCTGTTAAAAGATTAGAGAAAATGTAGACAGCTAGTGCAGGCGGAATCAAGTGAACCATAAAATAAGGTGTTTTCTCACCTCCCTCTACTCATGTGCACATCCCAGACAAGGTTTAACAGTCTTGCAGTGCCTGTTTTATAAATGAATTAACCGTGGCAGTTGTTCAGCTGCATACGAATAAAGGGTTCGCCAGATGTGTTCTTAAATTCATATTTTAGTTGGTGCAGAAAATGTACCTCTGCAATATTTTTTATTCTTATTATTGTCCTTTTCCGTGTCTGTCAATAAAAATGGATATGAGAGATGACAGGAAATTATATGCAAAGTGTTTTGAAATGTCAAAGCCAAATTGAACATCGTCCGATGAATTATCAAATCTCTGGCATCCTGTTGTTTTGAACAAAAAGTTAGAATTTATGTCTATGTAACCTGTTTGTTACTTCAGCGTCCAATCGTTTAAAAACTTAAATTCAGATCTCATCATAATTTTTTTCTATTGAGCTGTGAAAGACTGCTTTACACAAACATCTCAGTATTATCTGTAATACATCAGAGGTTATTGTATGGTTTTCTGTGCTGAAATGGATGGATGTACTGGATAACAAAACAAATTTCACTTTTTCTCCAATGCTCTTTTTCAACAGAAACCATCAAAACACTTAATCACAGACTGAGATTTTTAAAAAAAAGTACTAGTTTTTGTCAAATCGTAAGCCATGATTAGAGAGGAATACATGCAAGAACAATAGCAATCATATTCCAGGGATACTCATTTAAATTTCATGAAAACACCTGTCAGTGCTGTACAATATGCACTAACCTATTGTAAAGGCTAGTTCTATTTAGCTTGCGTTGAGAACGGGATACCATTTGTATGGAAAAATACTGCTTTCAACGGGGAAGAGTCATAGAACAAACCCCTGGACTTAATCAAGTCGACTTCAACTGCCTGCTACCTTTGGGATGGATCCATATCTCTTTTCCTTGGTAGAAATGGTGATGATGGCAGGCAGAAGTGTCTTTTGTGTCTAGTGAAGATATTGAGTGTTTGAAGCGTTAACATGGATACTAAGCCTCTGGGGCAAGCGGGTAAAGGCAGTGTGTCACACTACGCGATGGGACTTGGATCTTTACTTCCCCTCTGCTGACCTCTGACCATGGCTGGTTTTCAGGATTGCACTGCTTCCCAGTTCTCTGAGGCAATGTCAACTTTGATCGTATAAAAATCGCAATGCACAAAAAAAAACATTACATCACATCAAAATATTTTTGCCACAACACTCAAGCTGTATTTGTTACATTGTAGATTTTCTGTTTAAAGTTTTGGAAGATGAAAACATTTTTAACAGAACATTTTCAGCAAAAATGTACTTTTACATTTTGATCTACATTGTCGGGATGCACCATTAATCAAAATCAAAGCAAATTGCAGCATGACCTTGTGCGATTATTTAACCGCAAAGGGCTGCATTTTAATTCAATATATAGTTTGTGTTCGCTGCCTGCTTCAAAGCTCCAGATTCACTTTAATTTCACTTTTGCATAATTCCATAATTCTGTTTGGCCAATACAAGTTAATATACAAATACAAATACCCCATGGCAACAAGCATTTGTGGACCGAGAAGGAGACGGTGTTAAAATGAGGATAATGTTATTCACAGTTGTGAACTCTGCTGCAACCAGAAACTCTTCCTGCAGTTGTCAGCCAAAATAAAAGCTCAACAGTTTAGAAATCTTTGGTTTAACTGGACCATATAGCAACACCCTGTTCAAGTTAAGATTTTATTGAAGAAATATTACTTTTGTATGCTGGTAATAGTAGTAGTAATAGCACTACTACTAATAATTTATATTTTTTTAAGATACATTTTTACAAAAAAATGTGATGATCTGTGGGTTGAGAACCTGTCACAAATTGCACAAATACAGGTACACAGTGGACAGGTACAATGTGACTATGAAGACAGATTTAAAAAAAAAAATTCTGAAGTGAAAAAGGTCTGAGTCTGGTTATTTTTAAGAGGAGTGTGAACCCTTAAAGAGTAGTCCAAGTCTTTTTTATTGGCAGTAGAGAATGGGCAAAACATTACCTATTTTTGTCAAAAAGAATAGCTAACTAGTATTTTGTTGATCATATCTTATGTTATAGTGTTTTTCTTTAGTATATTTCTATTTACTTGTTTTATGTTTCACCTGATGTGGAACAGATCTCGGTTAGACAACTCTTCCAAGCTCCACATGTTTGTGTGTCCTTTGTAGCTCTATTTGTGCAGTGGCCAGACTGACATGATCCATTGGGGCCACACAAAAAATGTCTTTCCAGCTGCACTCCAAACGAGGTTGTCGGCTACATTCCCCATCCTCACTGGCTCTTGCTTTTCCTGCCTGTGTGCAGCCTGACCCTTTTCCTTTTTCCAGGCTACAGTGGCCCAATGCAAAGGAAGCTTTCAATGGCACTGTCTGCTTGAATCAAGTCAGGGGCCTTTTTTATACTCGGCTCAAAGATCATAGCAAGTTGAAATCAGGGAGGAGGATGACCCTTCCCTCCAGGCTTGATCGGATCTCAGCCCAGTCAAAGCCGGTGGGGTTGTGTCTCTGTGTGACCAAGTCTCTACGGGACCAGGCTGTGTGATAGTGGAAATGAAAGAGGGCACCAGCATGAGCTGCAGTATTGCAGTGTCAAGCCCCATGTCCCTGCAGTCTCCTGGAGCAAACGGGGGAGGCAGAGGACACAGCCACCAGGGCTGCAGGCTCGCAGCCAAACCTAAAGACTTTGAACTTTGGGATCAGGTCAGGCCTATGATAAAGGGTAGATAAAGAGGAATGAAGACAAAGAGTGGTGTAGAAAGGCTAAATATTCATTATAACATGCCTGACATGGTTAAAGGCCTATCTGTGTACAATTCAAACATTGTACCATGACACATTTTTTTCAGTTTCTTTCTTTTCCTTTGCTCACTGTTACTAATTATAAAACTGTAAATATAACATCTAATTCTATTAGTTTAGTTTACAATTGATCAGTCATATCCACCTGTGTGGACAGGCATGCCATGCATAGATGCAGCTAGACAGTGTAGGACATTGTTGGCTCACATGAGTTTCACTGCTGAGCACGGACATTAGTGTGCAGTCTCATACTTCACTGGTGCATAGATTAAGCCCATCAAAGCCGACCATCATGCCAGGCTTCTCTTCACTGTAAATTTAGCTGGAGGTTTTGATGGCGGGAGCTAACAGTCCTCATGTTGACACATAGGATTATTCCCTCTGTGATTTTGACCCTGCCCCTGCTTGACTTGCACACCCCCCTAACACACAAACACATGCACACATACACAAATATATCTCTCTCTCACCCGAGATCAGTGCATTCATTAAAGCTAACATATTGGCTTAAAGATGGCTTCTCTTTACATAAAGGCATGCAGGTTTTGTGGCGGGCCCAGCGTACGAGGTAACAGGCTGAATTTTAAACGTGACAGAGCCTCGCCTTCCCATTGACCTCACTGAAAAAGCTCAGTGATCTCATTCTCCGCTTCACTAGAATGCTGCTGATTCTCTCTCTTGCAATGTTACCCTTGCTTTAAAGAGAGCCTCTGTAGAAGCTGACAATAGCATATCACTGCAGGCTACTTTTCTCTGTATTCCGTTAAAATAAGAGTAAAGGAGAAATGGCTTAATTCGTATGCCTTTGATATGGAGATCCATGCTGACCTCCTGTTTAAGCACTTCAAAGAAAGAAATTAACTGCCAGAAAACATAATCCATCTAAATATGTGCAAACTCCAGACTAGCAGGAGGTATGGCGAGGGCTGCATTGCACCTCTTTGTACCCTATTGCTTTCAATTCTCTTGGAAAGGACTTTCAATTCATTGTTGTTGCTAATTTGTTATTATTAATTGTAAGAGCTTTTGTAACTGAAAATGTGATAGCATTATGCTTGTAATCATCAAATTCTTTCAAATTTAGAGAGTTTGTTGGCATTACCTCTCAGTGAGATAATAATGATATATCCCTTGTAAAAACTATTTGATTTAGATCATTTCCAGCACTGTGGTGCTCTCCCTTCCCCCTGAAGCCTGTGTCCCTGCAGGGGGTGCCGGTAAATTGATATCACAAGGCTCCATAATCTGTAAATCGACCTTGAATTATCTTCAGGACTGGAGACCTGAGGTGATGGAAGGGCATGGAGGCAACTGCCATGCATGAAGTACGTAATATGGCTCAAAGGCCAAGATCAGATGGACTTGAACTGCTACACTGCAGCCATGTCTGCAAAGTTGCACATTAGGCTCTCTAGAACAGAGGATGTGAACATCCTGTTCCATCCACTTCCGCTCAGTACTGTGCTGTTTTGGGAAAAACAGAGTTAATCGGGTGTGTCTGAGGCATTTGAAAACATTTCTTCAGGGGAATCAGTTGGAGCAGGAAAGAGGATATCTTCAGCTACCGCAGTAGTTGTACACACAACAGCAGACACAAAAGAGCGTTTTTGACTCCTGGAGGATTTTGCCTTGTTTCCAGCACTGAATGAAAGGAAAATTTATGTCAGGTCTTCAGTTATGGGAATTTACATTTATGGAGTGCTTGGGAAAATGTGGTGGGCCTTTTAAGTGTTATTTCCCCTTCAGCTTTAAATGAAGGGGCATGGGCATTAAAGTGACACCACTCTCATCAGCTATTAACAATCATTTTAAGAGTTTCTGTCAGTATCACAGCACCATGCCAGTCAGTTGAGCATAGCTAAAAAGTCAGTGTTTAGAGACCCTGGAAAGATATTTTAGGCAATGGTTATTTGTTGTCCACACATTGCTCTTGGCACATTAAAAAAATCTACAGGACACATTGAAAACAGTCTTTTATGTTCTTTAAAGATGTTAATGCATGTATGGCTGCTTGTACTCGTAAGTGTGTGTGTATATTCAACCTAAACAAAGCCAAAATGAGTACAGAATGTAAAATAAATCAAGCCTGATGTTAAAAGTTTAGTGTTTGATTTGAGTGTTCATAAATTGTTTGTAATAGTTAATACTTTTCCACAAAGCATGGTTGACTTGAAATGGTTACTTTAATATCATAAATCTGAAGTGCAGCTCCAAGTTTTCCTTCTGCATAATGTAGATTATATAATGTATAACAATGTATAACCATATAGCCCAAAATAGAATTCTTAGCATAGCCAAAACAGACTTTTTCCTGAGAGACCCAGCCTCAGGTCAAAGGTGAAAAGTCACCCCATTGTCTAGTCATGTTTCATTCCCCATCACTGTAATGACCTTTAGATGGAAACATCAGTAAATGGAGGCCTTGTGATACCTCTGCATTTTCACTGGCAATATGGTGAGATTGTTATCAAAACGGCCTCTTTTGGCCACCCTTGGCCTCTGACATGTTCCTTGTCATGTGGAGGGACAAATGGTTCCATTTTTACCCTTTGCAAGATTTAGCTGGAGGACAGGATGATGAGACCTTCAAAGGATGAGGGCAATATGTCATTCAGAGGCATTTCAAATGTGTGGACTTATTTTCAAAATGTAATTAGCACTATCAGCTTTAGATAGAAGCAGGGACCATAGAGAAATGTTAACACTGGCTTTCAGAAAATATTTTCCAAAGGGTAGGTTTACTGACCTTTTGAATACTGTATACATTAAAATATGCATTGTTTTTCTCTTTTAACTTATGTCTTTAAAAATGCACAAATACATTCAAGCTTTAAAAACTGGGTGAAATTAGGAAATTCTTAGACAGAGCTGATTATAATGTGTATTGTATTGATTTTTGAGTGTCCAATTATTCCACAGCAACTACTCCACTCCATCATAAATGTAGGTGCTAGATTTCTTACAGCAATAAATTACAGTAAACAAGATATGTTGAAATGGATATACACATGGATATAATGTAATAAGAATTATTTAACTGATATTAAATAATTTCACTAAAGGAATACACAATGTTTTTAAATAAGGATGATTTATGGTTCATGAAATGTTTTACTTTAAAGGGTTTAATGAAAGCACACGGAGAGATTTTTTTTTTTTTTCAACTCTCCAGCCCAGTGGTTGCCAATTTAAGTCACCTGATCAAAAGCATGTTTACCCTAATGCTGACCTCAAAGGTCAAGTAATCAATACATATGATTGAGTGGCCCACTGTGTTTTGTTCATTTGAAATTACACCCCCTTATTTTTTATCTAGGCAGGAAGCCTGTGTTAAAGATCACAGCAAATCTACCACAACAAATGGGGCCCTATAATGTGTCAGACGTTTTGAGTTTGATGTAGGTAAGTACTGTATGATGGTTTTCATATCTACATTAAAATAAAATAAAAAAAGAGGGGGTCATTGTAGACCTTGTTTAAAGAAATTATTTGCCTTTTTAATTGAATGGTTTGACATCTGGTAAATGTAACATTAACAACAGCTTATGATATATACAACAGGTACAACATGTGAGACCATTAGTAAAAATAATACTATTCTGTATTTTTATTATATAAAAAAAGAATTGCAAATTATATTTTCAGCATAACAATTGATTTTAGGATCTTAGTAGTTAGTATGTTCCTGTTTTGTTGTAATTACAACATGCACTTGAGCTGGTACCTAATAATCTATTTTATTCTATCATGATTTAATAATGTTCCGAAGAGCATCCTGTGTTGTTCAGTGGAGGTAAGGAAATCTGACCTTTTGTACAAAGGTGTTCCTGTGGTCAATGTTATTTAATTTTTTTAATTAATGATCTAGAAATAGTACAGAATCTTGAATATATATATACTGGCAGCCAAAAGTTTGGAGATTTTGCTGTTTTGGAATGAAATTGGTACTTTAATTCACCTAAGTAGCATTCAACTGATTACAAAGTATAGTCAGGACATTACTGATGTAAAAAAAACGGCACCATCACTATTTGAAAAAAGTTATTTTTGATAAAATCTAGACAGGCCGCATTTCCAGCAGCCATCACTCCAACACCTTATCCTTGAGTAATCATCCTAAATTGCTAATTTGGTACTAGAAAATCACTTGCCATTATATCAAACTCAGATTAAATCTATTTGGTTCGTTAAATGAAATTTCACATTGTCATTGTGTTTGTTTTTGAGTTACTACAGTATGAAATAGACTGGCATGTCTTGAGGTCAATATTAGGTCAAAAATAGCAAAAAAGAAATTGCTTTCTCTAGAAACGTGTCCGTCAATCATTGTTTTGAGGAATGAAGGCTATACAATGATTGAATTTGCAATTTTTTTTTTTTAAAGGTTTCATCCAAAGTTGTACACTAAATTTTTAAACAGTATTGAAGGAGTTCCCATCTATGTTGGACACTTATTGGCTGCTTTTCTTTATTAATTGGTCCAAGTCATCAATTTCAAAACCTTTTTTTTTTTATTATTATTAAATGTTAATTTTATAATGAAATACATTTATTTGATGGCACAATTATATTTTTGTCTACAAAACTAATTTCAAACATTTACACCTTCAGATCAAAAGATTTTTAAGATCATGAGAAACATTTCAGTCAAGTGTTTCAAAACATTACATTTATTATACACCAGATTTGTAATTTTGTACTCAGACCTCCCAGAACCTGCACTGTACAGGAACCCTGCTAACAGCCACAATCCCCATGAGTCAGTCTACCTCATGCCCATTGCTGAGCTTTGCTGTTCTGTTGCACTGCTGCAACATGCACCCATTAACCACTATTACCAGCTCAGGCCATTTCATGGTCAAAGAGCATTTCAGTGCTAGCCTTTTCTGGGATCCCTGGGGCTACAAAATCCTCCACGTGTCTTTAAAACATGTGCATGCTAAAGCTACATTCCCAGTTTATTGCACTCTGACACTGCATGATCAATCGTGTTACTCTGGTATGAACAGCACACTTTGTCATCATATGTACATAGAGAGGAAATGCATTCACTACATTAGTTTACGTTACCATAATGTAAGTTCTTGGTAGTGCTTCATAGCTCTCAAACATGATATTTCAGAAAGCATGTGTGTATGATAATAACCAATTCTTTGGCTAATGGTCAACGTGATTTGCCAAGAAGGACGTGTTCGTGAATGAACACCATTGTTTGCCCTGGAAAAAATTCCTGTCAACAAATCAGATTTAATGGGGTAGGAAAAATTGTAGGTTTAGGTTTGGGGATGGTGTATGGTTATGTGTTCGTACACCACTCTTAATTAATCTATGAATCCCCTCTGTTTTTATGGATGTTTAATGATTAATGGATCAAATTAGCAATGACAAACTATGCACTTGCACTGTACACTATGCACTCGGCAATCTGGTGTATTATTAAAACATTTTTAAGTCTAGTATTGTCTATAGAGTATACAGATATTTTACTGAACAAAAGCATTTCCTGGTTATGAGCTGACGGAAGTGACGTTTCAAATGCACACAATGTGTTGCCACCAGGTTTAGTGCATAAGCTAACCTCAGTCTAACACTTTCATTTTAAATAACGTACATATTCACACAGCATGGGGTGAGAATAAAGCATTAAACTCACATATACTGATGCTGTCTTCACAGATGTTTCAGTAATTGACACATTCACAATTTATTATGATTGTTTGGTCAGGCCAAATTTGTGTCCAGGTAACTCCACCCCTTCTGCTACGTAGATGAAGCCATGACTTCTGAGTGCATAAAATGTTCCAAACACATTTTAGTTTTTTTTTGTTTTTTATTGAGAAAGTACATCATACAAATACTTATATACTCATCTTTTTGCTGTATTTTCAGTGTGAACACACTACTCACACTACTTGCACTACAAAATGGCACAGAATAGTATAGAAGTATGCGATTTGAGATACCGCTTTAGTTTGTGGTCTAGTGGACCAACAAAGATGCTGGTCCGGGAACATGGCTTATTTGGCAAAATCACAGCGACCTGTGTTTACCATATGCTGTTTACGAAAGAATATCACCATAATGAGACCATGATAGATACTCACAGTGATTCATGGAACTTCTGAGATCTGTTCAGAGATCAATATGGCTAGAACAGGAATGCTTTTGAGTTAAAAGTCTGCAGTGAGTACAATCAACAACGTTCAGCCTTGCATAGTCTGGAAATTATATCATGACCTTTTTACTTGCAATATACAGAAAACATTAGTCTCATAAAACTCATTGCTATTTAAGGCCATCTAAACAATGATATAAACGTGTTAAGTGTGTAATGATGTTATGTGAATGCTGTAAGCTAATATTTATGCTTAGGCAGGTTCATAATTGGTTCCAAATGCAAACATTCTGACCTCTTTTGGACCCAGCCCCCAGATTTTTCCTTGCAAGATTACCCAATCACAAATCTGAACATCTGGAACACCTCAGAAATAAAGTAATCAAAATCAACGTCAAACTGCTCTATGAAGTTTATCCCCCAGAGAGAGAGAGAGAGAGAGAGAGAGAGAGAGAGAGAGACCAATCTGGCTTAAATCCTATAGCATTTTTCTATGCTATATGATCATTTATTTCAAAATACATCTGTTGTCAGTGCGTCTTAGAGTGCTTGGCTCAAAAGTTAAGTAAATTCTGAAATGAGATTGACGGTACTGTGTTACAGTTTCCTTGCTGAGATATAAACCTGGATGTCTCCCTTTTTCCCCACCGGAAAAATTCTGCATAGCCAGATTTGTTGTAAAAAGTTGTAATTGATCACTGTTATCTCTGAGCGCCGCTCTTTTCCCTTCTGGCAAGTTCTCTCGCTTTCCATATTGCTCCTGCCTGAGCTGAGAGAGAGAGAGAGAGAGAGAGAGAGAAGGTGAAAAACAGGCTGCTGATTGAGGCTGGCAAGGCAGTGAAATTCTGTAGTTTTTCTACACTGTGTGATGGAGAGGGAGTGAGTGGAGGTGGTGGGTGGGGGGTAAACCCACCCACTGTCAAAATACACACAAACTTAACAGCCCATGGAGCACTGACAGTCACCACAGCTGTACATTTTACGCTATGTGAAGACCAATAATTAGCACCCAGATTTAAGCAAGGGAAGGAGGGAGAGAGAGATAAAGAGCAAAAAAAAGAAAAATATGCACACATACATGTTTCCATCCATTACATTGTCTTCCATGGCTGTACTCAATCCACAGCTCCCTCCCGCTTAGTCTCTCTCTCTCACTCTCTCTGTGAGAGGACAGAGACAGGCAGTGATTTCATATGATTTGTGTCACTGTTACAGTTGTCAGCTTGAAGCTGTCAGAAATGAGCCACATTCTTCCTGTGTGAATGCAAACATGCCAGTCCTGCCTCGTACGAGACACTAGGATGGCAGTCCAGGAATATCTCAGCATGTGCTTTTCTTCCTCTGTAACCAGACAGCTGTTTGGGTATATTGTTCAAAGGCAATGGTTGAATATTTTATACGGTGAGCTGTGCCTAAACTATAAAGATGGTTTGAAGAGGAGAGAATTGAGCATAGATTATCCACACTGCATTTTTAAGGAAACAAAGATATATTTTCCCTGTTTGCCTGCCATTATCAGTAAAATTTCCACTGCTACCCATTGACAGTTCAGTCTTTAAGTGAAGGCGACCAATATTTCAGTTTTCAAATAAAATGTCAGTCTATGCTAAGATCCATAGGCTATTGGCATTCAGGTGGGAAAATGGAGACTGCTGCTGTGTATTTTGTCCTACAGGCAACTATGGCAGGACGAATCAGTAGGCCTATAAGGACAAAACTAGCTGTCAAAGGAGATGGAGAGCCTGGCGAAGCACATTGACTGATTGTTAGCATTAGCGACTATGAGTGTGATTAACATGCCAACTCCTGCTGGAACTCTTCAGAAAAAACTGGGCAGAAAGAGGTGTGTGTTGCTTAAAAACTAAACAGAGGTGACTATTTGTCGCCCTCTATTTTAAAGCATAGAGTGCCCAGACCGGGCATGCGGTCTGTTGCGGCAGAATGAATGGCTTTGTGATTCCAGGTGCGAGTACGTTTATTTTTCAAGCATACACTGGCGTCCAAAAGTTTGGAATAATGTACAGATTTTGCTCTTATGGAAATAAATTGGTACTTTAATTCACCAAAGTGGCATTCAACTGATCAAAAATTATAGTCAGGACATTACTGCACCATCACTATTTGAAAAAAGTAATTTTTGATAAAATCTAGACAGGCCCCACTTCCAGCAGCCATCATTCAACACCTTATCCTTGAGTAATCATGCTAAATTGCTAATTTGGTTCTAGAAAATCACTTTTATATCAAAGCCATTATATCAAACACAGTTGAAAGCTATTTGGTTCGTTAAATGAAGCTTAACATTGTCTTTGTGTTTCAGTTGCCACAGTATGCAATAGACTTGCATGTCTTAAGGTCAATAATAGGTTTAAAATGGCAAAAAAGATACAGCTTTCTCTAGAAACGCGTCAGTCAATTATTGTTTTGAGGAATGAATCACATGTCCTCAGCTAACATCTTCATTGAATTCTACCTGCTCAACACCAGTTTCATGTTCAACAGTAAAGAGAAGACTCAGAGGTGCAGGCCTTATGAGAATAATTGCAAAGAAAAAGACACTTTTGAAACAGAAAAATGAAAAGAAAATGTTAGAGTGGGCAAAGAAACACTGCACAACCGATAACTGGAAAAGAGTGTTATGGATCTTAACTCCATTCAGCTTTTGTGGGATCAGCTAGATTGTAAGGTTCATGAGAAGTGTCAGACAAGACAGCCACATCTATGGCAAGCGCTACAGGAAAACTGGGGTGAAATGTCACCTGAGTATCTGGACAAACTGGCAGCTTGAATGCCAAGGATCTGCAAAGCTGTCAATGCTGCACGTGGAGGATTTGTTGATGAGAACTCTTTTAAGTTGTTTAAGAAGTTCTGAACATTTTCACATTATTAATGTCCTGACTATACATTGTGATCAGTTGAATGCCACTTTGGTGGATCAAAGTACCAAATCTGTACATTATTCCAAACTTTTGGCAAGTGTAAATATGACTACAGTATGTAAGCAGGCTTTAATGAGCTTGTTGTGTGGGTTGTGTGAGAGACAGAGGCTGAGACAGTGTTTTAGTTCTGCTCACACATAATTGCTGCACTACAATTATTTTTCTAGTTTGAGAAGGCCCCAACATCTGCTTGATTGTAACAACTCACAATGCCAGTCTTCTGCTAACACATAATGCTCTTTAAACGGTAAGAGCTGTACACTGCCACAAACTGATGTACCTTTACCTAGCTATTGTTGCAACTGTTAAATCCAGACCAATACATGTTGTTCACCATACAAATCAATACATCTCTAGATAATTGAGTATAATAACAAAGTATTGCAAGTCTTTATATTGAGTATCCAATTAACTCTCTGTGTGATACACATGAATGTCGTTCACAAGAAAGAAATAGACTTTAGTCAATGTACACACATGAATATAGTGCAATTCGTCATCTTTTTATATGACCTTGTAACACAGATGTACACATTTGTTACTTTCCTTGCTTTTTACCCACTTTAGCAAATTCCCAGCCCTCAGTAACTCATAAAAATTATTGTAAAATTTGAAAAAGCTTGTAAAACTAGTTGACAATTTAATGCAAATATTAAAATGTATTGCTTTACAAGTCGTGCACTATAGTATTAGTGTTTATATCATAAGATATGTGTGAGGGGAAATGGTGAAAAGTGTTTGCACTGATATGTGCAGTTTTACTCGTGATTTGTGTAAAAGGGAATAAATGTCGTTGTTGTAGCACATCTAGTGTTCATTTCAAGAGGCAACTGCTACATAGAACAAGCCATGTCAAAATTATTTAGAAAAATGTAGGTATAGTAATGTGTTTTTATGAGACCAAGCTGCTTTAAAAAAAAAAAAGGATACACTAAACTGATTGCACCCTTACAAATGTGTCATCATTGCATAGGTCCGCACTGTAAGGAAAGCTGATTCATCCTTGTGTGTGTCCAGTTGTATGAATGATACAGCAGAACAAATGCATTTGTGGTGACACCGACACATTTAGAATTATTTATCCAGCCAGCTTGAACTCCCAGCATCTGCAGAGGGTTCATCTGTGTGCCACCGATCCAAGGTTCGACACCTCCCCAGTCAACCCTATGGAGGAAAGAGGCCTGCCAAAATGAGGAATGATGCTGTGGTGCTGTGATTATTAGGATTAATTGTCTTTTAGTAGTGTGTCAGAGCATGTTGGCCGTAGCAGAGGCAGTCACAGATAATGAGGGCCATTGAGGGGGGTTATTGTTTTCTCTTAAACTAAACTTCAACAGAGGCATGTTTTAAAAGCCCTGTCAACGCCACTGAAATTGTACTCCTTCGACTTTGCAGTTGGTGCCAAAGACAAACAAGCCTTTGAATATTACTGTGGGCAGTAGAAATGTAGTCACTCTTCAAGGTTTTAAGCATACAGTCATAGCTAATGGGATCACTGGAAGTTTAAGATGATGCCATATCTGTAATGTTGGAATAGCTCTCTTTGGCCCACCCCCTCCTCTGAACACCTGGCACAGTCAGAGTCGGCAGATGAAGTGACCTCTGTACTTCATTACGTTCCTCTTGACCTCCTATACGTCATCGTCCTTGATTTTCTTAAAAGCCTGAACCCCTTGTGCACTAGGCTTTGATCGCCCATGAAGTCAAATCTTGACAAAGATTCATGTGTTTTAGAATGACAGCGTGAAATATTTTTTACCTTTTGTCTAAGATTGCTATAGGGGTTTTACAGTCACTGCTTATGCTTCAGAGTGCACCTGGACTCTTTAAACAAACATGAAGAATTTGTTATGATAGTGTGATTGAGGCTGTATTATTTGCAGGCTCTTGTCATCAGTATATCAGGCATGTACACTTTATTAATGTTACTTATTCAGGGCCCATAATAAAAAATAAAAAAACATTATCCCCTTTTCTCCCAATTTGGAATGCCCAATTCCCACTACTTAGTAGGTCCTCATGGTGGCGCGGTTTCACATCTCAATCCAGGTGGCGAAGGACAAGTCTCAGTTGCCTCTGCTTCTGAGACCGCCAATCCACGCATCTTATCACGTGGCTCGTTGTGGATGACTCCACATGTGTAGACTCATGCTACCCTCCGTGATCCACACAACTTACCACGTGCCCCATTGAGAGCGAAAACCACTAATCGCAACCACGAGGAGGTTACCCCATGTGACTCTACCCTCCCTAGCAACCAGGCCATTTTAGTTGCTTAGGAGACCTGGCTGGAGTCACTCAGCCTACCCTACATTTGAACTTGCGACTCCAGGGGTGGTAGTCAGCATCAGAACTTGCTGAGCTACCCAGGCCACAGCAGGGTTTATAATTAACATTTTGCTACACCTGCTAATGGTGGGTGAACTGAGAAAATATACTGGCCAAGAATAAATTTTTTAGCAGATGGGAATGTGTCACTACATGAAGTTTCTATTAGTAGATTTTTCAATAAATGTCAAAAATCGTCATTGATCTTATCATCAGTAGATTGTTATTGCATATTTTGCATTTTATTTGCTTGATTTGCAAAAAAAAACAAGATTGATCGATCTTTACGTTCATTATGTTCATCCATGCATTATTTGCATATTTGTTTACCTGCGTTTGATGCTTGGCAAGTGTTAGTTTTGGACCCTGATTAACAGTATCTTAGTAAATTTATTAAAACTCAGATTTTTTAATATTGACCTTATGCACCCATCCACTGACATAACACTACATTGTTGTACTATCAAAGCCTGTCCATATTCCTCTGAAGCTGTTCAGTAGAAGTTTAGCACCCTTGTTCTCAAAGTCAAGCGGACATTTTTTTGTGGAAAGTTTTAATAGATGCTTCACTGCAAACAAAGCATCCAAACAGCTGTCACGTCTAGGCCTATTCATTCATCATTATTAGATAATAAGCAGAGAATAGTCCCTGAAAACCTCTATTACCTCGCAGTACTCTGCATAAATGCAGCACTGATAACAGATGAGGCCAGGTCTGGTGTGAAATTTTTATCTTTTGATCTTTTTTTTTTACACTGTTTGCAATTAATGGTCGAAGAGGCAGTGCATTCCCACTGCTTTTGGGGATGTCTACTATGATCCCCTCCAGGGATGGCCATATCAACTGAAGGCCTCCCTGTGCAGACTAGTAATTTTTATCTGTTCTTATTCTCTGAGAACTTCTCAGTAAGTAAAATAATAATAAAAAAAAATCTTTAAACATGATGATGGAATGTCCATCATTTGCTTATTAATTTTTAACCTGAGAAGTTGAAGTGAATCTACTTGACACTTGTTAAAACAGAACTTTTTTGTGCATGCTTGTATGTGATTAAGGTCTAAAATCAAGTTTTTATGTTTTTAGTTTTGTTTAAATAATTATATTTAAGAAATGTGTCATCTTTGATTTGATTTCTCAGCAACTGACGAAGTTCACGTTAATTTCATTTCAAGTGTACGCTGTATGTGTCTGGAATAGATAAATAATACTAGTCTTGATTGAGGTCCATATTAATCTACATTTGCTGGGTAATTCTTACATACAGATTGTAGTACTCAAGGCTTAAAAAAATATCCTTATGGCTGTTTCTCTCCAAATTATGGTATTTAAGGGTCTGCACAACTTCTTTGATTTAGAACAAATGCAGTGTTTCCTCAGTGTCAGTGGATCTAACATTTACACTTAATAAATGCAGTGAACATATACAAATAAGAGAAGGTTTTTCTCTCCCTGGCTTTTGAAGGTATGTCCAGGCTTTTCCATTCAACTCTACCATGCAATTTATCTACACTCTTTATATTCTAAAGAGTGGTTCAAATGCCAGATTGTGCTTTTCTGAGACATATTGCCCACACCATGTGGTAACATCATTGCTTATGTGTAGTATGTTTGTGCTTATATGGTGGGCTTGTGTCGGCACAACAGATAGTCATGAACCTAGAGGATGCAGTTTACCATTTCAAAGACGCTTGTTTTTTCCTAAAGTTTACACACACACTCGCTAGCGCACTCCCACATGCTGCTTCCTCGGCTTGTTAATGTGAAACGTGGGCTGACGAGGCTGGCACAAACAGATGGGAGGAACAAACCAGAGCAAAAATAAAGTTATACTAGAACAAAATTACTGCACGAGTAGTGTGGTCGCTCTTTGTTTGCCAGGATGATGATCCTCAGCATTTGGGATTGGTGTGATACATGATTAAAATTACCAGAGGGAATGATTAATATCTTCTTAAAGCGCAAACTTCCAGCTTATCAATCATCTCATTACGCCGATAAAAGTTAATTGAGTGAGGGGAGGGTGGGGGTCCCTGAACCATGAAAAAGTGGCCCGCCCCTCGACATGTTTACTTACAACCTGAGTTGGGGACCATGGGAATACGTATTTAAAATACAAAATATAAGTAACTGTATTCCACTACAGTTACAATTTAAATCATTGGTGTTTAGAATACAGTTACATTCAAAAGTATTTTGATTAGTGAAGAGATTTACTATGCATTTTATTGTCATTTATTTCATTTAATATTTAGTGCTTTCAGATGGAAAACATTTATACATGTAAATGATGTGATCCAAAGTGAATTTGAACAGCAGTGAAACACTTTCTTATGATGTGTTACATTCATACGAGCAGACAGAGAAGTAAGTTTGGAGCAGAAGAAATAGAAATAAACCTTGTGAAAATTGTCCGCTTTACGCTAAGCTAAAATGCTATTTCTAGCCATTTCACATGCACATGTTAACAGGCACAATCATATTTTTGTATCAAGAAAATTCATGTTGGATCATAATTTCTTATTTCAAGTAAAACATTAGGGGAAAATGTTATTCTTGATAATATTTTATGTATTGTTTTCTGTAAACATATCTAAAAATCCTTAAAACATGATCAATTTGATTGATCTTGTTTTAGAAATAACAATGCATAAAATATTCTGGTTTTTCAAAGAATGTATTTTGTCTTACTGTACTGGAGTTTTTATAGTCAAAACAAGTGAAAAAAATCTAAGAAGTAATCCAAAGTATTTAGAATACTTTACTTACCTTGAGTAATCTAGCGTAATACGTTACAAATTACATTTTACAGCATGTATTCCTTAATCTGTAGTGGAATACATTTCAAAAGTAACCCTCCCAACCCTGCTTACAACAGGACAGACCCTGGAACTCAACTTGTTTGTCTGTGCTAGTCCACAGCATGCTTAGGGGCATGACACGTAAAATCACTCAGCTCAAATGTCTCTTGAATGTTGAGGTTACATAATGGTCTGTTGAAGACAGAGTTCAGCATGTAAAAGCATCTTGTTGTGCTCTGTAATTTGCACTGTTGCAATATTAGGCCTTGGACCAAACAGAACAGAGCAGTGCATTTAAGGAGGCTGATAGCAGCTAGAGGTGTAAGCAGTGTAGCAGTGCAGAAGAGTTTGTGTGTGCAGTGGATGTAGATTATGCAACACTCTTGCATTAAGTGTTTGCACTGCTATACCTGCAGATTGTGTCGTGCTGTAGGTGTGTAATGAAAGGAGATTAACCGTGCTATTCCTGTTTGTTCTGAGCTAGGTTCTGGTGTTGCTGGATGGGACAATGAGGGGGTCTTTCCTTTCTCTATGGCCTGGTGTGCCCTTGCCTCGCCTCCCTCCCTCTGGTTGCCGGTGTGTCCTCCTCTTTGCCCTCTCTGCTCTGCTGCGCTCGCTCCCATCTCTTTCCCCCACCACTCCCTGCGTGCCTGTGCTGCTTGAGCCAGCTGCTCCCACTTCATCTTCTGCAGTGTCACTAGCTGGGGTATTAATCATGTTTTTCAAGGGGGACACTCTGCTATTTATCTCTCTGACACTTCTAGCATTCGGAGCCCCGTTGCTGGGCACAGCCCATTGAGTAGTAAGATTACACATTACCGCGCTCCATTGCCTCTCCCTGCCCTCTCCATTGACTGGCTGTTCAACAGTGGCATTGCACTCGCACCATTGGACATAATTTATGCCTTACATGTATGAAAAAGTCCATATCGGTCGCTTTTCTCTCCACTCTCTCGTTTTACCACTTTAAGTTAAGCTTAAACGCAGCATGTGGGCCTGTAATTGTCGCTATCTGTCTGTGCCTAAACTACTGTACATCAGCAGGCGTGCAGGCTAATATGCCTGTAACTGTATGTTTACTCACAGAAATTGCACAGAGCAGGTGGCAATTGATACTATGAGGCACAATGTATCAAGCATGTTAGACAGTACGCACATAGCGGCAGACTGCCAACACACGGTTGACCTTTATACAGTCTTTTAGGTAAGTTCATGCTTTTTTATCCCTCTGAAGATTTGGAGTCATTGGCACAGGAGTTTGTATTACAGTGGTATTGTACTCTAGGAGACATGCCGTCTAGAAGGCCCATTTCATTAAGGCCATTTCAATTTGTTACACTGCATTGCTTGTGCATCCATGTATTTATCGTGTTGACCTCTTTTGAAGCATTCGGAGAGGGGTATATGAATATAATTGTATCCCTAGTTCTCACCGTAATGAATCTACACTTAGAGAATGATGTCCTTCTGGTTGCAATTGTGTATTAATGATTTCAGCGTGAGGGAATCTGTGGGAATTGAAGCATCTGTTAAATCCAATTACCTTGTGGTGACCTGCTTTCGTAGTCTGGAACTGCACATAGAGAGGTTCTACAGAACTTCGGTGGGAGTAAATAATGAATGTGTTGGAAATCTGCTAAGCACAATTTGCTGTTTGTGGTCTGTAAGGAGTAAACATTTAGAGAAAATAAAATCAGTGACAAATAAATTAATTCCCAAGTTTTAAAATTTGTTAGAATGCAATGACGCTAACATCAACCTGTAAAAAGCAATCAAGTCTCATGACTCGCATTAATTTGTACAAGAAAGTAAAATCGTAAGATATCATACGACTTGGCTTGTGCAAAAGGAAATTTTATTCCAATAGACACCAACCAATCAACAAAAAGTATGTCAAATCGATACAAAACAGGTATACAAATTTAGCTAGTTGCCTATCATACACTATATTTAAGAAAATAAGTGTCTATGAGCACATTTGGTTACTCATTCTGATGTTTATGATGTTTATCAGTTACATGTTTTACACTGCTCCTCGTCTTATTTCAAACCCCAATGTTTTATTATTTTCTGTGGCGTACAAGGTATTTTCCTATTAAGATCATAGTTAGGTTTAGGGTTTGGTTGAGGGGTTAGACTTTAGGTTAAGGTTTCAGGTTTGGGATAAACTTGTAAGAATGCTAGTTTAAAACCCCTTGTAATTTCGCCATCTCGTACTAATCTCTTTAAATTCTCATGATGAGACAGAGTTGGTAATACCTTGAAATAATCCTGGAAGTTGCACAGCTTGGAATGGTATGGTTGGCAGATTTCTCTGTTGGGCCAATAAGGGAAGCACATGGAATCATTTCAATATTTAAGTAGTCTTGAACGAAAGTGTCTCTAACTTGTGTAGCTGGAAGGAGGAGGTGAACATCTTAAAGTCTGGTTTTACATTGCTAAATCAGAGCAGTTTGTTGAAACCAAGAGTGCAAGTGTTATGTTTGGACCTCTCTCTCTCTCTCTCTCTCTCTCTGTTTCTTCCTTTCTACCTAACACACATGTAAGATATTTACTAGTGATGCTTGGGCTTGTAGTTTGATGCAAAATGCAGTCGTCTCAACAGCTTTATTGGTCTCAAGTGCAGCCCCACTGCATAGTTGACTCACTGGTCATGTATTGAGATGAGTGTTGAGCCAAAAACTTTACTCTTTTAGTCAGAAAATATTTGAGAGATTAGAGATGCACATTCCTCACACTAATACCACCTGAAATTCTGGAGGAACCCAAATAATTTCATGGTAATTAGCTCTTCACTCATCTTGTAAATCTTTGTGGAAAGAGTGAGGGGGGGATAGGTGGTCATTAACATGAGAAAACAGCCCGGGGCAGCTCAAGGGTTTAATAGAACATCATTTTTTTCCCCACTCTCTCTTGTCCTTTTCCTCTCTGACTCTACTCCCTTATGATAGAGTAGCTGGAGTCCAAAGTTACAGGAGATGTAAAAGAAGAGCATAAATTAGGAAAATAAAATTCCGGCCATCCTATCAGCATGTGAGCATGCTGTATAACTTTCCAATCATAACTGTTTTCTTTGGCCTGGGGACACAAATGGGCCTCCAGAGAAGTGATTACAGTCAAAAAGAATATCCAACTCATAAACTTCCTCTTTTTTTCCTTCCTTCCTCCCCTCTCTTTCCTTTTTTTCTCCCTCTCTTGCCCTTCTCAGGGGACTTGTTGAAGGCACATATGGTTCAAATTCCTAGTGTGAAAATAGGCCTAAACACCAATTATTTTATGGTACAAACACAGGGGAAAGATTTTCAGGCTTGTAACTTCTTACCATAGATTAGCCTTGCTTAAATTTTCTTGTGCGTAAAAAGGGAAATAAAAAGCATATTTTACTGCAGACTTTTATGTCTGTGTTATTTCATTTTGGGTTTCCCCACCCTTCATTTCAATTATGTGCTTTTATAGTGCTGTGTCACTGCAGACCCGCCCCAATCTTTGCTGTTCTGGCTTTGCAAGGCTAATCTGAAACAGGAAATAGCAGCATTAGTACCTAGCATGGGTGATATGCCCGTTTACAAAGCTTGTAATTGGTTGATCTGGGAAGGTTGCAAGGGGGATTTAAATAAGAGCATAAAGCCAGAAAAGGACTGACTAAAGCATGCATGAGCTCATGCTAGGCTGGAGAGGTCTTTCCATTGATCTTTCATGCTTTTCAATAACTTTTGTTAGTGAAACGCTCCTTTTATATACATGGAAAAGGTGGTTCTAGTCAGGAATGTAGACTCTTTTAAATAATAGGGAATGTAAGTATTTTTAATCAAATTGATCTACTGACACAAATCATGACTAGTATTAACAGTGATTGTATCTGCCTTCCAGGTAAGGCCGATACAATCAGGGATTTTTATTTTGCACACACTTCAGTTCTGTTTTGTTTAAAAACCTTTAATTATTATTTTTTAAATCTAATTACACATCAAATTAAACAAAAATATAAATGTCATAACGAAGTGGCCAAACTTAACATATATACAGGAATCACCTCCCCAAATCCAACCAATTTAGCATCTCATACGTCTTCCTCTGGCCCCTTTTGCAGTGACTTAATCACTCTATGACAACAGGTGGAAAGAATACCATTATAAATGAGATCATTATTACAATTGGTAAATATAAACTAATTAACAATAATAATAATTGAAAAATAAACCATGACATATAGAAAGTTTAACACAAATCTCATATATTCTTGTTTCATAAAATGGCTACAACAGTGATTGTTATGGACATGATTTGATGGTCCACTCTATATTTTTCAGAGTTTTGACATGAACTTTATTACCATCTGCTGGTGGAATCTTTATACGGCAAATTTAGGAATTGAGATTAGACTTTTTGCTGAGAATAGAGGTGAATCTGAAACGTTTTAGCGCAATGGCCTGTTTCTCAGGGAAATAGCAAATTATGCTTTGCACCACATCATTAACCTACAGTAAACCAACAGTTTGCGTGCATTCACCCAAACATGCACTCTATTACAATTCTCATTGTCTTTGGGTGATCCTGTAATTGTTTTTGCTAAGTGTCTGTTAAAGGAATAGTTCTAAAGGAATATATATATATATTTCCTGTTGTTATTTACTCATCCTCATGTTGTTCAAAATCAAAATGACTTTCTTCCAAAGAACACAAAAGGTCCAGCTTTTATCCATACTCCGAAATCATATAGTGACCATGGGCTGTCAGGCTCCAAAAAGATGAAAAAGCACCATAAATGTTGCCCAGATGACTGTTGCACTATTTCCTCTAGCTTTGTGTGAGGAACAGACTGACATTTAAGTAATTGTTTATGAAACTTATGACCTCTGTCAAAAATGATGAGTAAAGTGAGTAAAGTATTATAGGAAAAAAACAAAAGTTTAAAAAGCGTTGTTTGTGATTGTAAATTTATTGTGTTCATCATTTACTATATGGGGGCAAAGTTATACTCTCTGACATCCGTTTAATCAATAGAAAGATATGTATACAGTAGTGTAGCTGTTTGCATAGTGCTATTCATTTTATTAGAATTATGACATTTTATCGGCAGATTAAAGTCATATATTTTTCAGACTGCGTAAAAATTGTTTGTCCAGTACGAGAAACAGTTTTGTTCTTATGGACCCTCTATGGTCACCATATGCTGTAGGTCTAAATACTGTATCATTTGTGAACACGGGCTTTATGAGCAGATAAGCAGCATTGAAGCAGTGATCTTTCACCATTGGTGTCTGCAGAGATTCTGTGAGTGTGTGTGCCTCTCACATGAAAGCCTCTGACCTGCTCTCAAAATACCAAGAAATGGAGCCTAGAACAGCACTCTGATAACAAAGATCTGGCTTCAAACATTGACAAAGGATAACATCAAATGCCCCTCTGTGTGTGTGTGTGTGTGCGTGTGTGTGTGTGTGTGTGTGTGTGTGTGTGTGTGTGTGTGTGTGTGTGTGTGTGTGTGTGTGTATTTGAGTGCAGCTGAGTGCAGCTGTGCATGTCCTTGGATTTGCCCTATATGTAGGCCCTCCCCATTTTACCCTTTAATGAGACATGGCTGTGGCCACAATATAAGGACTTAGATTCACCTCTTTTGATGAACCAAAATTTCCACCAGAAGAAAGGAGATAACAATTTCTAGAGGAATTCTCCAAAGGCAGCAAGATGAAAAGGGCATGAATGTGTGTACTGAGAACTGTATCACATGTACCTGAGCACTGATAGAAAGGTTCATTCTTCTCCTGCAATTTTGGACATCAGCTCCTCACAAGATCACAGCTTTTCTGAGTACTTTCAAAGAGTGCATTGTTTGTTTAAGACACCTGTACCAGTTTAAGCACTTTGAAGCCCCCCTTTTTTTGACATACAGACTTTGGTGAGTGGCGAGTGTTCTTTAAATCATGTTATTGTGCAGTACCATAAGAACTGACCATTATAGAACCACAGTTATCCTCTTATTTCAATGCAATAGTTTGTTTTGCCACAGACTATTATTCCACCACAGGCATTTTAAATATCAAATTATTTGCATAGCTCAAACAGCGGTTATATGTAAATAGATAGGGAGGTAATTATGCATCCCTATAGAGTTTTCACCCTCTCCCTATCTTTTCTTTGTGATTATTACACTTGAAACAGAGCTTGTGAGGCAAAACCCTAGGAATTCAAAGAGAAATCAGGACAACAATAATGCTCTAGCATGATGAATCACCCCTATCTCATAAAGATTCTTGGAGGATGAGAGGTTCCTATGTTTCCTCTATCTCATGTCGATTCAGATCATGGTGTGTAATGCATGACCCCTCCTTGACACTCTCTTCCTGTCTGCATCTGAGCCTCATCTTGTAGGGAGAAGATCCAAGCCTGTCCTAAATTACCTTACTTTGTTAGTCTTTGAATACTGAAGGGCTGGCTATCTAATATTAACTGTGCCTGAACTGGAGCGATGATATTTGCAGGTTGTCCTGTATGAATACTTTTTTGAGCAGCACTTTTTGGTCAAATCCTTTTTAATCAAAGCCCTGCTAGCAAAGATGCCTTTAATTATACTTTCAACTAATGTTAAGTACAAGTTATACTCGGTCGACAGCATTTGTGGCTTAATGTTAGATCACAAAAATAATTTTGACTCCTCCCTTGTTTATTTAAAAAAAAAGCAAAGTTCCCTTTACAAAAAGCTTCACTACGATGTTGCGCTGCTAAGCGCTACGGGGAACAGCTTTAGCTGTGAGCCGAGCTGAATAATATGTGGAACACGTCAATGAACATTGACCGGAATTTATACATTGACCGGAACATTGACCTCGGCTGATGTAATCATTAGATGCACCTGATGCCAGGCTATAAATGGATACGTCACCAGGTGTCGTCAGAAACTCTTTTTTCAGAGCGATTCTGTTTCTGTGTGTTTCACAAACCCTGTCAAAACTTTCTTTCCTCTGTTAGAAGAATCAGTTAGGCAGTGTGCAGTGAACGTTGTTCTCTTCTGTTTAGAAAAAGAGAGAATGACTGAAAGCCGCAAACGGTGCATGTTCCCCTCTTCTCTCTCTATAGCTGAAGAGGACACACATCAGTTTTTGCTCTGTTTGTTTGGGGGTAAGAGCACGCTGCTCTCGCGTTGCAGCAGGGCGGGTGCGAGCACTGCGATTTGCTTTAACAGGCAGAGTGCGTCGTGCTCGCCTCGCTTGCTTCCGGGAGTCAGCACTCACGAAAAAAAAAAAAATAGTTTGTGGGGCTCTTGCATGGATTTGGCTGAGCAAGAGACGGGTTGATCCCTTTCTCTCACTCTCTCCCCAAACCCAGCTGGTCCTTCACACATGATCTCGTCGCTCCTTGGGATCATGAGGTGGATCGCGTTTCTCTTCCCGCCTCCGAGCTTTCCGTCTATATAAAATCTACGGAGGAATTGCTCGATGTTGTTACTCGTGCGGTTGCCAGATTGGACTGGCCATGCGAAAAAGAGACTCCCAAACGCTCCAAATTAGGGGATATATTTTATCTTCCAGTCTAAGAAAGGGAACGCCTCATGGGTCCCTTCCCTTCTTTGATAACCTCCATGAAGAGCTTTTTCGCTCATGGAGAACCCCTAAAAAAAAGATATATATATATATATATATATATATATATATATATATATATATATATATATATATATATATATTATTTTTCTTCCCGTGTTCGCATACCCTCGGCGTCATTATATTCGACTATCGTGGGTGTCGAGGCACGGCGGTATTCAGTGATGCCGCCGGTCAAAGAGACGCTTGCGGGCTATCTCTCGCCGGGCTCGGCATCGTCACTTAAGTATCCCTCTCTCCCCTCAAAGCCTTGTAGGACAACCTCCACTTTAGTGGGAAGGGCTTATCAAGCAGCAGGTCAGGCTGGTGCTGCTCTGCACACTATGCTGTTTTACAGACATACCAGGCTGACCCCCTGGACGACCTGAGTGTGGGTTCTGCGCTTGACGAGCAAGCCGCAGACCCGCCTCGGTCCTGACTGAAGGGAGGCTCAAAAGCAAAGCGTGGCGAGTCGTGCTCCTCCTCCCAGGGATTGGGGACAGTCTCGCCGCCCTCGCCAGCCCCCGAAGCAAGACTCAAGAGAAAACCCTGACGGTCTTGCACCTAGATTAGGGGGTAGCTCCCCTCGGGACGGGGCGCGTGCTTCACTTCACCCCTCCCGGTACCCCCTCAAAGCCCCTCCATTCCCACCACCTCTTGGTGTTTCGGGTTGCAGAGGCTTCCTTCAAAATTGGGTGTTTTCGATGTTCCTGCATTTTATTCAACAACCCCTCAACAGACAACCCCTCAACAGGAAGTGTTAAAATATAATACCCATCTCAGAGATCCTGGCAGCGTGGAAACTCCTGCCGGATATATTCTTTTCTGTGGGTCTTATAAGGGCGTCAGGATTTAATTCACTCACCGCTTTTCCGTGTTTCAATGGCGTGTTCTCACTACCGTAAACCGGATTTCTTTTTTGTAAAAACAAAATACTCAATCTCCTGGTTAAAGGGGCCATGGTATTTGTTCCCCTTCCAGAGAGAGAGTTGGGTTATTACACTAAATACTTCCCGTTACCCATGGAGGATGAGGGGTGGCGTCTGGCTTAGATCTTAAAGCTTGAACTACCCGTGGGTGTTCAAGTCCAAGATGATGCCTGTCAAGACGGTCGTGTCTCAAGCCCTACAACTCGTTTGGCTGGTCACCATCGATCTTATGATGCACTTCTATACTTCATTTAGAAGTTCTGCCACAACATGAAAGTTCCTGAGGTTCACCTCCGGGGGCGAAGCCTTCCAGGGTCAGGTTCTTTCACCCAGCCTAGCCCTTTTTACCCGCACATTCACAATGCATGATGTAGCGCTGGCTCCTTGCGACTCCGGGGCATCTGCATTCTGAATTATGTAGATGACTGGCTGATCCTAGCGCAGTTCCAGGAACTGGCAGTTCAGCACAGGGACATCGTCTTGGCTCATCTGTTTCTCTGGGGTTGAGGCTCAACGCCAAGAAAAGCGTCCTCTCTCCCACTCAGAACACTGTCAATCGGGGCATCGTATGGAGTTCAATCACAATGCGGGCACAACTGTCTCCCACTAGTATTGAGTCCATTCAGATCACCCTGAGCAAAGTCAGGTTAGGTCAAGGTTGCACGGTTATCAGTATCAACAATTTCCAGGTCTCAGGGCGAACATGTCCACTGTGATCCCTCTGGACCTTCTGCTCATGAGACCATTTTTGTTGTGGCCAAAAGCCAGGGGATTTCTTCCAAGGGCCAAAACCCCTAGGCTAAATAGGGTTACGCGCCTCAGGCGTCGTTCCCTTTCTATGTGGTTCAGACGGGCGGGGTAGCGGGCTTAAGTGGTCGTCCAGCTTAAGGGGATAGGAGGGTCATCAGCTCGGTTGTCACAGTCACTGTCTCGGGTTGATGGCTGTATTTCTGGCTCCTATCTCTTCGCCTCTATGAATAGCGCAATGTCTCCTCTACTTCTCCCTGAAATCACCAAGCCCCCTTGGGTCTGGACGTTAAGATACATACATGACCCAGAGTGCGTCTGTATGCATTTCTTTCCCCGGTTTCTCTGCTCCCAGGAGTCTTGGCCAATGTTCACCAGCAAGGGTCTTGCCTCCTACTTATGGCGCTGGCCGAACAGGATATGGTTCTCGGAGTTATTATCTCTCCTCTACGGTTCGCCTTGGTCGATTCCGAACAGGGAGGACCTTCTTTCTCAGGCTCAGGGGACATATTCATCCCCGGCCCGAATTGTGAAACCTTTCATGCTTGGCCCCTGTAGGGTACCAACTGAGGTTCGTAGGGCTTTCTCCTGAGGTTATCGAGACCATTTCAAGTGATAGGGCTCCCTCCACTTGGAACTGATCTGGGTAGATTTTACAGGGCAGAAGAGGACCTCTTCGCCTATGTTGATAGCGCAATGTCTCCTCTACTTCTCCCTGAGTCAATAACCCCCCCCCCGGGGCTGATCGTGGTGGTGCATACATGGCACTAATGTGCCTGCATGCATTTCCTTCTAATAAGTTCATATTACAGAACCAGCTAACTGCCAGTTTGCTTCAGTTTTGGAGTCTCTGTAGAAAGAACTGTCAGCGGGCACTTGCCTCACCACTGCCAGGTTCTATGTGGCCTCCACTTCGGTTTGCCACGCCTCGGTGGGCGGGTGGGCATCCTTGCTAGGACCTATTCATAGGGTAAGACCCCCCATTTAAAAACCTCTAGAGTCAGCGTTTGGTAGACTTCTGACTCTCAAGATGGTTTTTCATATGGCAATTACGTCTCTAAGGAGACTTGGGTACCTACAGGCTCTGTCTCTTTTGCCGGCCTGTTTTGAGTTGCCCCAGGTAGGACCAAAAGCATTCTTTGCACCCTCACCCTGACTACCTGCCCAAGGTGCCTTTCTCGACCCTTGGCCAGTCATTCTCTAAGCCTTCTGCTCCCTGCCGTTTGTAATGCCGGAGCAGCTAAAGACTACTCAGACTTTGTCCAGTCTGTGCCCTTCAGAATTATGTCCACCGCATTTGCTAGTGGTGTAAATTCAGGGCAGCAGTTCATCACTTTGAAGCCGTGACCGGGTTGTCACTTTGGGTGAGGGACCTTACTGCCCGGGCCTACGAGGCGCGCGGTCAAGCTTCGCAAGTAGGTTTTAGGGCGCACTCTACTAGAGGGCTGTCCTCCTCTAAAGCCTTGGCTAGAGGTCTCTCTCTGCAGCAAGTTTGTGGTGCGGCAGGTTGGTCCTCTCCGCGCACATTCATTAAACTTTTATAGTTTGGATGTTCTTGCCACTCTGGGCTCTTACGCCCTTGAGTTGACACCGAACAAGTTTGTGGTGCGGCAGGTTGGTACTCTCCGCACACATTAATACAATTTTATGGTTTAGATGCTTTGCTACTCCGGACTCTTATGTCCTTGAGTCGACATCTCAGCCCATGCCTAAACAAGTTTGTGATGTGGCAGGCTGGTCCTCTCCGCTCACATTCATCAGTTTTTATGACAAGTTTGTGTTGCGATAGGGTTCCCTTTGCACACATTCATCGAACTTTATGGGTTAGATGCTTTGCTACTCTGGGCTCTTATGCCCTTGAGTCGACATCTCAGCTCATGCCTGAACAAGTTTGTGATGCGGCAGGCTGGTCCTCTCCGCTCACATTCATCAGTTTTTATGACAAGTTTGTGTTGTGATAGGGTTCTCTTGGCACACATTCATCGAACTTTATGGGTTAGATGCTTTGCTACTCCGGGCTCTTATGCCCTTGAGTCGACATCTCAGCTCATGCCTGAACAAGTTTGTGATGTGGCAGGCTGGTCCTCTCTGCACACATTCATAAAAATTGAATGGTTTAGATGTTTATGCTACTCCGGGCTCTTATGCCCTTGAGTCGACATCTGAAGCTCATGTCTGAGACCTCTCGTGTTTTTGTGAGTACACTGCACAACCGTAGGGGTCCGGACAGCCCCAAGTGCGGCGGCGTGGGTATTGCGTTCCCCGTAGCGCTTAGCAGCGCAACATCGTAGTGAAGCTTTTTGTAAAGGGAACGTCTCGGGTTACGTGTGTAACCCTTTTTCCCTGAAAAAAGCGGAACGAGATGTTGCGCTGCTTTGCCGCACTGGGACGTCCCAGGACTGCTCTTCAAAAAGAAGTATCTGACGACACCTGGTGACGTATCCATTTATAGCCTGGCCTCAGGTGCATCTAATGATTACATCAGCCGAGGCTATAAATTCCGGTCAATGTTCATTGACGTGTTCCACACATTATTCAGCTCGGCTCACAGCTAAAGCTGTTCCCCGTAGCGCTTAGCAGCGCAACATCTCGTTCCGCTTTTTTCAGGGAACAAGGGTTACACATGTAACCCAAGACGATTTGTGACAGTGTAACATTGCTGCTAGCGCTGGAAATGAGGATGACGTGAAGATGAGCCCAAGTGCAGTTTATTTTTCAAACGTGGATGTGGCAGCGGAGGCGTGGTCAAGCGCCCGTCCGGGAGAGAAAAGCGGTAAGGGCGCTCAAACCTGAGCTAAATGATGACTAACACCTGTGTCTAATTTCAGTAACATGAGGAGAGCGGCATAAAAAGGGCAGCAGTGACAGAGCAGAGGAGAGAGAACCCGAGCAAGAAAAAAGGGAAAAAACCTACAATAGTGTTGTTAAAATAGAAAAATAAACAAAAGCTTACCCCTTAAGCTGACACCTGTTTCCGTCCCTTCTATCGTGGAGTACGTTACATTGGTGCAGAAACCCGGGACATTTTTTTTTTTTGTTGTTATGGAGCAAGGTCGTCCCATAGAGTCCTCCCAGCTGGCAGAAATCCTCCAGTCCCTCGCTACTCTCCATCAAGGCCACCAACAATCCCTGCTTGAGCTCCGGCAGGATCAAGATCGGCGGTTCTTCGAGGTCATGCGGGCTCAGGCAGAGGACCGACTCGCTATCCGGAGCCTCCTCAGCCAGGAGGCTGCGTCAGCCCCAGCCGCGACCCCGGACACCCACGCTGCGCTGACCCCGCCCATGCTACAGAAGATGGGGGTGGCAGATGATCCTGAGGCCTTCCTCGACCTCTTTGAGAGGACGGCTGAAATCTGGGGCTGGCCGCCCGAACAGTGGGCAGCCCGTCTGATTCCTCTCCTGTCCGGGGAAGCACAGCTCGCGGCACAACAACTACCAGCGACGAACCTCCTGGCTTACTCCGACCTGAAGAGGGCCATTCTGCAGCGGGTTGGTCGGAGCCCGGAAGAGAATCGCCAGCTCTTCCGAAGCATGAAGCTGGAGAAGTCCGACCGCCCGTTTGCGTTTGTTCAACGGCTCCGGGACGCTTGTCGGCGGTGGCTGCTCGCGGGGGACCGCGACGTCGAGGGAGTTATCGATCAGGTGGTACTGGAGCAATTTACGGAAAGACTGCCCAGGAGAACGGCGGAATGGGTCCAGTGCCACCGCCCGGCGTCGCTGGAGGCAGCTGTTCAGCTCGCGGAGGACCACCTGGCGGCGATGCCGAGGGCAGATGAGCCCTCTCTCTCTCTCTCCCCTTCCCCTGTGTCTTCCCCTGTTTCCCCCCCCTGTTCCCTCTCGCTCTGCTCTCTCCCCAGGGCCTGTTCCTGCCCCCCGCAGGCGTGGAGGGTACATCAGACCAACTTCCCGGCTCTGGGAGAACCCGCCTAACCCTTCCCCGTCCTTCAGCCGCTCTCCTCCTCAGGTGGTGGCGTCCGCCAGCACGGGTGCGGCCGTGGCTCCTGGGCCGGTCTGTTGGAGATGCGGAGACCCGGACCACTTCCGGGATCAGTGTCCGCTGATGGAGGTGGGGACGGTGGTGCGGGTCTCCGATGTCCCGCAGGCTGCCCCCGGTCGGGCTGGAGCGTACCGGGTCCCGGTAAGGATCCAGGGGGGTACATACCAAGCATTGATGGATACCGGCTGTAATCAGACCACCATCCACCAACGCTTGGTTCAACCCGGGGCTTTGGGCACAGCTAAACGGGTGAGGGTGAGGTGTGTGCATGGGGATATTCACAAGTACCCCATGGTGACGTTAACAATCAAATTCCGGGGAGAAAAACATAGTGTGGAGGCAGCGGTTAGTTCCCGCCTCACCCATCCGCTAATCTTGGGTACTGATTGGCCGAATTTTAGAAATGTGTTAGAGGGAGTTTGTGCGGATGGGTCCTGCATGAAAGTGAGGAGGTGTGTGATGTGCGATGCTCTGGCAGGGGAGGCGGAGCCGGGGCCGTCCTCGGCTGCTCCGACTGATGAGGGAAGGGGCGAGGGGGTCACCCCTCCTCTCAGGGAGTTCCCTGAGGGGGACTTCCCCTTGGAGCAGTCGCGGGATGAAACCCTTAAGCACGCCTTTGACCAAGTGAGAGTAATCGATGGTCAACAACTCCGGCCGGGTGTCGCCATTACATATCCGTATTTTTCGCTTATTAAAGATCGGTTATATAGAGTGACGCAGGACGCTCAAACAAAGGAGGAGGTGACACAATTGTTGATCCCACGGAGCCGCCGGGAAATGGTTTTCCAGGCGGCTCACTATAATCCTATGGCTGGTCACCTAGGGGAACGGAAAACACTTTTCCGTCTAATAGCCCGTTTCTATTGGCCGGGCATTGGCGGCGACGTCCGCAGGTGGTGTGCGGCGTGCCGCGAATGTCAGCTGGTAAACCCACCGGCCACCCCAAAAGCGCCTTTGCGCCCCCTTCCACTGATCGAGGTTCCCTTCGAGAGAATTGGTATGGACCTCGTCGGGCCATTAGAACGGACGTCACGCGGACATCGCTTTGTGTTAGTCCTGGTGGATTATGCAACGCGATATCCGGAAGCAGTGCCTCTGAGCAACATCTCAGCACGCAGTGTTGCCGGGGCACTCTTCAAGATAATCTCCCGGGTGGGGGTTCCGAAAGAAATCCTCACCGATCAAGGCACTACGTTTATGTCACGTACACTTCGCGAACTTTACGAATTGTTGGGCATTAAGTCGATTCGCACTAGCGTGTACCATCCGCAGACGGATGGGCTGGTGGAACGATTTAATAAAACATTAAAAAATATGATTCGTAAATTCGTGCACGAAGACGCTAGGAATTGGGATAAATGGCTGGACCCCCTGTTATTCGCGGTACGAGAGGTTCCGCAAGCCTCCACGGGATTTTCCCCATTTGAGCTGCTATACGGACGACGCCCACGCGGGGTCCTCGACGTCATCCGTGAAACTTGGGAGGAGGGGCCTTCCAATGCCAAAAATGAAATTCAATACGTTCTTGATCTTAGAGCAAAACTCCACACACTGGGGCAGTTAACACAGGAGAATTTGCTCCAGGCTCAAGAACGCCAACGCCGGCTGTATGACAGGGGTGCTCAGCTACGGGAATTTGCACCGGGAGATAAAGTACTTGTATTACTCCCAACATCGAGCTCAAAATTACTCGCCAAGTGGCAAGGACCCTTTGAGGTCACACGACGAGTAGGGGACCTCGATTATGAAGTTAAACGTACCGATAGAGGGGGCGTGCGTCAAATATATCACCTCAACCTCCTGAAATTGTGGAGGGAAGAGGTGGCCTCTGTGACGTTGGCAACGGTAGTTCCGGAGAGGGCGGAGCTCGGACCGGAGGTAAACAAAGCCTGCGATCCTAACACCCCGGTTCCTTGTGGAGACCACCTCTCACCGCGCCAACTCGCAGAGGTTTCCGAACTACAAAAGGAATTTGCAGACGTGTTCTCTCCTCTACCGGGCCGTACAGACATCATACAACACCACATCGAGACCGAGCCGGGTGTAGTGGTACGTTGCCGCCCTTATCGCTTGCCCGAACATAAAAAGAAAATAGTTCGGAAGAATTGGACGCGATGCTGGACATGGGAGTAATAGAAGAGTCTCACAGCGATTGGTCCAGCCCGGTCGTCCTTGTTCCCAAGAACGACGGGTCTGTACGTTTCTGTGTAGATTATAGAAAAGTCAATGCGGTGTCTAAATTTGACGCGTACCCAATGCCCCGTGTTGATGAACTGCTCGATCGGTTAGGTTCTGCTCGGTTTTATTCGACCTTGGATCTAACGAAGGGCTATTGGCAGATCCCCTTGACACCAATATCCTGTGAAAAAACGGCCTTCACCACGCCGTTCGGATTACACCAATTCGTGACGCTTCCTTTCGGTTTGTTCGGGGCACCAGCCACGTTTCAGCGACTCATGGATCGGATCCTCAGACCGCATACTGCGTATGCCGCTGCTTATCTAGATGATATCATCATTTACAGCAATGATTGGCAGCGGCACTTACAACATCTGAGGGCCGTCCTGAGATCGCTGCGGCGGGCGGGGCTCACGGCAAACCCGAAAAAGTGCGCGGTTGGGCGTGTGGAGGTACGGTATCTGGGGTTCCACTTGGGTCATGGCCAGGTGCGACCCCAAATTGACAAAACCGCGGCGATTGCGACTTGCCCTAGACCCAAGACCAAAAAGGGGGTGAGGCAGTTCCTGGGGCTGGCTGGCTATTACAGACGGTTTGTACCTAATTATTCGGATGTCACCAGCCCGCTGACTGACCTTACTAAAAAGGGGGCTCCAGATCCGGTCCAGTGGTCAGAGCAGTGCCAACAGGCGTTTACAGAGATTAAAGCTGCACTTTGTGGGGGGCCGCTTTTGCATTCACCTGACTTCTCTCTCCCTTTTGTTTTGCAGACGGACGCTTCAGACAGAGGGCTGGGGGCCGTACTCTCGCAGGTGGTGGAGGGAGAGGAACGTCCGGTGCTGTACATTAGCCGGAAGCTCTCCTTGAGGGAGACTAAGTACAGCACCGTAGAGAAGGAGTGTTTGGCCATCAAGTGGGCGGTCCTCACCCTCCGATACTACCTGCTGGGGCGGGCCTTCACCCTCTGCTCGGATCATGCCCCACTGCAGTGGCTCCACCGCATGAAAGATACTAACGCCCGGATCACCCATTGGTATCTCGCTCTCCAGCCTTTTAAGTTCAAGGTGGTCCACAGACCGGGGGTGCAGATGGCTGCCGCCGACTTCCTCTCCAGAAATGGGGAGTGGTAGGCAGGCCGGATGACGCCCCGGCCTGAGTCGGGCGGTGGGGGTATGTGGCAGCGGGGGCGTGGTCAAGCGCCCGTCCGGGAGAGAAAAGCGGTAAGGGCGCTCACACCTGAGCTAAATGATGACTAACACCTGTGTCTAATTTCAGTAACATGAGGAGAGCGACATAAAAAGGGCAGCAGTGACAGAGCAGAGGAGAGAGAACCCGAGCAAGAAAAAAGGGAAAAAACCTACAATAGTGTTGTTAAAAAAGAAAAATAAACAAAAGCTTACCCCTTAAGCTGACACCTGTTTCCGTCCCTTCTATCGTGGAGTACGTTACATTGGAATCCCAAAATCCCTGACTACAAACGTACAAAAACTTGAACTTGACTTGACATAAACATAACAACTCATGACTTGATTAGACTTAATCTTGATTTGGCTTGGCTAGACTTAAACTTGACTTGGCTAGAACAAAACAACAAAGTTACATTCACAATTCCTGACACCAGACAATGGCAAACATGAGGGCTTAAATAAAAGGACATGGTAGAACACATGACAAAGATGACCAATGACAAGACTTAACTATAAACAAGATAACAAGACTAAATGAACTAACCAATGGAAAGACAAGACTAATTACAAAGTAGACAATGAACCAATGAAAACAAGACAAGATCACATGAGGGAACAGGAAATCACATGACATGAACTAAACTTGAAAATAAAAGACATGAAATACATGAAACAACAGAATAAACATGACATATACCCCCTCTAGGGGTGGCTCCTGACACCCCAAAACATAATAATAATGTTAATAAGGGAGCTTTGAGACATGGCCTAGAAAGACATGACGTGGCCTGGCGAGACAGGGCGTGGTGCATGGGAAAAGGGCAAAGCTAATGGAAAGTGGGACCCTGAGAGGTTTGAAGGGTGGAGCCAATGTGGCTGAGGACCAAGGTGGAGCCATAGATATGGAGGTCCCTGGTGGAGCAGAGGCAGGCCTGGACCATGGAGCAGTCTGGAGCTTGGTTGAGACATAGCATGGAGCAGACTGGGGCTTGGCTGAGACATGGCATGGAGCAGACTGAGGTGCAGCTGTGACATGGACTGGAGCAGACTTGGGCTTGGCTGAGACATGGCATGGAGCAGACTGAGGTGCGGCTGTGACATTGCATGGAACAGACTTGGGCTTGGCTGTGACATGGCATGGAGCAGACTGAGGTGCAACTGTGACATGACATAGAACAGACTGAGGGTTGGCTCTGACATGGCCTGGAGCTGAGACTGGCTTGGCTGTGACATGGCCTCGAGCTGACACTGGCTTGGCTGTGACATGCCATGGAGTACACTGAGGATCCAGGGCAAAAGGTGGCACAAGCTCAGTGACCATGATGGGGAACTTTGGCTTGGCAGTCATGACATGGAACTCTGGTTTGTCGGCCATGATGTTTAACTTGGGCTTGGTGGCCATGACGTGGAGAAAAGTCTTGGAAGGCGGAGCCATGGTAGACTCAAGATGAAGAGTCCAGGATGACTGGGAAAAGACCTCAGTGGTCGTGAACATAAGCAGAGTCTTGCGAGCAACCTCTGGGGTCATGGGCGTAGACAGAGACTCGGAAACGACCTCTTGGGTCATGGGCATAGACAGAGACTCGGAAACAACCTCTGGTTTCATGGGCATAGACAGAGACTCGGAAACGACCTCTGGGGTCATGGGCATAGACAGAGACTCGGGAACAATCTCTGTGTTGTGGGAATGGACAGTGTCTCGGAAATGACCTCTGTGGTCGTGTACATGGGCAGAGACTCGGAGACGACCTCTGTGGTCATGAACATGGGCAGTGTCTCGGAAATGACCTCTGTGGTCATGTACTTGTGCAGAGACTGGGTGATGACATCCGTGGTCGTGGGCATGGACAGTGTCTCGAAAATTATCTCTGTGGTCGTGAACATGGGTAGAGACTTGGAACCAAAAGCCTTTATCATTCTCCTCCTGCTCCGGGAGGCAGAATTTGGCAGCGCAGACTCTGGGATGGACGAGGCTGGCAACGCTGGCCCTGGGATGGACGAAGCTTCCAGTTTGTTGGCCGTGGCAGGCGTGGCCATTGGCTCGTTGGCCGAGGCAGGCATGGGCATTGGATCATTGAAAACCCTGACTACAAACGTGAACTAAACAAAAAAAATGAACTTGACTTGACTAAAACTGGACTTGGCTGGAACAAAACAACAAAGTTAAATTCACAATACCTGACACCAGACAATGGCGAACATGAGGGCTTAAATACAAGGACATGGTAGAACACATGAAAAAGATGACCAATGATAAGACTAAATTAAATATAACCAATGGAAAGGCAAGACTAATAAAAGAGTAATCAAACAATGAACCAATTAAATCAAGACACATGAACAGGGGAAACACATGACAAAATCACATGAGGGAACAGGAAATCACATGACATTAACAGGAACTAAACTTGAAAATATAGGACATGAAACAACAGAATAAACATGACAGACAGTAACACCCTGTCTAAACCAGACGAGGTTGACGTGTTGCGTCAAAAGCTATAAAACCCATTATCATCAATGATGCATTCTACACTGGAAGCATCCTTTGCACCAACAGTAAATGGGTGTCCCGTTCCATTTTCCAGTTTCCATTTCCCATTCCATTAAAGCTTGTATTGAACTTGGAACATTTCTTTAATCTTCCCTGAACTACTGTGCTGCAGAAAGCTAAAAAATACAACATTCATGACTGTCCCCAAAATTTGTTGGAAAATCTGTCATGACTGTGAACAGTAAGTTGGAGGTCATGTGCTCTGATATTTGACATACATCATGGAGTTTAAATAAAGCTAATAAACAGTGTTCTAGATGTGATAATCTAATATTTTTTTTGTCATTAATTGATCAAATAAATAAAACATAGAACTCCTGTATGTTTAATCAGTGTAATTGAGGTATTGTGTGTTTAACAATTTGTTCATTAAAGACTTTTGATTAAAATGACCATCGACTATTGATTATTTCCATAACCATTTATTATTTCCATACTTTATGTAAAGTAACGAATTACAAATACTATTAAGTAGTTTTTCCCAGGAATTGTGCTTTTAAGTAGTTTAAAATTGTATACTTTTACTTGAGTATATTTTAAGTGCTGTAACTGTACTTTTACTGTGCTATTTTCCCACCGTCTGTGTTCGCTACTTCCCTTTCCTGATTTAATTTTTATCCATCAATGTGATTGGCTAGAGAGAGTCTCGTGGCTCCCGTCAAATCAAATCACACACTTGAACGCCAGCTGTAAATTGGTGCAACTGTGGAGGATGCCTTAAGCACAGTTCAACACCTAAAAGGGCTTTTCGCAGTGAAAAAGACCAATTGCATGATTTTGTCATGTGAGTTTAACTCAAGCCAGATATCAGCATTAATCCTGCCTATAATTTGAAGAAACATATCGAGGTAAATTTCATATTTCTACTAGATTCTGTGTCTCTATAATGTAGCCTGTAAATTAGCTTTCTATCACTGAGATTATTGGGTTGATGTGAGAGATTAAGGCAATGTTATCAATAGGGCTGGGCAATAAAACAATCTTGATGTTTATCAGAGAGAGAGAGAGAGAGAGATGTCCTCGATATCGATGATAAACTTCTGAGTAGCTTTCTATACATTGCATGTTCATTGCATCGATCGCTGTAGCTGCATGCTGTTTGATTGACAGGAGGCTAATATTTGGGCGCTATCTCACCTAAATGATCAAATACACTGTATTATTCCACAAATGCCCATCTTGCTGAGAATTTAATCAAATGTAAACAGTGGGAAAAAAATCTAAATGTTGGATATGAAGTGTACATGTAACCGAATTGAGCTCTGTGTAGTAGGCTATTTTATAAAATTCTATTAATCATACAACAATATCAAGGAAACGAGAAAACCATTCTCTGCTTTTGTCTGAATAACTTGAGTAGCTTTAAAATATTAATGTAACAGAATAAAACAGTGACACTTTTCTTTTATAATATTGTTAGTTTTTTTAATTATACCGACCCCTGATGTAGAGAGAGTGTTAATTTGTATAATAAATTACCAGGAATCTAGAGATGATAAAATATTTTAGAATTACGCTTGGCTTTATCATGTTTTTTGTAATGCCTGATAGAAAAGTGTCAATCTTTGTAGAGAAATACTTCAGGCAGAACATTCCACCAATCACAAACTTCAGAAGATTAGTATGAGAACACAACTATTTCTGGGCTTAAAATATACAATAACTAAATCAATGTTGAACATTGTATCTTAAAAGGAATACAATGCTACTTAAATAAGTAGGTCACTCAAAAATGAAAACTCTCTTATCATTTACTCACCCTCATGCCATTCCAGATGTGTATGACTTTCTTCTGAAGAACACAAATCAGCTATTTTGGTCCATACAATACAAGTGAATGGATTCCAAAAATTGGATGCTCCAAAAAGCACATAAATGCCGCATAAATGTAATCCATATGATTCCAGTGGTGAAATCCATATCTTTAGTGATCTGATAGGTGTGGGTTTGAAAAAAGATCAATATTTAAATCAATTTTGGATTAGGCTACTTTTATGCTGATTTATGTGATTTTTGGAACATAAAAATGTTGGCACCCATTCACTTGCATTGTTTGGGCTAAAAGACCTGATACATTCTCATAAAAATCTTAATTCGTGTTCTGCTGAAGAAAGTCATACACATCCGGGATGGCATAAGCATGACTAAATAATGAGAGAATTTATTATTAGAAGTATTATTTTTTTTTTTCATTCCTTGCATTGTTTTGAACGTGTTTTATCTGCAACAGTAAATCTTTCTGTCTGCTTTAGGGGATATTTTGATTTTAATGTAATTGTTTCATACATTATGATATTGAAAATAACTTTTCATCTTTTCATTCCTATAATCTTGTCACCCTTTTATTTTATTTATTTATTTTAATCAGATTAATGTAGTGTTTACAATATCATAGATAAGTGATGTATTTTAAAATTTCACAAACACCTATAAAATACCTATTTTATTTATTCTTTCTGGAAAACAGCCATAAAAGGGAATGTAAATTATGGTATGTGTGCAACATTTTAAAATTGCAGCATAGATTTTTTATTATAAAGGGGCATAGCTTTCACAACTCAGTACTCAATACTCACTACACATGAGAACTTTTAAATGAGCTACTCTTTTACTCTTACTTGAATAGTTTTTGGACAGGTACTTGTACTCATACAAAACATTTTTAAGATGTAAAAGTACTTTTACATGAGTAACAAACATTTAAATATCTATTACATACATTATACATATTCATATAGCTCTTGGACATGTTATGTAATTAGCTGAGAATGAGATTAGAACATGTTTTTTGTCAGTTAAATTATATAAAACAATGACAATAATGATGTTTAGTGAATACAAATTATTTTGATATAAATAACTGATATAAGTAATTAAACAAAAACTCTCAACTAGTATTTCAACCTTTCTAAAATCTACACTTGCTTAACAGTTTTACTGAACTCTAAATTAAAACCCACACATATGCAGTGTTTATTTATCCTAGTTGCAGATATCAGAGAGGGGGTTAAATTCTAGTTAAAAAGAAGGAAACAGAGAATTATCGATCCCTCATCCCAAAGGGGTCCACCGTATGCAGATGTCCCAAAGGTACACCAGAGAAAGGTAAATTAAGCCTTTAAATGTGCAATTGGCATTAATGAGCTATCATTACTCAAATTACAGAAAGCACTGATTGGGTTTAAAGTAAAGAAGAAAACAACATGATCAATCATCATCAGGTCCTGAGCGAGTCAGGGTGGTGGCCTGGCGCTGCACCCATATTGCTGGAGCAGAGCTCCATCTTCAGGAGCCAGACTGGAGCAGATATTAGAGCCCTCCAGCAAACAAACACTTGAACATCCTGCAATTGAGAGCACTTCATGAGATTACAGTCAAACCTCAGATGCTGCCCAGCACACACACATGATGTATGTACTGGACATGCATAGGGATCATATCATATACTCTATAGCAGACTTCCACCTTTGTCATCTGACTGAAGCAATAATGGACAAGTTTGATTTTCTCCGTTACTGTCTTCAGTGCGTTCTTTACAGCCATATATGGATGTATCATAATGACTATGAGTCAATCCTATAATCACTTTTAAGAAATAATTATAATAATTCATTATCTCTATCCCCACCCTTTATTTTAAGTATCTCTCTCTTCATTGTTGCCGAGAGAATTAATTGCTTTCGAGAAAGGATATATAAAATAGCATTTTTTTATAATCCAGGTTTTAGTGAATAGCTGTACTGGAAAGCACTTGCACCACCGATTATCATTTTAATACCACACCACACTTATTTCAATCTGGGCTGCTGACAAAATTATTTTCTAAAGTGAAGTAGTCTTACGAAAAAGAAAGTCATTTATGCAACAGTTCACCAGCAGATAATTTCAAAAAGATAAGGGAGTCACATAATGGAGCGGATTTAAGTCATATTAAGAAGATTATGCAGATGGTGGCCAGTGAAATACCCATGGTGATTAAGTATCTTTATGAAATGAATATACAGTTGCTAATCACCAGTGGTTGTAAAAAAAATTTAAAAACTTTTCCAAAAGACTAAGAAGGGCACTGATTTTAAATGACTATTTTTGTGTTCAAGTGGAAAGTAGAAAGTCTCTCCATCTGGTTAAAAATGAAAATTATGTCATTTTGTATGTCTGTCTCTCTTCTGGGGACACGAAAGAAAATAATAGAATGTTCACTGTATGAAAAAAAAAAAGATGCAATGAAAATTAATGTTGAATGAGAATAATATACTTCTATTATTATATAATAATATACCCTTATATCCATTTGTTTTTCACAGAAGAAATAAAGTCATACTTGTTTGAAACAATATGAGGTTTAAAAAATTATGGCAGCATTTTCATTTTGTTTTGCTGAACTATTCTTTAAAGTCATCCCTGATTCATTGTGATCTGCAGATAGACTTTTGAGCAGTTCCTGGTCACTTTGCCTCTAGTCTCTGTTGACGTTCGGGAACAAAGTTTTCTTGCAGATCCAAAGGTGGCCCAGCATTAGTGTGCATGAAGGCTTCTGAAGTTGCCATCATCAATAATGAGGTCTCATTTACACAAATTACTCTGTACGCTGATTAGGTATTATCTAACGGCAAGGGCCACCTCGATCAATCATCATCAGTGCACAGAGCGTCGATGGACATCAAAAGGTTAACCCAGATCCAATGGGCCCCTGGCAGTGTCAGCACAAATCACTACAGCAGGGCTGCCATGCTGTCGATAGAGCAGCTAGACAATTAGGTAATGATTAAAATAGCTGCACACTGTAGTCAATAACAAAATGAGCCATCCTGGCATAATTTTAGAATGATTTGTTTACCAATCTATATGCAAGCAGGAAAATAGGCACTCGAATGCAGTGATTGAAAGCTCACCTGTGTCCTGCAGTGCCGCTATCGTGAACTTTCCAGAATTGTACTTTGTAATGTGGTTAGGGTCTCTAATTGAGAGTAGTTTGGTTGTGCATTAGAGGCTCTACATGCACTGTTTCATAACCATTTTAAGTTCTATTTTTTACTCCTACTCTGGTTACATTAAAAGATGCTATTGAGGAAAGTAATGCAAATGAAATATTGCAAATAACAAAAGGGTTTATCACATACGCAGCGGGGTGAAAGTTAAATGTTTTAATCCTACAATCTCCGCAGGTACGTTTTTTTTTTCCCTCCCAAGGCTATGCATATTTGTTTCTTCACTCTTTTATGTGAACCATTAGTTCTTTGTTGATCAAAGCAATTTTTTTTATGTATAAAATAATAAACGATGTTTGTGGCTAACATGTAGTCATTTGTCAAAGCTGCTCTTTGGATGCTTGTGAATGCCATCAGTTGGAAGTCATCATACTATAATGGAGAGGAGCTAATAATCACTGGAAATTATGGACAGAATTAAATCTAAAAAATATTAATAATAAAATAACTTGATTGGAGTGGGACTGTTGTGTAGAAATCATGTTATAGGAATTGCAGAGAATGGTCTGTGAACTTTTCAAGACACTATCTCCTACACTTTAGTCACACAACCGGTTCATTATGCTCTCCCTAGAAATATTTACATTTACAGTAGAGAATTTATTCAAATAAACTTTAACAATATGTAAGAGAGTATACATATATTATTATATACTTACAAGAATATGGAAAACAGAAGTATGGAACTTCTATATCTAAGCAGTTCCTTTCCAATCACGTTGTGGGCATCCAACCAGTGAATTCCGCTGATGTGAATAATGAAATGAAAAGTGCCCACAGTGTTTGACTGCTTATAATACACTAAGCATGTCACCTAATTTTGGGAATTATTTGCACTGTATTGTGGAAGAAGGGATGGAAAATATGAGAGTGAAATGAGAGAATAGGACATACTGCATATCATCACCTGCACACATAACAAAACTGTCCTATTTTGTGCCCTTGCTGCTAGTTCTTAATGGTAGTAGTAATTCATCACTTATATTTTTCAGCTTGCTAAAAGAAAGTCTTCTTGAGGTGATTATTTACTGTAACACTCAAAGTTGCTGTGATGAGTTTTATTTTATTTTATTGTTCCAGGAAATGAGCACTGGAGTGAACTAGCACAAACAGCCATTTGTGTGTTCTTTTCGGTGAAACACAACACCATTGAACAATTGTACAATCACAATTTTTGCATCTAAATCTAAATGGAGCAAAGACAATGGTTAATTGGTTTATGGAGTGGCAGCTTTGCTTCTTTCCTTTCTCCTAATACACTTGGATGGCTCAACAAGGTACTGAGATTGTGTCTAAAATTACTTGAAAGAGAGCTATGCACTCTTCCTGCACGCTAACTGGTATCAGAAACGGAAGCTCCAAAGCCCTTTGGTTGAAATCCAGTGGTGATAATTTCATTGAAAACATGTTTTGAAAGGAGAAAATAGCATTATTACCTAGTTAGGTGGATTATCTTGTCCAAAAGGCCTTTGATGTGTGCACAATCACTGTAACACAGCCTATGATCTTTGGGAGCCAGAATGAGTGTATACTTGGGGTGGGCTTAATTTCAAAGATCACAATATGAGGTCTTGAATTTCAGTGATATAGCTAAATCATATCACATTGAAGCTCAGAATCCCCTGGCAACAGAGAAAGTTGAACGGAAGAGATGTTTAAATTTAACTTTATTTATTTGGGGGGTATTGTTGGGTAATTTAATGAGGACATATACTGTAGATCACTCAAATCTCTCTGTCTCTGTCAAGACACTTTTTTTTTTTTAAAAGGTTAACTGTACAAGACTTGAGGCTTGAAAAAACCTTTTTTTTTTTTTTTATACAATTTCCTTCATAACTCACAGATAGACTACTACAAATCCACTTTTGGTGTAAGAAACAATTAGATTTGCCAAAAAATGATGTTACTGTCCCACTAATAATGTAGATGTATAATAAGAAAACCACATTGTAATTTTGAATTTAATACAATAAATTAGATTGTTACAATCTATTGATTTCAGGGCTGGACTAGGACAAAAAAATCGGCCCTGGAAATTTTCCGCCCAACCATCCCACATGTTCCCCCATGGTTGTCTCATGGGGGAGTTATTATTGAATTGCAATTGCAGTAAATAATATTATAAATACTATATATAACTATAAAATTATTAAAAATTAAATGAACTCCTAAATTACCTCATTCTGTAGGGATGTGTCCGAAGCCGAATAACTTTTTCGGAAAGGCATGAATAATGACTTCTAAACGAATAATGGATTCATCTAAATAATAGAAAGAAATGTTTGTTTGACTGATTATCCAAGCAGCAAAAGGATAAAGTGACATTGTAAATAAACGTATACAAAATTACAATGAATTTATGAATGTGTGCTGCCAATATTTAAAAAGTGTAAACCTTATGAATGATCGGATGTGCGCCTTCTCGACTCCATTAATTGTGCATGTCTGGAGCTTGTCAACTGTAACAATAATTAAGATACGACATCATAAACACGTTCCACTTCTTGAAATGTATATGTTACTGTATCACACGATTCACACATAATGATTCTCATGTATTTATTTGTAGCCTAAACCTGCAGGATTTTAAATATCTGACCTGAATAGATGATTTCACATCGGAGCTTGTCTATCCGCCTTTTAAAGTGGATCACACTTACATCTACATCAGGGAAGGTTTTTAAGACATTTTCCGAAAAAATTTAAAATGCTCCATAGAGGTTTAAATGCTCCTTAGAGTATTCATCTATTCAGAATTTTCCTGCTCATGTAAAACGAATGAACTGAAAAATTATTTTCTTCTTTAAACTGTGCCAAATTTGAAAATGTTATGTTCTTGAGATCTGGATAGGTGCTATATAAATGTAACATTATTATTATTATTATTATTATTTAACTAAATAATGTTGTCGTATCATGAAAATTCCTGATAGACTTTCAGCACTTTCACCTGCTTGTAGAATTTATCAGTTTATTTTAATTGCTTTTAATGTTTGAATTTGTATTTAATTTTTACTGCAAAATGTGTGCTTGACAAGGTTTCGAGAACCGGCTTAATAATATTTTAATGAGAAACTTAAACCAAAATGCACAAACATAAACACACATGACGGACATGCCCGTAATTCTCTCTCTCTCGAACCATCATCACCGGACACCTTTGTCCCTTGCGTGCCTCATCAGGCCGATTGGGGACCGGGCGCGCGATATTCCGGCCCCGCCCCCTCCGCTCCACAACCCCTTTTATACGTCGAGTGAGTGACAAATAGGGAAACACAGTTAACATATTCCACAGATAATGTAGCCTACAAATTCAGTAAATCTGGTAAAAAAAACAATAAAAGAATAATTTAACTAAATAATATTTGTAGCCTATAATAATAATTATAATTATTATTATTATGAAAAGGCATTTACAAGACATGTTTATAAATGTTAGAGTAACGTATATAAAAATGGGTGTTTCATTTAGTTTTGACACACTTCCTGTTTAAGCCCCGCCCACATCTGGTGCTATCCAAATACAGAGAAAGATGCAGATAATTTTGTCATAAATTCAACTCCCCAAGAATCCCCAAGGGAATTCCTACCAAAAATTCACAAAAAAATTTGATATATTTTATTGAAATTAGTCATTTTTATAATTTAACTAGTTTTACAGTAAGAAGTAAGTCTCAACAATATACTGTGATTTGATATGTCGTATAATGGACCATGTCACATTGTGTCACTTCCTCTAACATTAAAAAAAAAAATCTATAGTTTTAAGTTTCTAGTATTCTAATTTTGATAAAAAACCAGAGGATCCCCCCAGTTAAAAATGTTGGCATTATGGGGGGTCCCTTAACTCTTATATTCGAACAGTTACTGAGGTATTATGGTAATCAAATGTAAAAACATGCTCCTTATACCAGATGTAATCTTGGTTCTAAAAATATAAAATAAAAATAAAAAACTATGGCATTTTTAATGAAAAAAAAAAATATCCATGTAGAAGCTATTAAAAAAACTGCATTAGAAGTTACTTATATTCCCCTCATATACATTTTTTTTATATCATTATAATAAAAATGAATCATAAATAAAAAAGATTTGCCAAACACCATAATTGTCAGTGTCACTAACTGTGTAATAGGAATGTTATGTGTGAATTAAAAAGCCTGTAATTACAGTTGTAAATGACACAATGTTTTCTGTTTCCCTCTGCACTGCTGTTTAGAATGTTGTGGCTGTTTAATCTGGTTTCAACAAGCTTTGCACGGAACCTTTAAGGTTTCCATATCTGTGTTTACCCCTGGAATGTGGGGTGGCCAGTGGGGCAAAAAAGTTTAAAACAAATTACAAGTCAATAATCTGTTATAATAATAATATACACAGTGTAAGCTGTTCAGTGAATGCGGTTACCCATGTCAGCTGGTGGTCTCTTGTCCTTAGTGTCTCGATCAGAGCAGGGGAGCGCCCACCTCTCTGTGCGTGCCCTCATCTCAAAACAGACTCCACTCAGTAGGGTCCCCTAAATAGATATGATCTAATAGCCAGGAACAAACACAGTGGTCACCTTCTCTAATGTATGCCAGAAGGGAAGTACACTAATTCAGTCTGATTTAAAGAAGATAGAAGAGGATGTTTTTTCTTTCTTTCCCAGAGCAAGATTAAACCCCTGTGCCCCTCAAATGCCAAGCATCATGCTGTTCCTGCTCTTCAGTGCTCAAATAAGGTAACAAGTGTTATTAGTCCCAGCATTTAGGAAGACCTGATCCAGATATATTACTAAATTAACCACAGGGCACTAGTGGTCTATCTGGGAATATAGTTGTCACTCTAGGGGCTGCGCACTCTGTGTTAGAAGATCATCCAAGATGCCGCCTCTCTGCTGCTTTGATGGCAAATGACTTGCACAGGTTATGACCTGATTTAAACCTCTGTGGTTTTACAATTACACTGTCTTTTATAAAGACTTGTGTATCAGAATTGTAGTATTTTTCTTTTTTGTATTCATTTTTACTGGTAGACCACTTAAAGAATTATTCCGGGTCCAATACAAGTTGAGCTCAATTGACAGCATTTGTGGCATAATGTTGATTACCACAAAAATGTATTTTGGCTTTTCCCTTATTTTCTTTAAAAAAAAAAGCAAAAATAGATTTTACAGTGAGGCACTTACAAAAGAAGTGAATGGGGACAATGAAAATGAATACGCTGTGTTTAAACTTTAGAGTTATTTAAGGGTTTTAGTGTTTGTTGACTGTCAGGATATACACGAGGACAACAAGGTAAATAGGATTCAGAAAGCTTTAATAGTTGAATGGCAGGTGAGCATCAGATGAAACGGACAGATGCAGGATATGATTTGCAGAGGAATGATCGTGGGATGAAATGTTGTAGAGATCTGCTTGGATATAGCAAGGATGTGCCAACCGGGAAACACAGGGAAGGATCACAGGAGAATCGGGGAGAATCCAGGAGGAAACGTGGGGTCTAGGGAAAGAAGCAGTAGGTAAGTCCTTTTGCTGGAATACGGCGGAGTCACACTGGAACTGATGAGTACACGAGTCTGGGAATCACAGAGAGAGAGTTAGCAGGTCGGTTCCTAGTTCAAGGTTCGACGGAGACTGGATGAGAAGTGTGCTCTTTTGTAGTGCTCAGTGGTGCTGGATTAGATGACAGGTGCAGGTGGTTAATACTCAGGTGATTGTGATCCTTGTGCAGTGGGTGTGAATGAACCTGATTGATCCCTGACATTGACATTATTTTGTCATGGTAACAAAGTTGTAAAATTGGCTATAACTTTACACAGAAAAGGTTATTAAGTGATTTTATCACACTAAAATCATGTTAACATGCATATCCTTTAAATCTTGTGGCTATACTTTTGAAAAAGTGAGTATTTTAACATTAAAAATTGGTCCCCATTCACTTTTATTGTAAGTGCCTCAGTGGAACCAAGATTTTTACTTTTTTTAAAGAAAAGGAGAAATAAGTCCAAATTAATTGATGTGTTAATCAACATTATGCCACAAATGCTGTCAATTTAGCTTAACTTGTTTTGAACCCCGGAATATTCTTTTGAAGTGTGTATTGCTTTTCAATGTAATAACTCACGCTCTCTCTTTTCTTTCTTTTATTCCTCTCTCATTATTTATTTGTTTCTTATTCTCCTCACTCTATTGCTCTTCCTCACAATTTGTATTATTCTCAATCCTTCTTTATTGCTCCATCTCTCTTTCTTTCCTCACTATTTTTATTCCTCTCACACCTTTGTTTTACATTTACATTTACATTTATTCATTTGGAAGACGCTTTTATCCAAAGCGACTTACAAAAGAGGAAGAACATCAGCGAATCATCTTAGGGAGACAGTGGTACAAAAGTGCCATATTACAAAGTTTCACTATCATCAGAATAGTATACAAAACAGATTTAAGTGCAACAAGAAATGTAAATAATATTTTTTTTTTTTTGTTTTTTTTTTGTGACCGGTTAAGTGCTTTTGGAAAAGATGTGTTTTTAGCCTTTTTTGGAGATAGAGAGTGAGTTAGCTTCCCGGATTGGGTTGGGAAGGTCGTTCCACCACCGTGGTATGATGAAACTGAAAGTCCGGGAAAGTGTTTTGGTGCCTCTTTGTTTTGGTACGACAAGGCGACGTTCCTTAGCCGACCGCAGGCTTCTGGTGGGAACGTAGCTCTGCATAAATGTTTTTAGGTATGCTGGAGCAGACCCAGTGACTGTTTTATATGCCAGCATCAGGGCCTTGAATTTAATACGTGCATGAACCGGCAGCCAGTGGAGAGAGACAAAGAGTGGCGTAACATGTGCTCTCTTAGGTTCATTAAAGACCAGACGTGCTGCTGCATTCTGGATCATTTGCAGGGGTCTAATAGCACATGCAGGAAGGCCTGCAATGAGAATGTTTTGGTTATTTATTTCTTACTTTTATTCCTCACTCACTCTTTCTTTAATTTTTTCTATTATATTTATTTATTTACGTCTATCCTATTTATTTATTTACGTCTGTCTGTCTACTTAAAACTGAAGTCTCTGTTATGTAACAGTTTTATACTCCACATAACTTCATTAGCATCATCTCTCCAAACTGACTGCATACCCCACTGTTTAGTTTGTTAAATGATTGTCAGTAAATAAATGTGTGATCCTTTTCTGTGCAGACAGCTGTGTTTGACAGCATTTTTGCCTGCATGCTGTCAGTCTAGTGGAGGCAAAAGTGAGGTTTATACACTTTGACAGTGAACTTGGGAATGGATGGCATTTGCACATGAATGAACTGTTTCCTGACAACTCACAGACAGCTCAGAATCTCAGAGAGGTGTAGACATGAGATTTTTCTCTTTGTCACATGCAAACTTCCATACACTATTGTGATCCAATGGCTGGATATCAAGGAGAGCTCATTCTTATAAAGAAAGAGAGCAGAAAGCTTCAGAGTTATGGAGGAAGAGGACAGGAAATTAGAAGAAACATTCTTTTAGTTCTCTCCCCATATCCATTTGTTGTTTCAACAACTGCTTGAAAGTGAGTCACACATTATGATTGAGGCTCTTGTTACTGAAGATAACTGCTCGACAATCACCAAATCAGTCACTGTCTAGCTCTAACTATACATTTGCAGACAACTTCAGGCTCGTCATGAGGCAGATTAAGACCCAGCTGCCCCCCTCACTTGACCCACTGCAGTTTGCGTATCGTTCAAACCGTTCAACGGACGATGCCATCACCACAACCCTCCATCTGGCCCTCACCCACCTAGACAATAAGGACTCATACGTTCGAATGCTGTTCATAGATTTCAGCTCAGCATTCAACACAATCATTCCCCAGCACCTGATTGGAAAGCTGAACCTGCTGGGCCTGGACACCTCCCTCTGCAACTGGATCCTGGACTTCCTGACTGGGAGACCTCAGTCAGTCTGGATCGGGAACAGCATCTCCACCACCACCACACTGAGCACTGGGGCCCCCCAGGGCTGTGTGCTCAGTCCACTGCTGTTCACTCTGTTGACTCACGACTGTGCAGCAATGCACAGCTCGAATCACATCATCAAGTTCGCCGATGACACGACCGTGGTGGGTCTCATCAGCAAGAACAACGAGTCAGCATACAGAGAGGAGGTGCAGCGGCTGACGAACTGGTGTAGAGCCAACAACCTGTCCCTGAATGTCGACAAAACAAAAGAGATGGTTGTTGACTTTAGGAGAGCACAAGGTGAACACACTCTGCTGAACATCGACGGCTCCTCTGTGGAGATCGTCAAGAGCACCAAATTTCTTGGTGTTCACCTGGCGGAGAACCTCACCTGGTCCCTCAACACCAGCTCTATCACCAAGAAAGCCCAGCAGCGTCTCTACTTTCTTCGAAGGCTGAGGAAAGCACATCTCCCAACCCCCATCCTCACTACATTCTATAGAGGGACTATTGAGAGCATCCTGAGCAGCTGCATCACTGCCTGGTTTGGGACTTGCACCGTTTCGGACCGCAAAGCCCTGCAGAGGATAGTGAGGACAGCTGAGAAGATCATTGGGGTCTCTCTTCCCTCCATCAAAGACATTTACAAAAAACACTGTATCCGCAAAGCAACCAGCATTGTGGACGACCCCACACACCCCTCACACAAACTCTTTACCCTCCTCCCGTCTGGCAAGAGGTACCGAAGCATTCGGGCCCTCAAGGCCAGACTGTGTAACAGCTTCTTCCCCAAGCCATCAGACTCCTCAATACTCAGAGACTGGTTTGACACACACGTGTCCTGAGTTGCACTTTAATAACTGTCACTTTATAACTGTCTGCTACCTCAATAACTGCTATGTGCATAGAACATTATCTCATAGTATGTTATGTTTACATTTTTAGAAACTGTCATCTTTTTGCACTACTGAGTACTGGTCGGCGCTGCACTGTCTATTGTCCTGTTCATTGTCAGTAATTTGTTGTACTGTCCTGTACTTTTTGCACATGTTTGCACGTGCACTTTATATAGGTATATATAGGTAGTTTATATAGGTATTTTATTTCGTTGTGTAGTCTCATGTGGTCCTATGTTGGTCCTTTGTTGTTTTTATGTAGCACCATGGTCCTGGAGGAACGTTGTCTCGTTTTGCTGTGTACTGTACTAACTGTATATGGTTGAAACGACAATAAAAACCACTTGACTTGACTTGACTTGAACTTGAAAATCCCTTTCCAGCATGGGTATTCTGTCATTCATGAAACATTACAAAGGATGACATACATATATAAAAAGAAATATGCAGTATGACAGTTTATCCTAATGATTTAGTTTTCCATAAATAATATCAGATTTATAGACTTGTGTTAAGTACATTTGTTTAAAGTCACTGAGTAATGCATAATGACTGTTAAAACTGGTTTTGTCAACTGGAACAATGCTGATTCTATCTTATTGCTGTGCATATCTTCTTGTAATATACATTTGCTCAAAACGTTTCATGTTACTAATTAAACATGATGAAATTTAAACACTTGCAGTGTCTCGCCCAACAAAACCGATCTTCAGTCTGACCCATTATTACTGTAGATACTTTAAAACTGCCAAAGGACAGTTGTTAACAGCTATAAACAATAGCACAGCAATAAAGATTTTGTTGAGACACCGCATTTTTGTATACAGAGACATGTTCAATATGAATACATACAAGTGTAAAGCAGTACACTTCAAGTCATAGAAATAGTATTCATATTTTAATAATTAAGGTCCATAAAGATGAAAAGATTTGATACAAAGGCAAAGATGCCTTAATATATATTATATTAGAGATTTAAGAGAACTCAACTAAGATTTAATGACAGACAAAATGATAAAGACAATCCACATAAGATCAGATAATAATCTTTTTAAATGGATGCAAACAGTGATGCAGCAATATAATTTGAGGTTCAGGATTTCTTCCTCGGGTTCCTTCTGAGTTGTTGGTAATGTTGGTGGTTAAAACAGCTTTCTGTGATTTTAGTGCCACCTGTTGCGCTGGTCTGACATATGATCCATATTTTATTGGTGAGGGCATTTCATCACCTGGTGAAGAATGTTCGCTCTAAGTGTGAATGGCTTGCTAAGAATCCATTGGTTTGATTCAAAATGTTGATCGCTTTGAGGAATTGCGCCGAAAATTTGTGTTTGGTGTGCAAAGGCCTTTAGCTGCCATGGCATGGTATTTTACATTATTTTCAAATTAGAAATATTTGCTTTTGACAATAAAGTTACTTTTTCATTCCATAGCAAATATAGCATTGTTGTTAAAAAAATAAATAATAATAATAATAATAATAATAATAATCTTGTCCTTGAAGTATATTTGGTGCTATGCCTCTGATAGTGATACTTAATGAGTAGTATATCAATGTTGTGAAGGTAAATGCAGTAGATGGAAACATCAGGAACAGGTTCAACTGTTGTTAAAGCCTCTGGATGATCACTGCCTCAAGAGTTAATGACTATTAGCAAAAACAGACAGTGGCCCATTGATCTGCCATGCTGAGAGATACTGCGAGTCAGGCATTTCAACACATGCTGGTCCAAGAGTTTGGCAATTGTCAGTAATCTCACAGTGTTCCCAATGAAGAGCTAATCACAGCAATCAGTGTTCTTTTAAAGCGTAACCAGTCACAGTAATCTGTTCACATTCGCTTACACCTAATGGCTCTCAAGTTCCACCCCCTGGACTAACACACCTCCCGCCTGCTCGAAAGGATGGTCTGCTCTGCTCCAGGGCTGATCAATTAAAATGACTTTAGCATTTTCAGGCCCATCAATAATTGCTCCCCTCTGGCTCAACAGGTCTTGCCCATGCTGTACTGGAGGGTTTTGGGCTGCATGTGTGGATTCAGTTGTTTTCAATCAATGGGCTTCAGTGTCATAAACAAAGTAAATTCACAGCCAGTAATCGATGCGACAAGAGCTAAATGTTGATTTACGTTCACAGTGCCTACATTCACACCTCTGAGACTATTGCAGTGCTTATCTCATAAAGAATGATACAAATTGAAACTTTGTTTTAGAGTAGCACCTCTACTCATCTAGAAACTTCAAATATAACCTATAGGGTTTGGAAACAGAAACACTAAACGGGAGTTTCCTGTAGGACCCTGTATTAAAGCATTGCACTGTGTTCATTTCCAATGGACTAAATATTCTCCGATCTACCGAACACAACTTGGGGAGTGGTGGTCAAAGTGGGCTTGTAAAGCTGCACCATTTCAATCAGGCACACCTCTTACAACACTTATACTGCATGTTCACAAAGACAAATGTAGACCACGTGAGACAAATGTAGAGTTGATACAACTTATGGATTAAAAATGACACAATGACAAGCTCACTGTCCCAATAGGCCATTATGATTTATGACATAGATTTCTTTATGGATTTACACTGATGTTGTGGATGGCTTAATACATTTTACTGCTGCTATGTGAGCTGTATTCAGTTCACACGTTTGGAAAGAATGTGCTAAAAGAACAGGCTATAAATGGGCTAAGGTCCCCAAAGGAAAACACACTAGACATGTGTTACTAAATCTTTCATTGATACCATCTGCCTGCATGCAAGCTGTTATAAATGGTGACCTCTGTTGGCATTAAGGTCATCCAGAGCTAATACTGACCTTGCGTTACATTCCACCACAGCTGAAATGGATCAGGATTCTAAACAATATTATTTAGAGTATAAAGAGTTTATCGACCATGACCTAAAAGGGCCCTTAGTGCTCTGTTACTACAGCAACTTGTTAACAAGGATCTAATAAGCCATATATTTTAGGTAAAATTCTTTGCGGTCACAATTTCTGAAAATCGAATTCATAATCTCTCTATTTTTAGCCAATAATGTTTTTTCCAATCACTGTTTCTTTGCTCAGATATAAAGTATTTGAGAATATCTTGCTATTTTACTTCAAGTTTGGAGAATTTTCACACTGCTTTGTCACTGAATTTGGTAAATGTTTCAACTTTAAGCTTTCAACATTTATTTCCTTTATGTTTATGTTTCTGCCAGTGGCAACTGGTGCATTTCAAAAGTGGGGAAGGTGCAACACAGCCTGTTGTTTTTGGTTTTTGCAATGTTGCTCGCAAAAGCTCCTCAAACAACTACTAAACCAGTGAAATTTCATAAAGAAAAGAATGACCTAAGCTCAAAACTGTTTTTGCAATGTAAAATCACCACTGCCAACATGTACATCACTATTTCAATTAATGGCCATTTGGTGCCCATTTAAGAGATCAACAAATCATCATAGCTGGGCTTCCAGATGGGTCAAAAATTCAGTACATTAATTGAATGCCCAAAGTCCAACAAGCTATCAGATGCAGATCCTATGCAAATAGTGCTCATGACATTCTCATAGACTCCCAAAGAAGCACAGTGTCCGGACGGGAGCCAAAATAATGTGTTTAGAGCCTATCATCCAATGAACATTGATTTGTATTCCCTTGAAATCTAATGGTTCATGTATCTGCCTTAGACGCTCATTGAAGCCCAGCTTAAATGGGGCTATGAGGGCCGTTGATATGCACTTCAATTTGGTCTGTTCATTCTCTTCATACTTTTACATGTGTTTCTGTGCATATCTGTAGATTTGAATTTTAAAATGCATATAGCAGAGGGCAAGTAAATTAGTTACCTCAAGGTCCAGGGCAGCTTTCAGGACATGAGTGAGAGTCCATAAGGTCATTCCACATGATCTTCTACTCTACAGTGAGGGCACTGCCTCAGGCCATTGACATGACACTGTGACCCACTGGACTCTTCCATTGAGTAGAACATTCAATATTAACTTAGCAATAGTGATGGCTAAACAAAATGATTAGGGCACTTTGATTTACAGATCTGCCTGGCTGCCAAGAAATGCAAGTGTTTTTTTTTGTTTTGTTTGTTCTTTATGTTTTTATTAACTAACAAATTTAGTTTACACTTCCTTGGTTGCAAGGCAGCTTGTGTTAGAGAGACATAGAGATAGTGGAGAATAGAAACACTTGCTCTGAGTAGGAGGTCATGACTTTAACATACCAAACACTCCAACCTTACAAGTGACTGACAGGGGGAGGAAGCTCACTCGAGCCATTTCACGTGGGAATCACAGCTTGCAGCAATTTTAAAACAAAACCGTCTGTCGAAATTTTGTGGGAAAATGTAATTGTCTGGGGTTTTTGTGGCTCCCTTACCCTGTTTGTCTTAAGAAAGCCATAGGTCCAAAGTTTGTTAGTTCAGATAACAATTTTAGTAAAACTAAATACACAGCTGTGTTGTCTGTTCTCCCCTCAAGGTCGCAATATGAGTATTAGCTATAAATATCTTGGTATGAAAGACACTCTGATACAATTGCTGTTTTCTGTTATTCTCCAAAAAATAAAGGATCAATATTATTTAGTGTCATTAAATACAGTATATTTCAATAGATTTGGTTTGCTAAAAAAAGAGGAAATCTGTAAAAATATAAACTGATTTTTAAAAATTGCCTTCTAGTTGGCCCGTTGTTTCCTGAAGTTTGCACTGAGCCACTGCTTTTTATTATACGCCTCTGCTACTGCTTAAAGTAGTTGGCAATTGCTCAAAATGGTGGCAGACTTTATTAATGAAGAGTGTCTGAGCCATGAAGCTGATGTACCTCTAAGACATCCGGCCTTCAGGGAGAGACGTCGGGCTGAAGGCTTCTCTTTAAATTCTTCAGTAGGACGTCAGGAAGTCCAGTTTGTTGGAGGAGGGGGTCCCCCTTGTGTTTTTCCTGCATGTCCCATGGGTGTCTTTTCCAGCAGTAATGAGGCCTCCTGGACTAGGGAGCTTTGCTTTAAAATAGGGAGTAATGAGAGAGTTCTGGAAGAGGGAACAGGGATTTGAACTCTGCAGTAAGACAGGAAGGTCGCAGAGTGGATTTTTATTTTAGGAGAGAAAACATATTGATGGCAAACAAAAAACTAAAAGGGAGATGATACAAAGACTGCAGTCCAAGGAGTGATTGCTGTTCGCTGCTAAACATTTTAGAGATGAAATATCTTAGTGTCTTATTAATTAAGAAAAGTACAAATGGAGCACCTCCGACCTAAGTTTAATCACATGTGTGTTTGACATCTCAAAGATATTTTTATTGATTTTAGGAATCATAGCATTGAGTATTTCTTTCAAAGTAGTGTCACTTCAGTCAAGCGCCATAGAGAAATTCAATAAAATGTCACATGTTTTTGTGGCCATAGCTTGAGACTCTCAAGGTCAAACTGAATGGTCATGTTTATAAGAAACATCCCTTTGAAGTTTAGAAGGATGAATCTTTGAAATGTAGTATTATGATAGTAACACCTCAGTCATCTACCTCAACGTTAAAGAGATGTGGTTAATTATAGGAAAGCGGTAAGGGCGCTTACACCTGAACTAAATTATGCCTAACACCTGTCTCTAATTCCAGTGAGCACGAGGAGAGCGGCATAAAAACAGACACAGAGCCTCCAGTGGGGGAGAGCCCCAACAAGCCAACTCAGTGCGCTTGTATTGTATTGTGTTGTAGTGTATTGTGTATGAGCTATTGTAAGAAAGACGGCAATTAAAGCCTTACCTTTGGTTGAAGACTCGTTTCATGTCCTCCTTCCCGTAAGGGTCTTTACACTGGTGCCGAAACCCGGGAATTAAAAAAATTCCAAGCATGGAGAAAGGTCGCTCCATAGAGTCCTCCCAGCTGGCGGAGGTCCTCCAGTCCCTCGCAACGCTACATCAAAGCCACCAGCAATCCCTGCTTGAGCTCCGGCAGGACCAAGATCACTGGTTTTTTGAAGTCATGCGGGCTCAGGCAGAGGACCGGCACGCCATCTGGAGCCTCCTCAGCCAGGAGACCGCGTCGGCCACAACCGCGACCCCGGACACCCGCGCCATGCTGCCCCCGCCCACGTTACAGAAGATGGGGGCAGCAGATAATCCTGAGGCCTTCCTCGATTTGATCGAGCGCACGGCAGAAATCTGGGGCTGGCCGCTCGAACAGTGGGCAGCCCGCCTAATCCCCCTCCTGTCCGGGGAAGCTCAACTTGCGGCACAACAACTGCCGGCGACGAACCTCCTGGCCTATCCAGATCTGAAGAAAGCCATTCTGCAACGGGTCGGTCGGAGCCCGAAAGAGAATCGCCAGCTCTTCCGCGGCATGAAGATAGAAATGTCCGATAGCCCGTTTGCGTTTGCGCCGGGACACCTGTCGGAGGTGGCTGCTCACGGGGGACCGCGACATCGAGGGAGTGATCGACCAGGTGGTACTGGAGCAATTCGTCCAACGGCTGCCCCGGAAGATGGCGGAGTGGGTCCAGTGCCACCGCCCGGCTTCGCTGGAGGAGGCTGTTCATCTGGCGGAGGACCATTTGGCGGTGATCCTGAGGGCGGATGAGCCCTCTTCTTCTCTCTCCCCTTCCCCTGTGTCTGCACCCCCCTCTTCCCCCTCCCCTGTGTTCTCTCGCTCTGTTCTCTCCCCAGGGCCCGTTCCTGCCCCGCGCAGGCGTGGAGTGTAGGTGCGACCAGCTTCCCGGCCTTGGGAGAATGTTCCTTCCCCGTCCTTCAGCCGCTCTCCTCCTCAGGTGGGGGTGTCCGCTAGCACAAGTGCGGGCGTAAAGCCTGGGCCGGCCTGTTGGAGGTGCGGGGACCCGGACCACTTCCGGGATCAGTGTCCGCTGATGGAGGTGGGGACGGTGGTGCGGGTGTCCGACGTCCCGCAGGCTGCCCCCGATCGGACTGGAGCATACCGGATTCCGGTAAGGATCGGGGGTATTTACCAAGCTTTGCTGGATACCGGCTGCAATCAGACCACCATCCACCAACGCTTGGTTCAACCCGGGGCTTTGGGTTTAGATAATCTGGTGAGGGTGAGGTGTGTGCATGGGGATGTTCACAAGTATCCCATGGTGACTTTGGCGATTAAATTCAGGGGAAGAAACCATAGTGTGGAGGCAGCGGTTAGTTCCCGCCTCACTCATCCGCTAATCTTGGGTACTGATTGGCCTAATTTTAGAGACATTTTGGAGGGTATTTGCGCGGATGAGTCCTGCATAAAGAGGTGTGCGGTGTGCGATGCTTTGGCAGGGGAGGCGGAGCCGGGGCCGTCCTCGGCTGCTCTGAATGACGAGGGAAGGGGCGAGGTGGCCACCCCTCCTCTCAGGGAATTCCCTGGGGGGGACTTCCCTCTAGAGCAGTCGCGGGACGAAACCCTTAAACATGCTCTTGACCAAGTGAGAGTAATCGATGGTCAACAGCTCCGGCAGGGCATCGCCATTTCATACCCGTATTTTGCCATGATTAAAGATCGGCTATATACCGCAATTTCCGGACTATAAGCCGCAACTTTTTTCCCACGCTTTGAACCTCGCGGCTTATACAATGACGCAGCTAATACATGGATTTTTCCCGCTTTCAAATTTTATTAAAAAAAAAATAAATAAAAACATTCTGTGACGTGCTCAGTTTTTTGCCGGCGTGAAGCTTTCATTAGACCAATGAAATTGCCGAACGGGTTAAGGTCAAAACAACTTTTTTGTTTACTGTTTAGATTAAATCGAGCGCGCTCAAACTTCCCATCATTCTGATTATGGTAGTAATTTTGTCACCCTCACCATGGCAAAGACATGGAGAAACGCATATGATGCAGCTTTCAAGTTGAAGGCGATTGATCTGGCTGTTGCATGGGAGCTTGGTCTTAATAAGTCGATGATAAGACGTTGGAAACAGCAGCGTGAGGAATTGACTCAGTGCAAAAAGACAACTAAATCTGAGGCTATTCAACTCCGACACCGAAGGAGATGACTTCAGTGGTTTCAGTGCACAGGACGAGGAAGATAGTGACCAATGACTTTCTTGGTAGGCTACTGTTTATTGCAAATTATTACAAGCCGTGTGTGGCAGCGGGGGCGTGGTCAAGCGCCCGTCCGGGAGAGAAAAGCTGTAAGGGCGCTTACACCTGCGCTAAATTATGTCTAACACCGGTGTCTAATTTCAAGTGCCCTGCTTCACGTGTCCTTCTTGGGAAAACTGTCACACGGGCACCAGTGTGGCAGTTTTCAGCAGGGCACTTGAAGTTCCAGGTAAGGCTTTTAATGGCCACAGCAATGTTTACAATCAATTTTATAAAGTTTCTCAATTCTTCTATGCGCCAACACTAGACTGACGTGTGTCACTCTCTCAGCTCTGTGGCTGCTGCCTTTTTATGCCGCTCTCCCCATGCTTACTGAAATTAGACACCGGTGTTAGACATAATTTAGCTCAGGTGTAAGCGCCCTTACCGCTTTTCTCTCCCGGACGGGTGCTTGACCACGCCCCCGCTGCCACACCGTGTTTCGTTAAAGCCTATTTATTTTTGTTACAAGCTGTGTTTCGTTAAAGCCTGAGTAAAGTTCATTTGTTTCAGTGTACCGGTAGGTACCTGCGGCTAATAGACAGGTGCGGCTTATTTATGTTCAAAATAATAATTTATTTAAAAATCAGTGGCTGCGGCTTATATTCAGGTGCGCTCAATAGTCCGGAAATTACGGTAGAGTGACGCAGGATGCTCAAACAAAGGAGGAAGTGACACAATTATTGATTCCACAGAGCCGCCGGGAAATGGTTTTCCCGGCGGCTCACTATAATCCTATGGCCGGTCACCTAGGGGAACGAAAAACACTTCTCCGTCTAATAGCCCGCTTCTATTGGCCGGGCATTGGCGGTGACGTCCGCAGGTGGTGTGCGGCGTGCCGTGAATGTCAGCTGGTAAACCCACCGGCCACCCCAAAAGCGCCATTGCGCCCTCTACCATTGATCGAGGTCCCCTTCGAAAGAATTGGTATGGACCTCGTTGGCCATTAGAACGGTCAGCACGCGGACATCGCTTCGTGTTAGTCCTAGTGGATTACGCGATGCGATATACGGAAGCAGTGCCTGTGAGCAACATCTCCGCACGTAGTGTTGCAGGGGCACTCTTCAAGATAATCTCCCGGGTGGGGATTCCGAAAGAAATTTACAGAAGGAATTTGCAGATGTGTTTTCCCCTCTACCGGGCCGTACAAACATCATACAGCACCACATCGAGACCGAGCCGGGCGTGGTGGTGCGTTGCCGCCCCTATCGCTTACCCGAACATAAAAAGAAAATAGTTCGGGAGGAATTAGATGCGATGCTTGATATGGGCGTAATAGAGGAATCCCACAGTGATTGGTCCAGCCCGGTTGTTCTTGTTCCTAAGAGTGATGGGTCTGTTCGATTCTGTGTGGATTACAGAAAAGTCAACGCGGTGTCTAAATTTGACACGTACCCAATGCCCCGTGTTCATGAACTACTCGATTGGTTAGGTACTTCTCGATTTTATTCGACCTTGGCTTTAACAAAGGGTTATTGGCAGATCCCCTTGACACCAATGTCCCGTGAGAAAACAGCCTTCACGACGCCGTTTGGATTACACCAATTTGTGATGCTTCCTTTCGGTTTGTTTGGGGCACCAGCCACGTTTCAACGACTCATGGATCGGATCCTCAGACCTCACACCGCTTACGCCGCTCGTACAGCGGCACATGTAATCCTCAGACCTTACACCGCTTACGGCAGCGGCACATGTAACATCTGAGGGCCATCCTGAGATCGCTGCGGCGGGCGGGGCTCACGGCAAACCCTAAGAAGTGCGCGATTGGGCGTGTGGAGGTACGGTATCTGGGGTTCCACTTGGGTCATGGCCAGGTGCGTCCCCAAATTGATAAGACCGCGGCGGTTGCGATTTGCCCTAGACCTAAGACCAAAAAGGGGGTGAGGCAGTTCCTGGGGCTGGCTGGCTATTATAGAAGGTTTGTGCCTAATTATTCGGACGTCACCAGCCCGCTGACTGACCTCACTAAAAAGGGGGCTCCAGATCCGGTTCAATGGTCGGAGCAGTGCCAACAGGCGTTTATGCAGATTAAAGCCGCACTTTGTGGGGGGCCGCTTCTTCATGCACCTGACTTCTCTCTCCCTTTTATTTTGCAGACGGACACTTCAGACAGAGGGCTGGGGGCCGTACTCTCGCAGGTGGTGGAGGGGGAGGAGCGCCCAGTGCTGTACATTAGCCAGAAGCTCTCTTTGAGGGAGACTAAGTACAGCACCGTGGAGAAGGAGTGTTTGGCCATCAAGTGGCCGGTCCTCACCCTCCGGTATTACCTGCTGGGGCGGGCCTTCACCCTATGCTCGGATCACGCCCCACTCCAGTGGCTCCACCGCATGAAAGATACTAACGCCCGGATCACCCGTTGGTACCTGGCTCTCCAGCCCTTTATATTCAAGGTGGTCCACAGACCGGGGGTGCAGATGGCTGTCGCCGACTTTCTCTCCAGAAATGGGGGGGGAGTGGTAGACAGGCCGGATGGTGCCCCGGCCTGAGTCGGGCGGTGGGGGTATGTGGCAGCGGGGGCGTGGTCAAGCGCCCGTCCGGGAGAGGAAAGCGGTAAGGGCGCTTACACCTGAGCTAAATTATGCCTAACACCTGTCTCTAATTCCAGTGAGCACGAGGAGAGCGGCATAAAAACAGACACAGAGCCTCCAGTGGGGAAGAGCCCCGACAAGCCAACTCAGTGCGCTTGTATTGTATTGTGTTGTAGTGTATTGTGTATGAGCTATTGTAAGAAAGACGGCAATTAAAGCCTTACCTTTGGTTGAAGACTTGTTTCATGTCCTCCTTGCCGTAAGGGTCTTTACAAATGCATTACAACATTTTATAGCTTTCAATTGCAGGCACGATACTTCAGCAACTGAAGGTAAGTTTAGACACAAATGGGGTCCTTCACTTGGCCCTGAGTGAACCCTGGAATGGAGGGGCTCTTTTAAACCCTGTTGTCCCTGTGCTGAAAGGAGAGATGCCATGCTCACATCATGCCTCTCTAGCCTTAATAACAGTTGCCTAGCCCTCAACCCTGCCGCATTCATATATAATTGCCCCCAACAGCAGGGCAAATCATCAGCACAGGCCTCTGATAAGCATTACAGCCAGATGACAGCACACAGAAGTGTATTAGTAACACTGTGACATATCGCATTACCACTGTGAATAAAATAAAGGCAATATGGAACACTGTGTCAGTCTAGTGAACTCATTCCCTTGTCTCTCCAATGGGACTATTATGGCCCATTTGCTGATGCTGATAAGTTATCAGCCCCCATAGCCCGCCCAACTGTCACCTTGGAGTATAAATACACACTACACCGTAAAACAAATTTACACACACACATGTTGGTGTGGCTATCCTTATGAAGACTACCCATAGACATAATGATTTTTATACTGTACAAACTATAGATTCTACCCCCTAACCCTACACTTAAAGCTAAGCCACACATAAATAAAAAATTAAAAAAAAACAGTTTAGTATGTGCAATTTGAATTATGGGGACAGTAGAAATGTCCTCATAAACCACATTTATAGCATAATACCCTTTTACCGGTTTGTAACCTAAAATAAATGTCCTCGGAAACCACCTAAACTTGCCCACACACACACTTTGCACATACTTTCATAGCACAAGTATAAGTGACATTGTATGATTCACAAGAAGGTGGACAACACCACATAATTCAAATGTCTGATTTTGTAATACAAGTGTGAGGCGAATTGGTATTTCTGGCAGTAAGTTATTATGGTAGTCTGTCTATGAGGTCCATTTCTCTTTGCTCTGACCTCCCACACTCAATTCCCAGAAGCTAAACCTGTAAGAGTCTGTCAGTCTGGATTTTTTACTAATAAGGGTCAATAACAAAGGTCATAAAAATTCCACTTGCCTCTAAGCTGCATTTTACACACTTTGTACATGATACACATTGATTTTGTAAGCATAACCATTTGACCTACAAATGTTTTTAAATAGATGAAAAGCAACCTTTTGACTATTACATACATGATCAGATATATGTTGGATTTGGTCATTTACGATGGCTCCAAAAAGTATGTGGGCACTTAAGACACAATTTCAAATGTATGAATGTCTTTGCATTTGCATACGATATGGCATATATTTGAAAGAAAGGCAGCACAAGCACACTTTTATGCAAAGCATTTCACATAAGAAATTTGTGAGGTTCAAAGTCATAAAACAATATAGATATACTGTACTGTTCAAAATGAAGGTGTCGGGACAAATATTGGTTAGGTTACAGGAACATGCCCATAGTTTATGTGATTACCTGTGTCAAGGAAATTGACATCAAAAATCCACTGAAAGTCAGACTGAGCATAGTTGGTTAAAAGTCATTGCAAAAATGGCTAAGAAAAAGCTTAGTTCATATTAAAGGTCTAGCATCATTTGTTCACATGATGACACTTGGTTTGGTTATTTATTTTTAATGGTTTGACATACATTATTAAATGTGGTTTAATTGTCTAAATATTTTGGGGGCAACTGTACAGGATGTACTAATTGTTTAACATCACTTCAGTCTATTACAATAGACTTAAGTGGATGAACTGTTGCCAACTCCAAACATAAGACATGGGATACTTCATATGCCACTACCTGAACCTTGGATATAGGATAGACCTCACTGAAATTACCGGCCGGTTGAACTGCAATGCACCTCATTGATCTCTGCCTGCATCACCTCAGTCTAATGATGCACTACACTCTTATAATGGAATACATAGACTATCAATTAATTGCCAACAAAACCCTTCATCAGCCAACTAACAAAGACAATTGCATCTATGTAAATTTCTGAAGTTAATCCAGGATGGACTTCAAAGACATTAGTCATTAATCTTACAGCTCATACAAAATCTTTGTTTAAACAATTTTAACAACTACTTAGTTTAATAATTTTAAAATATTGGCATTATATTCATGATGTTAGCCAGAGGGGAACTGGCCCCCACAGTGATCCTGGTTTCTCCCAAGCTTATTTTTCTCCATTAACCAACATCTTATGGAGTTTTGTGTTCCTTGCCACAGCCACCATTGGCTTGCTCTCTTGGGTTCTAAATACAATAATTATTTAATTACTTATTTTTAAACACAATTCACAATCATTTTTGATCAAACTACACATTGATGACTCTAAGACATTTTAGATATTACAGTTTAATTTTCTGTTAAAGCATGATTTTCTGTAAATCTGCTTTGAAACAATGTGTCTTTTGAAAGGTGCTATACAGATAAAAATGACTTGACTTGACTTTAATTGACATTAATTAAATGGTGATTGCAACTATAAGCCCCAGCACATTTCCTATGAAATTGAAAAACAACTGGGTGTGACATCATTTAGAACTAAATCTGGTCAAAAAAGGTGTTTTTTATTTTGTTTAGGTGGTGAGTAATAGCTTGCCAAGGTGAACTTTCAGGAAAAATTCTTACCAGCCGCTAAACACATTTTTACTGCCATTGGTCCACGTCATCGGTAGTAATGACCTTGGAGCTCCACCTACTTTGAGGCCAAATATGAACACAGGAACACACCAGTGTGCAAAGCGAGCAGGTGCAAACTTACCTTTTCTTTAGTTGATTTAGTGCAGAAGGAATAAAATCTACTCAAATACTCCCAGTGCCCATTCACTCATGTGCCATCTGCGGCTGAAAGCCATTCAAACATCAACCCAAAGTAAGATATGCCTATCATCATTCTTTTGGCAGTTTTCTGCACAAAAACACTCTTTTCTACACCCAACTTTGCAGTAGTAACCGTATCATCATAAATTACAATGTAAACTGCGCATATTGTGGTCATGGATGGTGTGTTAGTGCATTAGTATCATTAATGCACAAGGTAAACATTACAAATTACACACATTATCTACTTCATATACAGTATATTACTTAATACTAAATCCAGCCGTGGCCCGTGCATTTTAAGTCTAGGCCTTCAGTGCGATTCATGCCATTAAGAATACACAGTTTCACAATGAATAAGATGCCGTATGACCATCATACATTACGTGGCATTCAACTAATAATACCAATTGACATTTTAAAAACACATACAAAAGGAAAGCCAGAACCAAGGTCTATTACCAAGAAAAATCTCTCAAATAATTTTTGTGATTTCAATTTTGCTTGCAATAAATTTTGTTTTGTCAGGGTACACAGTTACTTTTCAAAACTTGATCTGACACTGAATGCTCAAGCAGCCTAATTTATACAGTAAACTCCTGATGTTGCTATAACAATGCAAAAAGCACTTACCAATTTGCTTGAAGTGAAAAGTAGTCCTCCTTTCCTGTTTAATTAATCAATTGCACAATCATGCAGAGCATCTTAGGTTTTTAAATCCATAAGGATCTCTTTCTCAATGGCAATACCAGCAGTGATGACAGGTGACTCGTTGACCAGCTGAGAAGGCTTTGCTAGCCCTCAGAAATCGTCACTGACGAAATCCAAATCATCTGAGCTGTTAAAATGGCTTCTTTTACTGATCTTGTGTGAATTATATTCTTAGAATGAGGCATGAAGTCATTGATAACACATTTAAATGTCATATTAGTTGATATTTTACATGTAGTCTTGAGCGATGTCATATTTAAATGTACCTCTACACACCTCCCCTGCAAAAATAATATTGTTGCACAGCAGTTTATAACTTCTATAGGGCTCTGAGCGACGAACAAAGAACAACTTTGCAGTGAGTGTTCTGGATCTTTAAGAGTTTAAGTGCTGTTTGCCTATAAATCATTTTGCTTTTTGAAAGTGCTAGAGCTGTTTCCAGACTTAAGTATTATTGGAAATGTAAGTCTAAAACTTGTAAAAGTCTTAACACATCTTTGATCTTGACGTAAGTAGATTGATATTGCATGTTTGCTGCAGATACTCAATGGGCCATTTCCTTCAATAGTTTAAGCACTTTGGCTCTGTCTAGCGTCAGGGTAACCAGAGAGCTCAGATACTGGCACAGGTCTTGAACCTGATGACTTTTACTTGTTTGATAGCTGTTGCATCATAAATTATTTCCACAGACCACTGGGCCTTGAGGGATCATATTTTGTCAGCTCTAGTTCCTGGTAATATAATTTAATGATATTAACAAATTTGGCCCTCTAGTGTTTCTGTTTTATCTTGGAAATCTTAAACGCCTCCTTGGTGAATACTTGCTTATGATTTTATCGTGACCAGGCTGATTTTGCTCTGGGTGTATCAGGTGGCTATTAAGTGTGTGGTAGCAGTTGTAATAACCCAGTTTATATAACACTGAGCTGCTTGCTTACAGCATCAAAACATTTTCTGCTGTAACTGAGAGAGGTCAGCCTGAAAGGCAGGAAACTGCAGTTGTTTTTTAAGGAGGCAGGCAAAAATGTTTTAGCATAATTAAAATAAAATATTCTACTTTAAAACTAATCTAAAACTACTTATCAGCTAACATAGCATACTGATACACACATATAGCATACTACATTCTACCAAACTATACCAGACAGTTTACATTTATGTTGCACTGCTTTATGTTTTGTATGTCATTTGTTGTACTATGATCAAGAAACCAGCATATTTGCTTAAATTTATCCTGTATACCTGACTTTTAATATAAAAAGTAGATTGTTGAATTGATTTGAAAGATACGAATCAAGGTAGCTTGCAATTCGTCAGCGTCAGCGTTAGCGTTAGCAGGCAAGATCAAGTTGGCTAAAATTACACAGATCAATCCTTATGGCACTATATTTCACATACGTTGCACTGAGCTTACCTCTCCAATAAGAAGAACGCCTATTTATGGTCGCTTTTGATCCCCAAAGCCAAACGAAGGTCCCTCCAGGAATCAAATGCCGTGATGTTGTGCTGGGAGCTGGTAAAAATGCATTCCATATGAAATCCATAAGCAATGCCATTTTTCCCATATATTAGCATCACACACCCTGCTGAGTATAACAAATATATATATATAGTTTCACAAATCGAGAGAAATGAACCTGAAACACACACATCTTTCGCATGAGTTGTGTGAGATATTGGCTGTTGCTTTACACATGATGCTACACTTGACAGAAACGGCTGAGGGAAAGATCAGTGACAATCAGTAGACATCTTCTGTCATGTTTTCTGTCAGAAGTAAGATAACTTTGTCAAAATCATACCGCATTGGAGTGCACGTTAATTGTTTCCCACCATTGGGATTTTAAAACACCAGTAAATGCACCTCTTCATGACATGCCATTACACTTTATTGCATATGTCAGAGCTCATTCTAGAACAGAGAGAGAGGTAAGAAAAATCTTATTACTGCATTAATTCAAAATAAAATTACAGTGTTCAGGTTTAGTTAAAACACTTTCGTGATTTTCTTACATTTCCCTTATGATAAACACTATTTACTGCCAAAACAATGACACTAATCCTAGGAGAAATACGTTATTTTCATGTTGAACCTTTTCTCTCCCTTTCTTTCTTCTTCCTGGACATTGAATTAAAGCATTTTTCATTTTAAGTTTATTAGGGGACCTTCACACTGAATGCATTTTTGCATTCGGTCATTCCTACAATTCTTGGATATTTATGTCCCCATTACAAGTGTGCGTGGTATTTATATTATTTAATTTCACCCGATTACAATTTTGATTGGCTTGTTAAAAAGAATAAATACTTTTTATAATGTTACACACTTCGTTGGGCTTAAAAGTACAATTTTAAATAATTTTAATGCTTTTCTATTGGTCACTTTGTCACTTCCTCATGTCCCAAAAACTGCACGTCAAACATCTTTGACAAAAATAAATGCTAAATCATTGGATTTCAATTTTTTTCTTTCATTGAAGATATATGTTATGAAATGACATCACACACACTGGAGGTTTACATCACCCATTCTACAAAATTACTTTGAGTTATTTGAAGTTTATAACTCTATTGTTTTCCTTTATTTTGTGGTGTTAGTCATATGTGGTCAAGCATAACATGTCCACCCTACTATGGGAAGATGTATGGGAAATGTATATAATTAAAAAATGTCAATATACAGAATTTATTTTAGAAATAAATATTAGTTAACAAATATGTTTCCTAGATATCAATCACAGACCATGTAGTGGCTCATTTATCCACTGAATGTCCACCATGTTATTTTCCACCCTGATGTTGCTCATTTAACTGGATGGACATCTGAATTTTTTAGTAGTTTAGCTTGACCAGTATGACTAATGCAATCTTTAATATGTCCCAGTAATGATGAAACATATGGAAACTTGGAAAAATCTGTTTTATTTTTCAAAACTTCACAGCCAGAATGTCACTGAATTTTAGGAATGACCCACTTACGATATGTACAGAGTTGCAGTTCTGCAGCTCTCTATACACAGATTACACAGTCTACAGTAAAGTACAGTAACAGACAACACCCCAACCCATTTTATTTATTTATTTATTTTGTGAACTATTCCTTTAAGGTTCTCTCAAGCTTCACACTTTATGGCTATGTTTGGAATGGAGTACTAGTTCTTACTTCTGCATTTTACTTCTGAATACTGTGCACTATATGCTGCCTGCCAAATATCCTTTAAAAAATAGTGAAACTAGTAAGAATTTTCCACGATAAAAATGTTATTACATGACCTCATCATGTTGGATTTCAGTGGCATCAATTTATCATCTTGTATATCAAATGAATACAATTATTTAAAAATTTAAATTAATTAAAAAAAAAAGTCATATAATTTTAGGGCTTACGGGTATTCTGAGCAGTACACATAAAGAACGTTTGCATACTTTAAACACCACACTGCTGTATATACTGCAGGAATAGTAAGAGTTGGATGTTGAAGATTATTCTGAACACACGCTATTTGTTATTCTAAATGATCATGGTGGATCAGATATGTTTTGAATGTTGATCTTTGCAATAAAAAAAGTTTATTTAGTTTGTTTTAAAGAAATATTTATGAAGATGTGTTTGGACTTAGAAGACAAGCAGAACATGGGAATTGGTCATTTCCCTGTTTAAAGTGAAAATTAAATGGATTCAGTGCCGTGTAAACCTACTTTATTAGATATATTGTTGCTTCATTTTACACTCGGGATTCACTGAAGTGCATAGTGTTACCTGGGGGAGTAGTGTGAGCTCTCTAACATCAGCCCAATATACTTCAAACACAGCATTGCCCTCTCATCAGAACACTGTCTGTTCTGTCTAATCAAAAGTGATTTCTTTAAAGAAGGGGAAAGATGTAGCGTATCTGTAATTGCTGAACATCAAAAGCAGCTGTTCATTTTGATATTCAGCAAGCTGAAAAGGCATAATTACTATAGCTGGCTGCCTCTTACACTGGTATACTCTCAATGTCTGCAGGACATTCACTGATAAAAAGACTGATAAGTACCTGACTGGTGTCTGTGATGCTAATAGGAATGTACATGGAATAAGGGGCTGCCAGAAATGATTCACTGGGACGATACGGACATGTCTTGCTTTTTGGCCACAGCAGACATGACACATTTTAATTTCAACAGGGTAAAGAATGGCAAAGCCCATTTCATCTCAGAGACAGGGAAGAGGGATTTGCCATGCCTAATGGAGTTCAATGATTGCAGTATGTCAAATAACTAATAACCATAAGCAGTGTGTGCGCATGTCTGTTCACGATGAGAGACAGGACGGATGAGGTTGTTCAAAAATAGATGGAATGGGATAAGTTCTTGTGGGCAAAGGGGTTGGCCCTCCACTGGCACTCCCTTGTCACAATGCTGAGCAAACTCTACAAAGCTTGACAGAGGAGATAATAAAGCATAGGCAAAAAACCTTCTTAAATCCAGACCTTGGGCCCAGTAAGCACTGTCACCACAGACAGGTATTTATGGGAGATGACAGTTTGCAAATATCTCAATCTGGGAGAAGGCATGCGGGGTGACACTGAGGAGTGCCGTGAAATTGGAGGAGTCAGCAGCCAGCGTTTATTTCATCAGGCTCACCAATGAGCTCTAGTCTCCTGACAGGGAAAGATTGCAGCCGGATACGTCATGGCTGCCCTCTGGACATTTTAATCCATTCCGCATAAATCAGTATTAAGCCATCTCAAAAAGAAAATGAAAGACACTGTAATGAAAGCAAAGAAATAGGATAGATGTATTAATGATGTAGAAGAGAATTTGAAGACATTATGATTCTTCTAAATATGCTAATTATAAGAACAGCATGGATAGATTTTCCCACATAAGGGTCTTGATTGGAATGTAAACTGGTTCCCCCCCCAGCAAATATAGACACCTAAAATTAGGTGTCTATATTTGCATGTATAACCCATATTATAAACATATAATGGCTGAAATTGATAAGAACTTTCAGTATAATATCATTATTATTATATTATTTCAGTATAAGAACTTAAATACAGTAAAAATTAACATAAACAAATTATAGCGTGTTTTAGTGCATTGCATGTTGTAAAGTTTTTGTAAAACATTGAAACCCAGATGATATTACTATAATTTTTTTTCCCCCCAAAATAAAAATGTACACACAATGACTACTTTATTAGGAACAATTGTACTATTCATGTGATTATTTATTCTACCAATAATGTGGCAGCAGTGCAATGCATAAAATCATGCAGATACGGGTCAGGAGCTTCAGTTATATTCACATCAACCATCAGAATGGGGGAAAATGTGATCTCAGTTATTTAGACCGTGGCATGATTGTTGTGCCAGACGGGCTGGTTTGAGTGTTTCTGTAACTGCTGATCTCCTCGGATTTTCAGGAACAAAAGTATCTAGAGTTTACTCAGTATGGTGCCAAAAACTAAAAAAACATTCAATGAGCAGCAGAAATGCCTTGTTGATGAGAGGTCAACGGAAAATGGCCAGACTGGTTCGAACTGACCAAAAGACTATGGTTACTCAGTTAAACACAATTGTAGTGAGCAGAATAGAATCTCAGAATGCACAACACAAACCATGATGCGGATAGGCTGGAATAGCAGAAGACCACATTAGGCACTTTATTAGGACCAGAGTGTTCCTAATAATGTGGTTTGTACAGTATATTTATATATATATAAATAATTAATATAAATGTACTGTATATATGCATATATATGTATTCTGATCAGAATACAGATCCTCTATTTTGAAACTGTTTTGGTGTGTTTCCATGTGTGTGACTGTGTGTCTCAGAACACAGATCAAAGCTTCATCTACGTGCCTGGATACCAGGGTCCTACAGATCAGGCTCGACATGGAACCATGGGTCCGTCAGTGAGTATGCACAGCATAACAGCACAGCTGTACAAACATTATTAAATAAATTTGGCCAATATTTTCAAAAGGAAGCTAATAATTCAGTGAAATAATGGAGGGGGGAAAGTTTTAAGAGAAGACACAGGTCATAAATGACCTTCTCCAGATCACTTCCAGCATTCTGTTTCAGGCAGGTTAGTTAATTGCCATTGCTTTGGCACTGTGTCCCTGCGGCTCTTTCAAACACAAACATGGATACAGTGAAATGAGCATTAAAGCCTAATTACCATAAGTGTAGTCATGTGTAGAATTTTGAGTCCATTAAGTCAAACTACCATTTCAATGCACTCTGAACTCTGACTGAGGTCTGGAACAAATATATCTGATATACAGATGATATCATCATCATTACAATTGCACAGGATGTGCATGATATGTTGCATGTCTTATGTTATTATTGTGCTCAACATCTCTCGTTGTATTTGGTTCACCTGGATTTCATTGAACATAAAGAAAAGCCCAGTGTAGGCCAAAACGCACATGCAAGCATTTAGCTCCATGATGTCATGAAGTGCTCGCAAGTAAAGGCAAATGTCAGTTTGCCTTCACCTCTGATCATGAGTGAAAGTTAAATTAACCACAGCCCTTAGACACAGGAGACCCTCACAGATACCCTTCAATCATCTAAGACCTCACTCTACATAATATTCTCACACTTCCTTTAAGCCTGCCACGCATGTCTGTCAGATTTAATTATAGATGACTGAGATCCCACCAAATTATAGTTTCTCTATCTACTATCATTTTTCTTTCTACTGTTGAATTAAAATTTTACCTTTTACTCGTATAGTTGTTTTCTACGATTAGCAGATGTTATGGTTTGTCAGCAAGCGTGATCTTACCAAGTAGGATATGTTCCTGTATCAATATCCAAAGGACCATTTTGGTCCTATAACAACATTCCTATAAGGCAATCACATTTTAAGTAAAGGGTTAGAATTAGAGCTAGGGCTAGGAGCTTTTACAACACTGTAGTCAACATATAATTTACCTCTTATTCTAGGGGATATTTTAGTTAGGGAAATGGTTGAAGGGATAGTCCACCCAAAAGTTTTATTCTGGGTGAAATTTATTATATCACCCTCATGTTGTTCCAAACTTGTATGACTTTCTTATGTGGAATTCAAAAGATGTTTAGCTGAATGTTACCCTTAGTCACTATTTACTTTTAATTAGCCTATATGAAAAAATAAATATAATAAAGATGCAATGAAAATAAATGGTTTCTGAGGTGTACATTCTGCTTAACATATCCTATTGTGTTCCACAGAATAAAAAAAAATTAATACACATTTGGAACAAATGCGGGTCAGAGAATAATAACAACATTTTAACCCATTAAGACTTAGCTTCTTAGCCTGAAATGTTGTTCCAGGAACAAGAAAAAGTGTTGATCCAGGAATATGTCTTGGTAAAATCAGGTGCTTCTACAGTGCCTTTAATGTCTGTTAGTTTAGTCAAGTTCAGATTTTGTTATTACTATGTAATTACAGCTCACCTATACAATAGTATTTATAGAATACCATTCAGTTACTGTCTGCAAATATAGAGAAGGGTGAGGTAAAATAGATTTCATGAAACTTGCTTTATGAGGAGTTGTATCCTATATTGATATTTTTAATTGCCTCAGACACATTTGTTTTGAGGTAGGCTGCTGAATGAATGTACATTTTGGCAGATGAGCATGTAAAAGGCATGTCCTTGGGGAGACATACGCTGTTCCCCATAATGAGTGAAGGTAATGAAAAACTTCACACAGACAGATGTATCCATTCAAAACAGTAATAGCTACAGTTAAGATGGCAAAGAACAAATTGCACCCAACTTTCATTAGAGCACATGTTTATCCAGGCACTGCAGGGACCTGTAATTTTTATCCTGCTCCCAGGAAATGAGGAAAGGGTAGTAGCAATATAATTGCCCCTCACACAAGGTCAGTATAGAGAAATAAAGTTGAGATTTTAGGTGACGTTTTTGCATCCATCTGTGCTATTTTGAAATCTTTTTTATTATTTTTATTTTATTTAAAACTGCACTGAATGCAGATTTCCAAAATTAAGGATGGCAGATGAAGACCCATTCATATTTATTAGAAAAGGTACTACCTGGTTGGTTGGAGGAGGCACATGCAGAGGAGGTAGTTTAGAGCTGGCACATGCAGAGGAGGTAGTTCTAGGGGCTCAAGCCCCTGCACTTTTGGAACTCCGACGGACCAGTGGCATAGCCACGTGTGTGCAAAAGCCACTCAAAATGAAAGCTAGTACACGCTTAATAAATGTAGGGGTTAAAAATGCATCAATTTTATACTGAAACTTTGATGAATCAATAATAATACTCATTGTGATACAAAGGCCATCTCAGATTACACAGGTGATCTGATATTTTTCTTATCCACTATGTAGACGATATTTTAGAATTTAGCATAATGTGTTTATTTAATGGCACTGTAAGCGATTTTAGCATTCTGAAGCTTTCACATGACTTAGTCCTTGAATTAGCCACGCTCCTCATTCAAAAACCCTGCCCTCCAAATATAATTTTGAGACCAAATCTAAGCGAAAGAGCAGCATTGTTAATTCCCGTGGCTGTCAAATTCAACAGTGGCCTAACTCCCTCAACTGACAAGCATTATGAATCATAGCCTCAAAAATCCAAGTATAGCTGCAAGCTGGAAACTTCCAAATGGTGGCGGAGGTTACTCCAAAAATGGGCCGTGGTTACACCAAAAGGGGTCGTTACTTCCACTCACTGTCAAGGTTAGTGAAAGGGTTAGGTAAGTGTCTCCCTATATCGTCAATGGCGATTTGGGGCGATCGCCACTTTTTGGAGCAATGCCTGTTGCTTATACCCTCCTCCAATGTTCCACTTCAAATGAGAGTGCAAAATGATTGATAGGTGAAAAGAATCACATTTTTGTTTGCTGTTTACAAAGTCTACAACTGTCACAGAGACTGGTGAGATATCTCAGGACACTTATTTCATTAATTTCTTTAAGGGAGTAGGAACATTTTCTGCATACTTTTCCATGAAAAAAAAATAGCTTGGAGCACCTTTAAGATCATACGCCTCTAATCAACCATCCTGGCCTCACCACTGTCGATGGGAGTGACTGCCTCTCAAAAAGGATTACAGCCCCTGCCCCTGAAAATGTCTGTCCACATGCACATCCCAGGTTTAGGGGTAGGCTTTGGGTTGGGTTATAGTTTCTAGTCAGATAGTGCTTTGATGAGGAATGTTACTGATCATCCTACTCTTCCAGTGCATCCAACATTTTGAAAATTCACATGGTGGACAGACATCTATGATTGTTGCACCATGTCTTGCTGTGTTTTAGCGGTTCATGCAGGAGCCACATTCTTTTAGATGCCATGTCGAGTTATAAAGAACATAGAGTAGGGCGGTTTGTGCCAAATGCGTTTTTGCATCCATCTTTAATGTTTTTTCAATGTTTTTCTATGTAAACATACATTTGACAGACATATTTGAGCACTGCACAGCATCACTTTTTTTTGCATCTCACGCAGGAAGCTTCACATTTTTTAGATGTCAGATAAAAAAGAACTACAACTTTTAAAAGTGAGTTTAAAAGTCGAAACACCTGCATTCTATTCTATTTGCTCTACTGTGTCTAGTGTGTTCAGTATGAACGGCTCCTACTTGTGAGTGGATATCCCCTGAGAACAGAGAATATTCAAAGTGTGCAGTATGTTCTGGCAAGAGCAGGGTGCTTCAAAAGTGGACCACACTGAGGAAAGCCAGATTAATCTTTCTCTGATTACATAGCAAACATAGAAACTAATTTTGTTGGAGGAGATAAGTAGTCTGTAATATATGTGTGGCAGTCAGTGCAGTGTGTTCACTCTGCAGGGCCTTGGAGGGTCATTGATTTTACCCTTTGGTCCTTTTGATTATTATTATCTGCTCTCATTTGGACCATCTCAGCAATGATGAAATGTATAAATATGGAAGATAAATTGAATAAGCTCTCATAACTAGACAGTCTTTTCTGCCATATCTTTTAATAACTACCTGGAGGGGAAAAGACATGGGCTTAGAAAGATACAGTTGTGCGATATGAAGATGTGCTGGTAATTTCAAAAAAATGAGTTAGCTGAATGTCTTTAAAGCTTTCAGTATTTTCGATGAAGGAATTATTCTACAACTTTTGTTTCTCAGTCTAATGAAAGAACAGAGTCCAAGAATCTAAAATGAGTCTTGCTCACAAACCCCATGTTGTATTGTTTTAAGTGGGCTAAATTTAAAGCTCTGATCTGGCGTGATCTCACCATTGTAAATCAATCTTGGCAGCGTATATGATAATCTGAAAAGCAGGCATAATAACCCCTCTGTCCTGACTTCTAACCTTGTCTGGTTTGTTTAATAAACAAACCTATGAAGTAATACAGTTTTGCTCATGCTGCCAGTTAAATCGGTAACAGACTGTATTGCTCGGGAGTTTTATCAAACCACTGTCAACCTGCTTTAACTTCAGAACAGCACAACTGATGGTGACTGCTTTAGTGTTTACACTTCAAAAAGATATTAATGAAATGCACTGCTGCGACATGTGATGTCATATGTAAATGATCAGGATCAGAATGTGGTAGAGAGCAACACAAAAGGGATAAGACACCATTTTACTTGAATAAACAATCTGTTTCAACACAGATTTAAGCAGTTAGCTGCTAATTAGCATTACTAGCTTAACTTATTACTGAATCCCAATTTACATTCTTCTGTTCGACATTTACGGCTCTATTTTCATGAGCACACAAAACACAGCGTTATGCCCTACAACTGTGCACTACTTCTTATCCAGTTTTCATGATTTCGTGTTTGTGTGTATGCTCGCAAATTGTGGGTGTATTGTATTCAAAGTCTCTCTAGCAGTCCAGTGTCGGCCATCTTTGGAACGCTCTCGGGAGGCTTTATCCTGTCATGCCAGTGCAGCTCCTATCTACTTGAATGGAGAAAAAACAAAATCTCAAAAATGGTTGGTCAAGATTACAATCAAAGAACATATTTCAAATCAGCAATTCATTCTGACAATACTGATATTTTTAACCTCATATTACACTTAAAAAATATATATTTTCCCGGCTTATATAGCTAATGCACGTTCTAGAGTTGACAGGTGATGTCATGATTCTAAAAGGTGATTGGCTCTTTTAACTCTAAGGCGGGACTTCCTTTCTACATCTGTTGACCGTTGGGCTCTCAGAATTCCTTGGTTGAATGTTCCAATTTCTCCCATTCATTTTAATAGAAGTGGCCTATCTCTGCTAAATAATCTCTGATTGTCTGTTAATGAAATGTTCTAAATTCAGTTCCTACATTTGCAGTTTGTAGATTCCACCAGCATGTAATAAAGTTCATGTCCAAACTCTGAAAATATAGTGGAACATCAAATTATGTCCCTGACAATCACTGTTGTAGAAGTTTTATGAAACAACATTTTATGAGATTCTATAAGTCATGGTTTATTTTTCAGTTGTAAGGCCTATCATGTTTGTATTTACAATTGTATTAATCTGTTGATACGCAATCCCCCTGCACACATTTAATATATAATTTACCATCTATAAATTTAATTAATGTTAACAAATTATACATCTTTTCAAAGGTCTAAGGGTTCAACATTGATATCCAATCTCTGTTTCACGATAGCAATGCTCCAGAAACAGCAATTTAGTTATTTGTGCCAGGAGTACAAATGAAAACATGCCATATCAAAACAGGACTTCATAAATTTGTTATGAAAACGCGATCGCCAAATGAATCCAGTTAGGTCAATTGTCCATGACAAGCGTTCATTGAAAAACATTCAATAGCACTTTTTGTCCATAAAATTGATAAATCTGAGAAATATTGATATATTCTACATTGTTTACATGAGATCTCGCCTGAAACAATTATCCTTCATCATCGTTCGTCAACAAACTATACAATCTGAGCAGTATTCATGTTGCAAAACTGTATATTATCTTATATATATCATAAAAAAAAACGAGCCTGCCTCCAGTCTAAGCAGTGCAGTCAGATTTTGTGTCATCTTGAAAGGCGGAGCCTTAATTTTACTCTGTACACTTTTAGATGACTTAGGGAAAATAGCCCAAACGAGATCTCAATACGACCTTAGATAACCCTGGTGCAAATTTCACACACAAAGGATTGATCGACAGGGCATACAAATCACCAACACATAACGATGCCAGAGCTAATAACAGGGCCATTTTAAGGGACAGAAATGTATCAGATGCTGATACTAAAGTCTCTAACAGAGCAGCCGAGAATGACTCTAACTCCACAGATAAATCCCATAAAGGGGCACGGATGGGACAAATAGGTCTAAGCTTGCGCGCTCCCTCCATAAAACGAGTGATGAGGATGTTTTCAAATAAAAACTCCATTCACCAGCATCTGTTCAGCCATTATTGTGTCTACATATACTTTAAGATTTGCTGGGGTAACACTGGCCCCAAAATTTTGCTCTTGCAAAAAAAGTCCAGCACTGAACCAACTGGGCAGTGGACTGGATCCTCGCTCCAGGCTGTGCATGAAGAGGCAAAAATACACCATTTACATGTAAAAAGGCATCAACCACTTTGGGGGATAAAAAACATATTTGAGATGGCCAGTACGGCACCACAAACACTGATGCATCAATGCCCAGCGGTGTCGAGAGAGAAAACCAGAGGGAACAGTGTGACATCTTGCTTGATGCAAACAGGTCCACTTCCACTCTGCTGAACCTCATCCAGATTTGTTCTACAATCTGTGGGTGATATGTTCATTCTTCAGGCATCAGAACCTGTATGGACAGGAGACCCACCCCCAAATTCAAACAACCCAGAGCATGGCACAAGAGCGTACCCCTACCTGACGGTTGGTTTAACCCACCACCATCCTGTTGTCCGACTGGACTTGACTGCCCTGAATTTCTAGAAGGAAAAACCTCAAAGCCAACAGAACTGCTAGCCTCTCCAGACAGTTTATGTGCCATTTCAGCTGCTGACCTATCCATACTCCTTGAGCAGGACAGTTTTCATACACAGTGCCCCAAGCCACAGAGGATCAGACTACACATAGTGGCATTGTGAAAAAACAAAACAACATATATATCATTAAAGTTTCCAAAATTTTACATTTAGCTTCAGCCTTTCTTTAGTAGTTGATGGTCCATTTTCATCCCCTGGGTTCAGCACTGTAGTACTTCTATAATTTAAAGGCCAGTGAATAGGCCTTTTTAATTGTTCTAGATTGACTGAGAGTTGATTATGTCTAGAATCTAAAATAACTAATTCATTTTTTTGGAAATGTTTCCAGGGATACATTCTGATGTGAAAATTGTGGCCTGATTTAGAACTCTGAAAAAAAAAAAAAAACATTTTAAAGTTTATTTAAGAAATAGCATAACTTTTTCTTTATAAAAGAAAATTCTGGTTATTGCTTTCTTACTTACTTAAGTTACTGTAACATTATTTTTAGGGATGTATGCATTTTCCCCTAATTTTCATGCGTTTTGCAGCAAGTTTACTAACTGTTGCACCCATGGTCAAAAACCTTGTCATAATTAATGACCTGTTGGAATTAACAATTTTTGTATTGTGTTTGGGTACTGTTCAAAGCAGCTGATAGTAAGATAAATTTGATCTTGTCCCAGAATTTTCTGAAAACTATCTGGGCAATACATGTCCAATCCCTTTATGTTTTCTCTAGAAACCATCTCATTTTATCAATCATTTAGCCCAATATACATAGCAGGTTTACTGTAATTTCCTTTGTGTTCAGCTGTTAAATCTCATAAAGGTCATTTTAACTCTAGTCATTAACAATGTTGTGACAGCTTACATCCCATGATGACTTGAAAGGACATACATACGCACACCCACGCGCAGAATGAGTCCATTCTACCTAACTTCTCTCCATGCATGTACGTTAATGGTCTGGGTGGGGAAATGAGAGGCAGGCGGGGACCATGTAGGCCGGGGTAATGTGTTAATTGAAAGTTAGGATCACTTTGTGGCCATTAAAGAGGGAAACCTGAGATGTGCTATCGTGGCAGAGGCAGGCAGCACCTGCTGTCACCAGGCTAATTGTGTTGGATTTGCCCGTGTCTGTCAGGAGCTGGTGCACATCATGCTCCAGCCTCCAGTTACAGCTGTATTATTACCCCAGTTATCGGGGAGGGGGGGGCATCTCTTGACACTTTCAACCACCTATCCAGGCAGATATGCTTCCAAAAAGCCAGTGGCGGCGAAGAATGAGGGAGACATTTATACATCTAAAAAACAGAAAGCATGGAATGTTTCACACATGTTGAGGTTTATGTTGATGTCATTCAGAGAAATCACAGAGAATTAAACCTGAAGAATGTAAATTAGTAGATTTTATTTCTTTGAATATGCATGCAGATACAGCACATTCTATCTGTAGTCTTTTTTTAAAGTGTCATGAGCAGTTTTATTTCCTGTATTGACATATTTCCTTTTGACATATTTCCTATTTTCTGAATTGCCAAAAGGCTTTAATTTAGTCGGTTGAAGGTACTATTAGGGGACGGACATTCTCGTTCTAGAGAGCATTTGATTGGACAAAAACCTGTAGAGTTCAAGATAAGCCATTAATATGTTTCATTTGTTTTTCATGTAAAATTTTAAATACATATTTCTGGTAAAGGTTCATTTTTGGAATCATATTACCATACAGATGACTTCAAAGCTAATAGAAGTTAACTAAAAGCCACAAAACCTCAGTTTTGATTTCATGGGGTCTTTGATAATGTCTCAATGTTTAAGACTGTAAACCCCCTTCAGATACAAGGCAAAGGCATATCAGAGATCTGAGAGCTCTTAAAGGCAGCCCCACTTGCATATGCATGTGCAGCTCACAGACCAGGAGTGCCGTGTGGGTGACTAGTGATGAAACCATACTGTGCTTTTGAGGGCCAGCTAGGGGCAACGGCATATAATCTGATTCCAACTCCTGCAACCCCCCTTTTATTTTTAATTGTCCCTCTGTAGCATTTAAGAGCTATTGAACCCCGGAAAAGCATTACATTGAAGAATCACTATTACTGTTCATATTCCCTGCTTAGGGAAGGCACATCAAAGGACATTTTAATGTCACTGACTTTCTGAGGGAATTTGACACCCAGGTTTGATCAGGCCAGCCTATGAGCGAAAAGGACATGTAATAGACAAACACAGAAACAAATGTGAGGGCAATTTGCAGCTAATCAAATTGTGTCTGAGCATTGATTTTAAAAGTAAAAGTAATAGTTTACCGTGCTTGGATTTAAAAAGCTGACGCCATATAAAAGTAAAATGTTATGTTCCCGTGGCTCGGAAGAAGTCAGAGATGGCAAGAGATGGCATTCCAGAATAAGTTTTTAGTTTGATGTAATCTTTCCATTACATACAACTTTCTCACTTTGCTTCATCCTCTACACCAGTTTCATATGTTGTGCTTGTTGGTTATGTTACCTGTTATTTCAATGGCCATGCTGTTTGCTTGTTTGTAGACTTATTCAAGTACACATTTTTTTTATTACAATTTGCTTTTATTAGCAGCATTTATTATTTAATTTATCTTTGAAATTCTCACAATAGTTTGGGTAGCAGTTACTGCCAATGATCATGCAATTCATCAATAGCTAACAGTTTGAAGTTATCACCTACACTCTCCTTCTCTCCTCAAACATATGTTTGGAGGTTTTGCAGGGATTTCACAAACTCCCACATTTTTTATGTTTTCTGAGCCCTTTTGTTGAGCAGTCGCCTTTCATCCCCTTCAGCTGCGAAATATAGCTCTTTCAAGTGAGACCTCCCCCTTCTTATGCCTCCACCCCCAGATGTTTTGATTTGCAGCGACTCGTATGCTGGTCAGATCCCGGGATTAATGATGGATAATTTGCCTATGGTTGGCACGGTGCTCTGCCACTCTGCCAGCCTTTGGAAGCCATATGGGCAGAAGCAGCTGTTTTCATTACTCTCCCTTGCCCAGATGTGTCAAACAGGATGCCTGCTTCAATCGGTAGTCTTACTGGCACTTGGCGGGGGGTGCTTTGGACTTGCTTGGCAGCTAATTACTTTAATGTAGCTGAGGACGAAGGCCCCTGTGTGTGTTTTTAAAGGGCTTTTTACTAACAGCTGAATGCCAGCTGTCACCTTAATGCACAAAATGGGAAGACAGATAGGGTGCATGCAACCGTTGACAAAGACAGTAGGCACAAATATGTTCATGAGGAGGAGCAAATAGGGCCCAGCCCAATGAACACAGGAAAGGTTTTCATTGTAGTGTCCAACTCCAACCCAATGCAATGCAAGTCAGCAGCTTCAGAACAAGTTCAAACAACTAAACAGCTTGTGGTTGATAAGGGGCTTCTTCCTTTTGTGGTTTCTCCATTAAAATGTGGTTGAAATTTCTTTTTTATTCTACGCACTGGTTATGTACAGCATGCATTCAGCATGGACCATATACACAGTTGCCGACAAAAAATATGTTGGGGTTAGACTGATTTGTAATCTTTTACTTTTAAGGGATAGTAAAGAACATCAATGATATTAGTAAGAAAATCACATAAATTACATTATAATAATATCACATATAAAAATTAGTTTACTTACAAAAACAAGGCACCTCAAAATACAGTTTTATTGTGTATCATTGTGTCAGTATATCAGTCATTAGGAAAACCATTTCAGTTATCCTTTATTTAAAGCTGATTTGTATTATATCTGCATTACTAGTGTCACAAACTAGTGGCTGTATTCTAAGAGATTTCCTGAACACCCCACATCCCCATCTTCCATTTGTTGGCTCAAAAGATCCCGCCCCAAATGCATGCTATTGTTTGAGACAAGTCAGGTTGCTTGGGGAGCTCAAATAAACAGAGCATAGTTTTAATAGCACCACAGTGTTAAGGGAATCAGGCTACGAATAGCTTACTTATGGTGTAGTTGCCTCTGATATTAACATTTTAACATCTAAAAAGTACACACAGCAATAATTCATTATATAGAAATTAGAACAATTTAAGAACTGTGAAACATTAAACTGTGATTTCCACCAGACGAAAAAATTATCCCTTTATCATCTACAATGTTCCCTTTTGCTATTTGACTGATGTGAGTCAAGATGGCTAATCATTTCACATTCACACCTACGGCCGTTGAAGAAATACAAATACAGTAATAGCTGTGTACATTTAGTCAATACCATCATTTCAACTGCACAGACTATCAATAATTCTTCATTATGGCATGCTTCTCTGTCTATATTATTCCTTACAGTGCCCAGCAGCACCATTATGAAGCAGTGCTACTTGAGGGTTTCTGCTGCTGTCTCATAATTTTGACATCCATCAATAAGGACTCACTTTTCCAGTCTTGTAGATGTAGCACCTCAAGTGCTGTCTTGACAGAGAGAGTTGACGTTGTAGTCTCTAATATAGGGGTAATGATCATCTGGTGACCTACGAGTTGATACAAATGATGGTCATCTGGGGCATAACACCTTTCTGCCTGTTTTTGTTAATTTGTTTTTCTGACATTATGTGGCTTTAATGATCATGGTGACCCTTGAAATGATCATGCTTGACGGCCTCTTCTTGGTAGAACGGTTATTTTCAGACGTTGGTGTTAGAGTGTGTGTTGTGCCTTGAGTATATATAACAAATGCAGAAATGAAAGAGTTGAAATGTGAGAATGCAGAAAGCAATTACTCTCCTTGCCATCTCACAAGGATTTTCAGTTACCAGAGTGCTGGTTTATTGTAGTGTTTTGTTTTGTAGTGATCAGTTTAGGGAAAAACAGTACTTACTTTTTCTCTTAAATCAAAAAAACACCTTTATCGCTTCCTTTTTACCTTCTCACTTACCAAAGTGGTACTTTTGTGGCAATTCCTTTCAGAGTTGCAATTGAGAAAAAAATGTAATTTACCTTCCAGTTGTGTCCAGGAAGGTCTTTTATCATTCTATCATTCCCTAGTGTTCCCATTAATCTCAAAAACAGTTGCGCATAGGGACTCACTTCCACATCCGTTATTTTTTTTAGCAATCTCTTGATATATAATGCCATGTGAATAATCATTCTGGAGCAACAAGAAAATGTTGTGAAAAACACACACAATCCCAAGCCATTTATTGGTGACTATACTAAGCTGTGACATCGAGGCAATAGAAAGTGAAATATTTAGGTTTCTTTAACACTAAAATATCGGCTATACTATGATGAAATTTTAACAATGTGTTGCTTGGTGAAATATATATATATATATATATATATATATATATATATATATATATATATATATATATATATATATATATATATATATATATACATATACATATATATACAGGTATATATAGGCAGAATACACTACTTTTGACTGGCCATGGAGACAGATGTTGTAGTTTTAGCATCTACAAGCAGAGGTTACCTGTTCCACGCTAACCACCCAAACATTGTGTTATGTAGCTCACTGGTTGAGCATGATTTTACCAACAACAAAGCCATGTGTTTGATTTCCAGGACAATTATACATACATATAATTGTATATCATAGAGAAAAGCATCCACCAGATATGCCAAAAAACATCTGCATGAATGAAAATATCATGTAATAGGTTATTTTGTTTTATTTCTCTGTTTATTTTTGAGCTGGCCATGGAAGCTATTGTGTCTGATTCTGATCTGTCATTTGTCAAACTCGATTTCAGGCTTTTGTCAAATTTTACCATAGGAACCCATTGTTATGCTGTACATATATATGTAAGAGAGCACCGGATTTTACAGCATAATCAATTCAGGACTTGACACACTTTTATTCAGCAGCCCACTTCTTATGACTCTGCTTGACTGCTAACTGGTATCTGTGAGGGTGCTTCATACTTACAAAGTTCTCTGTTTTCTGAAATGATTTACACTGAAAGTCAATAAACTTTGCTAAGGGGGCAGTCTTAGGAGAAGAGGAAAACATCACGAGAAGTGAGTCAGTCAATTTAGTGTCTGTAATTTAAAAAGCTAACAGTCTGGTTACAAGACTATGGGTTCCATGTTCTACTGTGGCAAAACATGGTCCCCTAAGCATTTGGTTATGTGTTCATTAGTTTTAAGTATTCATTGAGGTTTGGCAGAGATTTTTTCCATTTTTAGAGTATAAACACCAATATTTAATATTACAAAATGCAAGGAGTCCTTTCAATATTAAACTTGAAATCTGATCTAGCAGATATTATCATATGATAATATACAGTTAATAATGGAAGAATTTCATTATGTGAAGGGAATGCATTTATGTATGACTCATCACGGTTAGGCTTATATTCAATAAACGGACACGTAAACTGGCCCTGTGAATGAAATTATAATTCAAGATTGGGGGTGGTAAGAAAAAGGAGGAACATATTGCACCCTTTTCATATCTAACTTTGTTCCACAAACTAGAAGATTGGATTTTCTTTATTAAATTATCCCTCTTGTTCACACACTCAAGGGGGCCATTGGCTGTAGGTACTGAAAGAAGAAGACGAGGAGAGGGAGAAAAGAATCATGTCTGGTTTGTTGGATGCGAGGCTGGCATAATGCTGGTTTGGGGAGGAGAATTAAGTGTTTTGTTCTGCTGATGCCCTTCTCCGAGAAAGGATGCATTCGGACTGCTTTTTTTAAACTGTCTGTCTTTACGCCCGCTCTTGTGTGAGACTTTGTTGTGTGCCAGCATCAGGCCCTGAGCCTCTCACCGATCTGGTCCTTTGATGTAGCCCCGCAGGGCCGCCACCCCCTCGCAATTTGATTGGTGGATGGCAGGCAGGCGGCTGGGGCAGTGTGAGAGTGGAGGAGTGATGAAAGTGAGCGGGGCAGTGAGAGGGCACCTGCATACAGAGCCTGGCCTGTGCTTCCAGATCCAGCCTCAACTGTGCACCCTGACCGCACTGTGAACCTCTGTGTCAGCCACCATCACACGATCGCTGTGACCTCTCTCTCCTTCTCTCTCTATCTCTCTCTCTCTCTCTCTCTCTCTCTCTCTCTCTCTCTCTCTCTCTCTCTCTCTCTCTCTCTCCCCATTGTTTTTCTCACTCTCTGTCTGTTTCATTCATGTGTGTGAGTGGGTTGGCTGTGTGCTTGTCTCCTTTTTTTGCACTTGATTTTGAAGGTTTTCAGTCTCCATCATTCAGAAGATATAAATATTTGTTGCATTATAGAACAATGGCTATTGGTTTAGGACAGATTTCTTGATGTAATCTTAAAGGGATAGTTCACCCAAAAATGAAAGTTCTCAAACCCTCATGTTATATCAAACCCTTATGACTTTCTTTCTTTGTGGAACACAGAGCGAGAATGTTCAGTCACCATTCACTATCATTTGCTTCTATATTGATCAGTTCAAGGGAAAATGGTACTTAATGGGATAGTTCACCCAAAAATGAAAATTATCTCATCATTTACCCTCATGCCATCCCAGATGTATATGACTTTCTTCTGCAGAACACAAATTATGATTTTTAGAAGAACATTTCAGCTCTGTAGGTCCATACAATGTCAAGTAAATTGTATTTATATAGCGCCTTTCACAACACACATTGTTTCAAAGCTGCTTTACAAAAGATCAGGCATTAACAGACAATAAACCTGAAATGTCTATAATGTCGATGAATAATAATTGTGTAATTAGATAAAATACGATTGTTTATCGTATTAAAAGTAATTAAATAATAATTGTATTAATAACCCCAGTGAGCAAGCTGAAAGCGACTGTTGCAAGGAACAAGTGGCAATGTAAGTGAATGGATGCCACAATGGCACTCTGAAAAAAAAAAAACACCCCAAAAAGCACATAATGGCATCATTAAAGTAATACATACGACTCCAGTGTTTTAATATATGTCTTCAGAGGTGATATGTTAAATGTGGGTGAGAAATAGAGATGAAACGGATGAAAGAAAGTCATACACATCTGAAATGGTACATTATGGATGAGTACATTATGATAGAATTTTCATTTTTGTGTGAACTAACCCTTTTAATGCTCTCTTAAATAAATAATACAAATAAAAAACATAAAAAAATAAAAGAAAACCATCAAAGATGGATTTTATGGATGAAAATTAAAAAAATAAACATCGAACAAAGATGGGGTTTGGAAAAACAACAGAAAATGACAACAGACATTGTATGTATTGTTTAAATATTCCTAAAAAAATCCCACTCTATCACGTGCCAAATCTGAATTCTTTTAGCCATTTAACCATTATTAATGTTGTCATGATGTTATAGTCTAGGCGATGAATTTGGTCTAGCAGCTAGACCAAATTCATCACCTGTTTGCAACCATCGCTACTACACAAACAACAACTAAATCTTATTTTTGCAACATTCATTCACAATTGTAGAGAAGACTGAAAACCCTTTTAGAGCTTCAACAATGTTACTTATGGCTTAAAATACACTTATGGCTCTGCCTTGGCACTCCACCGCAACACCAGTGGAAATTAACATTCAAACACTTTGGCATAATGAGTCAGTATCTATTTAACGTGAAGCAGATGAACACTCCCCAACATCTGCTATGTTCCAACTGTAGGGGCTGATTTGCAGCTCTTGAGCTCTGTGGGAATTTGATTAACCATAAAATTATTTATGGGCCTATTTGGGCCATTTAGTGTTGCCAGAAGGTCAGTACAAAAAGGACCCCATCTTCACTTTTATTGAGACATCTCAGCAATAAGGGCTCTGTTTCAGAACAGCTGTATTCCAGGAGAGCTTTGACTATCACAATGAACCTCTATGTGTTCCTTTCATCTCTCTCCTTGCACTTTGTTCAGAGGAGTCTGTGATGTGACCGTGCTCGACAAAAGAGGAATGTTGGCTGAGGCTAAAATTGTGTACCTTGCATAAGAGAACTTTCATTTGTGTTGGATCTGCAATGTTTAGATAGTTTGATAGTAATTTTGACATGAGTCATGATACTGCGTGGATTTGTGAATAGACTGATGGTGTTTGGCTAACAGTTGGAAGTGTTGCTACAGTAGATTTTCATCTGCATCTGGAACTTTCATCTAAAAAAAATGAAAGCATCAATCAGACACACAAATTATTGGGCTAACAGAAAAATGTACAGCATGTGTGCTGCCCAATTAGATTATTGTTTTTGAAACATTTGTACTACCACATGGCATTAATGGAAAATTAATAGTTATACCTCCACGAGTTGCAACAATGCAACCTCAGGTACCTTGAGATAAGTGTGATGAGCTGAGCTCTAAATAACTATAATTTCAGCCCAATCAGGGTCATGCAGTGGCTCTCACAGAGTGCCCATATGCAGGCCAGGCCTGGCTCTCAGGGAGCCCTTCATAATTAAGACCTTTCCTCTGGTCAGGCCTCCTTTGAGGACACAATGCTTAAGCTGACCCTGTGTAAATGCAGTTGTTGCAAAGGTGACCCACTTGTAAATGAGGGTCACGCTTCAGGTGGTGGAAGGTCACAGAGGTTGTGGCGGTTGGCTCTCTTTGTGCTTGAGGGCTCGCCCTCTGCTCCCACCCCCTCAGCAGAAATCTGTGTTCGATTGGGTTAGTGCCGATAACGTATGGAGCTGGAGGGCACGGTGAGGGTCACCTCCATAGCACTGAGATGTGAAAGGTGACAGGCAGCAAAAGCAGAGCCAATAGAGACCACTGAGCATCTGTCACATCAGCCAGACAAGATTGTTTGCTCAGCAATCATAGAGTAGTTCATGTCTTTAAGATGCTTGGACTGGGACTGGATCACACTGTGACCTTTTATATATATATATATATATATATATATATATATATATATATATATATATATATATATATATATATATATATATGTGTGTGTGTGTGTGTGTACCCTCATCATGTTTTTTGTTATGTACATTTTAGGGCTGTGAATTGACAAAAGGACTGTTTCTTTGTTTGACCAATGGAAGAAGGGGGTGTATTTGAGAAGCTGTTTTGAAAAAACGTTTATTTTTGCAATTCCATTTGGTGATGCTAGTGGCACAGAAATTACCTACTTCAGCTTTAAAAGTTACTTACACACTGACAACATCTTCTGCCGTTTTCCAGTTATCTAGCTTTCTTGGCAAGAGAAACTTATATGTACATTGGCAATGCATTATTAAACACTATATATCCAACACTATATATACAGTTATTAAACAAATTGAAAACTCAAGTTTAATTTGCTGAAGTTTAAATGATCAAAATTATTATTTTCGCTGACTGCCGTTCAGTTTCTATCTTGCACATGATGGGTCACTTGCGTGCATTTGCTTTTGACGCTGGTTCAGATGACAGTGAGTGAACATTTTTGGGCGATGCAAAGAGATACAGCAGCTTGCACATATCTCTCCCTCACCCTGCTCAACACTTGCGGGTAAAGTCTCCATACAGTAAATCCTCTCTCTTGTTTATTATGCCTGGAGCATGCGTTGAACATAATGTTTCTCTGTGTTTCTGTGCAGCTGAGTCAAGCGTGTACCTCCTGAAAATCCATATTTGCCAATTTTAGCCAAAGGAAGTTGGAAAAAACATTAGTGAAGTTTTAGGAAGTGAAAAAAAAATGTATGTGTTAAACAGTCAATTATTTATTAGGTAACACTTTAGAATACTGTATCTTAATTAATGAATAACTACTAAGGAATTACTGCAGACCTAATAGGTAATTCTTCATTAACACTTAAGTCACTACAATTAACTACTAAGGAAGATGTGTTAACTAATCAGTATGTAATAGCATTTTATAGTTGTGTTAAGTAACGATTAGCTAATCAATAACTATTGAATTCAGTCATGCCTCCTGATGAACTACTTTTAATTATCTACTAATTCATCAACAGGAGAAATAACTATTGAGTAACTACTAAGAACAGTCGATTATTTACAATTACAATAATGTCAGAACAATTAGCCATTACAATATTCAGGTTGTGGCCCTTTCTTCTTCCTTACTTCTAATGTTATTATTACTATGGAAATGCAATAAACACTTTGTGGAATTACTACACTCCCAAAATGAGTCATTACAGCGAATTTAGTCGTTTTGGCCTGTATGGTCAATTGCTTTGTGAGTGTGGTCTGTAACCAGAAATCAACAATGGAATGGAACCCCATCCTTTAATTACCTATTAGTTCTGCAGTAATTCCTTATTAGTTATGCATTAAGTAAGATACAGTATTCTAAAGTGTTACCATTTATTATTGTAATGTAACATATTTGCTATTTTTTTTTCTCTGTTGAATATTTTCTCTGGAAAAAATATCGGTTCTGCACATTAGTTATCGGATATGTAAATGTAAAAATAATATGTATCATATCGGTTAAAAAAAAAAAAATCTATATTGGTCGATCTCTACTGTTAATCACAGAAATTAAAGTGTTACATTTCCCAGACCTAATAAATTTTAATCAAACCAATTTCTGATATTATTTATTTTCACACAATTTATTTGCTCCATCAATATTCCAGACATTAGACATGGACTAAAAGCCACAAAACTCTAATTTGATTTCATGGGGTCTTCAAATCAAATAGATACATAAAGAAATATAATTCTTACAGAATAATATCTGTACCTTTTTAAGCTATGATACAGATACCTGTATTCTTGATGCTGCGTAGCATTCTTAAAAAAAGAAAAGAAAAAAAGCAGAGTTTAGAATTTTCTTCCCATTTTTGCCTTTCCAGGTGAGTGCAGACATCTTAAAGAGTGAATGAGACCAAAGTGAAGTGTGAAAGTACTCATACATGGTCCCACAGACTCTCATAGCAAAGCGTTAGAGCAAACAGCACTTAGGCCAAATCCCAAAGGCCGTGCCTAGTGAGGCCCAGCCCACATTAACTCTCACACAACTCCCTGAAATGGACTCGGCTGAGTGGAATTAAGCACATGAAGCACCGTGCACACCATGCTGAGGGCTTTATCAGGCACAGATCAATGGATGCCAGCATTCTCCTGGAGCTCCTGCGCTGCAAGGACCAATACCAGGTCTTCTGGGAGTGGGGAAAGAATGAGGGGAAGCTGGGAGACATTGATAGGCTTAGTCTATGTTTGTGTTTGTGTGTTGTCAGAGGCATATGTGTGTTCATCAGTGTGTGTGCCTTTCCCACTTTAATCAGGTTTTTTCTACAGCAAACACATAGTGGTTAGTGAAGCGTTGAGGGGCGGAGGAGCTTTTCTCTGGGGGAACAAAAGATGGAGAGGGAGTAGGAGAGTGTTTGCTGCCCACTCTGTCGGCTCTCTATGCCACTCAGTTCAGCTGGCCAGCTCTAAAGGCCCCTGCCCTTCCAGCTGTAAAATTGGCTGGCAGCAATGCTCTAAAGCCCACTCTTGGAAGGCTTTACACTCAACTGCAGCATTTACTAGGCCTGATTGCCTCCTTAAGCAAGCATGCCTTTTCCCCAAACCTCAACCATTATCTCACACATGGAGATTGCACAAGAAACAACAGCCTAAGGTTCTGTTTGTTGTAAAACACTTTGCATTAGGTTCTAGCATATTTTTGCAGTTTCTGACAAATGCCATAGCAATATTTGCAAACTCGCAAAGCTTGGTATTCAGAGATAGGCTATTTATTATGCATTGAAGGACTCCAAGAAAAAGTAGACTTCAGGTGAGAAGTTCAGTTGTACTATACAGCAGTTACATGGCTGAAACTCATCCTCAGGAATGCGCCTTACAAATGAATGCTAATGCAGAGTATTTCTTTTTAGGTAATGATATCCTAAATTTCATAAACTCTTCATTAAAATCTTGTTTTGCACTTGCATGCTCTTTATTTTTCTACTTCTCATGCTGCAGCCATAAATGTTTACTGTATCATCTGATGGAATTAAAGGAAAGTTACAGTTCCAATACAAGTTAATCAACAGCATTTGTGGAACAATGTTTATTACCACAAAAAAATATTCTCATTGACTTTATTGTGATAAATTAAGGGATTTATCATCATTATGGAGTTTATCAGATTCCAGGGTTTACCAGTATGACAATGAAGTCCTCATGACCAAGAAATGTTTGTTCTCTGTGATATTTAATATAATATTGTCCTCTAATGTGGACAATATTCAAAGTTGTCTTATAATTGGTTTATACCTGTGAATTCTTAAAATAGCCATCACATTGTCTGGCTAAAAATCTCACAGTTAAAATGTATTGAGCACAAACATGTCATTAAACTAGTATGTGTTTGTTAAGCTCTTATAAGCATCAAGCTCTTCTGTGCCCAACACAGTTACTGCCTTAATCAGGAATTGAATGAAAATATCTTTGGAAGAGCCTAGCCTTGAGAATTAGAACCGTGGATGAAGGATTTTCCACGAAAGAATGACTGAACAAAAAAGGACGTGGCCTCACAAATCATATCTAAATGTATGAAATTGGCTAACGTCAATATGCTCATTGGCGCCTGGATGCTCAGAGCGGGCGAAAACGCAGGTGGCACAAAGCACAACAGTTAGGTCCCCGCCATGTTGTTTACATGATTCCTGGCTCTCTCTTTTCATCACGGCTGCCACGCCACTCCTCCTACAGGAGCTAAGAGAGATGCAGAGAATAAAAGAGATTGCAACTTTTGCCCTATTGTTTAACAGCTCCCTAAGACAGAGGACGCCGAAAATTATTCTGAAGAGCAGAAAACACAGGGCAGCTCTGCAATCTTTAACTGCACTTCCTTAGCTGAATCTCATCCAATTAGACCACTGTATATTTTCCCTAATAGCAACTGATGAGGCAGGGTGTATGAGCCAGCACGCCCGGCCCAGTGTTGCTATGCAGCAAGATGGGGTATAAGTGAGCAGAGAGCTTTAATTTGATAGGGTTAGAATCCTGCAGGCTCCAGGGTCGTAGGTCATCAGGAGCTCGTCTCACACTGAATATGAAGAAATCAGAAGTAAATTGCTTACATCTGCTGCTGGTGGTTGGGGCCGGCTGTGATTGGCTCCTGGAGGTGGATGCCATTTCGCATGGGCTAGGTGAGGGGGCCTGGGTGTAAAGAAAGCTTGTAATTGGAGTAATTCAGCATCAAAAGATGTTAAAAACATCCTCCGAGCATCCTCTTTTTTTCCTCTCCAATTGTTCCTCAAGGCTTCCTCCATCCCAGCTTTAACACTTCACTGGGCTCATGTCACTGCTATAAAGCCGTCTCTGCAGCCCTGTCATTGGGACTGTGTCCACTCTAAAATTAGACTGAAATATCACAAATGTTCTGGCAAATGACACTCCATTTGAAGGTCTTTGTCACCAATTATGTGTCTATTAAAAAACAGTCAATCAGTCAATGTGTAAATAGCTAGCTCTCAGAGGGCTCACTCACTGACAGTAGGCTGTCGATAGTCTATCTGATATGATTTAGCTGTTAAGAAACTGTTGACTTAATTGTGGCCTCAAATCTCCCAACAAACCGCATCTATTCTGTTCTCTTACGACTAATGACTTTAGTGAACGCATACCGAGGGATATAATGGTGCCTGCATTTAAATCATTGAAAGCCTTAATGGTCAGCTGTTGCCAGACTTTTCCTCAAGTGTTGCAGTAAAATGGTAAGTTTTAAGTGTATGTAACCCCAAAGCTTAGATAAGAGGATAGAGCCCCATACAGGCCTACCACCACCCCCACCACACCCCTTAACAGTCTACTGAGCAGCTCTGACATGTAACTAAACAAAAACACTAATTGGATGTCTGGCTGACTAATTTGATTTCCGAAAGAGCTGAAACTGAAACCCAGTTAGCTCCTTTCGATGACAGACGCTAATATTATGTTCTCACGCTGTAACTGCAGTTTTAGTGGGTATCCTTTCCCCAATCAAAACAACCGCTTCTTACCATTATTGCATTATGTTACCATTTTGAAATAAATTACTGCATTCTGGTTCGGCATAGTTGCAGGAGCTTGGACAAACCCATTAGTGTCATAGCCTAATTCCTGTGTCAGCGGTGTGCTTGTCTCTCTGCTTGTACATCTCAGGTGTCTCACTGACTTGAGATAATTGTCTCTAGCATATCTCAATGCACTGATGAATTGACAGTATTTTTGGACAGGTCACATGTTTGCTAAGTGCTATAGTAGTTCCATTCCTAGTCAGAATTCACTTAATTGATGTGATGGGCTCTATTTATAATTTTCCAGTGTTTATTTGTTATATTTTAAGAATGCATCATACTTCCTCAATAACTGTCAACAGTTTCGAGGAGAGAGAGAGAGAATACTGACAAGAAAAATAGGCTTAATAGTTTTTTTGATTTCAAGTATCCCACTGGTACAGAGACTTCAGTTATTGCAGTCATTTAACAAATTTGCAAATTTACACATAGTACAGATATTATTCTGCTCTTCCAAAAGTGGTGGTTGATGTGTTGGGAGATCTTAAAAGACTACAATTTTTACAGCCTCCAATAAAGTTGAAAGATCTTCAGTATAGTGTCTGCATGCTAATGGTTGATAATTGAAAGTTTGATTTTGGTGCACGGAAGTACACATCAAGACAAGACATGAAATATGTAAACTCACAGTCTTGGTTGACTTTTATTTGCCCATCATGTAGCCTGAAAAACATAATATTATTTTAAAGAACATGTGGATGGATAAAGCCCCATACTAAATCGGTATTGCAGAGCTGTATTGACAGGTGGATATAAATATACCCCAGGGAAGGGCTTTCAAAGAAAAACTGATTATATAAATGAGTCACATACCTCAAAGTGAAGCTACCTTTTTGACACTACTTTGTAAGCATGATCTGCACCAAATATTCATCAAGACACAGATGATACAAATCCCTCAGAAGATAAGCACTTTCCTCAAAACGCAAACTACTAAAAGGATTTGACTAATGCTTTGGTCCTGCCCATCTGTCTGGATGAAATTCTAACCGAGAAAAAAAGAAGAAGAAGAAGAAGAAGAGGACGACAACTCAAAAGATTCATTGCTTCTATTAGTAATTATATAACTACTGATGTTATGTTATATTCATAGTTTCCTTGCTAATGTTTTGGAGTTGAGAAAGAAAGAAAGAAAGAAATAGGTGGATTTTTCTGCTCTCTCTGTCTGTTTAGTAAGGCTAGCCTTACACATTGGAACTTGGTAATAAGAATATCAAGGGGTCAGTCGGGGTTAGTCAGGCTTCCTTAACAGGAAATTAGCTTTTGGTGTGATATGTTCCCAACATAATGAGCAACGCCCCTGTGTTTAATCTTTTCTAATATTGTTATAGTAACTGGATGAATTATTAAAAACAAGCAAATATATGACTACATAATCCTTAAACCACCAGTGTGCGGAGAAGCTGTGTGAACACTGGGCTAGCATGTTTTCCCAATGTGTGTGTGTGTGTTGGGCTTAATGCAGCCTACTATTGCATTTAAATGGGACTTGGTCTAACAATCCAAATACATTTAAGTAAAATTATATTTATGTGTGAGATGTACAGTATGTATTGTTCTATTTATTGCAGTTTAACATTTAGGTTTACTACATTAACACAGACTAGACAGTTATCTGCATTATGTTTTTGTACTGAGAAAATGACTGGCCTTCAGAAATGTACAACTTTATATCCATCACCAATGAGACTTCGTGTTTTTTATACAAATGCTGAGTATTTATTTGTATTCCCCTGTGGCGGGAATTGATTGGAGTATCGTTTTTATCAGTTCTTGTGCACATCTGAAGGTCATCATTTTTATTCCATATATAGGTGAGATTTTTCATAAGAGCTGTCAATATCGAGTCTCAATTTGCAAACACATTTCCCACATTGTGCTCATATTGTGTTTATCCAGCATGACTGTGAGGGCAAAATTGTCCTCAGCTCAAGATGTTTCGCAAGTCAGCAAAAGCTAATGCTGATGTCGGTAATAGCCAAGCTCTGCTCTGAATTTCCATGATAAAGGTGGACACAAAGATGGAAAAAAGGGAAATAAGAATGAATGAAGAGGCCCGCATAATGTTTCCATTCGAGAGCACGGACCACAGCGTTGGACACACTTTAATGTCTAAATCACAAATGAGCAAATGCAAGTGTTTTGTCAATAGCTTGTAAATAGTTATTCATATGATGTTAATTTTGCCTGGTCATTTCCATCATGTCACTCTACGCTGGAAAATTGCAATTAAGTTTGAATAGATAAATAAGGAAAGAAACACCAGACATGCCAACTGCTCTGCATTTCAAGGCTTGATTGCACTACCAGCTAGTCAGTATTCTGCAGCGGGTTTCATCACTGGTAATTGATCCTTTCTTTAATTAATGTGGAAAGAGGAAGGCCATATCTCTGTACTGTCTGTGTGTCTTCTCTGTCTGTCATATCACAATCAAACCCCAGCCTACTGTAAGTCTGAAAGCTCTCTGCCTGTGCCTTGTAAGATGGAGGACTACTTTTGGTACACTTTTTTGCGAAACCATGCATATGTTTGTTCTGTAGATTGTCTGGGTTCATTAACCACGTCTTTTTCCTTTGAATGCAGTTGCCTTATGCCTCAAATAAGGGTGCATGGGATAACACAGTTAATTTCTCTCTGCTACCCTTGTTTTCTTTTGCTTGGCCTTTTAAGCCTTCCACTAAAAGAAGCATAATAGAATATTATATTACTTCCTGTTCGAAATCTAGGCATTTGCTTTTACTCTATCACATCCTTTGAAAACAAATGAAGCATTATTTAAAACCATGCCTCAATTTTCTCAGAAAACTATTTAACTGGCAGGTAAACTCAATATATAAGAGAGTAAATCATTTTAGAGTGTAGTAAATTGTAAAGGACTATTTACAGATTTAAATTTTTTTTAATAATTATTATCCCATCGATCTGCCATCTTTGTATGACTGTGAGTGTTGTTTGACTAACTGTATCTGTGTTGCTTAGCCTGGCCTGTGGCTGCATAAAGGTGCATTCAGTAACTTTTTCCTCATTAAAATGAGTTTAACTCCTAAATACATGAATTGTAATTTTGCAATATATGTAGGAAATCATGAGCACTACTAAAATGTGTTTTATTCTACATGGAGAGGGTATGTACATAGGGGCTCCCATGTTAGAATCACATGACCAGCCAAATACTACTTGCTTAATCTCATTAACCGTCCTGTTATTTGACACATTCACTCACTGATTTGAATAATCATGGCTGCCTGTGAATACTGAATTTCTACAGTGGGATCTGAAACTGAAAAAGATTGAATTTAAATAATCCTACATCCAAACCGCTGGTGTCAGTGTAAGCCCAAAATGACACAAAGGCAAAAGTTACTGAATGCATCTTTAACATAGAAGTTCTTACCCTTTCTTGCTAACAAATTTAAATAAAAAATAAATAATGATTATTAATCATTTTAATAATCAGATTATTAATCAGTTTTTTCATGATATTATCTCTTTGCCATTTTTTTTTTAACCATAATTATCTTGATCATTCAGAGGTGTGAAGCAACATTTTTAACACTAGGCTTTCTGCATTAAAAGCTCAACTTTTTTGTGTGATTGATTTAAAAGTTACCAAAAGAAGATTCCCTTTTCCCCCCTCCCAGCAACGATACAAAAAATAATAAGGAATGGCAGCTGAAGACTGAACATGCAAGTATCTGTTTCTGTCTAATTAAATCTGTGAAGGAGGCTCAGACTTGCTTTTGCCATGTGGTGCAGGTTCTTTTGTGGTTGTATACTGCCACCTATGGGTTAACACGTAAATGACTGAAGTACCAATAGAGAGAGAGCATCATTGCATTTACTTGCAGAATTAAATATAAAATAATATATTCACAAAACTAACAAATATTGCAAAAAACTTTTTAAGTAATCATAATTTTGCTAGACTTAAAGACATTGGCTAGTATTTTTTGTGTACATATTGATACAGTTTTTAGGAGAAAAAACGTTTTTGTTTTGTTAAATCTTTATGTGCCTATCATTAATTTGAGATGGGCCTCTCCACATCCCCAAAGTATAGGAAGTGGTGAGCGGAGAGCAGCTGCAGAAAGGGGCTCTGGGTTATTGCCACTTCAATTATTTATCTAGTGAAATCTTCCAAGGATGTGTACGTGGCCGCCATATCAGGCCTGCAACTGCTTGAGCATTAAAGATAAGAGAGAGCAAGTATAAGAGAGAGAGTAAGACTAGGAGAGATGATGATGAAATAGAAAAAAAAGGCAAAGTATGTTTCCAGTTTTATATCCTCCCACGGTCAGAACAGTGACTGTAAGGAAGTCTTGGCCAGGCCACCTACGCTTTTCACATCCTCTCTCATCTGTGCCGCTGTTTTTCAATCATTTGTTTATTCATTCGTCTGTTTCAGAAATGTCATGTGGCTGCTGTCCTGCTTCCCAGGTGTTTAAGGAACTGTCAAACTTTTGATGGCTTCATCGCAGATGTTTTATTTTTTAGATTTGTTCATCTGTACTGCGGAACATAAATTTTCTTACTATATGAAACTTTTACAAAATATATATTATTTGAAAATAACTCTAATTATTCTTGTTTTGTAAACGTTAGATGCACAAACCAGAGCACCACAAAGACCGTAAACATTTGCCAATTAGGATCGAATACTTTGTGACAAGTAAAAGAATTGCTGTCTGCACAGAGAGCTGCATTGACTACAGGATATGAAACGTCAATACTCAATCTCTGCTTGATCTGTGGGTCAAAGAGGACACATCAAGTCCTCATTGTCTACACAGACCCCCAAAGTAGGACTTTGCTCTTCGCAATTACTTTGTCACTGTACTGTATCTCAATATTCTTCTACAAGACCTGGTAACAGGTGTAAGTACATTCGCTTTATGTGCTTTTTTAACATGCAGCATACAGTATGCCCAATAGGCTGAGGAAATGCACATGAAAAAATATAATTTCTTTATTCATCTGCTATTATCCAGGAAATGTATTATATTTGCGAACCCAGGAAAGTGACTTATTTTTCACTGAATGTAATAATCCTATGAACCAGTGTCATTGTGCTGAGGCGCTATGTATGTTAACACCATTAAATCACCTCACATGTCTAAGTGATTCAATCTTATTCACTGTGGACAAGTGAATTGAATTCCCCCAAAGTGCCTGTCTAGATCATGTCTGTGTGTGACGGGTTGCTAGGTTGCCGAGAGAGCTCGGAATCTCAGAGATGTCAGAGATGGCTTTGTAAAGGAGCATTTCTTGCATAGGTTGAATGAAAGGATTATCAGTTTCTGTTTGATGATATTTAGAATCTAAAAAGCTGACCTCTCAAATATAAGCAACTTTTATATAATTAAATACTTTTTAAATTTAAATGTAAAGAGATTGCACATATGGTGCACATACGAGCACAAGCCAGTAATGCCCGTATTTCTAATTATATATCACAATATTATAAGCTTAATTTCTGGCAATTAATAAATTAAAAAAATATATATTTCAGGTGAACAGTTGGCATGGCAAATGTTGGACTTAATGAAGCATATTGTGGCATCTGTGGCATTTTCTCAGCATACATTTAGAAATACATGTATAGGTGGTTGGCACTTTTTTAATCGTAACCTCATATTAAAATATACTGTATATGAATGTGTATATAAAGTGTATATTTTAGGGGCTATAATTCCCTTTTTGCCTTGAATTGTAAAAGTAAGAAATGAATTGTAAAAGTACAAAAATTCCATTTAGACTCTAAATGTATATGCTCATAAAAAAGGCATGCATAATAACTCTAAAAGAAACTGTTAAAGTTTTGAAGAAGTTAATCTGGATGTCATCTCCCCAAAAGTCATATCAACTACCCATTTGGGAATTAATTTCAGTCTGTTATGATTATAGACATATATATGTTATGTAAGACTTGCTCCTTTACCACTTTTAAGCCCATATTAAAATAAATTATATTTTAAGAAATGTTTTAATATGTATTCACAGTTCCCGACACTTTATCTTTGTTCTCCAAACACATACTATAGCAAGTCTTACATATAACGCATGCCCATTGTACCAAGTAGCACTTATTTCTACTAAATAAGAAACTGTAGGTGCTCTCTTGGCCTCTCCTCCTCTGAACCTCATGCTGTTCCTTCTTCTTGGCCCTGTCCTGTCAGAGACACTCTATAGCACAGTGGTTCTTGGTGACCCTGACTCTCTGACCTGCTTTCCCGCTCAGCCACAACCACCTCTGCACAAACGGCCGGCGGCTCTCCATCTCTACGGCTGATCAACTGATCAAAGACCTGTGCTAGCAGTGCCAGGCCACACCAGCGTGCCCATATATGATTTGGTTTGTTTATTATGCTCTCCTGAGAGGCTGGCTGTTTCAGCTCAGCATGACAGTGCCCTCTGTGTCAGGTATAAGAACAAAAAAAGGGGTGCCTCTTTCCCTCTTTCTCAAAGGCGGGGCCTAGATTGTTATATTAGTATGCTTAATTGTGGCCATGCAAATGATCTATGTGGAAGATATTGGAGAGTGGAAAGTGCACAGCCAAGAGATGGAAAGCATGTAAAGCACAAATTTTATTTGACTGATTACAGCTCTGGCTGATGGGTTGATTAGAGACACAAATAGATTATGGACTCTTAAAGGAATAATTCACATAAAAATAAAAATGTTTTAGTCATCCCATACTCATATGGCTTCCTTTCTTTTATATTATTGAACCTATTCAATCTGTTCCTCAAACAAAGCTATTGTATGGTTTTAGAAGAGTTTATATTTAGTGCACAAGTCTTATGGACTACTTTTGTGATACATTTATGTTGCTTTTGTTATTGCTTTTTGAAGCTTTAAAGCTCCAGTACCAATTCAATGTAATTGCATGGTGTTTCACAAAAGAAAGTCATACCGGTTTGGACTAATATTAGAGTGAGCACATTTTGTGTGAACTATTCTTTTAAAAGGCATATTGGTTAGTTCTGGGACACTTATTTGTGTGGTTGCCTAAATGCTATCCACCGGTTGTTGATGTTTTGATTTTTTGACCCAGAAATACCACATTGCATCCTTCTTAAGTACTTGGTTGTCCTTCTCGTATAAGAAAAATGTCTGTAATTGAAAAGATGGCGATGGTAATTTCATTGACGATTGTAAAAGCAGCAGCAAAGCAAGGCTCTATTACCTGGGGACACTTAATCACTGTAGGTCCCATAAGTAAAAGCCCTTATCATGTGCGAGCAATGGCTCGGCAAGTACCTTACAGATAGAGTGGAGAGAGGCAGACATGCTCACTCTAATTCCCTTTGACAGTCTGGGGCCCATTTGCTACCTGGTTAAGCCTCAGCTTTTTCATTTCGTGTTTGGTATAAACTGACAAAAGGGAATATCGCAGCGTACAGCTGAAGGAAAGTGGAGAGTTCTTTACCTGTGATTGACAGCTATTTCCGTCAGTAAGAGGCACCTGCTTAGGCCCTGGTGGAGTGCGTCCTTCAAGCCGAGGCTCAGAGGTGTTGTCTTAATTATCTGGGAAAAAAGAAAACACAATTAACAGTGAGCATTTAGCAGTGAGAGATTATTTACTGGGGCCTGTCCAACAGAGGCAGACACAGACTTGTGCCGGGAGAGATCTGGGCTGCCCATCAAATAGGGATGTCCAACTGGACCAATCCAATTAAATCCAAGATGATTCCATGAACCAGCCTTTTCTTTCCTATAATGAAATTCCTTCAAATGATAATTGGCCAAAGAGAAATGTTTCCTCCATGTATGTGACTAAATGTTTTGAAATCCTTCTCTTTTTTGTATATTTAATAGTTCTACACAGTAAAAAAGAAGAAAAGAAAAATAACATTGAAAACTAAAAGGAGTATTAGACATTATTTACTCAGTCTCATGTTGTTTCAAACACATATGACTTTCTTTCTCCTGCGGAACACATAAGTTTATATTTTAAAGAATACCACGATCACTGATTTCTAAATAGCATGTAGTCATGGCAACAAAGTTGAAAAATTGGATGCAACTTTATACAGAAAATGTTATCAAGCGATTTTATCACACAAAAATCATGTTAACATGCTTTTTGTCTGTCTTGTGGCTATGCTTTTAAAACAGTGAGAATTTTAACATTCACGGATTATCCTCATGGTACTCAACATTATGCCGCACATGCTGTCAATTGAGCTTAACTTGTATTGAACCCAAAATATTTTTCTATAGCTTAAAAAAGCACCCAAATTGTACAATCAGTCCATGCAACTCTTGCATCATATTCCAAGTCTTCAGAAAGCGTAAGATCAATTGCAGCCCCACGACTCAAATAATTTACCTCCCCATATAAGGTCTTCCCCAACTTTTGATGGGTTTTAAATCTCTTCTTAAAACTCAGTTTTCTGTAGCTTATGGGAATATGCATGTTTAGTGCTACTCTTCTATTGTCATTGTGTCTTTCATGTTGTCCTTGTGTTTTGCTATTCATTTTGTAATTATTGATTTTGTACAGAACTTTTGCCAACTGTTGTTGATTTATATGTGCTATATAAATAAAAGTGACTGACTGACTGATTTTGTATGATGGCCGAAATTACTGTAATTATTCACTCTCAAATCAGATCATTATTAATCTCCATAAATCAAATATGGCAACATATCAATAACATCAAATCTCATTGAGGTTGTTTCATTTGTCTGTGAAAATTTGATGTTTAAATACTGCTTTAAATTCTTAAGTAAAATCATTGTATTATTTTGACCACTTTGAATATATTCACTGATGATGGAAATCAAACTGAACATCTGAAACCTCCTAAAATCAAGTAGAAATGTCAAACATTATTGTGACAAGCTAAATGGATGTAGAAGATTTGTACTTGTTTTGGTTGTATTTTTTATTGACAGTGTACTATTCAGTACAATTTTTGTAAAATATAGCAGCACTGCTATCTGTTGTGTCCGTATATAGTGCTTGTATGAGTCCTTGGTCTAGAGCCATCTACATGGGAGGTTGGTTATTCAGAGGCCACAGACACGAAGCTTCAGATTGAAATGTTGAAGGAGTAACAAAAGCCATGAAGGCTTGTGACTAAGGCAGGGGTCTGCTAACGCTTCTGGGCACCGGCGCTCAACACAGACCCTCCAGGCAGTACAGGGCAAAGCAAAAAGAGGGACTGCGACGAGCTACAGAACAGCCCTTTCACTCCAGAGAAGGGAAATCAAATGAGAGACTGGGTGTGGGGTCTACAGGTCAGCGAGCAGGTGGGTGCAAGAGGGAGAGGGGTGGAAGAGTGGGCCGTCACATCTGGGCTGAATTAGAAAGGTAAAACAAGCGAGGCTGAAAGAGAAACGGAGAGGCGGCGTGTGTGAGGATGTGAAAGACAGATCTGCTTTCTAAAGTAAGACCAGGTTAGTGAGGCAGCAGGGGGCCCAGATGAAAGTGATTAAGCGGCCATGCTTTGAGAAGCAGGTGCCCCTCTGCTGGAGAGAGATTCTCCTACATGTCTAACCACAGACCAACAATGTTTACACTACCTACCGTCATGCTGCTCTATGACTCATTGAGAGACAACCTGGAAAATGATTCATGTCAAAGATTTTCTTCACTTTAAATCATTTGGCTTGACAGACCAACAGTTTATCAAAACCACACAAGAAGGAAGGAGTCTTCTGTGAGAGTGTAGCTTTGGAAATGTTATCCTGTACAGCTAAATTGACTTATTTTCAGATACATTTACTTAAAGTTTTTGTGGCATACTTAGCTAATATATATATATATATATATATATATATATATATATATATATATATATATATATATATATATATATATATATAATGCACATGATTAATTAAAAATGTTAATTTATAGTTTTTAAAACATAATAAAAATTATCTGAAATTATTACTTTATTTATTAGCTGTGTCAAGTATTTATTACAACATTGCATGTGCCTGGCATCAGTTATCTTCAGGCAGTTTGTGATTTGAATTAGAGAAGCTACATTTTATGATTGTGTTTGTTTTAACCTGTGCTGTTCTGGGCCACATTTATGAAACATACAGAATCATGCTGGCTATTCAATTATTCAAAGTGGATTACCTAATCTAACTTTACTGTATCAATTAATTGTTTGAGATTTATTTGAAGCAATCATGCTGTGAGATTTCTTGGCCTGTTGATTTACTGTCCTCGGTTTGCCCTTTCCCTACTGAAACCAGAGCGTGCAGAGAGAAAATACATCAAGCAGCCAATGAACACAGCGTTTTGAATAGTCCTATGGCTCTATAAAATTCACTGTCTACCATCTTCTTGTCCCCACTTGTTTACCCAGCGAGGACTGACACTTTTGATAATTGATTCATCGCTACATTAACTAATGTAATAATCAGTTATTTCAACTGTTTTTGGAGGGAGAAACAGAGGCATATTAAAAAGGCATTTATGTCAGCCGCTCACTTATAAAATCTTTTGGGTGCAATGTGAGCTGTGTCTGATGATAAGCGCTTCCAGCAATTTGTTTCCTTCCCTCTCCATTTTCCCATTCTGTTGCTAACTTTTCTAGGCAGCACACTGAAGTGGAAAGTGTCCCTGGCTCTCTTTTTCCTCATTTTGCAGAATTTCATCCCACCATTTATTTCGACATGACAAGAGAGCATCTCTGTGGGGCGGCATTTGTTTCCATGCATCTGCTGGCTGGCAAGTGGGAAGAGCCCTGGCTTGAAGGCCAGCATGTAGGAGTCAGCCGCAACTCAAATACATGTTCATCTAAAGTGACTAAGCATTTGTATAACTTGCATATAGAGGCTATGCAAAGCAGCTTCTGCAAACATATTCAATTCTTTATGGTTCTGTATTAAATGTATTGATGAATTTTTACCAGTGTCATCTGCATTCTTAGATACTCTATTCTGTTGGATTGACACTCATATTATGGCAGGGGGTTGCAACAGGGGGTTTGGCAATCATTGTTTTAATCACAAACATATTTTTCTAATTTATTATTATTATTATTATTATTTATATATATGTAGCCAAGTGGAGAAATTTCATGAAATGTGACTTTAGACATGAATTGGATTTGGCCCCTTTAAGAAGAGTGCTGCTTCCCGGCACTCTTTCATGTTGCGGATGTGTGCTGATTCAACACACTCTCATGGTGAAATCGTCAGGATTCTTACAACTTTTCTTAATTTGGCTAATTCATATGATATTGTGCAACTGCACTCATTTGAATTCCTATGACTTTCACAACAGCCAATGACGTCGCTGGACATCCTTTCCATCTAATACGTAACAATTACTTTCTTATGTCACACGCAACAGCTTCCTATCATGTTTACACACTACTGATTGGTTAAGTTTAGATAAGGGGTTTGGGTAAGTGCATCATATTAAGTATTTCCTTAACGCCTCATGCATCGAACTCACACTTGCTTCCGCATTAGACATCCGTGAATTTGCACGTTGTATGAGTTTATGTGAACAACATCGTGCGAGATCATGCCAAATAGCCAACTCGTCAATTATGTACAACTTTTCATAAGATCGCGTTGGCTGGTTAGAGACTTGAGAACATATATTGCGCAAGAGAGCTACCAGTTTTGTTCATCGGTTGAGAATGTTTTGTGTAAATACAAACGTTTACACAAAATGCTTATAAATTGCATTAAATATGTGTTCAGAAGAGTAATTTGTTAAAATTGAGTGTTTGTTATGGATCATTTTTGAAGTATGCATATGGATTGCATTTGTGGAGTTTTGCACACATACAAGTCATGGGTATGTAAATTTAGAACTAATAATATCTAATTTAATGATTTATAGCCCTGAGTGTTTTCCAATTAAATGAACATGTGTAATGAGAATTGTATTGTTTTAAACTGTTATACAAGTCCTTAAAGACTGGTTAAAAAAAGTGAATTTATCATCATTCTTTTTGATATATATTTACGCCCCATCGGCCTCTGTTTCATTCTTCTTCTTCTTTTTTAAACAGCCGTCAGATTAAGCCAAACAAAAGTAGTTATTTTATCTAGTGTTGATTATTTACTTTTTATTTATATTTATTTATATATATTTATATATATATATACAGTCCTATGCAAAAGTTTTAGGCACATATAGTTTACTATACTTTAGGCACAATAGTGAGGACGTCTTCAAAAATATTGACATAAATAGTTTTAATTTATCACGTAATGTCATACAAAGTCCAGTAAATTAAAAAAGATAAATCAATATTTGGTGTGACCACCTTTGCCTTCAAAACATCACCAAGTCATAGTTATAGATCATAATCAATGTTTCTGGTTTCTGGTTCCGGCAGACCAAACTAAAGCAGTCTAATTGTGTGTTGAAGGATAAATTAGGTGTATGCCTGGCTAAATAGATGAGCCTTTAGTCTAGACTTAAACTGAGGGAGTGTGTCTGTGTCTCGAACAGTGTTAGGGAGACTATTCCATAGTATAGGAGCCAAATATAAAAAGGATCTACCTCCTTTTGTGGATTTCGATATTCTAGGAACTATTAACAGGCCAGAAATTTGCGGTCGTAATGAACGTGATGGAATATAGCGTGGTAGAAGGTCACTTAAGTACTGCAGAGTTAGACCATTCAAAGCTTTGTATGTAGTTAACAGAATTTAAAAATTAATTCAAAATTTATCAGGTAGCCAATGTAAGGATGATAAAATGGGGCTAATATGATCATATTTCTTGGTTCTCATTAGCACTCTGGCTGCTGCATTATGAACCAATTGAAGTTTTCACTTAGGTGTGTACTCACTTTTGTTGCCAGCGGTTTAGACACTAATGGCTGTATGTTGAATTATTTTGAGGGGACAGCAAATTTACATTGTTATACAAGCTGTACACTCACTACTTTACATTGTAGCAAAGTGTCATTTATTCAGTGTTCTCACATGAAAAGATATAATCATATATTTACAAAAATGTGAGGGGTGTACTTACTTTTGTGAGATAACACCTAAGTTCCCTATCAAAAAGCCACACTTTGATGCTGCGCTGATTTAGCGCTTTGGGAATGCTTTAGGAGTGACCAGCTGTGAATATGTGTGCAACACGTCAATGAAATTGACTAGAATTTATAGCCTCTGCCTGTGACATCATCAGGATGCACCTTTAGCAGGTCTATAAATAGATGTGTCACAGGTGCATCGTCAGGTCTTTTGTCTTCAGACCACTCTGTTTGTGTTGTGCTTCTCAAGCTGTCAGAACTTTCTTTTCCTATGTTAGGAGTTAGAATTTGTTAGGCAGTGCACAGAAAACCTTTTCTCCTTTTCAAGAAAGAGTGTGAAGCAAAGCAAGCAGTGTGTATTCCCGTGTTTATGCTCTATGGCTGAAACGGACACACAACAGTTTTGTTTTGTGTGTTTTTGGGGGAAGAGCATGCTGCTTTAGGGCAGGGCGGGTGTTACCATTGCAATCTGTTTCAGTCAAAATGCTTCACACTCGTCTCGCTTACTTCAAAGAGCCAGCGCCCACTCTTTCATCGTGAATGCTCTTGCATGGATCTGGCTGAGGAGCTAGAGATGGGTCCGTACCTATTGCTCCTATTATTCGGTAAAACACAGGATGGAGCAGTCTGCAATAACCCGTCTGCTATTGAGGAGGATGGCAAGCTCATCGCATTTGTTGACTAATGAGCGAACGTTGGAGAGTAAAATGCTCGGTAGTGGAGATCGATGCCTCCGCCGTTTAAGCCGAACCAGTGCGCCAGCTCTTTTGCCCCGTTTCCTGGGCTTCCGCTGGGATTTGTGGTTGGTATGCATTCGCCTAGCCCCGGTGTCTGCAGACCCGACAAAAACATCTTCAGCATAAGAGTCCAACTTTAATTGAAAGTTTAACATATTGTCTCGTATGTGAAGAAGGGCCAGCCTATCGTATTTTATCTGGCCAAAGACGTAATCCACTCAAAAACATAACACTAACAAACATTTTGCACAGATAAGGGAAATTCCATTCTACAGCACCTGGAGGTCCGAGGCAATCATGCAAAGATCCTTTTTATAGATTATAGCTCTGCTTTTAACACAATTTTACCCAGCAAACTTTTTCTGAAACTCCAACAAATCTGGGTCCATAATTCTTTATGTTACTGGATCTGGGATTTTCTGGTGCAGAGAACACAAGTGGTAAAAATAGGCAATAACATCTCTAATGTTAAGCATATTAACACTGGAGCCCCTCAGGGGTGTGTTTTGTCACCTCTTTTATATTCAATATACACAGATGATTGCACATCACACAATCTGTTAAAATGTTTAAATTTGCAGATGATACAACAATAGTGGGGCTCATTTCTGGGGATGACGATGTTGCCTATAGGAAAGAGGTCCTCGCATTGATTGAATGGTGTTCCAACCACAATTTAGAGTTAAATGTCTCCAAAACTAAGGAGCTAGTGGTTGACTTCCGTAGAAGGGGGAAGTTGTCCCAGCCCCTGTACATTAATGGGGAGGTGGTGGAGCAGGTGGACAGTTTTAGGTTTTTAGGTACTATGATATCATCATCTTTAAAATGGGATGATAACATAACTACCATTACTAAAAAAGCCCATCAGAGGCTTTTTTTCCTTCGACAGTTGAGGAAATTTGGAGTTGCTTGCAAGGGTATGTTGCAGTTCTACCAAGCTGCCATCGAGAGTGTCCTTACTTTTTCTATTACTGTCTGGTATGGCAACTCTACTGTCCAGCAGAGGTCTCAGCTAGACAGGATAGTGAATACAGCCTCAAAAATCATTGGCTGCAAACTCTCCCCAATCTGTGAGATCTACGAGGCCCGTATTCGTCGCAAAGGCCTTAGAATCCTACAAGATGATACTCACCCTGCCAACTACCTTTTCTCCATACTTCCATCAGGAAGAAGGTTAAGAGCTATTAAGACAAAAACCTCCCGCTTCCTCAATAGTACATATTGAAGAGCTATAAAATCTCTTAACAGCCCTCAACCCATGAACCAGTCACTTATGGAAAAAAGGCTCTCTTAACGAGTCTGCAGTATTTGCATATTATTTTGCATTATTGGCACTAATTTTTTTTATAGTGTTTTATTATACTTTTTTATATATTTTATGACAACCATCAGTGTTTTTTATCGATTTTATCTATTTATTGTAGAGTTGTGGATTGCGCTCTGTATTCGTATGTAATTGTCACTCCTATCTGACATCAGCCACTATAGCATACTGGACTGTCATCCAAGTACGTGGTGAGCGGTGTGTTCCTTTTACTTTTATCTGTCTGTGTCAAGTGTCATCCCGTGGGGGATATCGTTGTGTATATAATTGTTCTATGTCTTTGGTTGCATCTTGTTGTTATGAGCACACTGAAGCAAATCCCTAACAACTTGCACCGAGTTGTATGGCAATAAAGTATTGAATTGAATTGAATTGAATTGAATTGAATTGAATTGAATTGCTCGCTCTCTCCACAGATCCAGCTGGTCCTTCTCGTGAGCCTGAAGCGCGCTTCGGCGCCTCTTCGGTTCACGAGGGGGACGCTTAATCTCTTGAGTCTGCGGACTTTGAGCAACCCACCTCTGAACATTCCACGCACAATAACAAAGCGGCTGAGGAATTACTCAATGTGGTTACTCGGGCTGTGGCCAGGCTACAGTTAGAATGGCCACGCGAACAAGAAACCCCCAAACACTCTAAACTATAAGACAGATTTCTGTCTTTGGCCAAAAAAAATTATTAATTAATAAAAGGAAGGGAAGGGAATGCTATATCAGTCCCTTCCTTTCTTCAATGACCTTCATATCAAGCTTTTTCGTTCATGGAGGAATCCTTACACTTCCTGTGTATTCGTGCCCTCGACGTCGACATATTCGACTATCGTGGGTGCTGAGACACGGGAGTATTCCACGATGCCTCCGGTAGAAGAGACACTTGCGGGTTATCTCTCGCCTGGCTCGGCATCATCTCTTAAGGGACCCACTTTCCCCACAAAGCCGTGCAGGACCACCTCCACGCTTGTGGGAAATGCTTATTAGGCAGCAGGTCACAGTGTTGCAGGCGTACCAGGCTGACCTGCAGAAGGACTTGAGCTTCGTCGTGCCACAGATCTGTCTCTCCAGTTGACCAAACAGACAGCTTGTGCCATTGGCCGGTCTATGGCTGCTTTGGTCAGCACAGAAAGACATTTATGACTAAACCTTTCGGGCATCAAAGACATGGACAAAGTGTTAAGACTTGGTGATGCCCCGGTTTCACCTTCTGGCCTATTTGGTGATGCCATGGTTGGTCATGATTGATCTCATGGACACATACATTCCAACATCGGGTTCTTCCATTCGGCCTAGCCTTATCACCCCGCACATTCACGATATGCATGGATGCAGCACTGGCTCCTTTACGACTCCGGGTCATCTGCATTCTGAATTATATAGACGACTAGCTGATACTAGCACAGTCACAGAATTGACATTACAGCACAGGGATATTGTCTTAGCTCATCTGGCTTCTCTGGGTTTGAGACTCAACGCCAAGAAAATAATCCCACTCAGAAAGCTACCTATCTGGGGATCGTATGGAATTCGATCATGATGTCGGCACAATTGTCTCCCGCTCGATTCAAGACCATTCAGAACACCCTGAGCAAAGTCAGTCTAGGCCAAGGTGGCACTGTTCGTCAGTATCAACGAATACTAGGTCTCATGGCATCTGCGTCCTTGGTGATCCCTTTGGGCAATTTGCACATGAGACCATTTCAGTTGTGGCTCAAAGCCAGGGGATTTCATCCAAGGGCCAGTCCCCTAAGGCAGATAAGGGTTACGCGCCATGCACTATGTACCCTTTCTATGTGGTTCAGACCCCAGTTCCTCACTTGGGTCCCACTCTAGGTGTGTCTTGCCGTCGCAAGCTGCTAACGACAGATGCCTCCCTGATGGGCTGGGGAGCGGTTTCAAGTGGTCATCCAGCTCAAGGGGAATGGGAGGGTCATCAGCTCGATTGGCACATCACCTGTCTTGAGTTGATGCTGTATTTCTGGCCCTGAAGTACTTCCTCCAGTATCTGAGAGGCTGCCATGTCCTGGTGCGGGTGGACAACACAGCAGTAGTCTCTTACATAAACTATCAAGGAGGTCTATGGTAATGCCAGCTGAACAGACTGGCACGGCAGATTCTTCTTTGGGCCCAGGGCAAGCTCTTTTCAATCAGAGTAGTTTATATCCCTGGATGCCTGAATGTGGGAATGGATTTACTGTACAGACAGAAAATACAGACAGGGGAGTGGAAACTCCACCCCGAGGTAGTGGAACAAATCTAGTTGAGATTTTACAGAGCAGAAGTGGACCTTTTCGCCTCCCAACAGACAGCACAATGTCCCCTCTACTTCTCTCTGAGTCATCCAGCCCCTCTGGGTCTGGACGCGATGGCCATACATGGCCCAGATTGCGCCTGTATGCTTTTCCTCCAGTTTCTCTGCTCCCGGGAGTCCTGGCCAGAGTTCGCCAGCAAGGGTCCTGCCTCTTATTGATAGCGCCGCATTGGCCGATCAGGGTATGGTTCTCGCAGATAATGTCTCTCCTCGACGACTCGCCTTGGGCGATTCCAGACAGGAGGGACCTTCTGTCTCAGGTGCAGTCGACGATACTTCATCCCTTGCCCGAACTGTGGAACTTTCATGTTTGGCCTCTGAAGGGACAGACTTTCACCTGAAGTCATCGAGACCATTCTGAGCACTAGGGCTCCCTCTACTAGAAGAATTTATGCCAATAAATGGGGTGTCTTTGAAAGATGATTCACTGCACATAATGCAGATCCAGTTAACTGCCAGATTGCTTCAGTTTTGGGCTTTCTGCAGGAATAATTATCAGCAGGCACATGCCCTGCCACTCTCAGTGATTATGTGGCCGCTCTATCGGCTTGCCACGCCTTGATTGACAGGATGCCATTGAGGAAAAATCCTCTGCTTGCTCGCTTCATTAGTGGAGCCATGCGATTGAGACCTCCTGCTAGGACCAGGATCCCTTCATGGGACTTAGCAATAGTCCTAGAGGGTCTGGTTGAGACCCCATTTGAACCTCTAGAGTCGGTGTCTGATAAACTTCTGACTCTCAAGATGGTTTTTCTTATGGCAATTACTTATCTAAAAAGAATTGGGGATGTGCAGGCTCTGTCTTGCCATCCTGCTTAGAGTTTGCCCCAGGAATGGTTAAAGCAATATTGCACCCTCATCCTGACTACCTGCCTAAGGTTCCTTTCTCTATCATACATCCAGTCACTCTTGAAGCCTTCTGTTCCCCGCCATTTACAATGCCAGATCAGGAGAGGCTTCACGGACTGTGTCCAGTCCGTACCCTTCAGACTTATGTCCACCACACTAGCCATTGGCGTAAGTCAAGGCAACTATTCATTTGTCATGGGGGCCGTAACAAGGGGGCGGCTGCCACCAAGCAAACAATGTCACATCGGGTGAGGGATGCTATTGCCCTGGCCTACGAGGCATGCGGTCAAGCTTCACCAGTAGGTATCAGGGCTCACTCAACCAGGGGGTTGCCTCCTCTAAAGCTTTGGCTAGGGGTGTCCCTCTGCAGCATGTTTGTAATGCGGCAGGCTGGTCCTCTCCACACATTCATAAGATTTTATAGTTTGGATGTTCATGCCACTCCGGGTTCTCACGTACTTGAGTCAACATCACAAGCTCATGTCTGAGACCTCTCGCGCTCTTGTGAGCACAACTACACAACCGTAAGGGGTCCAGACATCCACAGTGCGGCGCCGTGGGTATTCTCGTTCCCAAAGCGCTAAATTAGCGCAGCATCAAAGTGTAGCTTTTGATAGGGAACATCTCGGGTTACTTAACTGTAACCCCTGTTCCCTGAAAAAGTGGACCGAGATGCTGCGCTTCATTGCCGCACTGAGGATGCCCCAGGACTGCTCTTCAGACAAAATACCTGACGATGCACCTGTGGCTTATCTATTTATAGCCCCTGGTACCGGCTCATCCTGATGATGTCACAGGCAGAGGCTATAAATTCTAGTCAATTTCATTGACGTGTTGCACACATATTCACAGCTGGTCACTCCTAAAGACGTTCCCAAAGCGCTAAATCAGCGCAGCATCTCGTTCGGCTTTTTCAGGGAACAGGGGTTACAATTAAGTAATCCGGACGATCTATCGTGTCAAATGCAGCACTAAGATTTAAACAGGAGAGTTGAAATCGGCCTATAATTAGCCAGTTCTCCAGGATCAAGTTGTGGCTTCTTAATAAGCAGTTTGATAACTGCCATTTTAAAGTAAGTTTAAAGATATGTCCTAAGGATAGCAAGGAATTAATAATACTAAGAAGAGGTTCTGAAATAACAGGAGATACCACTTTTAAGAGCCTAGTTGGTATTGGATCTAAAAAACATGTTGTGGCTTTTGATGTTTCTATTAGTTTTGTTAGCTCTTCTTAACCTGCACGTGAGGAAAATTATTATACACTAAATATACAGACATAAAATTCAAGGTGTTGGAGTGTCCATCAATAAAAGTATGGGGGAAATCAATAAATCAGTAGATCTCTGGGTTGGTGCCTGGACAAACCTTATTTCTTTATTTCTATGTGGCTCTTTATTTGTTTTCTCTTTTTCCCACTCCTTTACTCTCGCGTCAGTGGGGAGCAGGAATCCCAAATTATCCACAGGATTATTGGGCACACTGCCCTGAAGCCCCTCACCCCATAGCAGAAGTAACATATTCAATGGCCTGGGGCGAGTGGTGCTGAGAGTGAGCCCTGCTGCATACTGATGGGTGAGCAGGGGAGGCAGTAATTGGTGCAGTGGAGGAGAGGGGCGAGAAGGGCAAGCACAGGGAGATGATGGCTTTGTTTCCCCCTGTCTGTCAGATGCCTAGACTCCTCCCCCTCCCCTGCCATCACCCACTCTATACCCTCTCTAATACATGCACACTCACAAGCTTCTATCCCGCAATGTAGTAATAATTATTATTATTTAAAATCAAGTGAAGATAATGGATTAATGCTTCATTGTGATGTTAGCTAATTAAGAGGACTTTCTTTTAAATTAGTGTTTCTTCAACTTTGGCAATTTTATGTCGCAGGGCTTGATTTTTATTAACACAGATTTATTATTTTTTTCACATTAAAACAGAATACAAACTTTTTTACTATGGCATCATTATATGGTTTTGGTATTTTTCAAATACCCTTTATTTACAGATTTAAGTGATTGTAAAATTACTAATTATTATATATATTTAAACTATAATAATAATCTGATGAGTACAATAAACATAAACCATTTAAATATTTATTGTGTGAAAATGATTTATATTATTTTTTTCAAAATTACAAAATATCTACAACAATTTTGTCTCTAATATTTTTTTTATCAAATGTTAGTGTACTAGTTAACGGTAGACAAACATGTCAGTGAAGAACATGCTTGAGATGAAATATACTGTAAGTGATGTTTAAAGAAAACAAAGAAAATTCATGATAAATATGACTTAAATCTCAGAATATTTTTATTGGGGGCCACTTCCAATTAAGCTATAATTTAATAAATTATGCAAAAAGTGTGGAAATGTTATTTACAGAACATAACATTTCAGCTGTGAAATTAGATATAGAAAGACAAAAGAGTCAAACATTTCATTTCTTTTAAACATAATTTTGGATATGGTAGAAATGACAATGTGGAATGAATTTTACACACACACACACACACACACACACACACACACACACACACACACACACACACATATATATATATATATTTTTTTTTTATTATTATTTATTTATTTTTTTTTAATAAGACTACCTTCAAGAAGTTGAAGAAGCACCCAATTATACAATATTTTCATAGATTCAGAATTCTCGCAAAACGGAATACAAAGAAATCCCTAAAGTTGTGCTCCATACAAATTGGAATTCCCACTAATTGAACAAAAATCACACTGTGGTTTTCATAAAATTAATTCACTAATAAAGCAAGCCATAAAACTATTTCATTTTAGTATGTCACATAAATAATTTCTGTATCATCGTCATGTGTCATCTTAACATTCATCTATTTCAAGTTACAATGTTCCTGCAGTACTGAACTAAAGAGAGACAGATACAGTATGTTTGTAATTCAGGAATGATCATTTCATTGCATGTACAGTCATTGCATGTAAGGATGTGAGGCTGTAGTATAGGGGTAAGTAGGGAATATAACCACATGGGCCTCTACTGCTTAACAAAGCTAAAGAGGAGAAACTAACAGAAGCTTCAGTTTGCTGGCTAATTGGGCCCTGGTGGCTGACATCGCAGTCTCATGAGCAAAACAAACATCATTTTAGTATAGCCACAACTGGACTCTTTAAACCATGATCACAGAGCAAAGTGTTCCAATGCAAGACCACATCTAATTAATCTGAGACAGGAGCTTTAAATGAAGTTAAATCTTTTTTTTTTTTGCATCAATGCTGTGTTCAATTATGATGTGCGCTGTGGCACGCTTTAGATCTGGAGGACAGTTCATATGGCTGTAATTAGTAGGCCTTGTTAATGAAAGCGAAACCATGCCGGTAAATTGACTGTGCTGTCAATGGCAGTGGGCGATAACCTCCATAAACTTCAGTTTCCAATTAAAATTGATATGTAGGGTGATTTGAATAATTCTAAGTAGATTTTGTAGTTTAACCACAAACGCTCTAAAAAAGATGGATGAAACAAATATTTTGATCAGAGGTGATAGGAAATGAGACCAAGCTCTACAGTAATTGTTGGTGAGAGTAGATGTGTGTTTTTATATGATTATGTTGGAAGCAAAAAAGACTAAAGAAAACAAAGGCAGTGATTCTGAACCGGTCGGGCGTATGTCCGAGGGGGAATGGCTGTGCATCCAGTCAGACTCTACAGTGTTTTAGAGTAAGTTAATCTGTCACTAGGTAGACACTATCCAAATTAGCCAGATGCCAACATGTTGACTGGCATGGCCTTACCATCTAAAACCAAGAACAAAACTATTCAATTGATTTTAAAGACAATTTTAAGACTGTGTTGGGTCTCCACTCCATGAAATGTGAAATCACTCAGTGTGAAATACAGGTTGTGCAACAAAACCAGTAGAGACACATGCAACTTGAGTACACTATGCCTCCTCTTTGCTTGCATACAACTGAATATAAGAGTGTTCAAAGTTTATTAACCATACCATAACAATAAAAGGAAACTAAAAAAAGAGAAAACGCTGTTGTGAAAACACTTGCTCTGCCATCTTATAATTTTACCCAGTAGCTTTTGTGCTATGGCACATTCCAGAACACCAGATATGCATATTCATCGGAGTCCTATAGAATGTGTCAAATAGAGGTGTCCTAATTGTGTCCTTGATGAAAGGCTATTAATATTGAACACTTCTGCAGTCACCCATGTGTCTGCACTTTTTTTCCACCGTGAGACAATAAGCAGATCTCTGCTTATCTCTAATGATACCTGAATCCCATGAGGTGAGAAAAGACACTATGAGTGGCTCCAGTAGATTCATCAAGCCAAATATTGTGTTCTTCCCTCTGGAGGCTGAGAGTCACATTGCATTATATCACTGTTAATTAAAATGAAATATGCGGTTAAATTATTCTGTGTATTGTTGCCCGATGGGGTGCACACATGCTAAATGCAGACCATTGAAACAACAACAGATAGCTAACAAAGGTTTTTTTTTTTGGTCTTTTGGTCCTTATATCTCTCATTCTATCATTTTGCCAATTTCCACCTCTGTAGCACACTTTTCTCAAGGTTCTACCTCAAGGGTGCACAAGGCAATTCAGTCACGGAATGAAAACATTTCTCATGTTTATTGAGCAAAATATTTCTTGATTATTGTAATAATGTGTCACCAAGAGGGCTGTCAATTTCTATTAACATTGTTTAAACATTTCCTCGGTTTGATGAAAAAAGGGAAAGAAAAGAATGGATGTCTGTGCAACCGGTTGTCAGTACTGAGGGCTTGTTTGGTGTAGTTGGCTGAAAGGGGTGACTTAGTTTCTGAGGCAGTCAGCGGCCCTCCTCATCATCTTTTCATCTAAGCCTGGCCTTTCTGATCCTAGAGCTGAGCCTGTCAGGGCTGCACCTGTAATGGAGGGACCTCTCGCCCTGCGCTGCTCGCCTGCCCTCGGTCTCGTACTCTGTATCTCAGTGCCACTCCAAGCCCCTACCAATGCCCATGAGACTGGCCACCATCCCAGCTGTTAGCTTTGTTCTAATGCACTTCGAATAATATTAAAGCCAAATCAGTTGAATTTGTTAATGCAGACATGCCCCTAAGAGAGATACTTTTAAAGGCCAGTGACTTAATTTAAGGTCTTAAAGGTTACCCCTGCGCACTTGATGTATTGCAAGAAATTATAGCTCGGTGATGTTGAGAGTAATATGCCCACTGTAGAAATAACATGTAAACTACGACTTCTGAGAATGGAGGCAAGCACCCTTAGGTGGAATTGCAGTTGTGAGTTCATAATGTAATTAATATTTTTACCCACAACTGTCAGTAATCTTTGCCTTTGTTCTACATGTTGACTTGTTCTTGTGTTGACTGATATCCACAGCGGTCTTCCTTCAGAATTGCTTCGCTGTGTTTTGTTTAAAAAAAACCCAGTGGGAGTAGAAACCACTTTTATGCGTGATTGTCTTTGGCAGGCTAAGCATATAGGTTAAGGTCCTTAGTTGGTGCAATCAGCTTTGTCATTTGGATCTCATTAGTGTGTGATTCCAGTAAAGCCCTCCACGTTATTGGTGTCAGAACTCTCTCTCTCATGCTCAGACCTGACCTCTTGGTCTCAATATGGTGAAGTTGAGCCTCCCCACAAAATGACAAGTTTCTGCAGTGCTTTTATTTTGACTTGCAATGAAGAAAAACAAATTGAAACCAAAATCTTAACAAGAAGCTTTTTACTGCTTTGCAGCAATACACATCTGTGGCGAGGGAGGGTCATCTCACTTTAATGAAAACAAAAGCAGAACAATAATTGAGGAAGAGGTGTTGAACAGGGGCATCTTATTCAAATGAGACTTGTCTGGCATTCCATCTGAAAGAGCACATGGCACACCTGCAAAGGAAGTATTGTGGCACTCTCACTCAGTATTTGGCACGTTGTAGTTTGACGCTCGCTTCGGGGCTACATATCAGAGCTGTAACTGATTTAAAAAAAAAAACAGGTTGTAGGGGTTCTTGCACACAGTCTGCCTATGGTGCTGCCTGAAGGACTACCATGGAAACAAGGAGTGCGACAGGCTCTGGGGGACCTGCCACAGCTGCAGGCGTTTCCTTTCTGACAGGCTGATGAAGACATCAGCCTCATGCTGAGCAAAACAACAACTATTGAGGGAGAAAAAGAGAAAGAGAATGATGCAAGCAGTGTTAACTGCTTTGTGGCTGAAATGTTCATTAGTGAGCTTGTGTAACATCCAGCAAGGTATTTAGGGACCATATTGCCCATTTTGTTCTCACTAGAGATTTAGGTGCTGAATCCCAAGAGACAAAGGCAAAATGGTAAATAATTTTTTAAACATGACTTTGTTTATGAATAGTTTGTAAATAGACAATGAGAAGAAAATAAAGTCAACAAAGTGATATCCTGATGCACTGACACTGATCTTCTTTATCACAGCGTGTACTAAAACAAGACATATTAACTTATCTACTTGATTTTGATCAGTAAACCACGACATTCTGCATTTTTCAAACTGTCTCATAGAATCATGTTACTATAACTAAGTTTTTGGCAAATGAAAATGATGTGGCTCTTTGTACATATCGTGGCAGTTTCCCAGTGAAATGAACACTGGAGGCACTTCAAAAACATTTTATTTTCTCACAAGTCATAAGAAAAAGCGCAGATTATCCTTTAACACTTACTTTTCACCCTGTTGTTCACCAAACTTGAACTACCATAGAGCATGAATTTGTAATGCAATAATTTTTCATGTTTGCATTACATAACATCTACTAATTACATATGCATCCAGCGTGATCAGATTGCCCGAATAACAACATGTTGCAGGCATTTTAAAACCTGAAGAGCCTGCGAGTCAACACAAGAGCCCAACGGTTCAAACGCACAACAAAATAATGGCTGATTTAGCAATTGCGTTTTTCATGTCACATTCACTTTTACTGGCAGAGAAGTTATATTCAGGTTTAAGGTTTAGAGAAGGGAGGTCATTTTAGTTTATTTAAAACTTGATAAGGCATTAACCTTAAAACCTTAATCAGTTTGGGAGAACATTTAACTGCATATACCTCCTTTAACTGCTATGATACATGTAATATAATTGTACAAAAATGTCACCACAATCATGTAATTTACATAAGATCTGACATTTTCACATAATGTCTGCTAAACCCTGTAATTGACTGATTTTCTTCAAAGCTGTGCTAGTTTCATGTATTTTGCATCACTCTGCAGTGTCTTACTTTTCACATAATAAATTTGGCTCAAATCAAATGTTTTATGCCCATTTATATATTTGATAAATGTCCATGTAGTAAGTGGCATAATGTCACCAAATACACTGCTTCATGGTCAAAGTACCCTATGCTTCTTGTAACAATTCTGATCATTTTGCGATAATGTCTAGTCATAACTTAAGAGATGCCTGAAAAACCTAATTAGTTGAATTTAATAAATTGATTGAGTAAACTCGTTCCCTCAGTTGAATTGAGTAATGGCATATCCAAAACTTGTTTAATTAAATTCACTTCACTCGGTGTTCACGTAACTATATTCAAATATACTTAAATAAGATTTGATATTTAAATGTTGTTTTTTCAACTTAATAATTTTTATTGAATGGGTTAGGACTTCAGTTTAGGTCACCATCATACACATAATAATGAATGTAGATTATAACTTATTCTAGGTCGATCGTTAAAAAAACACCTGCATTTTAGTTGCACATGCACAAGGTGGACTGCTATAGAGTTAACAGGGTCCAACTTGACCAAAGGGGACACAGATCACCATAATGGTGACATAACATGAAACAACTATTTGCAACAAAACAACATAAATAATATGTTGAGGTAAACCATCTATAAAGTCTTAATAACAACCAGTTAAATGCCCCCATATGTTCCTTTTGACGACTGAAAAATTATTAATTTAAGCTGCAATGCATTGTGGGTATTCCCCAAAGCCTCAATTTTGTCCTCAACAGTTTGAGGTATTAAGCAATATCACACCAGCAAGAGTGCTATATGGCCCTACATCAGCACCTCTGTGATTCGGCCGCAGGCCAAGTGCTGTAGGTAATTACAGCAGTGCTAATGTAGGGCCATATATCATGATTGTGAGTGTGATATTGCTTATATAAAAGAGTTTAATGAACAAGTCAATAAAAAAAAAATAGGAAAAACCGAGTACAGTCATAAAAATAAATTTCACACACACGCATTTGTGCATGGACCTACATTCTTACACGACGGATCGGTATCTGCCGTTACTGGTTCAAAACAAATGATGCGTCCAAGCCTTCATTAGTAACTCGAAAATGTAACTTCAGAAATAGTATCACGGCTTGTGCTGTTTCTAACAAGTCATTGGATAAACAAGGATAGACGGATGGATGTATGTGTGTGTGTGAAAGAGAGAGAGAGAGAACGTTTGCGATCACCTGTTGCCACACACCAGCAGAGATGCTGTCAGATTTCTGAAGATCAGCTTTCTCAGTGAAAAATAGACATCCAAGCGGGGGTATTCCTCCCTATTTCGTTCTGTAATAAATCAGTCTGTTGTGTCTCTCAGCATGAGCCTTAATCCTGAAGTTGTTTGTTTAAAGCTGTTTAAAGCTATTTTTTACGAGCGATCATGGAGCGCAGTTCTATGTAAACAACGGATTCACTTTACGTCACCAACTGGCTCATATTATACACAAAAATTATCTTTTGCCACCACCTGCTGGCTAACATATGTAATTTCAAAAATAAAGACTGTAACTCCTAACAGATCTGCACTGCTCTTACACTTTAGTTGAACAGCTCTACACTAGCGAAGTGATACACACAGTGAAGCGTCCGAGTGCTGATGGTGTCAGACCATCAGTGCTCATGGAATGTCTCTCGTGCAATCAGATTCGAGGACCGGAACTAACTGTATATCATTTAATATCTTAAGTCTATTCTTTATATATTTCTTTATTATGTTTTTGAAATATAAGTTTAAGAAATTTGCTAATCTTGACATTTGAAGTAACGTTTAATTAAGACAACTTGGTTTTTCCAGTAATGACACCATTAGGGTTTATAGTGTGGCAATATTAGAGCAGACAATCAGAATTTTCTCAGAAGTGAGCACTGTTAATGATTTTTTTTTTTTTTTTTTTTTCTATTTGCCAAGTTTTTTTTATTGCTGAAACTTCAAATTTTCCTTTAGGCAGTTTACAATAATCAAAATACACTTGACAATACAAGCTCTTCAAAAAATTTTGAAGATCATTGCTCTCCTCCAGCACAAACACTTCACATCCACTTAAAGGCTTGCTTTCAAGTTTTGGTGCTAACCCCAAGACTAGAGCTTTCCTGCAAGCATTGTTTAATTGGTTTCACCTCACGCAGACATCTGATGGGGTTTCATTTACTAAGCTAATGGACACTGGCCCTCTCCTCCCTGCTCTCGCTCTCTCTGTGGCCCCCAGTGGAGTTGGTGCAGGAAGAAGGCATGGAGTTTGTGTGTGGGATTTCTCTTGTCAGAGGGCTGTGGGTCACCACCACTCCCCCTCGCTTTGAATCGGACCCCTGGTGGCAGCTCCTGGGAGAGTGCAGTGATGTCTATATCAGACTGTCAAAAGAGATAGCCCCAGGCTCCAGCAGGTTCCTTAGAGCCAATCAAACTCTTCATGCTGCACCAACTGATGCTCTTTCACCAGCTCCAAACTGCAGAGGAGTGAAGGGAGGGAGGGAGTGTGTGTGAGAGAGAGAGAGAGAAGGAGGGGGCCAGACTAGTATGCTGAGCCCTCCAAACTCCCTGAGCTGGGGTCTCGGGCTCATCTGTATGGCGAGAACCAGACAGAACTCAGCCAGAGCACGGCTATTTTTACAAAGTGTTCGCTCAGTTGTTTACCTCGCTCAGTAAATTAAGGGAGAACAGGCAACTAGATGACTTCTGAGGAAGTTTTCTTTTTCTGTTCAGCTTTGCATTTCTGTGAAAGAAACTTTTACTTCTCCATCTGCCTCAGATAGAGTCTGCATATTTAATGAAGTACAATAAACATCATCACTGTAAAAAAAAATAGAGGTGCAAATTAACAGCACTTACTATGAAGTATATTAATAATCAGTTAACCATCATTTCAATGCGTTGAATGCCCAGATTCGAGATGCATCACTTTGGAAATGTTGCCATGTATAAAAATGACTCTCTGATGGAGGAGAGGGTGGAATATGACTGTAAGATGAATAAATAAGTTGATGAGGCAGGGGATCTCCATTTGCTCTACTCGGGCAACACTACAGAGTGATGGGTCTAGTAGAGAGCCATTAGGCACTGGAGGTGATTTTAATGAAAATGGGAGACACTAAGTGCAGGGTATGGAGTGTATATACTCTCTCTTTCTCTCTACCTCTTTATGTGAGATGAGCTCTCTCATTTGGACCTTGTTATTGTCAGCGTACTACAAAAGCGGTGCATTAGCTGACTGCTCTGGACACACACGGACTTTGATGTGTTCTACAGAGCTCAACAGTGACCAATATCCTCTTCTGGGAAATAATGCGGCCGTGTATTCACATAGAGGGTGTCCTTCACAAGTAATACAGTATTAAGGACACAGGAGAAGAAAAACACATTCAAGAAGTCAAACATTTAGTTATCATCTTCATTTTATCTTTATCTGCTGCATAAATATACAAAAAGATTGACAGGAAACAGTAAGTTAAAGGGATAGTTCACCCAAAAATACATAATGCTGCAAATCTACATAAAAAGGTGCGATGAAAGTGAATGGTGACTGAGGTCACAAAATCTTCTTTTGTGTTCCATATTCAAGAAAGAAAATCAAAAGGGTTGCAACTACATCAGAGTCTGTCAATTATGAATTATGAAAAAGACTAATTTTTGGGGTGATCTATACCTTTAAAAACCAAACAAAACATACATTATAGATTCTTAAAATGTAAGCTGCATTTACAAAAAGGAGAATTCATGTTAAATGGCATTTATATTTGCTTGAATATTTCCCATAGTCTGATAAAATATTGAGTGAAATGCAGTTTATTACAAATATTTTACCCTCATTTGAATAATTTCTTGCAGTAAACACAAACAATAGGGAACATGTTTTGTTGTGCAATTTATCTTTTGTTAAATGAAGCAGAATGTGGTCCCTAAAAAGACATTAATAGATGAATAGCAAGGCATAAGTCATTTGTTTGCTGGTATTTCAGTGAATTTCAGTGTGGCCACATGCAGAGTCTGTTGGAGCCCGACTTTACCTTCATATGCTCATACACTTTGACCATGAGTGTCAGTGAGAGCTCTCTCTCTCTCTCACACACACACACACACACACACACAGATACAAATATATACACATATATATAACCTTGTTGGAAATGCGGATGGCATGGCACAAGGGGTTTCCTCCTCTCACATGGTGCGTAATGACTTAAACACACCGTGTCTTCAAACATCGTCCTTCCCTTTCATCCGACATGTCCGATGGGTTTCAGCGCAAGCGTTTCTTTTTCGCCAGGCCCTGGTTGCTGAGTTCGGCTCTCAGCTCACTGTACTGCACCTGTAAAAACAAACAGCTCTTTGGTCAGAGGCAGGTAATCGGAGCTGAGGCCTGCTCATGGTAATGGCTCCCCTGAGGAGAGCTGGTGCTGCGGGAAAGCCAGACGGGCGCGGCTGTAATGAATCATTTTTTAAACACAGGAGCAGAGGGGATTAATCACAAGGAGGAAAGATTTGAAAAGTCAAGGGTTCCTTACCCACACAGTGGTGACTACCCAACACCCCCACACACACACACACACACACAACTCCTACTGGAAGCACACATGGATTGGTTGAGCTGAGGCGCTGTCTTAGGTCCTCGCAAACTGAGAAGTTATGAGTTGTGTCCTTCTGGAGAAAAGTTTGTTTGAGACTAATTATAGCAGCTTGTAGGCAGGAGTTTGTGCCTGTACGGCTCTGACTGGGGCACTGCGGTTACAGATGATCACACACTTCCTCTGGTTCAGCTGAACGTGCTGTTTACTTTACTTTCATCAGGACGACCTTCACCTTCGACCCAAGTTCACCCCCTGCTTTAAGTAGAGTTTCACTGTGATATGAGAAACGGAATAAATATCCTCCTTTTTTCCAGGCAAGCTCACAGCATATTCACATACAACTATTAGACCGCAATTAAACATTCAAACCTAGCATTCAAAGTCCTCTGATATAGGAGTAAAATTAAATTTTTGGGGCAGCTCGATATGAAATTGCTCCATAAAAACTCTAAATTCATCCATTTATAAGCACAAATTAATAGTTGATCCCTCTCTTGCAGCAGATCCCTCTCTTGCAGCACAGGATTAAGTCACAATTTGACATTTTAGTGTTAAGAGGACACTTGTTTGATTTTCTTTTTTTTCAAACTATGAACACAATAAATATAAAATATGAGCTGATGTAGGTTTAGCAGAGTTCAAAGAGATAATATTTAGTGCAACAGCACTGGGAAGTTTCAATGTTTGTATGTATGTGCACAGATAGTCGTTATTCATAAACCGTTCTATGTGTCTGTATTTAAATACCAAAATCAATATTCAGTTATTCTACAAGTGCCTTGTGTAGGACCACCAAATTTGTTAAAAATAACTTCAATTATAAATGCATCTTGAGACACCTGCGTTTCATTCTTCCATTTAACTCCACAAGTTAAATGCTTAACCATTTAAAAATCAAAGCAGTGTAACTCCACGCACATGACAATAGTGTTAGCTGCCTCACGGAATTGTAAACCTGCCCGGGGAGAGGACATTTTAGGTTTGGCACTTAGATTATTTATTTTCCGTTTTGTTAATACATTTTGTTAATACAATTTTGCAGGCAGTGACAATTTGATTATTTCTATTTGACTTCATTGTGAGTAATTTTATCATTTGAAGAAATATGTATTGTGCTATTTAGGCTCATAGCTCACTAATTCCTGCTATTTTGAGTAGTGTTTGGCACTTATCCATTGCAATGATGGTTTTTTGGTCCCAACTCCCAATGGATAACCAAATCACAAACATTTATCTTACACATCCCTAGTTTGTATCACTCCGCTTTTTTTGTTTTTGCAGCATAAATTACTAGAGTGAAGCATTTTTTAATCTCACCTTCATATGCAGAGACAGCTACAGAAAACCATTTGTAGGCTTATATCCTAGAAAAGTGTAAACACGGCCTCTGTATTCATATTTGCTACCGCTTTAGAAAATGTGATTTATGCTGCAAAAATTTTTATATCGCGAAAACTATTTGTGAATAAAGCAGCAATTGCTGCAAAATAGAAACTCTAATGGAAGTTGAAGGCACTGTGGCTCTTTTTAACAATGCAATAAATTACTTCACAAAACATTCTGTCAAACTTCATGTTTGCTCACATTTAGCGGTAGATACCTTATAGCTGGGAGTGAAAGGCTGTTACATGGTTTTGGGAGGCAATAGTAGCTAATCAGTTTGTCATTTCAGAATAACCAGCATAACATTTGACATGCAATCTGATGATATTGATGATATTGAGGTAATTCTCTTAGCAAATGATGTATTCACATGGCTTATATTCTATAGGAATATTTTCTGTAAATTTCTCTCCATTGCATTAAAAGCTAATATTTTCTTACCAAATAAGACAATATTTTGCTTTCTTGCTTGTGATGTTGCTCAGTACACAAATCATAAGTGAACATAATTTTAGACACACTATAGAGCCATAGGGCTCCTGGATTGCAATAACTTCCAAAACCATTCCCTTTGATTTTCTTTTTTACAGCTAAGAGCAACAAGGCTCTGAACATGTCATTACAGGCAACTTCTGTTGTCCAAGGCCACCATTTAGTCCAAAATATGTACAGCTCTGACAAACAATTAAATACGCTATGAGGCTGATGGGACTTGAAAGTGTGGAGAATGTGTCCAGATTCTTTTTCCTTGTTTGTTTCTCCCCCAAACAATAACCTGGAGGTGTATCTGTAATGCAGTGACTGCACACTAATTACCAGACCATGATTATGAGAATGGGAGATGGAGCATGAAGGAACAAAGCGAGACCCGGCTGCCTCAGAACATGAAACTGTCCTCAGAACTGACAGATGTTGCTTATTTTAGGACAGAGGGCCGTTGTATGAAGACCAGTTTTGAGGGTTTGCGTTTTAAGAAGTGCTCGGGTACTAATTGCCAAGTCATTTACGGAAGCGTGAGACAAGAGTCAATTCAAGCTTTTTAACGTGCTCTTTATTTGGTCAGTCCATTTTTAGCATAAAGGTTTGGACATGACGAACTTAACGGCAAAAGGCTTTAGCTCTGCAGTGGATTTGCATACCTTTTTAGTTCTCATTGGTATGGTTAATGACAGAGAGAACAATTACTGTGCAGCATTACTGGCATTTTGTTTTTTAAAAGTGGCATACATTTTTGCCATAGATCATTTTGACTTTCCATTTTCCAACAGCAGGCAGTTCATCCAACCACGAAAACATACTTCAAAAGGCTTAAAAACTCAGCAATGGTTTCCATCTTGTTTTGCCAACTTGCTGCTCCACATGCCAAAACCAAAGTGTCATGCTGGCTTCATCCAACCACACAGACATATGTTAACATTGCAGAGGTTCTTCCCAGGAGATTCATCTGAGCCAATCATTCAAGCTCTCCGATATCTGAACTCAAGTCTTTGAGCAGGATAGTATGTATTGACTAAAGTTAAAGGGATATATCAACCAAAAACACAAAAGGCAGTTTGTTTGTCTGAGTCACTATTCACTTTCATTGCATCTTTAAATACAATCAAATAAATGGTGACTGAGGCTGTCATTCTGCCTTTTTGTGTTCCATGGAGGAAAAAAAAAGAAAGTCAAAAAGGTTTGGAACAAACTTATGGTGAATAAATGATAGAATTTTCATTTTTGGGTGAACTCTCTTTTTAAATACCCTTGTTGATGGTGAGAAATATTTCTGAAGACCTTCATTCTACACCAAAATCTTCATGACTTCAGGGCTTGCTTTTTACCCTGAATTCACGGCCTTGTTCAGAGTACGAAAGACTCACAGCATTTGGCTACACATTCGCAGGCTTGTGATGTAACCCTGAATGATATTTCAGCCATGGATAATGTTTTATCATATATGGTGCCCAGCAGGACGGCATTGGTTCAACACTTCATTAATCGAGTCCTCCAACCTGATGTGATGGGGGCCGCCACACTGCCAGTGTGCAGACACCGACCCCTTAGCCAATCCCTGAACCCTAAACAGCACTCTTCTTTTATCACAGGCAGACAAACTGATAATCAGAAACAAGGCTGAAGCGATACGGCTGAGGACAGATCAGAGCAGACCCCATACAGGCAGCCGGGTGACTCCATCAAGACATGCTGGGAAATAATTGGGTCTTGGGCCGCCTTTAAAGGTGCATGTTCATTAATAATCAAACACAGCCAGAGGAAATATCCTGGCAAACACTTGGGAATTCTGTTAGAGCAAATAATGCAGACATCTTCAGGGAATTCTGTCCTTGTCTCTGTCCCTCCCTCTCTCTCGAAATGTAAAAATGGACCCTTACCTTTTGAATATCAGAAGGCACCCTCTTGAGAAAATCCAGGATTTCATTATTGTCAATGGCATATGGGTTGCGAAGCTTCTTGGTGAATTTGTTAACACCTGTGAAAACAAGCGTGCATTAATAAATAAAGGTATCCACTGCAACTGCAGGTATCTAACTGACAACACAGAACCAGAACCTTGACCCGACAAGCATTTGTCACCTTTATCTGCTGCATAAAATGTGTTTTAGTATGTAATTATAACAGCATATAAATGCACTGCTCCTATACGATAAATACGGATAACACTACCACTATACTTTACCATAACCTAAACTGCAACAGGATAGCATTGAGGACACATTGGTAACTAGGGTTGGGAACAGAAAAAATGTAATAAAAAAACCAAACCGGATGATTTTCATAACTTTTGGTTCAGCTAATGGATCTCTAACTGATTCTTCTGTCGATACAGATGGGAGACAATGCTAAAATACTCATTCAGCAGCACTGCAACACCACTATTGAATAAGCATGAAACATACAGCATGGCCAGTCTGATTCACGAACGGATAACTCTTACAATCCGGATCTTTGAATCTAGAATGTGAAACATAGAGTGTGACCAGTGTCGCCGCATTCCCGAACAAATTAATCTTATGAGTCAGTTAATTTGAATCCACACCACAAAACTTACAGCGCTACCTCCAAACAAATTACTTCTATGACCCAGTTCTTTTTAGTGAATGAAAAGCATATTGAAGTTATTCTAGTCATTTTATAAGAAATAATGAATTAATAACAAAATAACTTTAATTGAAATGTCTGTTTAAACACACCTTTTAAAACAATTTTGTTAACATGTTATCTCAGCATAAGTAACGGACTGCATTTCTCTTTTTTTTTTTCCTCAAAAGTAATTAAATAATTGTTAATGGAACCCTTAAGAAGGAAACGGAAACAGAATCATTATGAGGAATCGGAATTGTTAATTCCTTACAGTCCCATGCCTAATGGTAACATTGTAGTAACATTCAATCAATCAATCAAATCAATTTATTTTTACATAGCACAATTAAAAACAACTTTTTTGACCAAAGTGCTTCATAATCAAGAATCTAGAAAAAATTAAGAGATTAAGAATGATGGAACATCACCACACATAACATACATATAAACAATATAAATTCAACATTAAAGACTACATATTAAAAAAGGACCGTGTATGTGCATATTACTCCAGTTTAAGATTCCCTAGATTCAAAAAGGGGAAGGGGAAGATTATTCCATAGTTTAGGGGCAACTACCGAAAAATCCCCCTTAGGGTTTCACTTGGACCAATGGACAGTCAATTGAATTTGTTTTGAAGATCATTGGTGATAACAGAATTTATGCCCACAGAACTCCAAAGAAAGCTCTGCAAATTTCTGCAGAATTAAAACTCCTGTCTTTTACAAAGTTCTACATGTTCCCTGCCTCTTTTTTGCTCATTTATGAGATACTCTGGCTAAAATTATTTTGCTTTCCGCTACCAATGAGAGTGTAGTATTTCCATCTCTGTGTAACACATTTTCCCATACTTATATTCATTCTGCAGATTTTTCCCTAAAATCAGTGCAGAGAATGTGGAAAAATATCCACTTATTGCATCTGCGTCGGGCGATATGATAATATATTTTTTAAATTTGTCATTTAAGAGGCAAAATTTGTCATTTGTCATTTGTGTGAAGACAAAATAATTTCAATGAATTTTATGTTATGTGATTTGCACACTGTACTTGTAGTCAAAAGCTTTTGTTAAAATAATTATTTAAAAGAATTTGACAATGTGAAAGGTTTTAATTCATCAAGTAATTAAATTCAAATATTCATATGAATATAAGATATTATATTTGACTGTTAATACAGGTCTTTTTTTTTTTTTTTTTTTGCTTTTATAATTAAACTGTAATTTACCTTAGGGGCATTAACACAGCTGAAAATGTCTCACTTTCTTCCATACATGCAGTACAATATAAAACCTTCAAATAGCCTCAGACAGGGAAGGTGCAGCTGCCCCTACTCCCGCCCCCCAATAGCATATCATGTTCATGATTCTGATCAGCTGTCATAGGTAGAACTGTGGAAATGGATCACTTTTTAAATAGTTTTCGTCAGGCGTCAGTAAAGGAGTTAAAGCTCAAAGCTCAGAGACAGTAAAGTGTGACAATCTAAAATACCTCTGCATGACTTCCATTTAAAGGAATGTGCAGACAGCTTAATAGCAGCATTGGAGTATCACGTGTGATTGGGTGAAAGGGCTACACATGGCGTTACACTTACTTACCCCACAGTAAAATGATGTACCGCAGTGGGATGAAGTACAAGGCTGTGGTGGCCAGAAACAAAACCAGGCAGGCCAGGAAGGACAAGAATGGTACAGACCAGTTGAATGTGCTGTCAATACAGACACAGTGCAAGTTAATGAACATATACTTTAGTTGCCCCAAAAAGTAACAATTAAAGGAACTATTCATGCAAAAAATAAATAGATATATAATAATAATCTGTCACCCTCATGTTGTTTCAAATCTTTCTTTTTCCCACAAAAGGAGATATCAGGGAGACTAAGAGCCACAATTACCATTCACTTTTATTGTGTGAAAAAAAAAAAAAAGAAGTGAATGGTGACTAAGACTGTCATTCTTCATCTCTTCATACAGGTTTGGGACAACATGAGGGTGAGACACCATTTAGGGTGAATTATCCATTCAAGCCATGAATGTCTTTGCATTATATAACAAAATATCAAACCAAGTGACTTTAATTTTAAAGAAAGATAACCCAAGCACACATTTCAAACAAAACAATTAATAAAAATAAGGTTTTAAATGATAAACAACAGATATTGTTCAAAATTAAGACAAAAGTATTTGGACACTTTTCGGCTGTCAAACATAGTGAAACATAGTTAATGTAACTGCAAGGATACTCTGCTAGGAAACCCATGTAAACTTGAGAGGAACTGACTAGATACATCCGATAAAAATACAATTGGAACCAGTTTGCTAAACGCAATTGAAAAAAATGTCCAAAAAGTTTGTTAGTTCTCAGAAAAGTTTAGCATTATACTTGGTTTATTGCTTGGTATATTTAATGCAATAAAAATCCCACATTTTAAAAGGGAGAACAACTAAAGTGTCCAAATACTTTTTGGGGCCACTGTATGTGAATATAGATTGTATACACGAGTAGATTGGCAAGAGGTATAAAATGTTTCACTCTTACTTTTTTACTCTTTCCCCAATGCAAGCCACTTCATCTAAAGTGTTTTGAACTGTAAGCACAATTTCCTGAACCATGTGGATTTTTTCCATCAGTCCTCTTTTCTCTGATTCCTGAATAGAAAAGGGAGGGGGACAAAACGACAGAGACTGATGAGGGAAGGCAGCTGCTGGAAGACGACAAAGGAAGAACAGTTTATTTCCAGAGTGCCATCACCAGTATTTCATCTAGTCAATGGGCTGTAATGAGCTTCAGTAACATCTCCCCAGACTTCAAAATGTGTCAGCTTCTCCTCCAGAGCTGTCACAGAGCTTAGAATATTGCAGCATTTGTCAGGTACAAACAACAAAGGTGCATTACAATCAAAAATTTTGCGGAGGGGTAAAAAAGATGCAAAAATGGCAATCAGAAAGCATAGAGAGAGAGGAGGACTGAGGACTTTGAGAACACAGACGATGTGAGACGGCAAGTTGCGAGATCGTCTGATCAGCAAGACTGTGCTGGACGTGTCTTGGCTCATTTCCTGGGGTGAAAGCTTTTTTGAGGACCACTTCTTGGCGTATGAAAGCTAAGAGTTATCCACCTTGTGGCAAGATTGAGTACACGCTTGAAATCATAGGATGTATCATTTTCTATATCCGAGCTTGTGGGAGAAAGCTTGCATTTACTGACTGTAATCCTGTTATGCCAAGCAATGTTTTTACTTCTTGTAAGTGAGTTGGGAAATCCCATTTTCTTTTTGTATTTGATGCATCACACAGTATTGGGTTGCCTTGTAATTCAGAGAAAAGGGCTAAATGGACATTCTATGAAAAAAAAAGAGATATTCTATTCCATTTTACTTAAAGAAGATTGCTAGGGTAATCTAACATCCAAAGCAACATGATCACATCAGAGATTCCTGACATAAGAGCCCAGGAGTACAGTTCTCCAAAAGGGGGAAGAGGAGAGAGAGAAAAAGAGGGAGAGAGAGAGACAAGAAGCCCTTACATCAAACTGAGGGAATAATGACAGGAATAATGACAGGAATAATGACAGAAAGGCAGATGGGGGAGTGGAGAGAAAGAGAGAAATGTGTGATAGTGTGGTGTATATGTTTGTGTAAGCGACCGTCCCCAGACGGCAGGCTGAGAGAGCCTTTATCAGCCCTGGTGAGTCTGCCCCTGGAAAAGCTCGGCCCAGACTCCCCACTGTCACTCTCCATTTGGCCCCAGACACAGGAAACCATAGGAAACCAGTCATTCCTCTACTCAGCACAACCTGTCTAATTCAGCACTGTGCAGCATGTCCTAACACAGAGACTAGGAAATCAATCAAGCAAATATCAACATGCCTCCTGTTATGAGTTAGTTAAAATCCCTGCTTTGTGAAGAAAGTGTCAAAGGAGGATAAAGTACAGAAGAAGATTTATTATTTCATTGTATCAACTGTTTGATTTTAGCTCAAATATCCTTAGTGCTTCTTTGTTCAAAGAACAGCATGACAGCCTACCAACTGTGTGTGTATAAGCTAGGGAACTTTTAACGGATTATTAAAATATTTGTCCTCATTTCCCATCTTATCTCTATGTAAACGTCTTTAAAAAGAAATATTGCAGTTTCATTACAAGTTAAGCTCTATCGACAGCATTTGTGGCATAATGTTGATTACCATAAAAATGTATTTTCACTCATCTCTTCTTTTCTTTAAAAAAACAAAAATCGAGGTTAAAGTGAGGCACTTACAATGGAAGTGAATGTGGCAAATTTTTGGAGGGTTTAAACAGAAATGTGAAGCTTATCATTTTATAAAAGCACTTGCATTAATTCTTCTGTTAAAACTTGTAGCTGTAAAATTGTTTCAATTGTCATTTTTACACTCATTTAAGGGTTTTAGGGTTTGTTGACATTATTTTGTCATGGTAACAAAGTTGTAAAATTGGCTATAACGTTACACGGAAAAGGTTAGTAAGTGATTTTATCACACTAAAATCATGTTAACATGCACATCCAATTTTAGCAAAAATAAAAAATCCTAGCTACATATCTACTGATTAGGAAACCCATGTCAGATCAGATTCTCAATTCAGACGAAATTGTCACATAACTTTTATGTTGGCATAATAGGGAACAGATTGCATAAAGGTAAACAGAAAATGTTGTTTCACAGGGATGCCCGGCACAATCAAAATGCTGCAAAGGCAGAGCTCATTTAACATTCCTTTAATTCAGTAAATAGCATCAAATTTGAATATTCATTCAAAGCTGGTGCAAATAATCGCGACTCACTTATTCCACAACAGAATAACCAGAGGAATGCACTTAAATAAAACACCTGTGTTATTGGCAAAATGTGCAGTAAATGCGTAGTACAAACAAGCAAAACATTAAACGATCCTGAGTGGATATGTCATGGGTTTGTGCACTTTGAATATCAAAATGATTATGACATCAACACTCTGTCCTTGTGGTATGTGCTGAAGGTGATACATTATATGTTTGATATGAGGGGACAGAGTTGAGGGTTAGAGGACTTCTCTGATGGTACCCTAAGGTCCAGTGAAAGGAGAGGGTCAGCTCGCTGCATGTTTACCCAAAGCATGGGGTCTCTCTCCAAACCAGAGTGTTTGGTGACCCTGTGTCCAGGGCCAATCGAACAGAGCCTCCCGTTCATATGGGACACAGTTCCAAGGGGTTGTTTTCTCTATTCTATCTTCTCCTTTTCTGATGTGATTAAACCAATGTCTGTGCTCGACACAATTGAAACCGAAGGCCAATGGAACATTACATCGAAATGCATGATTTGTAAAGTTCTCCTTCTTCAGGACAGATTTGTGCTCATGGAGCAGATCTGTTGTGCATTATTTCTACTGTATCGTGGCCTCTCCTATCGGCTTTCTTTAGCTACATTCCATTGCATACACGCCGCTCAGCTACAGGTTTACATATTCTCTTCCTCCAGGGGAAAACACACAGAAAACGGGCAGTAATGGTATCCTCCTCAGAGGGGGCAGCCTTTATCCTCATGTTAACCAAAGACTAGGAAAAAATCACAGCCTTTGAAGTTATCATATTTAACATAGATCATTCTTCAAACCCAAAACATTAGCCGAGATTACTTTGATAGGAAGTGTAAAGCTACACCGTTTGATCAGTCTGCATGATACTGAATTCTGAAGTCAAAGTGAAAAAACATAGCAGGGCTTTGAAACAAGCAACTTTAAATTAGAGCTGACAACTTAAAATAAACATGGACATCTGGTTAATTAAGTAAATTAAAGGAGATATTTATATGAGGCGTGAAAGGGTTTCAAAACAAAATACATGTAATAAAAGATATTGTTATTTCTATTAGTGATACAAATAAATAAATATACATTTCTAATAAAAAGGTGATATGCTTATATGGAAATAAACAACAAAATAAATATTATCATAATAATTTTAATATAATGGTTTCATGATAAAATAAATATCATAATCATAAAAATAAATAAAAGTAAAAAATAAATGCACACAGTCCACGAATGGACTTACTGCAACCTTACTGCTTAAAAATCCACATTCCAAGCTAATTATACAAATACAAGATTATACAGGAGAATGATTTAAATGAAACTAATATAATTTTTATGACATTAGCTTAATTTTATCGCAGGCATTCACAATGCATATATTTATAAGACTTATATGTAATTGTCTAATTGTTGTCTTTTATTTCCTTTGACTTCGAAGTTCTTTCTCCCTCCAAGATATTTTACAATTGTTTAGCTGCTGGGCAAAAGCTAATGTGCTTGTACACACATATCATGTGTTTCATCCATGAATTATGTGCTTGGCTTGGACAGTATTTGGAAGAGGGAGCTGTTTTTAACAGAGGGGTTCCTCTCAACAGATGAAGCTAGCCTGCGGTCATCATCGCTGAATATATTGAACGCATTATGGATATGAATCCTAGGCCCTGCCATATAGCGCAGGGATCAGCGCTTTGAGGCTCAGAGCTCCGCACTTCTGCACATCTGAGTCAGAAAAATATAACACATTATCTTCCTGTTAACCCATTCTTTTCTGGACCAGACAGCATAGACTAAAATGATTATGAGCCTGTCCTGCCTCATTATAAAAAGATTCAACACTCAGCATTCAGTGTTTGACCACTGTCAGGGAACCATTCACATGCACATAAACACACATCTTCGATTAATCAGTTAATTGGCCAATAAAAGGCCTGTATTTTATAGAAAATATAAATATGTCATTATTAAAAAGCAAATATAAATAGGGAAAAGCTGGGGTTATTTGCTATCTTGAGTTCATAAAACACCACAAGCAATCTGTCAGCACCTGATGTGGCAGTGGACCCAAATGAAAGGAATTAATTCACCTAAAATGTTAAATTCTCTCATCATTTACTCACCCGTATGCCATCCCTGATGTGTAAGAATTTCTTTCCTCTTCTAAAATCAAATGTAGATTTTTAGAATAATTTCTCAGCTCTTTTGGTCCATACAATGCAAATGAATGGATGCCAAAAATGTTAAGCTCCAAAAATCAAATAAGTCAGCACAACAGTTATCCATAATACTCCAGTGGTTAAATTAATGTCTTCAGAAGTGATAAGTGTGGGTGAAGGCCCTTTTTTACTTGAAATTATCCTTCCTGCTCAGTCAATCTCCTTTTTAACTTTCACTTTCACATTCTTTCTTGTGTTTTTGTTAATTCACAGTCTTCATACATCTTGAATCCTATTGGGCAGGGACAAGAAATTCAAGTATCACTTCTGAAGATATGGATTAAATCACTGGAGTCATATGGATTACTTTTATGATGCCTTTATATGCTTTTTGGAGCATCGACATTTTGGCACCCATTCACTTGCATTGTATAGACCTACAGAGCTGAAATATTCTTCTAAAAATCTTAATTTGTGTTCTGCAGAAGACATCTTCTTTGAAGCACTTAATATAAAGTGCTCACATGCTTTGGAATACTTGGGTTGTGCTCTTTCCACTTTAGCTCACCTTCGCCATATTTCAAATAAGTTTTATAATACAAATGTGTTTTACACTACTGTGAAGTGATGTCGCCTTTGGAGGTTCTCTGTGCCACAGTGCATATCCAGCTAATTGAGAATAACATTTGTTGTCAATTATTTAAATTATTGATTATTATGGATTAGTTGTTGCAAACCTAAACCACATATAGTAAACTTAAAATATTGTTTTAAAAAAGTAAAGATGTCTCTACTGTTTTTTTTTTTCTAATGCTTGAATATTTTTTTAATAAATGATTTGTGAGATATTGTAATTAGTCTAATGACTCATCTTAAGCATAAAAAAATGTAAAGCTAATAGCAAGAGTTCAACTACAGTCCATCCTCCCTATTTAGCAATGCCTGCTGCAAAATCCTTACAATGCCTCAATTCCCCAGTGGAAGGCAAACTTCAATTAATGATGCCGTTCTGTGCTTATTTCTGTGTTTCAAAGGACCACAGCAAAGCAACCAAATCAATTTGTCATATGAGAGAGAATTCCCACAGGACTGGTGTGAAAGTACTAAAGAGAAGACGTGCTTGCTGAATTGTCTGTCCTCGTTTTGAACGCATTTAAGTTGCAGTCCTGAGTTGCAGCACAGGGAGCTCTATAAAATTCAAATACCTTTTCATCCTCGTCCTCATCCTCCACCATGGACATGCTCTCCTGCAAAAGAAGAACGAGTTAGAGAGAGGGTTAGATTGAGACACACGTGGGCAATAGAGCATTTTTTTTAACAAACACCACGTAATGAAACCTTCGCTTGTATATATACACCCCCATTGAGAGAGGCCCTGTTGCCGTAGCAACTGCCTCTCGGGTGACCTCGCACAAAAAGAAGAGGTGAACAAGAGGGGCCTTCCTCACAAGAGCAATGTCACTACCAAGCAATCTCATTTCTACCCAACATAAACACAAACACACTCTTACACATGCACCTGAAACCAAAGGAAAACATTTAATCTCAGCTGTTTGGGTGCCTAGATCACGTCCTATCAACTCATCCATGACCCTTTCTGGGTTTGGATTGTAGCTATGGCATGGAGCAGCACTCTGTTTTAGCTAGGCTGAGGGGTGAGCGCAAGGCTTTAAAATTGCCAGAGAGAAAAGCCCCAAGCCTGAGACATGGCAGCGAGATGCTATTGGTGCACAAAGAGCTGATGTATTTTGTGTAAGGACTTTTGTGACAAATGTGGTTTATAAAACCCAGTAGAGATGGAGGTCAATCAAACGTAAATGTTAACTTTCACTAAAAAAGGTGATAGGGACATCTCTGAATCCTTAACCTTTGTAAATGTTGAATTCATAGGCAATATGGATATAACTACCAAATTAATGCTCTTAAATAATACTGTAGAAAGACTTTGTGTATAAGAGGCACATTAAATGGTTAGTTCATCCAAAAAGGAAAATTCTCTAATAATTTAATCACCGTCATGCCTTCCCAGATGTGTATGATGTTTTTTTATCTGCTGAACACAAATTAAGAATTTTGGAAGAATATCTCAGCTATGTAGGTCCATACAATGCAAGTGAGTGGAAGCTCCAAAAATCACATAATTCGGCAAAAAAGTAATCCATAAGACTCCAGTGGTTAAATCAATATCTTCAGAAGCAATATGATAGGTGTGGGTGAGAAACAGATCGACATTTAAGTCTTATTTTACAATAAATTCTCATCCCTGCTCAGTCAATCTCAACTGCACTTTCTCATTTCTCTTCTTATGTTTTTGGTTATTCAAATTATTCATGCATATCACCCCCTACTGGGCAGGGAGTAGAATTTATGATAAAAATGATTGAAATATTGAACTGTTTCTCACCCACACATATCATGTCTGAACACATGGATTTAACTACTTGAGTGCTTTTTTTTATGTGGATTTTTTAGCTATAAAATTGTGGCACCCATTCACTTGCATTGTGAGGACCTACAGAGCTGAAATATTCTTCTAAATCTTCATTTCTGTTTTGTTGAAGAAAGTCATTCACATCTGGGATGGCATGAGGGTAAATCGTAAAAAATTTCATTTTTGCATGAACTAACCCTTTAATGATATTACCTGTGTTTGGTTGTGTAAAATAGATGATGTGGGATACATTACATCTATTTATTACGTGTCTCTTTTGAATACTGGATTCTGATCAATCTGTACATTCATCTGTGAAATATTTTTGCATAATGATATAAAACTGTATAATTGACTGTTGTCCCACCAATTTCATAGCTTTCATGTCTCTCATATCACTCTGCGGTCTCTTTCTTTACACCTAATACAATTATTTCAACTGAAATTACTATGCCATAGCCATTTATTTATTCAAAAATTATTTATAAAAATGATATCAGACCTCAGCAGACTGTTGTCAATCTGATAATTCCTAATCATTCTTCGAAAAATCTGTGAGGTTTAAAACTGATGCTTGTCATTTCTAATTCCTGTGAGTTATAAGGAACCATTGAGTGGGCGAGAATGCAGCACTCACCAAGTCCTGACTGTAGCTGGTCATGCCTGGTGTGATGTGAACGTAGTTCCAGCCAATGAGCAGCAGGAGGAAGAGAGGCAACATGAACAGCTCCCAAAACCATACTGTCACCACAAATATCTAAGAAAGACAGACAGAGAGAGAGGGTAACAAAAAGGGTTTGAGAATCACAAACAGCACACTTGGCAATGCTGCCCATACACACACATACAGTATGCATTTCCTCTAGTATGCATTTACAAGAGTTTACATTTAAAAAACAAAAAAAAGGTAAGTCAACTCTACCCAAAATTAAATTGTGTCGTAATTTACTCCCCATCTCCTTTTGTGTTCCATGGAAGAAAAAAGCCATATGGGTTTTAAACAACATGAGAGTGAGTAACAGATGACAATTTAATTTTGGGGTGAAATATCAGTTTAACTTTCACAAAAGAAAAAAAAAAAAAAAACTTTCACAAAAGACAAGCTTTATCCCAGGACTCTGCACGCATAGATCATCTATCACCTCATAAAGGTGCCTGTGCCAGCATCTGTGTTTGTATGTGTGCTTGGTTTAGAGAAGGCAGTGATTTAATATTTTAAAAAGCCATTTGCATTGGTTAACACTGTGCTGGTGGTGTGTAATTTGGACGTGACAGAGCATGTGACAGGAATGGACCTCCACTCTTTCTCAGGTATACTACATTTCAAATGCTTCCTATTTGCAATGAATTCCAGCTGCCTGAATGATAGTAAGCATATATGGCCGCTGGAGCGGTGTCACTAGCATTTCACCTTAATCCACTGCAGAGAGACTGCGGACACTCAATACCCCTGGTAGAAATAAGATGAATAATACCATAAGGGAAAAAGGCTCCTTTTACAGCACTGCGCAGCACGTTGCTAATTGGCTGGCTGAATTTAAACCCAGCATGAGTCTGAGAAATATTAAACAGACAATACGCACAGGGATGATGTGAAAAAAGACATTCAAAAGGAAACATAATTATAAAAATGCACTCTGCACATTACAATTCAACAAATCTTTATTATAACATCTGCATCTGGGCAGTCCATTTTGTGGTTATGCATTTATGTCAACAAATTTGATCAATGCACTGCTTCCAGCACAGTAAACAACCCTCTGATGCATAAATTATTAAATCACAATGAAAAACAATATCTTAATGTTTCTTTCGACCCCGAAACAAGAATATAATCATTCCCAATCTTTTTGTGTTCAAAATGGTGCATTTTAAGAGAGTTACACTGTTCACTGTAGTGGCCACCAAACATTAAGGGCTGTAATGCAAGTTAATGTCACTCTGATAGTAAGCAAAATATCCTTTTTAAACCATTAACTATCATTTACAACTTACAACTGTATGAACTTTTACAGTCCAGAACTGTTATGACATTGTTATAACATGCTATAATAAATTAAGATCATAGATTCAATAATTATCTGAGGTGTTCGAGAACTGGAGAAAGGCTGCATGTGCATACACAACCTTCCTATGGCCTCATACACCCCCACAATGAGTTAATATTGTATGCCACTATACTGTAAACTATTTGTTTTTTCTAAAAACTCTAAACATTTAAATATATAAGTATTAAAAAAAAATTATGCAATTGTTTTGTTTAAATAACTGTAAAATATATGTGAAAGTTGCATTATTATTTAATTACAAATAGACACACTAAATATGAATAGATGTAATGCAAATGTAATGCCAGATGAACAAATATACACCTTAATGTATGCTGTCCATTGGACAAATGTATTTGTAAGTAAAAGTAAACTGTAAACTGTAGCAAATACTTTAGTGCCAGAATAAAAGTGTTCCTTAGACCTTATTATTAAATTGATAATTTATTTATTTTATTTTATTTAGTTTGTCTGAAACATCTGGAATATGAAATAGAGGAAGATATTTCAAAGATACTTGGTGCTTCACCACTTTTGTCAGATAATTTGAATTTGTGTTGTAATTAAAACTAAATAAATAATTAGCACATGTATTTTATTTCTGAAAGGCTGATGAGGATATCTAGAATGCAGGATGGGCGCTATAATGGCAACTTAATAATAGGAAATACGATATACACAAATGTGCATTATCCTTTGACAAAGTCGCCAGTAGATTGGAACTGACACAGTCTGCAGTTATCATGCCTGCTTAATAATCGCAAAATGGCCAAATATCAGCCATTTATTCAGCCTAGCAGATAAACCGGTCTGTCACTAATGTAATCACCTGACAACCAATTAATTTATGATTGCATTTCATTAGGGTACTTCCACAATACAATACTGGTTCAATGCACAGCATGTATGCCACAACAATATAAAAAAATCCAAATTCCGAGACCTTTTTTTTATTTTAATTTGTCAATATTTGTCAATATAAGCTCATAGAAAAGGACTTTGCACCTCTACTCAGAACTTTATGTGGCAAGCTAAAGGCTTGTTTGAGACAATATGTTTGACTTAAGTCTGTGACAAATTTAAGTTAGACTTGGCCTGCAGGCCTTACTTTAGCTCCAGTACAGTACCAGCATGTTCCTGTCATATCAGCCAGTGGCCAGTCATCCTGCTCTGGGGGCAGTCTACCTACCGCCACTTCCACACTAGGTTCACTTTCACACATGCCTGCTCACACACACACACACACACACACACACACACACACACACACACACACACACACACATAACAGAGCCACCAGAAATATGTGAATCGTGCTTAATGCTTAATGCACAGAGGACAACAACCTCCCCTAGGCAGAACAACAACAACAGTGTACACATCTGGGTCTTTCTTTAATAATTCATTATAAATTTAGTCACACTGTATTATAAAAGGAGACGGCTGAATCTCTTTAAATCCTTATTTATTCTGTTCTAGATTAAAGATTCGAAGTGAAAAGTGTAAATACTTACAGTCAAGCCAGCACCCATGAAGGATAAATATGAATGTTTAAAATCTGCAGCAGAATAAGGCTGTCATTCCTGTTTTAGAGTGCTAAATACTGTTCTGTACAATTCGGTTATGAACAAGAGTGACAACCACTTTCTATAACCGAAGTGAAAAATTTTAACATTTTAAGAGTGAGTTCAGTTAGCCTGTGATATGTATACAGAACCACACTGGAGAACTAGTTGCGACATGTCATACAGTGCATCTATTCTGCACACAGATGAACTGTGGCTCAATTTGACAAGTTAAATAAATTAAAAAACATTGTGTCAATTGTGATATAGCCTGCCCAAAGTCTGTGCACTAACTGTCTGATGCATATTGCTCACAAATATTAAAAACACTAAACTGATTGGCTGGTCTGATGCGAGAGTAAAAGGATATCGGACCTTTTTATCAGTACACCTGGAAACAGAGGTGTGTTTATAAAGCACCAGTTAGATTCAACAAGCGCTTTTGAGGATAAAACAATCATTGCATTTGCCAAAATTTGGCGGGTAGGTGACAATATTTTACAGATATTCAGAACACAGTAGCAAGTCAGTTTGTTATCGACATGCAGAACTTCATATTCTGCTTTGTTTTTTTAGTTGTCTCTGAAAGATTCTGAAATGACTGTACAAAGACAGCATTTGTTATCTGTGCAATCACTCATGAAGGTTGATGCACCGTTATTTAAATTATTTATTTTTCCACACTGGTATATTAAGATATACAATATCTCAGAGAACCTGCCCCTAAAGGATACACAATAACAAAACTAACTGTGATTGATTCCTTTGCATGACAGTCAGATGGATCTTCCTGTCTATGTGGGCGGTTCTTTGCCAGTTTAAGCTGCAATAAGCCCAAGGCCTTTTGTAATAAGACTTTCTGGTGCAATGATTTTTGCTATGTACTATATGGTTAGTTGTTATTCAAAACGATCACAAGAATAGAACAGGATCTTGTCTTTGATTATCCATATGAACAGGACAATTTGAGAGTCATGAGAATACTGACTGAATGAATGAAGCCAATATGAATATTCTATCTGGGAGTCAATGGCATTATACTGTTGTCACTTCCACTTCTAGGACCCCTTGCTGAGGGCCCATTACCCCTTTCCATACTAAACATCTGATAAACTCTACATGCTCATCAACAGGTTAGCTGTTATTAGTGATAGCCTACCATTTAAAAAAAGAAGAGTTAGGAAATTTGCGAGTAAGATTGAATGAGAAAGAGACTAGAAAACCTGGCAAGAGCCCAGCAGGAATGTTGAACCCATTTGCCCTGCCTGCAGAAGCTTCTACATTAACTACAAAGTCTAATTGCCTGGTCTCTGTCTTCCCATGCGAGTCAACAGTAGAAGAGCATTCATTTGCAGAGTCAAGAGAGAGAATCTGTCACAGGTATTCATAATCGTACACTAATGCAAATTGCCACTCAACTGCTCACAGGCTTGGTGGACAGGAAAAAAGTGCATGGAAATATAATGCCTTGTAGCAAGTAAATGGCTGAATAAACCAAACACTGCCAGAAATGTCTTCATTTTGTCCCAATCAGTGTGTGAGAGTGAGTCAAAGTGTGATGCTTTACTGTAAATGCCATTTTCCCCAGTGCTAATAAAATGTAACAGTGTACATCCAGGAAAGCTGTTCTGAATCCTTCATTCAGACATAAAGACAGTTCCCAAGACTTCCGATAGCCTCTAGTTAATAAGTAACAAAGAAAATGTACAGTCAGCTGTAGGGTGATCAGGATCCCAATACGAAGCAAAGAGGTCTTATGTCATGCTGATGTTTATTTTGCTATAATGATTGACTGGCTGTACATTGTCTCACTTATTGCAGTATATGGCTACTAACAAATAAAACAAAAATGGATATGGAATATTGAGTTGAGTTGAAATTCTTTTATTATCTCAAAGTTATGTGTCGCATTCAAGCACAGTGTAGGAGATTGGTTGCCAGGTACAAAGTTAAAATATACAGTAAGAAGTCATTACACAAACATATTTGAGTACAGAATGGTTTAATGACTACCAGTATTCCAGAGAGAATGGCAATAAGCAGAGTTAGCGTTCTTCCTTACTGTCTCTTCAGATACAGCACTGCTCCTGCTAAACAGACTCGACTAATTCTTTGCTAAGTGGTTTATGGTTTATTAGCACACAGCAGTGATTAAAGGACACAGAGGACAAAGTGAAACCTGCCAGACCTTAGAGTTAATTTACACTGAAAAGTCAATTTTACCTTGCAGACATCACAGATGAGCAGTGATGTTTTACTGCTCATCAAGTGCATTGTGCATGTATCAGTGAGAGAATATAATACATTTTTGTTATAACTTATAAAGGTTTATTTTTTTTTTGTTTTTTAAATGTGTTTAGGGTAGGCCTACTGTTTATAATAAAAAAAACTGCCATAGTTTGTTTATAGAAATTACGTTACATATAACCAAGGTTTTGAAGATCCATGCTTCCATGTGCCTACTATGGTCTACAAACACGACTGTTAAAACTATGAATAAATACATTTAAATGATCATAAGGGCAAATGCAAAATACACTTTTTTACAGATGAACTAGAAATCAAGTAATTCCTAAATGTGTCAATCCTATAGCTTAAAAAACTTTTTAGCTAAAATATATTTTTTGAGTTTAAGAAAATATAACTGGTTTTGTCTGCCTTCAGAAATTCCAAGAGATGACTGAATTTAAATCAATAAGCACCTGATGAAAGGAGTTCCAACTCAGTCATGTCAGAATAATTTAGCCACATAAATTAGGTGTTAACTTTTTTAAAGATGTTACAAATAACCTTACTGTTGTGAATACCATGATGGGCTGGTTTAAATATTTCTGTATCTGCTGATCTCCTAGGATTTTCACACACAACAGTCTTTAGAATTTACTCATAATGGTGCCAAAGCATTTTTAAAATCCAGTGAGCGGAAGTTCTGTGGACAGAAATGCCTTGTTGATGAGAGAGGTCAACAGAAAACGGCCAGACTTGTTCAATTGACAAAGTCTATGGTAACTCAGATAACTGCTCTGTACAATTGTGATGAGAAGAATAGCATTTGAGAATGCTATTCTGAGATGTGGGTTGGCGCTGTTTTAGTGGCACGAGGGAAATCTACACAATATCAGGCAGGTGGTTTAAATGTTTTGGCTTATTGGTATACATTAACTTGTATGCATAGCATTAAAGTTAATTCTGTTGAACTAACATGAACTAACAATACATAATTTCATAAAATTTACATTAGCTAGTGCTGTAAAAATGCTGATACCTAATGTATTTACTAAAGTAACAGACGGAGCCTTATTTAAAAGTGTTAGCAAGATGATTTGTATTAATAAAAACTAAAAGTGTGTGATGGAGTGGACTAGGAGATGGACATACACTCTCCTCAGGCACCTGTAAGGATCATCAGAAGACCAGACCAGCCCTAAGCAGGGCGACTCCACCAGAAGGGTTAAGATCCGCCTGATGGATTTTTTTACCATGCAGTTAATATGATTCAACTAAATGCATTTCTGAGGCTTCTAGAGAAGATCCCCTGGTCAGAAATTCCTATACCTAATAATAAAGCACTCAGTGATTAAAAGTGTGAATAAAAAAAGTCCTGAAGCTGAAGCTAGGCTGGCAGCAGTACGCCACCCACGCTCTACTGTGAGGGGGAGAGGAGAGCCACAGAAGGAACAAAAGGACAAAGACGCCCTCACTAAGAGTTTATACAATCCTGCAAATTGATTAAACGGCAAAGGGGTTGGAGAGAGGCTACTAATCCAGACTACTTACTGACAGACTAAACACAAGTGGTGTGGAGGGCTGGAAAAAACACTCCACAGCTACTGCTAAATGTAAACATGCTTAACTGTGGGAGTACAATAAATTCCATCCATATAAAAAGTGAGAATCAAGATAATAAAATGAGTGCCTTATGCCATCCCAGATGTGTATGACTTTCTTGATACTGCAGAACAAAATTAAGTTTTTAGAAGAATATTTCAGCTCTGTAGGTCCTCATAATGTAAGTGAATGTGTGCCAAAATCCACTTAAAGGGATCATAAAAGCAATCCATATGACTCCGGTGGATCAATGTGTTCAGACACAATATGATAGGTGTGGGTAAGAAAAAAATCAATATTTAAGTCATTTTTTATCATAAATTCTCCTCCCTGCAGGGGGCAATATGCATGAAGAATGTGAATCACCAAAAACAAAAGGAGAAAGTAAGGGAAAAAGGATTTAAATATTGACCTGTTCCTCACCTACACCTATCATATCATTTCAGAATATATGGATGTAACCACCATCATCTGTCATCTGGAGTATTTTTATGTTGCCTTTATGTGGATTTTGGAGCTTCACATTTTTGGCACCCATTCACTTGCATTGTGTGAACCTACAGGGCTGAGAAATTCAGCTAAAAATCTTTGTTTGTGTTCATCAGATGAAAGAAAGTCAAGCACATCTGGGATGGCATGAGGTTGAGTAAATGAGGAGAGAATTTTCATTTTTGGGTTAACTAACACTTTAAGTGAGACTACTGATAAAAATGCTTATAATTTTCTCACACCCTTTATCTTCATTACAAACACACATTATTTATATTAAATAACTTATAAATAATAAGTAAATTTTCTTAATTTAATATACTTAGTAATTTGATATCACAATGTTTCTTTTTTTATTTATTTTAAAATCCTAAACTTCCTGTATTATTAGATTTTGAATCCCAGATTTTCAATGTGGTCTTAGACTCTTGGACCCCACCGTACAGTATATCAACTACCTTACATATACAAAAGGACACAACACTGACAGGCTGAAATAACCCAGAGTTCATAAAGGGGGATTAGTTTAGCTAAAAGCATTTTCATAAGAGCTCTATAAATTCATTCAGTGTGTTAAAAAACATGATAAGAGAAACTGAGTAGGGAGCATGTCCTGTAAAGGAGTTTGAATATTAAGCAGTCGGGAGTCCATAAATACATGAGAACCACTGCTGGATGGGAAGAATTAGTGAGATAACATTAAGCATTCAAGAAAAAGGACTGCTATAAGACTGGGAAATAGAAAGAAGACATGCATTAAAAATGCAACATTGTTTTGATTTATCATGAAGCCAGACCAAATCTCACTGTGCTTTACAACAATTTGGATTTGAAGCAAATGAAAACATAATAAGTGATCTCCTCTGATGAACACATATTTAAGAAGCACTTTACATGGTTAACTTTGTTATGCCACTTGGACCATTAACATTTCAGATTTGTGCATTTTATGTGTGCGTACTCTCTCAGAGAAAGTAAGCACTAACTAGACCATGAGGGGAAGTTTGAGTCCCTCTCATGCATTTATCTTCTGCAGCACTTGTAGAGAGATGCAAACAGCAGTGCCAGTCTGCCTTATGAAGGTCAGACAGAGGGCTGTGGATGGACGCCAGATTACATGAACATATCTGTGCGAATCTAACAAGACTGACTGTTGGCTGCAGGCTTAATGTGTATGTGTGAGAGAGTTTCGATGAAACAGGGCAACTTTAATATGAAAAGAGGAGGATTCTTACAGCATTGCCACACTCTTCCCTCTTTCTCTGGCTTTTTTCCAAGATGAAATAGAGGGCAATGTGAGTAAACTACATTTGTGTCTTCATTAAAATACAGAAAAAATGACACAATATTTACAGTTAATCAAAGGCCCCAGTGGATATTACAATCAGGCATATCTGTAATAGGCAACAGCAAGAGGCAGAGATACATGGTGATAAAAAGAGAGCATGAGCTTATTGGGGAAGTTCGATGTTCCATGTTTAAAAACTGTTGAAAATGTAGACCAATGAAACATGTTGCAAGTTGTAGGATTTTAGAGGGTGTGAGGGTCAGGCTTATATACAGTATATATACAGTACTGTGCAACAGTCTTAGGCACATAAGATGTTTCACAAAAGCATTTGTCTTAATATGGTTATTTATATCTTCAGCTAATAGGAAATATACATTTTAGACCCCCAAAAATAACTTTTGCAAATAGAAAAAATTAGAATAGAAGAACAGGGAGCCCTGCAACAGATGTCATGGCCGCCACAAAGCCCATATGACTCATGTGCTATATTCCAAGTCTCTCGAAGCCATAGCTTTGCGGTAGAAGATTTGAAACAACATGAGGGTTAATAAATTATTTATTTGAAAGATTAATTTAAATATTTAGGGTGAAATATCTGTTTTAAAACTAGACATGCATGTGCAGCACTGCTCAGAGTGCATTCATTATACACTGTATGTAATATATGTAATGTATGTTTGGTATAACGTACAGATTTTGCTGTTTCAGAAGGAAATTGGTACTTTAATCTAAGTGGCATTCAAATGATCACAAAATATAGTCAGGACATTACTGAAAAACAGCACCATCACTCCAACACCTTATCCTTGAGTAATCATGCTAAATTGCTAATTTGAATTTTTTATTTTAAGGTATAGGTAAAGCAGGTGGGCAACCAGGCTAATGCTGAATGAACAGAGAGAGAAACATTATTCACTGATATATACACCAAGTAAGACACAAGAAATAACATTCCTCAAAAACTGAAAGTCTGATTAACTGCAATGCTGAATAGATTAGCATCTTACTAATTAAATTATAGCTTATTAATTCATAAACACATTATGAATGTGTGAACTCTCCTAAACATGATAATTAATGTTTTAAATAAATTATTTAAAAATTGTCACTTTAGATAATGTATTGTATAAGCCAAATGTAACATTTGTAATAGGAATACAAATTAAAACATCTGAAACTGAAAGACAACTATATGTTTTAAGCATAAACCTCACTAAGTTAGATCCTAACTAAAATGATCCTATTGAAACAGATCAACTGTCCTGGTAAATATAATATATGTGTGTGTGTGTGTGTGTGTGTGTGTGTGTGTGTGTTAGAATGTGTTTTCTGATTGTGAAGCTGCAGGCTGTGAGTGTATGATCTGTGTTTGTGATTCTCAGCCGCGGAACTGCGGAATGCATCTTTTATCAGTGCAGTCCTAGAGTGGCCTATGCACCCATAGGGAGAGAGAGAGATAAAGTCTCTCTGTCACCGGCGGTGTCGAGAGCAGTGTACTGAGCCCTGTGGTGCCTGTCAGCGACTGGCATACCGACCCCACCCCGCCGCACTGGCCACCAGTGTTTAGTCCATGTTGGGAGCGTTAACATTCAGCGACCTCTTGGGTGACAGATCTGCAATGCGAGCCTTCTCCCCCGAGGCAGGCAGCACTCCGAGTGTCAGCTCAGCTCACAGACGCTCAAACACCCATACACACACATACGTCGCGGACAGTGGATGAGGCAGTGGCCACGGGTGCCCGGGGACAGCTGTCCCCTGTGACCGGAGGGGTGGTGAGCATGTTAGTGCTGGTCATTACAACCACACAAACACACAGACGCGTGCATCAGGGTTAAAGACAAAGCGTGTTTGATCAGTGGAAGCAATGGGTAAAGAAACGAGAGCAGAATGCAAGATGTTTATGGTAAAGCATGTTTAAAGCACATTATGCACTGATGGAAAAAGGATATTGAAATATATAAAAAAAAATGCAAAAGAAAAAAACAATGCATATGTAAACATGTGTATATTCATTAGAAAGCAACCGATACTCAGGTTGACCGTTATGTATTGTACTGTATATCCATAAGACAGTTAATCACACTGACCAAAAACGTTAACTGATAGTCACACTTTTGCACTTAATCGGTTATCGATTCTCAAATTTATGTTTTAACCAACTGAGAAATAGTGCCAACTGGTACGTTTCTGTAAATAGTCTCCAATAGGAATAACACCACTGTGTACTTAGCATCAAACAATAGTGCTCACAGGTAAACGTAATATTTTAAAGTATCTCTTGCAGATCTTGTAATTATTTATTTTAATGAACTTTTTGTTAAATATTTTAAAATGTATCTACTTAAATTATTTAATTTTAATGTATTACTTTTTATAATTATTCAACCCAAAATTGGTTTTGCACAGTAGGCTGTTCACCTTCAGAGTTTAGTGCAACCTGGTCTCTTAGAATAAACGTTACTCTATATACAGTAAATTCTTTGCAAATTGACTTTTATGTGCCACTTTCACTGCAGTTTGCTGGTGAAATGAACACTAGAGGCGCTACAACAACTGTGTGTTTTATTAAGTTTTACAGAAATAAAGAGAAAATGGCTGATTATGACTTTCTAAAACTTTATTTTTACTCTATTATCCCCCCAACACTATGTTATGATATCAAAACACTTTTACTTTAACGCAAGATTTGAAAAACAAAACATTTTAACACTTGTATTACAGACCCACCTATATATACATATTTATTTCTATATTGTTAGCTTGCTTGGTAGCTCACGTGATAGAGTGTTTAACTTTGAGCTTGACATCTGTGGTTCAAATCCAGTCAAAGACACTCAAATGTGAAAGTGGCATAGAAGCAATACAGAATGACATGGTTGCTTCAGTAAACTTGTGATTTTTTTTCTTCTAATTTGCATTTTAAAACACTATTGGTTAAGGTTAGTTATTGGTTAAGGATGTCTGTTTTGTTAAACCCTCATTTATCTTTCCGGACACTATTGGTTAGTTTTAGGGTATCGTTTTAGGTCAGGAAGGTATGTTTTACTCATTAAAACATCCATAAAACATCTACAATTCACCTAAAAACCTCTTCTGATTACAACCTCGTTCTGCTCAGTTTTGGCGCCCTCCACTGGACATTTCACTTTGAAACTGCAGCCAAATGTGGAATGAAGAATATCATTCCACATTTATCATATGTGTAAAATTTTCACAGAAATTTCATGAGACCAGGTTGGTTTAGTAATATATATATGTTTTTATATATTATATTATAGAAAAAGCAGACATAAAACAATAATAAAAATTCTGCAATTGAATATCGGACAATTAAAATTAAAATAATTGGTCATTTAAAACTATCCAACAATTAGAGAGCGCTACAAATAATAGTTTTTGTATATTCCATGTTGGATAAGTGATTCACTTCAGATTACTACTCTAATATTCTAATCAGAGTACTGACTTCATCAGAAAAGTAATCATAATTCTCATTACTAATATGTTACTTTGTAAAACACTTTTTACAGAAACTTTTGTTTTTCCACTAAACAAATTAAACGTAATGTCTTTATTTTCTCCTTGTTGATTGGCATGTTAGGAGGCACACACCCTTCAGCTGTCATAAAATGTCTAAAGATGTGCATATTAACATATTTAAAATGTATTCTACATCTAACATAATATATAATATTGTTTTAGAAATAATAATTACATAACATTAACTTAACTGGAAGTCTACTTGATTACAGTAACTTGAAATGTAATGCACTACACTCCTTTTTGTACTAAAAATGTAATTAGATTACTTTGTAAATAAATTACAGCCAACACTGGATATTTTGGAATGTAAAAATTATTGTTTTTGTCCATAAACAACAATATTTATTTCTAATATCAATACATTTATAAAGAGAGATCAAAATATAAGTAAAATATGTATGCATATGTGAAGTGGTAAATGGACACTGAGTGAAGGGAGGAGTGTGTGAATGGAGGAGCTGTCAGTGGCAGTACTGTCAGTATGAATGATAAGAGGGAGTTGTGCAAGGTCACGGCAGACTCAGCGTTGAGCCCCAGGAGCACTACAATGACACAGAGCATACACATCTCAATAACAACATTGACACTGTCAAAACTCCAGCCATCACTGCACTGTTAGCGGCCGCTCACATCCACCTGTTTAATTATTAATCCTTTCCTCAAGAGATTCAGGAAGAGCCCATGCATATATATCAATATCAAGGGTTTGTCCTCCTGTCATATTCATAGTACAATCTCCTTGACAGTTCCTTAAAGCCCACAATGTAAACAGAGGGACTCACACACACATAGACACAATGGTTTCAATGTAGTTGTCCAAGGAAACTTTCAGACTGAAGTGAAATAAATGTTAGGCAAAAGAAATTCAGACCCCTACTGAAAAGACCAGCTGATTTGGTGGTTCATGGTGGTTTGGTGATGGTTTTGCTAGTAGACCAGCACAGCCATGCTGATGAAAAAGAAAACAAAAACATGCTCATTAACCAGCATGGTTTTTCTGGTGAAGCTAGCTGACCAAGGCAATCTTGCTGGCAAATGTAGATTTTAAAGGAATAGTTCACCCTCAAATGAAAATTCTTTGATTATTTCCTCACCCTAATGTTGTTGCAAACCTATAAAATGTCTTTCTTTATTCAGTAGAAAACAAACGGTTAGTTTTTAAGTCTTCAGAGAGTTTATTTGCCATAATGTAAGTGAATATTGACTCTGGTCTTCCAATAGCTCGAAAAATAATTATAATAAAAATAAAACACAAAAAACAGTAAAAGTTAAATTAATTGAAACAGCACATGCACTATATTCCAAGTCTTCTGAAGCATTACAATCAAACTGTGTGATGTTCAGAATTAAATTCAAGATGTGAATCACTCTCAAATTAAATTAAAGTGCTTATATAAAAAATTTCAACAATATCAATCCTCACTGATTATTATCATGTCTCATGACCAAATTGTGATTTAAGTAATGACAGAATTTTCATTTTTGTGTGGACTATTCCTTTAAGAAACCTGGTAGGGACACCGGCACACCAGCATGGCATGCGGGGACTAAGCACCCAAAACACAACATATGTTGGTGACCAGCAATGCTAGTGTTTCAACAGTAAACTAATATCTAATAAAAGATTAAATTAGGTTTAATACAAGTTAAGCTCAATCGACATTTGTGGCATAATGTTTATTACCAAAAATAAATAAATACTTAATCAAAAAAAGAAAGGAAAAACATGGGTTACCTTGAGGCACTTACAATGTAAGTGAAAGGGGCCAATCTGTAAATGCTAAAATACTCACCAAAAGTATACCCACAATATGTAAACAATGTGTGTTAACATTTGACAATTTTGTTGCTATGACAATATACTGTATTGCCATAAACCCTGTCATTCTGGTAAATGGCAGTTTAAACAACTTTACAGCTCAAATGATACACCAGTTTTAAAACAAGAATTACTGCAAGTACTTTTATAAAATTATAAGGTGCACATTTCTGCCTTTACACCCTCTATTGGCCCCATTCACTCATATTGTAAGTAATATTGATTTTTAATTTTTTTTTTTTTTATTATTTTAAGAAAATTAGGGATGATGATGATTTAGCTTAACTTGTATTGAAGCCGGAATATTCCTAAAAAAACATAACTAAACAATGTTATTATGTTTTCCAAAGTACATTACACAAGTTAACTAGAATAGCGAATTAGGTGGTGGAAACGCATATAATCAGTCTAGGTTAGCCAGTAAATAGCTTAGACTGTGTCCGGCACTTTATAACATTCCCCAAGGACCCCGAAACCAGAGCAGACCCCGTCCTGCTAACATGTGGCATTGGCCATTCTGCTAGACAGAAATGAGAAGAGAGAGAATGAGAGAGAGATAGAGAACACTCCGTCACAGCTGCCAACTGTGTTTACAGCTGCACAGCATCAAACATTCATCAGATGCCATCTTTACAGTCTGTGATGTGAAGCAATCAGCATTTCACAGGCTGTCAAATGATGTCGAAACTGCTTGCTACCTGGCAGTGTCAAAAAGGAGGTGAAAAAAGCTCAAACACACACACAAACACACACCGGTTCTCCTTTTTAGTCCAGACTACAGGCAAACGAGGCAAACGCATATGCTAAAATATTAATTCTACTTTAATACTTAAAACACTCTAATGACAGCAAAGCTCCAAATCAGCTTTCATGTGTAAATCATCTCTTTTTTTCTTCACCCTTCAATCCCTTTCATCTTTATTGAAAATGCTTGAAACTGCAGGGTTCAGAATCACAGTAACTTTGGCCAGTTAATATGTGGCTAGGTAATGCTCCTATGAAACTTTTAGGAGTCTGTTTTGTTCTGTGCAATGTAGTGTAAGAAAGTACTTTAGCTTAATGCTTATCATAAGATTTTTTGTTGGTCTTCTCTCAACAAATACCTGTTCTTGTCCACGGCCCCTGCCGAGTGTGTGTATATATGTGTTTTGAAAGTGCTATAGCTCCATCTACAGGTTGAAGCGAGACATACAGCAGAGAACTCTGAGTGACCCCTTCTGCAGTCTCTACTGATGTACATCACATTCATCTTTCTCAGTCTAAGTGCAAGCCACATCTAAAAGGTGGTATTTTATAAAGATTTTATCTGTCGCAGCCCTTCTCTTGGACGCACTGCAGTTGTAAGACTATGTAAGTGCTGTTTCTGACCTCATTACTGTTGCATAAACAAGCAATAAAAAATATCCAAGTATGTAAGCTCTCAAGCTAGTTAAAAAAGCACATATATCATGAGTTTCTCCTTAAATGCATATGAAGATCCCCCTAATCAGAGTGGTGGCTCTTAAAAACAGTGCCTTGTGTGCATGTGAATGAAAACGTCAAAGAACCACTTACAGGGAAGATTTTGCAATAAGAAACAAAGACGGTCCAGTGCAAAGACAAACTCTGACTAAGTAAGTGCCAGATAAAAATGCCAATAAAGACCAATTAATCAACTGAGGCTGACTTTACAGGTGAACTTATCCAAATACAGTATAGTGTAGCTTTACATAAAGTTGTAAAAGTATTTTCATAGTCCTACCAAAGACTGTCCTCATATAGCACAGTGTTTCTCCCAAAACTTGTCAAGAAAATATCTTGGTCATATTAACCCCCAACCCCAGCCCCTCATTTCACATTTATAATATGTGAAACTCTTGTTTGAATTTGCCAGAAAAATAAGCCTACATTTAGGACCATTAAGATGTTTTGCAATGTTACATTATTTTGTGGACACTTCAGCACATTTTACCTCTCAATTCTTATTACCACAATGCATCTGGAAGTTTCACTTTTATTATTCCCATTGTTTTCGATGATGATTCTTATTACCTTAACACTCTTTTCCTCGCAAAAGGATGCTTTTTTACAATGATGTTTTAAAATAAAATCAATTAAAATGTAAGTCAGAACCAAGGGAGGACTACTGTGATGGACAGTATAAATACTTTTTATACAACAATATAAATAATATATCTTTTTTTTCAAATTGGTGTAAAGGGAATATTATAATAACCATCCAAATGTGCATAACTGTATAAAATATTTTCACATACAGTGTGTTAAAAAAAAAATCTTAATGGCCATAAAATTAGCCTTCATTTTCTATATTTAAAATAAAATATCTTATTTAATTATTTTGGTTTTGGAGTAAAATAGGACCAGGAGATTTTATTGAGAGGTGTTGTGAGAATCACCCAACAAGGAATAAACGACTACACAATATAGAAAAGTTTTAGAGAGAGAGAGAGAGAGAGTGTAAGCTGTCTGCTTGGTGCAGGTCAGGGTTCTGACCTCTGGGATTTCCAGCACTGGGGTGGGAGTGCGTTCCGGGAACAAGCACTGCCTGGGCAACCTACAGACCTGGACAAGGAAACCGCAGCGCCACAAAATACATTATAAGTTGCGCAAAGAGTAAAAGCTCAAGGACGGATACTACACTAACTCCATGAATAATGTATAGTAATGTATTTTAGACATATGTTTGTAAAGTAAATAGTATCCTCTCTCCGTGCTCTACCTTATATACCATATACAAAGTGCACAGGCCTACATTATAAATTAAACGGTTGACATATTCCAGAAGATTAATATGACATGGATTGTAAAGAACATGTAAAGGAAGGCATGGCCTCCTCTAATTTTGCTCTTCTGATAGGGAACCATCTGTCAATTTCTAACTTAGTTACCTTATTACCACATCCTACAGATATACCTACACCCCGAAAGCAAGAGAGAGAGACAGATATGTGTTTGTTACCCCTTGAGGGTTACATGCTGTTTTACAGATGCTGTGCAACATGTATGATAATTACATATTATGAGATTGTAAAATAATGTATGCAGTGAGTCTTAAAATCCATTAAACAGAACAACACTTTAAGGTTGAGATTCACCCAACCGGTCTTATGTTTCAAAGCCTGCACGACATACACAGGTGCCCCATTTTCATTTCTCCTGTCATATCCATATCTTAGCATCACCTGTGCAGTTCTCAATGCACTGGTGGGTAAAGAGGCCACATGCTAGCTGCTATTCTTTCTATTCTCGACCCTGCATGTGGAGACAGCGTTAGAGCCGGCAATAGGACATCCTACACCTCTCCCCAGCCTGACACCTCTTCTTCTCAAGTGGATGGCTGTGCACACCTCCAAGTCCTCCCTTTCAGGGGGCACTGCTCATTCCTGCAGCGAGGCACAGTGGTGCAGGAGACAGCATATTATGCTATGGCACCCAGAAAGTGCAACCTCTAAAAATAACTACCTGTGTTATACAGCAGAGCTTATAATGCTCTCTCCTTGGCTACAATAAAACACAGAACAGTATAATGGAACACACACTGGAAGGGCTGAATTATTTTTGTTTATTTGATTTTTTGCTGGTGTGCAAGATAGTATATGAAACTCACCAAACAACAGGCAAAAATAGGTACAAGCAAAATGTATTCTACATCATCACACGTTTCGCTTTTGAATGACTGGAGAAATTGAGAAATGGGACTCGACACATCCAAGACCAAACCCGAGCCTGCATCTCCCAGAGCACATCTACCAAACACCACAGCGATAAGCGATACAAGTTAATCCAAGTTTCTTTCATATCCAGGTGATTTGACATTTTGTCAGTCGATTCTATTTTTGCATTGTCATGTTTGTTGCCCCTCCAACATTGTTTTGCATAATATGATTACAGAGTAATTGTAGTTGCTTTTTAGTACAAAAAGTAGTGTAATATAGTATATTACATTTTAAATTATTGTAAAATAAAAACTTATCTATTAAGTGTTTTAGAAAGTTAAAAGTTAATGTAAAAGAAACAGAAGTAATTAGTAATGGATTACTTTTTAGTAGCTTACTCAACACTGCCCACCAACACCAAAAACTCATTGGACCAAAATCCTGCTCCTCATGTGTAATAAAAATAAAATAGGGACAAGAGATATTAAACTTCACAAACACTGGAAATTACATGCAAATCCCTGAAGTTCGTCAAAACCATAAAAGTTGATGCCGTCTGGAGAAGCACTACGGAAGTCATAAAAATATAAGGTATCTATTCTTAGTTTTTGTGGTATTCAGCTGTGCAGTGCATTTCGAGTGAGAGAGAACACACAGAGAGAATTGGTCATCACTGTTTTGATTTGCTGTGATTTTGTTTACATCACATTTTTAATTTTAATGTAGACAGAAAGATTCATTGCCACTGGTATCCTGTTGCATTTTTAGGCTGGTTAACTTCTGAATCACACACTCTGATCCCTAAGCAACAGCTCCAACTACACGGCCACAATTGTGGTATAGCAGATTTCTTATTAGGAAATCTTTAAAAAAAGAAGAACAAATTATAATTTTGTGGAATAAGCCGTGGTGGGTATTCAACAACATTTATCTATTTAAAAAATATAAAATGTATTGACTCACAACACCTTGTAGTTGCACCTTGCCAGGGCAGGGCCACATAAACGCAACTTGTGAAAAGTTGCAATTAAGGAGCAGAGCGTTTTCTGTGAATGTACAGATGACATTCACTGACCTCAGGTTACTAAAAGGGCCGAAGAGTTAAAGTTTTGTAAACAACAGTACAACGACTTACCAGGAAAGCTGAAATACTCCTCTGTGTGTTCTCCCAGTGGAAGCAGCTTTTAATATACTGCAATGTATAGAGGATGGCCATGCTGATCTTCCTCACTCGATAGATATTACATGCTAAAAGCTAATGGGGACAAAGCAGTAGTTAGCAAGATGTGCCTGAGGACATAATGCTCACAACATGACATTCACTCAGGTGTAAAGAGGCTTTTAAACTGAAGGTTCATTGGAGATAAATATTAATAAGACACGTCTAAAGAGCTTTAGGCGGTGCTGGAGGAGCATAATGAGTCTCTAAAGGTGCCAACAACAAACCTAATATTAAGAGAACATGGAGACGAGTGCCAAAGTATGCTGTAATAGTTGTCGATAAAGCTCACCTTTTTGTTAAACTTTGGGTTGTCCTCTGCAAACTTTGTTTCTTTAGGTTGGAATGTTTTGATGCTTGCTCTGATCTGAGAAAGACAAAAAAAATCAACACTCTCACAGATTATAATACACTTTTTAGCTTTTAAGAACATGCATGTAGTTCTAATGTGAAGTTCAATTTGTTTTGTATTCATTTGATCGATTTCTTCATCAGTCAAGGACTCTTAAGATGAATAGGTCTGTAAATGCTTTATCATTCACATTGTAAAAATTGTAAGGAGACTCTCATGCAATTGTCTCTGAGCACTTACAGGGTTGTACATCACATCCAGCTCCAGGGTGATGCTTCCTTTAGCTGCCCTGGATAGGTTATTATTCTTCAACATTCTGGTGATTTGCTGGCCATTGGAAACCTAAGGTAACAATGACATGAGTATTGTTACATCACCTCTTTATTAATTAATTTCAATGGTTTTTCCAGTAGTCTGTGATTCATTGAATAGAAAATTCCAATAGTCTGTGATTCATTTTATAGATAGATAATTACCAAGAGCAATTTCTAGCCAATAAAAAACACTTGCAGAGCTTTAAAAAAATAGTTTTTAAAAATGGCTTATCTGAATATTTCAGTAATATTTATAACTTTTCCCAACCTAGAAGTCACACAAGTTCTTGGATTTCCAGGTCTTTCCATGAAAATGCAAAGTGGCTACTGATATATTAAAATGTATATTCATTGTGAGGTACTTACACTCAGTAAAGGAATGGCAACTTTCCCCAAGAAGTCTGGAGCTTTGTCTCCATCATCCTGATAGACTGTCAGCACCAAGACATCATGGATGTCCTTAATGGGGCTACAGACATGTCAAGAAATTAATGTGATATCAAGCACGCATAGTGTTAGACAGAGGCATCTACAACTGTCTTTATCTGTGTTACTTACAATGTTAAGGCGGTCTTCCACTCAGGATTTAAGGTTTTGTATACTGTGTGGGTTTGCAATTTGCTATTACCAAGCTCAAGTGTACAGAAGGGGTCACTTTTACCTGATGAAATTAGACAGATTGATATTACTGAATAGATATTCATAATCAATATATTACCATTCTGAATTTAAGGTTGATATGTACCACTTATATCTGTCGATGAAATATCTGTGGCCTTTATTAACTTCACTTGAAGATAGCCAACATCCTTCAAGTCTCCCAGAGAGCTGCTCAGTCTCTGAAAATACAAGAGCTTCCATCTTTAAGAACTAAAGCAACGTTCATACCACAGTTCAGTGTGGCATTTTCAATTCTAAAATGGGCCTTTTTTCTTTGAAGAAATACATCGGATACATATCAGATTTTTTATTTTTTATTTGTGAATACTCCACCCATACATAATTTGTTTTTGTAAATATTTGTAGATATAAAGTCTTACATTATTGACTCAAAAAATAAGAAAATTATGTCAAATATTTTCTTATTTTGAGTGGATTAGCTATTTGGACAGTGGTGTGAACTATGCCAATCATAAAACCGTACTAATTCATACAAATATTTAATACAATGGGTACAAATATTTATTAAAAAAATTGCAAGCCATGCAAATTACTAGTAATCCACAGGGAGCTGTTGGGAAACAACAAATAACAAAAGAATAAGCAACAAAACAAAACAAAAGGCAAAATAATATACTGACATATTGTTCCAGCATCCTCTCATAAGTCCTGGGATTCTCTAATGGAGCAGACTGCATATCTGAGATGGACGCACCAGAACAGGGGGTCAGTGTGACCAAGAAAATCAGTCGGCCCTTGCCTGGGTCCAGCACACGAGTATATAACTGCCGTTGATTAACAGGAAGGCTGTTCAGGTCAATTTCCAGCCTAAAAATGGTAGAAGTTATGACACAACTTGAATTTGTGGTATTGAGCAACATTGTTAACTTTAGGTTACATTCTGTAGATCAGTAGCTCTCAACTGGTGGGTCACTCACGATCCACGATCACGGTCACTGGTCTGTTCTGACTGGGTCACAGACAGCAGGGAAAAAGCAATGCTTAAATATACTGTAAATAATACAATTCAAATGATAAACTTTAATAAATAGGCTTATCAACTTTTAAAAGAAAATAGAAAACACTTCCCATGTCTTTTGTTGTTGATGAGAATATTAACGACTGCATATTAACCATCACTTCGTAGAAACTGGCTAAATTAAGCAGATGCCCATATGGACAGGTTAATTGACATGCTCTCATCCTCAAAAACCATGAACTAAACATTTTACATGATACGTTTGGCAGTGTGATTGGTCGCAACTTGATGTGCAATGTAAAATCTGAGTCCTGAAGCAAAACCAGTTGAGAACCACTGCTCTAGATCACTGTATTAACTTTTCTTTCAGTTTCAGTTAGGATGGCATGTGATGTAACTCAAGCAGACTTACACTCCCCAGCACTCCTCTGACTTCCTACCCCTCTTGCAACAAACTTCTACCACCAAACTCTCATGTGCATCTTGGAACTGGTTAAAATCGAAAGACTCTTTCCACTGCGGATTTGCCTTAATACACAGATTCTGAGACAGAGAGAGAGAGAGAGCGAGAGAGAGAGAGGAGACAGACACACAGGAGACAGAAAGAGAAAGAGTAAGTCGTGGCAGTTTTAAAGGAATTTCAAAATAGTGACAGATAACATGACAAGTGTATTAAGCCTTATTCAGTAAGACTTCAATAAGACGTGTTGGAGGAGAGCCGACTGTCTTTTTGGAGAACGTATCATCTCTCTCACTGGGATTATAAACTCTGACAGCATCCAATTAGAACTAGTTTTGTTCAACAAGCAAACATGCCCAAACAGAGCCAGAGGGGCTCTATAAAAACGATGACATGAGAACGCAAGACTAGCTGGTTGGATCCGTTGAGGGGGAAGGAGTGAGGTGGCTCACAGAGGTAGATGAGCAAGGTATTCTGGGTATGTAAATGAGCTAAACAAGACACAGTAACAGAGGCATCAGGAGAACCGCTCTGACAGACACCGCGATCTAATAAGTAGCCTTTTCTGTCACCAGAGCAGTGAAGCCTGAGAGAAGTGATCTAAGAGAGGGGGAGGAGAGAGGAAGGTGGGGGATAGAGAGAGAGAGAGAGAGAGAGAGGGAATGTAAGCACATAAGCAAAAGATGACACAAAAGAAGCTCTCTTTATAGTCTCAATTGGTTCCCATAGACAGCAATGAGATTAAATGGAGGGCAAATGGAGACTTTTTGCTTAAACAGATTGTTCACCCAAAAATGTAAACCTCTCTTTGTTCCAAACCTATATGTCTTTCTTTCATAAATGGAACACAAGAGAACACAAAATGATAGGGACTGACCCTAAAAAACAAATAGGTTTATGGTGACTGAGGCTGTTAGGCCTTGTTCAGACTGCCACTAAAAATCGGATTTTTTGCATATCCAGGTTTTATCCAGATGAGTTTTTGATAGTCTGGAAAGCAAAAAACCACATGAAATCCGATTTTTACGAATCTGATTCAAACCACATCGGGAGGTTTTCAAATATGGCGTTCAGTTCGGACGCTCTGGCTGCTCAATTCAGATTTCAAATGGTCTTTCGTGTCACTCTCAGGTCTGTAGGTCAGTAAAATGCGTGAATGATGACCAAAACTTTGAAGACCCAAAATGCAGTATAAAAGTAATCCATATGACGTCAGTGTTTAAATCTATATCATCTGTATATGATAGGTGTGGGTGAGAAACAGATCAACATTTAAGTCCTTTTTTAACTGTAAATCTACACTTTCACATTCTGGTATTGAAGTGACTTTCACTTTCACATTCAGCCACCTACTGGTTGGGACTGATCAAAGGTGGACTTTAATATTGATTTGTTTCTCACCCACACCTATCATATCGTATGGAATGATATTCCGGTCATTATTCAAAAGGAATTGCAAATTGTATTTGCAATTGCGTTTTCAATTTGTGGACGCATAAAATGTGACATAATCCAAACGCAATTGCAAATCGCGCATTACGGTTTGCATTTTCGTTAAGCGAACGCACAGTGACTGCCAGATTTCAAATGGAAAAGCAAAGTCCGTTTGCAACTGTGTTTCCCATATCTTACGAGTTTTGGCCCTGTCATATTTAAATAGCAATTTCAATTACCACGTCTGCTTTTTCACTTTCTCAGCGTCGCGTATGTAGCCATCCAAAACTCAAATGGAATACTATTTTTTTTATTTATTTATTTTTTTAATTGCAATATTAACAAACAGAACAAGACGATACATACAAGAAATATAAACAATCTTTCAAAACAAAAGAGAAATTATGGTTCAGAATACATTAAGAGAGGAAATGTGAAAGAAATTTAAATATATTCAACAATAGTCTAAAAAGAAAAGAGAGTAAGAGAAGAAAGAAAAAAAAGAAGAAGAGGGCACAAAAGAAAAAACATTAAGAGAGAATATTAAACATGGCACTAATTCTGGACGTTTTCATTGCTTTCTTGTTAACAGAAGTTGAAATTGTATTTAAATACATCTTCAATTCTTCTTTGAAAAAGCTAAAGTGGGGTTTACTTTTCATATATTTACATTTATGGATATGAAACTTTCCAATATATAAAAGAAGGTTTATACAAAAACATGCATTAATTAGATTCTTGTCTTTAACATAAAATCCAAAAAGAATGTGTCTATATGATAAAGAATAGTTACATAAAACCTTTTGGACAATCAGAGCATCAATATTGTTCCAGAAAGACCGAGTAAAAAGACATTCCCAAAACAAATGATCAACAGTTTCAGAGGAGGCTTCACAAAAAGAGCAGGAAGTATCAATATCATTTCTAAATTTCTTTAAAAAAGTATTTAACTGGATAAAATCTATGAATAATTTTATAGGATATTTCTTTAACTTTATTAGTTAGAAAGAATTTCTAAGGATGTGACCAAACATATGACCATTTAATATCATCAAAAAGGTTATTCCAATAAGAAATGGAGGAAGGAATTGAAGTAACAGGGTCCAAAAATAATGACCTAATTTTATAATTGGATTTATGTATTGAAAAACAAACAGAACCAACCACAGTAGATTCAGGGCTAGGGGGAGAAACAGAAGTCACTGTAGCACTATTATTGTTTCTAAACAGCATACAGATTTCCAAAGAGATGGCCTTGAAAACTATATTAAATTCTTTACTAGATACTGGGAATTGGTATCCTGAAACAAAATCGGAATAATTAAATAAATTACCTTCACTATCAAATAGCTGGTTTACTAATATCACCCCATTATTGAACCAGTTTTCAAGAAATAAAGATTTCATCTTATGAAGAATATTACAGTTGTTCCAAATTAAAAAATTGTGTGGCGAGAAATTATGCTTGTAAATAAGTTTCCAAGCCATAAGCATCTGCTGATGATAATTGGAAAGTTTGACAGGAAGTTTACTAATTGAATAATTGCACATTAAAAGAAAATGTATACCTCCTAATTGAGAAAAAATATATCTTGGGATTATACTCCAAATAGAAGATTGATTGTGAAGGAAACGTTTAAATTTTTAATTACCTTAAAAATTAATTTTTAAGGTATTGTTAAGAGAATCAAAATCAATGAAATTTAAGCCACCTTTATTATAAGAATTCAAAATAACTGATTTTCTAATACTCAAATGGAATACTAATTCCCTTAGTATTTCCATTTCCGATGCCTTACACAGAAACCTGTCAATCAGGGTCAAGGGTGGGATTATGCTATGGGGTGTTTGTCTTGGGAAGTCACTCACAGTCGACGGTCAAGAGGTGATGCCCTGAACAGATGCGATTATCAAATCAAATCAAATCACTTTATTGTCACTACCATGTACACAAGTGCAACAGTAGGTGAAAGTCTTATGTGCAGTTCGAGCAACATAGCAGTCATGACAGTACGAGACATATACCATTACAGTAAACAACATACATACACAAACAATTTACAAATCAAATGTACACATACTTACACAACACAATCATAATATACAATGTACAGTAAACAATACACACAATATAGAATACAATAAGTAGAAGTATATGTATATATATATATATATATATATATATATATGAAGTAGTATATTGAGGAGAATATGTTGACAGTCCAGTGTGAGATTATAGATGAATAAAGTGCAGTGCTAATTATTGATCCTGATAGACTGTGAGTGATGTCACTTCCCAAGACAAACACGCCCCATAGCATAATCCCACCCTTGACCCTGATTGACAGGTTTCTGTGTAATGCATCGGAAATGGAAATACTAAGGGAATTAGTATTCCATTTGAGTTTTGGCTGGCTACATACGCGACGCTGAGAAAGGGAAAAGGAGACGTGGTAATTGAAATTGCTATTTAAATATGACAGGGCCAAAACTCGTAAGATATGGGAAACACAGTTGCAAACGGACTTTGCTTTTCCATTTGAAATCTGGCAGTCACTGTGCGTTCGCTTAAACGAAAATGCAAACGGTAATGCGCGATTTGCAATTGCGTTTGGATTATGTCACATTTTATGCGTCCACAAATTGAAAACGCAATTGCAAATACAATTTGCAATTCCTTTTGAATAATGTCCAGAATATCATTCCATAATATCGCATCAGAAGACTGGAGTCATATGGATTACTTTTATGCTGCCTTTATGTCATTTTTGGACCTTCTGAGTTCTGGTACTGTTCACTTGCATGTATGGACCTACAGAGCAGATATATTCTAAAAAATGTAATTTGTGTTCTGCAGAAGAAAGAAAGTCATACATCTGGGATGACATGGGGGTGAGTAAATTATGAGAGCAATTTATCCCAAAATGTACTCACCTTCAAGCCATCCAAGTTGTATATGACTTTCTTCTTTCAGCCAAACACAATCGGAGTTATATTTCTGAAATGAAGCTATACTTTTTTTAAAGAAAAATATCCATACTTATAACTTTATAAACTATAAAGTGAACACGTGGACGGCCGTTACCGGAAGCCAGTGATTATAGTTTATAAAGTTATAGATATGGATATTTTTCTTACAAAAACGCATCGCTTAATTTCAGAAGGCCTTCATTAACCCCCTGGAGCCGTATGGATTACTTTTTGGGATTTTTTGTTTGTTTGCTTGTTTTATGTGATGTCTGTTTGTTTATCCTTTATAATTATATTATAAAGAACTTTCCTTTGATAAATTAATAAATAAAGGGTCAATAATACAGAAACATCTATATATAAAAGAAAAGACAGTATGGGGGGGAGGGGGTGAAGGAGAGAAGGGTATAATGAGGTACTGTGCAAAACAGAGAATGGAGGTTTAGAAACAAAGAAAGAAATGTGTGAATCTGTGATGATGTAATAAGTACATAAAATAGAGAAAGCATGATAAGAAAAGAATGGTGGGTAATGATCTCACCTTGCTCCTGACTCTCTGGTCTCCCACTCTAAAGCGTACATAGATGTCTCCCTGACCACAGTCAGGCATGTCTTGGCCTTCGACCAGGATGACAGAATAAACTCCACTCCACACCTGACACTTCTGTCCTCCCATGAGTCGAGCAGCCTGTGCCTGACTTATTGGCTGACCCTGGAACAGCCGGAACATAGACATTTGCGCATAAGACATTGTTGCATTACTATTTTCACTTATAAACTAAGCTGGTGTGATGAAGAAAAACAGTGCTGCGACATGTCAAAGATACCATGGTTTCACTTGCTCTTTTGAAATGAGACTGCGAGGTTACATGATATGTACATACACTCTAATGTCAATACATCTGCACTAAAAATGGGTTATTCGAAATTGTGATTCAGACTGAGTGTGATTAATATTTTCCAAGCAACCTCAAGTTTACATTTTCACACCTAGTATTCGGCAACTTTAGTGTGTGAAGAGGTTAAACAATTAAAACAGTGATCCTTCACATCTACAGTATCAAAACACTAAAGTTTTGATAGCCCCCGAATCTGTTTGACATGTGAATCTGTTTTTGGGGTTTGTGGGGCAGCTGTTTTTTTCTGAACTTGGGTGCATACTACAAACCACACCTGTTTACGTTTGAAATGGTGGTCTGGGCTACGGTTCTTGTGGACTCCAGGACAGTTCACTTTTGGTAATAAAAGCAATATGGCCTAACTTGCAAAAGAGAACCTCTAAAATAATCCTGTATAATGGCATTCTCATTACTTATTGTCTCCTCAGAAACACATTCTTTGTATTTCTTGCGATACATCCGTGACAGACAGGTAAAGTGTTAAGTAAGGTATAAAAGCACAAAACATGAATAAAACAGTGAAGGTGGCGCCTTCTCTTTCAGAGTCGTCACCTAGCTACAGTGGCTGCCGCTTAGTACTCACGTTCACGATGTATTCATACAGCAGTAGAATCAAATATTACTATGTCAAAAGAGGCCAGTAAGGGCAGAGGGAGAGGGTGGTATCGAACTTGAGTAAAGGAACAATCAATCAACCCAAACAGTGCCAGAGAGATGGTGTAAAAGTTACACACTACTATGTTGTTTCAAGCCTGTATGACTTTCCTTCTTACGTGGAACACAAAAGAAAATGTTAGGCAGGATGCTAGTCTCAGTCACCATTCACTTTCAAGTCGTAAGGGTTTGGAACAACATGAGGCTGGGTAAATTATGAAACATTTTCATTTTTGGTTACTATCTGTAACTAGATTAAACAAGATTCTCATGCTGGCCCAGCCTGGTCTTTGTTAGTTACTGCTGGTTAAGCTGGTGAGTATCATATATAATTCAATGTTATAAAATACAAAAGTATCAAATGAAAATCTTAAATGAAAACTCTATTTCTGTGTTTGTAACAAAATATATTATGAAATAGAGAGCTTCCAAAACACACCAGTTGAAATGCGCAGGTGATTCTGGCACCCCAAAGTGAGAAAACAGGTCCATCAACAAGACTGCGGATGGATAAGTACACAGTACAGATATGACTTGTGGGTTGATAGCCCTGCACTTTCAAAAAACACAGCATCAGGAAGAAGCTGGTTTGTTCTGCCAGTAATCACAGACCAGAGAGCTGTTTTCCCACCTGGCTGCTCAGAGAGTGTGAGGGAGCATTTGCTCCATTAGAATCGCACACACACACACAGCACAGCAGACAAACCAGCATTAACATTTAATGTAATGGCAACGTCTCCATAAACAAGCCTCTTTAAAAAGAGAAAGAGAAGGGGATAATGAATATAGTTACAGAGGGAGCAGAGAGAGACATATAATATTCATCCGAGCCAAATCCTCCCAAGTGTTTATTTTGGACAAATTTGTGATCAGCATGGCCAATAAAACAATTCTGCTTAAGAGTAAGTGGCCCCTATAGAGAGGCTATTCTTGGTGCTAAAAGAGCTAGGGGATTGCCTCCATATGGTGAAGCAGCATGGGGACATGGGGACAAGCCCAAAGCCATACCTATTTGGCTGGAGCTTCAGTTCTGTCCGTCCACAGCTGTGATATTACATTCTAACATCTGGGTTATAGCTCACCATGTCTGGGAATGAGCCATCGCACATATCCTCAACATCTTACACTGGCATAGTGCCTCAAAGAGCACACTCACACACACACTTAAGACTCAATAAGAAAGCAAAGGAACAACATGCTATGTGCCAACACTGCCGCCCAACTCCATCTCAAAGATGAAGTAGCATGGCTGTGATGGAGGGAGTGTGAGAGAGGAGGAGATGTAAGAATTGGGAGATGTTCTGCCTTCACTGATAGGTGTCAATTAGAACTAGGTCTCAGTTATTTTGGTGGTGGTACACACTGTAGTATAAACACCAACACCAGCACTCCAAAAACACATACTGATCTGTACCTGATCACATAATATAGCAGGTGTCTATTTGGGTCTCAAGATAACTGTCAGGAGATGTCCGGGTTGTATTTCACTCCAAAAATCAAAAGAAAGTAATGTATATTTTGCAAAAAGAAAATGAAGCCTAACTAGGATTGATGCATTATGATATTGTTTTCATGACAAAGGGATTTGAAGGAACAAATCTAACTTTTATCACAGATGTATGTAGTAAAAAAAAGAAAAAGAAAGAAAGATTACAAAATGTTAAGCGCATTTGTAAAATACAATTGTAAGTATAAATCCTGGTATTGTTGTACTGAGTGTAATTAACTTAAATAAATAATAAACACATTGTGCCTAGAGAGGATCATTATTATTTCCATATTACATTAATTAAAATTATATTTATTTATTTATTACAACAATGATAATTTTGGGGATGAAAAATGTGCTTACTTGTCATTGAAATAATGTCACCATGGTCATAAAATAGGCTTCCTTTTCTTTATGTATACATTCTTAAATATTCTTACATAAATTTTACATACTATACATTTTCCATTTAATTTTGAGGTGAAAGTGACATTCAACTATTAAAGACAATCTACAAATCTAACAATAGTCATATCTAAACTTGTAAAATTAGTTCTTGTTAATGACTTATCTCAGTTTTATCCACTTATTTTTTACTCAACATGGATGTTCCAATCCAGCTATACCTTAAATACACAGCTTTGCCTTGCATTCTTACTGCTTTACTTTAACTTTGACTTGAAGTTCATTACCAAACATAATAACATCAAACTTAACTTTTTTTCACTGTACTGGCACACCACTCTACTAAGCAACAGAGCTTTTGTTCGACAGCACAGAAATTATAAGCTTCTGCGGCCTTGAAGAATTAAAACTATTTCCTACAGCTGTAAGTTGGTAAATAAACTCTCATTTATATAATGACCTACACAGAATGTAAGGAAGACTGCATGCTTTGTTTAGATAATGATTTAAAGGATTGGTACATCACATCAGACAATCACAGGCATAAACAAAATATATTCTCTCTGTTGAAGTTCTGGAATTTACTCACTATAAGTGAAGGTGGATATCAAGTCAAGAGACTAGCAGAAATGTTGTACATAATAAGTATCTATGTGCGAAAGGTGGTGAGGATCTACTGCCCTCCAGTGGACATATACGTGATATCTATGAGTAAAGTTATTGCTGCGATATACTATATAATTAAAAATACACACATTTTGTGGATTATAGTGCATTTGAAATAAACATGGCATGGAGTATGTACTGTGTGGCTGTTTTTTTTATAACTTGAGCAAAAATTGTATGGGCAACAATATCAATTATTTGTCCGTGGAAATAAAAAGGCTGAGAATTTGTTAATAACATACCTTATTGAAGCTTCCCTTTCTCCTCAGTAGCCACTTCTGAAAAATAGGTGCCAAATGGAAATTATGTTAAAAAAAATCTTGTATGTTGATATATTGTCTAATTGCATGTTCCCACTAAAAAGCCTATATTCGAGAGCCATACATTTCTTTTGGCAGGTTCCTCCCGTATGGACAGAGACGCCTCTATAATGATTACTCCCATATCTTTCTCTACACCGTTGCGATCTTCCAAACACAGTGTCAACAAAATAGTTCTGCAGAGAGAGAAAATTCACAAACCTTTTATCCACAAAAATACTTATAGCAATAGTTTTGAATGGTCACACTTTACAATAAATGTGTATGCTAACATTAGATAATGCAATGGTATAATGAACTTATAATGACCAATATTTTTACAACATTATTTTTTTAATCTTTGTTATTTTATAAATAAACTATTGTTCATGTTAGTTCATAATGCATTAACTAATATGCTAACATTCTGTTTATAATGTATTGTTACATGTAGAAATTAAAATTAACCAAGAAAAAAACATGCAGAAAAAGTATTTCATTGTTAATTCATGTTGATTATTGTGTTAAAGGTTTTAACATATACATAATTACTGTAAAGTGTTACCTTTTGAATAATGAAGAATGACTTTGATTTGATAATAAGAGGGGTTATTAGACTTTAGTATATTAGAAAACGATATACTAAAAGCTTTTCTCACTTGTCCAATTCCAGTTTATAGAGAGCAAAGCTGCTTGATCCCATAAAGTCATTAGATCTTGTGTCACGATCGTACACCTGAAATTAATCATAATTGTGAGATGATCACTATTAGTGTTGTTGTTGTTGTTATTAAACAATTTGCATTATTTATCTTATTATTTGTATAATTTATTTAAATATTTCTCAAACCTTGATATGAACAGTCTGATCAAGGTCTCTGACAGGAAAGGAAAATGATTCATTCCAGATGGGGTTCAGATTCTTGTTAACAACTTTGCTTTTGTAGATGTTCTTGCCATCTAATTTGAATTTGACAAATGGGTCACTTGTTCCTGTTGAAAAAGTGAAAAAAAGAAAGAAAGAAAGAAAGAATAAAAATTACAGAAATTATTGTGACACCTTCAATGGATAAAAAGATTATGAAAACATTATTACTGTGCTGCAAGTTCAAGTTAATCTTCAAGTCCATTCTTGAAAAACCTAGCATTAATGACCAAATTTCAAACCAATACAATTTAAAACACAAGTTTCATTGCTGCCTTTAAATTTTAAGCAAAATCAAAGTGGTGCCAGATGTAAAGTTCACAGCACTTTTTCAACCACTTTGAATTCAGTAAATTATGAAAAGGAAAATCTAGAAAAAAATGACAGAAACAAATGTGACAAGTTAAATGACTGGAAACAAACATAATGATGATTTCTTGTTTCAGTGCAACACGTTTCAAGAAAGAAAAATAGCAAATATGACAAATAGCAAATGACAAAGCATGCAGAAGAAACTGGATTAGATCATCAGAACTTCTCACCCAAACTCTATGAACACAGATATATTAAAACACAGTGCACATCTTTCAGGCACTGAATAATCTAAAATACTCATAATTTAGGGAACGTTCGTAGGAGGCATAGGGAGGGTGGACAGCGTGTTTCTTTAGACACAGAGTGATTTTAGCTGGCTGATGTTGAATGAGTAAAAATTATCTGAATCTGTTAATTTAAAGCTGGTGCATTAAAACCCCAGAAACCGAGAGCAAGCAGTGTTAATCTCCAAAGCCTGTTAAGAAAGTCTGCCTTGTGTCTGTCTGTGCGAGAGGGAGGGAGAGCGGTCTGTCTTTGTCTATGCTGTGGTATGCAGATTGGCTGGTAAGAAGGAAAAAACATATGAGAGAAAGAGTCCATCGCTTCATTTGTTTGGATGGATAAAGGAGTGCTTGATAGAACCTGCGGGGAGCCTGGAATCACATGACAAAAGCCCTGTGGGGACGGGCTGTCAGGCCTGTCAGCTCGCCTTTCCAAATGAACATCTCCAGGAGGCAGCTCCTCCCTGCCAGCAGCTGACAAGTAAACCTCCAGGCAGCTTGACAGGAGGAAAGGGGCTCAAGCAGCCAGGAGAAGAGCTCCGGCATGACTGAGAACGGTGACGGCGGAAATTAACAGAAGGAAAATGGAGGATAGTGCAAAACGGGAGGGAGGGGAATTACGGCAGATTTTTGGATGTAGTGTCAGTCGGGGAGCAGGCTGGGTGTTAATTGTTAAGCAAATATAGGTGGTGGAACAGGCACGAGAGGGGACAACATCATCGCCATAACGCTGTCCTGGCAGACACATTGAGGATTCAACTAGTAAGAAGAAGGGAGAATGCAAATGGCTTCAGACCAATGGGGACTTAAAGGGACAGTTCACCCAAAAATGAAAATTCTGTCATTATGTACTTACCCTCATGCTGTTCCATGACTTTCTTTTTCCTTGGAATACTTGTCACCATTCACTCTCTTTGTATCTTTTTCCATACAATAAAAGTGAATGTTGACTGAGACCATCATTCTTCCTGAAATCTCCTTTTGTATTCCACCAGGATTGGAAACAAGAGGGCAAGTACTGTAAATGATGACATTATTTGTCAAAATTTGGGTGAACTATCCCTTTAATTCAGAAAACATCTGAATCTTAGCAGATGAAAATATGGAGTATAAAAGAGTAAAAACTAGATATATATATAAAACAATTGTTTGAAATGTATATATATATATATATATATATAGTTTACATACACATACATTTCAAACAATTTTTTTTAACCACTCTACAGATTTACTATTAGCAAACTACCGCTTTGGCAGTGACAGTTTTTGTGCAAGACATGAGTAATTTTTCCAACAACTGTTTACAGACAGATTGTTTCACTTTTAATTGAGGATACCACAATTCCAGTGGGTCAGATGTTTACATACACTAAGTCAACTGTGCCTTTAAGCAGCTTGAAAAATTCCAGAAAATGATGTCAAGCTTTTAGTCAATTAGCTTCTGATAGGAGGTGTACTGAATTGGACATGTGGATGTATTTTATGTAGCCTACCTTCAAACGCAGTGCCTCTTTGTTTGACATCATGGGAAAATCAAAAGAAATCAGCCAAGACCACAGAAAATCTTTTAGTTTTTCTCCACAAGTCTGGTTCATCCTTGGGAGCTACCACGTTCATTTGTACAAACAATAGTACGCAAATATAAACACTATAGGACCATGCAGCCATCATACCTCTCAGGAAGGAGACGCATTCTGTCTCCTAGAGATGAACCTAGTTTGGTGTGAAAAGTGAAAATCAATCCCAGAACAACAGCAAAGGACATTGTGAAGATGCTGGAGGAAACAGGTAGAAAAGTATCTATATCCACAGTAAAACGAGTCCTATATCAACATAACCTGAAAGGCTGCTCAGCAAGGAAGAAACCACTGCTCCAACCACAATTAAAAAGCCAGACTACAAATTGCACATGGGGACAAAGATCTTACTTTTTGGAGAAATGTCCTCTGGTCTAATGAAACTAAAGTTGAACTGTTTGGCCATAATGACCATTATTATGTTTGGAGGAAAAAGGGTGAGGCTTTCAAGCCGAAGAAGACCAGTCAAGCATAGGGGGTTGCATCATCATATTGTGGGGGGTGCTTTGCTGCAGGAGGGACAGGTGCACTTAACAAAATAGATGGCATCATGATGAAGGAGAATTATGTGGATATAGTGAAGCAACATCTCAAGACATCAGCCAGGAAGTTAAAGCTTGGTCGCAAATGGGTCTTCCAAATGTACAATGACTCCAAGCATACCTCCAAAGTTGTGGCAAAATGGCTTAAGGACAACAAAGTCAAGGTATTGGAGTGGCCATCATAAAGCCCTGACCTCAATCTGATAGAACATGTGTGGGCAGAACTGAAAAAGTGAGTGCTAGCAAGGAAGCCTACAAACCTAACTCAGTTTCACCAGTTCTGTCTGGAGAAATGGGCCAAACTTCCAGAAATTTAGTGTAAGAAGTTTGTGTAAGGCTTCCTAAAAAGTTTGACGCATGTTAAACAATTAAAGGCAATGCTACCAAATACTATCAAAGTGCATGTAAACTTCTGACCCAATGGGAATGTGATGAAAGATATAAAATCTGAAATAAATAATTCTTCTGACATTTCACATTCCTAAAATAAAGAAGTAATCCTAACTGACCTAAAACAGGAATGTTTTCTACGATTAAATGTCAGGAATTGTGAAAAACTGAATTTATGTATTTAGCTAAGGTGTATGTAACACACACACACACACACACACACACACACACACACACACACACACACACACAGGACTATAGATTAATAATAAAAATAAAATAAAAAATCTCCAATAATTGCAAAAGTTTAACAGGAAGACACTGACCTCTAAAGTATATGAAATAGAAAGGAAAAAACACAAAGTGTACATTTGAATTTTTTTATAAAATTTTTTTATTGAAAATACTCAAATATGAACAAGACTATTGAAAATATTTCATTTTATTTCTGAATGCCTAGTGCAGCACTCTACAGTGCAGATGAGCTGCAGAAAAGGGTATGTGTAATTCTCCAATGAACTCCACACGAGGTCGCAGTTTCTCCGAAATAAAATCAATAATTTTTTTTGACATGGTTAAAAACAAAGCTGGTGAAATGTGCATCTTAAATTGATGAGCCACATTAGCAGGGCTGCATGATTATGAGAAAAAAATAATGGCCAATTATTCCACTTCATATTGGTATTCATTAAGTTAAATTATAGAATTGACATTAAAATACTTGTTTTGGGCATATGTAGGCTAAAATATTTGTTATGTAGGCTACACATACAAAACAAGCTTAGAACAGTGTCCCTGAATTGTTTTTTTATACATCAGTAAATCAAGACATTGCCTAAACAGTCAACTTCAAATTGGTCCTTTTAGCAGCAGGAAAAAACTAAATTGTTCTTCAAATTCTGAATGAATAATACACAGAAATCTAAGATTAATTCCACAGCTCAATCACTTCAAAATATCACATTATAAATGATACACTGTGATACAACTTTAGTTGACCTACAAAGAATGCTATAATTGACACTCTTCACAAATAGTTAATTGTTGCAATTGTAATTGCAATCTCAATATATTTTTGTATTAATTATGAGCCCTATATACATATATATATATATATATAATATAGGCCTACTGTATATCTTTATGAATGATATGTGAACTCTGAACAGTTATCTTACAATCATATTAACCGTACTACATCATTAAACGTTTTCCCTACAGTTGACTACATAGTTCAAAGTCTTGACATGGGTCTTTAAGTCTTTGCTTGGGGTTCTATTCAGATGTTTGTCAGTGATTTTTATTCAGAAATGTATTCATTACATTTTTGCATCTATCCTGAAACATTGTTTCTACTTAAGTTGGCCAAGGTACAGTAACATACAGTAACACCTCACAGCATAAACAAGACTTTATGTGGATAGATTGTGATGTGCTCTGACTGGAGGTTAGATCAACACCAAATTTTACCTTCAGATATTTTCATTGTTGGTATTCCAAACAGCCACACACACACACACACACACACACACACACACACACACACACTTGTAGTGTTTCCATGTTTTATGGGGACTTTCCATAGACATAATGGTTTTTATACTGTCCAAACTTTATATTCTATCCCCTAAACCTAACCCTACCCCTAAACCTAACCCTCACAGAAAACTTTCTGCATTTTTACATTTTCAAAAAACATAATTTAGTATGATTTATAAGCTGTTTTCCTCATGGGGACCGACAAAATGTCCCCACAAGGTCAAAAATTGCGGGTTTTACTATCCTTATGGGGACATTTGGTCCCCACAAAGTGATAAATACACGCACACACACACACACACACACACACACACACACACACACACACACAGATAAATAATATTAATAATAATGGTATCTTTTCCCCATACTTACTTTTGTACTATAATATCGACCAAGGGTCACTGACGTGCACAGAGCGTAGGCAGCAGGGTTGCAAGCCTGACCATTTTATTCACAAATCTAAAGGTGCCCTTTTGGTCATTCAGAAAGGTGTACCTGTGGATGTATTTTAAGGCCTACCTTAAAGCTCAGTGCTTCTTTCATCATGAGAAAATCAAAAGAAATCAGCCAAGACCTAATTTATTAATTATAATGGGAGCGGTCACATCGCTTTCAGTGATATAAATTAAATTAGTCTTCTATAGAATATTGACATACACTGAAGGAGCTGTCTGGTTCAGTCAAAACCAGTTTGATTTTGTTGAAACTAATAAGCAATTAGACTAATCACTTTCAGAAAAATACCATTAGGCTACCACAGTACAGGCCGCTCCCTAAAAGCATGTTACGCAGTATGTGTAGGGGACCAACTCCCTAGGGGGCACCATCATACCCTAGGGGGCACCAGAAACTCCACCGGCTACCCTTACTCGAATGTTATCCAACTATTTCCTACATCCCGTTATGCTTAGCATGAAATGTGGGCACTATTTCCATTGTCAAGTAAACACACATGTTGTTGCGGCGTTCATCCATTCATTCTTTCATTGTGGTGTTGGGATATTGAGGAGAGCGTGTATGATTTCATGAGGACATATATCAATCACTAGATCAGTGTGTTACTGAATGATAATAAACTGAAGAAAAAAGTCATAAAGACAAAAACCGGTGAGCTGTTTCTCCCAGATGCAGCTGAGATTTAATCTAAGCACAGCACAGCATTTTGAATAAAATGATCAGTTGTTTTAGTGGAGTACCTGTCAGTTCAGCTTCAGATGGGTGTGCTTCTTGTCACCCTGCATGTTTAAATCAGACAGACCGTGAAGTTCTCATATTTGGGTATGTAATCACTTTTTCAAGTTGTCCGATGGGATGGTTATTTCCTTTTAAATGCACACGTAAGTTTAAACTTTTGTTTGGAGGATGATTGACAGGTGAGAGGTGGTGCTTTGCTGCCGTCCAGGATGCATTTAAACCTCAAATGTCGTTTTTGACTACCTCTGTATGTGTTTTTGTGATCCAATCACAAAATATTTTACACCCCGTTTACAACTATATTTAGCGCTGAACATTTGCAATCATATCATCCGAAATGAGTCTTATTCCAAGCTGTTAAACACAGGGTCAGACCTAGGGAATGCTTTAGAATGGCTTCCAGTGGATGTCCCACCCACATTCGTTTCCACAGTAAGACCCCCAGGAAAAAGGTGTATACAGTACATTATTCAAGGGCACTGCAGCATTCACGGAACACAGTTAATATGCCTCACGCTTGCACTTTATAATTATGCCTTCATTACGCATACTATTTTACCAGGGTAATGCCATGGTACCGAATGATTGATCATGTTCATATTTCATGATACTGTCAAGGTACTCCAAGGTAATTTAACAAATACAATGGTTTTACTATGACATGTCATAAACATGGGGATATCACAAACTATGTCTGAAAATAAATAAACAAACAAGTGTATTACCAAAGGTGCTTTTTGTGAGAAATATAATAGAATAGGCTATTATTTGTTATAAATGAAAAATGTAAAAAATTATGTACTGTATCTGCTGTACATACAAGAAAATAGTTAAATACTCAAAAAGCAAAAACATTTGTTAAGTATTTATAATTACTACTCGTAAAAAAAAAAACATTGCGTTTTTACTGTGTGTTAAATTGAAGTTAAGTTTAGAAGGATTCTGCATTCTGTTCCATTTAACTCTGCTCTGTCTAGCTGTTTGAAACATATGCTTCGGCGTGTTGAGTCCACTACCACAAAAAAGGGAAAGCCGTGATGCTCCGTATTGTTGTTGCCATGTTGATTCATGAAGCATTCCATTCAACTCAGAGAGTTGGAATTTCCACCTTTCAACTGGGCATAGTGCTAGGAATTGCACTTTATGTCAGACTTGGAAACTTGTGCGGAAATCATTCATTCCCATTTCGTCGAGATATAGGTGCGTGTTACGTCACGCAAACATTTAGGCACCTAGGACAGGGAGGTTTACAGTCAGTACCAAACATTCACTTTTATTAAATAATATCCATTAACGAGTCAAAGATCTTACATTAAATTATAATAAAACGTGTTTAGCAACCGTTTTGCAGGACAGGTGTTCAAAACACAGTTAATTATACTCTCTTTTGAAAATCGCAACAATAGCATTGTAGTGTCATATATCAGTTTGGTTGCTAAGAAAAGTCTCTGACAATCAATGCACCCCTCAAAATCACAATGTAATCAATCTCAAAATTTAAAAATAAGCTCGATCTTTGACATGTTTGCATTTAGTTGTCAGGTAATTATCACTTAATTTTGAATTAAGTGAAAACTCACATCATGTGTTATCACCATCGAGCATCGTTTTCATGATCGATCATTGCATTGCATGTCCGAGTACCAGTACTCGAGTAGTGGTTCCCATGCCTAGTAAAAATTAACCACATTGACATTCACTACTTGGCTATTTGATTCTCATTCCAGCAGGGGGCAATATATTCTATATATTTACTCTACGAAGATCACTGCATTGCTATGAGAATCAATTTTAAACAAACTTTAAAGAAGTAAAATGACTTCTGCTGAAGACAATGGGCTTGGAAATTCTGAGTTTTGCGACTTGGATGTGTTGACGGTTTTGAGAAAGTAAATGATCACATTTTATGCACAATATCTGGTCTGTTTTTTGTCTCCAACAGGATTTCTCAGTCTATACCTTGTGTGAACATTTTATCACAGAAAGGAATATGACTGGCATCATTTCTAAATATGAAAAATAATGAGGTAGAGATGGTAATTATTAGCCTCTGGGCATACACCTGTGACATTAAATATGAGAATGGGGTGCCCAATCAGCTTCTTCAGGCCTGCCAAATACAATGGCACTACGTCTAAAAACTGCTCTGGGTATCAAATGACATTTGCCTGTAGGATTTCAGAAAAATCTTGGCAGATTCAATTTCTCTCTCTCTCTCTCTCTCTCTCTCTCAAACTAAATTTAAGGAATACAACAAAAAAACAACATTAAGTCATTGTGCAACATGACATCAGTTATTATGAAACCCTCTAGGAACCAACATCTCACTACGACTCTATTTGCATTGGCACTATGTTAGGAAACAACAGCACATTTGTTTCTCAACGCTTGCGTGATAGAAGTATTTTCTGTGTCTCTACTGTATCTAGGTTCAACATTTGAACTGAAGATTGCAAACGTCAGCAATGATGAATTCAAACAATCCTTCCTAAATTAAAACTTCCTGTTCCCCATCTGTCGCTCACTTCGACGTTGTGTCGAAGAAGCGACACTAGAGGTCTCTCTTGAGAGCCTTTTGCATCTCTGATCTATGAAAAAAGGCAAATGAGAAATTGTCAGACAGAATTTGTATGTCCCGTCCCCAGACATACAGGTATAAAGGGAGGGAAATGTATCCGTTTCATTCAGAAATTTTCAACAACCGGTTGTGTATGCAGCAAGCTGCGAGTCACACACTGTTCCTCCCATCTCTGAGCGATTGCTGTTGGATCTACGGCGCACATCAGCGGCTTTCCCGTTCTCTGCACGGTAGTGCAGCTTTGCCCCTGGGCACTTCAACAGCGCAGTTAAAAGAGTTATTTCTCTAAAAGAGTTATTTTCTCTAAAAGAGCATTATACACAGCTGGCATTGAACGTCCATTTCAGGACTCATCTTTATAAAGATGCCCTTCCGCCCCTGTGTAGTTCCTGGATGTGGTAGAGTTCTCTCTGCTCCTGATGGCCACAGGCACTGTCTCGTGTGTCTGGGCAGCGATCACACCGAGGCTGCGTTTGTGGATGGCTCATGTTCTCATTGCGAGAACATGAACATGGCAACGTTGCGGTCACGGCTTTCCTTCCTCAGGAGGAACGTCACTCCAGCCGCCCCCTGTGTCGCTCCTTCCTACGGGATTGAGGACGACCCAGCTGGCAATGGAGGCGATTTGGGGATGGCAGCGGACGCGGTTTCGCCGGGTACGTCCCCGCTAACCACCCGCCCTCTGACACGCTCATTGAGTTCCGTCAAGCCTGCCTATTCTCTTGAGCCCCCCCCGAGCTGGATGAGCTCACTGCTTCATCGGAGAGTTGTCCAGCGTCTGACACGGATGACTCGACTGGGCTGCCACCTTAGGGCCAGCACGCCCAGTCTGAGGCTTACGCCCAGAGGTCCGACATGCTTGCCCGGGCCACCGTTAGCGTAGGGCTGGACTGGATTAGCGTGGGGCTGAACTGGAACCCTCCGTCCTCCCCACAGCCTTCGCGTCTGGATGATTCGGGTCTGCGCGCCGCTCACAGCCCCCGGTTCCTTTCTTCCCGAAAGTGCATGATGAGCTGACGAGTTCGTGGAGAACACCCTTTTCCACCCATCACTGTGGCTCTCGCTCATCCGCTCTCACTACCCCCAGCAGCGGAGTGGCCCACGGGTACACGGCGGTCCCCCAGGTGGACAGAGTGGTTGCGATCCCCCTGTGCCCTGAGAATGCAGCCACCTAGCGGGGTCGCCCTGTGCTCCCCTCCAAGGCCTGTAGGATGAAGTCTTCATTGACCTCCAAAGCCTAAAGCACCACCGGACAGGCCACTTCTGCCCTGCATGCCATGGCCCTCCTGCAAGTCCACCAAGCCAAGGCTCTTAAAGATCTGCAGTTGGGTTCTCCTGATCCCGACGTGTTGCAGGAACTGCGCTCAGCGACCGACCACGCACTCAGGGCCACGAAGGTCACAGCATGGTCACTCGGGCAGGCGATGAACACACTCGTGGTTCAGGAATGACATCTATGGTTGAACATGGTTGAGATGCGTGAAGTGGACAAAACACGCTTCCTCGACGCACCCGTCTTCCAGTTCGGCCTTTTCTGCAACACTGTAGATGACTTTGCCCAGCAGTTCTCAGCGTTTAAAAAGCAGACGGAGGCCATATCTCACATCATGCCCAGCCGCACCTCCAGGGCGGGCCGTGCCCCGTCTACCCGCTGAGGGCGTCCCCTGCGGTGCCTAAGAAACACACAGCTCCACCTCAACACGGGCCCAGCTCTCAGACCCAGGAGGCGCACACCCCCTGTCTCACGAACCCCTTCGAGGACCCGGAAGGCTCCCAAGCGTTCCTGAGACAGACGAACCAGGGACTAAGATGTTTTCTCCAGAGCTGGTAAGCAGACCACTCTGTCCCCTGATGGAGGGCCGGGAGGAGAATTTTCAGTTAAGTTTACTTACTTCTCAATAAAAGAGCAATTCCCTTTGTCTCTGGGTCACCTGGCCTGCAAATGCCATTCTCACGGCACTCTGCAGCCACAACTCAACAGTCCCGGTACATTGGACGCAGACCTCTTGCCTCCAGCCCCACGACTGTTGTCCCCCTGATGAGTCTAGAGGACGCCTCCATAGGACCTCCTCCTCAGTCACTAACCTGCCCCCCGCTGGGTGTGCGGAGATTCGAGGTAAGTGCTTCAAGTCTTCTCTCAGCACCAGAGCCTCGGGACACGTTTTTGCCTCCCGACACCGCATTAGCTACTCCACACCACTGCGAAGCCCCACCTGGTACGTAAAAAATAATCATCCCCATAGAGCCCCTAGCACGGAGCTTGGATGCGTGGCTCTCGCTTCCCAATCCGTCAAGCTGGGGGAGTCCGCTTTACACAGTGAAGATGCCAAATCCCTGCGTGTCAAAATCCCGACTCTCTTACTCAAGAACGCGATAGAGCCTGTCCCTCCAACCGAGATGAAGAAGGGTTTCTACAGCCCTTACTTCATCGTACCCAAGAAAGTCGCCGGCTTATGACCGATCTTGAACTTGCGAGTTTTCAACCGGGCTTTGCACAAACTCCCGTTCAAAATGCTCATGCAAAGACACATTCTAACTTGCGTCCGGCATCTAGATTGGTTCGCAGCGGTAGACCTTAAGGACGCATACTTCCGCGTCTCAATATTGCCTCGACATCGACCCTTTCTACGGTTCGCGTTCGACGGCCAGGCTTATCAGTACAACGTCCTCCCCGTTGGCATGTCCATATCCCCTCGCGTCTTCACGAAGGTTGCCGAGGAAGTCCTTGTCTCGCTTCGGGAAGAAGGCATCCGCATTCTCAACTACCTCGACTACTGGCTCATTCTGGCCCACAACTGAGAGTTACTATGCGCCCACAGGTACCAGGTGCTCAGGCACCTCAGCCATTTAGGGCTTCAGGTCAACTGGGAAAAGAGCAAGCTCACCCCGGTTCAGAGCATCTCTTTTCTCAGCATGGAGTTAGACTCAGTCTCAATGTTAGCGTGCCTCACCAACGAGCGCACACAGTCAGTGCTGAAATGCCTCACCACATTCAGGCCGGGCACAGCGGTCCACTTAAATCATTTCCAGAGGCTTCTGGGGCACATTACATCCTCCACAGCGGTCGAGCTACTGACGTTGATGTATATGAGACCGCTTCAGCACTGGCTCCAGACTCGAGTCCCCTTGCAGCAGGTGTCCCGATGCGTCCTGGTCACCACAGATGCCTCCAAATTGGGTTGGGGCGCCTTGATTCGATCAGACAGCACCACCACGGTAGCGTACATAAATCGCCACGGTGGCGTACGCTCCCATCACATGTCATAGCTCGCCCGCCGTCTCCTCAAGTCGCTGCGTGCCACTCACATCCCAGGCAACCTCAACGTGGTAGCGGACATGCTATCATGACAACGCTTGCCCAGTGGAGAGTGGAGGCTTCAACCCCAGTCGGTCCAGCTGATTTGGGAATGGAAAGGCAAGGCCCAGGTAGATCTGTAAACCTCCCGAGAAACCTCCCACTGCCCGATCTGGTACGCCCGAATGGAGGCTGTCCTCAGGGCAAACGCGCTGGCACACAGCTGGCCCGCAGGGTTGCGCAAGTACGCATTCCCCCCAGTGAGCCTACTTGCACAGGTACTGTGCAAGGTCAGGGAGGAGCGGCTCCTTATTGGCCCACTTGGACTTGGTTCTCGGATCTTGTACTCCTCACGACAGCCCCTCCCTGGCAAATCCCCCTGAGGAAGGACCTTCTTTCACGCTCTCGCATCCGCACCCAGACCTCTGGAACCTCCACGTCTGGCCCCTGGATGGGATGCGGAAGATCTAGCTGATCTACCACCTGCTGTCGTAGACAAGATCAACCAAGCCAGAGCCCCTTCTACCTGGCAACTTTACGCCCTGAAGTGGTGCTTGTTCACAAATTGGTGTTCTTCCCGGGCTGAAGACCCACAGAGGTGCGCAGTTAAGTCAGTGCTTTCATACCTGCAGAAGAGGTTGGAGGGGAGGCTGTCCCCCTCCACCTTGAAGGTGTATGTAGCAGCTATTGCAGCCCACAACGACACAGTAGACGGCAAGTCTTTGGGTAAGCACGACTTAGTTATCAGGTTCCTAAGAGGCGCCCGGAGGATAAAATCCTCCCGGCCGAGCCTGTTCCCCTCCTGGGATCTCTCAGTGGTCCTCTCGGGCCTTCAGAGACCCCCCTTCGAGCTGCTAGAATCGGTCGGACTCAGGGCCCTCTCCTTGAATACGGCCCTTCTGATCGCGCTCGCTTCCATCAAAAGGGTCGGGGACCTGCAAGCGTTCTCTGTCAGCGACACCTGCCTGGAGTTCGGTCCGGCACACACTCACATGATCCTAAGACCGCGACCGGGCTATGTGCCCAAGGTTCCCACCACTCCCTTCAGGGACCAGGTAGTGAACCTGCAAGTGCTGCCCCGAGAGGATGCAGGCCCAGCCCCTTCGTTGCTGTGTCCGATACGTGCTTTGCATATCTACTTGGACCGCATGCAAAGCTTTCTGAGAAGCTCTTTGTCTGCTTTGCTGGACAGCGGAAAGGGAACGCTGTCTCCAAACAGAGGCTTTCCCACTGGGTAGTGGACGCCATTACGTTGGCCTATCGCACCCAAGCCGTGCCCCCCCTCCTTGCGGGTCCGTGCATACTCGATGCACAAAGAAGTGTTGCGTCCTCATGGGCACTGGCCAGGGGCACCTCCCTAGCAGACATATGCAGAGCAGCGGGTTGGGCAGCACCCAATACCTTTGCGATATTTTACAGTCTCAGGGTTGAGTCGGTTTCCACCTGTGTTTTCTCAGGTCCGAGCCGGTAGAACTCAGTACATGCTGACAAACTGACCGGGTGGACCGCTTGCACATAGCGCCCTTTCGCTCCGCTGAGGTAATACCGAGCACCTTTTCACCAGGAGATCCCACAAACTCGGCTCCTTGGATGACTCCTCCCTAGCCCTCTTGTCCGTGAATTCAGCGGAGGAATTCGCCGACCAAGACCAATGCGGGTACTCAATTTACCCTGTACTGGAATAGGTCCTCCACAGGACGGGCTCCCATGTGGACTTTTCCCCCGTGCGTATTTTCCGTGGTACGGTCCCCATGCAAGTGGACCCGCGTCTCACTTGGGCAGTCATCACGGACACCCGGTTGCCGTGTTTGTAGCAACTCCTCCCTCCCCATGAGGTAGGATCTACCACCGCGCCATTTTCCACATGTGACCTAAAAGCCCATGTAATGTATTTCACCACTCTTTACCTCCCCCAGTCTGGGCAGGTGTGGTCTCCGCAGGGTCTTTCCCCCCTGAAAGAATAGGAAAACTGGGAAAGATCGCCTTCCCCGAGTGCTTATGATAGCGTTAAGATGGCCCCAGCTGCTTTAACTCTATGAAAGAAACAGAGAGAGAAAAGGTGCGGCTGGCGCGGCCCGGCTCCCATGCTTGGCACGTCACCTTGTTCCCCCCTGTCGGGGGGGTAAAGAACCAGAAGGCTTTGACTATTTTATGGGGCGTTGGTGAAGGGTGCGTGCAGCCTGGCACAGTTGGTCGCTTTGGCATGTAAAATAACTGCCCGCTCCTGTGTCAGCAGTACACGTACATGGCTCAACGCATGGCGTGATTTAAATTGGACCCCTAGTGTCGCTTCTTCGACACAACGTCGAAGTGAGCGACAGACGGGGAACGTCTAGGTTACGGATGTAACCTCCATTCCCTGATGGAGGAAACGAGACGTTGTGTCCTCCCGGCCGAACCTCATAGTCGGCTCCTCATAAAAATTCCCTCCCTTTATACCCGTATGTCCGGGGGCGGGACATGCAAATTCTGTCTGCCAATTTCTCATTGGCCTTTTCTCATAGATCAGAGATGCAAAAGGTTCTCAAGAGAGACCCCTAGTGTCACTTCTTTGACACAACGTCTCGTTCCCTCCATCAGGGAACGGAGGTTACGTAACCTAGACGTTTTCTTCAATGTTATAGTGTTGTGGAAAGGAGTATGTCAGACATGTTAAAGATAAAGAAAGACATTCTGGTCTGACCACATTCTACTGCTTTGGTAAGACCAGGCAAGCTGGAGTAACTCAGTAACATTCCTATATTAATGGGTTTTGTTCTCCCTGCTTCAGTCCATTCATAAGAACCACAAACAAAGAAGGCGTTGGTGATCTGTTGTGCGAATGAGCTCACATGTGAAGGATAGAGTCAAATGTTCTTTCATTTAATGCTACATTATTCTAATTCAAGCCAAAAACTTCTCGATCCCTGTCCACATACATAAAGCTGTTATCGGAGCTGTAGCTGTCCACATCTCTCTCATGTAAATGTGTATTAAACATCAAATATTTCATAATTGTGTTGTGTGACAATACATTTTAGCTTTCAATCTGTACAAGCTATTAACTTCTCATGTCATGTTAGTACATTCTTTCAATTTTGACTAAAGAATTAACAATTTGAACAACCTTTACAATCTGAAGAATTTAGAATTCACAAGGATCCCAAACCTAAATAAATGTGTTCCTCTGTGTACAAAAAATATCGGAAGTTGCTTACTTCCAACATAGTAGTTATTTTATGATAGTTATAATACACTAGTTCCTGGACCTAGAAGAAATTCTTGTTTGATGATTTTGGAGCAGAACATAATTAGTTTCAGTCATTCACGTGCAGAATTAACCCTTCATTTTTTATTCTAGAATCAAATCAGGAATCACAGATAAATAGAATAAGCTGTGATGCCTGGAACATTTTTATCTGATTGTCAAAACTTCTCAATAAGAATGTTGTTATACAAGATTATCAGCATACTGTTGTGCTTAGCTTACACCTGGAACACTATGGACAAAATAAAATTATTTGACAAAGTTCAGCAATTAAACTTGCCACCCACTTGAGTACTAAATGTGGAAATCGTAATAACTTTTTATTCTTTTTTATGTTAGCAGTTGACATCTACAAGCCACCAAACTACAGTAGACTAACAACAAGGTACCACTTGCCACAGTATGCTAGTGGTAGCAAACGTCAATGTAGCACTAGGTTCAGTGCGAGAATGGGGGAACAATATTAGATCAATACAGTGCATCCGGAAAGTATTCACAGCGCTTCACTTTTTCCACATTTTGTTATGTTACAGCCTTATTCCAAAATGGATTAAATTCATTATTTTCCTCAAAATTCTACATACAATACTCCATAACGACAACATAACAGAAGTTTATTTGAAAACTTTGCAAATTTATTAAAAATAAAAAATGAAAAAAATCACAAGTACATAAGTATTCACAGCCTTTGCCATGACACTCAAAATTGAGATCAGGTGCATCCTGTTTCCACTGATCATCCTTGAGATGTTTCTACAACTTGACTGGAGTCCACCTGAGCCATGAATTCCAAGGAATTGTCTGTAGACCTCCGAGACAAGATTGTATAGAGGCACAGATCTGGGGAAGGGTACAGAAAAATTTCTGCAGCATTGAAGGTCCCAATGAGCACAATGGCCTCCATCATCCATAAATGGAAGAAGTTTGGAACCACCAGGACTCTTCCAAGACTCTTCCGCCTGGCCAATCTGAGCGATCGGGGGAGAAGGGCCTTAGTCAGGGAGGTGACCAAGAACCCGATGGTCACTCTGACAGAGCTCCAGCTTTTCTCCATGGAGAGAGGAGAACCTTCCAGAAGAACAACCATCTCTGCAGCACTCCACCAATCAGGCCTAAATGGTAGAGTGGCCAGACGGAAGCAACTCCTCAGTAAAAGGCACATGACATGCCGCCTGGAGTTTGCCAAAAGGCACCTGAAGGACTCTGACCAAGAGAAACTAAATTCTCTGGTCTGATGAAACAAAGATTGAACTCTTTGGCCTGAATGGCAAGCATCATGTCTGGAGGAAACCAGGCACCGCTCAATACCATCCCTACAGTGAAGCATGGTGGTGGCAGCATCATGCTCTGGGGATGTTTTTCAGCGGCAGGAACTGGGAGACTAGTCAGGATCGAGGGAAAGATGAATGTACTAAGCAACAAGAAATAATAAAAAAACTGTCCAAAATTGTAAAGAGACATTGAATGTCTCATAATTTCTTTTAATTAAATGCTACCTAGCCATTTAAGAATATCAAAGAGCCCAGTTATTGGACAAATTTAAATTCACCAAAAAAATGCTTAGACCTAAACATAAACGAGTAATTTTATTACTTTCTGCTATCAAAGCAACTGCAAGTTCCCCTTCTGTCGCTCTCTCCACGTTGTGTCGGAGAAGCGACACTAGGGGTCTCTCTTGAGCGCCGATATTCACCTCTGACCTATTGAAAAGGGCCAATGAGAGTTGGCAGTCAGTATTTTCATACCCCACCCCCGCATACGGGTATTTAAGCGGGGCAAATACGGAAGTTTAGTCAGAAAATTTCTTCGGAGCCGATGGTCTGTTTGCAGTCTGCTGCGAGAATACACACCCTGAACGTTCCTGTATCTCTGACGATCTGCTTGCTGTTGGATTTGACGGCTACAACAGCGGCTTTCTCTGTACTTTGCACGGCGTGCATTGTTGCCCCTGAGCGCTTCGACAGCGCAGACACACACACACACACTGTGTATTAAAAGAGTGATTTCCTTTAAAACAGCAAATTTCTCTAAAAGAGCAAACACAGCGGCGTTGAACGTCCTTTTAAGGACGCGTCTTTTTCAAGATGCCTTTCCGCCCCTGTGTCGTTCCTGGATGCGGTAGAAGTCTCTCCGCTTCAGAAGGCCACAGGCGCTGTCTCGTGTGTTTGGGCCGCGATCACACTGAGGCGGCGTTTGTGGATGGTTCATGTTCTCACTGCGAGAACATGACCATGACCACGTTGCGGTCGCGGCTTGCTTTCAATAGAAAGCAAGCCACCCCAGCCGCACCCCGCATTGCTTCTTCTTCCCACGGGATTGAGGACGATGCGGTTGGCGCTGGGGGCGATTTGTGGGCGGCAGCGGGTGCGACCCTCGACGGCGGAGAGCGCCACGGATACGAGGTGATTCCCCAGGTTGATAGGGCAGTTGCGCACCATCTATGCCCCGGTACCCCTACCTCCTGGCGTGGTCGCCCCGTACTCCCATCCAAGCCCTGTAGGACAACATCCTCGCTCAACGCGAGAGCCTACAGTGCGGCTGGATGCGCTGCCTCCGCCCTGCATGCGATGGCCCTCCTGCAAGTCCACCAGGCCAAAGCTCTCAGAAGCATGCACGGGGGTGGACCTGATCCTGATGTGCTGCAGGAACTGCGCTCAGCGACCGACCTCGCCCTGAGAGCGACGAAGGCCACAGCGCAGGCACTCGGAGAGACGATGGCCACCCTAGTGGTCCAGGAACGCCATCTTTGGCTCAATCTGGTCGAGATGCGTGAGGCCAACAAGAACCGCTTTCTGGACGCACCTGTCTCCCAGATTGGCCTTTTCGGCGACACTGTCGAGGATTTCGCCCAACAGTTCTCCGCGGTGAAGAAGCAGGACTCCAGAGACCCCCCTTCGAGCCGCTTGAATCAATTGGACTCAGGGCCCTCTCTCTTAAGACAGCCCTGCTGATCGCGCTCGCCTCTATCAAGAGGGTCGGGGACTCTATCAGAGGGTCGTTCTCTGTCAGCGACACTTGCCTGGAGTTCGGTCCGGCAGATACGTCTGTGATCCTAAGACCGCGACCGGGCTATGTGCCCAAGGTTCCTACCACACCATTCCAAGATCAGGTAGTGAACCTGCAAGCGCTGCCCTGGGAGGAGGCAGACCCAGCCCTTTCGTTGCTATGTCCAGTGCGCACCCTGCGCATTTACCTGGACCGCACACAGAGCACCAGACGCTCTGAGCAGCTCTTTGTCTGCTTTGGGGGACGGCAGAAAGGGAATGCCATCTCCAAACAGAGGCTCGCCCACTGGGTTGTCGACACCATCACACTGGCTTATCACACCCAGGCCGTGCCCCTACCCTTGCGGGTCCGAGCTCACTCAACAAGGGGTGTTGCATCCTCGTGGGCACTGGCCAAGGGCACCTCCCTAGCAGACATCTGTAGAGCCGCGGGTTGGGCAACATCCAACACCTTCGCAAGGTTTTACAACCTCCGCGTTGAGTCGGTTGCATCTCGTGTTTTGTCAGGTCCGAGCCCGTAGAACTCGGTAACACGTAGACCGACCGGCCGGGTGGATCACTTGCGCCCAGCGCCCTTTTCCTGACGTAAAGGTTAAGTAGTGCGTCTTTTTTCCCAGGGCGCCCCACTCCGAGTCGGGACCCTGGTCGATTCCTCCCCAGCCCTCCGGGTCCGCGGTTCAGCGGAGGAACTCGCCGACCCAAGCCACTGCGGGTACCCTGATGGCTACCCTGTACTGGTATAGGTGCTCCACAGGTAAGGCCTCCTGCTCGGACTCCCCCTGTGTGTATTTCCATGGTTCTGTCCCCTTACGAGCGGACCCCCGTGTCTCCCTTAGGCAGTTACAGCTGGCCTGGTCGCCGTGCTGTAGCAACTCCCCCCTTTCGAGGCTGGATCTACCACCGCACCATACTTTCCACATGAGCCCTAAGACGGCCGTGTGACGTGTCTACCACTTTTCCTCCCCAAGAAAAAGGGCAGGTGTGGTCTCCGCAGGGTCTGGGTAAGACCCCCTTCCCTATATGCGTGTAAGGGCCCCGGCCGTGATTGCTCTATGTGAGAAACATAGAGAGAAAAGAGGCCCAGCCAGGCTGGCCCGTTCCCATGTTGGCAAACATCGCCTTGTTCCCCTCTCAGGGTAACTAGAAGGATCCCAATGTTCGTATGGGGCATTGGGGAAGGGTACGTGCAGCCAGGTACAGACGATGCGTGGCACTGGATGAATCCCTGCCCGTCTCTGTATCGGCAGTTCACGTACACGGTTCAGCACATGGCAAGATTGGAATGGGTCCCCTAGTGTCGCTTCTCCGACACAACGTGGAGAGAGCGACAGAAGGGGAACGTTTGGTTACATATGTAACCTCCGTTCCCCGAGGGAGGGACCGACAAGTTGTGTCTTTCTTATGCCATGTCGCTGAACCGAGCCACTGTTGTGGCCGGACCATTTCCGGCTCCTCAGAAAAATCCTGACTAAACTTCCGTATTTGCCCCGCTTAAATACACGTATGCGGGGCCGGGGTATGCAAATACTGACTGCCAACTCTCATTGGCCCTTTTCAATAGGTCAGAGGTGAATATCGGCGCTCAAGAGAGACCCCTAGTGTCGCTTCTCCGACACAACGTGTCGTTCCCTCCCTCGGGGAACGGAGGTTACATACGTAACCAAACGCTTTTTCTCTCTCTTCCAGATACATGTTTTCAATGTTTATTGTGCCCACCCCCCTGCTTTTTTATGTGGAAAACTCGTAAAATTCCCCCTCTGTGACGCTTTCTGCAAATCTTGTCATGTGGTGGGTGATGCGGAGCTTGACACTTGGTTCAGCCTCCAGAACCAAATTAAAACTGCCACGAGAAGTTGTCTGTCTGAGGAAAAGACGCAAAAAAGAATGACAATTGCCTCAGCATCAGTCTCTCTTGATGCGTTTGATTACGCACAGGCGAACACCCAGTTTAAGTCAATGCGGACCAGGAGGAAGGTTTAGTTGCTGATTGAGTTCTGTTCAGTAAATTTTTTATGTGTTTTGTTCATATTTTAATCGTATTTGTTTTTTGTAATATTGCATTGTTCATATGTCGTGTTTTATTGGCCTCTGTTGTCACTGTGGGGAAAAAAACATTAATTTGCTTTGTGTGGTGTCTCTGTTGTTCATCTGTTCTCTTCATCAATAAAAAAATAAATGCACAATCTGCTATATGCTCATCCTGTAAATTCATGATTAAAAATGAAAATGTGAATGAAAATAAAAGCAATTAAATGTCTTATTATCATTAAAATATAAAAATAAAAATGGCTGGTAATAATAGATTATGACTGAATTTTTACGACCCTGTCTGTCAAAATGACAGATGATTAGAAAGTCTAATGCAAGCACTGTATGTAAAATATTACAAGTAAACATGCTACTAAGACAGACAGAGAACATGGACAAGTTCTTGAAAGGAGAAATATTAATAATGGTTAGCCTATGTGGGATATTGTTGTGTTGTAGAATTGTTTTGTCGTACATAGTGTGCCGTGGCACACATTTTTGGGGGAAACATTGGCCTAGATTACCTTAAAATGCCACTGAGTAAATTACACCACCCAGTGTTACAATAGTTCAATCATCTGTATTAGAAAGTGTTTCAGAAGCCAATACCTGAGCGGTCTCTGACAACCAGGTTCCTGCCTTCAATTAGCTTGATAGTGAGGAGATAATGGACCTTCTGCAGTGCTAGAGAAATCTGACTGTCATTTAATCCTCCTGAGATGATCTGAAAAGTACAGTGTAATGACTTTAGTTTGTACATGTGTTTGAGGGACTGTGTGAACACTGTATAATGATATACAGTTTGTGAATTAAACAGAACAACAGAAAAGGGGGAGAGAGACAAAATTCTAGAAAGCAAGAGACAGGGAAGGTGAAAAGACTGGGGTAAAGATGGATGGATATTATTCAAGAGTATAGTTATAGTGGAGAAACTACTGTACATGATGGAAATAATAACATAAAAGTGTATCAATCTTTAGACAGAATTGACAAATCCATTTCCCCACATCAAGACAACATATATATATATATATATATATATATATATATATATATATATATATATATATATTAAATATCGTTTTATTTTTTTGTCTTTATATTTATAATACTGTACTCACGTTCTGTTCTTGTTCTGGAAGGGAAAGGGTATCAAAGTCACTGGTTTCATTAGGAATGTCCTGAAGGGAGAGATTAAGATGTCTTGAATAAGAAAGTTTTAAATCACTCTGTCCGCACTATAGTGTGCCTGCTTTTGAGTATAGCAGAGGCAAAGTAATGTTTACAATTTTTCAGTCATGCATTAATATTGATGGTCTGAAGGCATTTTTGATGCCTAATAATAGAATATACAAATCACCCTAATCTGCATCATTATCTGCATCAACATTTTATCCCAAATCCACTTCTTGGAGATCAAAATCATAATTTTAATCATTAATAATTTGTGTCCAATGTAACAGATAATGATACGCTATTAAATAAAAACATTTGGCACCATGCCATATTCAAAGAAAACTGATTGACTATGTGGTATTTTTGACTACAGAATGAATATTGAACTTTGTGATTACTTACCTCTTCCATGTCTTCAGCCGACCCGATAATGAACATTTCCGATGGAAATGTCTCTTGGTCAGTATGCCAGATCTGCTCCTCAGAAGTAGTGCTGAGTGACTCTGTGGAGGCCAATGCTGAGATTTCACTCTCTGAGGCATGGGCAGTAGGTGTTTGTCTTCCTGCATTGGCTCTACAAAGGGCTGCAACTAGTTTGGGATCTTTTGGTTTCAGAGCAGGTGATGCTCTCTCTGCTGATACAGAGGCCCAGTTTGTAGGTATGGGAGCTGCATCTAAATCCTCTACGTACCATGTGGTGTTTCTTGGACGGTCTGAGATTTTATCTGCTGTGGTCTCTACTGAAACTGGAAAGTCTGCAGGCATTGATCTCTCTGATGGTGCTGGGCTGTTTGAATATGGTATGTCAGTGGCCGTAAACTGATCAGAAAAGACACTCATGTCATCCATATCATCAGTAACTATCAAGTTTTCAAAGAAGATGGTGCCTTGATCAGGTGTCCTGGAATTATCCTCCAAATCTGGCATATTGTGTGGAATAAACCTGAAGTCTGGTACCGACACACTCCTCCTGTATTTCAGAGGAGTCTTCTTCTTCCCTAGACCCAACTTCCCTATCTTCAGCTTGGGCCATACTCTCTTCTTGTGTTCCATTGTGATAGTAGAAAATCCTAAACTTCAGCTGAATTTAAAACAACTGCCAAACAAAAGGCAAACAAACTGTGTTAAACAGTGAACATTTGCAAAAACTTTCTGACCTACATAACAGTTAGGAGACATTTTTGACCAATTACTTCAATCTGAGAAGCAGTGTAAATGTGTGCTCTGAAAATGATTAAATATTATGAATGATTTGGAATGTTTTGATTCAGTTATTTTGGTATATTTCATGATTAATGTTTACATAAGGTTAACTGATTATTAAATACATTCATTGATTTTAAACATCTGTTCCCTATCAAAAGCTACACTTTGATGCTGCGCTGATTTAGCGCTTTAGGAGTGACCGGCGGTGAATATGTGTGCAAAACGTCAATGAAATTGACTAGAATTTATAGCCTCTGCTGGTGACATCATCAGGATGCACCTGTAGCAGGGCTATAAATAGATGTGTCACATCTTACAGTTACAAAACCTCTTTTGTTGAAGCCACTATTTTTTCTTTGATAACTGTGCTTTTAGATACAGCTATGCAACTTCTTTTGACCTTCAACAGATTTATAACCTGACATTCTGTGGTCATTTTTCATTATGTCAATTTGATGTCTGAAGAATTATACACAGTCTAGGTCTTTAAGCAGAAAATAAGTTTTAAAAACACAACTCATGTTCATGTGTATGTTTTTCTGACACTAATTATCACTGGTTTTAACACTTATGTTACCAGGCACAAAAGATATACATAGCCTTTAAAACAGTCATCCTAGCATTTTGCGTCACTTGTTAAGGTTTCTACACACTGATCTTGAAATGATACCCACTTTTCAGCAAAGAAACAAATGTTATGTACACATATGTAATGCCATATGTTGGACTAAGAGAGAAAACCATATTTAGCCATCTTACTGGATCCCTTTTAGTCCTATAAAATTCAGCAGTTCTTTTTGAGCATATGGTATCTCTGTTGTTCTTGTTTAATTTCTCTTGAAAAAAGAAATGGCGCAAAACAGGTCTCTTTTTTGTGTGATGCTTGTTTGATGTAATAAAGGTGTGCATAGTAATGATTTAGACAAAATGTGTATTACATTTTAGGAGCCATTTAAGCAAAAACACAGATCATTTCAAAGGGTTTACACTTTTGAAATGTAACAGCGCATGCATTGAATACAACGGCACACATCGACTGCAGAGTAAGCAGGAAAAATGCTGGCTACATTTTCACATTTTAGACCACATGTTTGTCTTTGTGGTGGAACTGTGATATTGCTCAAAAACGCTAGTGAATTTATTCTGGTATTGCAGCAACAGACTTCTGTTGTGCCATGCAATATAGCCAACATTTTACTGCATCATGTCTATTCAAACTTCATTAAACCACCACAACAAAAATGCTACTGTTTAAAACACAAGGTGCATTTTTCAAGGAGGTGTGTTGGACTGGTTCCTGGTTTTGTCATTTTTGGCAGCTCAAAGCATTAGTGGTTAGATCTGATGAGACAACATGTTTACTAATTTCCTCATACTTCAAAAGTAAATATTTTCATATTAACCCATATACAAGTAAATCGTAATTTATGTTTGAGATAATTTAGTGTATTACTTCCTATCAATAATTTCAACCAGTTATTACTTTTTTTTTTCTTCATTACAAATGTATTTTCAAATGCAAGAATTCCAACTCAAAATTAAAAACAAATATTATTGGTAATATTGGTAAAATGTTATTATGAATTAAAACTGAGAGAGAAATATGTCAGGTGCATGAGAGAGCGAGAGAGAGAGAGAGAGAGAGAGAGAGAATTTGAATTTTTACAAACTTTTATTACAAACAAATTCAGAGTACACTTAAATTACAAAAAAACAAAAAATAAAATAATAAAATAAATAAATTTAAGCACAAAAACAAATCATAAGCGTGTGAAAACCAAATTACCTTCAAATACAGAACACAAAGCCTCATTGTGACACCAAATATTTTCAAAAGTGAGAAGATCGTCCACATGTTTGTAGTAGTTAAAATCAATCAGAACTCTTGCTTGTAACAGATGTAAAAACACAGTAGCTACATTCTGCTCTACATTCCGCTCAACTTTCTTCTTTCTACTTAAATAAATGGCCAGTTTCGCTTGGCCTAAAACAAAGTTGAGCAACTGGCATACATTTCTCCTTTTCATCACATATTTAAAACCAAAAATAAATAAAACAGTAGAAAACATTTCGTTACAACTCTGAAAAATATTTTGTAAAGACAAAAATAAAGGCACTAATCTGACACAGTTCACAAAAGCATGAAAGATGGTTTCTCTCTCAGTGCAGAAAGGACAAGCATCACCAACCTCAGGGTTTAAAACTGAAATAAAAGCATTGACAGCAACAGCGCCATGAAGGATTCGCCATTGCAGATCACATGTTTTTTTGTGTAACGGTGGTTTATAAAGTGCTCTCCACTCAGGTTTACTGTCATCACACAATTTAAAAAAGTCACGCCATGGAGTATCAACTTTCTTATTTAACATCCTTTTGTTGAAATTTAAAACACAATATTTGTACAAAACTTTTCCAGTGCTTAAAAGAAGTCTCTACACAAGGATTCAACAGTTTTTAAAAAACCCAGAGAATTCCTCCAGGTTCAGAGAAAGCAGCAAGCAAGGGAAAGAGTCCTCAGGGTTTGGAGTGCAGACATCATTGCTATAGTCCATCAGTAAAGCTCTTTCTGAGTCTTTCAGAGCCGTCTGCCATTTCATTAAAAGCTGTGCTACTACACGGGTTGATCTGATGCCTAAACGTTCAGCCGTTACCGCCTCATTCTGGAAATCAGCTCCTGATATTTCCAGTAGTCGGCCCAGAGTAGTGATCTTACTGCCAATAAGTGTCTTGTTCAGTCCGGGAACAGACCATCGGCAGACACATCCAGTCGTGCACCACTGAACCAACGGCTCCTCCAGAAGCCAATGAAGAGACTCTGAACTCTCCACCTTCTCAACAATAAAAAGACTCCAAACCTTAAAAATGTTCTTATAAAAGACTGGAAGACCAGAAGTGTTCAATTTTACAGGGTCCATTAAAAACAGAGTTTTGTCCAGTCCCAGACTCTCAAGATGATTTAAAATCACATAAGCAACTGCACACCATTTAAAATCAACTGAACCCATTAAAAGTCTTTGTACAAACTGCAACCTAAAAGTTGCTACTCTGCTTTGTAGATGTATTAAACCTTGTCCGCCCTCCTCCTTAGGCAAGAAGAGCACACTCTGTGGGACCCAATGTAGCTTATCCCAAAAGAAATCCACTAAAATCGCCTGGACTTTGGCTAGCAGATGTGCGGGAGGGTCAACACATGCCAGCCTGTGCCATAAAGAGGAAGCAATTAGGTTATTTATGATTAAAATGCGTCCTCTGAATGACATCGTGCTGAATGCGTCCTCACAATGCGTCCTCACAATGACATCGTGCACCGAGCGGACAGAGCGAAAGACCTCTCTGGTAAAAGCAGAGGTGGTGGTGTATGTTTTATGATCAACAAATCATGGTGTGATCAGAGGAACGTACATTTCATCAAGTCTTTTTGCTCTCCTGATCTGGAATATCTCATGCTTCTGTGTCGACCATTCTGGCTGCCGAGGGAATTCACAGCGGTTATCATCACAGCTGTGTACATCCCCCCGCAAGCCGACACAGACCGGGCACTCAGGGAACTGTATGGGTGTATAAGTGAGCAGGAAACCGCAGCACCCTGAGGCTGCGTTCATTGTTGCCGGGACTTTAACAAAGCCAACTTCAAAGCAATCGCCCCAAAATACCACCAACACATAAAGTTCAACACACGAGGGACCGGGTTTTGGATCATTGTTACTCTCCCTTCCGGAAGGCTACAAATCCCTCCCCGCCCCCATTTGGCAATCGGACCATTCTTCCGTTCTGCTTCTGCCCGCTTACAGGCAGAAACTGAAACAGGAAGCACCCACCCTCAGAACGATCCAGTGCTGGTCGGACCAATCAGACTCTGCGCTACAAGACTGTTTTGATCACGCGGACTGGGAGATGTTCCGTCCGCCTCTGATGACGACATCGAGGTTTACGCTGACAGCGTAACGTGTTTCATCAGGAAGTGCGTAGAGGACGTTGTTCCGACCAAAACTATACGGATATACCCCAACCAGAAACCATGGGTTAACGGCGATGTTCGCGCGGCACTCACTGCGCGGACCTCCGCTTTAATTCTCCTAACACGGAGGAGCGTAAACAAGCCAGTTATGCCCTCCGTAACACTATCAGTGCAGCTAAACGCCAGTACAGGCACAAGCTTGAAGGCCAGTTCAACACCACTGACTCTAGAAGTATGTGGCAGGGAATTAACACAATCACGGACTACAAGCGGAATAAAGTCTCCGCCATGAACACCGCTGCATCTCTCCCGGATCTAACTTAATACATTTTATGCTCGCTTTGAGGACAGTAACACCGCCTCGCGGAGAGAGCACTCGCTGCTGACGCTACAGAGGTTGATTCACTCTCCGCCTCTGTTGTGGATGTAACCCGATCATTCCGACGGGTGAACATCCGTAAAGCCGCGGGTCCAGACGGCATTCCGGCCGCGTCATCAGAGCGTGCGCGAATCAACTGGCTGGTGTTTTACGGACATTTTCAATCTGTCCCTCTCCCTGTCTGTAGTCCCCACATGCTTCAAAACATCAACCATTGTGCCTGTACCGAAGCAAGCTATAATCACATGCTTAAATGACTGGCGTCCTGTTGCTCTGACCCCCATCATCAGCAAATGCTTCGAGAGGTTAATCAGAGATCACATCTGCTCTGTTCTGCCCCCTCTTGGACCCATTGCAGTTTGCCTACCGCAACAACCGCTCCACTGATGATGCCATTGCATCTACAATACACACTGCTCTCTCCCACCTGGAAAAAGGAACACATATGTGAGAATGCTGTTTGTAGACTACAGCTCAGCATTCAACACCATAGTGCCCTCCAAGCTTGATGAGAAACTCCGGCTCTGGGCTTAAACAGCTCGCTGTGCAGCTGGATCCTGGATTTCCTGTCAGGCAGACGCCAGGTGGTTAGAATGGGCAGCAACACCTCCTCATCACTGACCCTCAACACTGGAGCCTCGCAGGGCTGTGTTCTCAGCCCACTCCTGTATTCCCTGTACACACATGACTGTGTGGCAACACATAGCTCCAATGCCATCATTAAGTTTGCTGACGATACGACGGTGGTAGGTCTGATCACTGACAATGATGAAAGAGCCTACAGAGAGGAGGTGCACACTCTGACACGCTGGTGTCAGGAGCACAACCTCTCCCTCAACGCCAGTAAAACCAAGGAGCTTGTTGTGGACTTCAGGAAGAAAGACGGAGAACACAGCCCCATCACCATCAATGGAGCACCGTGGAGAGAGTCAGCAGCTTCAAGTTCCTCGGTGTCCACATTACTGAGGAACTCACATGGTCCGGCCCACACTGAGGCCGCTGTGAAGAAGGCTCACCAGCGCTCTTCTTCCTGAGACGGCTGAGGAAGTTTGGAATGAACCACCACATCCTCACACGGTTCTACACCAGCACTGTAGAGAGCATCCTGACTGGCTGCATCACCGCCTGGTACGGCAATAGCACCGCAGTACAACTGCAAAGCCCTGCAAAGGGTGGTGCGAACTGCCAGGAACATCATCGGAGGTGAGCTTCCTCCTCCAGGACATATACACCAGGCGTGTGTGAAAAAAGCTCGGAGGATCATCAGAGACTCCAGTCACCCAAGTCATGGGCTGTTCTCACTGCTACCATCAGGCAGGCGGTATCGCAGCATCAGGACCCGCACCAGCCGACTACATGATAGCTTTTTCCCCAAGCAATCAGACTGTTGAACTCTTGATCTATCAGGATCAATAATTAGCACTGCACTTTATTAATCTATAATCTCACACTGGACTGTCAACATATTCTCCTCAATACAACTGCTATATATATATATATACACATATATATTTCATATACTCCCACTTATTGTATTGTATTGTATATTCTGTTCTATATTCTGCATTGTATATAATTATTGTGTTGTGTAAGTATGTGTACATCTGATTTGTAAATTGTTTTGTGTAAGTATGTGTACATTTGATATGTAAATTGTTTTGTGTAAGTATGTTGTTTATTGTAATTGGTATATGTCTCGTCACTGTCATGACTGCTATGTTGCTCGGAACTGCACACAAGAATTTCACCTACTGTTGCACTTGTGTACATGGTAGTGTGACAATAAAGTGATTTGATTTGATTTGATTTGATCTTCGGTGTTAAACATCTCCATCTGTCCAGACGACCTTTGACTTTATCAATGACTCCTTCCCAATTTTTTTGAACTATCTGATCGTCAACCAGATACACACCTAAATATTTAAAACCGGATTTCTCCCACACTAAACCTTGGGGAAGTTCTGGTTTCCCACCTGTCCATTTACCTAAAAGCAAGGTTTCACTTTTATTCCAGTTTACACTTGCAGAGGATAAACTTTTAAAATCTTTAAGTAAACTTGTTAAAACCTTTATGTCACTTTGCTTGCTAATCATGACTATGACATCATCTGCAGTATGCTGACAGTACAAGATTGCTTTCACAGTTCGGCAAGTGTAAACCTTGGATTTTACCCCTTATCTGCTGTAAGAGTGGCTCAATTGCTAAGGAGTAGAGCATACCAGACAAAGAGCACCCCTGCCTGATACCTCTGAGAGCTTTAAAAGGAGCACATAAACCACCGTTCACTTTTAAAATACTCTCAACGCCACTATAAAGAACTTTAATAAGGTTAATAAAATTTTGACTAAAACCAAAGGCCTCTAAAACTCTCCACAAATAACAATGTTCAACCCGGTCAAAAGCTTTCTCTTGATCTAAAGAGATAAAACCACAGTCTAAATTCAGCATCTTGGAGACTTCTAAAACATCACGAATCAAAGAAATATTATCAAATATAGACCTACCAGGAACACAGAAGGTCTGGTCAGGATGAATGACACCATCCATCACTCCTGCCAAACTGTTAGCCAGGGTTTTTGAGAGCAGCTTGTAATCGGTGCAGAGTAGTGAAACGGGCCGCCAGCACTTGATGTCAGTGAGGTCACCTTTTTTGGGCAAGAGGGTTAAAACTGCTCTGCGGCAGCTCTGTGGCAGCTGGCCATCAGCCAAGCTCTCGTTTAACACCTCGAGCAAGTCCTCACTTATTTCTGACCAGAACGACTTATAAAAGTCAACTGGTAGACCGTCGATGCCTGACACCTTCCCGGACTCCATTCCTTGGAGGGCCTTATGCAGTTCCCCCATACTCAAAGCACCAGAGATCTTGCCATTGGCTTCCTCTGATACCTGGGGTAAGTCATCTAAGAAAACACTTTCACCCCTGTATCCTGCCCCAACTTCACTCTTGTATAAGCTCTCATAGAAACCCACTGCTCTCTTACGAATCTCTGCAGGGTCAGTCAATAAACTTCCAGAGTCGGATCGTAGAGCATGGATGACTCTGCTTTGACCATTCTTCTTCTCAAGACTGAAGAAGAATCTGGATGAAGCATCCATCTGGTCCACACTCTGGAACCTCGACCTGACCAGAGCCCCCTGTGCTTTGATACCCAGTAGGTCAGCCAACTGTGTCCTTTTATTTAAAAGAGAGTCAAAATGACCCTGCACACCAGTTGACTCAGCCAATTCTTGAAGCTTTAAAATGTCAGTCTCCAAGGTGTTCATAAAAAGAGTTGTCTCTGTAGTGACGTTTTGAGTGTATTGCAAGCAAAACTGTTTTATTTGGGCTTTCCCAAAATCCCACCACTGTCGTAGGGATCTAAAAGAACTCTTTGTATCTCGGAAATCATCCCAGAACAATTTAAAAGTGCTCTTAAAAAAACTGTCACTTAACAAGGAAGTGTTTAGCTGCCAGTACGCACTTCTTGGTTTAAAAGAGTTTAAAAACACAGAACACTGCACCATACTGTGATCAGAGAAACTAAGAGGGGTAATAAAACATCTTTTTAAAATATTACAGTGATGCTTAAAAACATAAAACCGGTCCAGTCTTGCCAGAGAGATCACACTGTCCCGAACATGAGACCAGGTGTACTGCCTTTGTGTGCCATGAAACTGTCTCCATACATCACATAACTCATGCCGCTTGACCAGCTGGATCAGACGGTTACTGAGAGGGCATGTGTGGTTCAACATGATTTCTGTCCATGTTTGACTCTGCACAGTTAAAATCACCACCCAAGAATAAATATTCTTCCAAACAGCATTTCTCTAAAACAGATAATAATGTGTTTAAAAACAACATTCTTTCTGTTGTGGATGTTGGGACGTACACACAAATAAAAACACAAATAAAATGTCCAAAAGTAGCTCTTACTTTTAAAAGTCTGCCTTTAACCACCTCCTCCACCTGATAGGAGTGTGGACTAAAACCCTTATTAAAAAGAATAGCGACCCCTCCACTGAGTGAGGTGTTGTGACTCAGGACAGAGAGCCCGTCCCACTCCACTGCCCAATCAGCAGCATTCCTCAAATCACTGTGTGTTTCCTGTAACATTACAACATCAATTTTTCTTTGTTTGATCAGTTCAAACATCTCTGCTCTTTTTCTCATTTCTCTTGCTCCATTGACATTCAAAGTCGCAATGTTCATGTCTCCCATGTTTGGAGAAGAGAAAGAGAGTAAAAAGCACAGCAGCACTGCACACACACCCATCACATCAGCAGACAGACTATCAGGGTTTCTTACTGCCTCCATTAGAGTTCTCAGAGGTGATTTTTGTCCACATGATTTTTAAACGGTACACTTCTCTGTCTGTGAACAGACCTTCTGACCTAAAAAGCCTTGTTTTCTCAACAAACTGTGCTGTGTCTGGAAAGTAGTCCTGTACACACACCCCTCTCTTGTTTTTTGTAGCTCTGAGGAAGAGTTTGATGTCGTCCAGCTCATAAGAGCAGTTGGAGAAGTCACACTGAGAGAGACTGATGTTGGAGTCAGAAGACTCATTGCCACTCTCATCAGAGAACTCCTCATCTGCTTTCTTAGCTCGAACAGCTGAAACAACACTTGACTTCTTCCTCTTCGCTGGGACTTTAAAATAACTAGTGATGGGCAGATCGAGGCTTCGTGAAGCAATGAAACAGTCGAAGCAAATGTGCCATTTTGTTTCGAGGCTTCGAATCAATCCGAAACCCGTCTCCACGGTGACACCTAGTGGTCACTTGCAGGTGTTGATCTGAAACAACCTTTACAAAGAGCTAATAAAAAAATGTGTTGGTTTTTTTTTTTTTTTATTGTATTTTTGTAATATATGAAGCTTGTAACCTGTAGTCTCTTCACATTGCATAATGTGATTTTGGTCATGAAAAATGAATATTAATAAAAACTAGATAGGTACATTTCCTGAAGAAAATGTGAGTGGTGCTTGCCGTGGCAAAACTCGTCAAATAGCATGCTTGAAAAGAACAAAAATTGTGGTCATAAATAAATCAACCCAGAAGTCTCTAAGTTTTTCTGATGCAGAGATATGTGATTTGTTACTCGGTTGCTAGGGTAAACCCATCTGGTTGCTAGGCAGTTACCATAGTGATAGTAATGAAGTCTCCTTGCCATCCTTATTGAAATAAGTCAACCCGAAGTCTCTACTATTTTCTGGTGCAGAGATATGTGATTTGTTACTCGGTTGCTAGGGTAACCCCATCTGGTTGCTAGGCAGTTTCCATAGTGATAGTAATCAAGTTTCCTTGCCATCCTGACTGAAATAAATCAACCCAGAAGTCTGTACTATTTTCTGGTGTAGAGATATGTGTTTTGTTACTCGGTTGCTAGGGTACTATGTGTAGTTGCTAGGGAGTGGCTTGGCAGCTGCCAATCATGAAATTCCAAAGGCTGCTTGTCAGTATGAATGACATAATTCAACTCCCATGCCTCTGTGACATTCAGAATGGAAGATATCCCTCTATGGATTTTGGTTGCTAAGGTGCTCGACAGTAGTTGCTAGGGAGGGGCTAGGAAGTGTTGAGGTGATTCATGATTGGCTGTTTGCTGCCCCGAGTCAAACGAGACCCCCCTTGTGTTGGTATGACACTTGTAGCCGGAGATATCCCTTTGATCTCTTTCATTAGAAGTCTATGGGACTTGTTGCTAAGGTCCTCTAAATGGTTGCTAGGGCGTGGCTTGATAGCTTTGCAATGATCCTGAGAGACTGATTGGTCGTCTTAGTAAAATGAGGCAGGCCCCTTGTCTCTATGACACTGTGATCCAGAGCTATGTTTAATAAAAAATCCCTATTTCATGGGCCGCCCTACACCATTGTAAGTCAATGGGGCAACTTTGGGCAGCTCCTGCCCCCAGGGGTGCAACTTTTACCCCATATTGAGGTATGCTCTTACAGAGCCTGCCAGCCTCTTCAAATGTGGCAAATCACACGCTTCTGCGAAATCCTCGCTCGGAGCTGTGACGCGTCAAAGTTTGTCTCAATGTTAAGTCAATGGGATTTTTTCGGCCGCTTTTTGCCCCTGGGGCAAATACCGCACTCGATACGCTTATAAAAGTCATAGCACACGTGTCCTCAATAGGTCGTTCGATTTGACACCTCATTCGTGGGTGTATGCCAAACGGTCGTGGGACGAGTTAGGTGTCGAAGTTTTGTTAAGAGATATAAAAATAAAAATAAAAATAAAAATAATAAGTATGTGAGATTACAATAGTGATGCTTTGCAAGCACCACTAATAAATCAAGCCACAATGTCTCCCTTTCTTATAGATTTTTATTCAAAAATATTAATTTCTCTGCTGTTGAAGGACTCAGCCTACTTCTTTTTTACAGATAATTTCTCCAGCCTTTGAAAAAATTCTCTCACAAGGGACACTTGTTGCTGGCATACAAAGATATTTTTTAGCTAGGACATACAAATGAGGAAAGATTACTGCTCTCTCTTTCCAGTAAGTTAGAGGATCATGAGTTCTGGGCAAAAACGCATCGCTGAGGTATTTTTTCACTTCCACTGTAGCATCAGCTGTAGGATTGTGTATCATCTGGGTCTCACGGATCACGATTGTCAAAATGTTCCCATAAACTGTCTTGTGTTTCAACTGGTGTTGATGATGGGCCTGATGTTGACATTTGTGGTTCTGAATTAAAAGAAAGCGGCAATTAGTAACAAATCATAAACTGACAACACATATGAAGTATAAATTTCATGAATCACATTACATAAGATAACATAGACTGAAACTCACCAGGAGTTGTGTTTGAACGCATCAGTGAAGCACACTCCAGTGTGATGTGCTTTTCAGCATCCAGGGCTTTGGCAGGATTTCCAAAAGCCACATTTTTAAACCTTGGGTCCAGCAGTGTCAGTAGCAGGCCTTGGTACAGGGGAACACTACCATCCTCTGCACCCTGCAGAATGGCAGGATGAATGCTCCTCAAATGAGCATCATGGATGATGTATTGTTGCAGTAGGCGAGCTGCCGATCACAATACACACATCTCACTTTATTTGGGGTTTCCAAATGGAAATGCTCCCACACCACAGATGTACGGCATCTCTTCTGTGGAGCCTCCATTTCTATCTATCTATCTATCTATCTATCTATTTTATATGTAGCCTATCTATCTATTAATCTATATGTATCTGTAATATATGTATCTATCTATTAATCTATATATATATATATATATATATCTATTAATCTATATATATATATATATATATATATATATATATATATATATATATATTTCTATCAATGCATCTATTCATGTGTCACTATATGTACTCTGTGTGTCTCTAAGTCAATGTGTAAATGTAAATTAAATCCTAAATATAACTAAACAAATCGCACTATAAATGTCACTATATCACCAAAAATCCACTATCTCAAAACCAAACTCCTCTCACAAAAACCCACGATATGAAAATGCGTTGACAAAACTTTTATACTGTGTGATTGTGTGATTTGTTCCCGAACCGACCAATCAATGAAACCCTGATTCGGCGGAGCACTACACCTGATGAAACACTTAGACGCTTCATTTAGCCGTTGTCACGTGACGTGGGTGTTTTGAATCACGCTTCGGATCAGTGTTTCGAATCATCTTTGCTTCGGGATCTCGCAAAGCTTCGGAACGTCTGTTTCGCGCCAGCCATCCTTAAAAATAACTCTGTTCCGTTTCCATGTCAACACCATCACACAACAGATTGGGCTGGACTACATTACACGCACTTTCACTGGGTTGCGTGCTCGTGTTAGTGGCAGGTTTATGAGAAAGAGTATTTAACTCCGCATCATCAGTTTTATTCTCCACAATCACTTTTTCGGGGGCAGTTTCATGAAACATATTACCTTCACTCGCGGGTGGAACCGGAGCATCACCGTCCCCCGCTGCACCCGCACCTGCACCGGTCTCTGCCACAGGCGGAGCCGCGTTTGATGGTCCAGCCTCACCCGGATCAACATTAACATCAGCAGCCGCGGAGCTGTTGTTTTTACTTTTCCCAGGACATGCACGAATTAAATGACCCACCTCCCCACAATTAAAACATTTCATCTTGTCTGTCGTTGCGTAGATTACATAATCAAAATCATCGATTTTGAAACGCAGTGACAGATCAAGATCGGCGTCATCTTTAATGGTCATATAAACAAACCTCCTAAAAGAAACAACATGTTTCAGCAGAGGAGATTTACATCCAATTGAGATCATTTTTATCGGAGACACTATTTTACCGTAACGGGATAAAACTCCCGCTAAGGTTGCATTACTAATGAAAAGTGGTACATTAGATAGTAAAACTTTTCTCGATGGCATTGAAAGTGGAAGAACAGGAGAAAACACATCATCGATAACTATTCCGGTCTCAACAAGTTCATTCGCTTTTTCCACAGTGCTTAGAAAAATAACAGTGGCACTGTTCATTCTTGAGGCTGACATGATGTGCTCATGCCCCACAACCTCACCTACAGCCAAACAACAATCCTCAATGCTCACCGCGGACGCCACCTTCACCCCATGGCGCCGCGTGAGTTTGCCCAAACCCTGCACACCTGGGGCCGACATGCTGTCCGCAAAAGAAAGGACGGTAGCACGCGGCCCAAACAAACAAAAAACCCAAAACCCGCTAACAATAAACTAAGAAAGAAAGAAAAGAAAAGTATAGAAAAAAGTATAGAAAAACACTCACAAGCTCCAAACGTACACTCGCACCACGCTCAACAATCACACCGGAAGTGTGAGAGAGAGAGAGAGAGAATGTTTGATGTGTTTTACCCCAGTGTGTCACCCTAATGTTCACCACAGTGACCCTCAGTTTATGAGTGTATATTAATTTATGTGTAAGTATATGAGTTTTTTCCTGTTTTTCCACACTTGTTCAATACAGAATTTGTTCTACTTTATTCATTTTAATTTTTCATGCTCATATAAATGCTTTGAATATACAATTTACAATCTGTCATGCCAATAAAGCTTATTTGAATTTGAATTGAGAGAGAGAGAGAGAGAGAAGAGTGTTTTGAAGTAGTTTTTGTCGATATTCAACAGATTTGTTGTTCTTTTTTATTTTTATTTTTTATCCTGTCACAATGGAGTCTGAGTGAAGTCTGAGATCAGCTAATCACAGGATAATCTCTGCAGAAGAGGATATTCATGTTGGAAGGCAACATAAAGCAACAGCAACTAAAAAGAAAAATCTCTGAAAGTGGTCTTTTTTATTTTTTATCTTTTATACCTTTTTATACATCCAATACACTCACTGAGTGTGCTATCGAAATTTAACAAAAAAGGCATTTTCTTCAGTTGATGGTTTACATTCCAATATCAACTATGGTGAAAGTGCAGCAGCTTGGACCCGCCCCTTTGTTTACCCTCAGAAGAGCTCTAAACACTCCAGACAGCTCCACAGACAGAAGGAGATCACTTTCAACTGCTTTTATTTTTAGCAAACATGTGTAAATATTTGTATTTTTGTATAAGATTCAACAACTAAGTTGAATCTCCATCTCCATCAATCTCCATCTCTCTGGATGAGCCGAGATTCTCCGTGTTCCACCAAGCACGCTAACGGATCCTAAAGAAATGGCTGAGCAATCTGAGTCTCACCCTTTTGCCTGCAGAAGTGAAGAGAGAAGATTTCTCTTCCGTCTTCAACCGAGTCGACTTCACTGATTTCTCCACCAACCCGCCGAGAATCAGTCACCGAACTGCCCACCGACAGAGCAAGGAAACGGCCTCCCGTTCGATGAACTCCATAATGAACTCTCAACGAGAGCCATGCCTGCCATTTTGTGCACTCCTTCTCTCCTTACACACACACACACACACACACACACACACACACACACACACACACACTTGTTATATTATAGGCTCATCTGTTCCCATATCTAATCATATTACTGTTTAGTTTGTAGTTGGAAGTCGGAAGTTTATCAACTGCATTGTATTGAATATTAATTGATATTAACGCAATAATATACTTTAAAGAGAAGAGTTTTGGTAATGTTCCGCATGCACCTGTGCCAAGGGCGGCAGGGGATGTCAGTGCTCGGATTAAAGCCTTCATTGTTCATTTTTTAAATGTCAATGTTTTCCGGACGTCGACTTTTCTAAGAGGACAATCCTATATTTGAGGGTGGTGCCCTGAATATATTAATTTGTTTTAATATTCTATTGATATTGATAACTGGTAGTTATCTTTGATTATTGTTGATTTGAAGGATTAATAAGCCAATGTTGATTCTCTTTGATAATTATTAATTATTGCTAATAACCAAACAAGCCCCTGAACGAAGCCCCAACATAGTCCAAAAGATGATGATGACTGCATCGACTGTAAGTCCATCACCAATGTTGAGAATGAAAGACAATTTTTCACTTCTGGAGGTAGAGATAGTGGAGCTAAAATAATTAATATTGTACCATCTGAAAGACAACCACAACATAGAACAGCTCACAAATGACATCATGAATTTAAGACAAGAGATTGAATACCTATAGGGAGACAGAAAAGAGATGTCAAATATAAAGAAGACCTGAGAGAAGTAAAACAACATTTGAAAGACAATAAACAAAAGTTAAGACAGAAATACAGAAGGAACTCTTTGACTTGAAGTCAAAACTTCACACCGAAGATGAACTCATCAATAATCTGAAAGAACAGCTCAACTCTGTTTCAGCAACCAAAGAATCTCCTGCTAAACCTTTGATGTATCTAGAGATGTTCACTGAAAATCCCCAACCTGAAGAATCACCTGTGCAGGATGAGCTTCCCTCTTTAACTGATCCACCAGCCCAGAACGACGGCTATGCTCTAGAAGATCCCAGAGGAACACAGGCTCTTATCCTGACTGATTCAAATGGGAAATATATCAATGAGAACATTTTGTTCCCAAACATGAAAGCCCTGAAAATGTGGTGCCTGAACACAAGTTTCTCAGATCACAAGAGCTTTTCAGATCCTTTCTGACAGACTAAATCTAAATTAAATTTACAAGCACATTATAATCCAGACAGGGACAAAATATTTAAGGGCCACAAAAGGGCATGTGGCTCCTGTGCTCAGATAGGTGGCCATCAGAGTCACACAACAGTTCCCAAAAATAACTCTGTCCATGTTATTACCACACAGAGATGTACCATTCCATGGCATTCATGTAAATTATGTGGAACTCCCCAGAAACTGTGCACTTCTTCCAAACGTTCATCTCGCCTATCATGAAGATATACGGCCTCATCATATGTATGACCACGTCCACATAAACAAATAAGGAGTAAAAGTATTTGCCAGAGTGCTAAAAAGCACAGTCCTTGGGAACACATGAAGCAACAGCAGAAGTTCAACTGACAACAGAAGCTCTCAGCCATCAAGAACCCTCCACCATAGTCCAGACCATCCACAGGACCTTCAACACAACACAAGAGCTATGCAGCAGCAGTTCAACAACCACAAAACCCGGCAGCTCCTGAACTCAACAAGATAAGACACCTACTGAACATCATCTACTCGAAACTGATGAATTAATCTACATAACTCATACACATGTGTTATATTTATTAGGGCTGTCAATCGATTACAATTTTTAATCGAATTAATTACATGGTGTCCCGATTAATTAATTGCGATTAATCGCATATACAAATATTTGCTGAGAAAGCCCCTCATATAACAATAATTCAATATGTAAAGATTATACATATTTATATCAATATATAATTACACATAGTTATCTTTATATATTATATATATATGCATTACATTCTTGTGGCAGAAGAGTTAATCATTGATAAGACAATACAAAAAGCGGCTTTAGAATACAATGTATTGTTTACAACCATATTATTAATCATAAGTCAATCATTGGCATACAGTTCACAGCAATCCATTTCACAAGTGAATTTGTCAATCAGTTGGAGATTTATTATGAGGGCTTGTTTAAGAGCCCGTCAATCTACACCTGCTTCAGACATGCTTGTGTAGCATCTTGGGTGCGTTGCATCATAAACATTAAATGTTTAGTTCAATGTTTCAAGTTAAATATAGTTTAATACTCAATCTTTAAACACATCTTGAGATCCCTTAGTTTGCATTTGCGCTCCTTCAAGTGTTTTGAATGCAAGAACGTAATCCTCAGTGCTGTTTATATTTCACCTCATGACTATTACTATTACTTAATAGTAATATATAGAGACCAGATAGAGACTGATATCTTACACTTCCAGTCCATAGGAAATATCCTCAAATGTGGAGAATTACATGAAAGGGCTGGGAGGGAAATAATGCAAATATCAGCAATAATGGTCAAATACTCGGTGACACCATGTTTCAGTCCCCATCAATTATCACACCAAGAAACAGTTACGATAGTTTAGCGAAAGCAAATTTTAAAGCTCTGTAAAGGTTTGCGGCTGTACATCATTAATGGCAGAACCAGGGGAGATTCTCTTTGTAGATTCATGTATTGCTCCAGATTAGGAGTCAGTGTGGTTGATTATTCAATAACAGATATTGATCCAAACGTTATTAGTGCTTTTACACTTAGACCTCAACTCCCCATTTCTGATCACTGCCAAACAGTGCATTACTTGATACAACCATGTGAAAAGACCAACAATAATCCCCTTGTATCTGAAGAACTGGTTCCTTTGAAACCCATGCTCAATTGAGCCAATCCAACCTTGAACAATTCAAAGAAAACATGAACAATTCTATTATAAAAAAATGCTGGATGATTATATGTCCACTGATTTCACCCCATGTAATAAATTTAGTAACAAACAACCTTAATAATATATTTGAAATATGGGCTTCTTTATCTAATATTACAAAACAAAACAAATATAAAACTTGTCATCAAAAAATCTAAAAAGGTGTGTGGTTTGATAATGAATGTAATGTTTCAGAAAAGAACTCATCCTCTAAATACACTGGCTCTTAAACTAGCTAATGAAACTCAACCCATGATTGAGTCCAGGTACAACATTGAGAAAAATCTAAAAGATACTCATGATTAAACATTAAGAATTTCAATTTAACCTCCAAAACAAACTCCAATGTTATTCGGCCCTAAATAGAACCACAAAATGTATATTGTTTAATAAATTAAACAATATAAAGAGAGAACGATCCTCTCACAATACAGATTAAGTGATCCTGATCTAGAAATAGAGAGAGAAAGACATAAGAAAGCCAAGACACAGAGAGCGCAAAGAATATGCAGACACTGCGACCTAAAGCAAATAGAGGATTAGAAACACTTTATTTTCATCTGTCCCAAGTACCACACTGTGAGATAAATGTTTTTCCCCACATTTGAAACTCTGAATCCATCATTCCTTATACTCAGTGATACCGTGAAAATCCCCTGTATACTTGGAGAGGACGACAACACGGATGATTCACACTGTTAGACATGACTAGATGATTCACACTGTTAGACATGACTAATTCACTGTATACATTTCATTCATGTTATATATATATATTGTCCAATTATATATGCGTGTGTGTGTGTGTGTGTGTACAGTACTGTGTATAAGTCTTAGGCACTTAAGTTGTTTCACAAAAGCTTTTGTCTTAAGGTGGTTATTTATATCTTCAGCTTTAGTGTGTCAATAGGAAATATAATGTTAGACTCCCAAACATTACTTTTGCAAATAGAAAAGATTAGAATAGACGAACATAGAAGAATAGAAGCTTTTTTTATGTTAACTTTGGACTTTGTATGACATTAAGTGATGATGAAAACTATTTAAGTCAATAATTTTGAAGACATCCTCACTATGCAACATTTTTTCCACATCACTACTATTGTATTTATTATTGTATTATTATCTTATTTAAAACAGTTTGTATATACATAACCTTAAAATGCTTTGGCAATACTATATTCCAACTCTCATGCCAATAAAGCTGAATTTAATGGAAAAAAAAATACAAATTGAGAGAGAGAGAGAGAGAGAGAGAGAGAGAGAGAGAGAGAGAGAGAGAGATGGTCCGGAGGCTCCACAAACAGACTAACAATAATCAGCCTCAAGACAATGACAGCCTCATCCACATAATCCTGCCCAACCAAATGATTCATGAACAAAAGAAAATGACCTAACTTACTGGAATGAAACAACACAAAAACAAAGCAAACTAGAATGTTATTTGGCCCTAAACTGAGATTACACAACAGCAGAATACCTGAGCACAGTCAGAGACCACAAACTGAGGAAAAACATGAGGAGGTACAGACTGAGCGACCACAGACCGACTATAGAGAAGGGCAGATACACACAGAGCTGGATGCCCAGAGAGACCAGGTCCGTACTGTAACCAAGGACAAATAGAAACAGAGCTGCACTTCTTAACCACCTGCCCTAATTATAATGAAATTTGAAAACACTTCTTTCCCAAATTTGAAATGATTTGTGCCAACTTCAAAAAGTTGAAGAATGATGCACAAGCTCAACATTTACTTAGTGAACAAACAGACTGCATTTCACTAGCAGCAAAGTACATCAATTCCTGCCACAAAAAGAGGGAAGAGTCGACCAAACAGTGATGTGCCCATTTATACACACACACACACACACACACAAACAAACTCTAGTACACACACATGTGCAAACACACACACCACTGAAAGTATATGCACTGTGTCACAAACCCCGCTCCCTCGCTCCACCCCCTTGAGCTCGTACGCTCTTTTTCCTCCCTCGGGCTTCCACGCCCGTTTTGCTCGTTCGAGCTTGCACGCTCGTTTTTGCTCCTACGAGCTCACATGCTCGTAGACTATCTCCCCGGGCACACATGCACTCAGTGGCGTACTCGCTCGCTTCCCGCCTCATCCAGAACATTATGACCACCTGCACTCGTCCCAATCACCACGTCATTGTTTACACCTGCACTCGCGTCATCTGCACTCCTGTTCATTGTTTACACCTGCATTCGTCACTATATATTCCACACGCATTCGTTTCTCCAGTGTTGGTTATTGTATTTAGATTCCCGTGTCTTTGCCCCCCGCTAGTCTCATCTAGTTTTGACCCCCCTGTGATTCGTTACCCCTTAGCTTGCCAGCTCTCTTGTTCCCCTAGCTCCCCTGTTTAGTCCTTCCCGCTACTCATTCTGATTACCCCGGCTTTGACCCTACGCTTTCCTCGACCTCTCTCTTTGGATTTGCCCCTTGTTTATACTTTGATTCCCCGGCTTTTGACCCTACGCTTCCCTCGACAACTCTCCCTCTGGATTTTCCCCACTGTACCTTCGTCTGCTCTTTAAAAATAAAAGCAGTTCTCTTACGAGAGGTTCTCTCGTATTGCGTAAGCTAGCTTACGCTACAGGAAAGATTCATCTTTTCTGAGATATTGAAGCCAAAAAATTATCCTTAATTTTTGTATCCATTGTCAACGCAGTGCGGCAGCTGCAGACCTTGAGCGGGCTAGCTAGCGAGCTCATAGGTTGCTCTGCGGCAACTGCTGCAGCCTATAGACGAGCTTGGGCGAACTCGCATCCAATGAGAGGCGTCCGGCGCTCACTGCAACAAAGCCCGCCAAAATGGGCGTGACTAGAGTGCATATAAGCGTAGTTCAGTAGGCTGGAACCCTGATTTTCATCTCTTCAGCGAGCTCTTCGCATCTCTGAACTGGAAGCCGCGTGCGCCGTTCGAGGGGCATCAAGCAAGCGTGGACAGCGCTCGAAGAAGCCGGACGTCTTCGCCACCTTCAGCCGTCCTGCGAGCTACGCCATCCGGCGACGTATCCTTTTAAAGCAAGCTAGTTCTTATGAACTTCACAAAAGAGTACGAGCGTCTTTTTAAAGATGCCTCGCTCCACTTGCGCCTCATGCTGCGCCCCTCTCAGCACCGGAGACCGCCACGTCATCTGCGCTCTCTGCCTGGGACTGGGGCATGCAGAGCTCACCCTCGCTGAAGGCAGATCGCGATCTCTGCGAGGAGCTTCCGATGTCGACCCTGCGGGCTCGACTCAGCGCTCAGGACCGAGCCGCCCGCTGCCTTCCATTCAGCCGCGCAGTAAAAGCGCCGCTCTCAAAGGCTGCCGGAACCAGTGGTAGAAGCGATTGCCTCGCCGGAGCCCTCCCTCGAGCATCGCCTTCACCCTCCCGCCCACCGGGACGCGCAGTTGCCGCCGGCGGCTGCTCTGCTGCCATCTCGGACTAAGAAGCGGAGGATAAGGGCTGTTCCATCATCGCCGGACAGCGAGGAGTGGTCAGGCTCAACGCCTCCTCCTCGGCCCAGGAATCCAGCAGGACCCGCCCGAGTCGAAGGAGAACTAGCGCCTCCTCACACAGGCCGTCGACCGCCTCGGGCTCGAGTGGTCACAGCCCCTGAGCAGGCTCCCAACAGACTCCACGCCGCACCTTTGCCTGCCCTCCGCGAGATGGCGGTCTAAGCTGGTGCTCCCGTCTAAGGCCTGCAGAACTACTTCCGCCTGTGTTGGCGCGCCTATACCGCCGCCCGGCCAAGCCGCATCTGCTCTGCATTCCATGGCCGTCTTACAGACAAAGGCTGTTTCAGATCTGACTAGCCGACTTGGGAGAAGCTGAACGCACTACGCGCCGCTCTCTCTGTCCGGTCTCTTTGGTTCCGCGGTGAGTGGCATTGTTGACCGTTTCTCGAAGCCCAAGCCATGAATCTCTTTCTGCCTCGTCGCGCTAGCTCCTCTGCTAGCTCCCTCGATCGCGCTCAGACAGCCGCCGCAGACCGCCGCCCCCCTGCGGGCCTCGGCCTAAGATTGTACTGAAACCTGAGCAACCGAAGTCCTCCTAGCGTTGTTGAGAAAACGACGGCTCAGTCCTGCCACGGCCGGACCACCGTCAAAGCTTAGCCCCTGTCAGTCCCCTTCTCTCAGGCTACTGCAGTGGTGGATTCAGCAGCCAACAAGCCGGTGATACTACCCGCTTGCTCTGCACTCAAACGCCGCTTTCACGGCGACCCAAAGAAATCTTGTAAAGAGTAAACATGCCTTATGTGTAGAAAATGTGCCCACAATCCAGTGCTCACCCCTACACACAAGCACTACACATCCCGTGTCCCTATCAGAGCACACTCACATAGCGGTTACGACCGGCTCGAGTGTTGAGTTAAACGCGCCCACGAGCCCGTCGTGCGCTCCTCCTCTGCCCGCTCTGTCACACGGCCAGCTGTATGTAAGTCCCGTACGCCCCTGTCAGTCCCCTTCTCTCAGGCTACTGCAGTGGTGGATTCAGCAGCCAACAAGCCGGTGATATTACCCGCTTGCCTGCACTCAAACGCCGTTTCCACGGCGACCCAAAATAAAGCCTTATGTGTAGAAAATGTGCCCACAATTCAGTGTTCACCCCTACACACAAGCATTACACGTCCCGTGTCCCTATCAGAGCACAATCACATAAAGCGGTTACGACCGGCTCGAGTGTTAGGGTTAATAAACGCACCCACGAATCCGTGCGCGCCCATTCTCTGGCCGCTCTGTTACACTACCAGCCTTATGTGTAGAAAATGTGCCCACAATCTAGTGTTCACCTCTACACACAAGCATTACACGCTCCGTGTCCCCATCAGAGCACACTCAAAAGCGGTTATGAACCACTCGAGTGTTAGAGTCAATAAATGCGCTCACGAATACGTCGCGTGCGCCCATTCTCTGCCCGCTCTGTCACACGGCCAGCAAACACTTCTCTGTATGTAAGTCCCGTGCTCGTGGCTATGCTTGCGCATCACTTAACAGACGTGACTCTTTCCCCATTCACCTCAATCGGAAGTCACTCACAGAACAGCCTGTCCATGCTGTCTGCGAGCAGTCCAGCATAAGCACAGTAAGCGGCTCACACATTCTGTTCAGCTGCTGTGTGCGGCAATCAGAGCGATTTGGCCATTCAACCTCTAACATTACGCTTCAAAGCGTAGGAAGATATTCCAGGGATATCCGAATGGGTGTTAAGCACAATAAAACAGGGCTATTTGCTACAGTTCGATCGCCGTCCTCCTTGCTTCAGAGCTGGCTCGAAACTACTTTGAACACGGAAGCAGCGTGCATGGTTCGCTCAGAAATAGCAAACCTTCTGTGCAAAAGGGCCATAGAGAGAGTGCCGCCTCCCTGAGCGAAGTCGGGGTTTTACAGCCGTTATTTTCTTGTCCCCAAGAAAGACGGCGGCCTCAGACCAATATTAGATCTCAGGGTTTTGAACAAAGCGCTTGCAAAAGACCGCTCAAAATGCTTACAACCAGCAAACTCCTCGCGCATGTGCGCCAGGGGACTGGTTTATTTCTCTCGATCTGAAAAATGCATACTTTCAGATTCAGATAAATCCCGTCACAGGCCATTCTTGAGATTCAGCCGACGGCCAGGTTTATCAATACACCGTCCTTCCGTTCGGCCTGTCCTTAGCACCCGTACTTTCACGAAGTGCATGGACGCGGCGTCGCACCCCTGCGGAGTCAGGGTTTGTGAATTCTGAACTATTTGGACGATTGGCTGATTTTGGCACAATCACATACGGAGCTTCTGTCTCACAGGACAGTTCTCCTCAGTCATCTGAACAGTTTGGGCCTTGCAGTCAATTGGACCAAGAGCTCACTACAGCCCAGTCAGGCAATTTCCTTCCTTGGAATAGAACTAGACTCAGTGGCAATGACGGCTCTCTTATCTACACAGCGGCCGTGTGCAGCGACTAGCAGCGTCATTTCAGATGAACAGCCTCACACCTCTGAAGAAATTTCAGAGAGTGCTAGGCTACATGGCCTCAGCCGCAGCAGTACTTCAGCTGGGTTTACTGCACATCGCCCGCTTCAGCATTGGCTAAACACCCGCGCGTCTCGCTGGGCTTGGGCCACAGGCCGCCAGCCCATCAAGGTGACTCAGACCTGTATTTCAGCTCTGCAGCCCTGGACAGTGGCCGAATGGTATCATTATGACCGGCAGAAAGCAATGGTATCATTCGGCCTATGGTCAGTTCAGGAAAAGGTCCTTCACATAAATTGTCTGGAAATGATAGCGGTCGATACGCGCTCGTGCGCTTTCTCCCGGTCATTCAGGGTCACCACGTCCTGGTCCGATCGGACAACAGATCTGTGGTATCCTACCTAAACCGTCAGGGCGGTGTCAGATCCAGGAACCTCTTCCATCTGACCGAAACGCATACTGAGTTGGTCCCAGTGCCACCTGCGCTCGCTGAGGGCGACGCGCGTGCCAGGCCACCTGAACGACGGCCCGGACAGACTGTCCAGAGACAATATTCTCCCAGGGGAATGGTCCCTGCACGCTCAAACAGTCCAGACGTTATGGCACCTATTCGGCAGAGCAGAGATAGTCCTCTTTGCGTCCAAAGAGAACTCTCACTGCCCAATATTTTTCTCGAAAGCGAGGACGCGCTGGCCCAGGACTGGCCCAGACGCCCGCTTACGCCTTCCCTCCCGCCTCGCTATTGCCACAGGTAATGCAGAGGATCAGGAAACGCGTCACTCGGTGCTCCTCATAGCCCGCGTTGGGAGAATCAGACATGGTTCCCGGAGCTTACGCAGCTGTCACTGACAGCGCCGTGGCCCATCCCAGTGAGAGCAGATTTCCTCTCTCAAGCTCGCGGCACAATCTGGCATCCCCACCCAGAGCTGGGCTGCATGCGTGGGTGATCAACGACTACCCGTCGCTCTGCCAGAAGGAGTAATAAACACCATCATACACGCTAGAGCCCCTTCCACGAGAAGACTCTATGCGTCAAAATGGTCTGTGTTCTCAAAATGGTGCACCGACCGAGACCTGGACCAGCGGACATGTGGGGTGTCGTCAGCTGCTCGTATTTCTACAAGAGCTGCTGGATAAGGGCAGATCCCCATCCACGCTCAAAGTGTATGTGGCGGCCGTTGCGGCGTTCGCTGAACCCCTGCACGGCCAGTCATGGGGTAAAAACGAGCTGGTCATCCGCTTCCTCAGGGAGCTAGAAGGATGAACCCCGCGCCTCCATCGGTTCCTATCTGGGATCTTTCTATAGTTCTCGAAACTATGAAAGCCCCCTTTCGAACCACTTCAATCCATGGATTTGAAATACTTTTCACTCAAAACCGCTTTTCTGACTGCCCTGTCATCAGTCAAGCGTGTGGGAGACCTTCACGCACTGTCTGTCAGCTGCGTGTCTTGAGTTTGGACCAAGTGACTCCAAGGTCATTTTAAAGCCTAGACACGGCTATGTTCCCAAGGTGATCGGTACTCCTTTCAGAGCACAGGTCATTTCCCTATCGGCGCTGCCAGCACCGATAGCGAACGCGACGCCAATCTCCTTTGCCCGGTCAGAGCACTGAGATTGTATACTGCGCGCTCCGCCGCTTTCAGACGCTCTGAGCAGCTTTTAGTTTCGTTCGAGGGCGCACCAAAGGTCTCGCCGCCTCGAAACTGACACTATCTAGATGGATAGTGGACGCTATTGCTGCTGCATACGCGTCAAAAGACCTGCCATGCCCGTTGGGCATTAGGGCTCACTCCACTAGAGGCATGGCATCCTCGTGGGCATGGTCCAGCGGGATTTCCATTCACAACATATGTGTGGCAGCGGGATGGACTTCCCCCTCCACCTTTGTCAGATTTTACAATATGGATGTGCCCGCTCTGCAGGCAAAACTACTAGCGGTTTAATACGCTACAGCTCCCCTGGTGAGCTGCACTGATGGGACACATTTCACACAGACCGGCACCGCCGCGCTGTCGTTCCCTTCCCACTATGTGCTTATGTATTACACAATCAATGACCCGCATTCTTGCCGGTCAAATATTATTTCCCCACTCATAAGGGCTCCCCCGGGTCCCCCCTTAATTCCCTGGGGCTCATACAGTGGATGCTTGGCGCGCACGGCGTTGACAATGGGTTCCCGTAGCGTAAGCTAGCTTACGCATATCGAGAGAACCTCTCGTAAGAGAACGTATCGGTTACCTAACGTAACCTCAGTTCTCTCTAGATGAGGGAACGAGTATTGCGTAGCCAGCCGTGCTTCGCGCCACGCGGCGACTTTTCGCTTCAGTCAATGAAAACCAGGGTTCCAGCCAACGAACTACGCTTATATGCACTCTAGTCACGCCCATTTTGGCGGGCTTTGTTGCAGTGAGCGCGGACGCCTCTCATTGGATGCGAGTTCGCCCAAGCTCGTCTATAGGCTGCAGCAGTTGCCGCAGAGCAACCTATGAGCTCGCTAGCTAGCCCGCTCAAGGTCTGCAGCTGCCGCACTGCGTTGACAATGGATACAAAAATTAAGGATAATTTTTTGGCTTCAATATCTCAGAAAAGATGAATCTTTCCCGTAGCGTAAACTAGCTTACGCAATACTCGTTCCCTCATCTAGAGAGAACCGAGGTTACGTTAGGTAACCGATACGTTTTGATTTACATTGTGACTGTCTCGTCTTGTGTGTGTGTGAGCGGGTTACACACTGTTTTAGTTCTGTTTTTCCACACTTGTTCAATGCAGAATTTGTTCTACTTTGTTCATTTTTTTTTTTTTTCATGCTCATATAAATGCTTTGGCAATATCCCCACAAGGATAGTAGAACCTGATATTTTTGTCGTTGTAGGGACAATCAGTCGTTCCCCATGAGGAAAACTGCTTATAAGTCATACTAATATATGTTTTTTTGAAAATGTAAAAATGCAGAAAGTTTTCTGTGAGGTTTAGGTTTATGGGTAGGGTTAGAATATAAAGTTTGTACTGTATAAAAACCATTATGTCTATGGAGAGTCCTCATAAAACACGAAAACCCAACGTGTGCGTGTGTGTGTGTGTGTGTGTGTGTCTTGGTACACTATTGTTACACAGCCCATTTACAATTAAGAAATTCTTTAATATTATATTTTGAGAGAAACTTTAGCTCAACCTAGCAAAGTATTCGACGAGAAGAGTGCGGACTTACCTCTTTCAGAATAAATTACTGGACGTTTTTTGTTGTAGACGCCATGATGACGGAGAACTGCAGTGAACTTTTTACTTCCACTTGTAAGCAACAGAAGTCATGTCTGACGAGATCTTTCTGCTTGGACCGGTTTGTCTTTGTAGGGCGGGGTGAGAATGAGTATCATCAATTAAACACTTTCAAGAGTTTCACTGTGCGTGACGAACCTTTTAATGTTCACGACTGTCTCTGCTTCTTTCTTTTTTCCTGTTAATTTTAGTTTGAAAGTTATATCAATATATGTAAATTGAAACAGTTTCAAATTATCACAAAGGATGAGGCACACTTATCTTGTTGTTTATACCTGTTAAGCTATGGAGAATGCAATTGCAGCATTCCCGGACATAATTGATAACAATGTGGTAGTAGTGGTTCTATGGCTTTTGAATGTTCTAATACCACTTTGTACATTTATGTGTTTTTTTTTTCTCTCTCTCTCATTGCTTATTTTTTCTGTTATAATAAAGCATTAATAATAATAATATCATAATAATAAACATTTATACCATTCCAACAGGAAATTGGACTAAACCATTTTGGTCATGAAGGAGGGTCTCAGTTCACATCTCTGAAATAGTTTTTGTGATTAATTTGCTGCATGAGTTTAGTTTTGCTTAAATGTCTATATGTAAATATTATGGCTATATTTTGGGATTTGTCTCGGTATTAAGTTTTATAACTGAATGCTGCTATTAGTTTATACTTACCTTCCTGGGTAGTTTGACTTTGTTCTTACTTTTCAGGAGTAGGAGTTTCCTTTCAAGCCAAAATTTCCTCGATGGAAAGATGTTGTTCCTGGCAAGCTACTCAGCCAGGACATCTAGGATTTAGGACATCTGCTTCCTCCCAAGAAAACTGAGACACCTTAAACTGGCCATAAACTAATTAATTGTTTAAATACTGTCTATTTTACCTGTCATCAGCAAATTATTTTTATTAGACTGCAATAAAATATTGAGGATTTCGTTCACATGCATTCAGTGCCACCTGCCGGCAGCTTTACATATTGCATGAACCTGCAAACCTACAGAAGCTTCTTTCTGGTTACTCCCTACTCAGTGACTTAGCGATAAAATAAATATGAGATAATTGTGAATAATTAAAATCTCTGTAAGCTCATGTTCTGTTTTTTCTTTTTTTTTTTAATCTATACAACCCTTCTTTATAACACGCTATTATACCCTGTATAAACTAGAGGGTCTGTGAAAAATAACTGACATCAAAACTATGCTGTCTCGTGTATGCTGGTGTTTCTCAGTGATGCAGTATGAAGGCACATAGAGTGAGAATTTCAGGGTACATTGAGGTTTTTAATAAAGCGGACAGATTCTAATGTTTGGGACTTCACATGAGAACATAGTTCATAGTCAAATTCAGAGAATTGTTCACTTCAGTTTGCACAGAATAAGCGAGAGAACCTATGTTACACAATAAAAGCCAATATCTTTACTTAAGTGAATGCAGAATACAAATTTGTACAACAATCTCTAGCATAATGTTTTAGTCATTCAATAAAAAGTTCACTAGAATATTTATTGTATAATCAAGATAAAACAACACATTCAAAGGAAATATACTTCAGATTAACTTAAATTTCTATCTCATGTTTCTCTTTTTTGAAATATCTCATTTCATTTATGGCAACAAAGTCCAGCTTGTGCCGCCAAACGGTTCAAATATCCAAACCGCAAACAGCTTTTTGAAGTGAACTAGTAACAACAAACAATTACCAAATACATAACTCTGGTTTATAAAAGCCATTAAGCAAAGCAGTGTACTATTGTGCAGCAAAGTGAAGAAAGTACACAACAAATAATTGTTGTTACCTTTTTATCCCTTCCTTTCACATTCAACAGTTTTTTATTTCAGACACAGCTCTCTCCCTTTAGATTTACTATGTATTTCTTCTGTGCAGTGTAGAGGCCGATGGACAAAGATACACTTCATCCAACTTCTGATAGGAGGGTGATTTCATTTCAGTGAGGTCAAAATGTGATGAATGATATCATATTTGATTTAGAACACCAGCAACTCTTTGGAATAAGGCTCTAATTGTGCATGTAGCAGTGAAACTCTAAAAATTCCCTGATTCCTAATCATGCACTAATGTTGTGTGTGTGTGTGTGTGTGCGCGTGCACTGCAGTATGAACATCCCGCATGTCTTAAATCCACAGCACAATTATAGCACTGGGCTGGCATTATTGCTTTGTCTACCCTGAAAACTTTGATTGTGATCACCTTCAAATGATGAACACTTTTCAACAGACATCATACAACTTTCTTATAGGTTTTAAAATTGAGCGGAGACAACAAAGCCTGCACATCTGAGATTATATCTAAAGCTATACCTAAAGCATTTTCTGCATGGCTCTTGTGGTTTCCATATTTAGTCAGTGCCTTTGGACAAATCCTTAATATGCAAGCGGTTCAAGACAAAGGGTTAACAGTCAATTCTCACCTGCTCAATAAAGAGCACTTTTCTCATGAACTAGGCAACATTTGTGTGATAAATGGACATGTGATAATGTATGTATGTATGTTTTTTCACTTAATTTATCAGTGAAACTCTCAATGTGAATGCTTTGTGTTCTTGGCTATGTGTGGGTTGGGGACTGCATAGATTAATATCAGCTTATTACCAGCTGCTATGGTGCTCAAGAGGGCTAGGAGGTATCTAAAAGTGACTGGTGTACACATCGACCAAATACATAACAAATCTAAAGAGGAAAGCATCCTTTTTCCAATGGCAAACTTGAACATACAAACTTTTGTGCAATCCAGCAGATAGATCAAGTTCAAGTCTGTTTGCATTGTCTAGTATTTCCATATTTAGCTGCTGAATCCCCTGAAGCTTTGCCACCTGAGGGGCAGTTAGGTGTGATGCAAGCCGGAGGCCACTGCTGCTACCAAACATTTGTGCTGCACAAACAAACAGCCATACACAAAGAGCCCCGCAATGGAGGGATATGCACACACAGAGAGAAACGCAACAGCAGGGAGAGCTATAGCACCCTCCCTTGTCCAGCAATACAGAGAATTGTGACTGATAACTCCAAAGGTCTCCTTTACAAAGGAAATCTGTAGATGAATCAATTCACAAAATAAGTGTAAAGGGGAGATGTTCTATATGTAGTATGCATGTATGTATGTATTAGGGTTACTTAAAGTTATGATATTTACAATATCTATATTAACATGAGCATGTGTGCATTTGAAGAGGGATTCAAATAGAATTAATTTAGTAATAGGGATTCAATGTAATTAACTCTCTATACAATCTGTGGCACTATCTCTAAAGAGATATGTGTCTTTGACTGGAAATGAATGAATAGTGCATCTAACTGGGATTTAAAGTAGGCAATGTATTCAGCAGCTGCAGGCTAATCCCTCACAAAACATTTGGAGGAGAAGCAACCTTTTTTTTCTTAGCATGATGATCGTTTTACAAAACAAGAAAGAAAAGACATTTGAGCTTGAATCATACAGGTCTGATGTTACAATTTCATATGGACAGACATTCACCACCATTAAAGGGTAAACGACCCAAAAAAATACCTTCTTGAAAAAACAAAAAACAACACAAAAAAAACCCACTTTGATTATTACCAATAATAGTCAAATTTGAAGAAAGTACAGTATAGTTAACAAAATAGTAAATATTAACCAGTGAATACTCTACTTAATAAGGATCTTGCCTTGTAAACTTGGCAGTAATCCACAAAAATATATATTTTTTTCTTGAATCTGGTGAAGGTACAATACATAAGTACTTACACCAAGTGATATATATTAAAGTTGCTATATACATAACAAAAGAAAAGGTTTGGCTCAAATCTTTAATTTACAAACAGAACAGCAAGTGTTCATGGCTTAAGATTTTGTTTCAAGATCTGCTTTGCATGTTTATAGTTTTCCAATGTTTGTAACAATGCACACTATGACAGAACTAATATCAAACCAACATTGAGAGAGAAATCTGAAAATTGACAGAGAAGCTTTGGTTACATTACCATTGAATTGTTGGAGCTGCATGAATAAACAATGACCAGCTATCATCTCTAAATTGAATGGGCTACCTTTTCAATTCCCATTAAATAAAATCTCTGATTTTTCACCAATAACTTCTAATTCTTTAATTAAAAAGAACACATCAAATTTACAGACATTTTTTTTTTACTTAATGTCTTAACTGAGGTGGAATGTGTTCTCTTTTAATGTAGATACAAGCCCTACCTCATAAAAACTGCTCCAAACCTACGGTCTATTGTCAATTAGCATAAATAAATTAATAAGTGACATACTTCATAAGAGCGAGTGCAGATACAGATTGTTAATACATGAACCCCAGCAGGCGTGTGCCTTCAAGCAGAAAGCCACCCCTAAACTTTCTTTGATTGTTTGAAACTTGCAAATTGAACAGAGGAAACAGCTACAACTGTCAAACTGCACCAGTGACTACATTAATCTACAAAAGTCTTGTCGTCTTTAAAAACGCTGGACTCTCACACAATGCAATTTGCATCAAGTACCTGATAACACCTGTTTTGTGTACACCATTCAGTCTGACTGCTTGACTTGAGATTACCTTTCTCTCCCTCCACTCAGTTGCTTAATTTCAATATAACAGGACATCTTACATTTCTGTCACCGTCCACCTACTTACAAAAAAAAGTGAATTGACATTAAATAATAACAACAGAATAACAATAATGAACCTCCCTGCTGTCAACCCTCTCTCCGTTTCCCCTGCCCAGCCTTACGAGTGACTGACTGACAGTGGGGCTCCAGAGAGCTTTATGTCACCCAGGTGTCCATGCGCATGCGCTTGACCGTGGGGCTCTCTCTCTCTTCAGCCCCGGTGGCGGGGGGTCGACCAAGGCCGAGGGGGGAGTGGAAATCGGGCCGATGATCCTCTCGGTCGCTGCCATCATAGGAGGAGCAGGAGGAGCTGAGGCTGTCGACAGGCGAGCGGCCCATGTCTGGGCGGCCGGAGGGAGGCTGCTGCTGGTGGGGCAGGAAGCCAGATGGGGTTAAGCGCTCGCGTGGAGGAGAGATGGGCTCGGATTTAATGTGGACATTCTGGCTGGTGTTGATGGAGAGATTCGAGCCCTGAGGTAAGTGACCGCCACTTCTGATAAAGGAAGAGGGAAGAGAGACATTAACCACTGCTCCACCAAATACAGTATATGTATAAATGAATACAGTATATGGAGCCGTTCACACTGAACTGTCTGCGCTGTTTTTCAGCTGTTTTCCTATGTAACCATGCACTATATTGACATCTTTGGACATTGCACCACATAGTTTTTAGTGTCTCATGCAGGAGTGCCATGATATTAGACAATGTGCTAATAAAACTGGCGCCACACTCAAAGGTGTCAAGGGTGTCACACAAGCGGACTGTTTTGCGGAGATCTCGCTCTCTTCATTCGGAGGTATGACAATTACTGGTGCAAAATGGTGGAGGGGTTACAAACATACCAACTCAATGTAACTCTGTCTTATTCTCGGTCACGTGGAGATCGCCAAAATAGCAATAGGAGTAGCACGTGAGCATAAACACTTGTAAAAGAGTGATTTAGGGCATTTTCAGACATGTGGTTTGCTTAACTTGTTCCGAAACAAGGGCTAAAATGTTCACAATGTTGCATTTTCTTCATTTAGAACATTTGGCTCATACATCATTATACTGGTTAAAATGATATACCTGTAAAAATGTGTCAATGGGCACAAATACTTGGGTATTGTTTATGTCACGGTTATGCAAAACTTCACAACTTGCTACAGAATGCATGTTCCAGTCAGAGGTTGCCCAGTAAATAAACATTATCTGACACATGGATGAGTATGAGTTGTAAAAATTCCGTTGTGGTTATTTTTATTTGTCATTAGTTACTTTTGCATTATTTCTGCACTCAAAAGTACCTGTGGTCATGGAAATCACTCTATCTCGCACACACACACAAACGCGCAAACACACTGAAAGAGTGAAGCCACGTATATTTCTGTCATAAAGTTGCCGACGCTGTCCTACCTGTGTCTGTTCTGCCGCTATCTACAAGAGAAGTGATGGTGTTAAAAGTATGTGAGCGATTCACGGAGTAACTTATTGTAAAAGTGCGTGATTGTGTGTTTATCCCATCTAAACTGTTGTGGCTCCACTTTCTGATGTAAATTTAGTGTAGGAAAAAAAGGTAGAACAAATGCTTGTGACAGCACCACTATGGATTACAATCACCGTTTGTGGTGATATGCAGAGTGCGATGAAAACGTTCAGATCAGCTTCTTCAGTAAAAGAAGCAGCTCATTCTTCACTTGACAAGAAAACAAGAGTCCGCCTCAGCAACAGAACAATTTTTTCTAACAGTTTTTATATGCTTTTCCATTACAGGAACCATTAAAGATGGAGTAAGTTATTTTAATCCAATAATTTTTGATCTGCACAGTCCGCTAGCTGTCCGTTCTGTGTGTGTGCGCTGAAAAAAATCTAGTGTTTGTACACAGCCCTGGCTCTGTAAATGTGAAAATAAACAAAGTGGATCGGACCAATCCACACAATACTACTACACATGCTGTGCATGAATTTGGGGAGTGGAGCTTCTGAAGGATCACTGAAGGGAGGGGTGTGTTTGTTTGGCTGTTGAGATTAAATATCAACAGTTTTTCTCAGGAATCGCTTTCTCCACCTTTAACTCAGAAGGAAGTCTGATGGTCAAGTGGAAACCATCCTCCCACATAGAGATGCTAATGTGCGCTCTGTCTCTCACTTTTGGCCGGCGATTGTGATAATGAAGCTCACACCTGAAAATCATTCGAAAAATCAGCTAGTGTGGAGCCAGGTTAAGTTTAAAAGAACTTCAACTGTTAAAAACATGTCTAGAGGGGGGCCTAGGTAGCTCAGTGGTGAAGATGCTGGCAACCACCCCTGGAGTTTGCCAGTTAGAATCCCAGGGCATGCTGAGTAACTACAGCCAGGTCTCCTAAGCAACCAAATTGACCCAGTTGTTAGGGAGGGTAGAGTCACATGGGGTAACCTCCTTGTGGTCGCTATAATGCGGTTCGTTGAGCATGGATGCCGCATTGGATGGTATGCAGTTTCCACATGCGCTATGTCTCCATGGCAACGTGCTCAACAAGCCACATGATAAGATGCGCAGGTTGATGGTCTCAAAGACGCGGAGGCAGCTGGGATTCATCCTCCACCACCCGGATTGAGGCAAATCACTATGTGACCATGAAGACTTGTGAATTGGGCATGCCAAATTGTGAGAAAAAGGGAGAAAAAAACATGTCTAGAGACACTGTGTTATGGCAGAGACTATTTAGCAGAGACAGGCCACTTTAAAAAAAAAAAATGGTTGAAATTGGAATGCCCAACCAAGGAGCTTGCGCCCAGCGGATGTTGAAAGGAAGTCCCACCTTACAGGTAAATGAGCCAATCACCTTTTAGATACAAACATTGCCTGTCAATCAATTTGAGAACATGCATGCATAGCTATGCAAGCCGGGAAAATATTTTTTTTTTGCGAAATATGAGCTCAATTTATGATACCAGCTTTATCAGATTTTACTACTGATTTAAAATATGCACTTTGATGGTAATCTTGAGAGGTTTTGGTCTTTCTCCATTCAAGTAGATAGGAGCTGCATTAGCATGACTGGAAATAGCCTCCCAACAGTGGACTGACTTGCTAGAAAGATTTCATGATCTATTCATGACGATGTGTCTACATTTATTTTTTATTTTAGCACAAGTGTGCCTTTGGGGTGAACGGCCCTTATCAGTACTAACAAGAACAAGTGTTTATGGATCACTAATATTCCAAAGCGCTACTTCAGCAGCTACTATACAGTATGTTGATTCTAACATAGAGACAAGCATCACAATTCACTTTTATTGCATCTTTTTTCCCTATACAATGAAAGTGAATAGCAGGGTTCGTACAGATGCTTCAAAGTTCAATTCAACGACTTTCAAGGTCTTTTCAAGCACATTTTTATTTGTTTTCAAGGACTATGCTTGAGATGTCAAATTATTTTTGTTCATTTTAAATAAAAATAGTTTAACAATTCAGTTAATGTTATTTTTATAAAACACCACTTATTACAAGTACAACAATGAACATATTTAACTACATATTCTCACAGTAAAAATTATTGGTTCATTCATAATGAAATTTATGTGCATTTGTAGTGTGCTCCCTTAACACGCACTTCGCTTTCCAACAAAAGTGAAAAACTGGGTCTGTAAACAGTAGTACATATGAGTCATGTGCTGTGTTCCATGTTTCCTAAAGTCAGACAAAAGATTTATGTGAACGGACCTAAATTGCAAATGGGTCATTCTCAAAAATGTTTGACTTTCCAAATTAAAAAATATTTACATTTTCTGTTTAGTTCAGTTTTTGCCTATAAACGGTGAAGGTTGACATTAATTTTTATTCATAAAGGATACTTGGCTGTTGTTCTTTTTTTATTGTGTAATTATGTTTAAAGAACGAAGCAAGTTAACACTAACGAGGGTTAACTGGGTTACAATACCACATTTTGAGGGATCATTGGGGTACAACACCAAATATGTTTGTGTGAAAATATTAGTTAAAATATGAATAACTTTTTAACATGCTGGGTCACCTATTACACATCACGATATGCATATTTAAGCAGCATCTGAACATAAACCAAGATGTTTGGTTTATGAAATTGTCAATTGACAATTAACAATTTCAAATATATTATCAAAAGAATTTGCAAAACAGAGTCAAGCCATTTCATATCATTAAATTAAAATTATAATTATTATTTTTTCCTCGCTATTTGAAAGCTTTATCATGACTAAAAAAGTCAAGGGACCTGTTTGTCAACATTTTTGATATTGACCCAAATGTTGTCAGAAATTACCTATTTTTTGAGACAAAAAGATTTCTTAACAGAAGGGGCACTAGATGGCTCACAAAACTGAATCCTCCATTGATCTACATTCAAATCATTCAAAACTCATATCATTTTTTCAATCTGGAGCGTAAACTGTAATTAAAACGGATAGTTGCAAGGATTCATACTTGTTAAATCCACAACAGCAGTATCTATAAAATATATATTTTTTTAAATCCTCCAATAACACTTGATTGTGATTGGCCCATTATGAAAAGCGTTGTCAAAAGTAACAGGTGCCACGTGACAGCGCCGTCTATGCACTGCCTGCTTCAGCAGTGGTCTAGTGGTCTGGTGTCATGTTTTTCAGAAAATAAATAAATACATTTCATTTATTAAATGATTTAAGCAACATATTTTATGATTTTCTATAATTCAAGAACTTAAAATTGCTATTTTCAAGGATTTCCCAGAACTTAAATAAAAATTCCAAAGCCGAATTCAAGTACTTCAAGCACCTTGTACGAAACCTGGAATGGTGACTGACTCAGGAAAAAGAACCTTTTAGTATATTTTAATTTTTTAGAATCAATATGTTCTCTGCTTTTATACAAACATGTTACAGTTATAAGAACATACAGAGCTCTGTAACTCTGTTGCTTTGCCTGATCAAATCAATCTAGCTATCCAGCTGGGTGAATCTCACAAAATGTCTAGGTTGTATTTCACCTCAAAAATAAAATGAAATAAAATAAATTTTGGATAAAGGAAATAAAGCATATTTATGCCAATACGATTTTTTGTCATTGCATTTGCATAATTCTCATGACAATTAATCCCTCCAAATTGTAATTCTGAATATTCTTGATGTTGATTCTCATTACTGTAACAAATCGAATTTTTTGTACTGCCATGATATACCTATAAATACTAAATAAAAACTACAATTTAAATGACCTATCTTTATAAATAATCAAATTCAAAATGTTCAAAAATAGGCTTCATTTTCTTTAACCAAAATTGTATTTATTTATTTTGACTTTTGGGATGAAATATGACCTGGGCAGGTTCATGACAGGTTTTGTAAGTTCCAGGTATCTTTCAGCACATACTACAAAATAAAAGAATGAAATGGTATGGCAACTAAGAATGCATTAGATGACCCCGAATGTTCTGCAAACCTGTGTTTACATGCATGTGTGCCTGCACACATCTTTGTTACTCACACCAACGAGCTGAGAGCTGCCTGGCCCAGTTGATGCTGTTGCCATGCCGACACTGAGCCAATGGAGAGGCCTGGAGAGCAAAAGCCTTGCAGAGAAGAGAGCTCAGCACTGCTCAGGGAGTATTCTGGAGCAAAACAACACAACAACATGAGTTTATGAGTCAAAAATTACATTTGTTATGAGTCTAAGTGTCTGGTAAACTGGACTGTGCCATGAACTGTCATATCTTCCTCCTAATATGACACTCATGTAACAAAATGAAATCTAAAAATTAATGAATGACATGACAATGGAATGAATTACTTAATGAGTGTCTGTTTTAAACTTACCAGAATTGTAGGCAGTGGGCATGCCAGAGTAGACCAGGCTTTGTGGTGGCAGACTGGGGGTGGTGACAGAGACCACCGGTGTGGCAAGAGGCTGGGTGGATTGGGAACTGCTTATCCTATGGGGGTTCTGTACAGAGGATCAAATTCCAAGATAATAAAAAGGAAATCCAACCACAAACACATATACACAATACCACGTGAAACTTTAAGATTAGAATAGTCTGATATGTTAGAAATTGTGCAGTAATACCATTTTAGTACCAATAAGGGGTGCTGCAGATTCATTCTAGATTTATTCTCATTGCTTTGGAGCTTGCCGTGAAAGTAACAGCTTTAATTTGTTGAAGCTCTTCAACAATTAAAACCACACTTCAGAATTCCTTCTAAATAAGTGGCATATACAATATGTGAAATATTGTCCATATAAGGTTACTGTTATCTTTTGTTAAGGAATACAAACTGTTGACTTATAAACATACAGTAATATAGGCTACAAGCAAATGCACAAAAACACAGACAAGTAAAACCAAACCTAACCTATAAAACTCCCAAAAAACAGTCTGATAAAGCATTGTCTACTGTATTAAAACTGTACTAATTTAGGTAAATCATTGTAGCAACCAGCATGCAGTGCAAATACAGTCACCTCAAGTCTGGTGTACACACAGTGCACATACACACGTGTTTGCACACACTCTCAGAAAGGCTAATTCATTGAAAAAAAAAAAATTATTCAAAGCATAATAATTTGTTCAAGAGGGCGATTATTTAAAATCAAATGTCATGTTGGGTATAACCCTATTTTTACTAAAAAGCATGAATTAAAACCTTGAATAAAGTACAACTTTCTTTATTCAAAAACATATCCACAAAGAAACGTTCTGAGATGTTTTGCTCTATTTAAAGTACTTTTAAAAATACATTATAATAAATAAATAGTAATAAATAAACTTCATAATTATATTGAAGACCAGTGTGTCATTCTCAAGTACTAGTTTTTCCTTGGATTCGATTCAACATTATTATTTTTTTTTTGTTTGTTTGTTTTTTTTTTCTCCACTTTTCTCCCCAATTTGGAATGCCCAATTCCCAATCCTAATTCCTCGTGGTGTAGTGACTCGCCTCAATCCAGGTGGCAGAGGACGAATCTCAGTTGTCTCTTCATTTTATCATGTGGCTTGTTGAGCACTTTACCATGGAGACCTAGCGCATGTGGAGGCTTCACGCTCTTCCCTGCGGCATCCACACAAAACTCATTAACCACACATTATAGCGACCACGAGGAGGTTAACCCAACGTGACTCTACCCACCCTAGCAACTGGGCCAATTGGTTGCTAAGGAAGCCTGACTGGAGTCAACAAGGACAACCTGGATTCAAACTCGTGACTCCAGGTGTGGTAGTCAGTGTCTTTACTTGCTGAGCTACACAGGCCCCCTTCTATTCAACATTGTTAAATTCCTTTGGATATCTTTAGATTCTTTCTGCTAATGGAAACTTTCTAACATTCACTCTCACTGAAATTGGCCGTTCTTCTGCACTAATGATATCATTCAGGACTCAATTGTAGCTCAATGACATCACCATAAGCAAAATAACCCCTGTCTGGGCCAACAACAAAAAAAAAGAAAAAAAGAAACAATAGATGATAAGAATTTTGGAGATACTCAAATATGCTGACAAAACTAGATGTTTTCTATGGATTTTGTTTCTGAACACGCTGCTTTGGTTGTTCTAAACATTTATGTCAGTAAATAGTCCAGAACATAAAACCAGATTTATCTGTGAGATTCTGGGGATTCTGTCATTGTCTTTTTCTTCATCAAAGGCACCCACACTATTCTTTCTTTATCACAAACACACATGAAGAAACACACTGTTTAGAAGTGGCTGTTTAGAACTTCTCCAGAAAAAGGTTTTAGAACATGCAGTGTGAGTCACACTCAAGTCAGACCAGACTTCCACACAACACTCATGAGTTCATCTAGTTCAACTTGGGTTTAGTCGATTTTCAGCTCAAGAGGTGGCTTGCTTCAGAAACAGCTCTGTAAGCATAGTGCACCTCTGCTAGTCAAAAGCAGTGTGATTTTAAAACCAAACTTAAAGCTTATCAGCTATTGCCTTTCAAAGGCATTTATTAAAACTCCATCTCTTCCTCCTCTGACTGCTTCCAACAGAAAAAAAAAACACATGATGGCGTCACTGTCAGTACACAGCCAGTTGGCACAACTAAAGTTCAGTGTGGTCAAACCACCATTCTCACTAGGACGTGCCTTTAAACTAACTTATTCAAATTCATAGATTGAAGCGTGAACCGAACGCTGCCTTAGGTTACTTGAAACAAAATTGAAAATTCAAATTCAGACAGTCAAATTCAAATTAAAAGTCAAATTCACAGCCTCTAAATGCACTCACCATTTTCATTTCTCATGGCCATGTGTTCTGTCTGACACCTAACATTTAGGTAAATGTTAAACTACATCCAGTGCAAAATGTTAAACAAAGTGAAAGTAGAGATGAATAATAATGAGATATCTAAATAAAGAAAAAACATTGAGTTGACCTCACAGCAAAGAAGTATTTAACTTTCACCACAGAGACTCATCTTGAGCTTGTGTGTCCTATCTCCATCAATCATTCAGGTTGAAAATGTAATGAGGAACTTTAGGATTAGATTTATGCTTTGGTGAAATTTAGGTAGCTTTTCAAAAATCAAACAGAACAATTGAGCTGTAACTCCAAATTGCACTCACCAATGATAACTTTTGCCTTTAAGCGCCGCCATATGAGAGTTTTTTTATCAGTGTTTCAAATGAAAAATTTGTGTTTAAACCCCAACACCCCCCAAACAATTAATACTATTTATTAGAAGAAGTGTAAAGTTTTTAAAGTTTTTAACTTTATTCCCTCTCAATATATACGTTTGTTCTATATCTAAAAGTTATGTGCAATACTTTTGGCACAATGTAATCCCATAGAGAATCAGTTGTTCTCAGTTTTCTTTCAATTTCAGATGTCAGAGAAACTTGATCATTTGGATTTTAAGGGTCTTAATAGTCTCGTATAATTAACATACAGTATATGCTTCATTCAGATCTAGCTGACTGTGCAGTGCTGTACAATATTGAAGACAGTGAGTTCTCTTCTCAGTGGTGCTGGGCCAGTGCTGCTTTAATACCAGCACTCAATCAATAACAGTGGGGAGACACGACAAGGGCGACAAGATATTATCTGGCTCACATTCTGGGCTTCTGATTAAGCCTTCATCCTCATCTGTCACACTGCGATGTGATTAATTTAATACCATTATGTTCTAATGACAGCCTGTCTGAATGCACACTCACAGGCTCTACCTCAGTCTGTCTGTCTGAGGCAGTTAATTCACACGCACGCACACACAAAATGACACTCGCTACATGCAAATATACACAAAAGAATAATCCTATGGGCTTATTGGAGATGACACTAGCTTGGCATGTGGAATTGGTTTTGATTTATAATTGGTAAGAAAGTGTACCACTTTCAGATGCTGGCATGGTATTACATACTCTGATACTCAGTATAATATTATTATACTGTATGCTGAGCTGAGCGAACCCTGTGTAACTCCAGCATTATTGACCAAACAAGATTATGTGCGCTGTACATGGCCCTAGTGTGGAAGGTGAACAGATTCTACAGTTAAATGAACAAATTATTGACTATTTTTAAATATAATAATAATATTCCTTTTTCTGCTACCTGTTTTATATTTGAGTGATTTATGAGGCTGACAGCTGAGTGTAGCCTGAAGTGCTGAATGTGGCCAGAGCCCTCTGCACCTTAATTAAAATTATTTGAGAGGCCCACTAATTTCAACATGAATAATAGAGGGAGTGAGGGTACCTAGATCTCTGAGATATTTCACTTCACTATTTTGCTTGTTGTGTAACTGACTGTTTTCAGCTTAATTTCAATGTCAGTAATCAATTTCTCTAATAAGGGTCAAAATTAGCGTTTTTTCAGACTCAAGTTGATGCTACTGGTCAAATACATTTATTGTCAAAATGCCCATCTTGGCAAGGGATTTATGTAAACACCATTGATATGTGAATGTAAGTGAATGCTTGCAGAATTTAGATTTGTATAAAAAAAAATGTATATTTGTATTAGGCCAGAAACATACATTATACAAATACAAGTATAAAGATGTGAGCAAAAACTGCCCATAGAAGTGCACAGTTCACACTCATTTTCACTATACCGCCCCTTGCGGCAACATTGTTAAGGTAAAAATTAACAAGTACTTGGGATGTGTTATGAATTGCTATCACATTTTGGAATGCACAAAAGAGATTGTCACAAGAAAAATCAATGTTCACATATTTAAAAAGAGTATAAGTCACTTCATATACTGCCAAACAACTAATGAACATTATTTCACCTGTAGCCTTGTGAGTACTGATCAGCATCTTTTTTTAAAGAAATACAGTGTTAGTAGATTTGGGGCAAATTAAGGATGTGTGTATGAAGATGCAGTCTTTCAACTCACCAGGGGTGGCATCATGCTCTTGCTGGATGGGGGAATGACAACTCTCAAGTCTGGTTTGCGGCTGCCGATACCCATGTTGCCCCCCGGTGGTGGTGGTGACTTGGCAGGCATGACTTTACCCAGTCCGTTCCCGCTGGGTGTACCCAGAAGCCCCGGTGAGCCCCTCGGATTAACAAAGCCATTTCCTGCTGAGACACACATACAGGAAGAATGCATCATGGGATTGCGCTCTAATCGACCAATCCCCAACAGCCATCAGTCGATTTGACGACATGCCATTTCCCAGCAGCAGTCGTAGCATCTCATAGCACGCAACGTTAAGTGTTCCCAACCCTCTGGGAAAGTTATAATAAGACTCTGGTAATCATCTCGCACACTGACAAAAATAAAACATAAATATTAAAACTGATGAGCCTTTGGTTGTGTTGGTGTACAGTTGCATCAAAGCTGTCTATATGTGTCCCAGGATGAGGAAAGCAATTCAGTTTAACAAATGTAGTGTGACTTGAGCTCTTTAAGAGGGGAATGGTTAAAGTCATTACAACTGAGTGCAGCCATTCACTGCTATCAAAGACAATTTAATTACCATTTTGGGGAACAAATCTAAAAACTTTGGTGAGGTGTCAATTGTATGTTTACATCTGTTTACTTTGCCATTTCTAGTTCTAAACTGAATACACTGTCTAAATTAGATAATTTTTTTTTACTAGCTCCTACTGAATATAGAGCAAACAGAAAACATTACAAAATAGCATGCTAAATGTTAGCAGTTGTTGCAATGGCCCATAAAAGTTCAGCGAGAGGAACACAATGTATTGTAAACCTCTATACATCAGTCTGCAGAACATCAACAACAAATTCTGTGTGTGTAAGAATGATGTCAACATGTGAGAAAGAACAGACTAATCCATAAGACTGCATCTGACTGACCTTACACCAGTATATTATATACTGTATCTAGTGGGTCTCTGATTTCAAGTGAATGCCAGTGCATTACAAAGATGTCTTTCTACCATCTGTATCTCATATTGTTAGCAAGTTCCTTTACACAACCATCTGAAATATTCTAAAGCAAACATGGTTCATTTACCCACACAATGTGTAAAGCCCGGTGCACACTGTACGAATTTGGCCACGATTCTGCCGTCTGAGACAAATTGCAGGAATCCTAAAGGATTTCTGTCATCGAAGAGAAAAATCGGCAATCTTGCAACGTTCAGTGTGACATGTTCACTGACAGCTGATTAATAGCCTTTGCGATGATCTCTAGCCTCTGAGGAAGTTCTGGCTGTGTCAGAAATTTTACATCGCAGCCGTATAGTGTTACTGTTATTACGATGGCCAGATGAGCTATTCCGCTCCTCTCTCGCATCCCAATTCACTTGGAGAGAAACCTGCTCCGTGTCTGCACCATAGCAACATTTGTGCCCAGTTGTCACTCAACTCAAGCTCTTTCAATGTTTTTTCTTCTTTTCATTTTATATAAAAAGTTTTAACAAATAAATAAGCAGAAAACACTTAGAGAAAATTGTAACACCAGAGCAATATAAAAGCATTATTCCCTGAATTAAATATACAGCTTACAAAATGAAAACAAATAGGGTAACAATGTAAGAGAACATTTTGAAAATGGGGAAATGACCCTGATATCAAGTGGTGGTTAATGCCATGACTTATCTGTGGAGTTTTTCTTTGAGAATGGCAAGGCCACTGATGCCTTTTGGCTAGAAGTTTACTGCTGTTGAGAACACTGCGGGATATATCGTGAAGTTGGCACTCATGGTGATCATAGCAGTATCTTAAAGTAACACGACTTAAAAGTGACTTTTGAATTTGCTGCTCTTCCTTGACTCATGTATCCTGTGCGCACAGGAACACGGAATGAATGAAAATTCAGCTGTGTTTCATCCACGATGACAGCTGTCTAGGAACTTTGACTGTTCTGTGTACACTGTAAATTCTAATTGTAATCTCAAATTTTTAAAAATAGTTTACTCAACTTAATCTTAAATTTGTACTATTCTAACTAGTTTTAATTAAGATACCATTACTCTCTAAATACTTAAATTGACATTACTAAAAACATTTAAGTGTTCAAATTAAACATTATTTGAAATGTCACAATTTGGAATCATAACTCAAATGCATACGTAAGTTCTTTAAACTTTGGCTTAGAGTATTCCTAACTCAAAATGACCAAATACAAGTGTGGAATACCCATAAACCCTTGCACTTGAATAAATTAAGTTTGTTGCACAAAGTTTGTTTGGTAAAAACAAGGGAACTTATTTAGTAAACTAATTGTTTTTTTATTTAAACATTTATTTTGTTTGAATTCTTATGACTATTGTTGTTGTTTTTTTTGTAGCTGGTTAATAATTGAGATTTTTGTTAAGTCACCATCAGGGTGATTAGTGTACCACTGGTGAAGTTGGAACCTGTTAAACTTAAGCCATTCTTCTTTACTCAGTTGTACTTTACAAAAGAGCAGATTTATGTGCACCAAGAAGTACTGAGTAGAGTCCAGTGTGCCATATGTCTATAACTTAGAATCTAGTCATAATTTCCCTTATACTGTATAACACAATTTCATAATTAAATATAAACTATGATACTTTAATCATAGATGAGTTAAGCTTACTTGTAACTTGTTAAAATTAGTTAAAAAATTAAGTTCAGTTTACTTGAGCCAAATAAGTACGTTTACTTAGAAAAAGCATGCAAACTGAAAAATGTAAGGTCAACTAATTAGATTTTACAGTGTATTAGCGAATTCACCTTACTTTAATGACTACAAAAATTTACAGTTTTCTTGGAATTTGGAATGAGCCATAACAGCGTAAAAAAGAAGGACAGATTATATATAACCTTTATACGACATATTAATAAAACAAATAGGCATATTGAATGGCACAGACATAATCATAGCACAATGACATTCTTTCTTTATTTGGCTTCTTGAAAAACCAGGGCAGCATATTTGTTCATTTTCTGTGCTTGTGTGTATGTTTATATGTGTGAATAAAGAAAAATGGGAAAATGGAAAGGTTTTTGGAAACTTTTTCTTTGCATCGCTTAATTTTGTTGTCACGGTTGTAAAGGCGATGTTGTAGTATTATGGTTAATGTGCATTCCCCTTCTGTCACTCACTGTTGTTTCGATGTTGTGACAATAGGGGTCTCTCTTGACAGCCCCGGTTACCTCTAACTTTGAGAAAAGGCCAATGAGAATTGGCGAACAGCATTTGCATGCCCCTCCCCCGGACATACGGTTATAAAAGGAGGGAAGCTTGCATCTATTCAGACATATTTTTTCTTCGGAGCCCAGCGGTTGCGTTTCAGTGAGCTGAATAAATCCACTGCTGTTCCACTCACCTCTACAAGAGTGTATTCTGTTGGAAATACGGCGAAATCAGCGGCTTTTCTCTTCTCTGCACTCCAGTGCAGACTACGCCCCTGGGAGCTTCGACAGCCACATAAAGTGTATATTCACTAAAAGAGTATATTTCTCTAAAAGAGCAACACTTGGACGTTGAACATCTTTTTAAAGACTCATCTTTTTCAAGATGCCCTTCCATTCTTGTGTTATTCCTGGATGTGGTTGTAACCTCTTCGCTTCAGATGTCTACAGGCGCTGCCTCACGGGTCGGGGCAGAGAACACACTGAGGCAGCGTTTGTGGATGGTTCATGTTCTCACTGTGAGAACATGACCATGGCAACGTTGCGGTCACGGCTTTCCTTCTTCTGGGGGAAAGCCACTCTAGCTGTGCCCCCGCATAGCCCCTTCTACCCACGGGTATAGGGCCGGCGCGGCTGGAACTGGAGGCGATTTTGGTGCAGTTTCACCAGGTAAATCCCCACGGACCACCCGCTCCCCAGCGCGCTCGACTGCCTCCGTCCAGGTTCGAGATGAGACCGGCTCACCTTATGGCCAGTCTGATGTCTCTTTCGGACCACCCGACCTGGATGAGAGTTTTGGCGCTGCAATGGAGAGTGTCTTGGTGGACACCAACACTGAGGACTCGAAGGGGCTGGTGCCTTCGGGCGTGTACGCCCAGTCTGAGGCCGATGCCGAGCTGTCCGCTATGCTTGTCCGGGCCGCCGCGAGTGTTGGGCTTGACTGGAACCCTCCCATCCTCCCCTCAACCCTCGCGGCTAGATGATTGGTTCCTGGGCAGAGAGCAGCACTCACAGCCACGCCGCACCCCCCATGAGCTGACGAATTCGTGGAGGGCACATTTACTGCCCGGAACTGACTTTATCGCTCGAATGCTCTCACTTCCCTTGATGGAGGGGTGGTCCACAGGTACACGGAACTCCCTCAGGTGGATAAAGCTGATGCGGTGCACCTATGCCGAATAGGCCGATCTGGGAGATGGGGGTGTTGAGAATGCGAGCCTTGTCGGGGTCCCGCATCTTGACCAGATTCAGCCACAGATGACGTTCCTGGACCATGAGAGAGGCCACTTAGTCGAGGTGGCTGACCAGGACCATTTGCCTCGGCTAAGTGATTCAGTTCGCTGAATCAGTATTTCAGCGGCGTCCGCTTTACCTCGGTGCAGGGCGAAAACGCCTCCAACCTGCGTGCTGAGATCGCAACCCTATATCGTGTGAAAGGACACGATATATTCTGTCCCTCCAGCCGAGATGGAGAAGGGATTCTACATCCCTTACTTCATCGAATCCAAGAAAGGTGGTGGGTTGTGGCCAATCTTGGACCTGCTAGTTCTGAACCGGGCCTTACACAGACTCCCGTTCAGGATGCTGACGCAGAAACGTATTCTGACATGCGTCCGGTATCAAGATTGGTTCGTGGCGGTAGACCTGAAGGATGCGTACATTCATATCTCAATATTAACCCATCACAGACCCTTTCTATGGTTCGCTTTCGACAGCCAGGCATATCAGTACAAGCTCCTCCCCTTCGGTCTGTCCCGTCTTCACGAAAGCTGCAGAGGCAGCTCTTAGCCCGTTAAGGGAAGTGGGCATTCGCATTCTCAACTACCTTGACGACTGCTAATCTTAGCGCTCTCTCGCACAGGGACCTGGTGCTCACACACCTCAGCCGTTTAGGGCTTCAGGTCAACTGGGAAAAGAGCAAGCTCTCCCCGGTTCAGAGCATCTCTTTTCTCGGCATGGAGTTAGACTCAGTCTCAATGACAGCGCGCCTCACAAGCGAGCGTGCACAGTTGGTGCTGAACTGCTTGAGTTCGTTCAGACCGGGCACAGCAATTCCACTGAAACTATTTCAGAGGCTCCTGGGGTATATGGCTTCCTCAGTGATGGTCGCTGCGCTCGGGTTGATGCATACAAGACCGCTTCAGCAGTGGCTTCAGACTTGAGTCCCGAGATGGGCATGGCTCAACGGCACATTTTCTGTGACCATCACCCCTTCCTGCCATCACTTACTCAGGCAAAGATTTGTGCTCTACTACCCCAGTTAAGTCCACAAGTCACGGAACCTGGGTGTCCTTCCTCCCTAGCCCTCTGGCTCAGTATGTGTCACAGTGTGCCATGGCAATATCAATGCATTTATATCATACAGTCTGACAATCAGAAATCTTAAAAGGCTGTAAAAATCCTACAGGGTATAGCGGGCATAACCTCCAAAGACAAACAGGAATTACAATTGGCCAGTGTTCAAACCCGAAAGCATGATCGCTCCTAAAGTCTCGGTTTCAATGTATTCTCTTGTCATTATGAAAAATGCTGAGCAACAAACAAGTAGCTTTCTAGCAAACAAGTCCAAACTGCTCTGGTTTTGAAAAAAGGTCCATTTAATTTCCACTTGCTTGGAACTATGCATACAGGAAAGTGCAATGTCATTTCCGTGTGTTTTTCTACATAATAGCAGCTTGATTAAATCCTAGTCATGGGGCATTTTCTACCCCTCCCAGTTCTCATTTCCTGTGGGCGCTTGCTGTGGGACAGAAAGAGAAAACAGGCCATCATCAGAGTGCTGCCCTTACTGTGTGTCTGCTTAAATGCCTCTGAAGAGAGCACCACATACATGTACTGTAACTCTCACCGTTCAGGTTAAACTACCTATTTTTTATTATTTCTTGTTTTATTTTTGGCCATTTTGCATTTTGAATGGACAGAGATATTGTTAGAGTAGTTGAACAGTAAGTTGTAGTGTGCCATCACACAGCATTGCAAAACAAGTGCACTACCAACCAGACCACGTCTCGGAAACAATCAACATTGTCATCTCAGCAGTAGCTAAATCTCAACGTAGAAGTTGTGCATGATAACTAACTTTCATTCATCCATATGACTTGGATCAACACATAAAAATAAATAAATAACTGTTGGTGGGCTTCTGAATTTCTTTAAAAAAAAATTGCCCCAGTAGATGAGCTGCACCAGATATTGAAAGAAAAGCAGCTGAAAATTGCCAGCTGAATATAGGAACTCCTTCAAGGCAGCTTGAAAAGTATTCCAAGTAGTTATTTTATGAAGTTAGTAAAGAGTATGCCAAGAGCATGATCAAAGAGTGGCTAGTCTGAAGAAGCTAAAATATAAGTTTTGTGTTTAACATTTTTTGGTTACTACAGAATACCAATATTTTCAAATGTGCTAGTTCATAGTTTTGATGACTGCTATTATGCCAATGTGAAAAATAGTAATAATTAATTAGGGAATAATCCCTTCTGATTAGATGTGTCTTTTGACTGGAACTGTAAAAGTTGATTTGATTAACAGGAAATATAACATTAATGTGAGAACTGGACTGTGCACCACTTGCGAGAGGGAGGAAAATATGTTCTAATTACTGTAAAAAGGCACAGCAGCAGTACTCAGATACTGTTTGAATTATCAAATTATCAGATAAAGTTGAAATGCTCCCTACTTCTGGCCTGTTCTGAGCCAGAATGTGTAACTGAGGCCCTTCTGAGACATAAGCTTCTGAGCTGTAAGCACCCCCCACCCCTCTCACACTTTAAAGATCATGTGTAAGTATGACAAAAGCATCAAAATCTGCTAAATTACTACATGATCAAAATACATAATTGAAAGTGATGCCATATTACCTCAGAATAATACATAATCCTTTGGGAGCTCTGTTACTTAATGACCTGCTTATATATATATATATATATATATATATATATATATATATATATATATATATATATATATATATATATATATATATATATTATTTAGAAAGGAAGGCTACCAGATAAGCAACAGATAAGTCTTAAAGATCAACAAGTCACTACTGTAGTGTATTTGACGGGGCTAGGTACACATAAATGAGGAAAGACTAATGGATTTCAAAATCAAAGCTTTGCCTCCCTAATAGATTAAGAGGAACGGAGTCCAAATTCTAATTATAGCCTTAATTAATGAGGCTCAACAGTACCTCGTTAACGGGTGCAGCCCTATTGTTTTGGCTTCGTAAACCATGAACAGGAACAATGTGAGCTGGGAAGAAAGTTCCAACTGCTGGTGCCAACAAAATCCAATTCATATTTTACTTGGACAGCCCTTTTGTACAAAAAATAAAAATAATTTATAATGCCTCTATGAGGACTCAAAAAAGGAGTCTCCTTTGGGAGCACTGGATGGGAATGGCATGGACCTGAACACATGGTGAAGTAACTGGCACTTAAACGCTCTATTGAAAAAACTAATTCTGACACACAAACAGGGTTTGTAATAGCTCCTCAACAGCCTGTAATTCTTCAGTATTAATGAAGGAAGCTGTGCAGCTTCTTTGCACATCGCATAACGGATCGAAAACTCTGAGTTCTCTTCAACAATTTCCTCGTTTTAATGCAAAATCATGAAGGTGCTGAACAGCCAAAAAACACATCTGTGCACGCTGCGTCATACTCAACTGAATTTGAAAGATTGGATCATTACAGTGCTAATTGGTGCTCATCAAAACACAAATGATGTATTTCTGGAACAAATCAATTTGCATCACTTCCTCTGTGCACGATGTCGCATTGTAAACTTTGGAGTAATCTGCAAAGTTGAGAGTCTGCTCTCGATAAGGTGTCTATTCACATCAACTTGTAGTGCCACTGTTATTGTAATTCACTAATTGAATGTGTGGGATCTACTCTTCCAAGATTTCAGCCACACATCAGTAATCACATGACAAAACCACCTCTACGTTTACAAAACTTGACATTGTTTCAATTCTAATTGAATAAAGACAGTAGCTAGTAAATCTGTTGCTTGAACATATACAGTATATGGGACAATGTCCAGCTAAAGCTGCCAGTTGCCTCATTCAGACCTATATGTACAAAACTTTTGACCTTTCAGATATCAGAAAGGTCAAAATCCAACTTTTTCATCCAACTGCAAAGCAAATATACAAACAAATATTGGGGCTAGTATCTATAAGTACAGCTGTTAGCATCTGAACTGCTCAAGTGTTATAATTTGTATAATCACTGCTAAAGGCTAGGTTTGGTTTAAAAAATGCATCATGTTGGAGGAGTCTTTCTTACCGTGCCATGATTTGTTATTCAACAATGGGATCTGACTGATTTGACAGAACTGGGCCTTCTGGTTTCCACACAAGTCAACAAAATAAAATCTGAAACAAAAATTATCCAAAACCAAACATTCTATTGGAACTGTGCTGTTCTACCATATCAGGAGAACTCTGAGAGGAAACTAAGCCATTTTGTTCCAGAGTGCTGATGACTCATTTTGACCTGCAGCAACTGTACATGGTTAGGTAACACACCAAACTGCTTTGAAAAAGAAACGAATCATGCTTCAACAAGAGCCTGATATTTCACAAAAAAAAAAAAGATTCATTTTTACTCCAGCTGGGCATGTCAACATGAAGAAAACATTTTCTTTCCTTGAAGTGGAGAGCCGATGTGTGCTTGGATTAACACTTGGATGCTCTTCACCATTCCTTTGGCTTAACTGGTGATCAGAGCATTCCATCGAACAGGCCAGTATGAGTTCGCTCTACACAGGGGAGAGAGCAGAAAAAGAGTGCTGCAAGCTGCATTCCTAATGGCTCTGCTCTGAGATGTCCATGCTCTCCTAGTGCCTTCTGCTTGTGAAAAATCAGAGGTATGCTAGGAATGGCCATCTGACAGCAGCACTGAAGTGGTTCCTCTCCAAGGCAGCCATGCTGGTCCGGGGTGTTTGGAACAAATAACAGCTGCACTATGTGACCAGGGAGCCAATGTCCTGAGACCCCCATGGGTGCACGCTCCTGACCATACCCTTTAATGGCACTGCCAACTAAGAACTGTACATCCAGTTCCTTAAATACCCCCCATTCACATGCACACTAGGCAAATGTGCCTTCTTATTCCAGCACTCCAAACTTTGATTCTAAAAAGATTCACTAATGTATAGGGCTGGGAGATATACCTAGAAAAAAAAAATTCTTGATATTTTTAGCCTTTTTACAATATTGAATAAATATCTTTTTTTTGTATCCAATTAGAGAAACCATCCTTTCATCCTTTTGCCTGATACCGATTGTAACCAAAAACTATAGGCCAATACGATACTAATATTTTGCACTTACTCTTCTTATTTTGTCATCAGACAACTGTTTTGCTTCGGAATTATGGTTTACAAAAATACACAGAGGAATCATTTTATAGTTCTAACAATAAGATATTTTCATTGAAGATGGATTGGATCTGTAGATCATGTGACAGGCCACATTTTTAAGAGAGCCAAAATGAAAGAAAGGCTAAATAAATCAAAATATGACATTACAATTTATTTGAAAAAAATAGGTTATTTTGCACTTCTGAAAGGTTTTTGCAGTTCTAAGCAAAATAACTTTTTTACAAAATATGACAGAACATTACAAATTCATATTGCATGCAAACACCGATCAGCCACAACATTAAAACAATCTGCCTAATATTGGGTAGGTTCCCTTCGTGCCACCAAAACAGGCTGGTTTGAGAATTTCTGTAACTGCTGATCTCCTGGGATTTTCACACACAACAGTCTCTATAATTTACTCCCAATGGTCCCAAAAACAAAAAACATCCAGTGAGTGGCAGCTCTGCAGATGGAAACGCCATGTTGATGAGAGAGGTCAACAGAGAATGGCAAGACAGGTTCGAACTGACAAAGTTTACAGTAACTCAGATAACTGCTCTGTAAAATTGTGGTGAGAAGAATAGCATCTGAGAATGCTATTCTGAGATGCAGGTTGGCGCTCTTTTGGAAGCACGAGGGAGATCTACACAATATTAGGCAGGTGGTTTTAATGTTGTGGCTGATTGGTGTATGTTTGACATGATATACTGTAGATTTTACAGATTTCATTTATTTTGGTAGGAACTTATTTATATTCTAAACAGAAATATATATATATATATATATATATATATATATATATATATATATATATATATATATATATATAAATAATTTGCCGATAATATCAGTGGCCAATACATCAGTGCATCCCTGATAAAAACCTTATTAAAATACTCATGGTATGTTTTCCACTGATTTTCACAACAACAAAAAAACAATAATAATAATTTTTATATGCAACAATATAACAAGAGATGAGAACTGATTAATTAAAAACTGAAACAGTTTTAATTAATTCAAGAAAATGTATCTATCTTACCAACATTTTTACTACTGTTGTTAATATTAGAGATGGTTTTAAAACACTTTCATACTCATGAGTCTTGAAAATAATCTAACGACACCACCTTTAGAAACTTAATAGCCAAATAAAAAGTCCATTAAAATCAGCACAATAATCACAATGTTACAGTGCCTATGAAAATATACACTGAGGTACAGTGTGGATCAACATAGAGCTATACACAATATCTCATGAGACTCAAAATTCAATATTGTGTCTCGTGGTGCGCATTCAATCAAGTGAGTCAGTCACTTCGCACTCAGTAAGCCACTGTGTGTATGTGTGTGTGTGTAAGTGTCCATCCATCCATCCATCCATCCATCGTCAACCGCTTATCCTGTGTACAGGGTCGCGGGGGGCTGGAGCCTATCCCAGCTAACATTGGGCGAGTAAGTGTAATTGGCAAAAAGATGGTTAAATCCCACCTGTTTCTGCCTCTCACCACCACAGAATGCTTATGACAGGTTGTCTGGTCATTGTGCACAACAGCCTTAGAGGGATATCATGGTCCAAATGCTTCCAGGGTTCTGCTGGGTTAGGCATTTAGCAGGCTTACACCAGCCATATAAGGACTACCACAGTACCAGGAAAACAGATGCACCTGTCAATAGGGGGAAGGAAACTCTATGGGGGCAGGAGGGATGGAGGCAGGGGGCCGAGGTCTTAAAGGAAATGCTGAGTTTATTTACCTGCCTGTCTGAATCAGTTGCTGGAACACACAGTTAACCGTTTCATACACTAGGCAACTCAAATTCAGGGACACAAAGGAACCTCTCACTGAGCTACTTGTAGCACAAAACTACTCAAATCTGCACCTACACTAAGACTAAGCCCTGTTTCATACCACACATTTAGGTCGCCACCCATATTTACAGGTTGGAGCATACACATTGTGCGCATATGCATAGCAGAATAATAGCAAATTAAAAAGCATTGTTAGCATTCTGAACTGAGTAAAACACTAAGAAAATGCAACATTAAACTATTTATTAATATTCATTATAGGCTTTAATGCATTATAGTTTTTTGCGAAACAACATAAAAATGTTATCTACTACATAATACTGAGAATATGGGTATGACAAATTTTTTATATTCCTAATTTCTAAGTCACTTATAAGCGTCTACTAAGTGACTAAATGTAAATATAAAAAAAGACATTTGTCGGTCTTGATACAAGTTATACATGCAAATAGCACTTTTTATTCAGTAAGTCTGTATGAAATTTGATGAACAATCTGTATTAATTACTATTTGGATGTAAATGTGATCGACCTCCTGACTTCCAAAATTAGATTTCACGATAAAGTTTATAATAACCAGTTTAGGGTCTCCAGTCATTTTGGGTTAGCTATTTTGGTAAAGGTGCTGTAAGCGATTTTAGCCATTCTGGAACATTCATGAGACTAAGCCACTGAAATAGACATGCTCCCATTTCCAAATCACCACCCTCCAAAGATTCATCATCAAACTGTAGAGCAGCAGTGCGTCATCTCTCAGTTGTCAAACACAACAGTAGCAAAATTGCTGACAACTGTTTTGCATCTGGATATGGCATTACACCTGAATGATCCAACTAATGATGTGCAAAATTATTGACAAGCAGAGAGCACGTGTCAATCTGCAGTTAATCCAGGATGGACTTTAAAGACATTAGTCATTAATCTTAGTTCATAAAAAAAAATACTAAAGTTTTAAGCACTGGACCATAACACTTTCTTAAGGCGGGTGCACACTGTACAATTTTGGCAACGATTCTGCCGTCTGAGACAAATTTGGGAATTCTAAAGGATTTCTTTCGTCACAGGAAAAAATCGACAATCTTACAATGTTCAGTGTGACATGTTCACAGACGGTGGATTATTAGTCTTTGTGATGATCTGCAGCCTCTGACAAAATTTGGGCAGTGTCTGAAATTTAGCATCGTAGCCGTATAGTGCAACTGCTATTACGACGGCCAGATGAGCTATTCCACCCCTCTATTACCCTTTCACATTGAAAGAAACCTGCTCCGTGTAACAACATTTGTGCCCAGTTATCCCTGTCCTCAAGCAATTTCAATGTTTTTTCTTCTTTTAATAAATAAAAAAGCAGAAAATACTCAAGAGAAAAGTGTAACATGTCAGCAATATGAAAGCATTATTCTCCAAATTAAATAAATACAGAGCTTACAAAACAAAAATAAATAAATGATTGCATTTTCTCTGGCGACCTGTCCAGGGTGTCCCCCGCCTTTCGCCCAATGTTAGCTGGGATAGGCTCCAGCCCCCCGCGACCCTGTACACAGGATAAGCGGTTGACGATGGATGGATGGATGGATTGCATTTTCTCATTTTTGTTCTTTACATTTATCATGCATTTTCTTAAAAACTTTATTTTAATTACTGTTTTACTTTTAATAAATGTACTTTAAACATCTGTAAACTTCTTCACACCACTTAAATTTTATTTATAAATAAATACATACAGTAAAATAGAAAGATTGAACAATTTATACTGGTAAGTATTTATGGGACGTTTGAATCCTGATCAGCAGATATAGTTGGATACAATTATAGAAATCTGTCATGTTTGTACATCATCCATAGGGAATTTGCAAGCGTCATTTATTATCATCCTTAATGAATTTTCTAAATTTTGCATGGCCGATAGGTTACTAATCTAAAAGAGAAGAAAGACGTTCTATAACCCAATGTGAAAGGAGAAGTTTGAAATTTTTCATGCCAAAAGTCTTTATTTCCACAATGAATAATTGCTTGTGGTAACTCATTATTACTGTAGGCTAACTCCCACACTCACATTCATTCTCAACATCTGTAATTTTCTGTATTTGTGACAAAGCTGTCTTATTATAGGCCTATTTGACAAAATCCATCTTTCTTGTAAATGTTAGCCCATGCTCGTGATGGAGTGGTATTGGAGCAATGGAAATGCTGACTTTCAGAAAGAAAAAAAATGCTCCTCCATGGTGGGCAAATTTCGCTATTTCGCTTCTATTCTGCCACACTCCCATAAATTGAGTCACATTCACTGACCAGGACGATTGGGAACACATTCCGACATAACGTTGCACAGTGTGCCATGGCAATATCAATGCATTCATATCATACAGTCTGACAAGCAACAATCGTAAAGGACTACAGTTGCCTTCGGCTTGCTCTCTGGGGATGTAAATACAATTATTATTTAATTATTTAAGTTTATACAGAATTTACAATAATATTTAATCAAACTCCACAGTGATCACACTGAGACTTTATAGATATTACACTTTAATTTTTTTATAAAGCTGCTTTGAAAAGATGTGTGTTGTGAAAAGCGCTATACAAATAAAAATGACCTGACACATCAATGTCTTCTGATTGGCAGATCAGAAAATGGGTCTGCAGCACGCGGTCACATTTTTCTTTTCTGTATTCACAGTTTAGTGCTGTCACAGAGACCAGTGAGATTTCCCTGGACACTTATTTTAGTGATATCTTTCAGGGGGAAGGAACATTTTCTGCAACCTTCAAGTTGAAGTGAGAGTAAGAGAGCATGAATCACATGGCCTGTTGTTCCAGCAGTCATGCTCTTGTGCTGGGGTGCTTCGTAATGTTGAAAAAGTAGCCCTGCTACATTGCTGACATAGACAGATCGGCCCACTAGAGAATGGAGGCAACCCTTATATTTGTAACTGTCATGGAGGAACGGTTGGACACATGATCTTGTGTGTCCTTGGTGACTTAGTGTCCCCAGAGACACTTGCAGCTGCCACCATTTTCCATCATCACATGACTGTTTACACTCGCTAAATCAAACGCCTCCCATCATCCCCGAACCAGTCAGTACTGACACAACACCACTAAAACAGCTTAACACTTGTCCATCTATGTTGGAAATGGAGCTCAGAGGCCTGTTTCACAACTTCTGAGGTTTGCTTTGAATACAAATCATAATATCACTGCTGAAAAAAAAAAATAATAATAATAATAATATATATATTAAAAAAATATATATATATATATATATATATATATAATTATTTATTCAACATCATGTTGTTCCAAACCCATATGACTGTCTATGGAAATGTCTGTCACCATTCATTTTCATTTTATAGAAAAAAGATCCAGTGAAAGTAAATCCAGAAAGAGACTGTTTTTGGGTTTCATGGAAAAAAGAAAGTAATACAGCTATGGAACAAAATTTTTCTGGCCCCTAAAATCATTACTCCCTTTCACCCCATTAGCTAAAGCTCTGGACGAACTATCCATTTAAGCTGCTTTTTTGTTGTTTTGGAACACATATAGCCCAGACAAGCTAATAACCAACTTGGACTAGCTAAAAACCAGCTCCCATGTTCCATAAAACAGCTACCAACTTAAGCTAGATTTCCCAGCCGGGATGCATTTTTTATTTTATTTTTCATGAGAAGCCATAGGAAAAACCCTTGAAAATATGCTTCTGATGTCCTCATAAAGGCAGAGTCACTTCAACATCCATCACTGGCTCATAACAGTTTGGCCTAGATTTCCAAATATCACGAGAGGAGGGGGTGGTGTTCTCTACTGTAACACACCAGAATTCTTTAATCAGAGTAGAAAAACCAGGAGACTCAAATATCTGATCACATGAGATGTAGGGGAAAAGATGGTGGTGCTCTGTTGAGAGGAATAAGGAGGGGGCATTTTATGTATTGGGACTGGTGTCCCCTTTTACAAATCAAACTATCAATTATTTTATCATTAAAAGAGAAACTTAAAAACTGGATCCAGAACCCCAAAAGCACAACATTTATTGACACAGGAGTTCAGACACCCCAGAGGACTAACCCGCGGGGCTGGAGCCTACACCGTTTGGCACTGCAAGCTCTGGGGTACCCAGCGTGTTGCCAAATGAGATGTGCAAAATGAGATGATTAACCATCTGCATCTTTCGTCTCCAAGTGAGAATATGTGTGCAATATGCCAGACCTCACATGCAGCACTGTACTCTCTTTAGTGTGTCAAACAAATTTAAATTTCCCAGCATTTTCAGGAGTAAATGTGATAAGCCTTGGAGTTCTGATTTGTACAAAACAAATCCAGCAAGTTGTTCAATTTGGTGCCCTGATGTGTTCAGTGTAATCAAAAAGCCTTAAGGTACAGTATTAAGACTAGATTTTGGAAAAAGTATCTTCAAGGGTATTCTGTTTTGGTATTTAATTAATTGATTCTTTTCACTTATAAATGGTGTTTCATAAGGCAATTTTGCTCAAAAATAAGGATTTGCACACACTTAAATATTAAACTATGGCGCAAAACTCTTTGTCTCAAATAATGTGTTTTGTAGAGGTCTGCAACTCGACCAGGGCCTGATGGAACCAGAGAAACCAGCAGGTTTTGGGCCGAGTTTGGGTTCAAGTATGACTTCGGTTATGGTTTCTAATTAATGAAAAAATAAACACGCCTATCTAGCTTGTTTCGTGCATGCACTCTTACTCACAGACACGCAAACGGACAAAGGATGCGTTTTTGCTGCTCTGCTTTGTTTTTCCATTGTTTTCCAATGCGAACACGTGCTGGACAGATGTCTTTGAATGTTGTACCTCATCTCGCTGTTTCTTCAGCATCCTGCGTTGGACTGCCACAATTTTGAGACACCATCTTAAGTTAAAAAGAACTTCAAGTTTAAAAAACGCATGTTAAGACATGGCTGTAACAAGGTTTAAAATGGGAAAGGAGGAGGCGGGTACCGGCTGAACATTCAAAGTGATATTTAATGTAAAATTAAAAAATTGTATCCCTCTCCTCGGCTGATTAGCCCGATTGGGGGCCAGGTGTGCGTAATCAAGGCCCTGCCCTCCTCCTCGTCACACTCCTCCCTCCTTTGCCTCTGGCATGACGTACATCCTCCACCCCACCTCCTTTCCCTATTGGGAGGGGGACAAGGGGAGAGGAGATAAAAGAGAAGAGGGAAAGGGCAAGGAGCGACTATAAGAGAGAGAGAGGAAATAGAGGAAAAAATAGCTCGCTGGTTCCCAGACACGCCATCACCTGGTCCTCGACCACTCTGCCCTCTGGCAGGCATCAGCCACTCCCTTTGGGCGGACGGCAGTGGCGAAAACTCCACGACAGCGCATGCCTCCTCCTTCCCGGGTTTCAGAACCAATGTAACAGGGTTAAAATGGGAAAAGAGGAGGCGGGAACTGGCTGAACAGTTAAAGTAATATTTAATGAAACAAACACACACACATATAAACACACACATGGCAGCTGCGTGTGGCTCTCTCTCTCTCTCTCCCTACTGAACTGCCGCATCCGGCTGCCTTTATCCCTCTCCTTGGGGTCCGGGCAAGCATAGTCACGGACTGGCCCTGCCCTCCTCCTCATCACAATGGCGCTCTGTTTACTGTGTCTAGCTTGCTTTTTAGTGCAGGTGTCACAAATATTTAACATTTTGAATCTTCGGGTTGAAGCTTTAAATCTGACAGTACCATTTGGGTTGGGTTACGCGGTCTCGGGAACGGATCGGGTTTCATTTTAAGGGCTGTGCAGAACTCTTCGAAGAGAGGTATGCTGTTCCTTTTTTAAAAGATAGGACTTACAATTTTGCCAAGTGGGAATAAAAATGGGTGAAATAAACCCATGAACATTAACCTAAGGAGGGAACAGAGCCATATCTAGGGACCAGAACATCACAAACGTTTGGAGATTGGTCTTGACTTGGGCCATTAAGCAACCACCTTGCAATCGGCCAGAAAACCCAAGAAGATGCACAGCAAGGAGTTAAATCCACTCAGAACATTTTAGTAATCACACAACAATGCCCGGCAACCACCCACAACACTCTTGCACTGTGGATGAGACTTTTGCAAGACAAAGGGAAAGCACCATTCACATTTTCTTCTTAAAATGTAGGAATCTACTTTTACTTCTTATTTTGAGGCAGATACCATTTTCTTTTTTTTTTTTTGCACTATAAACATTTGTTGATTAAATATATTTCACATCTTGTATATCTCCTAATTGATCAAAAGGCCAGTTATCACAGCAAACAAACATCAAAGTATAACAATTTATATCCAATCCAATCTGAATTGCATCTTTAATCTGCACATCTTTCTTTGAATCTTGCCATCATGATTTCAAGCAGCATTTGTACTGTTGAGTAGAAACTCCACAGAGCATGTGCAGGCCTGTGGAGGGTGAACATCGGGTATTGTTGAGGTCAGTAATGGGTGATGTTGGAACATCAAACGCTGTTTTGTGGAGATGCAGCATTTTTGCACTTTACTATGATCATGCCTCCCTCCTACATAGCAACAGAGATAATAGGATGACTAATGTGTCCAGTGCAGGAAAAACATGCATTACACATTTGTGTTATAACTTGAAGACGTATAAGTCACATAAGGGGCAAATTCAAACAAGCTATTTATGAATTTTCTGGTTTAAGGTTGCAAGGTTCTGTATTGAACTTTAATATATAAAGTTCAGTATAAAGCTAAATGATTTTAGGACTTATACAGTATTTATACTGTATAAGTAAATATTGAAACACGCATTAAAAATCACCAGCAAACTACCTCACAACCTGTGTATAGCAAACAAAGATAGAGATGTACATAAATGTAGTTTCATTTTTGCCATTTACTTCTAATTTTAGAAGATGTCTAACTTTCTTTTTTCTAAAATTAGTTTTGATATTTCTAACTGGCTACAGTTTAACTTGCTACAGTACATGCACATTACAATGAATACCTTACACTTAAATGTATTCACTATTTGTAAAACAGTTATTTTGTTATATCTGTCTGTCTGTCTGTAATAACACTTCACACTAGAGCTGGTGTAGCCCACTGCTGTCAGACCAGCTTCAGACAGATCAGACAGCATTAGAGCCTTTTGTCGTCATGGAGACCACTTCCAGGAGACTACTAATTGATCTCACTTCCGTTCAACTCATGCCAGTGCTGAGAAGGTGTGAAACATAAAGCATAACAAACAACATATAGATGTCTGTGCAGAGCAGCTGGGGGAAAAAACAAAAACATTATTGTTTCTTTTCCTCTAACAGAGCGCTCTCAATTTGAGACAGAAAAGCATCATCTGTAATGAATTTTGAAAACAGCAATAAGACAGAAAACACATAAAATTAGCCACTAAAAAATCCCAGCTGGGACAGTACTGAATCTGCCCCACCTCTTATAGTAGAAATTAAAAGGTGATGCCAGTTAGAATGTTAGCTTCAGTCACCATTCACTTTCCCTGCATCTTTTTCCATACAATGAAAGTAAATGGTGACTGAGGCTGAAATTCTGCCTATCATCTCCTTTTGTGTTCCACAGAGAAAATAAAGTAATAAGGGGTTTGGAAAAACATGACAGCAAATAAATGATGTTATAATAATTTTTTTGGGAGAACTATCCCTTTTAAGTACATCAAGGGAATCACACTAACCTGCACTGCCTGTACTGGGAGGCCTCTGTGGGGGCCCAGCAGACACTATGTTTCTGTGCAGAGAACCCTGAGGAGGAGACAACATGGCACTATCACTCAGAGATGCAGTGGCAACCGACAGGCTCTGGCTGCCCAGAGAGACCCCGGGGTTGTAGGGCATGGCGTTGGGGTTTGTCACTGGCACAGCCACATGCATGGAGAAGTTCTGATGAGGCAAGCCTGTAGGCTGGAAGAGAGAAAACACACACACACACAGCTTTATGTAAAGGAGATCAAATAATCTTACAGCAACATATCATGTTGATATACAGTGGCATCAGAAAGTATTTATACACTTTGGACAATTCACTTTAACTTACACTTAACCATTTTTGAATTTCATTGCATTGGATCCAAAATATTAAATCAAGTGGCATCAGTAAACCAATGATGCAAGACCTTTTTTTTCAATTACCATTTTTTTTTAAGGCAATTTTTTCAATTACTTTTAACTTGCTTCAGGGTCATTTTTAGTTGATGTATGAGATAAGTTACTATTTATATGCACAAAGGTTTGACAACCAGAAAGTGCCAAATAGGTTCAGTCTTAATTCTGCTATTTAAAACCTAAGAAATGACTTTCTGTGAAATATTGTGGTTTAAACCTGTGTTTGTGCTATATTTCTTTAAAATAATTGCCACTTGATATTTTGATAAATTATGCAAAGTCAACCAAACATGTTTAGTGTGGCTTAAGTGTCCAAATGCCTTTTGAGGCCACGTTTTAATCAAAATATCACAGTATCAAAATGTACATTCACACAGACACCTGATTAAAAACTCGACAATTACTACAAAAAAGAAACAATGCAATCATAAAAAGGTGGTGAGTTGGTTCTTTGCAGTGCTCAAATTAATTTAGCCTGGATAATCAGGCTGAATGGCCCATAATGGTGCATTGCACACGTATCTTCAGGCCTCTTACAGGAGTGAAAGATGACCCCTGAGCTTTGGTGCTTTTATCATACAATGGAGTAAAACAGGAGATCTCCAGATCACCTTGAGCTGTCCAAAAAAGCCCAGCATAAAGTGAGAAATACTCCTGGAAAACAATTCTCCTACTGGGAGTCATTTTCATTGTGCTGGAAACACCAATTTTGACCCAGGTTCAATATATAAAACAACATCTGAGATACATTACAAAGGCATGCAAATCTGGGCAATATCTTGAAATAGCTCACCAGTCAAGCATGGCTATAGCCAGCACTGCACTTGGCCCTTTTCACAAAACAAACAAAACACGAAAGGAAAAACATACTTGTGATGTTTTTTATTAAATTTCTTCTTTTTTTATTTGTTTACCTATCAAGTCAAATCAATGTACCTATGTTTCTATATGGACGAAAAGCCCATTCTGGTGTAATAAGTTGAAATAACTTCAGGTATTCAAGTGACTGCATCAGTAGCATCTTAATCAGATCAATAGGCAGTGCATTGCTGACTTACCACACAGTTATCCACAGAGTGAGTGTGAGTTAGGACAGTGAGAGGACACTCCATTCGCGTAACAGTGCAGTGTGCCAGTTAGTGAGAAGTTAATATTAGTGTTAATGACATAAAGAACTGGAGCTTTGTTCATGTCCATTTGGTGCAATGAAACCAATCGCCTGGCACCCGCTATCAGGTGCACAATGTTATGGTCATAACCCAATAAGATCACTATTGTCTTGGTATAAAAATACACACAAATAAAAAAAAGATTTAGCTATGATATTATGTGATTAAAAGCCTCCAGCTTTGTTTTTTACTCATAGGTCTTGAAAAATGGTTCACTTCTCTGATTGTGCTGGGATTCTGGGCTCTAGAAAGACTAAAGTAATTGTCCAGGGAGATGAACAAACAAACCCAGGTGTTACCACCCACCAGAAGGAAACAAAATGTTTTTTTTTTATTTTTTTTATAACGAGTAGAAGAGAAACGATGAGAGAGAGGGGCTCTCTGTCTTTACACAACGGCAAATCTATGTATGACCTGTAAAATTGCAGCACTGAGAAAAAAGATTCAATTTCCAGATCTGTTGAGGTGAGTGCTGGAAAGAACACATAAATTACTTCAACCAATGAATCTGTCAGTATTCCAGCCAGTAGGTGGACCTGGAAGCATTCTCTCAGAGGAATCTTTTTTTAAATCACTTAATTAAATAAATAGCTTAACCAAAACTTGAAATTATGCCATTATTTATTCACCCTAATCCACTCATGGAACTCAAAAGGTGAATTTAAGTCATTATTTATTATGAAGACTTAGAATACCATGCATGAGTTGTATTGATTACATTTTCTGTGCTTTTTTTAGTATTTTTGACAGAATCACTTTTTACTTGCATTCTTTGGTAAATAAATTCTTTAAACATTAGACTTTTAGACTCTTTAGACTTTTTCAAATTTTTCAAAAATTCACCTTTTTTGTTCCACAGAAGAAAGAATATAATACTAGGTTGGAGCAACATTAGGGTGACTAAATTAGGGTGACAAACTTTTCCCTTGAGAAACTGATCAGAAATGTTGTATTATGTAATATTTAATGCTGCCATGAAACAGTTTTTGAAAAAAGGTTTAATACCATTAAACAATGTGATCTTATTAGGTTGAGAGAAAAAGTAGCAAAATTAATGAAAGAGAAAAACAAATGCACTTTAAACAGACAAAAAAAAAAAAAAAAAAAAAAGATTGTGCTGTAAAAAAGTCCTTAACTGTTGAGAGAGGTTGCAAGGTGAGGCAATGAAAGAAAAAAAAAAAAGGGTTGGGGGGTCTCTCTGCCACAAAGCCAAGCAAAAACATTGCATTTACTTACGATTTTATGATTTCGCATCATATTATCAAACTCTTCATTAATTTTTTTATATTTTTCTTCTGTGTGAGGGGTGAGGACATATGATGCATCAGGGTCCGGGCTATCACAGCCTCTGTGCTCTTTCTTGTTAAGCGCCTGTAGTGAACATCAACATAAAAAGAGGGATGAACACAAAAAGGCAGGAAGAGAAGGAAGTACTTACAGCACAGCGCTTGTACATTAAATCACTCTCTTCATTTAGTTTTCCAAAGCGCTCGTCCATGAGGGGACTGTGACCGAAACAGTCATCTGGATCAGGACTGGCACAGTCATTATGGCCTTTGTTTCTTAATTTCTGAAAATAAAATTGGAAAATTCACACATACATAGACATACAGTGGGGTCCAAAATGCTTTAATTTTGCACTTAACTAATTAAATAAATAAAAAAAGCATGACAAATTATATAATCAGAATAACAACTTTGAACGTTCAAAAAAGAAACGTTCACTTTATATTTCCCCCTTTTGCCTGTACTTGAGCCACAAACTCCACAAACATGTGTAAAACCTGATGACCTGAACATATCATCACAGTATTATTTGAGAAAAGCTTCCAAAAAGCATCTAGTGTTCTTTAATAAAAGCAAAGATCGGACTTTAACATGTTAAATGTCACAAATTTAGCTTACATATTATTGACCAAGAAATAGTGCAGAAACGTAAAGATTTCTTTTTTTATTACTATTATTATTTTACATAATAACAATTCTTTGTTTGATTTTAAGTTGGTTTTTTTTTAGCTTTACTTTCGGTTTATTCTTTAAATAGAATTTTGAATCCCTGATGTAAAACTTGGTTTTAGGTTTTTGGACCCCACTATAGATTAAACTAAACCCCAAATAGCTAGTTACTGTAAATTAACAATACAAGACACAGGCTCTGGTAGAAAGCAGACAATTGATTGATGAGTAAATCTAGTTAACTATCTAAATAACCTAGAAATTACATTTTGATTAAATTCAAACATACTGCACATACACAGCTTCAAGAACTTATTGAATTTTGTAACAATGTTCTGTAATTGTGTTTTGCTGTAACATCTGCTTAGAGAGCAAAATAGAGCTGCAATCTGGATGTTGAAATTGCAATGGTAACAGTTCGATGGATAATTTGGCAAAACCTTAAGAGCTAATACGCTGATGGCTGCAGCATGCCTATTGCATTTGTCCCTGGGGAGGAAATTGAATTGTCACTCCTTATCCTTTCCCTTAAAAACATTAGGCTTTGGAGAAACTAAAACCTCTTTCTATCTCTCTCTCTCTCTCTCTCTCTGTGTGTGTGTTTCTCCGCTCCCTCCTCTTTGCTCTTTTTCTTAAGAACATACATTTCCCTCAACATGTGTGTTGCAATGTATAATTCATTATCTTTCAGTTATCATAAGCCACCCAGCTGGAAGACACACACACACGTAAGAGGATCCCACAGTGCAGTGCTTTAGAAGCCCTCTCACTGTAATTCAGCACGCCTGCCACTCACAGGAGCCTATAAGATTGAAAGCAATGTACAAATTGAATACATTATCAGAAACGGTCATTAACACTCATTTAAGTGTGGTGAGAACTGGTTATTTTAAGAGCAAAGGGCAAGGAGCACATCAACCAGTGCAATAATACCCATATTTTACCCTAAAAAGAGCAAAACCATTTTAGTTTTTAATAAATACACTCCATCAAAACGAGGAATTTGTACTTAACAATTTACTTAAAGCCTATATATAACTTATAGTAGGGATGCACATATACCACTTTCTTCTCTTCCGATCTGATTTCGAAATCTCAGTATCAGCCGATACCAATCCGATACAGTGTTTTTTTTTTTTTTGCATAATCAGTTTAGAATATCTTTACATTATTATGTTGAACTAATTACACAAACCTGTAACCACATTATTTCAATATAAACATATAGCTTATTAAGAAACACTTTATTGTTAACAAGAATACTGGATAATGTAGCAGCAGTAATCTTTTCTGATTACTCACACCTGCATATCATTAGTGACTGATCAAGGACTGCATATATACCCCGGTTTCACACACACACTCTTCATTTGATCTCATCGATAGTATCTCTGAGACTCCAGACCTTTCTACTATCAAACATACCTGTGTCTTCATTATTGCCTGCAAGTGTCATAAGACTGTTGCGAGTTATCTGTTCATCGTGTCTATACCCTGTCTGGATATTACTCACCTGCTGTTTGCCACTCTGCTCAACTGGATTTACTCACAATGTTTACATCACTGTTTCAATCAACTGTTCAATAAATCCTGCTACGGAGTTCATATCAGTCTCTCCGTGACACCTTTAACTTTTAAACCCTCACGCTTTTATTTTGACATTCTGAACTCTCCAGGAAGTCCTGTATCTGTCTGTTTGTAGACAACTTCACAGTAGTTTAATTTGCTTCTTACTCAAATCCTGGTAATAAAAAAAAAAAAAAAAAAAAATATATGCATCTCTAGTGCCATTCTAAACGCATATAATAAGTGAACCGAAATATTGAGCAGCTACATCTGAGATGTTGTTCGTGAGTAGCGCTCAAATATTACACACTCCATGAAGGCTAAAAATAGGCATGCGTGTGTGTAAACAGAGCAGCGGCAATCAATAACATGCTGGAGCTGCGCATGCATTTTATATAATTACTTATTAAATAAACACAACCTTTTGTGATTCACAGAGATATTTCACATCTTCAAGTGGATTTGAATAAAATACACGAGTTATATGAACTACTTTAAACTTGTTTTAATGGTTCTTTTATGTCATTTTTGGAGCTTGACAATAACGAACATGACTACATATCCTATCCTTCTAAAAGCTTCAGTATTGAAGACGATACCAATCCAGGTATCGGATCAGTGCATCCCTACCTTATTCTTAATGCAATGTAATACATTCATAATTTTGTATTATACACTTATTTAATCAGTTGTATGTTCCTGGGAATCAATGAAACCACAGTTCTACAGTAACAATGCTTACCTATGTATACCTTTAAACATTGTAATTCCTATTTCCATGCCATACTGTGTTATATTGCATTATACTCTTTAAACGTATAACCATTAATAGGTTTGCATTTTATTGTCACCTATTATATTATAATTGTGGTTACAATTATTTAAGAAAAGATAATGTAAGATAATACATTAATTAATAGATAACACATTACAATGTATATTATTGGGCATTATGAAAAACTTTATAATGCATTAAGATTCCTTTTATATTGCATTATATACAGTGACATTAAGATGCCTTTATTAATGCATTATATACAGTGGCTTCAAGTAATGTGTTATCCTTTAATTTTACATTTTCGTATTATGCATTACCCTTCAGACTGACAGTATTAACAAGATGACAGCAAAGGGTGCCAGGGCTTGAAAATAGGAAATCTTCATTTGATTCCCTGGTGTGTTTATTTGTTTCATGGAGCTCCTTTAATAAGACTACCTCAGGTTGCTTTGGCAGCAGAGGTCACATGTTCTTACAGATGAAAAAGTAATGTTTTGAAAGAAGTGAAGCACAGCACATCTACACTAACAAGACCCTTAGTCTCTGTATCTATCACGATGCATGTGAGTGTGTAGCTATGAGTGTGGGTGCAGGTGAGAGTGCATTTGCAATGCGGCTGCTGTCCTCTTGTATTTCTGAGGCTGTAGAGTGAGATCTTTGTTGATCTTTATCTAACAACATGTGCAACCGGGCTCTGCACTTTGTCTGCGAACTATTCCATCATAACACATTCACACATGTGCACAGGAACAATCAAATGTACAGTGTATTCAACAAAAATATTTTAATGTTTCAGTGAAACACATGCAAAAGCTGGATCCAGATTATGGCTACAGAAATATGGCTTTTCTGGAACCTTATACAACAATAAACTGCTGAAAGTGTCTCTCTCTCTCTCTCTCTCTCTCTCTCTCTCTCTCTCTCTCTCTCTCTCTCGTTCTGAGCAATGCCTTCCCGGGTCATTTCCTGTTTACAGGGCCTTATGTGGCTCTCTAAACACTGTGTTTACCAGTGAAACTATGCACTTTCTCCCCCAGAGTGCAATAGATTCCTTCAGGACCTGCAAATTATAGTCCCAACCTGCTCATTATGTAGAAAGTGCTGTGGCTGGAGCTGGGCAGCGAGGTCTGTGTGAGCAGGGCAGGGCTGCTGACTTTCACAGTAACCCCAGGGACACACCCGTCTGCTGGGGCCTGAGTCGGCAGGGAGGGGCCCCTGTGGAAAGCACGGCTGCCAGGATGGCCTCCTCCTAGGCACACATTGCTGCCGAAGAGCACAATAACATATCCAAACAAAGTAGTCAGTCTAAGTCTGTAGCTGTGTGAATGTACAAATAATTTGTGCGATAGAAATACAGTATAGAATATTAAATTATTGTGGTCCTTTGTCTTGGGAAATCGTTAACATTTGCAGATTCCCAGACTGTGCCATGCCCCCAAGTGCTTTAAAATAAAGAAGGGCTAAGATGACACATTGGTAAGTCATTCTTAAATGGCTTGGCATGTTTTGGGTGACCTACAGACACTGCCCAAAGCTCTAGTAAATGGATCACTAGATCAACACATGTCCAAACAGGTGTCCCAGTCTCCAACACCTGTCAGCCCCTTCACTTCACAAACTAGCCAACGTGGCCATTGAAAGGCATGTTATGTAGTGTGTTCAAATTTGCAAATGCTGCATTATAAAATTACCAATGCATCATGCACTTGGATGTATGTGAATCCATTAAATGCAAGCACAGGTGGGGGCAACAGGTTGATTACAACAAGTTTGATTAAACCAGATCCATTGAATTCTTAATTACACATTTAAGTGCATTGTTCTCATCAGAGGCAAGAGTGGCAACTGTAGAGTTTAAAGAATTAATCCTTTGTTCAACTGAAACTATATGTTGAGGGTTTGTTGTAAAGACAACATCAGAAAAGGTGATGGCTGTGTCTCATGAGCCTACCTAGACAGCATTTCTGGGCATCATAGGTGTATTTAGAATGTCTAAGCCAGTGTTATTATTGTTAAAGAAAACTATGAATACTATTCCAACTATTACTGGAAAAACTGAAACTAAAATACATATTCATGACTCTAAAACATGCAAAATTTGAATTAATTGTAGATGATAATGCTTTAAAATATGAAAAACTAAAATTAAACTGTAACAAGTAAACACTGAAACAACTAATACTAAAGAGTTATAAACCCAGCTGAATGAACGTCCAGGTTAAACTAACGTTTTCTTGATTCAACTTTCTTCCATAACTGTTGGTCTAATATTGTGAGTTCACTTGTCATCAGGGAAATGGAGTGTTATTGTTATCAGAGCATGGAGTTGGCTGTGTTATATGCGACAGGATTGCAAGTGTGTAAAAAAAGGGAGAGTGGGCAGTGCTGGCGTAAGCAGTTCTGGAGAGGGAGCTAAAAACTCATATTGTGTAATGTGTTCAGCATGTCCTGCGCGGCTCAGAGACAGGACAGTGGGACTGCTGCCAATAATCATGCTGATTTTCACTTATTTTAAAAAGAAGGCTCGCCAGACCTGTATTGATAAACTTTGGCATTGCACACAAAAACTTAGAGACTGACGTCAAGCCAGCACATCATAACTGCGTAGCATTTGAGTGCTTGCATGTTAGATAAAATGAGAACTGAATAACATGCAAAGAAGAGAGGAATACAGAGACAAATACTTAGAAACAGACAGCTTAAAAAACTATTTCTCCTCTTCTATGAAACAGTACTTCCCTCTCTTTGAAATCCCTCAAACAGCCAATATTACTGAGAATTACTGATTTAGATTACTGAAAATCTAAATGGAGACATACCATACACTTCCCTTGTTTTCATATGAAGCTCATTACAAATACTAAAATGTTTGCAATTTTAGGATAAAAAAAACATAATTTGCTGTATTTTTTTAATCAGTATATTGCAATAAAGTGCTTCCACGAAGGGAGACTTTTAGTCACGTTTAGCAAAGTATATTGTAGCTCTTTTATGGCTAAGTACCAACTCAAATACACAGACAAATACAACCACACACACACATTTAACAGCTTGCATAAGAATGCAGAACTGGAGTAATTGAATGCAAAACATAAAAACAAACGTGATATATAAGAAATAGAAGACTAAAAGTGTTTATCGCAGATAGTTGTCTAAGTATGGTACAAAAATAAAATAAAAAATAGCAACATAAACTTGCATAAGTCTTTTTACTTATTCCACATTACAAACATAAATACACAACAGTGAAATGGCTCAAGTACTTTATAGTATACCTAAAAAAAACATTTCACTCGTACTGCCGAAAAGGTATTTAGTATTTTACTTATTCATGTGCTGCATGTGGATACAAGGAAGATTCAAATATTAATGGAAAATAGTAGGCCTAAAAGCCCAGCATTCAAAATAAAGCAGGAGCTTGAAAAAAAAAGAACAAAAAAGAATGGAGGATGATGACAGAGTGTGAGCTGTGTAATGGGTGGAGTGAGGGTGGAGAGCTTGTCCTCCGTTTCTGATTAAATTATACAGTACTGTGACACAGGTGTGTGTGTGTGTGTGTGTGTGTGTGTGTGTGTGTGTGTGTGTGTGTGGAGAGAGAAGAAAGGAAAATGAGAACAAATAATGAGAAGAAACATTAGCTTTAGTTTAGCTATCATAAAGCTGCATAAAATTGTGCAAATAGGTAGTAATATTTATATGTTTTATTGCTTGCATGTTCAGCCATATTTTGGATGTGTCTGAAAGCTGAAGAATGCAGGTTGTATCCAGAGGAAGGAATGTCCAAATCAAATGTTAGTTTAACCAAGTTTTTCCTATATTTTCAACTTATGACTCCATTTCTACCAAGAAATCAGCATTGAAGCTACTATATAGTTGATTGGTTCTCTCTAAAGCTCACTGGATTAGTTTTACTGTGGTACCTCACAAGATTCCAGACATGGAAACTGCGAGATATCTTCATACACAAGTGCTGTCTGTGAAGTCATTGTATGATGGCGCAGTGAGGGGCAGTAAGCAAGGCAGCTGCTTTAGCTTTCAAACGCAGATTGCTGTACTTGTGTTCAAAATGGAGGCATGCTTTCTCTCTGGGTGGCTTCTGTAATCTGTCCTAACCTCATTTCCAGCAGGAATATCCTTTGGCCCTGCAGAGTTGTGTGGCAGCCGCTGTGCCAGTTGCAACAATGAGTAAGTCAGCGTGCTAATCCTTATGACATCACCATTGTGTCCAGACCATTCGGTTTAGTGTGATTATAAAAGGGCCTTTTGAGCGTGAGCAGTCAGGGTTTTTCCTGGATCAAAATGAGGTGGAGGTGGTACCGTACTGATCACAAAAGTGACGTTAAGAACACGTAAACGTTGGCTTTGCATTAATACACTCCCAATGACTATTATTTTAGTAATAGTAATTTTGTCATCTGTTTTTTTTATTTAGTCTTAGTCCTGTGCCAAATGTCCTTTTTAGTTTTTATTATATTTAGTCAAATGTATTCTATTTTAAGTTTTAGTTGCCAAAGTATATATACACAAACACACACACACATACACACACATATACACACACATATTTTATTGTTGTTGTCATTTTAGTGTTATTTTTCACATAAGATTGATCTTATCATGATGATCTCATGAAGATGACGTTACGAGCTGCAGACAGCGGGGGTGAGAGACGAACGTCTCCGTATCAGCCGGTGGAACTTTAGATCTCTCCCGGTCTAGTAATTCTCTACAAAGGAAAATCCCTGGCAGTACGTTTAGCTGTTGAGGACTACATTTGCACTTAAATAACATTTTAGAGATGGCTTTTCAACATTTCAAGTCACTCCTCTTCCTCTTTCTAACATTCTTTCACTCCCTCAATAGCTCTTAGAAAAATAAGTGACAGCTGTTTATACCAGTTCAAGCTGACCAATGGCCGATATCATCAATGTCTATGCATTATGGCAGTAGCTAAACTAAGAAAACGGCACTTTCTCAGATCTCATACCATGAGCTATTGAGCAAAAAAGCAGGATGTGACCTCATGCATGTCCTTCCTGCCTCTGTGCTATTGTCTGAGTGATCCTCTCAAAGGAAACTAGACTGCAGAGGCTTGTTTTCAGCAAATTAGTTTGGTTAAGCATTAGGTAATTATGATATTTGTGCAGCTGTTTTGAAAAACAATATACAGTGAAATCTATGCCCCCACCCAAACAAGACAAAAGCTGCAACAATGCAGGCCATATACAGTTGAAGTCAGAAGTTTACATACACCTTAGCCAAATAAATTTTATCTCAGTTTTTCACAATTTTAATCTTAGAAAACATTCCCTGTCTGAGGTCGGTTAGGATCACTACTTTATTATAAGCATGTTAAATTTCAGAATAACAGTGGAGAGAATAAAATGGGTCAGAAGTTTACATACACTTTGTTATTATTTGGTAGCACTGCTTTTAAATTGTTTAACTTGGGTCAAATATTTTGGATAGCCTTCCAAAAGCTTCTCACAATAAGTTTCTGGAATCGCACACACATTTTCAGTTCTGCTAACAAACTTTCTATCGGATTGAAGTCAGGGCTTTGTGATGACCACTCCAATACCTTGACTTTGTTGTCAAGCCATTTTGACAACTTTGGAGGTATCCTTGGGATCATTGTCCATTTGGAAGACCCATTTGTGACCAAGCAGCAAATTACCCCCACAACATGATGCTGCCACCCCCATGCTTCATGGTTGGGATGGTGTTCTTCGGCTTGCAAGCCTGACCCTTCTTTCTCCAAACATAACGATGTTATTATGGCCAAACAGTTCAATTTTTGTTTCATTAGACCAAAGGACATTTCTCCAAAAGGTAAGATTTGTCCCCCTGTGCACTTGCAAACTGTAGTCTGACTTTTTTATGGTGGTTTTGGAGCAGTGGCTTCTTCTTTACTGAGCAGCCTTTCAGGTTATGTTGATATAGGGCTCATTTTACTGTGGATATAGATACTTGTCGACCAACATCTTCACAAGGTCCTTTGCTGTTGTTCTGGGATTGATTTCCACTTTTGCACCAAACTACGTTCACCTCTAGGAGACAGAATGCGTCTCCTTCCTGAGTGGTATGATGGCTGTGTGGTCCCATGGTGTTTATACTTGCATACTATTGTTTGTACAGATGAACGTGGTACCTTCAGGCATTTGGAAATTGCTTTCAAGGATGAACCAGACTTGTGGAGGTCCACAAATAATTTTCTGAGGTCTTGGCTGATTACGTTTGATTTTCCCATGATGTCAAGCAATGAGGCACTGAGTTTGAAGGTAGGCCTTAAAATACATCCACAGGTACACCTCCAATTCAGTACACCTCCAACCATAAGTTAATTGACTAATTGTCTAAAGGCTTGATGTCATTTTCTGGAATTTTCCAAGCTGCATAAAGGCACAGTAAAATTCAGACCCACTGGAATTGTGGTATACTCAATTAAAAGTGAAACAATCTGTCTGTAAACAATTGTTGGAAAAATTACTTGTATCATGCACACAGTGGATGTCCTAAACGACTTGCCAACTTTAAGTGGTTAAAAAATGTGTTTTAATGACTTCAACATAAATGTATGTAAACTTTTGACTTCAACTGTAACAGCAGTAGTTTCAGCACCAGATGCATCTCAGTTTAGCCATGTATCACAGTTAATTACCACTGCTCGACCGCTGAGATTGCTGCTTTTATATAAATGTGGCATTTCATACTAGCTGGTAAGAGAGTTACACTTCCACGAGCAATAGTTTCCCACAAAGACAGGCAGATGTTCGCAGACTGTACACTGGCGGGCTTGATCAAGCTATTAGCTGCCACAGCAAGTGAACGAACGCTTTCACAATCAAGGGTATTTTGAGACACGAGAGCAGATTTGAAGTTGAAACTAAAATTGAGGTGAAGGCATTTCAAAGTCATCGCTAAAGTTTTCTTCCAATGAACAGTCCCACCAGCCTAAATATTATACATTTTAATATTAATCAAAATTATATAATCTATTTAACTTTGAAATCTACTTTAAAGCTGTTACAGTTTAAAATATAGTTCACCCATAAATGAAAATTCTGTCATCATTTACTCACTCTCACATGTTGTTCTTTGAAACACAGGCAGAATGTTAGCCTTAATCACAATTCACTTTTATTGCAGCTATTTTCAATACAATGAAAATTAACGGAGGTTGTAATTCTGCCTAGCATCTCCTTTTGTGTTCCACAGAAGAAAGTCCTACAGGTTTGGTACTTGGGATGGGCGTTTTGGTCATTTTGTATATTCGAGTACTCAAACTAAATACTCGTCGAGTTGTCGAGGGGCAATGACATGTACATATTTGTATATATAATAACATGTCTGACAAACGAATTTGGCTGCTGCATTGCATCTTGGTGTTCCAGTGTATCATCTATTAATTATTATAGGCTGTTATAAAATAATTTGTTACAAAATGTACAAAAGATTGCATAATCAAATATAATGCATCATATTTTGTCATTATGTAAAGATTCGCTGCCCAACTCAATGAAAGAATGTTCACAATGCGCGTCTGTCTATTCTTCCTTCATGTTACCATAGTAATCTTAGTAAGTGTGCACCAGTTTTTTAGTGACTGTCTATTTTCAAATTGTGGATGGCTTAACAGGAAACTCCATAACCATCACGTTAATGTGTGTTAAGTTGAAGTTCAGTTTTGAAGATGCAGCATTCTGTTCCATTTAGCTGTGCTCTGCTGTCTAGCTGTTTTGAATATGCGTGTAAAGTGGGGGCCTGGGGAGCTCAGCAAGTAAAGACGCTGACTACCACACCTGGAGCTGCAAGTCGAATCCAGGGCGTGCTGAGTGAATGCAGTCAGGCTACCAAAGCAACCAATGGGCTCGGTTGCAAGGGAGGGTAGAGTCACATTGGGTTAACCTCCTCGTGGTCACTATAATGTGGTTCTCGCTATCGGCGGGGCACGTGGTGAGTTGTGCGTGGATGCCGCAGAGAATAGCATGAGCCTCCACAAGTGCTAGGTCTCTGTGGCAATGCACTCAACCAGCCACATGATAAGATGCGCAGATTGACATCTCAGATGTGGAGGTAACTGAGATTCGTCCACTGCCACCCGGATTGAGGCAAGTAACTACGCCACAATGAAGATTTAGAGCGCATTAGGAATCGGCATTCCAAATTGGGGAGACATTTTTTTTTTTTTAAATGATGCAGTTAAGCTGAAGTTCAGTTTTGAAGATGCTGCATTCTGTGCCATTTAGCTGTGCTCTGTCTAGCTGTTTGAAACACTCACAGAGCATTGAGTCCACTGCCACATGTGCCTGGTGTGTGTGTGTATGTGTGTGTCTCCCCAAGTGTTCGCTCCTGTGGGGAAAGCCATGATTCTCTGTATTGTTGTTTCTGTGATGATTTATGAAGCATTCCATTCAACTCAGAGAATCTGAATTTCCACCTTTCAACAGGGGAAAGGGCAATGAAATGACACTTTATGTCGGACTTCTAACTTGGGAACTCATGCAGAAATCTTCAACTCCCATTTCATTGAGATTCAGGTGTGTAACTTCATGCAAACATGTCGGCACCCAGGGCAGGGAGGTTTACAGTCAGTGACAAACATTCACTTTTATTAAATAATATCCATTAACGAGTCAAAGTTCTTACATTAAATGATAATAAAACGTGTTTAGAAAACGTTTTGCCGAGACAGGTTTTCAAAACATGGTAAATTACACTCTCTTTTGATAATCATAACGATAGCATTGCAGCATCGTATATCAGTTTGGTTGCTATGAGACGTCTCTGACGATCAATGTACCCCTCAAAATCACAACGTAATCAATCTCAAAATTAGAAATACGCACCCTCTTTGACACGTTTGTGTTTAGTTGTCAGGTAATTATCACTGAATTTCGAATTAAGTGAGAAGTCACATCATGCATGCTCACCATCGATCATTGTTTTCATGATAGAACATTGTTGCCATGTCCGTGTACCAGAGTACTCGTGCCCATCCCCATTTGGTATGAATGAGGGTATTTGAAGGCGTAAATGATGACAGAATTTTCATATTTAAATGACCTATCCCATGCAAAGGGAACAAAGGGATGAAGAAGTGGAATATTTAGATGAGACAAATATATCGTTTTTCACATGCTTCTTCCCTATACCCATTTCCTCAAAGACTTTCTCGCCCTCCTAACTGTCTTTCACTCCTACCCAGCTTGACCCAGAGACTGGATCATTAGCTGTCAGAGCTCTTGAAACAATAGCCCCCCCGAACCCCTCCATTCCTGCTCTCCTCTAAAATATTCATAAGGACAATTAGGAGTTCCGATAAGGCAAAGAGGAGAAAGCAGAGAGGGTAGGTCGTGCAAGCAGGACGTCTGTTCTGTAACACACTATACCCCTGCCACTGCGCAAACCTCATCAATCTGTGATAGAGCGCATCTTTACTCGCGCACCTCGCCAGCCTTCCAGCTTCCTGACATCCACCCTGAAAACCGCGTCCCTTGACCATGGCCTTGATACCCACATTGTGTGGTGTGTTTCGTCAAAGGACGAGACACAAAGTTGGAAAACATATTTAACAAACAACCCTTTGAAGCAGTCCACCACAAGCCCATTGGGTTGTTTGATATCAAACAACCCAATGGGCTTGTGGTGGACTGCTTCAAAGGGTTGTTTGTTAAATATGTTTTCCAACTGTGTGTATACACACACACACATTTGTGGCCAAAAATATTGACACCCTTGGTAAATATGAGCAAAGAAGGCTGTCTTTTATAGTTTGTCATTTTGATCTTTTATTCAACATATTCACAAAAATCTATCCTCTAATGTATATCAAATAATTGCTAAAACAACAAAAGTTTTAACAAAAAGAAATCTGTTGTCACTCATGTGTGAGCCGCATGTCTGTGCGCAACCGGCGTAAACTAGTGTTTTTCCGTGATGCCTAAACACAGCCAATCACCGGAAACTTTAGACTTGGGCACATCTAGCATGCTACATGCTTATCACTGCCGTTGACGAGATTAACCCATTAGGTATCGAACGACAAGACATTTTTTGATAGTTGATTGTTTAGAGGCAGTTCAGTTGGTGCCTAAAATGTATCGAACTCGATACCCAGACATAATGGCAAGTGCTACAGGAAGCTTGGAGTGAAATGTCACCCGAGTATCTGGTCAAACTGACAGCTAGAATGCGAGGGATCTGCAAAGCTGTCATTGCTGCACGTGGAGGATATTTTGATGAGAACTATTTGAAGTAGTTTAAGAAGTTCAGAATTGTTTTAATTTTTTTTTACTGTAATAGATTTTTTTCACATTATTAATGTCCTGACTTTAATAATGGTAAATAAAAGTAACACTTTCTTTCCATAAGAGCAAAATATGTACATTATTGCAAACTTTTGGCTGCAAGTGTGTGTATGTGTGTGTGTGTGTGTGTGTGTGTGTGTGTGTGTGTATATATATATATATATATATATATATATATATATATATATATAATAGCTAGGTGGTTTTACCTTTTCAGGATTTCAACATTAAATGTGTTTACATGCAGTCTTTTAATGATTTTGGCCCTGGAGAAGCTTTGACATCCCTTGACATTTGTGCTTTTTTCAGTTGTTAAAAACGTTTGAGAACTGGATCTTGTAGCCTAGAATATTTGCTACAAAATGATGTGAAAACCATCCTGATCACTCATTCATACAAAAAAATATAGTAATTTAACTTTTGTAAGACACTTTTAGTGTTAGAAAGGTCATATGTGAGGAGCCGTGAACTCAGTGTGTTTCACATCTGAGGAGACAAAGGCCCCTCCCCTGGGCCCATCAATGAGGAATGTGACAGAAAGAGAATGAATGTGAGGAGACAATGTTCAAAATCAAGTTTTAAGTTAAAAGAAGTAATCGGACTATACATTTTCTTTACATAAAGACTTTTAGACCTACACTACCATTTAAAAGAAGTCTCTTCTGCTCACCAAGGCTGCATATATTTGATCTAATTTCTTGTTTTGCAATAGTGAACTAGTTAGTAAAATTAGGCACACATAACCCTAACACGTTTGAGGCATTTGGGTATGTGTTATACATAAAACTTGAGCAGCCAAGTTTTCACTGTGAATCAGATCATGTGCAAAAACCAAACCATAAGCAGTGTCAACTGATTTAAAATCCTTCCTCAGGTGGTCCACATTACCACCGAGATCAATGCATCAATTAAAATTAACTTTAATTGAAAACATAAAGTTGCTGTAAGTGCCAGTTCATGAATGGCAGAATAATCATTTCACCAAACCCTGTTGCCTCTATATTACAAGTCAAGTCTGAGTAAGTAAACATGATCTTTTAAATCAGTGTTGAAATCATTACAGAGGCTATTTACGTCATCTGAGAATAATTCATGTCTGTAATCGGCAAACACGTGCCAGATCTCTGAGCAGGGAGCCATGCAATAGTATCTGAGGTAGAGAGAAGAGAGAGAGAGAAGAGGGCCCCGTTCTTGCTCTTATTGAATTACATTCAATCATGTTTGCCCGTGTCAGAGATGCTTTCCCCCCCTCCCATTGAAGAGTAATCAATAGCCAAAGAGGACACTTCCATTAGCTTTTGTGCCTGCTATCTAGGGACTGGTTCTGATGGTAACCAGGAAAAGAAAGGAGAGAGGAGAGAGGTTTGTTAAGTTCAAGTGGAATGGCGTGTGGAGCAGGGCCCTTTATTGTTTCCATTTTTGCTTCCATTACACTACTACGCTCCGCATCAAAGTGTTGAAAATAACTGAAAGGCTCTTCCTTGAGACAGTTGGTAGGCTCAAATACCAATGCCATGCAACGCAAAGCTTTATCGATTCCATTACGGACTTGCTCTCAAAGTGTCGTGAAAAACTGCAAGTACCATATTTGGGAATTGTTGCTTTTTATAAGGGTTGGAAATCGAGTTCTGAAATTCTGAATAAGAACCAGTTCCATTAAAAAAAAAAAAAAAAATAGAATAAAATGATTGTCATGACATTCCGTTCAGTTAACCCTTTGGGGTAAAATACGCCAGCGCTTCCTGCTGGATTTTTTCATCATTACAGCGGAAACAACATAAAATTCTACGTCATTTTGGGGAATACAGATAAGTGTAAGACATCATTAGACACTATAAAGGGTCTACTTTTATTTGTGTACACTCAAAATAACAACAAAAACTTGTGCTTTTGTAAAATAAAGAAAATAAAAAGGGTGAGCTTTCAGCAGTCTCTGTGTTCGCGAGCATATATCTGAAACACGTCAAAAAATGTACTGAAACTCCACGAATACTTATCACACAAACATGAAACATATGTCTGAAGAAAGCTTAAAATGGTTACTTTTAAATAAAAAAAATGTTTAAACAAAAATTCTCCTGCAATGTAATCTGTATGAAACAAAGTGATGTAATTTTCTCCTGGCTCAGCAAATTATCCCTAATGTGATCACATCCACGGGCAGAGGGCACTATTCATACGGTAATGTGCTGAGGAGATCAATGCAAATGGTAAACACCCCCGACTGTGCCTTAAAAACATCTAGTTCATTCACTTTTCTGCGCATTTGGAAGATTGCACGATACACAGGAGAGAAAGCTCCTGGATAGTGACGAAGAGTTAACATTTTCCTCAGAAGAAGAGTGGGACTCCGATGAACTTTTGCATTTTGAAGAGAGACTTGATCCAGCCGAGGATACAATTTCGGATGAGTAAGTCATTTACTTTTAGTTACATATTAGTTGACATGTTATTTTATATAAACATGTACATATTTTACTAGTGGGACTGTTTCCAGACTTGCCAGCCAAGATTCAGAGTATTGAAATTTGAAATATGTCCTAATAGGCAAGTTTTAGTTACATTTAAATGCTGTTTTGGCTAAAGCAGGCATTTAAATTGTATGCTGTATGATATAAATATGATATGTAATATGGTATAAAAAATAATTTAAATGTTTAGATTATATTTTAACTAGTGATTATGCTGCCTCATCATCAATGAAGCTTGTGCTTGCAAATATGTGTTCAGGTTAAATGAGTAAAATGCTATTTAAATATGCCCATATTAGAAAAACAGCATATTATAATGATTTCTGAAGGATCATGTGACACTGAAGACTGCAGTAATGATGCTGAAAATTCAGCTTTGATCACAAATAGCATTTTACAATATATTCAAATAGAAAACTGTTCTTTTAAAATTGTAAAAAGAGTTCACAATATCACTGTTTTTACTGTATTTTGGACCACCAGTCGTGGTGAGCAGAAGAGACTTATTTTAAACGGTAATGTAGGTCTAGAAAATGTATAGTCAGATTACTTCTTTTAAATTAAAACTTGATTTTGAACATTAAGTCTCCTCACATTCATTCTCTTTCTGTCACATTACTCATTGATGGGCCCAGGGGAGGGGTCTTTGTCTCCTCAGGTGTGAATTACATTCAATATTCATTATAGTTCACGCCTTCTCGCATATGACCTTTCTAACACTAAAAGTGTCTTAAGTTAAATTACTATATTGTTTTGTATGAATGAGTGATCAGTATGGTTTTCACATCATTTTGTAGCAAAAGATCTAGGCTACAAGATCCAGTTCTCAAAAGTCTTGTGGACAAATGTTTAGTATATGTTATATGACCTTATTTCAATGACTCCAAATTTGTGTTTTTTCAAAAACCAGGCATAAACTTTATTTTCTCAAAAATACAAACATGTACACACATGTTGCTCACATATTATTGTAGCCCAGTTGGTGCTGAATAGAGTGTTATCAGACATTAGCCATTAATATGTTTTTAAGCAACTGAAAAAAGCACAAATGTCAAGGCATATCAAAACTTCTCCAGGGCTCAAAACACCCTTAGACCTCAGAGAGTTAACAGTTGTGGGATGTCAGCATTCACCCAAAAAATATGTAATATGTGCATCAGAGCCATTGTCATGAAAATTAGCGCACTTCTTATTTTCTGTCAGTTTTCAGGGTACTCAGAGTTACAGCTGACCACGACATTGTCAGATTTATGCAGGATTATAAACAAATATGATGGAGTTAACGCAAAGTTTCAAAGACAGTATTTTTTTTTATCGAAAATAGAATTTTAAATAGTTTTGTTTAATATGTTACAGATCCCTATCTTTCATTTGATATTACGATTTATGAATTGGTTGCATTTGTAAACACTTTGTGTGGCAGTTTAACATTGTGACGTCTTGCTGAGGACAGGTTAAGTTGCATGTGCTTGTATAGAGCATGCATTTAAAAACAAATCTAATGAAATTCTATAAAAATATAAGTAATGAAAGCCCGAGTGTAGACATTTCCTTTAGATGAAACTTTTTCAGTATTTTTATTATGAGGAATTTCTAGATTTTAACAGAAAAAGCAAATTTTTTATGTAGGACACGTTATGTCCCTTATCTCAAGAATCAGTGTAATGTTAATTAAAGCATATATGTGGCAGGGCGGAGGGCGGGGCCGGGTCGTGATTAAAGGTCGACTGCAGAGGATCGTGCGGGAGAGAGAGATCGTTAGCGGACATGTCCGTCATGTGTGTGTTTGTGTCTTCTTTTAAGTTTATCATTAAAACTATTGTTTATATTGAAAAGCCGGTTCTCGCCTCCTGCTTTCCATTGATCCCTTTATACCTCAGAGGCTTGATTAGCCTAATACGGGACCGGGTGTGTAGGATCACGACCCGGCCCCGCCCTCCGCCCTGCCACAATATACTAATAATTGTTTAAAATCAAATGTTGTATTAGATAACATTATTTAATGAACTATCAACTAGCATTAACTAACATTAAACAATTGTATATTTATTAACTTGCATTAAGATTAATAAATGCTGTAAAAAAGTATTGTTAATCATTTGTGATTAAACATGATACCTAATGCTAACAAATGGAACCTAATTGGAATGTGTTACCATAAAATCTGATAAAACAATGCAAATTTGTCTCAAAGAACAACAATAATCTTTTTCCCTTACACTCACTCAAATATGCACTGTAATATAATGCATAAAATAATAATTTTACTTTCTTGAAAAACACTTTCAGTGTATAAAGAATTAACCACTCAGATATAGGGTTGGTAGCCCGTTAATTTCCCTAGACTGGAAACATGCCCCTATTGATTTGTTCATTATACTGAGCTATTAGCAGATTAAAGTGAATAATTAGCCCAGTTGAGAAATTGGCCTTTATTAAATTATAAGAGCTCTGTTCTGAATTTGAAATGATATTAATCCTAAAATCAGGTTTGGTGTCACAATAAAATCAATCTGTATTGTTTACATTTTATGAGTGAATTACCGCTTACCTCTTTTGAATCAGGTCAGTAGTTAGCATAGAAGGGCAACTGGGCACTTGCAGATTTCTTGATGCTACGACGGAAATATAGTGGGCACCAATTTGCTTAATATTCCATGGTGATGCTATTATTGAAAGCCTAAAAAGACGCTTTTGGCTACCTACATGTTTTTGGAAGAATCTGACTGGGACTCTGACAGGTAAGGTTAAGGTTTAGCAAACAAACCAACAAACAAAATCAGCTAAATTGTAGCGGTACATGCTTGTTCATCTCTCCCGGACGAACTTAATACATTTTATGCTCGGTTTGAGGACAGTAACACCGCCCTCGCGGAGAGAGCACTCGCTGCTGACGCTACAGAGGTTGATTCACTCTCCGTCTCTGTTGTGGATGTAACCCGATCCTTCCGACGGGTGAACATCCGTAAAGCCGCGGGTCCAGACGGCATTCCGGGCCGCGTCATCAGAGCGTGCGCGAATCAACTGGCTGGTGTTTTTATGGACATTTTCAATCTGTCCCTCTCCCTGTCTGTAGTCCCCACATGCTTCAAAACATCAACCATTGTGCCTGTACTGAAGCAAGCCACAATCACTTGCTTAAATGACTGGCGTCCTGTTGCTCTGACCCCCATCATCAGCAAATTCTTTGAAAGGTTAATCAGAGATTACATCTGCTCTGTTCTGCCCCCCTCTTTGGACCCATTGCAGTTTGCCTACCGCAACAACCGCACCACTGATGATGCCATTGCATCTACACTACACACTGCTCTCTCACATCTGGAAAAAAAGAACACATATGTGAGAATGCTGTTTGTAGACTACAGCTCAGCATTCAACACCATAGTGCCCTCCAAGCTTGATATGAAACTCCGGGCTCTGGGCTTAAACGGCTCGCTGTGCAGCTGGATCCTGGATTTCCTGTCAGGCAGACGTCAGGTGGTTAGAATGGGCAGCAACATCTCCTCATCACTGACCCTCAACACTGGAGCCCCGCAGGGCTGTGTTCTCAGCCCCCTACTGTATTCCCTATACACGCATGACTGTGTGGCAAAACATAGCTCCAATGCAATCATTAAGTTTGCTGACAATACGACGGTGGTAGGTCTGATCACTGACAATGATGAAAGAGCCTACAGAGAGGAGGTGCACACTCTGACACACTGGTGTCAGGAGCAGAACCTCTCCTTCAACGTCAGTAAAACCAAGGCGCTTGTGGTGGATTTCAGGAAGAAAGACAGAGAACACAGCCCCATCACCATCAATGGAGCACCGGTAGAGAGAGTCAGCAGTTTCAAGTTCCTCGGTGTCCACATCACTGCAGAACTCACATGGTCTGTCCACACTGAGGCCGTTGTGAAGAAGGCTCACCAGCGCCTCTTCTTCCTGAGACGGCTGAGGAAGTTTGGAATGAACCACCACATCCTCACACGGTTCTACACCAGTACTGTAGAGAGCATCCTGACTGGCTGCATCACTGCCTGGTACGGCAATAGCACCGCCCACAACCGCAAAGCCCTGCAAAGGGTGGTGCGAACTGCCAGAAACATCATCGGAGGTGAGCTTCCCTCCCTCCAGGACATATACACTAGGCGGTGTGTGAAAAAAGCTCGGAGGATCATCAGAGACTCCAGCCACCCGAGTCATGGGCTGCTCTCACTGCTACCATCAGGCAGGCGGTCTCGCAGAATCAGGACCCGCACCAGCCGACTACATGACAGCTTCTTTCCCCAAGCAGTCAGACTGTTGAACACTTGATCTATCACGATCAATAATTAGCACTGCACTTTATTCATCTTATATCTCACACTGGACTGTCAACATATTCTCCTCAATATACTACTTCATATATATATATATATATATATATATATATATATATATATATATACATATTTCATATACTCCTTATTGTATTGTATATTGTGTGTATTGTTTACTGTACATTGTATATAATTATTATGTTGTGTAAGTATGTGTACATTTGATTTGTAAATTGTGTTGTGTAAGTATGTTGTTTATTGTAATTGGTATATGTCTCGTCACTGTCTTGACTGCTATGTTGCTCGGAACTGCACACAAGAATTTCACCTACTGTTGCACTTGTGTACATGGTAGTGTGACAAAAAAGTGATTTGATTTGATTTGATTTGATTTGTGTACATGCTAAATTAATGTTTCTGTGCGCGGTGACATAGTCCTTTAAACTGGGACTTTGGATGTATGGCTGTAGATAGCTAACTAAAGTTTTCCATGGGAAGCTTGATAATAATATCACATCAGAAATTAAAAGGAAAGTAAATGTAAAAGGTGGCAGAGGCAGTCTAAGCTGTGTGCAACTCCAATAGGGATGTGGATAGGGAGAGAAAAAGAAAGTCTCAAATTTCTAATGTTATAATTATTATGTTCCTATGAACTCAAAAGATCGTTGAGAGAGAGTGCTATATGCAGAGCATCCATTTGTATTATAATGATTGGTCACCAAGCTTCAAAACAACATTTATTGTTTGAATCTGGTAATAACATTTACATGGTTTGAAATAGGGCTGCACGATTTCAGGAAAATTTAATATTGCGATTATTGAGGCTAATATTGCGATATGCGATTGCGATATAATAAACAAATGGTAACATGAGTCAACTTGCTTGGTTATCAAGGAAAATGCACAAATAGATTACTGATAATGCTGAAATATGTATTTCTCAACTCAAACATACAAACTAGCAACAGCAACAACTATAAATGCAGTGTTTTCAAATTAAAATATTTTTACCAAATTAAATAATTTTATTAAATAATTCTTTGCATTACAGCATACTTGTTATTTTCTCAATAATACACCTAAATAAAATGGAACAATAAATAAGAACATACAAGTTTTCATGAAAATAAGATTGTCCAAACAAACAGGGACATTTAAGCAGGATGTAACATGTACTTTCTATAAACTCTTTTGAAAAGGAAACTGGATATAAAAGTGTGGTTCACTCAAACCACTAAAACTGTTGTTGTTGTTGCTGTTGTGTTTTTTTTTTTTTTTTTAAATTACCAACTGGTATTTCCAAATCCTCTTTCTAAAAAGTTCTAATTATCGCTGGTACCTCTTGTCCAGTCTGTGGATCATTTTCTGAAATCCCACTTTGCTAACGGTGCATCATGTCTCTTTATATCTCTGTGAAGACTTGTCATATGACACTCGCAAACACATATGTAATTGTGCTTTGTTTTGTTTGGCTGATTGGGCTTTTTAATGTAGTTTTAGTCAATGAAAACAGTTGACATTTTAGCCATATTTTAGTAACATTTAGTCATATTGATATTTTAAGAGTATTATTGATAAGCATTTGTCAATCTTGTCTATCCAAAACCAATAAATATATATATATATATATATATATATATATATATATATATATATATACACATACACACACACACACACACACACACATTTTATTGTTGTTGTCATTTTAGTGTTATTTTTCACATACGATTGATCATATCATGATGATCTCATCAATGATTCTACACGTTGCAAGCTGCAGACAGCGGGGGTGAGAGACGAGCGTCTCTGTGTTAGAGTGCGCATCACCCGGCAGAACTTTATATCTCTCCCGGTCTCGACTCCCGGTCAGATTGTGCTCTGACCGCACCGAGAATGACAGTTTTGGAGTTTGTGTTTATTTACATGGCACGCTCCCGTATTATATGAACTTTAATTAAGGATGAAATAAAGATATATCACCAAGCTATGATCTGTGTTATTTTTTCTGGCCACCAGTTCAGTGTCGGTCTGCTCGGCGTCCATCTTCACCTGATTTCCACGCTGCACAACGGAAACTCACATGACCACACGTGCTACTCCCTAAACTGAGACTGACTGGTCATCTTTTTATTAGTGTTGTAGAAAATGGACAAACAGCTCTCAGAGAGAATGGGCTGTCACTTCCACACATGTACTTATTTATTTAATATAATCGCAGCATTTTGCTGTCATATAATCACACAGGCTGACATCGCGATTGCGATATGATTAATCGAGCAGCACTAGTTTGAAAGCTGAAGATTCAAATATAATTAATCAAAAAACAGTCCGAAAATCTAAAATCACCATGATGGAATGCATCACATTTAAAACAACCCACTTAATTCATTAAACATCTTAGATGTTTAATGCTCTTAGAATTTAAGACAACTGTGAGGTTATCCTAACTTTAAAATGTTATTTATGATGATTTTTAAGAACATTATTTTAGAGAATTTGAATACTTCTTCTAGAACAATCTTAAGGAAAAAGATAAGACCATTCTAAGAAGTTTTTTCAGAAATGCAAAATATTTTACAATAAATAATATACAAAATTAAGAAGAAAATGGTAGTTAAGAAGCAATGTCTTCTTAAGAATGTTTTGAAGCCCCAGACACTAAAGTGTATACATGAGGATCAAATTTACTGGAAAATGTTGAGATGCTGATAAGAAAAAGTGTATTTATCCAGTGAAAATTATAGTTCAGAATTAGTCATTCATTTGTGGTATGAATCGTCCCCCTCTTGTTTCCTCTGTGAATGAGCACCCGGGTTATTTGCTCAGAGTCAGCGCATCTATGTTCAAGCACTTGAGATTAGAGCCTGCCTCATTAGTCTCATTGGAGGCTAATGTTTACCAAAGACCCACCGTGCTCTGGGCCTTTTGTTGCTTTGTCTCCTTTTTATTTCAACCTCTTGAAGAAGGGTTGGTTTTGAAATTAAAAATATCAGTCTTGCTACAAAATGCGATAGACAAAGAGCGAGAAAACATAAGGGGGGGGGGGGTGAAAAAGAGGTTCTGACGTCAATGAGGCACGACATGTGCTGAAAACAAGGATCTCTTTGCAGTAACCAGGTAACAAGCATCATTCTCAAAGGGAGCAGGGACGTTCTCAAAGAGCACAACAAGAGTGGCTTCAAGAGAAACACACTTCAGTGTTTCATGCTCAACACATACAGTGCACACATGACCCCAAGTGCCACCCAGGGTCTTTTAAAATGTCCTCTCCTAACTGATGTGTCATAGATAATATGGTTGTGTGCAGTCCATTTTCCACTTATGTGGTTGCTTGGCAGCATAAAGTTTGTTCTAACATTGCAAGCATGCAACATTCTTTAAATCCTTTAATGCTATCCGTACTTTGTGCTTCTTGTACATTAGACTTTAGGAGGGATTTTTGTTTTTGCTGTGATACTTTAAGTGAAATAAAAATATACTGTTTCTCCCAATTCCAAACCAAACAGTGTTTCCACAGCAACCCGGTCAAACTTTACATGTGAGAGAGAAAAGAATGTCTCGGGTTACTTAACTTTAACCCTTGTTCCCTGAAAAAGCAGAACAAGATGCTGCGCTTGATTTAGTGCTTTGGGAACATCATTTAGGAGTGACCAGCTGTGAATATGTGTGCAACAAGTCAATTAAATTGACTGGAATTTATAGCCTCTGCTGGTGACATCATCAGAATGCGCCGGTACCAGGGGCTATAAATAGATGCACCACAGGTCTATCGTCAGGTATTTTTGTCTGAAGAGCAGTCCTGGGGCATCCTCAGTGCGGCAATGAAGCGCAGCATCTCGTTCCGCTTTTTCAGGGAACAAGGGTTAGAGTTAAGTAACCCGAAATGTTCCCTGTCAAAAGCTACACTTTGATGCTGCGCTTGATTTAGCGCTTTGGGAACGAGAATACCCGCAGAGCGGCCACATAAACCCTGAGAGTGGCGAGGCGTGTGCCTGCTGATCATTTCTCCAGCAGGAAGTCCAGAACTGAAGCAATCTGGTAGTTAATTGGATCTGCATTACCTGCAGTGCAACACCTTTCAAAGACATCACATTTATTGGCATAACTTTTCCTAGTGGAAGGAGCCCTAGCACTGATAATGGTCTCGACAACTTCAGGTGAAAGCCCAGTGTCCCTCAGTTTTGGAGTTTGTGTTTATTTACATGGCACGCTCCCGTATAATATGAACTTGAATTAAGGATGAAATAAAGATATATTGCCAAGCTGTGATCTGCGTTTCTATCAGACATTCGAGCTGCAGACAACGGGTTGAGAGAGGAGCGTCTCCATGTTAGAGTGCGCTTCACCCGGCAGAACTTTATATCTCTCCCGGTCTCGACTCCCGCTCAGATTGTGCTCTGACCGCACCGAGAATGACAGTTTTGGAGTTTGTGTTTATTTACATGGCACGCTCCCGTATTATATGAAATTTAATTAAGGATGAAATAAAGATATATCGCCAAGCTATGATCTGTGTTATTTTTTCTGGCCACCAGTTCAGTGTCGGTCTGCTCGGCATCCATCTTAACCTGATTTCCACGTTCCGGCATCCAGGGATATAAACTGCTCTGATTGACAGGAGCTTGCCCTTGGCCCAAAGGAGAATCTGCCGTGCCAGTTTGTTTAGCTGGCGTGACCATAGACCTCCTTGATGGTTTATGTAAGAGATGTTGCAGGAAGTATTTCAGGGCCAGAAATACAGCCATCATCTCGAGACAGTTGATGTGCCAATCGAGCTGATGACCCTCCCATTCCCTCTGAGCTGGACAATCACTTAAGACTGCTCCCCAGCCCGACAGGGAGGCATCTGTCTTTAACAATCTGCAACGACAAGACGCACTTAGAGAGGGAACCATGGTGAGGAACCTGGGTCTGAACCACATAGCCGTGGCGCGTAACCCTTATCTGCCTTAGGGGACTGGCCCTTGGATGAAATCCCCTGGCTTTGAGCCACAACTGAAATGGTCTCATGTGCAGAAGGCCCAAAGGAATCACAAAGGACGCAGATGCCATGAGACCCAGTATTCGTTGATACTGAAGAACAGTGCAATCTTGGCCTAGCCTGACTTGGCTTAGGGTGTTCTAAATGTTCTCGATTCGAGCGGGAGACAATTGTGCCTATATCATGATTGAATTCCATATAATCCCCAGATAAGTAGTTCTCCGAGTAGGAGAAAGAACACTTTTCTTGTCATGGAGTCTCAAACCCAGAGAAACCAGATGAGCTAAGACGATATTCCTGTGCTGTAATGCCAGTTCTTGTGACTGCGCTAGTATCAGCTAGTCGTCTATATAATTCAGAATGCGGATGCCCTGGTGTCGCAGAGGATCCTGTGCTGCATCCATGCACTTTGTGAATGTGCAGGGTGATAAGGCTAGGCCGAATGGAAGAACCCGATACTGGAAAGCTTCACCCCCAATCTCGTGCGTCTATGAGATCGATCGTGACCAACCAATCGTGATATTGGATTTGAGACACGACCGTCTTGACGGTTAGCATCTTGAACTTGAGCGCTTTGACTGAGCAATTGAAGCCTCGAAGGTGTAAAATCAGACGCAATCCCCATCCTTCTTGGGAACCAGGAAGTATCTGCTGTAGTAACCTGACTGGAATGGGAACATGTTCTATGGCCACTTTGACCAAGAGATTTTGCAGTTCTTTAAACAGTAGATGTGTTGTTCCGGTTTCACGGAAGTCGGAACCACGGTGTTAAAACCCAGAGGATGGCAAATGAATTGAATTCTATAGCCTCTTTCTACTGTCCTTCGGACCTACATAGAAACACCCGGAAGTAGCTTCCACGCTGCCAGTTTCTCTGAGATGGGTATCAATTTTGACACTTCCTGTTGAGGGAAGTGTTCCGTGTCCTGGACTATGGCAGGAAGCAACAGAACACCCAACATTTAGCTGGAAACCGCTAACTCCCAAAACAACAGAGGCGGCGGGAATGGAGAGGTTTCGTGGGGGTATGGGGAAGGTGCAGGTGAATGTTTCACGCAACCCATCCCGAGGGGGGCTACCCCCACAAGGCCGGGCGCAAGACCGTCAGGACTTTCTCTTTCTGGAGATAATGGTCCTGAGGTCTTGCTTTGGAGGCTGCTGAGGGTCTCCAGTCCTTACGAGGGGGAGCACGATTCGCCACACTTTGTTTCTGAGCCTCCCTTCTAGAAGGACCGGGCTGGGCTGGGTGAACGGCGGCCCCTCTCCCTGAGTGCGGCGAGGAAGGAATTGCCCGAAGGCTTCCTCATGACTCTTCACCTCCTGAAACCTGGTGATGACGGTGTTCATCGAGTAACCGAACAGGCCAGAAGGTGAAACCGGGGCATCAAGAAGGAACACTTTTACTTATCTCTGATGCCCGAAAGGTTCAGTCATAAATGTCTCTCCATGCTAAGCAAAGCAGCCATCAACCGGCCAATGGCGTGAGCCATCTGTTTGGTCGCACGGAGAGAAGATCAGGACTTTCAGATCCGCTCTGAAAAAGCCTCTTGATCGTACTGCCAGGACTCAGGTCCATCAACAGAACAGCCTGGTACACCTGTAGGGCAGCACCAGCCTGACCTGCTGCCTGAGAAGCTTTCCTCACAAGCGTAGAGGTGGTCCTGCACGGCTTTTTGGGGAAAGTAGGTCTTTTTAAATGACGATGCCGAGCCAGGCGAGAGATATGTCTATTCGACCTGTGGCATCATCGAATACCCCTTTTCCTCAGCAACCACGATGGTCGAATTTATTGACGTAGAAGGCACAAAGATACGGGAAGTATAAGGTTTCTCCCATGAATGAGAAGCTCATCATGGAGGTCATCAAAAAAGGGAAGGGACTGATTTTGCGTTCCCTACCCCTGGCCACCAGACAGAAATCTGTCCTCTAATTTAGAGTGTTTGGGGGTCTCTTGTTCGTGTCGCCAGTCTAACTGTAATCTGGCCACCCCACGAGAAACTACCTCAAGTAATTCCTCAACCATTTTACTATCATATGAGGAACGCTCAGAGGTAGGTAGCTCAAAGTCTGCAGACTCAAGAGATTCAACGTCCCACTCATAAACTGAAGAGGTGCCAGGGCGCGCTTCAAGATCATGAGAAGGACCGGTTGGATCTGGAGAGAGAGCGAGCGATAGGGATGGACCCGTCTCGCTCCTCAGCCCGATCCATACAAGAGCCCCACAATGGTAGGGTGGGCACTGGCTCTAGGAAGTAAGCAAGATGAGTGCGAAGCATTTTCACTGTAAACAGCCCGCCCCAACGCAAGAGCAGCATGCTCTTCCCCCAAACACACAAAACAAACCTGGTGTGTGTCCGCTTCAACCATATGGCGTAAACACGGAAACACACACTGTTTTCCTTGATTATTGCTCATATTTAAGAAGAAAAAAGGTTTTCTGCACACTGCCTAACAAATCTAACTCCTATCAGAGGAAAGTAGAAAGTTTGACAGGCTTGAGAAGCACAACACACACATAACGATGCACCTGTGACACATGGTACCAGCTCATCCTGATGATGTCACCAACAGAGGCTATAAATTCCAGTCAATTTCATTGATGTGTTGCACACACGTTCCCAAAGCGCTAAATCAAGCGCAGCATTAAAGTGTAGCTTTTGATAGGGAACAACAATTACCACAAATTCAGACCTTGCATCTAGAGAGCTGTCAGAGATACAAGGTCTGATAAAGTGGCTAGTGAATGAATGAATCAAATGTAGCTCTTTGTTTCAGCAGAAAGAAGAGAAATGAGAGAAAATGTCATGTTCCAACGGGGGGCTATGTTCTTGTTCTAGACTGAAAGCCCAGAGGAAAGGGAGTCCTTGTCCTATAAAAAAGGGCACTTTGAAAAGTTACAGTAGGCTTGATTCTACACCATTAGTGTTGCAGCACTCAGTGTGGTATATTAAGACCTGACATGTGTACTTCACCCAGGAACAAGAGAACAAGTATAGTCCATTCATTTACAAAATGTTACCTCTTCACCAGGCCATCAAAGAATAAATTATCATATACAATGTGTGCATAATGACAACATTTTAAACTTGTACAAACTCACAAAAAGCATTGCGGGCAACTGTAGAAATAAAAAAAAATAAAAAGTAATAAGGTAAATAAAACTACACAGTGCTGGAAGGACACTTATTGGTATGGTACTGTATAATATGTAAGACAATTTTTTATGGTAGTGCTTTTTTACAATACATTGTTTTCTCTGAATTCATTGTATTAATCTCATATTACATACTGTAGTTTTGGGTAAAACAAAATCATCTGACAAATGAACAAATGTAATTGTTAATTTAATATATCTTCTTTTTCTTAGGGTGCTTTCACATTCAATACACGTTCGATTGCTTGGACCGAAGCAGAGTTTGTTTCTTCCCCCTCCCCCTGCCCCTGTTGTTCTCTGTTAACATCGTATTATTTTGGGTCCGAACCGCGGTCAGACTGAGTGATAAATGTGAGTACGAGCGGCAACTGTTTACCACTTTAACTAGGTGACAAGTCAAGAAGACATCAGCTTTGCTGTGTTCTTGAAGTATTCATCCCTTTGGATATACCACCAAAACTTTAACACACAGAATGAATCTGAATTTGTCTGCCACGAATGCATTAATAATGTGATAATGTGTTAGTGCTTGTCTGCTGCGAGCCCACAGATGCGTTGCAAGAGATGTGAAGAAAGTGAGCTGCTCTCTGAAGTCGATTTATTTGGACACAAGCAGAAATTAGAAATGCCTTATACCATAACAACTGCGACTGGGAGCCTGCAAATCTGTGATTTAAACAGCATCACAAGCAGTTCACTTCTGCGATTTGGTATGGTTGCATTCATGAACCGTACTGGAGTTAACACGTCATGAACCCCAGACCACCTTTTTAAACAGTTCCGGTTCTCAGAGGTGTGTACCCAAGTTTGGAAAACAGCATTCACATCATCCAAATGACCTGAACATTGAAGTCGTTCGAACCTGGGCATGCACCAAATGTCCTAGAGTGAAAGCACCCTTAGAAAATGATCACACTCAATAAAAATTTTGCTCTGGTGAAATCAATCACACTTGTTTACGTTAAACTTTACAGTATATTTTCACACAGTAAAGGTACACACGACCATAGCGTCAATGGTATTATTATTGCAAAATGTAAACATTGTTTCTGTTCTGGCATCTAACTGTTCTGATACCTTTTTTATAATTAGCAGAAATGACTCTACTTTCCTTCAAAACTTACTCAGAGGATTGTTTGTTTTTAGTTTGTAGATTGACAAAACATGGTACTCAAAATGAGCAATGAAGGAGGTTAACTGTTGCCACAGTTTGGTCATTGATTTACCCCGGCGATAAGGATATGCTATATTAATGCAATGTACACTACTAACGCAATGTACACTACTATCATTGTTAGACACCTAACAGTTGAAATACATGCAAAACTATAAAACATATCTTGTTGTGAAAAATGTATAATAACCAAATTTCCTTTATATAAATCACACAGTTAAATCATTATTCAGGTTGTGAATCTAAAAGGACAGCGGTTTATGATGTAGACTAAATAAACTGAAGGAAAAATTGTTCAAAACAAAAAAACTTGATTTAATAATCAGCAAGTATAAAGTACAGTACTTCAAACCACCCCAAAGCTGTCTGGAAAAATGCCCCTTTAAAACTCTAAATGAACAGCATCATGTCAATGATCATTTTGAAGGACCTCCAGTGTTCAGTGGCTGAGAACAGATTAAAGGTTCATCTGTCAACTATATCAAGAGCTCTGCACCTCACTGACCATTACTCAAAATGAACCGTGTGAAAACACAACTAGAGTTTGCTAAATAGCATGATAGTGACCCAGATGCAATGTGAGCAAATATTCTGTGGTCAGATGAGACCAAGATAGAGCTTTGAGGTTATTCACACCTCAAAAAAGAACATATCAACAATTAAGTTTGGGGGTGACCGCATCATGTTGAGGATGTATGAAAATTATGAGAAAAATAAATAGGCTGTTAAAATAGAAAAGTATGGTTTCATTGCATTACTAAGAATCTTATTGGAGGTATACTTCACATATATCAGAATATCCTACAGAAGACACCTTTATTATGTCAATACTGCTGACATTTGGTTTGACCTAATAAGCACTTTAATATGAAGACAGCACAACTTAAGAGCAAGCAGCACAATGAAAAAAAAGTATAAAGATAAAACGTATGAGGGGAAGAAAGAGAGTGGCAAGAGATGAGACATTTAAGAGTGAGCAATGGAAATTGAGAATATGGAGGTATAGAGATTGATGAAATTAAGTGAGGGAAATTAGACCACATTTAATATGTAGTTCATGAAAACAGAGTGAAAATCAGATCTGAACAGAAATGACTAAATAGGGAAAATTAAGTAAAATTACTAACTTGTCAAAAAAAAAGCATGTTTATTTCAGTGAAGTAAAAAGCCCTGGCAAAAAGTTTGTTTTAAGTCTTCTTAAATTGAGATATACAAGAACATGGCATTTTTGAAAAACCTCAAGAGTCTAATCTTTAATAGTGACCAACAGTTTAAAAAAATCCATGCCATAATTTGCAAAGTATTTCATGAAAAGCTGAGGACGATGTCTGTTTCTTTTAAAGAGCCACCCAGGATGAGACAAGCAGTGTAACTAACCATGCATCCCTCTTCAGCCTTTTCAAATGTCAAACATGGCTGTGGCAGATCACACAGTCAATCTGGCCCCTGGCCATCCCAAAGTCAAGCCACAAAATTAAGCACACTCCAATTAAAATCAATCGTTTTCTTTGGTGTTGTTGTCTGTGCATTTCAAACACAAATTAAGCCCCTGACCCCTTTTAGATTAATCCTCGCAGACTAGGTTAATAGTCCAAAACTGTAGGGGGTCGTTGGCCATGCCAGAGAGTGAGGTGAGTGGCATTGGTATGCGTAAGTGAGCGATCCCTAGTTCAAAGCCTGCCAAATCCTCAAGGAAGGACTGCTTTCAGCTGGAGATATTGCCCTATCATGGCATTTAAAATGACCACGAACTCTGAAAATGACCTAATTTACATGACACGGCTAAAACAATGACATGATCAAATAAAAAATTTGGTCTAGGTCAAAGTAGGACAAAACGAGATAAGATATAGGTGTATAAGGTTTTGTGTGTCTTTCAAATAATAAAAAGAGATACCATCTTGATACCTTGGTACCAAAAGAGTGTCCATCAATGTACTCTAGAAAGAACACATTTTGTCAACATTTACTCATGTTGTTCCAAACCTGCTAGACTAAATGTTAGGGTTTGAAAGCCTCAGTCTGCATTCAATTTTAATGTATGAAAAAATATATATAATATAATAATGAAAGCAAATGGTGTAAAGTGAAAGTGAATGGTTTCCCCACATATGGTTAGGTAAATGTGATTAGGTGGAACACTCTGGGCTGAATATGGTGCCTGTACTGACACCATGTTAGCAGACCTCTTTTATCTCTGTCTTTGACACAACCCAGACAGGCCCCTCTGAGACATGCTGCTGCTAATGTTTGGAAAATGAGCTAAGCAGCTAAATCTTAAATCAACAGAGCCATATAAATTATACTCCCATTAGACTGCCACCTAAGCCTGCTAAGAGAGGGATACATTTGTCATTTTCATGGTATTAATAGCACATATAGAAGGCAACTGAGCTTTCACTTTGTTGATACAGGCTAGAATGTAAACAAATCTTCTTAAACTTCAATGTAAAATATGAAGGTTCCAGTTCTGTATTTACAATATAGAACAGCTATGCCACAAAACACCTTCTCACCTAGCTACTTTGTATATCACTGCACAGCACACACAGAATAATGTTCTGTTATTATTTAGATGTCAGGGACTAACATCCATGCTGCCTCTCAACATCCTTAGGGTGATTCTCATAAAACATGTCAAGAAAATGTCCTGGTCATGTTTAACCACAAATCAATAAAATAATAAATAAATAAAATTATATCTTGCTTAAAGTAAATGAAGCCAACTATTATGATCATGACATTTTTTTTGCATTTTGACATTACTTTCGGGACACTTGAGCACATTTCTCTCCCCATTTAAATTACTGTAAAGGTGCAGTCACTCTAGATTTTGCACTCCTTTCACTCCCATCCAAATACAGGAGATCAGAAAAACAAGCTCATATGAAGAAATTTAGCCTTCTGCCACACAGGAAATACTGGTGAACAGGGCAGTTTGGTGAACTCTGACCTGCGAATTTCGAAGTCGTGTGACCAAAAGAAGAACAAATCGTCACACACTGAACTCTTTGCTCAATACAAAGAATTAATATTTCCAAGTTGCGTGTTATTTATTGCTGCAGGATAGTATCATTTTGGCATGCACATCAACAGGTTTTTATTTTCTAAAATGAAATGAATTTACACATCAACATCAGGGCACTGAAAGCCAATATATATAAATATATATATATGTTTTAATCCCTGAAGTGTAACATTATCAAACTGTAGATTTCCTGAAAAACAGCCATGATTTCAATTGCTCATGTCAAAGTCTATTTCTCAACTGTGCCATTTGAAGCCATTTGAAGCATGACTTAATCATTCCATTACTATCAGTTTAGTCTAATCAAATCTAAAGAACATATTTTAATAGGAAGACTTAGGGGTATTTGGACCAAAGCATCTATTCCTTCTCGTAATGTTGCTTTTCTTTGTTTCAGCCACTCTTCCTCTATCCTTGCATCAACAGGAGGAGGATAATTGATCAATCACACTAATTGTACAGCCTGGCCAACTACCTCACAAAAGCAGATGTGCCAATTTGCATTCATTAAGACAGAGTTGGGTCTTAATCACTGAGCGATCTTTGATTGACAGCACAAACAATTCAATGCAAAGCCTCCCAACAAAACAGTAAAATTCAGCTTCACAGCTATAAAAATAAATGCCATTAACTTCAGAATAGGTGTTCATTTGTTTTACTGAAATACAAACGTTTTGCAGAGGTGTTGAATCACTGCTATTAAAGTGCTCATTTAAAACAGTGAGTGATTTAAAACAAAAATTCACCCCAAAATTTAAATTCTGTCATCATTTGCTCGCTCGCTCTCAGGTTGATCTTTCTTCTGTGGAGCACATATGAAGATGTTGATCAGAATGAAAGCCACAGACATTATTCATTTTCACTGTATGGAAAAATATGCAATAACAGTGAATGGTGACTGAGGCCGTCATTCTGCCAAGCATAATTTTTTTTTACTTTTGGGTACAATATCTCTTTAACAGTACTGTCTACATTACACACATAAGACATTGATGTGTGCTGTTTATTGTTGTGAATGTCCTAAAAATCCCCAGACCAAATGACATCAGCTCTTGGCCCCCTTCCCCTCAACCAGAGTGATGAACAGAGTCTCTTATCAAAAATATCTCCCTCTCCCAGTTCCACAGCATAGTCTCATTTCCTTCCTCTCCACCCCAGACACCAGCTCCTTACTACTTCCACATTCAGGGCCAATAGAAACTGTGATCTAGCACTTGTTATGAGCACAAGTGCTTTTGTATGAACATGAATATGCATAGCATAACTAATACAGTTGCATGGCTGTTTGAAGGCGCTCATATGCGTGCAGCTTCAAAGTTTCAGATGAAAGGCTAAGTAACTGCTTTTTTCCTGTCCTTGGGATAAGACAATGATGTTATTCACATGGAACAAAACAGGAATCTCATGGAAAAAGGACTAAAGAAGGACTGACATTTCGGAATGGTCAAGATTTACATATCCAGCAAACTGTTGATTATTTCTTTGCCAGCAAATAAATCGTAACAGAATTTCTCAAGACCTGCAATGAGTTTCTTTATTTGAATAATATCTTAAAACTCACTGATTTGAGTAAAGTTTTAGATTACATTTATTTGATGAATTTTGGCATAAGCCCCGTCTAGCAGTCCGAATTTGTTGTAATCGGAACCATCAGATCGTGCCGGAGATGGGGGGGGGGCGAGGAACCTACCCCCGTGCAGGACAGGACTAGACTGGTGGCAGTGGGGTGATTTGAGTAAAGTGGTGGAGGTTGCCTTGTTAGCACACTGAAATAGCAATGTGATAGATTGTGAGCAAATTTATAAGGCAATGGCTTACATGTGAATGGCTAGGAGTTACAAAGTAATATTGTAGTAACCATGACTGCTGTCACCATGGTTTTCTGAGCAGAAATCAAGGTTTTGATACAATTAACCATGATTTATAACAATAATACTGTAGTTTCTATATAGTAACCATGATTTTACTATATATTGTAACCATGACCGTAACCATGTTTATATTGTGGTTACTATGATTTTACTACAAATACCATGGTTAAACATGGTTTACTGTTGTAAACCAATGATTGTTATTTAAGGGCAAATGTGTTGAAGTGTTTACCAAATACATTATTCTTTGGATTTGGCAATAATATATATTTTTTGAACAAAGCAAATACTGAACATACCAAAACCATGACCCTTAAACCGGGATACAAACCGAACCATGAGAAATTCAAACCGTTACACCCCTAGACACCACATACATTTTAAGTGTTGACGTCGTGAGTCCAGCGTCTAATCGCTCTTGAAGAAATATGAGAATTTCATGTATGGGGCAGTTCACTGGGTCTTTGCCATGTGAAAGACACCAATCACCTTCCGTTTTTGCACATAGAGGCATCTCGTGGACAGTGCTCTGGCCTGTAAAATGGTGTTCATGACTAAATGTGTCAAGTACTGCTCCAGTTTTTCATAAAATGTCTCATAGCCTTTGATTGTTGCTGAGCAATTCTATTCACAGAGCCTCCAAAAAGAACAGCTGGAAACACTGGAGCATCAAACTGAGTGGCTTTTCCTGCATCACATGTTTCCGTGAGGGTCAGCCAGATGTGACAATTCAAAAACACCAGGTTTCTCATTGACTTGCCAATGGCCTGTGCAGTGACATTTGTGGCTCGCAGCGCTAGGTCCGTAGCTTTTTGAACGTCTCTGGATCATAGCTTTGCTCATTTATTTGTTTGAGAAGCTTAGCTTGGAAAACTTGGAGCACTGTCATCGTGTGGAACGCTGAACCAGTTTGGCCCGACACCGAGGATGCTCTTCCAGCCAGTGCGAACCTTAGTCAACATGGCTTAGAAAGATGAACAGGGTGTTGAATAGGGTGCGCACTAGTGTTTTGACAGTTCGTTATGAACTTCAGGGATGAACGAGGCAGATCTAAGAGACACGTTCACTTGACAGCAAGCGGACAGCAGGAGCCATTCATCAAGGCGAGATTGTGTAGGTTCCTCTAGAGGAGACCACTCGATATCGAGCTCTTCGACCACCCTTGAAAGGACGCGAAGCATCTCCATGTCAGTGGCATGTACACACTCCATGCCCTCGCTGGGGAAGGGGAGGTAGCGGCATCCACTGACCACTCGCATGATGCAGCGAGAGACATGACATCGTCATCACCCCCAGCGCCAGAACCATCGAACGTGACGAGGCTGTGTGCTGCTGTGTAGGGCCATAGCTTGTCACGCACATACAGTTGAAGTTAGAAGTTTACATACACCTTAGCCAAATACATTTAAACTCATACATTTAATCGTAGAAAACATTCCCCATCTTAGATCAGTTAAGATCACTATTTTAAGAATGTGAAATGTCAGAATATTAGTAGATAAAATTATTTATTTCAGCTTTTATTTCTTTCATCACATTCCCAGTGGGTCAGAAGTTTACATTCACTTTGTTAGTATTTGGTAGCTGTACGGTTCCAATGGTCAGGGAGGAGGCAGGAACCGGCAGAACAGTCAAAGTTCAACAGTCAAAGACACATAACACAAACACACAAACTGCTGCATCCGGCTGGGCCTTATCCCTCTCTTTGGCTGATTAGCCAGATTGGACTCATGGCATGGCATTGTCCTCCTCCTTGTCACAGTAGCATTGCCTTTAAATTGTTAAACTTAGATCAAATGTTTTGGGTAGCCTGCCACAAGCTTCTCACAAGAAGTTGCTGGAATTTTGGCCCATTCCTCCAGACAGAACTGTTGTAAATGAGTCAGGTTTGGAGGCCTCCATGCTCGCACATGCTTTTTCAGTTCTGCCCACACATTTTGTATTGGATTGAGGTCAGGGCTTAGCGATGGCCACTCCAATACCTTGACTTTGTTGTCCTTAAGCCAACTTTAGAGGTATGCTTGGGGTCATTGTCCATTTGGAAGACCAATTTGTGACCAAGCTTTAACTTCCTGGCTGATGACTTGAGATGTTTCTTCAATATTTCCACATAATTTTCCTTCCTCATGATGCCATCTATTTTGTGAAGTGCATCAGTCCCTCCTGCAGCAAAGCACCCCACAACATGATGCTGCCACCCCCATGCTTCACGGTTGGGATGGCGTTCCTTGGTTTGCAAGTCTCACCCTTTTTCCTCCAAACATAACGATGGTCATTATGGCCAAACAGTTCGATTTTTGTTTCATTAGACCAGAGGACATTTCTCTCAAAAGTAAGATCTTTCTCCACATGTGCACTTAAAAAACTGTATTCTGATGGCAGTTTTGGAGCAGTGGCTTCTTCCTCGCTGTGCAGCCTTTCAGGTTATGTCGATATAGGACTCGTTATACTGTTGATATAAATACTTGTCTCCCAGTTTCCTCCAGCATCTTCACAAGGTCCTTTGCTGTTGTTCTGGGATTGATTTGCACTTTTTGCACCAAAATACATTCTTCTCTAAGAAAAGAACGCATCCCCTTCCTGAGCGGTATGATGGCTGCGTGGTCCCATGGTGTTTATACTTGAATAATATTGTTTTTACAGATGAACTTGGTACCTCCAGGCATTTGGAAATTGCTCCCAAGGATGAACCAGATTGTGGAGGTCCAAAAAGGTTTTCTGAGGTCTTGGCTAATTTCTTTTGATTTTAACATGATGTCAAGCAAAGAGGCACTGAGTTGGAAGGTAGGCCTTAAAATACATCAACAGGTACACCTCCAATTCAGTACACCTCCTATCAGAAGCTAATCGTCTAAGATTGACATAATTTTCTGGAATTTTCCAAGCTGCTTAAAGGCACATTTATCTTATTGGATGTAAACTTCTGACTCACGGTAATTATGATATAGTAAATTAAAAGTGAAACAATCTGTCTGTAAACAATTGTTGGGAACATTACTCATATCATGCATAAAGGAGATGTCCTAAACGACTTGCCAAAACTATAGTTTGCTAATATTAAGACTGTGGAGTGGTTAAAAAATTGGTTTTAATGACTTCAACCTAAGTGTATGTAAAGTTCTGACTTTAATGTATCGGCATTGGCGAGTTACTTGGAGATTGAGGGGCTCGCAGAGTGTGTGCAGGCACGAGGACCTCCTCAAATCCATCCTGCTCGTCCTCATGGCCCCGCCGTGCCTCCTCGTGTGATCCCTCGGATGTCACAGAAGAGACGGTTGGGAGGGCGTGGGAGGCTGCCTCGTCCCTCAGGACAATGGCAATTCACGATTGAAGCATCTTGAGACTCATGCTCTCGCAGTAAGGTCAGTCTGTCTCCATGAGAGCTGACTCCGCATGGGCATGGCAGCCCAGACAGTGAATGCAGCTCTCATGCTGATCTGAAAGTGGGATGTGCCTCTCACACAAGGAACACTTACAGAACGACATCTTACGTGAACACGTAAGGGACTCTTTTATATATGTGTGTATATGTACACCATGCTGGGGGCTCCCCGGCCTGAGGCATCTCAGGGAGGAGTGTAGCGTGGAGGAGGGCAGGGCCATGCAGAATGACGGACGCCCGGACCCCAACCAGCCTGATGCGAGCGAGAGATAAAGGTGACCGGAGACAGAAGCTCGAGAGAGAGAAATAAAGGCGGCTGCCCTGTATGTGTTTGTGTGTCTTTAAATATGATTTATAATTTTAAGCCAGTTCTCGCCCCCTCCTTTACCTTGTACCCCCGTTATACTTACTATTTGAGCCAGATAAATGACATCAGATAACAACCAATGTATTGCAAAAGGTCAGTCAGCCATTGACACACTCCCCGGTTCTGTAATTTGCAACACGGTGAAAGTGTAGATTATAAATATAAATCTAATCAAAGCAAGTATTTGCCATGTCAATGAAAGTCTGTAGCCTAAACATTTCTACCGGCATTCAATAGAATAGCCGTTAGCTGGGTTTGCTAATGAGTTCAACCATGATAATTTGGAATAATGAGAATGGACTGATATCAGCATGGCTGAGTGATGCTGTTGAGAGCATCTAAGAGAGGCGAGGGGGGGATAAGGGACAAATGGACGCCACATATCTGCTGTGAAGGTGATATCTGATTTCAAGGAATCCTTACATGCACACTGAGAGGCCTGTATTCAGAACACCAGTGTAGGGTCACTTTGTAAGATTTCATTACCTCCAGTTGGAAAAGAAGAAGAGAAAGAATGATTTAATTATTTTAATTACCTGCAGCAGCTTTTTCATTTTGAGCACAAATAGAATTCAATTTGAAACACAACAGGAACTATTAGGACTTTCTTCATGCAGGACAACTGTAAATACAGATCTTCATTCGTCCAAACTATTGCCTTTGTTTTTCTACCTTTATTTTAATTGATTTTGACATACAAGAGGAAATGCCATAACAAATCAAATTTAAAGGAATTAAAGGAATGCTCCGAGTTCAGTACAAGTTAAGCTCTATCGCTCTAGCATCTGTGACATGTTGCCGATTACCACAGTAAATGCCTTAGACCTGTCCTTCGGTTTATAAAGTTACAGTATAGGCCCTACGTTTTAACATGAGACTAGTGTAATAACTTCACTTACCTATTCAAAGTTATAATCTTTCAACTCCTGTCATAACTATGTAAAGCTGATAAACACTGCAACTTTCACATGAAATGCACAAGTGTTATGAATGCGGGAAGCAGGAGAAGGCAAACGGGTGGTAAGGATCCAAATGCGGTTTATTTCAAAATAACAAATAAGCAAAACACAAAGAAAAGTCCACGAGGGGAAAAACTAACTCAAATACAAAAGAACAGACAGCAAAACATCCACAACGAAAAAGGAACCTCAAGCGAACAAGAACAACATACAACAACCAACAAGGGAATGGAGGAACAAACAGGGTTTAAATACACAAGGACACAATAAAGACTAAACGAGACACAGGTGAGAACAATGATGTGTGCAGGCAGTGAGGGAGGCCGGGAATTGTGGGAATTGTAGTTTTCAAGGAAAAACTGTACAAGGAAAACATGACATGGAATGTGATCCGTGAAGGGTGAAACAGACAACACGGGGCAGACAACACAGGAACGTGACAACAAGGATACCTGAAAGAGACTGTTTAAACAATGGAAATAACCTGAAGTTCATCCACCTAGAACAGAAGTTCCATCTCTGAAAAACTATTTAGACTATACAGCTCTAATAAAAAATTAAAATGTATATAAAAATAAATTAAACACAGAAATACAAGGTGCATATATTGTTTACAGTAAACAAACTTTGTTGTTCATTTTAACAATTATTTGTCAGCGGTAACCGACAGCATACCACATTTTGCATGCTGTCATTTGAGCTTGTTTTGTACATTGAATAGTCAGTTAAACAACTTTTTCCCAATAGTATAAACATAAACACAGCAAATAAACGATCTATATCCTAACCTATGCTTTTCAAAAATGTAAGAGAACTTTCAGTTGTTACATCCCTGGACGTATTTTAAGTTTATTTTTATTTGTGATCATTTGTTTGTGTCTTTTTGTTGGGGAGGTGTTACGTTGTAAGACGTATTCAGTGTGGTAATATTGTATCGGTTTTGGTTGTGTATTTTGGGGTGGGACTGTTTCGTTTTGCATGTCTGTTTTTCCCCTGGCTTTTCTCTTCTCTCTCATTCTCACTCTCACTTTAATCACTATCAGGTGAGAGCACTAATGAGGAGTTCTCCTGATTGGTCAGGCTGTGAGCTGATGGAGGAAAAAAGCTGCTGGAAAGGTTCAGTCTCCATCTCCCCTCTCCTGGTTCAGATGTGTTGTTATACTCTTGTTTGAATTGTGTATCGCTTGAGACCGCATTTGTGCATATTGAGTGAACTGATGTTAAAAGGTACTGTCCTAATTCAAGTGTGCCTTGGACTGATTACATTGGGAGCATTTATTGGGAGTTGGGTGCCATTTTTGTTTCAATATCAGTTTTCTCTTGTTTTTGGATAGGGAGTTAGAGTATGTTTATGCTGTTTATTTCAATTTTCTTTTCTAGTTAGTTGAATCCCTTTTTAGGAGTTTGTTAACTTTTTTTTTTTGTTGTTTGTTTGTTATTTTGGCTTTTGCCCCCTCCTGAAGCCTTTTTGCCTCCCTTCTCATTTAATATGAAATAAATGCCTTATTTTGCTTTCCAAAAACTAGACTATTTTTGAGTGCTGGGACAGAAGGGGAAAAAAAATCTTCTTGTTATGGTTTTCCCAACCCAAGACTGGAACTAATCATAACAATCTATTAGAATTTAAATGTGTGTGACCGTGCCGTTACACACAATTTCTGAACTGAAAGGTGAAAAGGACGAAGCGTGCTGGTGGAGACCTGAAATTGTGGAACAACAGTTGTTCTTAAAGACCCCTGCAAGTTGCTGAATGGACATGCAGTAACCACTGAGGAGATGCTCCATCAATCCTGCACTGCTACTCAGTAAACAAAAGGGCTTGCTTGAAACCCAGAGCCTCTGAAAATAGAGACACAGATGGGATCTCAGCCAATTTTAATCAGACAGAGAAGTGGAAAGGATCCACAAAGGGAAATTGCATGCAATGCTTCACCTGTCGCCTTGTGTGTTACTGAAGTTGAACCAACAAGTACCAGGCACACACATACCAAAAGTGCACATGCTTCTCTTCGCTCAGGCAAAGTGGTCTCAGTCTAGTGTACTGGTACCGACTGTGGGCCAGAATTGAGACAAAGACCACAGCCCTGAGCTTGGTCATGAAACTGGTCCCAATCACACATCCATCAGTGGAAAGCAATACAACTATTCCCCTGAAACGGCAAAGCTTGGCCTTTCTCTACAGATTGTGGTGGCGAGTTGGAATGTGACTTTTGATTTGGTTTCTCGCTTGAAATGTGAATATATGCTGCCCAATGAAAAAGTAGCATAGGATGTGTTTGCGCTACTAGAGGGTGGCGAAAGTTAAAAGTGAGAAAATGGGCAATTTTTTGTGGTGCAGGTATTGCTTTAGCACAATTTATTCAGATATGTAAATGTGTAGGTGTCCCCATGTGAAGCACAATTCTCCAGGAGTAAAGGCAAGGAGAAAAGTAAAGAATGAAAACAAGACAGAGCTGTTGAGAGAGTGGAGTCTTGATTCAATAAATAATTGTTCACACTCTTTTAAGACAAGCTACGTTAAGTACAAAGCAAAGGCAAAAAAGCAAGTATTCAACTACAATACAGCTACAGGCAAGCAGCTTTTTACACAGCCATACAGACAGTCTGCAGAGGTTATTTATATACAGAGACATAGTAAGAAGTAAGAGACAGACCACTTGTAGAATTTCAGTAAAAATAGCCAATTGCCTTTCACGTAAAGTCAATGCATCTTTATTGCTATGGATCATGTGTCCTCATTAGCTGGCTTTAATTTTTAGGTTTTTTAAATGCCTGGTTTTAGCTAAAGACACTATATATTATACTATTTTTGTCAGATTTTACTGGTGATCTGAGGTTTTGGATATTTCGGTATTTCCCCATTCAAGTAGATTGTACTTGTCCCGATTAGCAGAGGCAGGACCCAAATGCAGAGTGAAACAAAAAGAGTTTATTAATACCAAAAACAAAGCCAGAATCACAAACTACCCCATAGGAGAAAAAACAAGGTCCAGGGTGGTAATAAAGCCTGAGCGTACATCGTAAGGCAAGCACCAAGTGATGCACACAACAGGTGACAATACGAGACAAGACACCTGTGCGAGACTTCGGCCACAAGTAAAACCATCTTAGACAGAATTGACCAAACCCCAGCACGCGACCGCGCATAGCGCATAGTGTGCCTAAAGTCACGAGAGACAGACAAAAACTACTGATGTGAGTGCATGTCGCCAAGATGACATAAGAGCAATGCACTCCAATAAAAGGCAAGACATTGAGTATGAGTGTCCAGATCCTGACACCAAAACCGAACCAGACAGGTGAGTCAGGATCCAGACACCATGCTCCGAACATGAAACATAAGACCAACCAAAGAACGCACAGCAGGGAAGCCACAACCAGAAGCCACACGCTCACGCAGAGATACAAAATTAATCACAACACCAACACAGTACAAGAGTGTCAGAATCCTGTCACAACAACAACCCAGACTGACAAAGTGACAGGATACTGACAGCACTTGCCTGCCTATTGTGTAAACAGACAATAGCTGCAAGGAGCATTGCCTAGCCCTAGACGGCCGGCAAATGTACAGACTTGAATTAAAGTTACTTTGGGTAACTTCCTCTCTGTACATAGAGTTAATCTCAATATAGTATCTTCTTTCAGAGTGGTACACTATATCATATGAGAACACAAGCATGTGTTTTTACAGATAAAATCAATATTGCTGAATACTGATATCCTTTGGCTATATTGGTGTACTGTAGAACTCCTACACAGATCTTTACATTGTGTCTCAATTAAGTCATACCGCAATACTGCCTTCAGCCAGAATCAAAGTCTCCAGCCCAACTGATGGAAGTCCAGGGCTGATGTCTCTGCTATTGGTTTGGATGTGAACCAAAAAGAGAGTGAGAGGTCTGTTTAGCTTATTTCTGCTCTGCTTCTTTACTTCAGAATCATGGCCACAAAAAAAGATGACGACTGTGGGTGATCTCTGCAGCTAGAGTATATGCTGCTCCACTGAGCAGGGACAAGGCTGCTTTGTTGGGGCCCTTCATGCACTGGGTCGGAGTCCTCCAGAGTGGCCGGAGGGCCTACGTGGGAAAAGCGGCAGATTGCCACTGGCTTGCGCTCCTCATCAGTAAGCGACACAAGGATACCTGCTGATGCCTGAAACATGATTGCGTGGATGTATTTGTCTCTGCATGTGTTTGTGGTTGTCCTACAAGACACATCAAGATGCTATGCTTTTCTTAAAGGGATAGTTCACCCAAAAAGGAAAATTCTGTAATTTAATCTCTCATGTTATTCCAAATCCATATGACTTTCTTTCTTCCTTTTCCATTTTCTTTACAATAAATGTGAATGGTGTAGGGCTGATAGTCGACCAAACATTACGCGATGAGAAGAGTAATTTCACATGCTATATATACACATTACTTGGTAAAGAAAACATTATTTAAAGTAAAGTAAACATTACTTGGTCGATCAAGTTTTGATTGGGTGGTTGGTTGAAAAAAAATTTAAATAAAAGAAAACCTCCACAGGAAACTGACGAACACCGGTATTACCGCTGGTTGGACACTAGGTGATACTATGGGGTACTTTTCATTAAGAAGGGTTAGGGGTAAGCCTAAACAATAAAACAAGACACCTTGATTTCAAACTTTTCTCTTATTTTAACCAAAAATTTTAATGAAACTGGAACAAAATTAAGTGCAACTAAAATGTGTGTTATTCAACTTTTTTTTAACTGTTTTGAACCTACTTTGTCTGTGCATTCTCTACCGGTCTGGTATTTCAGTGTCTGGGAAAATTCATGATATATATATATAGATATATATATATAGATATTAGGGCTGTCGATTTAACGTGTTACTAACGTGCGATTAATTTTACAAAGATAGCGCGTTAAAAAAAATTACGCATTTAATCGCAATGCTTTCCTGAGAGATTCAAGCTTGTAGTACCACCTGTTTATTCCAGAGGGCAGTAAGTGAAATTTCAGATGTGTGAGCAACACGCAGTTTATTACAGTGAACAAAACATTAACAACTCTTCAGTGGACACACAACATAAACGTGCGAACCAAGGGATTTCAAGATGTGTTTAAAGATTGAGTATTAAACAATATTCAACTTGACACAGTGACCTAAACATTTTACTTATATGATGCAACACACCCGAGACGCGACACAAGCATGCCTGACGCAGGTCGTATGGTCTTTACCTCACAAATATTTAATTACCAACAAGGTTAAGGAGGTGTCCTTTAAACTGTTACACCGTTTTTACCCAGTCAATCTTTATTTAAGAAACAAGCTCCCTGAAATAGACCCACTTTGCTCCTTCACTAATGCTGTAGATGAATCTGCCACTCACATTTTTTGGGAATGTGTCCATGCTGTAGTATTTTGGATAAAATTTTGTTTGTTTGTACGTACCTCTATTTTAACTTGACGTTTTATTTGGTTTACACAGTTTTGATAGCTTAAGTTAATATTTTCTGATTAATCTGTTTATTTTTCTTGCCAAGTTTTTTTTTTACATAAGTGTAAATTTCTGTCTATAAAGCCCCTATTTGCACTTTTTTGTAAAGACTTAAAATATGATTTAAATACTCTTTGTACCTCCAACAACTCAAAAGAATTGAAATGAACTATGTAATGAATATAATGTCTTGGCATTATTGTAAAATATATCTGTAGTATTGTGTACTATGTATACCCCTGGCTTGTTTCTAAAAAAAAAAAATGTCTGACGCAGGTGTACATTGACGGTCCTTAAACAAGCCCTCATAATCTCCAACTGATTGACAAATTCACTTGTGTTATGGATTGCTGTGAACTGTATGCCAATGATTGACTTATGATGAATAATATGGTTGTAAACAATACATTGTATTCTAAAGCCGCATTTTGAATGGTCTTATCAATGATTAACTCTTCTGCTACAAGAATGCAATGCATTTTTTTATATATATATAATTATTTAATATTTAAAGATAACTATTTATAATTATACTACAGGGCTGTTGAATGCTTGATTCTGATTGGTTGAGAACGTTCTAAGGTGTGCAATTATTTTCAGGGAAACGCACGGCTAAAGTAGTTCCAGGCAGGTCTTGACTGCATTACAGTTCCATATCACTTCACGTAGTCAACTGTAATAACGGAAAATAGGATACAGTTCATAACAAGAAGTGACAGCGACAAATCCACTTCAACTTCAAGAGGAAAAAAAATGACAGACTATTTTGATTTTCCGGAAGTAAATTTTAATATTTACGGTGAACATAAACATTTTAACAACTGGGCGACCGCAGTATTGGATAGCTCAGATGAAAAAACAAATAAACGGAAGAGGACATCAAAGGCAGCCGGCAACAACAAAAGACATAAAACAATCAGCGAAGAACAGCTAGACCGACTCGAGGGCTGAAAAACATGAAGAAAACACCAAAAAACAACAGCTTGGGCTGTCAATGTGTTTAACGTGCAGTTTAATTTTAATAAATAAATTCGTTCGAAATAACGAATTAATTATAACGTATGAATTAATAAATAAATTAAATAATATGACGCACATGATTTTCTGTCTCATTATTGCAACCTCTGTCTCTCTAATAACTACACTAATAACTGCATTAGTCTGCTGTCAGTGGCTCAAACCTCCGTTCCTAACTCTAAAATGACGTTTTGGAATTAGCAATGGAGGCAGATTAGATGCGTAAGAAATTAGTCCTACATACAAGAGCGTTTTAATGACAAAAACTTGACAAACGTCTAGAATCACATCATCTGAACAATGACGCTTCGCGTCGTGACCGCATTACCACCCCGGGTGTGCATTATTTTTCGAATAATTAAACGGCCCGTCGTCAATTATTCCTTACTTATGTGAGGGGCTTTCTCAGCAAATATTTGTATGTGCGATTAAGTAAGGAATAATTGACGACGGGCAGTTGAATTATTAGAAAAATAATGCACACCCGGGGTGGTAATGCGGTCACGACGCGAAGCGGAGTAGAAAAATTATTATTTTTTCTCCGCGAAGCGGAGTAGAAAAAGTATTATTTTTCTAATAATTCAACGGCCCGGAGTCAATTATTCCGCTTATACTACAGTTACCACACCTCGAAACATTGTTCAGATGATGTGATTCTAGACGTTTGTCAAGTTTTTGTCATTAAAACGCTCTTGTATGTAGGACTAATTTCTTACGCATCTAATCTGCCTCCGTTGCTAATTCCAAAACGTCATTTTAGAGTTAGTAACGGAGGTTTGAGCCACTGACAGCAGACTAATGCAGTTATTAGTGTAGTTATTAGAGAGACAGAGGTTGCAATAATGAGACAGAAAATCATGTGCGTCATATTATTTAATTTATTTATTAATTCATACGTTATAATTCATTCGTTATTTCGAACGAATTTATTTATTAAAATTAAACTGCACGTTAAACTGCACGTATTTTCCGTTATTACAGTTGACTACGCGAAGTGATATGGAACTGTAATGCGGTCAAGACCTGCCTGGAACTACTTTAGCCATGCGTTTCCCTGAAAATAATTGCACACCTTAGAACGTTCTCAACCAATCAGAATCAAGCATTCAACAGCCCTGTAGTATAATCACGATTAATGAATCGGGACACCATGTAATTAATTCAATTACAAATGTTAATCGATTGACAGCCCTATATATATATATATATATATATATATATATATATATATATATATATATATATATATATATATATATATACTGCAATATCCAATTACATCAGCGGGATCGTGAATATTCTTGCTTTAGTGATTTTACATTGAAAATTAAATTCATTTATTTAAAAAAACGATCAATACATTTCTAAATTCAAATTGCACTCCAAATGAAACGAAAAAGCAATTAAAATAATGAAGTGATCAAAACAATGATATATATATAGATATATATATAGATATCTATATATATATCTATATATATATCTCTATCTGGCAAGAATCCGTCTAAACATGCAGGTGGAAACTTCCACAAATGAAGACATAAAAACAATTATGAATGTAAAAAAAATAATCATTATAATGATTAGAATAATCACTGAAATATAAATCATGGTTCGAGGTGAACGTGTTTTTGTATTATTTTAGATATTTTGTATTATTTTACAGGATGCAGATCACAATGAACTGCTCTGTGGAAGTGAACTAAACTCGAAAGCACCTCCTGAGCTCAGGTCATTTGCAGCACTCATTGATGATACTGTTCTGGCAACAAAAAAATTCAGAAGACAGGAACAAAGAAAGAGTGAAGCTTTTGCATGCCTCTGTTACACGAGACTGCATTGCCTCAGAACAAACATACATGCACATAGGTGCTTTTCTGTCATCTGTTCTTAATAATATAATAAAGTGTTATTTAAGCGCGTGTCTGTGTGTCTATGGGCAAATTATTTGTAATATTAATTTGATAATTATAATAATAAACTAATAATAATAATTTAATACATGGGAAAATTATTCAAATATCGTCTTGACATGGTCAAAGACATCAGCTATCGTCAAGCCCCGTGATCGTCGTCTGTCTGCACAACTCTAATGTGCATTTCTCTCTATAAATTAACAAAATGTTCAGACAGTCTCTTGCTGGTTTTTCTGACACATTCATAATCATTACCGCTTTTGTCAGTGTCACTGTGGCTCGCTTCTTGTGTGTGCTTGTAAAATGTATAATTTAAAGGCACATTATTACAGTTTACTATTTCTCTGAAATGTCGAACAGTGTTAGCAATGTTACTAATAACATCCTTTCTCAGCCCTGGAACTTAAAAAATGTTCTGATGCTATTTAGTACAGCATGCGTGAGTTTTGCAACACAGAACATTGTGATTTCCCAGTTCTTTAAATCACAGAGAGAAAGACACAAAGCCTTTGAGAGGGGGCAAATCATCCTCTTTAAAAGCTGTTGAAATGAGGCAAAGCTGACATAGGGTGGATGTTACATAAGAAGAGAATGTGTCCATTCATTTTTAATGCAGGTGAGGGCCATCTAGGTGTAGGGAACAGAGCAGATGGCATGCTGATGGAGGACCATGGATGGCTTTGCATTCTTCTGCAGCTCTACCATGGAGGTAATTCACCAGCAGTCTTAACAGCATGAATAAAAGATAACTCGGCCCAGCTGACTCCTTTTATGCCATTTTAACCATTTTAGTAAAAGACTTTTGTGCAGTGGCACAAAAATTTGTGAATCTCACTCAAGAGCTTATGTCAGTACTTTTGCCAAATCAGGCTTTACAACATTATTATGAAGTGCACGTGAATTTGAATGCTTTCCGGAGTGTAGATAAAACTATACAAACAGCTGAGAAAAATGTAAAGAATAAAAAATGATTTATTCATTATGTGCTAATTTGAATTTCCAGACTTGTCAGACTACAATGCTTGCTTTGTATTTTTAAGCTAGTCAGTCTGTATGCACAATAGCTGCAGGAATTCATAAATAAATCTAAACAATATCACAGCAAATGTTTTGAATCCATTCTTGTTCTCTGCTAACCGATGGTCTTGGCCTATATAACTGGAATGTTGCTTTGACAAATGAGGACAGTGCCTGCCTGGCAAATCCTGCTTCCTGTATGTTGAGCACCATAGTAGTATGGTTGCGTTTTGCAGAGCACTCAAATGGCCAGCTGGGGAGGCTTTATGATGAGTAAACAATTTTATGCAGTGTATAAAGGGAAAATTGTACACACTCATTAATTAAGCCACACATGAATGGTCAACAAAGAAAATGGATCCTCTGTGCCATGTGCCCGTTCAATGATATGTGCCCCTTTTTCAGTTGCGGTATTTAAGTGCAACTGGACTTATCAGGGACAACAGACATCCTGAACCCTATCAATGCTCGCATGAGAAGGAAACTGTTACATGATATCCAGATATCAGCTTATCCCCTATGGAACTATGGAACACTCATGCTGAACATTTGTGTGTTGATCATTTATGTACTTCAGCTATCAATATACTAATAAACTGTTTAGTATATTAGTATTTTTAATTTACTATGAACAATGGCTACATATTTGGTGTGAGGTATTCAACGTGCAAACATTAAATATAACTTATATTTATATCAACCCATAACATAGGCTATGTTTGGAATATCATAAAACTTTTAATATTTTTGCATATATAGTATGTATACGAAACAAATTATGCACATTTTCAATATGCATGGAATAATTAGTCATAATTGTTTTTTTTATTTCGACTTAAGCTCACTTGATTGAACAACCAAAAATGTAAGATATTTTTACACTAAATTGAATTAGAAATCCAAATTAACTATATTTCTAAGATGATAACTGGACACACTCACTTGAAACATGATGTGGTCATGTGACAACACTACAGCTTTCCACTGTTATTGCTGCATAATGCCTATATATGACTTACCATTTAAAAAAAAAGAAACTGTAGGCAATGTACAGTGTATACTGCACGGTAATCAGTAAGCAAGCTTGTATTCCATTTTGAACATAACAATAAATTGCAGTGGACACAAAGTGTCAAGCAGTCATTTTTTTGATCTTCAAAACAATTAATCAGCCCCCACTCACCTCTACGATGTCAGAATTGGTTCTGCTCTCATGGGGCTCATTGTATTCTGTGTATTTAAGCAGGACTTTGTCCATGTCAGTGCTTGCGTACTGAAAAAGTTTGTTTGAGCTGTTGAATATGATCAGGGCAATCTCACAGTCGCACAATACACTCAGCTCGTACGCTTTCTTCATCAAGCCAAACTTCCTCTTTGTAAAGGTAACCTGTGAGAAAACAGGGAAAACAAGAAGAAAACATGTTTAGTAAAATGTAACAGACAGACTAGAATCATTGCCTTCATATTACTTTTTAAGAAGGCCAACAGACAACCAATAGAAACTTCCTACTGCGTGAAATCTTTAGCCCAATAACACTTCTTTCGAAGGAAAGGAAATCTTATTTATCCTATACCTTGAATCAAGTACCCATAAATCATAATATTTCTACTGTAGAGAGTTAGACCATTACAATGGTTTGTGACTGTCCATCAGGATCTGATAAAGTCTAATTGTTTTAGTTGTCTCTATCTATCCTAGGCCATGTTACTGTGAGATAATGAGTCAGGCAGACGGCAGAGTTGCCACACTGATGTCATGGCAGGTTAGACAGAAGGTCAGCAGGAGGAACGTAACAGTGGCTCCACAGCCTGTACAATCAGCCCATTAAGGAGACAGCGGGCTCCATCACTCCTGCCTGCATCCTCTGACAGCCTATTCCTGCAGGGCCACCGCTGTAACACGAGCTGGGCTGTACACTTCTGCAGGTCATACATACACACCTATAGCAACCAGACTTTTCAAGAGATTGCCAGCTATTATGCACAGGGCTTGTCTGTATGTAACGTCTCAGAGACATTGCTTTGCATGTGATGTGACTAGACAGTGGGCCAAGCCAAGCATGTGCTCTATTATCGGCAAGAAGCTCATTCAGGAGCTTTCAAATGCCCAAAAATGAATTATGTATTTGTTCAGCTCTCATGTTTAACAAGTGTAAGCAAGTAGCAGATTTACTTTCATAATCTAGGAGCATCAGAACAACATCATGGATGAGCAAATGAACACTAAAGATGAGCAGGATGTGTGGTGCACATGGCAAAATTTACAGCGATGCCATGGAAAGCTGTGCGGAGGATGCCATGGAAAGCTGTGCTGGAGGCTAAAAAAAGTCAGAATGTGAATGCGCAAGAGAGAGGGAGAGTAAGAGAAAGCGAGAGAGGGCTGCATGATTACTTCCGCCAATTTCACTGACCTACTAAGCAGAGCTGAGCAGATGAGCTGTCTTTGTTCAACTTTAATTGGTCACAGCTTGCAGGGACCCTCATTTCAAATGGTATAATGCTATATAATCCAATGAGCAGCACAGTATCTCAGAATCCATACTGTCTTCTGTCCAGCTGTGCAGGGGGAGCTTCACATGTTTCACATTACAAGTGATTACAGAGCTTAATTGTGTTTTCAGCTTAATACTATAAATGTTCTGGTCACCCAATGCTTGCACATAAAAACACTATCAAATTGCAACCACTAGCAGCCATATTGTACTCTTTTCAAGCATTCAAGCATTTTATTTTTCCCAGCAGTTTCTTGCACCAAAACAGTCATAATTTACTTTAATATGTTCTATCATCTCTCTGAACAGGCTGTTTTAGTGACAGTAACTTTAAAGAGAATGCAGAGAAAAAAACTGACCCTATTTAATTAAAGATGCAATATGTAACAATTTTCATGTAATATTCACCCTTTTTTTTTTTTTTTTTGCCACTGTGTAAATGGCTTGTAACGCAACTTAAAAAAATTAGCCCTAAGCTAGGTTGCCTATTAAAGCCTGTAGACTGATATTCATGAGAAGGGCATGGGTTGCTTTTGCCGGGAAAATCCAAAGGATGTGAAGTTTATGCACACTCTCGAGAGCCTTGCTTCAGTGCTTCTCTTCCACTATTCAACAGCGAAAACACACTGCAACACTAGGTAACATTATCTTAGAGATGGAATCCAGCAAACATCCAGCTCCCAGCACAACACAGACTCCTAATTTTTTTTTTTTAAATAAATATCCACTGTATCCCCGGATCATAGTCGTGCGAATACAAGAGTGAACATCGGCAGGGCATTTGATTCCTGGAGGGACCTTCATTTTGTTTTGGGGATTAAAACCGACGCTGAATTATTATTGGAAAGGTAAGCTTACATAACTGCAAAGCATGTGAAATATAGTGCCATTAGGATTCTGTGTAATTTTAGCTAACTTGATCTTGCCTGCTAACACTGACGAATTGCAAGCTATCTTGCTTTGTCACATTCAAATAATTTCAATGATGTTCACTTTATACTAAAAGTATACAGTATACATTTAAGCAAATATGCTGGTTTCGTGTTCATAGTACAATATATGACATACAAAACATACAATAGTGCAACATAACAGTGCAACAGTAAACTGTCTGGTATAGTGCAGTAGTATGTAGCTGTATGTGTATCAGTATGCTATGTTAGCTGATAAGTAGTTTTAGTTTAATCTCAAAGTTTGTAGTAAACCAATCATAACTGTGAAATTTTAATTATGCTACCTCATCTGTCAGCATGATGCTGCTGAATCATGTTAAGACTCTTTGTATGTTACGTCTTTGTTTTGTATGCTCACTCGCTCATGTCCCTATGGAGTGTGAAAACGAGCTCGAGCATGAGCAACAGGTAGCTAGCTGCAGTTCACTTAATGGCCACAGGTGTCATTAATAACAACGGTTTCTGAATCTTACATACTGCACCTTTAATTTATGCACATTTCTGGGCTTATTGTGCATGGTTAAATGGTGTATGTTATTTCATACCAAAAAAAATACAAATTACATATCAAATCATTACATATCATTTAAATCTGACTTTTTGTTTCACAATTGTGACTATACCGGTATATACAGTAAACTCACAACTATAAAAAATAAAGTCACAAGTGTGACATAGCTCGCCAATAACAAGACAATGTCACAAATTGTGAGAAACAAAGTTACAATTGAGAGATATTAAATCAGAATATTAATATTATTATTATTGTATTTTTTTGCTCCATGGTGGGGATGAGGCTCCATATGTAATAACTTGCTCAACCTCCATTTGCTCATTTCTCTATCCATTTCGACTAGTGTAACAAATCCCTCCCTTACTTTAACCACCTGACGTCATTCTGATATGTAACACCCATTTTTCACAAACCAATTAATTTTTAACAATAAATCCCTGATGGATACAATCAAGCCCTGCCTTGTATTTTTTCTCATTGTATATCCTCACTCTAAAATACATCAGATAACGAAAGTAAAATTGGTTGTGAATAGTGATTCATGTAGACGTTAAGATCTGCCTGTAAATGACCACTGCTATGATTGGCTAACCTCTTTGCATGTGAGCACGATCAATGTTGTTAATCAGAAAAGGACAAGTTGCTAAAGACTGAATAGGTGTTGATATGAAAATGTGCGATCATAAGCTAATGTGCTTGTGGTTGTGACAGCAATTTGTGAATTAACCATTTTTACAGCATAGCTTTCATAAATGTTCTACATTTATAGAAGTAGACTGAATCATTTAATCTCAAAAGACCAAAGAAAATCCTGATTACAATCATATGTCCCTTTTACGCATCCATCTACAATAAATATCTGTTGAACTCTGATGAGCCAAATCAAACTGCAGAAGACATACGTTACGTTGGTACAGATATTCATTTTAATGCATTCAACCTCAAATGACATGGGGCAATGACACTGCAGCTCTCATTATCAATAAACAGGAAGCAAATAGAGTGTGGCTGTGGAAAATGACTGTATACCTGAGCAGTCCAGGGAGAGTAGTAAGTTGAGCTCAGGCAGCAATATGAATTCCCAGAGCCATAGAGAGCAGCTCCCTCACAGCTGTCATTAGACTCCTCTTGCCTTTCTTGCAGTGCAAACACAAGGTGAAGCACAGCCCAAAATCTCTTTTGACAAACTTTTTCCAAGTATACCATAAATTGCCACCATAAATTGTGCAACATAAAGGGATTCAAAAGGAGAGGTTCAATCACAATTCACATTTTTGATATGTTTCCCTTACGAAGACAATGAATTGTGAATGAAGATAACATTCTGCCTAACACCTCCTGTTGTGTTCCACGCAAGAATGTAATTTGGTTTAGAAACAACATGAGGAAGAGTAAATGATGAAAGAATTTAAATGGTTGGTGAACAATCCCTTTACTAGAGGAAAACAAGACAGGAGCTGTAGTCCAAGAACTTGTCATGGTTTGATATGGAGTTGACCTCTGAGGCAGCACGAGAAAATGTCACCTTTTGCGCAGGACCGTCCCTGCTGTATGGTGTGTGCTGTGACACTGTTCCACCTCACTGCCGTTCAAGGCACTCAGATCAGTTGTTTGCTGACCCAGAGCAGCGATTTATTCCAGCTGCAGAGCTTAAAAGTTCAGTATGTGTGCATGTTTTCACATATACACAAATATAACCATTCAGTCAGTCCTGAACAGGTTTGGAACAACATGAGTATATGATGACTAAATTATAATTTTGGGGTGAACAATCCCTTTAGCTCAATTTTAGCATAATAACTTACCACATCACCAACAGAACAATTACACTCTTCTATGCAATGCTTAACATAATGAACTAGGGGTGTAACTTGCTAGTTTCATCACAATGCAATCTTGTATCAATTCTCTTAGCCAGTGATGCAATGTTTGCTGATATCTCAAAGTCTGCCATGATACGATTTCGATTAAATTCAAATTAAGGGGCCTATTTTACACAATCAATTACATTTATTACAGTTGTGGATTAAGGGCTGGGGAACAACTGAGTTTTGAGGTGGAGGGTGACTGATTTCAGATTTCGTTCTAGTTCAATATTACAGTAACAAAAGAATTTCAAATGTTATACCCTCCTATACCTGGTAATAGCATAATTGCATAACAGTATATTAACGAGAACATCCATCCCTGAATCAACCAGCACAAACAATTCTTGGGAGCACTTCAATGGAGCATCAAGAGTAACTACAATAAGTTCTTGCATGAAGAGGTGATATTATTAGTCATGTTTTGTGCTCCAAACTTTTCTTTGTTCACTCCAACTTGTGACAACCTCTGATAAGGTCATTCTATCCCAGCCATCCTGTAATTATATTAGCATTTCTCATCTAATTGTACAGCAGGAATAAGAACACTGACCTTTTCACAACTTTTTCAGCATATCAGCTGGGGTACTAATTCTGCTCAGCCATCATCTCTTCTTTGCATTATCTCTTACTTTTCTCAAGCCAAATATCAAATTGCATACATCTGTTCTATTCTGTGCCATTTTGTAGTGCAAGAAGTGCAAGTAGCATGTACACAATGAAAAATGCAACGGGAAGAAGACTAATACAGACCAATAATAAATGACATACTTCTTCAACTGAAAATACGGGAGAGTGGAATGCTGGACACTCTATCTTTTACGTAATGGAAGGGGTGGAGTTACCTGGCCCCGATGCTGGCTTAATAAAACAATTGCAATTAATGGTGAATGTAGCAACTAGCAATACTAAAGGCAACACTTTTGCAAATGTTGAGTTTGGCTTCTTTCTGCTAACAGAGCACTGAACTGGGCCGACTTATATACCACTGGGATTTGACCTTCTTCAAATTTCAAGATACCAAAGAATCAAAGCAAATTGCGGATGTGTGTAACTTAAAACTAAGTAAAAATAAATCCTTGCTCCCACAAAAGAGGAAATGGGAAATATGTGAGGGTAAAAAGTGTTGAGTAATGCATTTACGTGACCAGAATGTTGAGAATTCCCTGTTGTGGATCGTGGTGAGGCATGATAAATCATAAGGAAGTGCACCCACGTACTTTGAGCGCATATGAACATCTGCACATTTGCTTGTGTGTGTCTTTCACCTCATAAAAATGACAAGGTCTGGCTTGTCAGTCAAGGACTTCATCACAGGCTGTCACAGGGTGAGGAGGCAACAAGAAAAAAGAGCCATGTGGGCATGTAATGTTCTCAGGCATCTCGATAACAAGCGGCAGGAGGTTTGTATGGTCCATAGAGTGTCTCTACCATTGCACCAGCTGGCAGAGTGGCCCAAGCCCCCTGGCTCCTGCTTCCCAGCAAAGAGCACTCAGGCCTGGGAGACAGGCAGTGGTCCCTCCCTCGTGTCCGGCTGGATCAGCTTTCGCAGCACACACAAGAAGCCCTGGGTCCACAGTTCACTGCTGTGTCCTGAGCTTTCATGGACCCTCAGGGTTGGGCCAGCCAGCTGGCCGAGCCGACGTGACCTTGTAATTAGACTGATCTCTATGCATCTATCTCTTTCTTTAATTCATTACATTAACTTTACTGGTGATAATTGGCCTCTTATATTCTATTCAAAGTCAGCTATCAAAGCAATTCAGATAAAACGTGCAAAAAAAATCTGTTAATACTTTTGAAGTAAATACTCTTGATCTATGACTCCATATTTGGTTTCTTGAATGAATCATGGTCAACAAGCTTGACAGGAAAAGAAGCCAATGACAAAAAATTTTGGATAAAAAGATAAAGTGCATTACAGAAACAGAATCTTTCGTTCTGTATTGTTGATATTCTGCCACCATGATGAATAACTGCAGGGAGGTGGGTGGAGTTTTCATTTTTCATACCATTTCATTGTTGTTGTCATCAAACATGAATTACAGACAGAAAACCACCCCCAATATTTCCCCTTGCAAACCTACAGCTCTCCTCTATGTATTTAAACCAAAAACAAAACTCCCTTTCCTTTAATAATCTACTTTAGCTGCCATTACAATGTATGATTAAAGGACGGCCAATATTGGAAAGGCCACACTGAGTGAGCTCCATCTTTTTTACTGAAACATTTTTTTAAACCATGTTTTCAATCATTAAATAATAATAGTGTTGGCTTGAAACCTTTTAAGAGAGGTAGAGAGACAGAGAGAGAGAGAGAGAGAGAGAGAAAAGAGGGGTCTGATAAAATGGAGAGATGTGCTTTCGAGTTTACGGCTGAAAAAAAATAAGAGTGATGAAAAAAAGGAGCGAGAGACTCTGTGCTCATGGACATGTGACATGTGGAAACAAAAGTAAGCCAAATCGAGGGTGGGTGGCACTCCACCCAGCAGTGAAATCATCAAACTTTTAATGACTTGGGTAATTACCCCTAGTGAGCCTGCTTAATGGTGTACAGCGGACGTCGTTAGACACAGAGGTCCTAACACACACAAACAGACACACTTGTACAAAATCACAGCTGTGAAAAAGCATGTCGACTGTACGGAAACAAAGCCAAAAGGTACCTGATGAAATCACGTCCAACAAATTATCTCTCTCTCTCCCTCTCGCTCTCTCTCTCTCTGCTTAACAAAGAGAGTTTTCATCTGAATGCTTCAGCAGAAATGTTCCCTTGGATCTTTACTTTAGTGTTTATGAAAATACTTTCCATCTTCCATGAATAAAAGAGCTGTCACAACACAATCAGAGCCACAATGGAGTGATGCTGTTTTCACATTGATAGGCAACTCTCATTAGGGTCCTTTGAGTCTACCACCATAATTAAAAAAAGTTTAGATATTTGAATGCATTACTACCACTAACATAAACACTGCAAATGAAACAGGTGTACGACATCATCAGAACAAATAATTACAGGATTGGAGAGCCGTTGTGGAAATCAGAGCTTGTTCTGAGCGGACAATGGACAGGTGGGGGATGAGAGGGATGGGGGGTTCAGGATCATTCTGTCCTCCTGCACTATTATGGCAGTCATCCCACTTACACAGCTTTGCAATTAACATGTCAGCCTGAGCTGTTCAGTGAGGCTCACCGAATCCTCGGCTCCTCTCCTTTCACTGTCATTCCTTTCTCCTCCTCCTCCTCCTCTCCTCCTTCTCCAACAGGCCACACTTAAGGGGATGTTGGTGGAGAGCTCCAGAAGGATGGGGCTACATGCATGTCAAGACCTCTAGCTCCTCAATATTTCATAGAGCGAGCAAGCACAGCATAGTAAGAGCTTGAGCTTTATAAAATAATGCATGTGTCCTCAACACCTTTTTTCACTGATGGGTCTCAATCAATGCTTGAATCAATGTCTATTGTGCCTTCAGTCCTGTTTTGGCATATTTCTTGGCGAATCGATGGTAGAGCAGAAAACGCTTACTAAGATCTTCTATAGCCCTCCAGGTTGAAAAATGTTGAGAAATGTGTGAAGAAGCGGCACAATGAATGTCCTGTGGTTTGCTTCTGAAGCCATTGTTTTGATAAATAACGTACCTCCAAACCCCTGCTACGGTCTCCTCAATAAATCCTGATAGGTCAACAGACTTTCCAGAGCCCTTTTTATTATGATACGAGATGCCCCTGCTGAAGCCTGTGCAGGGTGCGGTAATGCCACAGTATTTAATTAGGCCACTTAAGGCATTCCCTCATTCAAACGCAATGAATAAAGATAGCTCCCGGCACAGCCACGCAGCTAAGGATTTTAATTGTCTTCTTTCAACGGGCCCAGTATTCTAATCACCATCTCCCCTGGGTGAGGAGAGCACCCTAGAGCAGGCAGGAGACGGGTTCATGCATGTGGGGGGAAGAACTTTGTGCGAATGCACGCAAATGTTCTAATAAAGGAGTCAGAAGAGTGTACGTCTTACATCTTTCTCCATTTTTCACTGAGAATTCTTTGCTGAGCAAGCCAAGCCACACTCACGGCTGAGCCTGTGTGCCACTGATAACCATTCTCTGCAATGAGCACCGTGAAAATAAGATTCTTATGGACAAGGACAATATTAATTGCAAGGTGGTGTATTGTCTCTCGAGCTGTGGAAATAACAACAGAGAACAGAAAAGGCTCTGAGATAGTGGTGTTACGACACGTTTGGGGCTGAGACTCACAGGGCAAATTCACAAAACAGTTGCGCCACTTTCACAATGTTGACTAACCACCCACAATCTTTTTGACTAACCACCCACAATCATTCTTTTCATCAGAAACATGCCTCTTTTCATGTAACAGGGTCCAGAACACTGAACTTCCATTATTTTTTTATGACCTTTCCAGATGTTTGATTGCTGGATAAAAAAAATGTCAATCCTTTTTTTTTATTTGACAGATCTGATAATGAATAATTTTAGGCCAATTTGTGAACCATTTCAACTAATTAATTGAAAAGAACTATTAAGAGAAGAATTGTTTACGCGCATCATTATGGCTTGCGAGCACGTTTTACTCTTGTTGCTCTTATGTAGAGCAAAAAAAACTAGAAAATGGGTATTCACTATATCAAATTTCAATGACTATTAAATTACTTTTGAGAATTTATATATTTACATTAATTTTTCATGACTATGGGAACTAATTATATTAACACTAAAATGTGGCTCATAATAGATTGTGCTTAGTTCACAAAATTCTGCATTATTTGGCTGTTGTTATTAAATGTACAGAATTAAAAAATAATACATACATTCAAAAGAGTTGGTTGTGTACATTTTCTATTGTTCATGGCATCAGTAACTCATTCAATGATGTAGAGGAGCATTTTAACAGGGCATATATCCAGATGTGAGGTGTAGCCAACCACATTTTCTGCATTTTAAAGAGCCAAACAAAGTTTAAGTGTGCGCAATTCATTCTTCGTGAATTCTCCCCACAATACTTTTCATAAGTCATTTATGAATGTTAAGATAGTCATCCATCGACAAATTGGATTAAGTCAACAGTCAGCCAGTAATTTTACAGTAACTTTCTAGTGTGTGTGTGTGTGTGTGTGTGTGTGTGTGTGTGTGTGTGTGTGTGTGTGTGTGTGTGTGTGTGTGTGTGTGTGTTTTGTTTTGTTTTTTTATTTGTATTTTATTAATTCTTCTTCCTCTCTTTCTCTCCATGCCTTTTTTTTTTGCAGATTTGTGCTGATGTTGTAGGCTAGAGCAGATAGGTCATGTTTCTAGTAGACATATTCTCTTTACCTGCCTTCCTATTTGGATCCCACCCTGGACCTGGTGTTATGCTGATAATTGGCCTGTCCTGTAAATTTGAGTTTCTCACTCGGATGAACTGCTACCTCCACAGTAACTGTCAGAGAGGTGGGAGGAGAGCTGGGGGCAAGGAGGGAGGAGGGCATAGGCTGTTATGTTATCACCCTCAGGAGAGTGAGCAAAACCTCAATTAGCTTTCTGTGAGCATGGCAAGAAAGTTATTTCACCGGCGAGACAGTGCAAATTATATTTTGAGTGGGTGTGAATGGGTGCATCCAGTCTAGATAGAGAGATGTGGACTGACGCATACATTTTCATTATCAAATCCTTAAACATGAAAAGTGGAGTGACTACCCCTTACAAACAAAGATTATGCATGCCATGTACATTCAACCATAACTGATCTGTTTTGTGCCTCTATATGTGTGTTGAACCCAAAAAAATTTACCCAAAAGGAGAATGTTAAGGAAAGACTCACCATTCACTTTCATAGCTTGGAATAAGGATGCAATTAAAGTGAATGGAGACTGAGGCTAACATGTGAAAAACCATTGAAACAGGTTTAAAACAATCTGTTATGGGTGAGAAAATTAAGACAAGATCTTAATTTTTGGGTGAACAATTCCTTTAAGTTGTGTACAACTTTTAAGATTGGTATCAACGTACAGATGTATTTTTTTTTTTCTCATGTTGGGTACAGTAAAAGTAAAAAATGTCTGTGTCACATACAGTGACCAGACTAGACAGTGTTGTGCTATTTATATTTAGTACAAGTAGACTAGGGTGAATTCCAGCCTGTCTCTATCGCTGGTCAGAGCACTGGCACTTTCCTGGGCAAAGGACAGGGAATTAAAGAGACAGACAGAAAAAGGGTGAGAGAGAGAGAGAGGAGAAGGGCACAGTGTGTCCCACTGTCCCTCACTATAATGAGAGGGTGCTGTGGTGGAGTGGCTGCTCTTAATTACTACCAAGAATTTGCAACCGCAGGGAGCAACGGCCACCACAGACCCCAACACAAGCCCACCAGTGTGAAGAGAGAGGGAAAAGAGAGAGGTCATAGTAGCCCAAGTTTACCCCAGACACCCCTTGCTCTGTGTTGCTGCCACTGACTAGCTCTCACCAGCTCCGATTGCCTCATCAGCTTATCCAGACTAAAATTGCAGGGTGGTGTGTGGGAACAGCATCTGTAAATATGGCTGGAAATGTGCCCTGTTCCATTTTTATAGTGTCTCTATCCAAGAATGCTGGGACAACATGTTTAGCCAATGAAAAGATGGTCCAAGCAACAATCAAATAGTTTTTAAAGCCCATAGTGTTTGCCATGGTCTCAAAATTATTAAGGGATTCAAATTCTACAGCATCTAGCATTCATCACTCAAAAAGTCCTTCCTTAAAATACAATAGTTCAGTAGTTGAGCTCAGTTGACAACATTTGTGGCATTATGTTACAGACATATTTTATTGAAATCAGAAACACATCCTAGTACTGAAAATCAAATCTGAAAATTCTTAACTGTAGTTGGGCATTTGCTTGACATTTGCTGGAAGGTACAGGTTACTTAATGCATAAAATTACACTGTAAATTTATGGCTGTGTCTTAATACCAAGTAAGCGGCCTACCTAGACAGGAACATTGGGGTTCAAATGTTCCAGATGTGCCCTTATTGCTAAAAAAATGCAGTCTAGGGAGGCTAGCATTTTAAGTTTTGAGACGCAGCCTTTAAAAATAATAGTTCACCAAAAAATGTAAATTCTGTAATAATTAACTCACCACCATGTTGTTCCAAACCCATATGACTTTCTTCCGTGGAACACAAAAGGAGATATTAGGCAGAATGACAGCCTCAGTCACCATTCAATTTCATTGCATCTTTTTTCCTAACATTCTGCCTAGCGTCTCCTTTTGAGTTCCACAGAACAAAGTCATACAGGATTAGAACAATGTGAGGGAGAAATTATGACAGAAATATAATTTTTGTGTGAACGGTCTCTTTAATAAGCCCCTGTAGGAAAGTTACTGACCTGCCGGTTCCTCTCATCCATGATCCGTGTGATCTGTATCTTCTTCCGTCCCATCTTTGCGTCCTACTTGGTCTCTCTGACACCCCGAGAATATCAGAAAAACACCAGAGTTTGTCTCCTTACACTCCCCTAGCACATTATAGGCCACACTTCCTTCTTGAGTCTTTATCGTTCTCTTTCTTTGAGTGTCTTTCTCCCGAGGTGTCCAAACCAAAATCTGTGGGAAAAGAGAGGAAGAGTGAGAGAAAGAGAGAAGAGAAAGAGGATGCAAGAGACAGACAGAGACAAAAAGAGAAAAAAGCATGTGAAAAATGTGAAAAAAAGAGGTCTGATGGAGATGAAAGCGACATAATGTGTTGTGTTCCACTGCCTGATACTTGCAAGAAGGATACAAGACTGAGAACCACAATGGTTTATTTTCTTCCCACCTGCTTCTCTTCAACAGCTGGAGATCAACACACTCACACTCCTGACATTCATTATCAGCCTCAAAACAGCTCACAATTTTTTAGGGGATTTTTGCTATATGAATTGATAAAAAACATGATGTATGACAGGAAATGCAGGGTTGAATGCATCTAAACACGATGGAGGCCGGATTCAAACCCATTTCTCCCACATGAGCATATGTCCTAACCGCATTGCCACGACTACATGAATCAACATACTAGAGTTTACCCTGCATCAGAGAACACAGCAGATCCATTGCTTTCTATTAGGATGATGCTATGTTCAAACACATAGAACAAAAAATGCAAGGGTTTGAGAAAGTGACGCTCCATCATGCGACCATATGTTGAGAAAAATGAAAGTTTTGCTGCAGCACGTTCTGAGGTGAGACACATCACTGTTTAAACCTAGTCGCTTAAATGCATCTCCTGTGACCACTTCTAATTGGATTTGGAAGGGAGGTTCTCTGTCTCTTGATGACATACATAAATCACTACAGTATGTCAGTGTGTTATTGCATGAATATAAACCGCAATAAAATCAGAAAAGACAAATAAAGCGCAAAAAGAATGGCATATATTTCTCCCTGATGCTGCTGAAATGTAATAACAAACGCAACATTTAGTGCAGAATTGTTCATTATTTTAGTGAATTACCTGTATTAACCAGAGCTTCAGAATTTTTTGTTTTTCATAAGAGTCCGTGCATGTTGATTTCCGACACACTGAAGAAGATCTGTGAAGAGCCTTTTAAAGCCTCTCATAACCGACAAAGTTTCATTTTAGCACAGCGGCTGATTGACAGGTGAGGAGTGGCGTTTTGCTGCTGCCGGGAAGTATACAGGATTGATTAGCATTTGCACCTCAAATGTGTTGCGGTTACATGCGTTTTTGACCACATTTGTATGTGTTTTTGTGATCCGTTTAAAAAAAATGTTTACCCCGTTTTTAATCTATCACCAAAATCTTAATACCAGGTTTAAATGGGGTCATAGCTACATATGTTTAAAGATTATTAATGACTCTATTAGACAGTTAACAGAATGAAAATGACTTGACTAATAATTAAAGATGATTGTGGGTTAAGGCTCAGGCATGCTTAGACTTTGCGTGTTCCGGATTGGCTCGCACCTTTGTGAGTTTACTCTTCTGACCGTGAGCTAATATGAAAATGTATGACGCATGCCCACAACTTCTTTGTGATACTCTTTTAGTAGAGCCAATGGCCAGCACATGTGCAGACGATAAGCACAGACGATGCCATGTCCGTGAGTCGGGTGTACTTTGGCCTTTACTGCTGACTTCAGGCTTAAAGTAAAGCAAGCTTTAGCAGATAAGTCTATATGACATCAATAAGCAGCTCATTAAGTCATCTGTCTGGTTTCAGAATGCAAGAAGAGCATGTCTCTTCGGTCATCTCGTCCTGTTTTCTTAATCTGTTTCCCTTCTTCACACATATCTCTCAGTCTGCATCTCTCTCTGACACAACCTAGGACACAAGACACACAAACCCTGCCTCTGCACTGTGTCTCAGGAGACATTAAGCAGGCCTCATTCTCCCTTTCGTAACCCAGGCTGCTGCCAGCTCTTGCTCCTAAGATGATTAAGAGTGCACCCAGACTTGAGCTGACATTAGTTTAAATCCTCTGGGCAAGATGAGGCAATTCACACGTGAGAGAGAGCGTGGAAGCCAAACCAAAAGTGTTCAGAGCACAGTTTGCCCCCGGGGAGCTCATGAGTCACCCCCTCTGTCTCTTCTGTCCGTATCTCCCCCTGATAACCTGCCCACAAAGAGCCAGCTCCCTCTCAGAGGAAGCATTCATCATCTCCATCCAGCATGGATACAGATGAACACGTAAATAGAAAATGCCTATGTAACCACATCTCACATCTGAGAGACGCTGAGGGAGGGCAAAAATTCTTCCCTCCAGAGAACCAGAAAGAGCACGATGAACTTTGTGGCCATACGATGCCAGCAAAAAAGACAGCAGCTCACACCACATGTGGAACTTGATGACCAAGAGGCTGCGAGTGACCCACAGGAAATAAATACTATAATTACTGGCTGAAGAGTAACAAGTATTTAGGTGTCTGCAGGTCTCTATTAGCAGTGAGATCACGCTGTCTGTCCGCAGTGGGAAACTCTGACAACAGGTAGGAAAAATGAGACATTTCCCTATAACGCATCACTGCTGGCCTGTAAGAGTGACACTGTCCTTTCTCAGCCACCATGTCCACCAGCAGGAAGGAAAAATGCTCTGCTCTTCCTTCACTGTTCACCCTCACAACATAAGCGTGTTGTCTACTTCGAGTGCTGGGCATATTCAAACCCTTATCTCAGAAATATGTTTTGAAAACTACATCTGCTTTTGAAATACTTTAAAACAATGAGAATAACGCATGTTGTGGGGTGATTTATGTTGGGGTAAAACTACTGTATGTGGAGAGTTGCTAAAATATGGATTGACAGGGGGATTACGTATAGAAAGCACTAATATCCAACCCCAGCAAATATGCTCTAAAATAAGACTGAATGCTGAATTTGGCTGAGTGCTTCAAACCCACACAACTAACACATTATACTGTATTCACTGCAGATGAAAAATTTCAAACCTAGAGATTAAATCCAACCAGTTTATTCTTTGATAGCTTTTTAATCACTCAAACTGAAATGAAAACATTGGGATTAGCAAGCTGAAGCTTAAAAGATCCTTGATTGAAAATTTACATGGTTGAAGTTGAGGGCTTTATCTGTGTTTGTGTGCACATAACAATCCTGTTCTTCTTATCCAAACATAGCACAACATAATTACATGTATCCAGGCTTGTTGTTCTAAATCGCATTTGTGAGCTGTCATGGCCATCTCGGAGAAGGCAGGTCCAGAAGCGTAATGCATTGTGTCATGACATTTCTGTCAAGTTAACAGACATAGACAAGCTGCGGTCCCGCAGAGCAGACATCCTGGGTGAAGCTCTGAATGTCTTGTGTCGTGCAAGCCGTAACAGGACTCTATTACAGTGCTGATGTGTTTGGTTGGAGTCTCTATGTGTTTTCCTGAGATGTTCTGCCACGCAGGTGGAATGGTAGTGTCTTGTAGGGAGGCAAAGGAGAAAGGATGACATTTGGTCCTAGGTTTCACTCAGACTAAACTTGAAAAGCCATTATACAGAATCCATCCATACCTCCATAAAAAAAAAAAGAAAAACCTCACAGTATGTTTCCAATATGCAACTCTCCCATAGTCAATGTCAGGCTGAGAAAGAAAAGTTTATAATGTACTAGAGGTAGACCGATATATTGGTTTTATCGATTTTATCGAAAGATAGGTACTTTTTGGAACTATTGGTTATCGGCAAAAATCTATGCCGATAGTTGTTGATAGTTTTTTTCATAATTTGAGTCCCAGATGTGTTTTAGGTTTTTTCATACTTAAAAGTCCCGCTTTATGCACCAAATCTTCATTTATTCTGGTTATTAATCGGATTTTGCTTGAATAAAAAACTTCATCTGCGAATTTTATTTATTTTGGACTCTGTTTTTGTCCACCATAGTAAAGATAGAATAAGATATGTTTTGCCATTGTATAAATACATTTTAAAACTGCCGGCCGATTCATCGGTTATCGGCCTTTCCCTCCACATTAGTTAACGGTATCAGCAAAATCCACTATCGGTCGACCTCTATAATGTACATGAGGTGAAAATGTCGATTAAAAAGAACTGTTCTTAGACTGATGGATGTCTAGTGCATTCTGGTTTACAGTATACAAGTTTTCACCTTGTGGAGCGGAGGGGGGCGGGGCCGGTCGGAATATCGCGCGCCTGGTCCCCAATCAGCCTGATGAGGCGCGCGAGGGATAAAGGCGGCCGGTGACGATTGTTCGAGAGAGAGAGAATTACGGACATGTCCGTCATGTGTGTTTGTTTATGTGGTTTTGAGTTTCTCATTAAAATATAATTTATGTTGACAAGCCGGTTCTCGCCTCCTCCTTGCCCATCCTTCAACTGTGTTACACACCTATTATCTCATAGTAAATAATATATATTGCACATGGCCCATATATTACCATCATATTTAACTGAAAGGATGCATCTGGGTGTATCTAATAGATATAGTGTTTTCTTTACTCATTTAGGCCAGAAATATACTTTACGTTTGTACACACACAGAGATGAGAGCACTTGGCCAATGCACTGCCAACATGCTGTCTGGTAATTGCATTACTGTAACTTTAACCAACCTCAGTATGTCGGGCGGTAGAGTTAACTTAAAAAGTCTGAGCTAGACCTGTCTCGATTATTAAATAACCACCTGATCATGTTTATTTGATCGAACCGCGATTATTTGAGAAAACCACAATTATTGGGCATTCAAATTCCAATCACATTTTAATGCCCAAATTAGGGAATTTTAAGCAAATAATATGCACATTTGTATGTCAATCAGTTGAACTCCGAGTCCGAGTGTCACTGAGCCACACTGCGGAGGTCAACCAGCTCCTCCGGAAGAGCGCGTGATGAACTCTGTTAAGTGCACTGTCAGCAGAGGCTTGTGCCAAACTTTCAAGTATAAACTTTGTTAGTGAATGCAGAGCGGTACAGTTTAATTTTCAATGAACGTCTAATGGCAAATGTTTCTGGTTTATACACGATGTGTTAATGACACCCAGTGACAAAGAGGAGGAGATGCATGCTTACTCTTTTTCTGTGGAATGATAAAATGACAAAACTAAATCTGAAAGGATTTGCTTCATGACAAACAAGGGGTGTGTCTGGGATTAATCAGAGCATTAATAATTTACTATTGCATAATTCAATAAAAATGTGATATAAATATAAAATATATAGAAAATATATATTTTATTTGAGTTCAAAAAACAAGTGTAAATGTAAAATTGACCTAAAAGAGAGGCATGTTTAAAGTATTTAGAAATATTTTAATCTTTAAAACATAATTTTTCATATAATTTATACTATAACCAACATGTGCTACTCTGAGTAAATGCTAATTAATAATCTGTTTGTAGTGGGGGTCATCAGCATCAACATATGTTTTAATCCAATGAGTAAATAAAAACAGCAATGTAAACACCTTTTATTACTTTATATAAACACCAACATAGACTCAAAACAAAGAGACAATACTCAAACAGTGTTACAAAAACACCCTGCACACAAAGATGTATATGTTCTGTATATGAGTTGAAGTTCCAGCAATATATAATTCAGTCTTTATAACGTTCACTGTTGTAGAAAGTTAAGGTGAACGTATGAAAGTCAGATGCAAGTCTTAACTGTCTTTAAGGAGTCAAATGATGTGGAGGTTTGAAGGTAAATTAAATCCAACGAAGTATGACCGCAGTCTAACATATAGCTCTCCAAGAAGTCCATAAGGTAATCAAACTGTCAAATGTAGCTATTTCCAACCATGAACCTCGTAGTAGTACTCAAATGTGGAAAAATCCCAAACAGGACCACAAAGTTGGCTCAAATATTGATTCAGCAGATACCAAAAAGTCCTTAGTTGAGCATGAAACAGAAAGTTTCCCAACCAGGACTTTGTTTGACCAAGGAGGTCAGCCATGATAATTTATTCTACTGCTCACCTGTCTCTTTATCTAAGCACATAGGTCTCACTAATACCCCTAGTGGTGAGGAGTGTAATGGCGGTTTAAAAAAACTAAGTAACTGACAGGTGTCTGTTACAATACATATTTTAAAGCCTTTAAAAAGGTAATCATAGTTTATCCCTATTTAATTATTTGATTTATATATTTGAAGTTAAATATGTAAAAATTACTTCTTGTTCTAAAGAAGTATGAAGCACACATCCAGAAAAAAAGCACACCTTAAAAATATGACGATTTACATGACAATTAAACTTGAAGGCCCTTAACATGACAATTCATCATCACAGCCTTACAACAAACAATTAATTGTCAGCCAAATGTCATAATAATGACAGCCCTAGTCTGAGTCATTAACCTGGATTTATGATTATTCAGATAATTTACTATAAATACACTGACTTTACCATACTTGATCAGCTATGTTCTATTTAAACTGTTGCTCCACCTTGACAGTAGTTGACTTAAAGAGAAAACTTACCGTAGAAGCCGACGTCTCACAATAATATTCACTAAAGAGCCCTTGTGGCAATGTTGAGAATGCAACACTCATTAGCCTTGTGTTATGAAATAGTCGGACACATTTTGCAATGCAACTACACACAAAATCGAGATTGTGTAGATAGAACCGTCTGCGTTCACATACTTGTGTATTACTTAAGTAGTGTTTGGCCTTCACAGTGACCTAGCAAAATGTGTCAAACCAGCACTATTTTTATTTATTTTTTTCAAACAAATATGGAGTTTGGTTGTTCAGAATACAATTTCTATAAAAGCATGACTATATAATGCTGTCAACCACACAATTGTGTATTGGTATCAAGAGCCTGTTGGACCACTCTAGCACTCCAGGACAGCAAATCCAGCAGTCCAAGACCACCATTGACTACATCATGTCTCCTGAATATTATACTATTTTCATACCATGCTAACCCAAACAATAAGCAGCAGAACATTTTTAAACTAAGTAAACATTAAAACTACTGTTGTTTTTTATTTACAAATTATGCCACGTCAGAGTTTACAGTATATGCAGAGGTTGAGTAAAATATGCAATACAGCCTTTGCAATAATGCATACCACATGTGGTGCTTGATTCAGTGCACTTGGTTAAGAGTATCTTTGATTTAAACCAGTCCAGCATTTTTTAAAGGTGCTTACCAAACATTTGTAGTCACTTCGATCAATAAGCTGAGAATATGTCTCTATAGGACATAGCTGCTGGGGCCTGACATGAAAATCAATAGGAGTACATGACCCACAGAATGTGCACACCAAGCAGATCTCTAGTGAGACATGTCCATGTGCTCACTGAGCTGCCCATGAACCCAGTGTGCACAGGTCGTTCACTCATGACACAGGTACACATACATGCGCAAACACATTTACACACACACACCAATGTGGATCAGAGAAAACATTTCTGGGACTGTTTTCTTGTGTAATGTAATGTAGGTTTGTTTTCTATGTGAGATATGAAACATACATTTATCTCATGCAACTGAAGATGTGAAGAGTTGAGGCCCCACCTTACATGCTGACACTCCCTTGTCTTATAAACAAGTTAACTCCAATGTCCTTTGCGCTACTTGGGAGGATTGTGTATTGTAATGAGATGATCCTATGATGAGAGGTTCTATATAAATGTAAATGATGGCAGTGTGTGTGTATGGGCGCATGTGCGAGTGGGTGTGTAAATGTGTGAGAAAACGAGGCCTTGTGTTTGTAAGTAGGCCTCCCCCCTTTGAAACGTGCCAATGTGAGAGTGGAAGGGTTGGAGGGCAGGCCTTTTCACACTCAAAAAAAATGCCCTACTGCCACTATAATTACCACACACATATACACACTCACACATTACCTTCCCTCATCTGCCTGCCAAACCTTTACTACCTCACTTTTACACAAACCCATAATTTTGGAGAGTGATCCCCTAATCCCATAACCATATAAATTGGGGTTTCCTTAACTGTACTGAAAACATATAAACAAATCGAGATGGACATATACTGCATATTTACAGTACAAGGCTCAAAAATACGTATTACTTATCATAAGAATGAAAGGAATTTTTGTTTGTAAGATTTGCAATAAACTGAAAGGATATTCTTACGTGGGCTGGACTAAAGAGTGACATTGCTTTTTGTAGTGTGTTTTGAAATTTTTAAATTACACAGTAATGTGATTAAAAATTGTGGAGACTGTGAATCAGAACTGAGGCAAATGTTTATCACAGTCACCTGAAAAGAGAAAAGCATCATTCAAAGTCATTACACTAGGGCTGTCACTATCGTTTATTTTGGTAATTGAGTAATCTAATGATTATGATAATCTGAAAAATGTATTAATAACTTTAATAATATCTTTATTTATATAGCACCTTTTAGCAATTTAGCACAAAGAGCTTCACAAAATATAAAACACACATAGTAAAAAAAAAGCACAAAGTGCTTCACAAAAACATTCACAAAGTTTAAAAGCAAGGTAGTACTGAGTTTTAAACAAGACTTAAATACAGACACAGATTCAGCAGATCTAATATCCCAGGGCAGGCTGTTCCATAATCCTGGGCCCTTCTTCACTTCAAAAGCTCTATCACCTTTTGTTTTGTATCTGGATTTTGTCAAGAGTTTATGGCAAGATCTAAGAGGTCTAACTGTTTCATAAGGTCTTAAAAGTTCTGCTAAATAATCTGCTGCCAAACCATGTAATGCCTTATATGTGATCAATTAAATCTTTATTAACTTATCTTAAGACTTTGTCTAACAATTAGTCAGACTAGCTAAAGATGCCATAGAAAGCCTGTTGCATAAAACAAGCTCACAATTGTCTATAGTAAGCCTAATTCACATTGTATTGTGGGAAAATTAAGACACAGAACAGCTTAAAAATGGCCAACTGAGAACACTAAATGCAGTTTTCGTTCGCTGAAAATGTTTGCTTATTAGAGATTTAAAATGCCTCAAAATTTATTATAATGAACAAATTTAGTGATTTTAACCCAGATAATAAAAAACACAAGGCATTTTGTTAAAATCGTAGAACAAATTCTTCTATAAATTCTCAACTGAAGCCCCTCTACTGAAGACCTGAGACTCTACTGAGTTATTTTCCATGAATGTAACATAGAATGTAAACAGAAGTTAGCCTAGGGGTGTGCTGTCTTACATTTTGGTCTTAAATTAGACCGATCTAAGTTTTTATGCAACTGACTGAAAAAGTTAAGACCAAAATTTTAGACGACTAAGTAGTAAAAGTAGTCTAAAAATTTTAATGCAACCAGACCCTAATTGTGTCAACAGTCTAGCTGCAGCATTTTGCACTGATTATAGTCGTGCTAAAGTGCGTTGATTTAAAGTTGAAAACAGGGCATTACAATAATCAAGGCAAGACAGAATAAAAGCATGAATAATATTCTCTGTATCCATAAGACTAAAAATATGTCTCACCTTGGAAATGTTCCTTAACTGATAAAAACAAGATTGAACTAACTTCCTGACATAATATTAAAAATATACATTTGTGTCAAAATAGATACCCAAATTTCTCACCACCTGTTGAATGTTTGAGACCACTTGATTTAGTGCTGATTCAGTCTGACTTTTTTTTTTTAATAATGATCAATTATAACCTCTGTTTTATCAGAATTTAACAGCACATAATTACATGCCATCCAATTTTTTTTATATCTGCTATACACACTTGAAGAACATTTAAACTAGACAGATCATTGGAATTCAATGACAAATGTAACTGTAGGTCATCTGCATAGCCATTGTTTTGTTTTGTTTTTTTATAACTTAGCATAAAGTTGTCAAGGTGAAGTCACGTTTGGCTGAAATGCATTCATTAGCCTAAGTTTTGATGCACACTATGATTCAATTACAACAACAAAACAAGTGTACAAACAATATCTAAAGCCAACAAACACCCAAAGCAGGCCTATTAATTAAAAAAAATATATATAATTCAAGCTGAAAGAGATTGGCTACTTCTTTTTTTAAAATGCAAGATCTACTTTTTCTTTAGTTAAATGCAATCTACCCATTTCAGTTTAGAAGCCAAAGGGATAACAAGCCATGATAACAAAATAGTTTTTCAAATCTAAAGCTCTCACACAGCTGGCCCCCTCTTGTCGTTACGTGTTCAGACACTTGTCCGTGGACTTCCTCCTTATTTCCAATTTGACGATTTCGGCTATTTTGTAATAGAATAATTTTTTTAATTGAGTAATCAAATTAAATCGAGTAATCGATTTGACAGCCCAGATACACACTGATAACACTGGTGTAAGTGAACTGAACTGCTCATATTGTGTCTACAACACACTATGGTGCTGTGAACTCTTTTCTTTTTTACTATTCCTTTTACATGACCTAAACCAATTCTTAAATTAATGTACATTAAGTTATTAGCAATTAATAAAAAAAAAAAAATTGAAAATAATTTCAGCTTAAAACTACTTAAACTTTGATTAGGGTAAATTCTGCCAATTAACAGTAAATGTAGGTAAATGTAGGCTTCCTAGCTGATACATTTTATTAAAAATTGCAAGAATGACTTGTGGTAGTCCTAGAAGCATCCGTTACAATGGGCTGGAAATGAAATAATAGACTAATTATACTGTATGTATATATGTATGTGTACACATAAATTCCAGCAAATTCAAAACATATATATATTTTTTTTCAAATGTATTGTTTTTATTATTATTATTATTTATTGTGAGGAAAGTTTACACATAACATTTCAGCTGTCTGTCTTCACACTAAAAATGTAATTTTTGAGGCGATGCCACAAAAAAGCGGCAAGTAAAAATCTACAGGGCCATGAGAGAAAAAAATCTGAATTGTTGAGCCCAGGTTTAATCCAATCACTTATACACATACTGTATATCTGAATTACATCAATTATGTTTTGGAATAGCTGGCACTTCACTTAACGATTAAAAGTCATCTGCCAACATGAACTCAATATCAACATTTAAAATAATACACTCCCTACCTTACTAGAAAGATTCTTTAGATGTAAGGTGAAACCAAGTGACAGCACTTGAAAAGGAAGAAAAAGTAATTATATATTTCAAACTTCAGGCAGTGCGCAGAATCTCGGGCACTAAGATGACTGAATCTCTTCCTGTGTACGGCCGCCCTGACGGCTCAACATCCCAGAACAAGCCGTGGGCAGAGCACACTCCCTATATCCTGCTCCTCAACTTCCTGTTTTTCAGACCCCTTCAGATGACCAATAGCAGCCAGGCAGAGACATGAGAGAAAAAGCTAGACAGGGTGGGGAAGAGAAAGTGAAAGACAGAGAGTGGAAAAGGGAAAAAGGAGCCAGTGGGACAAGCATCTGCTCTGATCCTTCTCCTTGTTATATTACTGTCTGCTGGAGACTAAACAACCACACAAGTCAATCTCCTGTGTATTCTCACAGCATGTTTTTATATTTACAACCAGGGCCATTTCTCAGAAGATTCCAGCCCGCACTTCCGAAATGTCCCTCACTTTCTATTCCTTCCATTCTTTTAGCTTATTTTAAACAAGCAGCACCAGTCTTCACTTTTTTTGGCCTCCACTGATAAGGAGCTCAAACCTTCCCAGCTTACATAACTATGAATCACCACTCGATAACACACCGAAGATGGAAGAAGCCTTAAAACAGACAAATCCACATTCGGTGTGCACTGTAGATCTTTGAAATACAAATGGATAGACTGAATTGACCACAAATGTACAAAGACAAAAGAAGTTGCATCCATGTAGTGTTGTGTTGCAGTTGATGGCTGGTGGGAGGACTTTAAGGTTAATTTGTGAGAAGCGTTGGCAACGTGGGAAAAGAGGAAGGTGGAGAGCTGGTGCTTTTGTTATTGGGTTCTCAAGGGTGGCTGTGTACCTGCAGATGTAGCTGCCCTGGCCTGGAAAGGGAGGAGGCATGCTGGTGTCTGCCGCTACCCCAACGGCCTTTGTGAGCTTGTGCTTATCTTCCTCTCCAGCACCCCAGGGTAAAGAGTCCAGCCCTGGCAGCTCCACTGCTGTTAATGTCTCCTGATGCTAATCTGACAACGCCACATTCTCAATTCCTCTCCAAGTTCACACTTTTTTTTTTCACAGTCTTTCTTCCTTTATTTTTCTTGCTTCCTTTCCCTCATCTTCTCATTCTTTCACTTGTTCAGTCTCTCCATTTCTCCACTCTTCATTCCCTCAACTCTGTTTCCAAGGCAACTAATGAGATATAATTAATAAGATCTAGCAAAGGGTTGCGTGTGTAGAAATTATTGAAAATGAGGCTCGGAGAGGGAGCGTGTGCAAGCGCAGATGGAACAGCGCATAAGGCTGCCTGCATTCGCTCTAAACAAACTTTTCACACCTTGTTAACTTCCTTTTTAATTCATATCTTAAGGTGATGTTACACACAGGGAGAAATTATTTCGAAACACATTCCTCACAAGTTGGGATGATCAGGATATGAGTACTATTTCAGGAAAATGATACATATGTACATGCCAACAAAAAAAAAAAAAAAGAGCCCCAGAGGGTAGATTGAAATATGAAGAATCTTACAAAAGGCATGAATGAGAGAACTTTTACATCCATATTTCAGCATTTAATTATGCACAATATAAGAGAACAGAATACAAGAATAGGGATGGCTGTGGATGATTCTAAAGGAGAAAAATGTTATAATTCTACATAACATTTCGTACAGCCTGGGAGAAATATTATCCATTTATAAATGACAACTGGATAAATCTGAAAGGTTTCACCATTTATCAGCTCACAAAAAAAGATAAAATGTCACATTTGCACACTCAAGCATGTGTTTGAGCTCTCCATTATATCTATGTCAATGACTGACATTCATAAACATGTGACTATGTCACAACTCCTGTTGTCATTCAGAAAACTGATGTCATGTTTGGATCAGGAAACTTAACGCATGCAAAAACATAATAATAAGAAATAAAGGATGTGATTAAAAATAACCAAGTTTCGTGTTACTAAACGAAGAGTAACAAACAGTGTCACTGGTAAGGTGAATCATCATAGGGGATATACTGTATATTCTATTATATATGTGTGAATATGTTCTAAAGGCAAAAGCTTGTGGTAAATATATGTGTGACATGAGCACTTTCTGTCTGTTATTAGCTGACACATGTACATTTCTGTGATACAAGGAAGTGCTGTTCTAAAGAAAAACTTGAAGCACAGTGAAATAATGAAAATCAAAAAGGACTGTGTGGCAAACAAAAATACATTATTCTGAGCATATGACATACATACATACATACACACATACACACACATATATATATACATATATGTGTGTGTATGTGTGTATGTATCAATACACTCAATGAAACCAATGAAGTTGAGCTCTGCCAATGTTCACAGAGACTATATTTGCTTTGTCTCTCATCATTCTAATCATTACCACTGTATCAGACTCTTCATCTCAGAGATGTAGAGCTACCAGAAGCTAGGATTTAAGTGTGCGTATGTGACATGGATGTTCATATACTGTTTGTTTTATAGGCGACTCTCTGATACTGCTGAGCAGACAGGCACTGGATGGTTAATCTCTACTAATGACTGCACATTCCATCCATCAGCTTCCCTCTGACCATGCTATAATCCCTGGACAGACCAATGCCAGCAGAGACGATCTTCCGAACTGCTTGCGCCTAGTGTAATTGCCGTTAAGGTGAGGGAAAGCCACTTCTCACCTACAAAATGCCATCACCACATCCAAACTCTCCCAGGATCAACCTCTGAAGGGCTTGCACAGTAGTCATAATAGCACCGGAGAAAAGGGGGCAATAACATAAAACACTGACAAAACTCTTCAAAATACACCATTGATCCATTTATATACAAATAAAAAAGATAATAAAAATATTATATATATATATATATATATATATATATATATATATATATATATATATATATATATATATATATATATATACATACACACATACACATACACATACATGCATACATACACGCACATTTCACATGATTTTAAAGCTCTCATTAAAATGAATGACTGGCAGGTCACTTTGTCCCACCTTTTAAAGACCCCATGAAATCAATATCAAACTTTTGTGTCTTTTAGTTCATGACTATTAACTTTGAAGCCATCTATTTTCCAGTGTATTCCTAAATAATGACTTAATTTAAACAATTGTATTCGAGCAGCACTGATTAATTTTGTCCAATCAAATGCAAGAATGCCCACCCCGCAATAACACTTGTCTCTGACTAGCAATAGCACGTAGCAAATAATGTCCATGGCTGTCCACACTAAAGGCTGAAATATGTAAACACAGGACAGAGCACTTGTGAAGCAATTTCTCTATGACTTTAAGACCAATACACCAATACAGAGATAGTTAGAATATTGAAAACCAAGCAAACAATAGACAATCACCAACAATCAATCAGGGATTTTAGCAACGTCAAGAGCTGGGAGAGGGGCCAAACAACACAAGGTGACTTCAACAAGAGAAGATGCCTTCGGGGCCATGTTGCAAAAGCCATGGGGAAAATTTCAATATGGTTCCTGTTTTTTATCACTGTCTACTCTTTGATCATCCATTACAAGTCATGAGCAGAAAAAATCAACAAGAAAAAGTGTAACCATCCTAATTTAAAACTGCCCTTTGATTGCATGTAAGGTGTGACGTGTCACGTAACTTTTTGAAGTTCATTCTTCAGCACACGGTAAATGTCATGACTGATGTATAGCAAGCACCGGTTGTGAGTGTGTGAATATGACAAGCAATAAAAAAGGACAAAAGAGGAGAAAAAAAAACTTGTAATGAAACAAGAGCAGTATCACTATTCTCTTCACCACCAGCACCAGCACCCCCCGGTCGTGTGCGGTAGCAGCGCTGTAACATAATTACTGCTGGGACACTCATATTCCCAGTGATCCATTTGCGTCAGTCAGGTTTCCAAGCTGAGCCGATGAATGGATTCTCAGTTTCTCAAGGATAAAGCGATGACCCTCTCTGAACAGTTGGATCCATTTCATGTAGGGAGACCACAGCGCTGGGTGGGTGACCATTTGCTCATGTTAATTGTGGCTAATCAGGGATATTGGTGTCTATAATAGAAGTGATGGAACTCCTTGCAATCACTTTAGTCCAAATGCCTTTGAAAGAGTATCAGCTGAACAATTCAATAATTGAGAGACATTGTCATTGAAAAAGTTCAAGGTTTAACTATAGTGGTCAACCTTTTGAAATCTAGTGATAGGTGTAAGTGAGTTTTTTATGTTACCATTAACATAATCTGTCTAACGACAACATGAAATGGTATTCACAACTCATTTAACCTTTGTAACATGGTAGAACTTTATTTTTATTTTTTCACTGGAGTTTGACTGATTTGCGAGGGGGAGGAAACATGTTAGCATGTTGGCTATGGTAACATTGGTTAATATAATTTTTCTGACCTTGTAATCTTTCATCAAAATGTAATAACTCCCCCACCTCTAAAACAACAATCCTTTATTTATTACATCACAGAGGCTAGAAAATAATGTTAACAAATAGCCAAAATGCTATTTAGGCATTATTTTACCCTACTTTTGTAAAGCAGGCTCTCTAAAATCTTGCACAGTTCACACAGGAAGTTAGTGTACTAATTTAATACAAAGGTTATGGCATTAATAGCAAATAATGATACATTTGATAAAGATGCGCTACCATTCCGATGTCAAGATGCTCTCAAATGTGAATGTAAATCTGCGCATGCCTGAAAATTATTTTCCCGCCGAGCGTGCTTTTTCAAGGATAGTCAGGATAGTCGCCTCAGGTGAGTCCAGACATGGTCTTTCACCGGACCATGTAAAACTGTTAATTTTGCTCATCAAAACAATTATGCCTTTGAGTAAGAAGCCTAGAAAATTACTGTTTTAGGCAAGGAATGACATTTTTTAATCTGCTGATTAAGAAGGCTATTTTCAATGTGGTGCCGACTGCTTAACGGGTTAAACTATCTTTTATTCTGCGTGCACGTCATGTTTAGAATCCATTAGGTTTATTGTAGGCTACATCACAGGCCAATTTCTTTTCTATCCTGTATAGCTAATTGTTTTACATCGTAACTGTTATTGGTTAAAAGTTCTTTACAGAACAGCTGTCATTTTAGATCAATGGCTAATGCACAACTGCACATTTTCAGTGCATTCTCTCATAGATTTGCCTTAGACTACCAGTTAATTATTTTCAATAATGTCCTGACTGTGTTAATATGTTAAGTAAATTCTACTTGGTGAATTCCATTTAGAACAGACAATTAGGGTTGCGATATTGGTCCTGCATTATTCATTTAATTGTTTTCAATAAAAAAACCTGTATTCGGTGAATGTGTGTCATGTTCTATTTTAATGCACAATGATGATAATGCAAAGGCGAGTATGTCGCAGATAAATGCCCCTTTTCATCAGAAATTAGCATCGGATTTGGAATAGATTTAAGTATTTCAAATGGGTCACATAAACATTTTTTTTTTTTTACTGTTTTCTGAAGGTTGGTTTCTTTTTAGACTAGTTGTCTAGTCAACTCGAAAATATTTGTTTTAACATCAGTGAAATTAGTTGTTCCGCACACCCCTAATGCATGCTACGTTTCACCATTTTTGTGGAACAACCACTTGTCACGATCCAATCAATTTCTGATGGATAAAATCAAGTCATGCTCTATATTGTTGTATAGCTGAATATTCTGTTCCTCTCAAAAATAGGCTGTGACATTAAAGAAGCAAAATTGATTGCAACTGCTATGTCATGTTGAATTTAAGTGGGTAAATTTAAGCCAAGCTCAGCCCCAAAATATCAGCGTCTATGACAGATTTGTGACCGTCTTTGACATCATATATACAGCAGAGGTCACACCAGCTCACTCAACATATTCATCGAAAGATAATTCAAAAAGAAAGAACTGTGAGCTAGTCTGTAAAATAAGATCATCACCAAAATGTAATATGACAGTATGTCAATGTACCCACGTAGTGCTTCGACACAAAAGTCAGCCATTTGCTTTTGTTTTTCTGCATGGGTTGAGCTCTTTAAATGGTAGTTTTTGTTAAACTTTATAAATATGTGCTCTGATTGTACTTTTCTTTCTAAAACAGGTCACATACTGTGAATTTACCAAAGAAGTTCACTGGGTTAAATGATGTAGAGCCTTTGGCACAAAAACTTACAGATTCAGTCGCTTAAGTCTTTCAAGTGCTTTTATGAATCTGTCAATAAATTAATCATACTTGATTCAGAGCGATTTGTTTAAATTGCATGATTAAAATAAAGATTTACTCAAGACTTTCCTCTCTCTTTCTCATTTGCTCTTACACAGATGAACAGACTAACAGCTTCATACACGCACACATTCGGTGTGATCTCCAGATGTTTGCATGAAAGCATTCTCTTAGACTTGTTGTCTGAAGTGATTGCATGTGTTCTTGGTTGTCTTTACATGGCAGTCCATCAGCACGGAGCGAAAAAGAGTCATCACTAGAGAAAACGAATCCCACTGATGCACAGAAATATGGCAGCCCCAAGCCAGAACTACCCCCATTTTGCCCAGAGCCATTCTGCAAGCGGTGTTAACTGGCATGGCAGTCTTTTGATGTTGCACAGATCTCAAATCAAAACAGTGGAGATGAATTGAGATCCTGAGGGAACTGTGGCGCATGAGTGTATCAAAGATCCCATGCATTAATATGTTACTACACAACACACACACACAAACCTTTAGATAATCAAATGAGTGAAAATTGAGACGAGACTATGATTGTGCCTCAAAACCAAGTGAGCTGCATACCTAGATAGAATTTTTTGGCAATATAGGCATGTTTGAACATTTAAATCAGTGCCATAGATACAATGGATATCTTCTGACATAAACCCCACTTTCTAAGACAGCTAGAAGCAAACATTTTTGTGGCAAACCTATCTCTTCACTCAAAAAAGCCCTCTCTGATAACTCCAACTGTCACGGCAGACATAGAATGCTTGCCTCTGCCTGACCTGTGAGTTACTTCTGCTTTTTACAGGAAAACTTTAGAACGGCTTACAATAAATATTTGATACTATGCTCTTCCCCCATGACATTTCAATCGTCTTCAGGCTCACTGTTCAACAATACTCCATTATATAAAAGGTTTATGCAATCCGTGCAGCATAGATGCCAATGACTCATAAACTGGGAAAGGTTCTGAAGAGATCTTTTTTTTTTTTTTTTGTATATAAAGACTGATGCACAATAATTTCTCAGCAGATAAACACAGTGTAGCAGATAAAAAAAGGCATTCATTGAAAGAAACAAAGACGCACCATGGTAGCTCTATGCTTGAAATGTAAAACAAAAAGCTGTTTTGAGATAAAAATGCTCACCTTTCGTGATTTTTCAAAATGTCATGATGGCAACCCATAAACCATCTCTCTTTGGGGCACTTTATGAAAAATTAAATTGCAAAAGAACCCTACAATTTCAAGAGTCTGTCACAAAAAAAAAAAAAAAAAAGAATAAAATCATCTATTTGGCAAGTCAAACTATTCTTTTAATTTCATTATGGGCTGAAACAGTACAATCCACTTAGTGTCTGTTAGCTAGAGTATGTTGTAAGTTTTCAGATGGTTCAAACCACAGACTCTTTGTTTTGCAGTACAAGACCTCCTCATGAGCGACAAGAAAGCCACTGTAGCATCACTGCTCCAGAAAGGATTTGAAAAAGCCTGCCTTAATGTTTTTTTCTTCCTCCAATCAGCAAAAAATAAATAAATAAATAAAATATGGTTTAGATATGCTCTTACATAAATGTCTGCATGAAGCTGCACTGGTGTTTATGCAATGCACCGTACAATAGAGGCACTTCTTTAGAAAATGCTGCTCTTTAACTAATGGACTCTACATGCATTCTCTCTTAACTCAACATAATGAAATAATGTTTGAATTGCATAGATATTCCTTCTCTGCATTTGTGGGGGTTTCAGTTAGCAAGAATTCTTTGTTTTTTGGCCCCAAAATACCAATGACTTCTTTAGAGAAAAGCAAACAATTTGGTTGCCTCGATCTGAACATATAATGAGTTCTCAAATATGCAGAGAGACAAAGTGTAAACATTTGTTTAATAAAGTGATACTGTGGTTCCTGAGAGTGGCTGATAGAGTTATTCCATATACATTTACATTTATGCATTTGGCAGACGCTTTTATCCAAAGCGACTTACAGTGCAATTATTACAGGGACAATCCCCCCAGAGCAACCTGGAGTTAAGTGCCTTGCTCAAGGACACAATGGTGGTGTCCATGGGGTTAGAACCAGTGACCTTCTGATTAACAGCCCTGTGCTTTAGCCACTACGCCACCACCACTCCATACCTCTACGCCACAACCACCATTCCTCACTGAATCTGAAAGGATTTACATACTGCTGACTTCATGTGCCACTTTTCAGTCTACAAGGAGTATGATAGAGAGAATGCATTTGAGCTGTGGCATAGTGGTTAGTAGGGATGTTGTGATTAAACAGTTTCACAATAAAAGATGCCACAGTTAATTTAACTGAAATAATTAAGAATCTACGGTTGAAAACCATGAAATATTTATTTACATGTAGTAAAACTATTACATACAGGTGCATCTCAATAAATTAGAATATCGTTGTGGCAGGGGTGGAGGGCAGGGCCTGACACCTGTGTGTGTTGTTTCTGTCTTTTGGTTAAGTTTTATATTAAACTATTATTTATATTATCAAGCCAGTTCTCGACTCCTCATCTGCATGAACATGCCTTTGGCATACCTCATGGAGGCATGAGGAATGCAGATGTGGCAAGGGCAATAAATTGCTATGTCCATATTGTGAGATGCCTAAGACAGCAATACAGGGAGAATGGAAGGACAGCTGGTCATCCTTGCAGTGGCAGACTATGCAAAACAACACCTGCAAAGGATCAGTACATCTGAATATCACACCTGCAGGACAGGTACAGGATGGCAACAACTGCCATACAACAGGAATGTGCAATACCTCCATCAGTGCTCCGACTGTCCGCAATAGGCTGAGATAGGCTGGACTGAGGGCTTGTAGCCCTGTTGAAAGGCAGGTACTTCCCAGACATCACTGGCAACAACATTGCCTATGGGCCCAAACCCACCTCCGCTGGACAAGACAGGACTGGCAAAAAGTGCTCTTCACTGATGAGTCGCAGTTTTGTTTCACCAGGAGTGATGGTTAGACTCACGGCCTGTACTCTGGTCCGGGATCGATTTGGAGGTGGAGGGGTTGTCATGGTCTGGGGCGGTGTGTCACAGCATCATCAGACTGAGTATTTGCAGGCAATCTAAATGCTGTGTGTTACAGGGAAGACATCCTCCTCCCTCGTGTGGTACCCATCCTGCAGGCACATTCTGACATGACCCTGCAGCATAACAATGCCACCAGTCATACTGCTCGTTCTGTGCAAGATTTCCTGCCAGATAGGAATGTCAGTGTTCTGTCATGGCCAGAGAAGAGCATGGATCTCAATCCCATTGATTGGGACCTATTGGATCGGAGGGTGAGGGCTAGGGCCATTCCCCCCAGAAATGTCCGGGAACTTGCAAGTGCCTTGGTGGAAGAGTGGGGTAAAATCTCACAGCAAGAGTTGGCAAATCTAGTGCAGTCCATGAGGAGGAGATGCACTGCAGTTCTACAGTACTTAAGTGTTTTTCAGTATAAGCCTAAATGTGAAATCTCTTGTATTTGTGACAGACTAGTGGTTCAGCTGTTACTATGTTACGGACGGTGTCCACATGGTGCTTGGCCAGGTATTGCATTGAAATTAGTCTGCCTGTGAAGATTTGACTGCATCTGATGTTATAGTGATTTACTGACTCATAGAACTTTACTGAGTATTATATTCACTGCCCAAGTAGAAATCCTACAAAATCCTTTTATGATGTCTATATAACTTTTTAAATACAACATTTAAATGGCTTTTTAATTATTTGTTACACATAATATTATATTACCACAGTAATAGATTGTGAAACTAAACATATTTTGGTCTGTGTGTTTTTCAGTTAGCTTACATTTGGTAAGTTATCTGCTACAGAATTACTGAACCACAATGTTACAAATATGTTACAAAATTAACACACCTTACAATCCAGCAATTGTGATGCAAAAATAACTGTGTCCTGGGCAGGTTTGGGTACATTTAATAACATTTAGGTAAAACCTTTACTGTCGTTTACTGTTGTGACACTAGGGGTCTATCTTGAGAGCCCCGATCACCTCGGATCTTTGAGAAAAGGCCAATGAAAATTGGAATTTGCATGCCACTCCCCCGGACATAAGGGTATAAAAGGGAACTGGAATGTGGATTAATTCAGATTTTGTGCTTGGGAGCCACAAAAGCTGAACTGTTTTACGTGAACTGCCGATGCAGGTGCAAGCAATCTGCGTGCGTAATAGCAGGTGCATCAGACAGCACGTAACCTCCCCCAATGCCCCAAAAGACGTCATGTAGTTCCCCACATCCCTGGGGGCAACGTAACTAGTATGGGAGCAGGCCGCACCAGCCGCGGCCCTTTCTCTCTATGTTTTCTATCCACAGAGTATTAGAACTCCTCCATCAAGTTTGTGAACCATAGGGCTAGGGAGGAAGGACATCCAGGGTCCACGACTTCATGAACTCAAATGGGGATAAAAGCACACTTTTTCGCCTCAGGGGAGGGGAAAGGCACTATATGCAAGCGATACACCTGGCCAGCTGTTCTGTATAACCGAACTCTACCTGTTCGTACCTGAAACAACACGGGATGAAATTGGCTCGACCCGGAGATTTTAAAATCTCGAAGGTATTGGGTGTTGCCCAGCCCGCTGCTCTTCATATGTCTGCTAGAGAGGCACCATTGGCCAGTGCCCATGAGGACGCCACACTCCTTGTAGAGTGTGCTCGAACCCTTAAGTGGACGGGCATGGCCTTGGTCTGGTAGGCCAATGCAATGGGTGCATCGAAGCAGGTCATCTAGTTCAGCTCCTGCAGCACATCGGGATCAGGACTACCCACGTGCAGTTCTTTTAGTGCCTTGCCCTGGTGTATCTGCAGGAGGGCCATGGCATAAAGGGCGGAGGTGGCCTGTCCAGCAGCACTGTAGGCTTTGGTCGCCAGAGGCGATGTAGTCCTACAGACCCTGGAGGGGAGTGCAGGACAATCCCGCCAGGTGGCGGTGTTCTGCGGGCATAGGTGCATCGCAACTGCCCTATCTACCTGAGGGACCTCCGTGTACCTGGGGGTGCCCGCTGTCGAGGGTAGTGAGAGCGGACGAACCCGGAAGTTTGTTTCGGGCAGCAAAAGGTAACCTCCACGACCGTGGGTTCCTGAGTTCGTCATGCACCTCCGGGGAGAAAGGAACCAGGGGCCGTGCCCATTGAACTCCCCAAATCGCCTCCAGCGCCAGCTGGGCCGGCCTCATACCCGTGGGTAGAAGGTGCATCGCGGGGGGCGGCTGGAGTGGCTTTCCCCCATTTGAAGGAAAGCCATGACTGCAAAGTTGCCATGGTCATATTCTCGCAATGAGAACATGAGCCATCCACAAATGCTGCCACAGTGTGATCAATGCCCAGACACGTGAGGCAGTGCTCGGAGGCAGAGAGATAACGATCGCACCCAGGAATCACACAAGGATGGAAAGGCATATTTAAAAAGATGCATCTTATAAAAGACATTCAACATCAATGTGTGTGCTCTTTTAAAAAATATATTCTTTTAGCAGAAATTATACTCTTTAGTAGCACTGTCGAAGCGCCCAGGGGCAAATCTGCAGTTAGTGTGCAAAATCTGACTGAATCAGCATTCCAGCTCCCTTTTATGCCCATATGTCCAGGGGAGTGGCATGCAAATTCCACTCGCCAATTTTTATTGGACTTTTATCAAAGATCCGAGGTGATCGGGGCTCTCAAGATCGATCCCTAGTGTCACTACATTGACACAATGTCAAGTGAGTGACAGAAGGGGAAGCAACTTTCCTAATACATGTCATCAAACCATGAATATATTTTTTTGAAATAATGTGTTCATTATTAATGTGAAGTCAGTCAAATCATGTTCATATGTATAGTGCTTTTCATAACACATCGTTTCAAATCATTGCGATAACGCGATAGGGTTTTGATCAGTCATTACAACGTTATCCCCCTCTATTTTATGGGCTGACTCAATTCATCATGACAGCGGAATACAGACTGAGCGTGAACTTTCATTTCACGTGAAACTGGGGCTACACTCGAACTCCAGACTCATAACCACTGCCCAGTTACTTAAATTGGCTGATTGAGAGCATCTGAATGACTGAGGGTTCCTGAAGACAAAAGCTGCAAAACATGCAGACAGAATTCAGATAAAAAGGTACACATCCTACAAATGGGACAGGATGTTCCTCTAATCATCCAACAACCAAATTGTGACTTTAATATTTTTATCTGTGGTGCTTTTAAAGAGGTGAGTTGAGAAATCATTCTGACAGTGCAGTACTTTTGTGTGTAGTTACTATCAGTGCGGTAAATGTTTTATTCAAAGCATTGCTTGTGTGCAAATTCAAAGCATTCACAATACATTTCCATTTTATTCATTATAAGATTTTAAATTGCCAGCTGTAAACAATGTTATGCATAGTCTACAGGTTTATTTGTGAAGTGTGGACAAATTAAAGTATTGTATTTGTATAGAGCCTGTTGCTGATTCTTTATGGTAGGGTGTCTGACATACAATGGGTTGCTTTAATGAACTGCTTTAGAATAAAGAAACAGTTGGATGCCATGAAACACTTTCAAATGCACAGTGAGAATCACTCTGTGACTCCAAGCATTCCGGTTACATTGAAGTGCAATATTCTGCGCCCGGGGAGCACTGCTGTGCCCTTTGTTGAAGCGTCTCTTCCTATTTATTTGTTGTGTATTTATCAGTTTTCCTATTGTAGAGCTGTGCTAAGCATCCACATATCCCTAAGAAACACGTCTACTAAACGTTCAATTGTGATATGATATTACTTTTTGCAGCAGTGCTGTAACATAAAAGAAATGTTTTGCAAATAATCGTAAAACTCATCGTTTTTCTCAGATGGTCAAAAACCATCAAAAACACCCTAGTGTTAAGCACCAAATACACCGTGTTGAGCTTTGATGTTCACAAAGGAAAATAGGTTTGAATCTGACATGCAATGTGTCACAATCCCTTTGTCTTTCTCTATCAAAATATTTTCCTTTCAACTCTTTGCTTTCACTATCAGTATGGTTCCCAAAGTAAAATAAATCTAGTTAATGTTCTCCACAGAGAAATTGATTTTTAACAATAACAATGAACAGGAAATATACAGTGAATTCATAAAGTATTCAGACCCCTTTTTTAACATTTTGTTATGTTGCAGCCTTATGCTAAAATTATATATAAAAATAAAAAAAAAATCAAATCAATCTACACTCCATTACCCATAATGACAAAGCAAAAAACTTGATAGCTTTGAAAATGTAATCAAAAGAAAAACTGAAATATCACATTGGCAAGTATTCAGACCCTTAACTCAGTACTTAGTTGAAGCACTTTTGGCAGCGATTACAGCCTCAAGTCTTTTGGGGTATGATGAACAAGCTTTGCACACATGGATTTGAGGATTTTCTGCCATTCTTTTTTGCAGATCCTTTCAAGCTCTGTCAGGTTGGATGGGAACCGTTGGTGGTCAGCCATTTTCAGGTCTCTCCAGAGATGTTCGATTGGGTTCAAGTCCGGGCTCTGACTGGGCCACTCAAGGACATTCACAGAGTTGTCCCTAAGCCACTCTTGCATTGTCTTGGCTATGTGCTTAGGGTCATTGTCCTGCTGGAAGGTAAACTTTCAGCCCAGTCTGAGGTCCTGAGCACTCTGGACCAGATTTTCATTAAGGATATCTCTGTATTTTGCTGTGTTCAGCAGTCCTTCGTCACTGCCGCTGAAAAACACCCCCACAGCATGATGCTGCCCCCACCATGCTTCACCGTTGGGATGGTATTGCACAGGTCATGCGTGTGCCTGGTTTCCTCCAGATATGACACTTAGAATTGAGGACAAACTGTTCAATCTTCATTTCATCAGACCAGAGAATCTTGTTTCTCACAGTCTGTGAGTCCTTTAGGTGTATTTTTGCAAATTCAAAGTAGGCTTTCATGTGTCAGGTTTCCATCTGACCACTCTGCCATAAAGCTCAGATCAGTGGAGTGTTGCAGTGATGGTTCTCCTTCTACAAGTTTCTCCCATCTCCACACATGATCTCTGGAGCTCAACCAGATCAGCCATCGGGTTCTTGGTCACCTCTCTTTCTAAGGCCCATCTCCCCCAATTGCTCAATTTGGCCAGGCAGCCAGTTCTAGGAAGAGTCCTGGTTGTTTTGAGAGGGATAAAGGCCGACCGAAGAAGGCAGTGCGACAGAGAGAGAGATTTACAGACAGCTGTCAGCCACCTTTGTGTGTTTGTACTTTGTTTAAATTTCTTAAAATATTATTTATATTATCAAGCCGGTTCTCGCCTCCTCCTTTCCATTAATCCCTTTACACTTTATTAAAGAATTTTTTTTGTTGGGTTGTTAAAGACGGACCAGCTCTCCTTCCATGTGTGCTTGGAAGCAGGCTAGCAGCTAAGCCAGACAGATAATCAGTGAAAAAGGGGAGGAGGGGGTGGACGAGTGAGACATAAGACCCCAGGAGTCAGTGATGCTGGCCAAGTATGGCCACAGAACTGTTGAAATACCAGGCTCCGAGTACTGTTTCACTTTGATCAGCAGAGAGAAAGAGAGGCTGGCAACAATCTGAATTTTAAGTACTTGCTCATACTTGCTCATACACCAATCAGCCACAACATTTAAACCACCTACCTTATATTGTGTAGGTCCCCCTCGTACTGCCAAAACAGCACCAACCTGCATCTCAGAACAGAGATGCTATTTTTCACACCACAATTGTACAGAGCTGTTATCTGAGTTACCATAAACTTTGTAAGTTCGAACCTGTCTGGCCATTCTCTGTTGACCTCTCTCATCAACAAGCCATTTCCGTCTACAGAACTGCCACTCACTCGTTGTTTTTTGTTTTTGTAACAATTCGGAGTAAATACTAGAGACTGTTGTGCGTGAAAATCCCAGGAGATCAAAAGTTACAGAAATACTCAAACCAGCCCATCTGGTTCCCCAGGTTCCAATGGACAAAGTCTACGGTAACTCAGCCGAGGTTGTACTGACGCGTCAATTCATAGACTAAAATGTATTTGGCAGCACTGACAGAAGTCATGCGACATCCCCTCAACGTGCAGAGACATCAGTCACTTTCACACATTAATAACCCTTTTCTCTCCAAGATGAACAAGGTAGACTCACATGCCGATGCTGAAGTAAACAGTCTGTCAGTACAAGTATCAGGTCATTCAGTTTGTTTATGAATGAGAAGTTTCACGAATGGCGCTTCTTACTTTGCATACGCCGCTGAAGCAAAGCACGCGATTGGTCGTAGCTGTAACTAATCAAGAGATCTGCCTCAGTTGCACCACGACTGCCAAGCTCACGATTGGCTACTGCTGTAATCAATTATGAGGGCGTAAGTAGGGCTGGGACGGTTACCGCATTACCGCAATACCGCGGTCACGTGACTCCAACCGCGGGTCTGAGCTTGTCACCGTCGTCACCGCAAAAAAACAAAAACAAAAAAAACATTGGCCTGCACATGTGTGCACGTTGTGTCTAATGACATGGATTCGTTGTGTCTAATGACATGGATTCATTGATTCTAATGATATGGATTATGTCTAATGATATTAGCCTACATGGATTCAAGGTTTTCTAAACAAAACTTATCAAAATATGGAGCAAATCCGACCTTTCGCGAGTTGGGGAGCGCAATGTTCCATGACACATAATAACATTCCATTTGTATTAGAGATGCGCGGATGGGCTATTATTATTTAATCCGCAACTGCATCACAAAACTCATCTGTCCGCACTCAACGTTTTTTGATAAATTTTCAAAACCGCATCCATGGGCGCTGACTGTTTTAAGGTCTGAGCGATGCAAGGCGCTGCTGCCGTGAGGCTAGAAAGCTCTTGGCTGTTCTAGAAAGGAGACTGATCCAATGCAGCAAAGACATTTTAAAGGCTAAAGTCCCTAGTAGGCTATAGCCTATTGGCTATGTTGTATCCCCAGAATATCAGCAGTGAAGTCCGTTTCCGATTGGCACAGGGATAAAAATAAATAAATAAATAGTAACGCACATCGGCAAACCTGACTACTAGGCTACTGTAGCCTAAAATTTTATCATTTTGTTTTGAATTTTGTTTAAAATGCATTTTAAGATTTCTATTTATTTCTCATGTCTGTGAGGCAGTAGGCCTAGCCGCCGAAGTTTCGGTTCATTTATGAGAGAGCTCACGCGCAAGAGATCGCATCGGCGCTTCCACGTCCTGCTGCTGATTACATGTCTGCTATATTTGCTTCTTATTTATTAATTCCAGGCAATTAGTTAATGAAACAGTGATTAAAATTAAGATACAATTTATACAAAACGAAATTTTAAGTTAAAGAAAGGCTTTCTACTAAACAAAACTTAATAAAGTGGTCAAAATCATGTCTGACCCATCTTCAATGCGAATGTATCTGAGAATAATCTTAAATAAGGAAATCTATACAGTGATTAGTTCATGCCAAATTACTGCTTGATGAAAATTTGACTATTTAAAATTGTGCTCGCTTTTTTCTTCGGATGTAGGTGACAATATTTAAAGTCTGTCTATCAAAAGCGACTTCTGATGTGTGCGCCAAAGTCTGTCGGGGGACTTCTCTGATCCAATGTAATGTATTTAATGCGGTTTACCGCTATACCGCGGGAATATCTTGCTTTTCAACCGCGGTTAGAAAAAATCCATACCGCCCCAGCCCTAGGCGTAAGCGCCCTTAACCGCTGATGTTGTTTCACAATGCACAGCCGCCAGCCGCCAGTAGAAAAAACTACACAAATTTGTATATTTGACTCCTATTCCGATGTTTTGTGCTGGTAACAGAAACCTTGCCAGCACACAGTCAAATGGTTATATTAATATTTTCCAGGACAAATAATAATTTTTCCATGACTTTCCATGACTGGAAAACTGCATTGCAATATTCCAGGTTTATCAGGTTTTCCAGGATGCGTGGGAACACTGTCAAAGTGAAAATAAAAGGAATATACTATACAAAATAGTGTACAATGAATGCATAATTTTGTATATGGCTGTGTAAAGGCAAAATGCAGTAACTAAACTTTCTGTCAAAATTGTGTTGACTGAAATTGGGTCTCTAAGGCTTTGGATCAACAATGCATAGATTCAAAGAAAACAGAGAGTGGAAGAAGAATTACTACAAAATCCAAACAAAACCAAGTAACTTTGAAGCCATTTTTCTCAGTTTCAGCTTTGGCATAGTTACTGTGATTTGCTTTTGTGGGGTAGTTTTATTTGCCCTCAATTAAGAACCTTTTAATTACGGTAATTAACTTTTTATTTATTTATTTTTATTACCATCAATAAAAGTGAAATTAACAAAGTATACCAATATTACATTTATTAAAATTATAATTATATACTAATATTAAAATTTACAAACAGGCCAATATATGCTGTATTTGTATATATAATATACAGTAAAACACTTAATGGAAACAAAGTATTCACGTGTGCATCTGTGCACATTTTCAGTGTACATCACTGTGTTTAAATTGCTTGGAATTTTACTGAGGGAGTGGCGTCATGTTTTCCCTTACTGAAGTGCCAGCACAAGAGGGAGGGTGATGTCATGCCTGTAAAACTGATACCTCCCTGTCCTGGCTTCCACTTCTTTCTCCTTACATGGCAGAGGTCAACTACATATCAGTTCCCAAACATACAAGACATTCTTACCACACTTTCTCTGCTTTATTATGATTGAGGAATCGGCATGGCAAGCCAATAGATAAATAGACAGAAGCTGACCTGTGATCACCACTCTGAACAATAGGTAGATTCCAAAACGTAGTAAATTAATTTGCCGTCTTCTGCTAAGAAATCATCCTAACTGAAATGGACACTAATAAGAAAGCAATTTGGAAAGCTCTACATAGGCAGCAACTACTCTCATCATTCAAATTGCACTCCACACGCACAGCACACGCGACATTCGACTCAAGAGGAACGACACAATACTCTAAAGAGCATAATTAAAAAAATTTTATACTTTTGAAAAATTTGTATCTATACTTTTCAAAACTGAATGGGTTGTAAGTATATTTGTAATCAAAATGTATCTCACTTCATACGCCATCTTGGATTTTTTTTTTTGTAATCGAGCTCATCAGAGAGCATTCTAGGATGCCCTACTTGGACCAAACACGATGGAACCTGATAATTTGGAAAGAGGTAGGCTATCTTAGGAGCCATAAAAATAAGATACTTAAACTTTTGGAACAGCGTTTGCTTCGGGAGTGTGCCTATGATGCCTTAGAATGCTGTCTCCGCCCCAGTGTGTGATGTGTGCAAAATCAATGGTGTGCAACACCAAGGGGAAATGTAATAAAACATGTGCACATGCTACACCGTTTTACTGTAGTTAACTATCCAAGATACTCAGTTATGTCGTTGTTAGATAGGATTTTGCTCTGGTCTGAGACTATCTCGAAAAAAACATACAACAATAGTCAATGCACCTGAAGGATCAGGGACTACCTTTATGCTTATTATATTTTCATTGGTAATGACATCACATAGCATCACAAAGCAATGAAATGTGCTGAATTCAACTTTCACAACAGGCTAACTGAATAGGATAGGTCTGAATGGCTCTTAACAAGAGAAAACAGTCTGATGTATGAATCTTAAGATTGTTCAACAGATTAAAAATCTAGATGGAAGAGGGCCCAGCTATGGCTGAATTCTTCAGCTGAACACTGGGAAAATAAAAGCCCCCATTGAAATGGTGTTGTGCTGAATATGGATCTAAGAGTATGGGTAATTTCCCTCTCAGCACTGTTAAGACAAAGAGCTCCATTTACATCCAGTATGGAGCTTTTTACATGGACATCCTGCTATCGTCGTGCTGCAGACAGTGGAAAGATGGAAAGTATTCCAGGGTTAAAGAGGAATCGCACTTTACAAAAGACAGTAATTTAGCATTTCATATTCCGCACCGATCTTCCTGTCATTACAATGATATAATGGCCTCATCACCAGCATGGGTTCCTGTATGCTTCTCTTCTTTTCTCTCAGTTGCTCATGATCAGAATAAGTCAGCGCTAACTAGGGATGTGCAAAACTACACATTTTCAAGAATGACAAGTCGTATTGTTGTTTACACAATAAGTTGACTAGTTGACCTTAAGGAACCCCAAAAATAATTAGGATATACCTGATTATCAACATTTCTCAGGGGGTGTTCAAGCAGGACACATTATTGCATTCAAAAGCAGCTAGATGGAGCCCAACAGAATGGAATATTATTATATATATATTTTTTTTTTATAGAAATAAAAAAAAAGAATATCTAGATAAACTAGTCGACTTCAGTAATCGAGTAGTCAAGCATTCAGCCCATTCTAAGTGCTAACACCTCAATCTTAAAAAAAATTAAAGAAGGGAAATCAACAATAAGTCCACCAATAACTATTTTCAGAATGGCATTCTCATAGTCAAAAGGCATGTATCAAATCTTGAACCTTTAACAACTACAAACTCTGGTTTAGGACAGGGAATTTTTGAAAACATGGGGAAAACACAGATGCATGCCCCTCTTTTTCCTGTTTATTGAGAACAGCTGCATCATTTCCTACTGTGCCACAGGTTCTGACTTGACATGAGCCACAACAATTACTGGTTCACAAACGATCAACTGATACAGTGTGACAAAATGCAACATTCCTTTGTGATGATCCTTTATTTAGTAATTAATCATGGAAGTGTTGTCGTTCAGTTGCATTAGTCTGTCTAGCATTATCGTTTTGTCAATCTGTTTCAAGGAAAAACAGTACTTGTGTTTTAATAGTAAATTCTAGTCCTACTTCAGAGGTGTGTTTCTTTACTTTTGCCCTTATAGGCTATTACTTACTGTCAGGTTCAAGTGAGTTTAAAGAGAGAATTGTGCTTCTGGCAATAGGGGAAATCTTGTTAAACAAAAGTGACACACCCAGGACAAGTTGATGGTTTTGTCATTATGATTTATGTGCCAAACATGCTTTTAGCTCTATGCGACATAAGCCTGCAATTCAGGAATATCTAAGAGCTCAACAGCTCGCATCGACAACTGATAAATTCTCACTGTGGTCCACTGTGCGACCGCAAAACAAATAGTGTGGTAATTTTTTGTTTGTACCGTTTGTTTGTTTGTGTTTTCCCAAGATAGGTCGCGAAAGAAGTAGAACTAGTAAGTGATAGAACAAATGGTTGTATCTCTTTAAAAGACGTGCAAGTCTTAAAGGTGAACAAATAGGTTACAAATAATGTAGGATTAAAGCAGTGTCATGCATAACAGATGATGTGCCATTATGCTTACTGTATAACAATTCCTTAAGACTACAAACACAGTAATGATAAAAGCAATAATATGGCATGAAAACAACATCATATTCAAAACACACCCACTATGACACAAGGGAAAAACAACAAGCTGCAGGCTTTAAAACAATACAAGCGCAATGTTATGCTCTAAGGTGTGTCCATGATAGCATTCAATGCTGATATCCTGAGCACGCAGTACAACGCGTGGCTATGGTTCGATGCAAACATACCAATTCCCAAAGAGGTGGGATTGGCAGAACACAGGTGCAGACTGCGTCACTCCTCCGAGCCATCAGCTATCAGCCATGCCTGCCTCCACCACACGTTCTCACGAGCCCACCTCAGAAGCCACACTCGCTGATGTGCACCCTCACTGATGTCACATGACATTGTATGGGGGTCTGAGAGAGGAGTTTCACAGGCTTTAAAGATGTTTTTCATATTTCAGAGTAACTGTCTTGCCAGGATGCCAGAGAAAAGTTTTCTTTTAAGTGTTAGTACAGCCAAAAAAGAAAATTATGTCATCATGTGCTCACTCTAATTTCATTTCAATATTAAAAGACAGAATGACAGCCACAGTCACGGTTCACTTTTATTGTATGGAGAAAAAAAAGATGCAACAAAAAGTGAATGGTGGCTTACATTCTGACTAGCATTTTCTGGGTAACACTTTACAATAAGGTTGTATTTGTTAACATTAGTATTAATATTAGCATTAGGTATCATGTACTGACAATGAATGATGAACAATATTTTTTACAGCATTTAAAATCCTAATAATCTATTTATTAATCGGTTAATTTATGAAAATACAAATGTTCATTGTTAGTTCATGTTAGTTCATAATGCATGAACTAATGTCAACATATACAACTATTCATTTAATAAAATGTATTAGTATATATGTTGACATTATATTAACCAATATTAATAAATGTGGTAAAATAATTTTCATATTTAATTTATATTTTGCATTAACTAATATAAACAAATGCAACCTTATTGTAAAGTGTTACTTATCTCCTTGTATGTGCCATGTAAGAAAGTCATAGAGGTTTGAAACAACATGAGGGTGAGTAAATGATGACAGCATTTACATTTTTGGGTGAACTATTCCTTTAAACAAAATAACATTTCCCATCAAAGCTTACAAAAGTCAAATAGAGCATTATACATTCAGAAGCATTTAAAGAATTGTTAATTTTCACTCTGATGATAAGCGCAAGAGATAAAAAGTCAAAATCCTGACCACAGTGGTACTTCAAGATAAACTTGAACTCATCAACTCATCAAGTTCATAATGAAGCTCATGTTAAGGCTATTTGCTGACCCACAAAACAAGATAATCTGCGGTAAAATTACCCTCCACGGACTACACGGATTAGTGCTCTGCACTTGAAGGTTTTTGTTTTGTTTTGTTTTGTTTTGGTGTAGTGTTGAGTAACATAGGACTCTTTTCTAAGCTGCCCTCTTAACCCTGAGTGGGCGGCATGGTGGCAGGGTGAGGAGGCAGAGGATCAGTAGGGAAAGAGGATTTGCAGCTTTGTTGCTGCTGCTCTGGCTCCAGGCTCACACCCGTGATGCCGAGTACCCAGCTACGGCCTATAGAGCGAAGGGGGTAAGGACACCCGAAGCCGGGGCCTCGCACATGACCGCGTCTTCAGGAAGGGCGAAGGAGATGGGAAATAGGCTGTCAATCCTTAAGCCGCTCTGCTCAGCAGCACAGGTGCTGAGTGGACCATATGGGGTGGCTTACCACCAGAGGTTGCAGCAAGGACAGGGCAGTTTAAAGGTTTCTATAGACAACGCAGATGCAGCCTTCCCGCCACACAGCACTAACATGGTAGATCATTTACAGCACACGTCAAATGCTTTCAAGGGTGCTGTTATATTGGCCAACATTTTGTTACAATAGAACTATAGCAGGGAAACTATGACACAATTAATTAAGAATCAGGTTTAAAATTATACATTTTTGTGGTGGTGGAGCATTTTGTTACTACAACAGCCCCAAATGAAAATCATAAAGAGATGTTATTTTATGCTATGGAGACTTCTTTCCCAGAAAAACTCACTCTTTATTTGAAATACATATACATATATATATATATATATATATTATTTGTAATGCTGTTTTCATATATTTTGCATTAGACTTCTGACATACATTAATGTTAATACAATTTTATGAATCACAGAAGTTTGATGCAGACTATTGAAGTGAATAAAGTTTTGTTGCTCTTTCACAAATAGAAATCTAAGGATTTGAAGAGGAACAAGTATGCATGAGGAACAATACATTTAGCTGACGTGTATCTAGTCAGATAAAAACATTTTCAGTACCTCACGTTTTTATTCAATTATAATTTTTTGCATACTCTTTTTCTGCGTACATTCATGAATGCTGTGAACAAAGGATTTAAGTGTTTAAATGTGATTTAACAAATATTAACTTTGAAATCTTATCATCGTGTCAAAAAGTGAGTAGTAATTTAATGTGGTCTGTGCCAACTTGGACGCTAATCATCAGGCCAATGGTTTGGAAGTCATCATTGCTATTCGCTACATATTAAAGAGCTACCTAATAAAGTTAAATCTGAGGAGTCTAAGAACTTGATAGATAGTTTTATTTGGCAAGTGCTATGGAAAACTATTTACGGCTGGTAACAGGCGCAGTTGTGTGTGTGTGTGTGTGTGTGTGTGTGTGTGTGTGTGTGTGTGTGTGTGTGTGTGTGAGAGAGAGAGAGAGAGAGTTAAATGAGAAGCTAATATTTTGATACACATTTTAAATGATGGTTTTTCTGTTTGCCTAACACGTCTCTCATATCCTTTGGTAACTTATTTAGAATCAAACGTGTGGCAATGTGGCGCGGTGGTGGGACAGGAGGCAGCCAGAGGTTTCTGGTTTTGGAGCTCCTACTTACGGCTGATTGCTGGATGACCCCGCTGGGACATCATACATTCCGTTGGGTTAGTGAGCTGATCCAAAAACCACAGATAATAGAAAAGGAAGTCAGCACGGACTAAATCAACTGAATATATGCATGAAAATGCATATTCATAACTCTGCCCTTTATGGTGATAAAAGCATTCCATTTATATGCCTTTTATTGAATATTAAATCTTCAGAGATGTTCCCAGAAGAGGGGAAAAGGCTTGAGGTGCCCACAAGCAAACTATGGCTCAAAACATTATCTACTGTGCTCAAGATTCTGCATCCTGCCTCCAGGTCTCACGAGAGAATGCTGGAATCCCCAACTCAATGATAGGGTTCCAATAAACAATGAATCATGCTGCTCTGAGCAAGCGTGAAAGAGAGCCGTTGAACAAAAAGAAAACCGAGCGTGATTTAATGGACACAGTGCAGAAGTATGGCACATTCCTAAGGGCTGATCTGAAAAATATTTAGAACAGAACTGCTAAAGTGCCTTCACACTCAACTCTGGATCAAGGATGGCGTTCGTATAAGTAATGAGAATGACACGTCAAATGCGGAGTTAATTATGTCCTTGACAACGGCTTGTTTCCAGTAAGGATTGCACAAATGTGTCATTAAAGGAAGTTTGTAAATGATGGGCTGAGTGGTATTTTTGTTTGCTTGTTTTGGTTTGTATTGCTAATGGATGAAAGCAAATCCAAAGCCAAACACTGCACTTAAGGTCCCATAAGAAACCTTAAGCTCAATTAAACCTGTAACAGTATCTACCAAATAGCAATTTGTTCATTGAAACTTGCAGACTTCCACAGATTCATAAATAATAGACAACATCATATTATTGGCTGTGATTATTAATGAATGAATAAAACTCATTTCATAACACTACAGAGACCAAAGTTGCATACTCTTGTTTTTAAGAAGTCCACCCTGCACTCGTTAAATAACATTTTGAGCTAACTTTGTGACTGAACAATGTATCCTTTGCCAGCTGCAGCTGACTCAAATAAGACACTTAAGAACAGGGTGTTTCACTTTAAATTCAGCAAACACAAGGACTGCAATTTCAGACTGAATACTTGCATATGGCCAGTGTAACTCCTTTTTGGAATATGAAAACTTGTGAGTTCTGCCATATAATTCCTATTCCTTTCTTAATAAAAGAAAGTGAGCCTGTCTCTACAGTTTTTTAAACAACAGTAGGCAATATAGGGAAGAGAAGACATGGGCTTACCTAACAAATCCTCAGTGTTTGACCCACAATATCCTGATCAAGTCTTATTTTTGTTCTTTCTTCATTTGCTTTCAATGCTTCTCTCTACTTCGAGCTTCCTGGTGCTTTCTCCTCCTTGGGTAAAATGCCCTGTAATAGGGGGAAGGGAGGGGAGGAAAAGTGTTTCACTCAGTGATTCAGAAGCATGGTGTAAACGCCAGCCTTCTCTTTCTGACAACCAGCATTAATTGCAGATCAGACTCGCCCACACACTCCAGACTCTCTCTATTCACTCTCTCCTGGAAGGAGCTGAGAGCAGGCTGTGAGATTGGAGTGCTATGAACAGCACAGAGGGAGACGCTCTAATCCCCACCTTGCACAACACCAATCACCACCTCTGGAGCTACACTTCTCCACAGCTGACTTTATTTTACAAGAACGGCACAGGCATGGACAGATGCCCATAGGAGGAAGCATTCTGACAGTGATGTTACAGTGCACTGTATAGCACATGCTATATATCACATGTTAAACCCAATAAACTGTAAACTACAGTCTAATATATGATAAAAAACAACCATAGGGGAGTAATACAAAGACGCATGCCAAAGTAGGCTTATATAGCCTATTTGCTCTTAGATATCACTAATTAAGCTGTAAGACACAAGCTTTCACATGATAGTGGAAATGGCGATTATGGCCCAGTGCTGTTGAGGTCCAACCTGAAAATCCTATTAGATTCCCCTAATAGAAAATTTAGGGGACTTTATTCAACTGAATAAGCAGTGACTGGGGCCAAATAAGAGAGATGTGAGTACAATCAATATAAGATACAAAAAAATGCAAAAAGATCAGAAATAGATGCTCAATACAAAGGCTCCCCTTTAAACTTATGGCAGGATGCCTGCACTAGAAATGGCATTGTTGCACTCACAAATCACCCTGCGTATATACTTGTCTAAAACTGACAATTCTGCACAATACCTAGTGATAAAGAAAAGATACATCATATAAGTCTGCTTTGATGCTTTATTAAAAATATGTTTAATGTTTATGTTTGTTAACAGAACACAACAAGTGTGTTTGTTAATATAAACAAATGTTTATATTACACCATCTCTCATAGCAGTGTATCCAATCAATGCAACTAATGTATGCTGAACCCCTGACCATTGGTTGTAAAAGCCAAACAATCAGTGGGACAGGCAAACATTCTTCCTGAGGTCATTTTCATGATGATTTTCTATGACCTGATTGCCTGCCTCATGTGGCCTTTTATTACTAAAGCTTGTCAGACACAAGCAATGAGCAACTGTAAGAACACTGTCCTTATTCAGCCTTTGACAACAGGTGAAGTCAACATGGCATACTTTAATGTTTTTTTTTTCTTTATCAATGTGAAATATTTAAAAAAGACACATTTTGGGAAGGTCAAAATGACATGTCATCTTTAAGGAGAGTCGCCATGGCGAGTCTAAAGCACATTATACTAACAACTAAATGGCGGGTTACAGGGCCATTTACACAGACATGTGTAATCTTACAAGCACAAGTACTCCACTATTTGCCAGTGTACGATTAGGCTGTTCCCTAATGGGCATTTCAAAGTCAGCTGCTCTGCTCTGAGAGGACACATAGCACAACAACAACAAAACAAATTTAAATACATAAAAAAAAAGTTTTATTTACAATAAAACACTTGTTGCAAGGTATTATTCTAAAGCAAAAGCTTATTTGATCTTGCATTTTTCCGCACAGACCATAAGCAAAGTGCATACCGGTACTGATGATTAAAACAATTTAAAATAATATCTTTAAATAAAGTTTAAAACTAGCATTTCTAAAAAGAAAATTACCAAATTATTCCTCCAAATGTATCAGTATGTATATAGCATAAATTGAGACTGTATGGCATAATATTTTAATTTTCTAAATGACAGGAACACAATATATAATGTATATTCATATTTATATATTTTACTGAATAACTCCATTACAGTATTGACTCATCACCTTCACAACTATGTACCACACAATAGCTAGACCTCTCACTATCTTGTCAAAAAGACTGCATGACATCACGAATAACATTAAATGAAATGGAAATCTTATTACAGAGTAATTTATGACATCAATTTACCCTCGTGTGAAACTGTTTTCTTTTAACAGTATGAGGGATTGCAATAAAGCACGCGGACGCTTTACCACTGTGACTTTGTGCTGTTACTGGTGACAACTATCCAAAGCTCCGTAAGAGAACAGCACTAACTAGATCTTTGGAATGACTTTCACCTGATCTTTCAAAGTCATCATTCTCAAGGTTAGGCATAATGAATTGCCAATAACTTTCCCTATGTTAGTCGTATGAAACAGTGCGACAGCAAAAGGCTAAATAAATAACATGAGAGGTCGGACGTGCTTTGGTGGGCTGTAGAGGAAAATGTTCTACTTTTTATCCCTGATTTCTGACCGTGTAATAATGCGTCTTAAAACCTTAACCTTTTCTAATGCCAAATTATATCGACTAAACCGTAAAAAATGCGATACATGATTATATCCAGACACCTGTGCAACTTTAAACAATTGTTCCGTCCAGACAGAAGTCAGCTAGTAGAATAAATAGACTGCATGCAACTTTAACCAGCCACGAGTCACTCGTGTCCAGAAATGTTATGTCACGCAGACAGCACCCGTCGGGCTCAGAACTTCAAATGACCAAACGCGAGAACTGAAGTTCTCTGAAGGGGGACAGGTGGTTCTCTTCAACCGTCTCTATATTCAGAAGAAAAAACTGAACAGTTAGGAAAGTTTAGTAGCCACAAATTCTTACTTTAAAACTTACTATATCAGTTCATTTTCAAACACCCCTTTTAAATAATAATTCAACACCACCCTGAAAGGAATTAATAACGACCAACGTCATCGACACATGCAGTAGGAGACTACAGCTCAACATTTGCCAAGTGTCAAAGTGGACTGAACCCAAAACCTCCTCGCGAGCACGAAAAACACTGTTGTCCTCCTCTCTGGAGCTCGCGACTCAACACCAAACACTTCCATTAATGTTGCCGGCTATTGAGACACACATATGGCAAACATATTCAGCTTTTACACGAATTGTAACGCTTTTAATTTGCGCTTCACCAGTAGCCTATCACTCCACGACTCCCTCTTGCGCTTTCTCCCTCCCTCTCTCGCTCTCTCTCTCACTCACTCAGACACCGCTACTGTGTAACATTGTTGCTATTTTTGCTACTCACCTTTTTTTCTTCGCGGTCCCCCTTGCTGTATATAGATACTGTGTATCAGTGACTCCCGTGGATACACTGTGACATAAATGTATTTTCAGTCACATTGACACACGGCTTCTATTTTCGGGAGCTGAGCTGACAAACTCAGAATAGGCAGCAGTGGCTCTTGTCTGGGCATAAGCTCCTCCTCATTTTCTAACGAACACCAGACGGAGTCTAAACCGCCTCCTCAACCTCCTCCTCTCTACTCGTGCCTTATATCTAGTTTAAAAACAAAAGAGGAAAAACACACACAAAAATGCGACTTAAATGGGATGGAAAGCAAGAAATAAATGTTATATATTGTGTGTGTGTGTGTGTGTGTGTGTGTGTGTGTGTGTGTGTGTGTGTGTGTGTGTGTGTGTGTGTGTGTGTGTGTGTGTGTGTGTGTATGAATCATTTTATTATTATTATTTGTCTTGTCATTATCTGTTTTGTGTATTAATGCTTTGGCAATATTGTAAACACAATCATGCCAATAAAGTAGGCTACTTTTAAATTGAAATTGAATATTGAGAGAGACGCGAGAGAGAGAGAGAGAGAGAGAGAGAGAGAGAGAGAGAGAGAGAGAGAGTTAAAGGCGGCAAGGGAAGTAAGCGCGCGCTTCTTGAGGAAAGGAGATGAAACAGTTCCGTGACTGCCACATCATGACATCACCGTGTTTAACTTATAGGAAAGCGAGGAAACAAAATGATTCTGAATTGTCACCTCTATGTGCTTGTCATCGAATCAAGGAAGTGATATTTAAAGCACTGTCACGAAAAGTTCTTAAAGATGTCACTGTTGTGTAAAGTCCCCAACAGTACTTTAATATTTATTGTGGTCGTTGGATATGCACTACCTTAGATACGATTGACGTCGTAAATTCTATAAAACAACAGTAACAATAGGGTCGGTGATTTTGAAGTGACACGTTCCGGATCCAATTGGTTTCCTCGGCCGTTTGCAAGTGACCAATCAGAGAAAGGGGGCAAGCTGCGTTTTTCGTTGCATGTGTCAGTGTCACGTGTAGTTGTAGGATCTGTGGAAGAGGTGTGGTGCTAAACATTGGTTGTTTTTTGTCGGTAATGAAAGGGAAATTGTCTTGTTACTTTTGTATTATTTTGAAATAGGATATGCATAACAACATTTCACTTATTTTAATGCATGGCAAAATCTAAAAAAAAAAAAAACGGGAACTCGTTTGTGGTGCTTTATAAATTGCTTTTTATTTAAATTTAAAAAAAAATTACTTTGGAAATATGTTTTTACTAGGCCTATTTTTATTCTAAACTACATTACTTTATTTATGAACGTTCAGCCTTTACTAATAGAACTGTCAAGAGAGAGACAGGAAAACTGAGGGATTAGATAACAGGTCCAGACAACCAATGTTTCTGTGAGCTATCAGCTCTTAAATATCACAAATACATGTGCTACAATCTGCACCACAGCTCTGACCATTCAACAACTTTCTGAAAGATCGGCAGCACATATCAGAAGTACAATTTAACATCTAAATTGGTGTAATGGTACAGAGTATTCTCCAGTTGATTATTGGGACTGACCGGAAAATGTATTTTTCACTGTCAACATGTAATTGCAACTGGACACAAATGCGATTTTAGGTATTTCAAGCAATTCTTTCAACATGAATGATGGATGGTCACAAAATGCTAAATATTTATTTAAAATTGTCAGCCTAAACACTATATTGAAATTAATTGGCTACAAACATTTTTTTTTCAGGTGCTTTGATTAAATAGATCTTGACTGCACAGCCATAAGTAAAAAAAATACAAAATAAAAATCTTTTTTTTTTCCTCCCTGATATTAATAACATAATAACTGTAGTTAGCTTACTCTGATGGTATATTTACAATTTGTATTTGAAGGATGTTGAACAGGCTGACCTGTGCATTTATTTAAATATATAATTATATCTCCATTGCCATAAATTAATATTTAAGTTACTTCAATACTATTTCAATATACCCATTACAGGGACAGTCTACGTGGTGTCTAAACTAGGTTAGACGTCTAGTTTACCACTCTGAAAACAAATATAGCTAAATATAGAAGCACAGAAATATAGTGTCATTCACCAAAATAGAGAACATATAGGTTGACATAATTTTTACATTAAGGGGTCTTTTAATCTGCCACTCTAGTAGCAATATAATAATAATAATGCATTAATATAATAATTATTATTATTATACGAGAGTTTGCATCATTATATGACTCTATAGTATTCAATACATTCAACACTGGTAAAATACTTGTAATACGTTGTGGAGTGGAGGGGGGCGGGGCCGGGCTAGAATGTCACACGCCCGGTCCCCAATGGGGCGCGCGAGGGATAAAGGCGGCCTGTGACGACGTTTCGAGAGAGAGAGAATTACGGGCATGTCCGTCATGTGTGTGTTTATGTTCGTGTGTTTTGGTTTTGAGTTTAATTAAATATGATTTATATTGACAAGCCAGTTCTCGCCTCCTCCTTGACCATCTTAACCCCCTTACATACGTTTTTTTTTTATATATATATATTTATGGTACATACCATGTTCACGTTCATATACGTACAAAGTTGTTATTCAAATGATGCTTTTATCAAAAGTGCATGATATTATAACTATTACAGGGACAGTCCATATGGAGCATTCTGAGGTTAGGTGCCTAGTTCACGTCAAAAGCACAATGGTAATAGCTTCTTAAACCACTTCTTTGAGTGTTTCAACCTGCAACTTTTCTTTTATTAGTACCCATCACTTTCTTTCAAAACGCCTACTCTATTTTAAAGTGTATGAATCTCTTCAGAATTTAATAAAGGCTATATCAACCATTAGCTACACCAGCATGATCAAAAATCAACGGCATGTCAAGTTCAACATCTAGCTCATATGTCTAAGAAAAATATGTTTATTATCTATTTCTCATGTTTAAGAAATTCACTCGTGCCAATATACAAAATAAGCTAAAAGAAGATCCTGTAGAACAGTTACTAATTTGTTCTATCACATTTTAGTAACTAATCCCTAAGCTATGGATATGGAAGAAGTTATGTACCCTCTGTGACTTCAAATTTTTTCAGATTCTATTTGAAGCTTTGTAAAGCTGGAGCTGTATATAAATATAGTCCTATCAGGGTTAGGCACATACTGTGGATCCAATGTGCAAACACCCACTGGCACCAGAACCCTAACAAACCACATTGCATGCCCAGCCACCTGTGGTCTAGAGATTAGCTAGAATGAGACAACATTTTATTCTTTTCCCAACCAATTTAGTATTTAATCAGCTGTAACTGAAAATTTGCCCAGTAAGTGGAATGCACTTGTTTTTATGAAATACAGAATTTATCCATGATTGTATTGTCATCAGATATCAGAGCTCTATTAGACTCTAATTTAATATCATAATATGTGAAGCACAATGAGTAGACAAATTGCACAGAAAAATTCGAAAGAAAGTCAAAAGCCAAATAAATCTTTTTTTTTTTTAATCAGAAAACTTTTCTTTCCTTAATATCACATTTTATGTTCTGTTATGATTTTTCCACTTGCAATAGTCCATTACTTATACCATCCACAAGCAGTCAGGTCATGCTATGATGTTAATATTTTATATACAAGTGCCCTCTTGCCCCTCCCCTTTGTAAATGGCTGTGCATCTCACCTGATTCTTGAGCTGAACGATCACCTTCACAGAACCTGCTGCTGAGGCCTTCCTCAAGTATCTCTCTCAGGTGTGCAACTGTTACTTTCTTAATTGTCCTCTTATTACTTTCCTGTTCTTTCTCTCTCTTTCTCACACACGTTCTCTCTCTCCTGCTTTGCTTTTCTATCTCTCTTGCTTTCCTCAAAGCCAGACCAGCTGGCTTTGGATGGCTTTCTTCTTGCCCCTGTGAGGCCTGACTTCACACTCACGTCCCTGGGTCTTTCTGCTGGAAGGGAGCTAGGCTACAGAAGTTTGAAGGGTAGGATCCCAGATGGACACTGACATTCTGGGCATGCGTGTATGTGACAGGGCTTGGCTCAGGGGAGTGGAGGACAGCCGCAGCTGTCACTCACCAGTACTGAGGGTGTTGGATGTGTATTTGTTTTGTTTTATGATCATTAGTAATATTGGAAATTGTGCTGATCAGAGAACGACATTGTTCACAAGAGATGCATGAAAGAAGGATGCAAAATCACAACACTTGCTCTCAGTTTGTTTTCTCATCAGCTCCTCCACCAATAACCAATCATGCTGGAAAAACAAACAGACAAACAAACAAACAAACAAAAACAGCTTAAACCAAACTAAACTGGTAAGCTGGGGTTGGCTGGTCTATTTGCTGGTTGATCTGGAGTTTTGGGCACTCTGCACTTATTTTGGGCACCAGCTGGTCAAAAATCTAAACACCAAGCTGGGAGTTAGATCAGCTGAAAACCAGCTTGGCCAGGCTGGGAGGCCAGCTTAAACCAGTAAGACAGCAATTCAGCTCAAGTCCCATTTTAATTGACAATAGCAGTTATCTAAACATGATGCCAATATTATTGAATCATTTCAATGCTTCTTACTTTCTTGTGTTGCATATTGCCATGAAGTTTCAGGTTTAATAGAATAATTACATAATAAGCCGGTCAAAAAAAAGAGTTAAATAACTTGCTTCTGCCATTTGAAGTTCGTGTTTAGTATCGATAGGTCATGAAGACCCATAGAGGATTTATACAACTCTCAAATAGAAGACAGCTGGCATTTTCAACATTGTACTAGACTACAAATAGACTATAAGAGCACCATAGTTAAGTTAGATTTCCAATCTGAACTTTGTTAGAGAAGGGAGTCTTAATTGAACAACAGGCTCATGGCACTCATAAACACATTTAAGGTCATTGTTTTGACAGCAGATTCTTGATTAATGTATCATTATCATGGACCAATTTGAGCCAGCCAAACACCTTCAAATGTCTCTCTCATCTTCTACAATTTCCAGCTGTCAGACTAGAGCATAATATAATTTCCTCACAGGTAGATTCTGTCATCCAACCTGGTGTTGAGTATGATCTGGCCTTGCAAAAACATTTAAATTAATCTTGCCATTTTCAACATTAAGTCACTTATTCTTAATTTATTACAGCAATCTACTCTATTTATCCAGCTCATTACATTTGCATTGCCCATTTACACCATTAGACACCACACATGTACATTGTTTTGTATATTTTTGTATTATACTTTTATGTAGATTTGCTTCTATTGTATTTAGCAAATTCTCTGTATGTATGTTATGTGGTATTTAATATGTGTAAATCCTATATATACACTATATTATTTATATTTTAAAGAGGTAAGTGCAACTTACCTCTTTAATACATGTGAATTTGTATTTATTTGCGAAGCATTTGTTTTAGAGGGAAAGTTTACAAAAAAAAAAAATCTTGCGCAAAGACTTGCCAAAATCATCTTTACTAAAGCAGAGCCTAAAGGTATGGTAAATGGAAACGGGAATAGTGCGAAGGCATGGTCTCTCTGCAGATTGAGCTTGTCCATTAGATAACTTTGCAGAGGCTCTAAAAATACCCTGTATCTCACAGTCTGGCTCTGTTCTCTCATTACCGTGCGCAATTAACACTGAGTATGCCCTGCCAGCCCTAAGTTGCGCAGCACCGCACACAACTGTCACATACCCATGCATTTGTGTAACATTTCTAATCAAAACCTCAGAAGTTTCAAGCTATTACTTTTTCTTCTTTTGTTTGCTCTAAAGTAGCATAAACTTCCTGAGATTGTAATCATACACACTCAACAGACACACTCTCAACTTTATGTTTTCCATTCTTTATTTTTTTCAGTCTGATCTGAACATAAGTAATAATCACATAATTAAAACTTCACACAAACCTGCTCAACTGATAGAAAATATTAAATTCTTCCAAGAACTTACACTAAATTGTTAGGATATTTATTCATATTTTGTTTACTATAACTCTCCACTCAAACAGCCCTCCTAAGCACTCTTCAGTTGATCATTTTGCCAATTACTGGACAGGAAAGATTTTTATATTGCAAAAAGGACTTAAATATTTATTGGTTTCTCAACCACTCCTATCATATTGCTTCAGAAGACATGGATTTAACCACTGGATTCATATGGAATACTTTTGTTCTGCCTTTATGCGATTTTTGGACCATCTTGACTTGCATTGTATGGACCTACAGAGCTGAAATATTCTTCTAATATATTCTAACACTATTCTGTGTTCAGCAGAAGAAAGAAAGTCATACACATCTGGGATGGCATGAGGGTGAGTTCATGATGAGAGGATTTTAACTTTTGGGTGAACTATTCCTTTATGTTTCCTACTGTTATAATCATATGAGTAGCCAATGAACAGCAAAACGTGTATTTGAATGTGGTAGGAGTGTAGAAAAGATGTTTGTCTTGCTTTATTAATACTTATTGGCTTTGCAATTTCTATAAAAATGTTCTATCAAATGATAAATTAAATAATTTAGTGTATACTTCACATCTTCAATGTGGCTACACTATTTCAACAGCTTACACACAGCTGCTTCCATCAGAAAATAAAAGCTCTTTAATTTATTCACCATTTGTTGAAGTTACTGTACAGCACCATTTATAAGAGAGAGAGCCATTTTGCATGAACCATAGCGAGTTCATTAAAAATTGAGCAAGGTCAGAAATGAAACTTTTCTTCCCATTTTTCATTTGTTCCTTAATATCAAGAATCATTTAATTAATCTTGTAAAATGGCCTCAAATTAATTCACTTTGACAAGTAGCTGTCAGGTGGCATGAGTAGAGATCCACTTGATAAATAAGATTGAAACTGAGGAGCATCAACAGAATTTGGTTAAAATAGGGTTCCAGAATTGTTTATCTCATGTTTTGATGCCCACATTGCTCTAAGGCTCTGAATAAAATAGTCAAATTAATAGTTTACCCAAAAATGGAAAGTCTGTCATCATTTAAAATTGGTCAAACAATGCTAGTCCTGTATTTACTTTGGTTTATCCAATAGCACTGAAAACAAGTGGTCTAATAATTATACTTCCACGGAAACACCAGTCTTCTGGATTATAAAACGATTTGTTTATGTTATTTTGAGATCTTATCTAATCTGTAATGCACTACATGTAAGTGTAGACTTAATAAATAATTCTTGTTTGCCTGGATGTAACCTGATCTGTTTGTCTTAAAGTGCCCCCTTTCTAATGCAGTCTGTTATCAACCAAATATTGAACACCTTCCTTTTAAAAGAGAAAAAAAAAGTAATATGATCAATCAATATCCTTGTGCACTTTACAGTACCATAAGTTAGGACAGTATGGTAGGAACCATAAAAAGCATTTGATCAATAAGGCCAAAAACAGAACTAAAACATAGAAGCTCTTATCCACAAAGACCTTGTACTGAAATCATTAACACACCTATTATGACCAAAGAGTTTGCAAAGGAGATGTTCATTGAACACCTGACAAAGTACTGCTTAACCACATCACTCCTAAGCACAACTGTCATGGCATATGAACATCAGATAAATGGAGAGTGAGAACATGCGTGCAAGAGCATTTATGAATGCAAAGAAAGCATTTCTAAACAATGGCAACCTATTGTCTAAAAGATTCATCCAGTTTGTCATAAGACTGGACTATAGAATAAAATAGGGCATCAGAAATATAGGATTATAGTACATCTGTTTCATAAAGATGGAGCTACTTAGCTACTTGAAAAGCTTGTCAAGAACAAATAAACTAACACGAGATCACATAGAGTAATTCAAATCTAACAGTTTTTCCTGGAGTACTAGATTACTGAGTGCTGTGGTATTTAAATGGCACTTGAAGGTATGCATTGCTCAAACTAACATTGTGTATCAGCTCTCAAGCTTTTGCTCTGATAATGGAACGTAATCTCATGAGAATTCGTAAGTATTCTTGTGTAAAGTTTGGTTCAAGCAAACACACATTATCTTACATTTGCATTGACACTGAAACAATATTGACGTATTGACAGCATCTAAGCATCATCATTTTACACATTCACCCCTATAGAACGTACAAATGTTTACGTGTACTCTTTGAATTGATTAATATTGAATAATTCATAGAATTAATCAGTTAATTACATTTAATTTATAGTCAATGAGAATAGTTAAATGCCATCATATTTATTTAATGCAGGTGAGATTATAATATGACATTTTCACAGTTTCATTCAGTTCTGTGTGATTTCTGTAGCCCTGTACAATGTTTTAAATGATTATATCACTTTAACCAAGAATAAACTTAATATAAATAATAAACTAAAATGTTAAAATGAATAAAAATTAGGTAAACGCTTAATCATTTATAAAGCATTTAATTTAATTTTTGTTTTCCATGGGACACAAAAGGAGATTTCTGAATATTCCAAAAAATATATATTATTAAATTAATCCATTATTTTGTTGATCAATATCTTCAGATTACTGTCTGTGAAGAAAAGAACCAGATTCAAGCCTTTTATTCAACAATCTCTGTCTCCATCTGCCGCAGCACCTTTGCGCCCATTGTAACTGTCAACATGCATTGGTTTTGTTTTCAAAATTAAAAAAGTTGCAACCTCAAAAAACATTATGACCAGCAATTTTATGGGCGTGATGTCGAATGCTCATTGGCTCTCAATTGTCTCGTGACCATTTGTGACATGCCATATTCTGCGATGTATATGTTTGATTGAGATATAACAGCGCCGTATGGAGTGCATCAAGAGAAGGGTTAAAGCGATTAATAATTTAAATTCCTCTCTTTAACTCACACAATGCTATTTTATGCCATTCAGGGAGCTCATCGGATGCAGCATATCGCCCTTTGGATTACTTTTGGACTGAATTTTGAAAATGTTCTGAATGCATTTTTGTGATTAAATGTATCTGCCTGTTATGTGATTTATATGCTTAATAAATGGTTATGGATAGGTTTAGGAATAGGTGTGGGATTAGCTGCTGTATAATATATATAATTGAATATATTGAATAAAAAATTATTGCTACTGCACAAGTCAAGTCAATTTTATTTGTATAGCACCTTTCACAACACACATCGTTTCAAAGCAGCTTTACAGAAGATAAGGCATTAACAGACAATAAAACTAATCTGTCTATAATGTCGAAAAAATAACCTTGGGAGAAACCAGACTCACTGTGGGGGCCAGTTCCACTCTGGCTAACATCATGAATATAATGTAAATATTACTTATGTATAGTTAAAGTCATGGTTTAAAATTATTAAACTAAGTAAGTGTTAAGTGTCAGTGTTTAAACATCGATTTTGTTTGAACTGTAAGATTAATGACCAATGTCTTTGAAGTCCATCTTGGATTAACTGCAGAATTTCACATAGGTGCAATTGTCCTTGTTAATTGGCTGATGAAGGCTTTTGTTGGCAATTGTTAGTCTATGCATTCCATTTCAAGATCATAGTCCATCAATAGACCGAGGTGATGCAGGCAGAGATCAGGGATGTGAAACGCAGTTCAACCTGGCCGGTAATTTTGGTGAGGTTTGGTGTGGTCCATCCTAAATCCAAGGTTCAGACAATGGCATATGAAGTATCCCATGTTTTATGGTTAGAGCTGGCATCAGTTTATACTCTGAAGCCCATCATAATAGACTCAAGTTATGTTTGGCTGGCACAAATTCATTGCTGCATTTAGTCATCATCATTCAACGACACGTAGCAGTGGAGTCCAACACGAAGCATGAATGGTGCTGGATCCAGCCGGTTCTGTTGACCTCAGGATAGGAGTCCCGAGGTTAAGACAGGGAAACAAATTAAATAATATAAGCATAGATGCCATTCAATTTATTGCAGAGATATAAATCATGATCAAAGTTTCTGGTTTCTGGTTCCGGCAGACTAAACTAAAGCAGCCTAATTGTGGGTTGGAGGATAAATTAGGTGTATGCCTGGTCAAATAGATGAGTCTTTAGTCTAGAATTAAACTGAGTGAGTGTGTCTGAGTCCCGAACAGTGTTAGGGAGACTATTCCATAGTTTAGGAGACAAATATGAAAAGGATCTTCCTCCTTTTGTGGATTTTGAAATTCTAGGAACTATTAACAAGCCAGAATTTTGTGATCGTAATGAACGTGATGGAATACATTAAACTAAAGCTTCATGCTCAGATGGTGTTTCACCTGCCTGTCTGAAAGTATGCTCTGACCAACTGGCCCCCATCTTCACACAGATCTTCAATAGATCACTGGAGGAGTGTGAAGTTCCCTGCTGCTTCAAACGCTCCACCATCATTCCGGTCCCCCAAAAAAAAAAAAAAATCACAGGACTAAATTACTACAGACCTGTCGCTCTCATGTCTGCGGTCATGAAGTTGTTTTAGTGACTGGTTTTGGCCTACTGAAGGACATCACTGGACCCCTGCTGGACCCCCTTCAGTTTGCTTACCTAGCAAACAGGTCTGTTGATGATGCTGTCAACATGGGACTGCATTATATCCTTCAACACCTCAACAAACCTGGCACTTATGCAAGGATCCTATTTGTGGACTTCAGCTCAGCCTTCAATAACATCATGCCTGATCTTCTCTACCAAACTGACCCAGCTCTCCATGCCCATCCTAATCTGTTAATGGATCAACAGCTTTCTGACAGATCGGCATCAGCTAGTAAGACTGGGGAAACTCACATCCGGGACCCTCATTGTTAGCACTGGTGCTCCTCAGGGATGTATTCTCTCTCCACTGCTCTTCTCCCTGTACATAAATGACTGCAATGTAAAAGACCCCAATGTCAAGCTCCTGAAATTTGACAGGCAAACACTACAGTCGTGAGCCTTATTCGTGATGGTGACGAGCCTGCATACAGATGGGAGGTTGATCAGAAGGCTGTCTGGTGCGGTCACAACAACCTTGAACTGAACAAGCTCAAAACAGTGGAGATGATACTATACTTTGGGAGAAATTCCCCCACACCATCCTGAACAGCACTGTGGCAGCAGTTGAGTCATTCAGGTTTCTGGGCTTTACCATCTCTCAGGACCTTAAGTCACATAGAAAAAGTTCAACCAGCCACAGGAGCTACTGACACAGTTCTACTTGGCCGTCATTGAGTCTGTCCTGTGTACATCTATAACTGTCTGGTTTGGTTCAGCCACCAAATCAGACAGAAGGAAAATACAATGGACAGTCATGACTGCTAAGAGGATTATTGGTGCCACATGCCAACCCTCCAAGACCTGTACGTATCCAGAGTGAGGAAATGTGCAGGTAGAATCACTCTGCCCACTCCCAATTTGAAATGTTGCCCTCTGGCCGGCGCTACAGAGCGAGCGCAAGGACATCCAGGCTGAAGAACAGTTTCTACCCTCAGGCCGTTTTCCAAATTAAACTGCCTCAGGACTCCCCAATAATGTAAATAAATATCTCATGTACATATGTAAATTCTCTCAATTTAATTCAATAACTGTACATACCCCTATACCTTGCACATACATTAACTCTTGCACATGTACATATGTCATTCTATGTTATATGTCCTATTATTTGCATATCTATTTACACTCTTACCTTGTTTTATATTCTGTGTCTCACTGTAATGTTCTGTGTGCACTTGTATCTCCTATCACCCAAAAAAAAATCCTTGTATACGTGAGAAAACTTGGCAATAAAGCTCATTCTGTTTCTGATTCTGATCTACTGGATACATGTTTTTAATTGTTGAAATGTGGTTATGCTTAGAGGTTGGGGTAGGGTTAAGGGATCTAAAATATCTATAAAACTGTAAAAATGTACAAATCAATTTATTATTGATTTCTGTATTCAAATAGAGTTGTTATAGATTTGTCATTATTGTACGTTTCTAAAGCTGTAAATACACATAAATGTTTACGTTTTAGATGCTTTCAAATGTCCATAATCTATGTTTTAGTGCCTGTCCAAATTTACTAATTTTAACGCACATATAGCTACATATATTAATGAGATCAGGCTGGATAATCCAGCAAATGCTCTCTTTTCAGATTCAGCCTGAGTTCAAACAAAAGGCATGACAAGCCTTTAGAAAGTGCAACATGTTTTATGTATTTCTTTTTTACTTAGAATGTTCAATCATTTATCTCTCCTCTAAACATGAATCATATTGGGGAAAAGATACTGAGACTTAAAGGCAAGGAGGAACCTTAATAATTTTTTATTTAAAGGTGCATGTTTTTTTTTCTGGATTAAATAAAGTGTTGGATTTGAATCCTTTTTTGTGTAAGAATTTTGGGTAACACTGTATTTTTTTACATTAGTAACTAATCATGGATAATTTTAACATTTAATTATTCATTGCTTTAAATTACAAAATGTATATGTTAACGTTATTTAATGGATTATGAACTAACATGAACTAACAATGAACAATTGTAGATTTTTTATTAACATGAACTAAGATAAAAAATTCGATAAATAATTATTGTTTATTGTGAGTTCATAATGTTTAATGAATTTACTAAAGTTAACAAACAGAACCTTAATGGAAAGTGTTACCAAGTTATGTATTTCTTTTCAATAATTATTGTACTTTATGGTTATGTTTGTCCTACAATTGTTGTCCTACAATGGTTATGTTTGTCTTTTGCATACAGAACCTAATTGTTTTCGGCTGTCTTAACACTTACACTAAATGAAGACAGGTCTCCTCAGTCTTAGTACATTAGAACACACCAGCAAACTATTCATATAGTCACTAGTTTTTAGCTTTTATAATGTACCTGCATGACAATGCTTTTTAACTATAATTTTCTTGAACTATAATTTGAATAATTTGATGGATTATTTGATGGAGTAGTGGTGGTGGTGGTGTAGTGGGCTAAAGCACATAAATGTTAATCAGAAGGTCACTGGTTCGATCCCCACGGCCACCACCATTGTGTCCTTGAGCAAGGCACTTAACTCCAGGTTGTTCCGGGGGGATCGTCCCTTTAATAAGTGCACTGTAAGTCACTTTGGATAAATTCGTCTGCCAAATGCATAAATGTAAATGTAAATTAACAATAATGTTTCTTGAGCTATACTTTTGTCTATATTCAGTGAGTACCATTATTATTGCCATATTGAACACAAATCATACAAACAATTCTGTATACTAACAATTTAGTAATTCTGCTTATTCATGTAGATTCTTGTCTGGTGTTTGTTGATGACAAATATCAGCACCATACCAGGTACATTAAAGTGAAATGAAGGGGGGATAGGAGGTAATTTTTACATGCTCTTATAATCTGCCTGTAATCAGTGTGCCTTTGTCTGCAGGTTGCTTGTGGGGTAAAGTAAAAATCTGTGGAACCGTTTATCTACTCCAAAAGTTAAACCCCAAAGTTATGCATGAACTCTTAGGAGGTATATCATTTTAGTTTTGGAATAACAGTTTTGATCTTTGCGGTATTTAAAATAACATTTGTAAAAAATGTCTCTCTTTTTATTTATTTTTTGCATACCATTGTGACAGCATAAGACACTGTCTCACTTTTCCTGAAGTTACCAATGCTTTCCTGCCCAAGTAATTTTTTCCTCCTGATATTTTTGTTTAGTGTGCTCCTATGGAAATGTGCTGCTGAATGTGCCGAATATGAACGATAAGCTCATAAAGCAAGTTTACGTTATCTTATTTCCTTGTTCTGGGATTACAGATAGGTATGGTATTGTTTCATTAACCTCATGTGGTGCCATTTAAAACACCCGGTTGCAATCAGGCAATCTGACTAATTTTGCATTTGATCTCATTGCCAACCTAATCCATGAAAAGGACTTATGCATTCATGTCTTACAAATGTGCTTGAGGAAAATCCTTTGGCTAGAGCAAAGACTGCAGAGGAAAACACTGTCTGTGCTGTAATAAACCCTTGAAATTTGTATTTCTTATAAATGGTTTGTCTCTCGTATTTTGCTATCATGCACATGCTAATAGAGAAGTTTTAGACAGCAATTGTCCCCCACCCCCCATTGTCATGCATTTTTTTATTTGTAATTTGTCAGACAAATAGAAGGCGATTGGGACACGTTGTTGTGTATCTCACACAGGTAATACATTTGTGTGTCAGGCCTGCACATCACAGATTAAGCGTGTTTTGTTTGGGAATGATTTATGAGTGTGATGCACTTGATGATGATGGTGTTGCAGGACCAGATGAGGTGGGGAAGAGAGAGGGGAGGGGAGCTAATGTCGGATTTGTATTACAGGAAGACTGATCTGTAGGTTCTCGGAGGATGACTGTTGTAGCACATACCTCTGCCATTAATCACATGAAAGCCTCCGGGCCTGAGGTGCACCTCCTCCACCTTTTCTCCATAGGCTCATTCTGCATGTTGCCTGGAAACTGCAACAAAGTCTTCAGTCTGGTCTTGCCCTCTTTGAGCACTTTACTGCTCCCTCAGGATGGAGTGTATCAAGATGGTTAGGGTATTTTCTCTCCAAACACCAGGTAAGCAAGAATAACAGAGATGAGGCAAGGCCAAGAGAGAGCAGCCCCTCAACTAGTCTCTCCCGCTGGGCTTTCCCCAACCCTCAGGAGTCCAGCAGCTTTCGGGAATATCTACCAGTATTTGTCACTCTGTGTGGGAGAGTAAATTAGGTCTGAAAAGTGAATCAGCCATGATTTAATCCAATCAATGTCACTTCTTAGATTCATATTCAAAATTGGCCAATGGCAGATCAGAATGAGACAGGTCTTTCTAGTGTTATTGGTGTTATACAAAAATATAAATGAAAACTATTTGAAAACATTTTCATGAACTGAAATAAACAAAATTGGAAACTGAATCTAAAAAAACATTGAACAAACTAAACTAAACTAAAACTAACAGTCCTAGAGTGAAATTAATGGACACTAAACTTAAACTAAATGGCAAATGGAAAGTAAAATATAAATAAAACGGAAATGAAAAAATTTGAATCTATAATAACCTTATATCGGACTGTTGGTAACCCTACCCTTGCATTGCTGCCCACAAATGTATCATGTTGTCCTGTCTACAGTATGTCTTTCATCACTTGATGAAAATTCCTCACTTGATGGGGATTCCTGGCTTCACAAGATTAAAATAATAAACTCGCTCCTCAATCTCATGCCTCAGCAGGAGTTATCAGCACAATGTATGTCATATTTTAAACTCAAATAAATTGACCAATTGCAGTAGCTCTGGGTTAGAATCCAGGAATCCTGTGAGTGCCATTTTTGTTTCAGGCACTCCTTTATTTCCAGGCTAGAGTGTCTCGAGATATCCTCTTGTGTTTTCTGAGATTCGAAAGCTGGAAGGGTGTCCTTGAGGCTGACATTGTTCATAGACCACAAAGGAGGCAGACATCATATGACTATGATATGAGCATGCTTTTTATATAATGAATGGCATGTCTTTTAAAACCCCCCACCCATCACCACGTTGGCTGGCAAACAACTTTTACTTATTCATGTGTAACACACTGTATCTAATGAAACCTCAACATACACAAGCTTTAATGTTATGTCATTCTGAACCAAGAAAATCATACTATTTTTAAGTTGCGCTGTAAATGATGCGTTGACAGTTCCTTATTTTGATTTATTTTTAAAATAACAGTTTAAAAAAAAAATTATAATAATAATGATGAAGCAAACATAGAGAAAACCTTGCTTTTTATTTTAAAGAGCCAACATAACTGTCCATGTTTAATACCAAAAGTTTATAATTTCAAAGCATTTAAAGGGATAGTTCATCCAAAAATGAAACTTCTGTCATCATTTACTCACTCTGATTTTCATCCAAATCTGTATGAATTTTGCACATAGGCCGAATGACAACCTCAGTCATTCGGCCTATGTCATATTTTTCCACTTTCATTGTGTGGAAAAATATGCAATGAAAGTGAATGTTGACTGAGGCTATTATTCTGCCTAACATCTCTTTTTGTGTCCCAACAAGGAGGTAAGGCTCATTGCATCTGAGAGACACAAAGGACTGTTTGATTACAGAACTTGAGGCAGTTACAGAGTTTCCACATTGGATACACACTGTTTAAAAATGGCGAAGGACATCACTGTTTCTATAGTGATCGACTCTTGTGTGGCTACCATGGAATAGGGAGAAATATCCCCGCTTTACGCTATTTTTCCACTGAGAAAGCTTACCTTCAGAACGCTGACAGCATATCTGCTTGGGAGTGCCAACAGGTGATCACACACGCTTCATCTCTCTCTCTCTTTTTCTCTCTCTAACACACACATACACACACACAAACACACACACACACACAGACAAAGACACGCACACACCCATCAATCCATCCTTGTTTATCCAATAACTTGTTAGAAACAGCACAAGCCGTGATACTATTTCTGAAGTGAACTTTTTGAATTACTAACGGAGGTTTGGACGCATCATTTGTTTTGAACCAGTAACAGCAGATTCTGATCTGTAGTTCATTTCACTGTTGTATATTAGCAATATCACACAAGCAACAGTGCTATATGGCCCTACATCAGCACTGCTGTAATTACCTACAGCACTCGGCCTGCGGCCGAATCACAGCAGTGATGATGTAGGGCCATATAGCACTCTTGCTCGTGTGATATTACTTATATATTATTGTGGCATGGGGGGTGTGGTCGTGTGTCGGTCTGCGGGAGAGAGAGAGAGAGCGTTAAGGCTTGTCACCTGGTTTGTAATGCTCTCTCTCCCACAGACCGACACACGACCACGCCCCCCATGCCACAATTATATTATATTATATTAGTAGATTCCTCTTTAAGCTAAAATTAAAAAAATGATATTCTCATTAAAAGGATACTTCACTTTTGAAATCTGTTACCTCACTTTTCATGCCTGTCTATTGCAAAATATCCCTGTAATACAGTATATTCAGACAACAATAAATATGTTCATAACAAAACTCCATTTGATGGAATTTTGTTATGAAATGTTGATGCGAAAATCTTTTTATTTAAATAGATACAAATATAATATTTTGTATTTATTATAACATATGTATATATATATATATATATATATATATATATATATATATATATATATATATATATATATATATAAAATATTTTTGAGTGTGGATTTTAAAATGCTAAAGATCTCAATGATGGATTGCATTAATCAGCACTGCAAAATGCTTGTTATACTGTGGGTTCCTTCCGACATCACACACAGTCCAACATAAATCCTACAAACTATCCTTTCTTTAAAATTAAAAGACAATATTTGATGAAAATTATGAAGGCAACATCACATACATCACAAAATCCAAATACTTACAATAATGTTTCAGATAACTCCAGAACCATTAAAATGCTATGGTTCTTCAAAGTCTAAATGAATTGTAAGTCCAGTACTTCCCTTAGCACATCTATTGTGGTGAAGACAGGAACTTAACGGACACTCTTGATAGCAGACCCCTGAGCAGGAAATAAATTAATATAGATTGGTAAAGATGAATATGAGCAGGAAGGAAGTCTGTGACAATGGTAGGAAACTAATTTTCTGCCTAGGTGAAGGCTTGAAAACCCTCCTAAAATGAGCCTCTTTAGCACAGCAGAAACCAAAGCAGTTCAAATTACTTAAAATATATCCTGATGATTAATGCAGGAATATTTTTTGTACAGGTTATCGTGACAGGGTATAAATAAAAAAAACATTTAGGGCTTTTATTGCAAGGAAAACTATAATAACATCAAGACTGGAAGAATGACCATCTGTCCAAACAAGACCAGAGTACAACAAAGACACTCTTTCACAGAGGAGGATATGTTCTATCTACATAGTCGTGAGCACTGTTGAACATTTACTTCATTTAATATGCCATTGCGGTATGTTTGTCAACAAATCCCAGGCAAACAGATTTAATGTGTGTGCAAGCAAATATTTACAGTGCTATATCAAACTCAGAAGCTAAATTAGGACTATCACAGAGGGCAAGTGGGGTCTTGAGTTAGCCGCCAGGGTTGTTCGGTAGACCGTGCTTCTGCATTAAGATGGGCCCATTAATGTGGGTATTTGAGACGCATATACACAATTATTGCATTGTGAGTTGTTTTGTTACATTCTGCGACATCTCTGTAACTTGTGTATGCAGTTTATACAGCATAAAAGCCATTTATAAATAGTTCACCACATCCTGTGTGCCTTAAGCAGATTTTTAAACTGTGCAAATGTGCTGTGATAAATAATAATTTGGGCTTAAATTTCTGTTCAAGAGTAGAAGTGTCATGTCTGAAGCTCAACAAGCTCAGGGCACAAGTGTTGAAAATGGATTGTGTGCTCTTGGTTTTCTCTCTGTGTCTCCCTCTCTCACTGTGTGTAATGAGGAGAGCATAACTACACAGATAAGGGAAATAGGATTGCCACAGAGACAGCGCTGAGAGACGGGGCCTGGGTCTCCACAGCAATAACTACAATAACATACAGAATCAGATGTCACGGCTTGATGTTTGATGTTGATTCAGTTCTGCATTATAAAAATTATATTATAAAAATATAAGATTGAGCTAAACATACTTCATTATTTTAACAAAGAGATAGATTTAACTTCTGAAGGACTCCTTTAGCTTTTATTCAAGATAGCTCCAAATGTTATCTCCCCAAACAAAATATTTTTTCTCAGACCACAGAGGTAACAATACTAATGAGGTATATTTTTCATAAATAATCAATGAACAATTGTATTGTAATGCTGAATACATAATAGACTGTGAATATTAATCATGAGGGAGAAGAATATGGCAGAGGAGGTACTGTAAACAAAACATCTCGCATTGATCAACAAGCGTACAATGTGAACCACTTCAAACTGAAATAAATGACTACAGGTTATGCTTGTATGCTGGGAATTCCCTGTCACAGCTCCCACTCTTGACCTCAAACCTATTGTGTAGAGCCTTTTTTATGTTTGCAACTGTGTGTGACAATTAGGGCAGGTCAAAAAGCTTAGTCTCTACGTAGGATGGGAATGCCTAGATTGCTTATCTGTGGTGTCATTGTTTTGTAAGATAAGGCTCAAATGAGGTTACACATTATGCTTGTGTATCCCTGACATCTGTGGTTAAAAATGCAGAGAAGTTTTTGAGAATATGTTTTATCTAAATTAAATGCTTTTTATTTAAGTCAAAAATATTATTTAATATGATGAAATCAACCTGACTACATTAAAAATTTCTAGTGTCACCAAATGGTATTACAAAAGATTCCAGAACTCAACCCATTCCATTGGTTGTACAAAAAGATAGTCCTGCCCTGAACTCATACCATTGTTCAAGTCAGTGTTGCTACTTCGGGCTGGACAGGCTGCGGATTTCTGAAACATAGGATGGCAAGGGAATAGTCATTCAAAATTATGAGTAAAGGTTTAAGGATAAGTTTATAGTCAGTATATATATATAGTCAATATCAAATTTCGATATTGATCTAAATTCTCTCATCATTTACTCACCCTAATGCCATCCCAGATGTGTATGACTGCCTTTCTTCTGCAGAACACAAATTATGATATTTAGAAGAATATTTAAGTTCTGAAGGTCCATACAATACAAGTGAATGTGTGCCAAATTTTTTACGATCCAAAAAGCAAACAAAGGATCATAAAGTGATCCATACTTTTATGAGGTTTAAGCATATCTTCAGAAGTGATATGATAGGTGTGCGTGAGAAACAGATCAATATTTAAGCCCTATATTTGGGCTAGAAATTCATCTCCCAGCCCAGTAGGTGGCGATATGCATGAAAAATGTGAATCAACAAAAATCACAAAAAGAAGAATAAGAAAGTGAAAGTTAAAGTGGAGATTGACTGAGCAGGGAGGATCATTTATAGTAAAAAAGGATTTAAAGGTTACTCAGTAACATTTTGCCTGTGTCATCTAGGATTTACCGTGACACCTAGTGGTGTGGATGCAGCATAATTCAAAATCAATACTTTTCAGTTACAGATGCATTGTAGACATATTGATCTGTTTCTCACCCACACCTACCATATTGCTTCTGAATACATTGATTTAACTTCTGGAATCATATGGATTACTTTTATGTGGTCAAGTTATTTGAGTTTTAAGTCATTAAATTGCATTGTATGGACCAAAACAGAAATTCATCTAAAAATCTTCATTTGAGTTCAGCAAATGAAAGAACATCATGCACATCTGGTATGGCATAAGGGCGAGTAAATGAGGAGAGAATTTTCATTTTCATGTGAACTATTTCTTTAAGTCAGCGTATCTGCAGATGTCAGCATTTCAAATGTAATACACTTTTCAAGACCTTTTCAGTTAATTCACATATTCAGTTCCTCAGTGGTGGAAAGCGCTTCCAAAATATTTAAAATATTTATTATCCAGATATCACAAACATAGTTGTCTTTTGTTCCCAATTGTATATAGACTGTGTTTGATATGTACAGTTTTGTAGCAGATATTAAAATTTATCTTTAATTATTTTTATTTTTATTTATATAAAAATGTATTTCACTATATTGTAAGATATCTAACAATAATATGGGTTGTAATTCATGTTTGTATTAATTTTAAAATGAGTTCATTCAATGTGAAACTTTTATTTTGACAGCAAAGGACAATATCGGTTGTTGCCAACTTAGCAACTTTGGCTGTGTCTCGTTTTGAAAGCTGCGTGCTAGTTAGGACGCGTCCTTTGAATACTGCAGTATATGGAGCGTACTCCTTTAAACAAATCTGATTGAAACGAGATGGTCTTCATAGGACAAATGGAAACTGAACGTGTCATGGTTGCTATGACAGCATGCCACTCTTTAACAAGCACGAGCACTTTGAGTGAGAAGGGAACAAAGTCCCTTTGGAAGGGAATGTATGAGGTACATTTTAGGTGAGTTATAAAGATGTAAGGATAAAAGAAAGGTGTACTTTTAGTCTAATACTTTATTTGAATTATATATTAATATAATTACACATATTATATACTCTGCACCCATCTATTGAGGTACTTCATGAGGTAGGGCCTACTTTAACTTGGGAATTAACATTGCTTACATTTAATCTTATTTATGGGCAAATTGGCTTAATTTTTTTTTAGACATTTCCGTTGAAGCAAAGAATTGTGGGTTGTGAGTGCCCACGAAGGATACACATCATGCATTCTCTGAATTCCTGTGTAAGAAGGTCACATTCGAAGTGTCCTACTCACTTTTCTGAAACGAGACATCCTCGATGATGTATGCGGCCGACAAAATCGACAGTGAATTTTTTACCCCCTTAGTGAGTACAAGAGCCATCTAGCGACTAGTGACAATTTTAGCGACTTGTAGTCTGCTTTAGCTTCATTCTTCCACATTTGGCGACACAAAAAACATCAGCTCTATTGTTAATGATGTCTCATTTTTCTCGGTTGTTCTGGCAAAACATTATTTATAATGTTTTGTAATATATATAATAAAAAATAATAAAATGGTTCTACACCTTAAAAGAATTGAGTAGCTCTTTCCCCCTATCATTTACATATGTAAATGTCATGTCTTAAGTAATAAATGATGTCATCACGTGATTTAGCTACTTTTAGTGACATTTCAGCAAGCCTTTGGAGACTTCCCATGATAAATATTTGGTAACACAAATGCACAAATTGTGACATGCTCCATCATTTGAGTCAGATGTAGTTTTTTAGTGAAACGTGATTTTAGTCTCAGCTTTCCAATGATGTCACTTTTATCTTGAAATTCAAACAGTATGTTGTATTTATAATATTTAATGGTACGTGTGACAGATTACAGAAGCTGGCCATTCAAACAGAGTGTGGCACAAAGCTCACTCTCTCTCCAACTTATAGCTAAAAAAAAACATGAATGAACATCCGAGGGTATGTTGAAATATATGGTACAACTTACTGAAATGCACCCTCTCTCATGTAATCGCCCAGTCTGTTAATGTTGAAATGACAATGGAGAAAATTAATGGTGAATATCTCGAGCCCCGGATCAGCTCATATGTATGTACACTGAACGCTCACACACCAAGTAAAAATCATGTGGCCACTCTATTCCCTGCAGTCTGCAAGGCGTAGAAGGTTTTCATTCAACCTTATGACCCAAGAAGGGAAATGTTCAACAAAAAATATTTAAAACTTGGCAAATGTAATTTAAGACTATGTACTAATTTTAGTGACCTGAATTTTCACCAAATTGATTTAATACCTTTTAATACTTTTTAATGACCCACGGATACCCTGTAAGTGTGAACTGTACTAAATTGATCAGGGTAACCAAGCACGCTGTTATGATTACGTGCACTATCCAATCTTTTGGCATAGGGACGTTGACAAATATCCTGAAAATAAATTTTAATGACATGTATTATTGTTGATAAGTTATTCACGAAATGTATCATATTCTAACTGCATAAATTAAATCGTATTTGTCATTATTATCTTTACTAATATAAAAATATTTTACTAACGAATGGTACTCTCAAACAAACAGACAAATGTTTTTATTGGGTCACAGCTTTACACATTAACTTCAACCTTAAAAATGGTTGAACTATGGACTATTGAATTTAAAACTCTATACTTAAGAGTTCACTCTGTGTGACACTCCTGTTCTAACCCACTCCGTACGAGACTCGAACCAGTGTCTGTGGCATGGGAGGCGGGTGCGCTAACAAGGAGGCTAAAGGCTACAGCCTCTAACATCAGTCACTAGTGCACCTCTTGAGGTTAGGAGAGTGAGGTTTATGCACATTTCACAGCTATCCATCAGCTGGCTCCTGTTACACTCACCCCCTCCCCCACTAAACCTCATTCCCATACGGGTCACGGCACCATTGTGACACTTCTGTACTACCCGCTCCGTACGGGACTCCTACAAGCATCTCCGGCATGGGAGGGGGGTGCGCTATCAAGGAGGTTAAAGGCTACAGCCTCTAGCATAAGTCGCTAGTGCACCTCTTGAGGTCAGGTGAGTGAGGTTTATACACATTGCACAGCTATCTATCAGCTGGCTCCCGTTACATCTGCATATTAATCAGGGATATGAGAAATAATTTTAACATTGGAAAGAATTACATATAATCAACAGTTTGAATTTTTACTAAATGTCTATATGTACAGTATGCCAGGAGATTAAGCAATATGAACACATTTCAAAGACAAATTGTGCTGAGGACTGTTTCTAGGTCAGCTGCGCTATACTGTACCTTTCATATTCCAAGGTGATATGAGAGTGAACTGGAAAAGGTGCAACTGTATCCAGTATCTGGGCAAAGGAGTTAAACAATTGCTTACAGTTGTCCTTTTGGAGAAGCACTGGTAATATAAAGCTGTGGATAAATGACTGTTGCCTGAAGAAAACAGCACATTGTTTGGCTGTTCAGAGCAAGGAGGAAAACTACAAGCCCACACTAGACCACCATTCACCTTTGGGAAGACACCAATCTCAGCTCCAACTGTGTAACTTCTCAATCTTGCAGATGTTGAATTCAGAGGAAGCAGGAAATATATAGTTCAACCAGCCTGCGCACTTAAAAAACAAAGCTAAAGTGGAGATGGCTGAACTCACATTTTAAGGAGCAATATTCCCTATTTTTTCACCCTCAAACACAGATGATTAAAGATTCAATACGGCAAGGAGACTTATGACTCCATAGAGTGAGGCAAACTTCGGAGAAAAGACGGGCGAAGAGGAAGAGGCCTCTGGAGAATTCTTGGCCACGGAGGGATATGCAATAAAATATACAAATGTATTCATCTGAAAGTGTGCCGAGGCTCTGTGGCTTCAGGTATAGTACATGAAGGAGGTAGGACGAGTGAGAGAGAGAGAGAGAGAGAGAGAGAGAGAGAGAGATCTAACAAGCTCTTCTCACACCACTTGAGTCAATCACGCTTATAATGATTTGTTTCCTGGTATGACACACTCTTTGAGGTTTATTGAATGACACAAACACAGCACACAAAAACCAATCACGATATCAAATGTAACCATGCTGTATCATACAAAACTACAGTAGTTCTCATTGATTGCTAACAAGATTGATAATTACAGAGAATAGGTTCAGAAAGAAGCCTAGTAAGGATTAGAAAGTAGCCCTTTATATTTGTTCCATATTATTGTTCAATCCTGGAGAAAGCCGGCCCTGCAGTTTCTGAAACACATTCCATAGATAAATGGTCCTTGTCCTCTCCCATTTGAGAGCTACTGTGTGACAGAGTGACAAATGGAGCTGACTTCCCTGCCCAGTGAGCAGAGATTATTGTCACTCACTGTAGGGGATGGGATTAATGACCTGGACCCAGTGGCAAAGGCTAATCATGGGAGATTAGGTGACAGAAATCCAGCAGGTATTCAAGGAAGAATAGGGGGCTCTGTATTCAGGTCTACAAGGACATGATATTACCTGTGGTAATGGGGTGGAGCTAGCTTGAAAGGCTGACTGAGATTTCCTTCTTCACAACCACTTTATTTTTCCTTTTGCTTCATCTGGCTGGTCCCCCAGCAGACTGATCTCACTGTGAATTTGAAGGCAGTAAGTCAAAAGTTCTTCAGGAGAAAACAGACTGTGCTCAGCAAAATTTTAACCACTTCCCCCAGTGGCCAAAGCTGGAATTGTTGTTGAATTTATGTGCATATGACCACAATTATTTCCTGGTTTCTGTGGGATGGGACCAGAACCCATGTATCTGAGACTGAGGTGGTACTTGTGAGGCACTCCACATGTCTGATGGGAGGTGGAACTCTGCAAAATGTTAATGTCAGCGTACCGGAACATTCAGTTGCAACATGTCGAGTTTCAGAGTAATCAATTTGCCCCGAATTTGTTCGGACTAAATCAGAACTGGTTCAACTTTGAGACCTAAACTGGGACTGGTTATCATCATCCTCAGACCCATTCAAGAACATTTGTGACTCTCTTTGTCACAAATGGTTAACCCGGTTAATCAAAAAGATCTGGTTAAATCCACTCTACTTGATCTTATTTTAACAAATGCACCCTATAGATTCTCTGCAGCTGGAACTTTTTGTAATGATGTTAGTGATCACTGTACAGTTGTCTGTAAGTTGAAACTGTAAGATTCCTAAGAGTACACAACGTTTTATCTATAAAAGACAATTTAAACATTTTAATGGACAAGCCTCTCTACACAATATTTATTATGATGATGTTGATCTAGTTTGGGATTATTTTAAATCCACTTTCTTGGCTATATGTGGTAAACACCCCCCTTTTTTAAGATTTAGGATAAGTGGTAAAGACAACCCTTGGTTTAATGATTCAATTTCCTTCTTTATTAGACCAAGGTTTCCCCTTCTGTCACTCACTCGACGTTGTGTCTAATGAAGTGACACAAGGGGTCTCCCTGGGATGCCAAATGTACCTCTGAACCTGAGAAAAGGCCAATGTCAAATTGGCAGACAGAATTTGCATGCCCCGCCCCCAGTGGCGGCTACTGGTCTTTCAAAGAGGGGAAGCTCATTTTCGGCCTACATTATAAACTTATTTACCCTATTTTTTGCACTAAATCAATCTTAGGTGTTGATCTGCCCTGCTGTTTAATTCTAATTTTTTCCTCGTAAGGAAGACTTTCAAATGGCTTCGCCAAAATCAGGTCGACAATATTAGCACCGTCTGCCATCGTGCGCAGTTTCACCCGTACGACGCTAGCCTAGCCTACTGTATGAATGAATGAATGAATGAACGAACGAACGAACGCTCTAAAACAAAATATATTAAACTTGGTAAAACTTAAACAAGGAATGTGGTGTATAATTGTGTGAAATGTATTATGCAAATTGACTAGCAATTTCGCCAAACAAATATAAAGAAATAGGTTGCAGCAGTTTGTCTTTCGACTACACTTGAGAAATCCGTGATGGGACTGAGCTGAAATAGCTTCAGTGACTTCTTATAGTACAGATTCAGCTGTCAATCAAAAGGAGATGCATTCTTTCGACAGATCCTCCAATCATCACGCTGAAGCCCGAGTCCGGGCCAGCCCACTCCTCATTCACCCCCAGAGACGCTGAGCGTCCGTGGGCGGGACATAATCGCAGCATTTATCCAATGACCGTCTATTTTCGAGCACTGAAAAAACTGTTCAGAGCAGCCCCATTGAAGTCAATGGACGCTCGGCTTCAACAGGGAAATGCACTGATGCTACGGGAATGTATGAGAAGTAAATCGAGTCAGCCGACCTGCTATATGTAATGTAGCTGATTCTGAACGAACTCATCTTCGAGATGAATGTGTTCTAACGGATTTTTAGTCAATAAATTGTTTACACAATAGTACATATTTGACCATTATTTTTTTGACATTATAGGGGAAGCTGAGCTTCCCTTGCAGTCTTAAAGAAATCCCCACTGCCCGCCCCGGACATACGGGTATAAAGGGAAGTGGGGCAGCGAGTGCCAGTGAGAATTTTTCTTCGGAGCCGAACGGTTGTGCAACAGCAAGCTGAAGTTCAGTCTATCTGGATAGACTATTCAGTCTGTTGGATCTACGGCGCGTTTCTAGCTGGCGTTCTCTCTCTCTCTGCACGCTGTGCAGACTACACCACTGGGCGCTTCAACAGCGCTTTTCACTGTTAAAAGAATGTTCTCCTCCTAAAAGAGTTTTGATTTCTCTAAAAGAGTTTGAGTTTTCCACTCAAAAAAGAGCAATACACAGCGGTGTTGAACGTCCTTTTCAGGACACTTCTTTTTCAAGATGCCCTTCCGCTCCTGTGTTGTTCCTGGATGCAGTCGATTTCTCTCCAAGACCGATGGCCACAGACGCTGCCCCGTGTACCATCGTAGTCACAATTTCTCAACGCCCCATCTCCCAGCTCAACCTGGGCCTCAACCTGGGCCCAGCCCTCAGCCTCAGCATCGAGCACCACACAGGCAGCGTACGCCCCCCTTCTCCAGGATCCCTTCCAGGACCAGGACCTAGATGGACAACCCAGGATGTCAAATGTTCGCAATAAAAGAGCAATTTCCTCACTCCCTTTCTTTATGAAGGTCGCAGAGGCAGCCCTTGCCCCTCTCCGAGAAGCTGGCATCTGCATACCTCGAAGCTGGCATCAACTACCTCGATGACCGGCTCATCCTGTCCCACTCCCCAGAGTTACTATGCGCCAACAGGGACCAGGTTCTCAGGCACCTCAGCCGCTTAGGGCTTCAGGTCAACAGGGAAAAGAGCAAGCTCGCCCCGGTTCAGAGCATCTCTTTTTTCAGCATGGAGTTAGACTCAGTCTCAATGTCAGCGCGCCTCACCAACGAGCACGCGCAGTCAGTGCTGTAATGCCTTGATGCCTTCGACGCCTTCAGTCCCTTCAAAAAGTTTCCAGAGCACTGGCTCCAGACTCGAGTCCCGAGACGAGCATGGCACCACGGCACGCACTGTGTGATAGTTTACCCCCGCCTGCCGCCAAACATTCAAACCCTGGACAGACCTCAACTTTCTGCGGGCAGGAGTCCCCTTGCAGCAGGTGTCCCGACGACTCCAAATTGGGTTGGGGCGCCTTGTGCAACAGGCACGCATCCGCAGCCCGTTGGAAAGGGGCTCCGCTGCGCTGGCACATCAACTGCCTAGAGTTGTTGACTGTATTCTTTGCCCTACAGAGGTTTCTCCCGCTGGTTCAGGGCAAACACCTCTTGATCAGATCAGACAGCACCACCGCGGTAGCATACATAATCGTCAAGGTGGCGTGCGCTCCCACCACATGTCAAAACTTGCCCGTCGTCTCCTCCTTTGGAGGATGCGCCACTCACATCCCCGGCAACCTCAATGTGGTGGCGGACGCGCTATCACAACAACGCTTGCCCAGTGGAGAGTGGAGGCTTCACCCCCAGTCGGTCCAGCTGATTTTGGAATGGTTCGGCAAGGCTCAGGTAGACCTGTTTGCCTCCCAAGAGACCTCCCACTGCCCACTCTGGTATGCCCGAACAGATGTTCCCCTCGGGGCAGATGCACTGGCAAGGGAAATTTAGACGCAACACATAAACTTATTTTAATGTAATTGTTTTTAACGTAGAAGTAACAGTACTTTAACTTGAGTATTATTTTTCAGTACTCTTTCCATCCCTGATTGTTACTCACTGTATTAACAGATGATGTCAATGACCAATTAACATGTAGAGACAGTGCGTGGTGTCACACACAAACACTAAACACCATCAGGGTAACACATGTGAAATTAAAATAATACAATAAACATTAATTAAACTACATCAAATATAACACAGAACACCCCAATGTGGAGAAGTGATATTAAAAATGTGTTTTTAACCACAATTTTAACAATAATTTACCGTATAAAGTACATGTACTCTCTTTTTAAACGTAATATAAATTTTTGCCAGTAATTATATGGTAAAAATCATACTTTTTACATGAAAATTTTTGTAAAAAGACAAAAATGTATTGTCTTTTTAAATATATATATATAATTTTTTTTACCTTATATTATACCCTATAAGTTAACTGTCCATTTAACAATTAACAATTTATTTTTACTGTAGCATTTTTGCAGTCTTTTACCATTAAAATTAAGGACATTTTTTTACAGTGTGTGTTTAGAGTAGGCCTATTGTTTGAGTGGCGGCTGGGGTAAGGGAATGAAGTAGAAGGGCGTTCATCAAAAAAAGGTTGAGTACCACTGTATTAGACAAAGAGATGCTGCCTGGGCCAAAGAAAAGAAAAGAAATAACCCTTTGGATTGGACTCTTTACAGAACAGCAAGAAATAAATGTAAAAAATTTATTAAAAAATTCAAAATGTGATTACTATCTTCCATCCATCCATCCATCGTCAACCGCTTATCCTGTGTACAGGGTCGCGGGGGGCTGGAGCCTATCCCAGCTAACATTGGGCGAAAGGCGGTGGACACCCTGGACAGGTCGCCAGTCCATCGCAGGGCCACACATAGACAGACATACACTCACACTCACCTCCACATCCACATCCACACCTAGGGCAATTTTTTTGATTACTATCTTACCGTTATAAATTAAAATTTTAATGACCCTGCTCTAAAGTTCTGGAAATTAGCCATTCATTCTCTGGTTTAATTAAGCCAACCAGTCTTCCTGATCTTCTAAAAGTGAATCAGAATGTAATCAATCAACCAATATTGCAAATGCCTTCAATAGTAATTTTATTTCTGCTGGTTCAATCTTTAATCCCAGTAATTTAGGGGGAACATGTTGCAAAAGTAGTACTCTAACAGTTAACTTTTACTCCTATACAATACAATTTCACAAAGCTCTATTGAGCCTAGATTGTAAAAAATATTTTGGACCTGATAAGATAGAACCTTACTTTTTAAAGATTTTTTTATTATTGCAGAGCCTATTGCTTCTGTTTTCAATCTGAGCTCATCCTTTTATGTCATACCCAGTACCTGGAAATTGTCGCGGTCCTGTCGTTCTGTCAGTCTGGGATTTGTTTCTGTATTGCCGCGTGTCTCTCAGACTTGTGTCATACCCAACCTTCTTGCTTGCTTATAATTAGTTCATTAGTCACACCTGCCCTGCTTGTTAACCCATTTGATTTCTCTCCCTATTTTAGTCTCCTTGTGTGTGCTGTCTAGTGCCAGTTCATCTTGTTTCATGTTTGTCTCGTCTCTGGTTCCTATCACTAGTAAGTCAGTCCGGTCAATCCTGCTACCCGGACGTCTGCCCCAGCCCAGCTTCAGTTGGCTTTCAGCGCTGGCCTTTATGTATTGTATGTATTAGTAAATTTTTTTTGTTTTTTTTACTCTGTGTTTGGGTCCTGACTCTGCTTCAGCCCTTGACAGAAATCAGCTCTGGTTCTCCCTGTATGAAAGGGTGGAGACCCCTCTGACATGACTAATTACCGTCTCATTTCCGGACTGTCTATTTTGGCTGAAGTATTTGAATATTTTGTAAGTAACCAATTAAAACAGTTTTTATCTGATAATAATATTCTTATTGAATTTCAGTCAGGCTTTAGATCAGACCATAGTAGTATAACAGCGGCTATGCTAGTTACTAATGATATCATCAAATCTTTAGACAGTAAACAGCACTGTACAACTCTATTGGTTGATTTGTCTAAAGTGTTTTACTCCGTAGATCACAAACTGTTGTTACAGAGACTTAGCTGTATAGGCCTTAGATAATTCTTAAACCAATTCAAAACTATTTCACTATCCAAAAGAACTCTGTGTCTCGGTTGAAAACTATAACTCAGCCTCACTTACCGTAAACAAAGGTGTCCCGCAAGAATCTATTTTAGCCCCATTTATTTTCTATATTTATAAATGACTTTGATCATGGAATAAATCCAGCTAAGATACATTAGTATGCTGATGACACAATCATTTATACATCCATGAGCATGAAAAGAGCTGCAAATTATTGTTACCTTATAAACACTACCTTCGTTGAATACCCTTAAAGGTTTTTTACAAACTTCCCTGAAGGAAATATGCTGCTGTTTTACATAATTATTGACATGAGGTGGAATGTGTTATGGATATCGCTGGTATGGCTTGTATGCCTTTTATCTTTTACTATTTTTTGATTAGTATATGTTGTACCATGTGCACTTGTTTTTTATGTGAAACTGTGCTGTTGTCTTGACCAGGACTCCCTGGAAGAAGATATCTTGTATCTCAGTGGGGCTTTCCTGGCTAAATAAAGTATAAATAAAAAATTCAAATGTGAAGCTGTTTTTTTCTTTCTATTTTCAAGAGAGATTAGTTTAGAAAAATCTTCTGATTTTCTGAAAATTTCACATTATGCTCTTGACCATATGATCTAACTTTCTTAGTGGTGGACCAAAGGGACATTTATGTTTATATATGTATATATGTGTGAGAGCTTAATGCAATAATTGTGTGTACAAAAAGGGGGAGGGGTGATATTGCCCTAAGCCACCAGAGAGTTTTACCATAAAAAGGTATCTCATCCCTTGCCAACACCTTGGGAATAATCCTTATAAATGACCCAATTACATACCATTAGTTTTTGTGAAAACTTTGCAGGTCACAATACCGTGGGCATGATAAAGCTCTGAACTGGAGCAAAAAAAAAAACTGTACAAACTGAACTTGTCACCAGTTGGTGGAATTTACCGTTTACTTTGTCATCTCGACCCACCTACACTGTATTTGAGATGACGACTGTGTTTTGTGACAAGATTGCAAAAGTGGAAAATACCAGCCCTTTGGATGACTACAAACAAACACGAGATTCTAATGTTAAATCAAACTCAATTTAGCAAACTAACGTTACTTTTAATCAGGGCTCGGCATTAAGCATTGTCATGTGCTTGTAAAGTAAATTGGTCATTCACTTAAATGAAGTAAAAAATGTACTTGTCCGGAGAGAAAAAAGGACATAAAAGTTACAAGCTCAAGTAACATGTCAAAGTTTATTTTGTATATTTTTGTAAAATTATGACCGATGCTCAACCTAATACTGTACCTATGCAATCAACTAAATTCTCAGTGACAGAAATGTAAACTGCACTGGGTAGGGGAGGAAACTATTGTCATATGATAATTATTTTATGTCAGGTATGGTAGTCAAAAAAAAGGAAAGCTTCCATTGCCACCATTTACAGCAGGGATGCTCATAGTTCTATGGAAGGAAATCTACTTTTTCATTATGTTATTGCCGCAAGATATAACAAGTTCAATGTAGGCTATACTTTATGACAATACCAACATTTCAGTAGTTGGTTGTCAGTGATGCCTGCAGCTGTATGGCCGTACACATTGTGCATACCATGAGTGCTCCATCTGACATGAGAATTATTTCCTCTCAGTAATATATAGTAATATTTCAGCAATCATGAAGTGTGTCCCATGGCAGTAAAGAATGAGCGATGACCAACTTGCGAATGAATAATTATTTTGAGTCGGTTCTTTTCAGTGAATTAGCCATACGGGCTTACAAATCTGTCTGAATTGATTTGTGATTCAGTACAATTCGCTCAGACCGCTCTCTCATGGAAAAATCTGGAGTGGTTTTTCACACAGTAAAACAGCATCAGGATATTTACGAATACAGAGAACAAACAGCAAAGTCTTTTTGAGAGGTGTTTTTGAGAGGTAACTTCAGCTAGTGTTATGTCGTATGAACAAGAGGCTGTTCGAACTGAATATGTTTTTGCGTCCACTCACGCTGTTTTTCAATCGTTTTCTGTGTAAACATTCGCTAGATGGATGTCTTTTGACAACTGCTTCACATTTCACTGTGTTTTTAGGAACTCCCACGGGAAAGCTGAATTGTTAGAAGTCGAGACACCTGTGTTCTGCTCTAGTCGTGTGGTGCGTTTTGTTTTAGCACGAGAACACGTATGTTCTGTTGCTGTTACTGGAAGAAATGCTTTAGCCAATAGTTACATGAATGCTACTGTTACTTGAGAAAAAAAAATACTTTCTCAAAGTCACCAGAATGTAATGCTTTGGTGCTGTTTTTGTAAATAAATTCTCCTGGGGAACTAACCTAGATATAAGTTTGTACAAGACAGATTTCTGTGGGTACCCTCAGATGAAATCCTAAAGGTGCCCATGTCAGTAGTGAAATTTGACGATTCATAGTAACTAATATGTTAATTATGGTAATGTAACACTAACTAGTATGTTAATAAGTAATTATTCAAAAATAATAGGAAAAAAAATACAAATATTTTAACAGCTTCAAAAGTTTTTAACAGCAGTATCAAGTATTCAATTAAACATTCAGAATGATATGCAACATAAAACTACTAATGGTCTTCAATGTATGATTATAATACATTCATACTTTTTAAAGCTACTAAAGTTATTCAGTCAAGAGCAGTGATTGTTTTCTCATTTTCTTGTTCTGGTTGTTTTATTATTTTAATGACACACTAGACAGCAGCAGGTCTATTAGCTTACATTTACACTTTCAATTACGACATTTTAATACAAATCCGCCTTTTTTGTCCCATGCTTACATTCACTTTCGACATCACTCACTGTAATACCTCACAAAGACTTTTGAAATGTATTTGACCGTTCAGATGTGCATTAGCAGAAGCATTTTCGGAACACACTCATGCATGTTCAGTACACACACATACGACACATGTCAATCAAACAGGGTGCAGCTGTTACTAGATAACTAGCAAAATATAAAATTACGTGCTCTGGATTACTTTCAACAGCAGAATAAGAATATGAACTTTTCAATAAGTGAAACAGACCTTGGCTATCGCAAATATAGCTGGTTATTTTCTTTTTCCGTTATTCACGTTTTAATCTCTTTCACTTGCCCCTTCAAAAATCCACTTGTCCCAGACAAGCGGATAGGTGTTAATGTTGAGCCCTGCTTATAATAATGAGTTTATATTAAAAAAATACTGTAAAATGCTTAAATAATAACAATTGTATGATTTTAGACCTTGAATGAACTGCTACTCTTAAACAAACAAAGTGTCTTGTTTTTCTATATCAACCAGATCAATCTATTTCCTGTTTCCACAACATATCCTTCACTGGCAGCTATAGTTCATGCAAGATTTGATGTGCAACTGACGTCAAACTTTTAAAAGTCTTTGAAAGATCTGTAGATGAAGTCTAGTGGAATGTGAAATGTTTTCTAGTACAGTACAAGAAGTAGGAAATAGGGTTATTTTGTTTAAAACATGTTTATATTAATTAAATTGAGGTCATTTAAAAACACAATTAAAAATTTCAATTTGAGATATTACGGTAATGAAATAAAATCAAATAATCACTCTATTGTCATTCCGATGTTGTCAAACACAAGCGTAATGATGAGTGAAAATCTTGAGTGCTTAGTAAACACTGTCATGGAGAATGTCATATGCACTTAAGAGTATCATATTGAATTATCAATATATATATGTATATACACACACTACCTACTATATGCACATAATTTATATATATATATATATATAAATACTCACAGGGTTGGGAGGGTTACTTTTGAAATGTATTCCACTATAGATTACAGAATTCATGCTGTAAAATATAATTTGTAACGTATTCCATTAAATTACTCAAGGTCAGTAATGTATTCTAAATACTTTGGATTACTTCTTCAGCACTGGTAGATTTTTTCACTTGTTTTGACTGTAAAAACTCAGTACACAGTACAGTAAGACAAAATATACATGTTAAAAATACATTCTCTGAAAAACCTAAATATCTCATGCAGTGTTGATTCTAAAACAAGATCAATCAAATTCTTGTTTTAAAGATTTTTTTATTGTTTACAGGAAAACAATAAAACTTTTTTTATCAAGAATACGATTTTTGCCCTAATATCAAAGGTCTTACTAGAAAAAAAGAATCCAACGTGAATTTTCTTGATAAAAAAATATGATCGTGTCTGGTGACCTGTGCATGTAAAATGGCTAGAAATAGCATTTTAGCTTAGCGTAAAGCTGACAATTTCCACAAGGTTTATATATATTCAAACTTCTCTATCACATAAGTGTTTCACTGCTATTCAAATGCACTTTGGATTGCATCATTTTATGTATAAATGTTTTCCACACACACACACACACACACACACACACACATGTTGTGTTTCCATGTTTTATGGGGACTATCCATAGACATAATGGTTTTTATACTGTACAAACTTTATATTCTATCCCATAAACCTAACCCTACCCCTAAACCTAACCCTCACAGAAAACTTTCTGCATTTTTACATTTTCAAAAAACATAATTTAGTGTGATTTATAAGCTGTTTTCCTCATGGGGACCGACAAAATGTCCCCACAAGGTCAAACATTTCGGGTTTTACTATCCTTATGGGGACATTTGGTCCCCACAAAGTGATAAATACACGCTCACACACACACACACACACACACACACACACACACACACACACACACACACACACACACACACACACACACACACACACACACTATATTTTATTATATGCACATAATAATCTATGTGAATGTACTTGAAAGTGCTTGAAATATGCACAGTATATCTAATGTGCAGCAAGGAACACAAAACATAAGGCAGTGACAGTAGGAACAGTCAGCATAATGTGCATGATGGGATGCAATGAAAAGGCAGTAATTATTCTGTGGAGTATGACAAGTCTGAAGCTGTTATGAGTCAACTATTCATATGCGGTGCTAAGAAGTATTGTTTCACTTTTGCTATTCTGCATTAATTTATCATTTTAAATTGACAACTTTTTTCTGTAAAATCAGTGTCATGTGAAACAAATGTCATGTGTAAGACTGATATTTTATTTTTTTGCTTCTGCATCTACATAATATCTTGACACCAATTAAAATTACACACATTAAATTAATTCAGCCAAAAATTAACTAACTTTCATATGGTTCCAAGTACGTATGAATTTCTTCCTTCCATGGAACATAAAAAGGAATGTTAGCCTCAATCACATTAGCTTTCAGCTTTTTTCAATACAATGAAATTAAATGGTGACTGAGACTAACATTCTGCCTACCACCTCCTTTGTGTTCCATTGAAGAACCATTCATATGGGTTTGGAAAAATAGGGTAAGCATATAATGACAGAATTTATTTAATTTAATATTTTAGATTTCGATTTTAGAATGAAATAATCTATGCATTCATCAGTTAAAAATATTGTATTTAAAATCTCCATATCAAACCTTATGAATTCACATGATTCCATTCAAGGCCTTTCAACTCAAACAAAATCAGTAAAACCAGAAAAAAAACCTTTTGGAGTTCTATCTGTCGATATGTATTAGATGCACAGGCATTGTTGTAAAGGCACAGTGATTCCCCGTGGGGGTGAGAAAGACCAGACGAATCTGTAAAAAATGGACGTGTTACTGAAAGCAGATCAGAAGTGTTGGGGATTGTGGATTGAGATGCTCACAGTACGCAACTAAGCACTAACGACAAATTATTTCATAAAAACAATAGGAAGAAATGCAGATTACCTTTCTGCATAATTAACATATTGGTTTGAATGGTGAATGGGAAAGAAATGCAAAAGAAGAAAGTGAGTGTGAGTGATGAATCAACAGCACAATGCACAAGAATAAAATAAACATGGAACATTATACGGTCTAAGAGCATGTGTGTAGGCCTGGGAAGTGGGCATAGACATGTGTAAGCCCTGCTTTTACTACAGCGTTAGAAGGCATGCAGTGCTTGGCAGCTGACTTTTTCCCAATAGCAGCTGTGTGTCCATCTTTGTATCTTAAGGTGGTGCCTAATTACCCTTGCAGCTCTAACTACATCTCTCATGTTTTCAATCAGCCAGGTCCATAAATTATTGTCAGTCGTAATCACAGCCATCCACTAAGGCCCCACTGAGGGGACCTTGCCTGTCTGTGTGTATCGATTCAGTCTTTCCTGGCACTAGACTAAACAAGCCAAGTGAGTTCGTCAAGCCAACACACCACTGACAGCTCTGGAGAGGAAGAGGTTTCTCCGAGGAGGTTGTGTTAATGAAAATTATTAACCTATCTGCACAGCACTGGATGACAAAATCAGAGCTCATTACTTCAAACCTGATAGGCTTGGCATGCAAAATTATCTAGATTGTGCGTTGTGCTAGTTGCTTCATACCTAAGCCACAGCTCAATGTTATGATTTTTTATTTCAGGTTGACAAGGGTCAGCCCTTCACTGCATACTGCTCTATACTTTCCTCTAATTCTTTAAGGGTACAAAAAAGAAAAACTAGAATATATTGGCCTCTTCTTTTAATAATAAACTCATCTGGTTGCTTTGGCAGGCAGTCCAAGTTCTCGCAGCACAGCCTGCCTTTTTCACCACCGCACACTTTCCATTCACTGTGAAAACTGTCAGCATGGGGTGGCACAATCACTCCTGGCGTGGTGGTGCTGTCAGTCTAGATCAGTGAAGAGCAGCCTTCTCTTTCAATTAGCTCTCATCTGCCCTCAACAGCCACCATGACGGCCCTGCAAAGTCAAGGACTGGTGTTAAGAAGCAGGTGGGTGGAGAAGGTAGGAGAGATGGCTTAATGAGCCTCAAAGTCAGGGACACAAATGCTTGTCATCACAGAGTTCCCCTGTAACAAAGAAAGGCCCTGTGGTTGCGTTAAACACAGTGCAACTCAATGCATATGCAGCTGCTATGTTCAGTGTGTGTTGGAAGACAGGAGCAATGAGGTATGTAATCTCCTGGATGACCAGATGTTCTCATGCTTGCTCTGTGAGAGAGCAGAACAGCAACTTTTTTATTATATAACTATGAAGAGCTTTGAAAAACAGTTTCTACTAAAGTTTCACATTCGTTGTACTGCATTTCATTTCCGTATTTTGTTTTGTGTATTTTCTTTATACTTCTATTTTTTTTATACAATATGGCCCCATCGACCACTGTTTTTCTTTTTCTTTACAGCCATCAGATAAAACCCCCAAAAATATGTTTTTGTATCCGTGTTGTTGTTGTTGTTGTTTTTTTGCAACCTACCGGATACATATAATTTTATTAAAACACATCAATTCTTCTGTAAAAAATTTTTGAGCTTTTATGAGCTTTGTATTTTGAGTATTTAAAATCATTTTTTTAAGGGTTTAAGGCATTATGGACACAACGTTATAAAATTGGATATAACTTTATACAGAAAAGGTTAGTAAGTGATTTTATCACACACAAAAAATTATGTTATCATGCATATAGTTTGTCTTGTGGCTAAACTTTTGAAATGGTATTTTAATGTCTACGAATTTAACCTATTCACCTCCATTTTAAGTGTCTTTTAAGAATACACAGAAAAGTAAATCCAGCAACACTCATTGAATTGAGAAATAAGGAATACAACTTTTAAAATAACTTTTTAAATAAAAGTTGTTTTCCTTATATATAGGGTGACCAGATTCCTGCTTGTGGTAAACTGGACAGCCCCCTCCCAACAAAAATGAAATTGACGTATCCTTACCTAGGCGCAGATCAATGCAAAGTACAGGATGCATCCGCATATTTAACGTTGTCACCTTGTATGTTATGCTGGCAGCATTTTTTCTCAGTGTACGCTTGTCTTTCAAGAGTTTATCGTAAAATGTAAAGCAGTCCAGTCCAAAATTAATGCACGAAAAGCATTGCCTTCATGACTGTTACACTGAGTCAACATTTATCCATCGTCCATGCTGCGTTCATTTATAAGATCACACGCTCCACAGATGCAGATGTCACAGACAGGCATAAAACAAACTCCACAACCTTGGCTATGATTCCTAAGTTGATTGGCTTGCTCTCTAGCTCACGAAAAACATCTGTCCATCTTTCAGACACGGCCGTCTTGTTCATGTTCATGTTCCAGTGATGTGACGAGTGACAATATTTTCACGCAACCCCACTCATCATAGAGCGTGGTTTCGTCAATCAAACTGAGAGCTGTGATTCTGGAGTAGAAGTGTTCGAGGCTGCTCTAAATGTCTTTCCTCTCTGGGATGTCTGTCAGTAAGGCCCACTCATGTTTTTCTGTGTTCTCCAATGACCGGCTCCAATTTTGTAGGTAATCCACCAATGCTGAATACAATTGTCTGACTGCACAAAAGAAATCATCCGCTCGTATGTCACCAGCTTCAACCAGGTCATCAAACTGCTTTTCAATGTCAGAGTGTATGAATTATTCCTCCAGCCTTGTCATCTTGTCAGATTCTGAACTTTGCATCGCTAATACTTAGTGTGGCACACTTAATTTTAGCAGCATCATCATGCTTTTTTGTATGAACATGCTGCATGATGTCAGTGCGGCCTCCATGGGCGATGGAAAAGCAAGCTCCACAAATTTCACACCTCACTTCACTAGGCTCTGTCTGTGACTCCTTAGTTTTTTTTTTGAAGATCCTCATTAAATGTACATGCACGCTTCCTTGAAAATATTCTAGCTGCAATTTCATCTGTGTGCTCTTTCAAACTGACTCTTTAATCAGTTCACTAACTGGACGTCTATTGATAGGGGATTGTGATTGGATTGTTTAATCCAATCATGTACTTCAAATAACATGGTGTGATTTTATTGGTTTTACAAGCCATATCCTTGGCTAACTTTGATTTGAATATTAGAAATACAGGACAAAACAGGATTTTATCAGAATAAGCCAGGACACTAGAAAAAGTGCTTAAATATGGGGCTGTTCTGGGAAAAACGGGACGTCTGGCCACCCTACTTTTATATCTTCATTACACAAGAGTTGCTGGATTTACTTTCACTAGTTCTTCATTTTGTCCACACACCTGGCTGGTTTTGTGAAGTTGTACCAGAACTTGTCTACAATACTACACAGGAAGCAGGGCTTCCCTTAAATCTTCATAGGAAATGTGGCAATGACAAGTTTAATATATGGTATTTTTAAATAATCTACACCGATCAGCCACAACATTAAAACCACCTGTCTAATATTATGTAGGTCCCCCTTGAGCCACCAAAACTGCGCCAACCTGCCGCATTAGAATAGAATTCTGAGATGATATTCTTCTCACCACAATTGTACAGAGGGGTTCTCTGAGTTACCATAGACTTTGTCTGTTACAGAAATACTCCAACCAGCCCATCTGGAACCAACAATCATGCCACGGTCTGAATCACTGAGATTACATTTTTTTGCCCATTCTGATGGTTGATGTGAACATTAACTGAAGCTCCTGACCCGTATCTGATTTTATGCACTGCACTGCTGCCTCATGATTGGCTGATTAGATAATCGCATGGTTGATTGTTGGTGCTAGAGAGGCTGGTTTAAGTATTTCTGTAACTGCTGATCTCCTGGGATTTTCATACACAACAGTCTCTGTAATTTACTCAGAATGATGTCAAAAACAAAAAAACATCCAGTGAGTGGCAGTTCTGCAGACGGAAACACCTTGTTGATGAAAGAGGTCAACAGAGAATGGCCAGACTGGTTCAAACTGACAAAGTCTATGGTAACTTAGATAACCACTCTGTACAATTGTGGTGAGAAGAATATCATCTCAGAATGCTATTCTGAGATGCGGGTTGGCGCTGGTTTGGCGGCACAATATTGCACAATAATTGGCAGGTGGTTATAATGTTGTGGCTGATCGGTGTATATAAATTACATATCACTCTTTGTGCATTTCAGGATTTTAGCGATTCAAATTGTAAAATACAAGGGTAGGTGTAATCTGATTTAAGTAATTTAAAACACAATTGCATTTTAAGTAAAATAAATAGTGTAATGCATAATTTTTTAATTATTGTGATCAGCGTGGTTACTTTCACATAAGATCATTACTTTTAAGTACATTACATTTAAAATATGAACTAAGACATTTGTTCAAATGTACGTCTATTTGCATTTCTGTGTGTGATATGTGTGTGACAATGAACAAGCAGGAAATATAGACATTATTTAGAATATGTTGAGCGTAAAAACAAAATGTTTTCTGTGAAAACTATTTTGGAAATTAACTTAATATAAGGTAATTAGTAATGTGATTACTTTTTCAATGACGTGATTGGTTAAGTAATCTAATTAAATCATATGATTATAAGCAATCTAACAACCTCATTTATTACAGCTTTTTATATTTTAGTTGATAATTTCGTTAAGAGATTTCACTGTTTAAGTACTAATTTGAGCATCTTTCGGGAGCAAAATGGCAAACACCAATAACAATGCAATCATATCTTCCCCACTTTTGAAAAGCTCCATCCACCACTGATTTGGAGGTGCTTTTTAGGGGAGCAAGCCAATGTAAGAATGGAGTAGCAAGTGTCTGAGGAGAGGAGGTGTTGTCTGCAGGTTGTTTATGTGAGCTTCTGAATCAGGTGGGATTCAGTGTGCTGCACCCTTGTTTGGCATGCAGCTCTCAGTGGGGAAGAGCCTGAGGTGGAGGGTGGTAAACATGGCTATCCCAGCAGACACTACAGGAGCTTCAGCAGCCATCTGATGATGGCTATGGAAAACAGTGATGTTATTGAGAGCGTCTCAACATGTATAAGATATAAATTTGACCCAGTATCAATATTTTGAATGGAAACATTTCAAAAGAAGTAATAAAGGATGCTGATACCTTCTATATAAAGGGAATAAGTAGAAGATGGGGGACCACATTTTCTCGACAAATATTTGACAAGTACCAGAAGACCCAAATGTTGTAATCCAATGCAAAGCCATTTTGCACAGAACCAGATAATAAAGAGGGGATCTGTTCCAATTTGTTCCCAGAAAACCTTTATTCAATAGAAGATTAGATGTTCCACAGTAACAAGCTCTTTGTCGTTGGCCAGGTTACAGAAGACTATTGTACTAGCAATGTGGCCAAAGATCTAATATCTGCCACCTGCAAAACCCATATTGAGGCAACATGTGTTCAAAAACTCAGTCCGGCTGGAGTTTTCATTAAATTCCATTTAATCCTGTGTTGAGATGGTTGCCTAAAAGAATAATAAACATTACACCAAAAGCAATATCCCCTGTGAGATTCCCAATATGTGCAGCAACGGTGCATTTAAGGATCTTTCCTCATTCCCTTAGTGTGAATATTCACTGAAAACACCCTTTGTGCTTGATTCCTACATGTGACATAAATTATATGTCTGTGCTTACTTTAGCTGACTGTATGCACACACTAAGTTATAGGGAACTTACCAGTGAGAGAACATAAAAGAAAGGTCAAAAAGCATACCACACAAAATGGTAACATGCTAAAATGGGCCTAACCTAGCCTCAATGGATTACATAATTTCATTTGTTGTTATGAGTGTTACACATATGATCATTCAGTTCCAAAGGATGTGTGTCTAAGCCAAATCTCAACCCTTTCAATAGTCCTGTTCCATATGCATCCTGTTGGATCCATGTGTCCTACATATCGTCTCTCATTCACTTTGTTCTCCAGCCTCTGAAGGTTGATCATTCAAGGCTCAATCCATAGGCTATTAGCTGTTAGTACAGAGATTGCTCTCTTACCCTGTTTGAGATCTGTCGAAATCGATACAGAAATTATTTTGCATGGGTGAATTTAGAATGGTGAACATCAGGACAAAGTTTGTGGACATGTGCGTATGTTTTTTGGCTTAAAATTAAGGCAAAAATTTGGAAATGTACTGTATGCACATTTTAGCAACACTTCAGAAATATGGATGTACAGACACCAGTTTTCTCCCGGTACCAATTCTGATACCAGAATTCTGGGTGTCAGCTGAAACTACTGACCACTACTAACCCGATACAGTTGTTCTTTTTTAATCAATTTAAAATATATTCTCTATTTGGTAAAACTTATTAGGAGTATCCTAGGGGTATGATTAGGAAGAACTTTAATTTTCAACAGTTTTATTGTGCTCCTCATTCAAAATCTGGTGAAATACTTCCATCTCTTTTGTTCACAAAACTCTGCTGCTAATCTCCATGCATGCTAAAAGCGAACCGAACTCGGTGCAACTCCCAAGGTGGAGTTTATGTGGACCTGCTCTGTGAGTGCAGAAAGTGAGTGATATTAGTGCCTGACACAACAGAGCGCCACACAAAACAGAGCACACGAAGACTGTATCTATTTATTTAATTAAATCGCAGCCTTTTGCAATTCAGAAAGCAATTTTATGACTTCAGGTAATCTAATGCATGAGTCACATGGACTACTTTAGTGGTGCTTTTATGGTTCTTTTATGTTATTTATAGAGCTTGACAGTAACGGCAATGACTAACATGCCATATCGGATTTGAATTGGCCTCGTCTTTCCGATACCTGATCCATTTATAAAGGTCAGCTTCGGAGCCGATACCTATCTTGTACATCCCTGTTCAGAATCCACATGGAATTAACGTTGCGTTTGTGAGAAAAGGTGGAAAAGTGAAAGAGGACAAGAGAGGACACAAATGAAGAGAACACTTCCTCACGAATTCCTATTTGTGAACATGATGAAAGACAAAATGAAGAGAACACTCTAGAGGAGAGTGGGGAAGACACGGTATAGGGCATCAGTCTCCTTTACTGCGTTATCACATTACAGCATACACAGGATGAGTAGCCCTTCAGGTCAGCGCAGTTGTCAACAGAGACAAACTGCAGCTCTTGGGAGTGCCCCAGATCTGACAAATTATCCCCCTCCATCAGTCACCTCATTTGATTCTCTGAGCCAGCCTGCACCCTGCTCGGGTCACACCAACCAGCAACCGCAAGCTGTTCATCTCCAGGTGTCCATTAATGATGTTCTCCTTGATGCCACTCTCAAGCACTCGCCGCGTGTACAGTGAAGTGCAATACCTCACCACCCTAATTACGAGTGAGAGGACAGGAAGTGTGAAATTCACTAATCCTATGTTAAATGTCAAATAGTAAACTGCTGACTCTTTATTTGTTGTCGAGGTGTCCTATTTCGCTTGAGGAGTAGTGTAAGCCTAATGCAAATGTGAAGAGAAAGTATGGTTAGAAATGTCCTTGAAATCCAAGGTTGTAGGGATGGTTGACAAGTAACGGAGGTTGGAGGCAGAGTGAGGCGTTGGAGGAAACTTGCTCGAAAGCTCCACCCCTATTAGCATATCAGACTCATTAGCATCCCACACTCAAAGACCCGTGTAGGAGAATAAAGCCATCTTACTGTGAAATCTTATCCTCCAAATCTACAGTAAGCACACCCCACCCCCTCACCACTTTATGCACAAAGTAGGACGACCTGTAACACACAACAGAGCAAAGCTCGCTGAGTTTTGCATGAGTAACTGCCTTCGCTGTCCCCACTCGCCATTAAGCTGTTAAGCCACACAGTCAATTATCCTGGCTCAGTGAGGCAGTGGTTCATCCAGGGCCTGAGAAAACGATATGCTTTGGTGGACAGGCAATAAGAGGGAAGGGTGCTGTGAAACTGTGTATTCAAGCCAAGCCATTTATCATGAGGTGAAGGTATGGCAATTAGATGCTTCATCGCTTCTGGTGTTACATTAAATCTAAGGAAGATAAAACTGAAAGGCCATAATAGGGACATTTTGGACTATTATCACTTGGTTGTCAGATTTAGTGCCATGGCAAGGAGCACAGTTCCCCTTAAAGGTGAACTAAGTAACTTTTGTCTTTACGTCATCTTGGACTTACACTGACACCTAGAGGTTTGGATGCAGCATCATTTAAACTAGTTTTCAGTTTCATATGTCATTGTAGAAATGTAATAATCACAGTCAGCCATAATTACTTTAATCAATGAGTGAATGTGTCAAATAACAGGATGGTGACTGAGATTAAGCGAGTAGTATTTGTCAAATAACAGGACGGTTACTGAGATTAAGCTAGTAGTATTTGGCTGGTCATGTGATTCTAACATGACATGTGCGGACCGTCTCCATCTAGAATAAAACCATTTTTATTAGGTTACTGATATGACTCGAGTCTTATTTTTAACGTGAGTGGTGATTTCCTGAATTATTATTACATATTGCAAAATCACAATTCATGTATTTAGGAGTTAAAAATTACTGAGTGCACCTTTAAGCATACCCATCCAAACCATCAGGCCACTCACTAAGTAAGATGTTAGGGAATAGTTTTACTCTTTTTGGGTAAATGAACCTAAGAATGATTTACTTATAATTTTTTGTGCATATTAAGCTAAGATAGGAAAACATTTTAACAAAAAAAAAAAATTATAATTATAAATTACTCTGCTTTAAAAGGTAACACTTTCAATAAGTATGTATTTGTTAACATTAGTTAACTACAGTAGTTAACATGAACAATCATTTTACAGAATTTATTACTCTTGATTAAGGTTAATCAACATATATTAATAGTAAATTCAAGTGGTGACATTTTTATGGAAGAGGCTATTTGCACTAAGAGCAAATAGTGATAGATGCTATTCGCACCCAGTGCAAATACTGTTTGCACTCCTAATTTAATAGCAGTGTTTATTGTTTATTGTTTTACAGTCCCATGGTCACCCTACACCCAGCCCTAAGCCTAACTCTAACCTTACCTTACAAAAATGTGCCATGGCTTTACAACAGTAACCATTATCAGCAAGTTATTTTGTAGTAAATTCATAGTAACCATACATTTACACAAAATATACATGGTTACTATATTTGCACCATATTATTGTAGTAACACCATTGTTTATTGCATAAAAACTTTGGCTTGCTAAAGAAAAAATTGTTTCTGCAATATTACTATAGTAAAACCATGGTGTGGCAGCGGGGGCGTGGTCGAGCGCCTGTACGGAGAGAGAGAAAGCGGTAAGGGCGCTTGCACCTGAGCTAAATTATGTCTAACACCTGTCTCTAATTCCAGTGAGCGTGTGGAGAGCGGCATATAAACGGCCACGCCACCGCCAAACAGAACGACAGGAGTGATTGGCGTGTCGTATTGAGTGTTTTGAAGTTGAACACTCTAGAAGTTTGTGTTGACAACGTTTGTGTTACACTGATCTGATTGAACCGAGAAAAGCACCGAGTGCACGCAGAGTGTTGGTGGCAGAGAAATAAAGAGCCTTATTTGACTGGCATCACTGATCTCCGTCTCCTCCCTTCCATCTCCGAGTTTGAACTCGTTACACATGGTTAAAGGAACATTCCCAGTTTAATTCAAGTTCAGCTCAATCGACAGCATTTGTAGCATGTTGATTTCCAGATAAATTTATTTAGACTCTTAGAAATATAAGTTAAAAGGGTACCTTTTTGGAGGTTTTACAAACAGAAATGTGAAGTTATCAAACAATATTTGTAAAAATGTAGTTGAAATAGCTCAAGTGGGCGGCTTCAACTGAAGCATTTACCATCAATGAACAACCATGTAGCTCATGGTAGGTCTGCTTCTAAAGGTTTAAAAGTTATTGTTGAAAATCAGTTAGCCTACAATGTGAAAGGTTTCTCAGGACACCGGAACCAGGGATGTAGTGGAGGCTAAACGCACGTAAACGCCATTTACGCACCTCCCAAAATTCGGAAATAGCGTTTACCCACCTCCAAAGTGGGTTTATCCACCTCTAAATTGCGTTTATCCACCTCTAAATAGATAGTTCCTAAGCCATTTTAAATTAAGCTTATGTCGTTTTAGTTTCATATTGTTCATTATTGTTTCATAGGTTGTTAAACCTAAGACGAAGTCTTTCATAATGCGCTGCTGCCAGTGTTTCCCATGCGCGTGCATCGATATTGACTACTACCAGCTATATACAGCGTGCTGACCTCAAAAATCCAGCTGTATTCTAACAATAACTTAGCTCTCCTTATTAGCTAGGCTCCTTGCTTGCTGGCTAATAAGTAATAACTGACAGTGCTGTGTTGGACAGATTTATGCAGCGGTGTTCCATGACGGAGAGAGAGCGCGAGAGGTACGGGTGAGAGAGAGAGGGACGAGCGAGAGGTAGCCTAGTGGTGCGCGAATGCGCTACGGCTCTCTGCAATCAAATACGATTTTAAATAGGCTTAGTAAAAAATAAAAAATAAATCGAAAATCAATGTGTGGTTATTTTGTGTTCAAAATGGAACTTATATTGTCTTTCTTCTGTTAATTACAGAAACTGAGTTTTCTTAAAATTAAAATATGTGGCACCAGATTCATTCTTCTGTCGTTAATCTGCACTATTTTACTATCTAAACTATTTTAATAATCAATTAGTCGGGTTGAGTAATTTTTTAAGACAAAAGTAAAAAAATTATTTGATTCCAGCTTGTTAAATGTGAATATGTTCTAGTGTCTTCGCTCCTCTGTGACAGTAAACTGAATATCTTTGAGTTGTGGACAAAACGAGACATTTGAGGACGTCATCCTCCTGGGCTTTTGGGAAACACTGATCCACATTGTTCTGACATATTATAGACCAAACAACTAATTGATTAATCGAGAAAATATTCAACAGATTAATCGACTATGAAAATAATCCCAAATCCCTAATCATTATGTACAAGTGCATTGCATTGGAAGCCCTGGATATAAGCCTCCCTCTCTATCTCTCTTAAATATTTTTGTTCTCTCTGTTTTGTCATTTAGTAAACTTTATAGATTTCAACCATATTATTCCTTCTTGGGTCTCTTTAACAAGAACTTAGATTAATGTATGAATTGAATAGTGATTGTGTGACCTATGATGAGGGAACAACCAGTGATACCCTTGGTAGTACCATGAAATGATAGCCTATAGCGATGTCATCAGCATACACATACACCGGTAGGCAGTCGCCCACCTTACCGGGTGACCACGTCGTGGTCCACCAGAATTTATAGTTTACCCACCTCTTTTTTTACCACTACACCTCTGACCGGAACAGACTGTTGTGCTATAGGGAACAGGTGCTGTTGATCATATGGTGATTAGCATGATTGCTAACTCTGCTAGCGCCCTCCATGGGGCACCTCTAAAACACATGAGGGAATGGGAAACACAGATACATGCATCAATACACTGCAAAACAAACAGAAATGGAAGGGCTGTCTAGACAGTGTACATTTGTCTCACTGATTCCCAGATTTACATTTTTTTTTTTAATATAGAAAAGGAGGGACAAGTACAAATACATTTTTGTGGTAATCATTATGCCACAAATGGTGTTGATTGACCTTAACATGTATCGAACCCGGAATATTCCTTTAATTTTACCAAGATCAAATCTTTCACTGCAAGGAAGTTAAACTTTATATTCATTTTTACAAATATTTTAAAAATGAAAGGCAATAAACCGTTTCTGTTATCCACGTAAACAGCAAAACGCAAACAGGGATCTCAAGTTCATAGAAAATAAAACGCACCATAAAAGTATTCTCAATTAATTGCATAGAGAGTGCAAATACATTGCTATATTTTACGTCTTTTGAAGTCATATGATAGCAAACCTATTTAACCACATAATCTTTTGAAATGTAATCTTTTATGAAGCAACATAAAATAATGTTGCGAACTACACACCCAATGTTTGAAAAAGACAATGACACAAACACACCCTCTTTTCATTAAAACTGGATGAATACAATTTAAGCCTTTTATACACACACTTTGGAGTTTGTGTTTCCTTTAGTTTAGAGTAATCACCATTTGCTTGTAATGTGATACCTCTCCTCATGTAAATTAACCTGCATTCTGGAAATAATGCAGAAACATGTCTGATTTTTTGTCATTAGAATAAACTGCCACTTCAAGACAACCTTTTGAATACTCTATCCATGTAAGGTGTCTTTAACACTCACTCTGTGTGGTGAAGAGACATCATTTTTCACAGTCAAAACCTAAAGGGTCCCATCCAATTGTTACTCTGCAAATATGGACGGGAAGAGGTTTTTTTCTATGATTATTTTAACAGACAAAACCTGTCCATCTCAGAGGAGTTACTTTTTGCCACAGATGTCTTTTTTCATGTGGCGACTGTGAAAAACACCACTCACATGTGAAAAATGTCAATTTTCTCTTTTTTTCTACAGATATTATATGCCACTCAAAGACCCACGTGCCTCTGGGCTATGACCAACAGTTACTTCTTCACCTTATACCTTTAGCATATGCCATCCACATGGCTGACACATAACAAAAAACTCACTGAAGCCAACTGATGCTTTTGTTTGAAGCTGCTTCAAAAGGAATGAGTGTGGAATTAAAGTACAATGTGGAAGCACTCTATGTATGTGATCTGGACATGACCGTGTAGAGTTCCGTTCACTGGAGGCTTATGTCACGTGTTAACGTCAGCTTAGCTTATGATAAGATCATCTTAGGCTACAAGCTCCTTGGTGTAAACAGAACTACAGTACATGTGACTCACAGCTTCACGCAAGGCAAAGGGCAGCCATGCACGTTTCGAAGGGGAAGACAGTTGAATACATTTACACCTTGAGTAGACTGGAAAGGAATTGGCAAGTGATTTGGAGGCAGAATGATTAAGATTTGCCAATTTTGTGCAAAGCTCATAAATACTTGAGTTACAGGATATGTTTTCATAATTTCCTTTAGATGTATGTCAGGAAATAACTTTCCATATTCATCAATTTTACTACTGTAATGTATTTCGTATAACAAGGATAATTAATTGCTATTGCTGTAGGGAATTGAATAGTAAAGAATTTAAGAAATAGTTTACCCAAAAATCTCAAACCAGACAAATCAGTCAAAACCCATTTGACTTTCATTTTATGCAGAGCACGAAAGGATATATTTTAAAATGACACTTTTGTAAGATTTTTTTTTTTAAATTAACAAAATGAGCAAGTACACTAACAACCTGTTTTCTGTTCAATAAAATATTTAATTATTATTAAATCCTTGTTTTACGTTTTTATATTACAGTGCTATTTATTGCAGTGCATAGGCCTACTATTGTAGTATTACAGCTCACTTGCATTTTCCACTGAGGCTGTAGATTGTAATATCAAAATGTTGTGTCTTAAATTGAACTTATATCAGCCATTTCACAAGTTCCACCTCTAAATCAGAATCAAAATGAGCTTTATTGCCAAGTGTTCTCATGTATACATTTACATTTATGCATTTGGCAGATGCTTTTATCCAAAGTGACTTACAGTGCACTTATTACAGGGACAATCCCCCCAGAGCAACCTGGAGTTAAGTGCCTTGCTCTTGGACACAATGGTGGTGGCTGTGGGGTTCGAACCAGCGACCTTCTGATTAACAGTTATGTGCTTTAGCCCACTACGCCACCACCTGCGTATACAAGGCATTTTGTTTGGTGACAGGAGACACAAGTGCACACAGAACATTACAGTGAGACACGGAATATAAAACAAGGTAAGAGAATAAATAGATATACAAATAATAGGACATATAACAGAATGGCGTGCAAGAGGTAATGTATGTGCAAGGTAGGGATATTTATTATTGAATTACTGCTCTTACACTGGACTGTCATAAATTACATTCTCTTTAAAATACAACCTACTGTATATTTTTTATACACTTTATATACTTTTTTTTGTAGGTGTATTCTATATTATTTGTATGTGTATTCTATATTGTGTGTATTGTTTACTGTACATTGTATATTATGATTGTGTTGTGTAAGTATGTGTACATTTGATATGTAAATTGTGTTGTGTAAATATGTTGTTTATTGTAATTGGTATATGTCTCGTCACTGTCATGACTGCTATGTTGCTCAGAAATGCACACAATACTTTCACCCACTGCTGCACTTGTGCATATGGTCGTGTGACAATAAAGTGATTTGATTCTTCATAAATTGATATTTGTGGGACAACATTTATGTGTATTGTGTAGTGGATAATTACATTTTATCAAATTAAAATATAATTAAGACTGTTGTTTATCTTCCTCAAAGTAAGTATTATCTGTTATAAATGTTTAAGCGAATAACATAATATCAACATGAACAGCTCGTCATGAATCTGCAGGGAAGAGTTGTCGCTTAAACCATGAATTTATCCGCCAGAAGAGCAGTGCTGAATCACAACTGACATAAAGTGTTCCTCCGCAAGTAACTTGCAGTTTTACGCTTCAGTCGCTAGAGGGCCAAAAGTTACATAGAGTAGCTTTTCATAAAGAATGTTGAGATTACAATGAGGTTTGATGTTATGTCTGATTTCTATCTTCAGCTTTAGTGTGTCAACAGGAAATATACATTTTAAACTCCCAAACATTACTTTTGCAAATAGAATAGAAGAACAGGGAGCTCTGTAACAGATGTCATGGCCCCCACAAAGCCCCCCACTGAACATCGTGTCAGTCTGGGATTACATGTAGAGACAGCAGTTGAGACAGCCAAAATAGATAGAAGAAATGTGGTGAATTCTCCAAGAAGCTTGGAACATCCTATATGTACTGGGCTCTGTCAATGATTTGATTTCCACAGCCACCACCATTGTTTCCTCGAGAAAGGCACTTAAATCCAGGTTGCTCCTGGGGGATTATCCCTGTAGTAAGTGCACTGTACGTCGCTTTGGATAAAAGTGTCTGCCAAATGCATAAATGTAAATTCAGATATTAACAAAATAGATTTAAAAAATAAATAAATGAAATACAATTCAAATGCATAAAAGAAAAAAAAAAAAATCTTGTCTGTTTTCTGTTTTGTGCAGTAGATTTGATGGCACGGCTGAATAGCAGTACAGAAAGCAAGGTCAAGAATAATATTGGCATGTAAATCACTCTCGACCCTAACCGTTATCTTTACTTAGTAATGAAATCTTCTCAAAACAGCAAGAGAGCATTTGCAAGATGCTTTAGTAAGACTATTGGGCATCAGGCCTTTTTCAAAAGGCACTCTAATCAATCAGACAGTGTTTGCCCTTCTGGAGAGACAAGCCCAGTTTCCCAACTCTCATCCGTCATGGACTGCCTCTGCTTGTCTGCTTGGCTCTTTTCACACCATTCTTTGCACTCCTCTGCTACATGATGACTTATTATGTTTTCCAACAGCTCGATTTCCCCTTCTCGTTGCTTTCACGTTCACTTTTCTTGATGGAGAGTAACGATAGCCTTCCTTCTGATTTTTCCATCTCAATAGCCGGAGAATTAGCTCCAAAGGTCTGGCGTAAACTCAGGAAGCAGAGAAACCTTGAAATCTCGGCACACACAGGGAGTTGAATCCTGATTTCTCCCTTCAAATATTCCTCTACCATAATATTCATCCTGACAGAAAACATCTTCCCTATCAAAACACCTAGAGATGAAGGAATAAGTTACATTTGAGGGTGTTTTTGTTGAAGCTAACAGTGAGTGAGGAGAGGCGCTTCTCGGCGGTTTCACACACAATTATCCATCCAAAAACTGTGAAGTATGCTTGAGCAAAGACAACTATTACTGCCTAAGATGTGCTAGAAGAACAGAGGTAATATTACAGTGACGGTGTGAAGACGCTCTACCACTGAAAGCTGAAGAGCATAACAAGATTTTTTTTTAAAGCTAACAGCCCAATCAGATAGTTCATGCCATTTCCATGGAGATTCAGATTTTGAGTCTGTATTGCCAGATTGATGCATATAACTCAAATGAGTATGGCTATGAAGTTTACTGGGCTGATTGATATAATGAACAGGTTACAGAGTTCAAATGTAACTTGTTTTTTTTAAGTAATTTCTCAGGAATACATGCATGAGAACACCTGGGAAAACAGTTTGAGGGACCTATCTTGGTGAGAGGAAATACTGCTTTGAGTTTTATGTTAACAAAATTGCCTTATACCAAATAGGACTGAGTGTCATGCACTGATCTGGACAGTGTACAAACACAGCCTGCAAACATGGACATAAACAGGGAAAGAAGGTCCATGTGTCAGTATACAAGATACAGTCTTGACAAAAGATCTAGTACATATACAATACATACATACTTTAGAATTGATTGCAGACCCATACTGTTGGAAAAGGCCAGTCTTTAGATGTTACCACACAAGGCTGGTTTTTAATTATAGTGAATATCGAAGAGCATTCCACAAATGCAACCACAGCGCACTCGTGTTAGGGTTATGGTTGGGGGGGGGGGCATAGGGATAATTAAAAATGTTTACTTCCCTTGATAGGGGTACTACACTTGGTCACTTCATGCGTGTATACAGATCAGAAGTGGTTTGAGATGCATGCAAGAGGCGCATCGGCAAACTATAAATGCATCTGGTTGTTCAGGCCACATGTAAAGTTTACTTCTGCCTTAAGGAACTATATCAGCATACAAAAGTTTGGAAGCCCAAAAATGAAAAAGAAAAATTCAGAGCCTGTTTTTAGTTTTTATGAGCCTGGCATTAGCATTATTCAGAAGTGAACTCCAATGTACAGTATATAGCTACAAATACACCTTTCACCTGAATGTGGAAGTGTCTCCTGATTCATATCTGTCTATTTTCATTTTCCAGTTTCCCTTGTTTTCACTCGCATCTGCATATGTTCTTAGTGGTTAAAGCATGTTTAGCATATTCAATTTGTTAAAATTGCCAGAAAATCATGTGGCTCCACAGTTCTGATAATTTACACAGTTGCTATGATCATCTTTTGACAGTGTCTCACCTGTCAAAGTTAAGAAATTGGTAGATGACATGAAATTATGGCCCATGGTTATTTACATTAATATTATGAACTACTTTGAGTTGTTATGTTAGCCAACAACTGCAGGACAAGCCTGAACTAATTTTTATTCCATCTGAAATGGAAAACGGTTGTTGTTCTTCATCTGGATCCTTCCCTGTGGTAGTTTTTGTTTGCTTCTTTTTGAAACCGGAACCAGAAAATAATCCAACGGCAATCAGCATCTTCATGACAGCGCCCTGTGTTTGGTAAGAAAAACTGGATAGTAGAGGAATTGTAGATCAGCTTTATATCTGTTTAGAGAAGGAAATTGAATATAATTCGGTTGGCAATCTGATCTGTGATTTTGTGTAAAAAGGCCCTTAATTAGTATCAAATCTTTAACATAATCCCCCACCCAGACATCTAATGGTCAGAAAGAAGAGGGAAAAAAGCACAAAGAAATGAACCAACAAAAGGACCAACAAGTGCCTCTCTATGAAGGTTTTTCAGGCCCTGAAAAACAAGGGTAATGTGAAGGTCTTTTAAAGAGCGTCAGGCTGTGTGGAGCTGGAGGGGAGATGGGGGGGGGGGGGGAACATGCAGGGAGCCTGGCTGTGGATGTGTGACGCTGGGGCTGGTGTTCGGGTGCTCTCCCTGGTGCTTCTCATCAATCTCCCCCATCCTTAGAGAGCCTACACTGACCCACATAGCAGCCCTACAGCAGGGAGGCCCCTTTTTTCTATTATTGATACCTCTGCATCACAACTCCAGCTTACCTCCAGCACAATGGCAGAGGAGCCTGAAAGGTCAGATAACACCATGCAGATTTTTAGTTTGGAAGTCTCACCCATTAACCGCATGACTTAAAATGATAATTCCCCCAAAAATGAAAATTCTGCCATCATTTAGTCACACTCATGTTGTTCCAAACCTGAAGCCTTTCTTTCTGCAATAGAACACAAAAGGATATTTTAGTCAGAATGTTAGACTCAGTCACTATTCACTTTCATTGTATGGAACAAAGATGGAATGAGAATGTAAAAAGTGAGTTGACTGAGGCTAACATTCTGTCGAACATGATGTGATGCAGGAAAACCTGATTTTATTAAATTAAAATCATGTTATATATTGCATGTTTACTTACCTATACCTCAGAAAAGGGGTTTATTATAACAGTTATGGACTGGCCCAATTGGCTTAATGTAACAGTGACTTTTGCTTCTGTTTATATTTTGTTTTTCATAAAAAAGGGATAAAATAATTGAAGCCTACAATATCTTTTGAATTCTTCATAAATTGGCCCAATTCACTTCCTGTCATGTTTATTTTGTTGGTTCCTTTTTCAGAGTCATGTGATGTCCTGTTTTCCCTCCATGTTCATGTGTCTTCATTGGTTTATTGTTTAATTATCTTGTTTAGAGTTCTGTTTGTTCATTGGTTTATGTTCCCCCATGTCATGTATTTAAGCCCTCATTGTCAAGTATTGTTGATGTAATGTTGTTTCATGTTTATTTCAAGTCAAAGTCAGTCATTTATTTTTGTAAAGTTTAGTCAAGTTTGTTTATGTTTTGTTTCACATTTGGATTTATGGTTATTGGATTTCACTCATCTTGTAAATAAACTGCACTTGGGTTCACTTCATTATCGTCATCGTCTGCTCCTATGTCCTGCCTGCCAGCAATGTTACAGAATACTCGACCACAATAATGAACCCAGCGGTATAGCTCCTACGTCAGGGGAATCGTCCCCTGGAGAATTATGTGGAGGACTTCTGCGATCTCCACAGCCGAGCCAGAGTTGGCTCCAGGCCATGTCACAGCCGAGCCAGAGTCGGGTCCAGGCCCGCCTCTGCTCCACGGTCCAGGCCCGCCTCTGCTCCACGGTCCAGGCCCGCCTCTGCTCCCTCTCATGACTCCACCTTGATCCAATGCTCCAAGCCCTGTCATGCCAGACCCCGCCACAAGACCCCCTTCCCCCAGCTCCCTACAGAACTCTGGACTTGTATCATGTTTTGTGTTTTTGTTCATGTGTTGGGGCATCAGGAGCCGCCCCTTAGAGGGGGGGATAAGTCATGTTTATTCTGTTGGTTCCTGTTTTCCATGTCTTATTTTGAAAAGTTCCTGTTTCCCCTCCATGTTCATGTGTCTTGTTTTCATTGATTTATTGTTTAATTATCTTGTTTAAAGTTCTGTTTGTTCCCCCATGTCATGTATTTAAGCCCTCAAGTTTGCCTTTCTCGAATATTGTTGATGTAATGTCGTTTCATGGTTATTTCAAGTCAAAGTCAAGTCGTTTATGTTCGTTTTGGTTTTCAAGTTTGTTTTGTTTCACGTTTGGATTTCTGGTTATTGGATTTCATTCATCTTGTAAATAAACTGCACTTGGGTTCACGTCATCTTTGTCTGCTCCTGTGTCCTGCCTGCCAGCAACGTTACACTTCCATTGTAAGTGCCTCACTGTCAGCTCTGAAAACGTTTTTTTTTTTTTTTTAAGATGTTAATATGGTCAAGTCAAATTTATTTTTATAGCGCTTTTCACAACAGCCATAGTTTCAAAGCAGCTGTACACAAAATTATACAATAACTGAAAATGAATGAATATAATGCCAATATTAGTTATTTATGTTTAGAACTATTAGTGGTTAAAATGAGTTAACTAAGTATTGTGGGTCAATGATTATACAAAATCATTTGATATGAACTATAAGTTTTAGTGATAAAGTCCTTGAAGTCATCCCGAATTAACTGAGGAAATACACGTAGATATGTCCTTTGATTTTGGCTGATGAAGGCTTTTGTTAGTAGTTAATTCATTTTCTATGTAGTTTAAGAGAATGTTGTTCCTCCTTTGACCAAGTTGATATAATCTCATGTCTTGTGTTTGCATCAATTCATCCTCTGTAAAGTCTGTTTTAGTATACTGCAGTGAAGTCTGGCTGGCACACGTTGGTCATCACTCAGCAACACAGTGGGAATCAGATATCAGGCAGGACCGGAGAAGGATCGAAGAAGGCTCTGGGCTATAATCCAGAGGTTTAGACAGTGAAAGAAATAGGGTAAAATTTGCGTAGATGCCATTCAATTTAAAGTAGGGTTAAAGAATAAGAGAAGTGTTTTCGGTTCCAGCAGGCCTAACTAAAGTAGCATAGCTATGAATTGAGGGATAAATTTGGTGTATGCTAATACGTATTTAGACTTAAACTGAGAGAGTGTCTCTGAGCTTCGAACACTGCTATGAAGACTATTCAATAGTTTAGGAGCCAAATATGAAAGTTATCTCCCTCCTTTTGTGGATTTTGATATTCTCAGTCTTGTTACCAGGCCGGATTTTTGTGATCATAGTGAGCATGATGGATTATAGCGTGACAGAAGGTCACTTAAGTACTTTGGTAATTAACAGAATTTTCAAATACAAAATTTAACAGGTAGCCAATGTAACACCGATAAAATGGGCTGACATGATCGTATTTCTTGGTTCTAGTTAGCACTATCACAGCTGCATTTTGAACTAACTGAAGTTTGTTTATTAAACCTGCAGGACTTCCACCAAGTAATACATTACAGTATCTAATCTTGAGGTCATGAACCAAGTTTTTTGGCATCAGAAGCAGATAGCATGTGTTGTAACTTGGCAATATTTCTGAGGTGGAAGAATGCAGTTCTCCAAATAATGGAAAAAAAAATGTCCACAGGTTAGATTGCTACCAAATATAACACCTACATTTTTTGCTGTAGATGTTAGCGTCTTGTTTTTTGAGGGTTTTGTTCCAATAATGAATAATTCTGTTGTATCGGAATTGAGTTGAAGGACATTTCTTGTCATCCACTCTTTGATATCATTTATACACTCTGTCAATTTGGAAGATTGTGAAATTTCATTGCGTTTCAAAGAAATATAAAGTTGTGAATCATTGGCATATCAGTGAAAACTAATGAAGTTCCTTCCATTATCAGAAACTTCCATGGTTTCTGATAATGTCTCCCAGGGGGAGCATATATAGGGAGAAAAGCAGAGGCTCTAAAACTGATCCCTTTGGGACCATACTTTAATTTTATCTGACAGTTTTTCATTTACACAGACAAAGTGGTAGTGGTCATAGAGATGAGACCTAAACCAAGCTAATGCCTGTCCACATATGCCAACATAATTCTCAAGCCTATCCAAGAGAAAAGTGGTGATCTATGGTGTCGAATTGGGCTTGGCGATTAAACAAATTTTATTTTAAAATTACGATTTTGGCTTACAATGATTAATAAAACAAGTTAATCGAGAAAAAACAATTATTGTGCCTCATTCCATTTCGTAATGAAACACCCTTGTGTTATATCTTTAAAGCATCTTTTATTAAAGTTCAAATAAGAAGCGGATTATGAAAATAAACTGAAGAGATCGAATCTTCTCCCGGCTGATGCACACTCCGGCGTGGGGACATTTGTCACTCGTGTGCATTTGCTGCAGCTAGATTATAATGTAGTGAATTAAAGTGAGTAGTTAAAGAGCGAGTCTTGGCCCATTATACACTGGATATTTTTTGCTTGCTTTTCAAAATATCTAAAACTCCAGAAGTTTAAAAATATACTTCAGAAGAAAAGATTTTAGAGAATGTTGACTATAATATTTAATCAAGGCATGATTTAATGCTTGTCCGGGACAAGTGGATTTTTGAAGGGGCAAGTGAAAGAATTGTATTTGCCCAACCAGACAAGCAGACTGATTAAAACGCCAATAGCATGTCAAGGCCTGGACTCGAAGTCAGGTTACTAGCATAACAGGTGGTGAATCCTGAAGGCAAGAAAAAGATGGCACTAAATCCAGTGTAGAAGTTTAATAAAAAAAAAGTAAAAATGTAGTTCCACACTTACAAATCCAAAAAGCAAGCACAAAAAGGCAATTTACAAAAATAGAAGTCCAAAAAGGTAAATCCACAAAGGCAGCAGTTTCAAAACAAAATAAATCAACAATGGAAAATACCAAAAGTCCCAATGTAAATCCGATGGGTATTTCCTCAAAAATTTTAGAAACAAGAGATTTTACTAAACTTGCGGTAGACAAGAGCAGAAGGCTTACAGCATTCAAACACAAGGCAGAGAAACAGTGAAACTGGGTAACTTAAATACAAAAAAAACAAAAAAAAAAAACACACAGGTGCAACAGATATCACAATTACAATGGCGGGGAAACTATCAAAATACACACACCGAGGGCCCCTAGTGACTAAACAAATAACATAACAAGGCCAAAAACTCGAACATAACGAAAAAATAACTTGCTATATTTGTGATAGCCTAGGCTTCTGTCACTTATTAGAAAGTTAATATTCTTATTCTGCTGTTGAACGTAATCCAAAGCATGTAGTTTTATAATTTGCTAATGATCTAGTAACAGCTGCACCCAGTTTGATTTACAGGCGGCATATGTGTGTGTGCAGAACATGTGCGTGTGTTCCGATAATGCTCGCGCTAATGCACGCCTGAACAGCTAATAGACCTGCTACAGTCTAGTGTAGTGTGTCATTATAATAATCAAACAACTATAACAAGAAAACGAGAAAACACTCACTGCTCTTGACTGGGTAACTTTAGTAGCTTTAAAAAGTATTAATGTATTATAACCATACAGTAAAATCCATTAGTAGTTTTATGCTGCATATCATTCTGAATGTTTAGTTGAATATTTGAAGACATAATGCTGATAAATACTTTTAAAGCTGTTTAAAGAAGCACATCATTTTCTTAATTTGTATTTATTGTTCTAATATTTTTTATCTATTTCTATTTATTGATGTTTTTTATTGTTATTTTATTACTGACTGTATACTAGTCTTGAATAATTACTTAATTAACAAAATTAGTGAGTGTTATTTGTCGTAGTTTTGAAGATGGTGTTGTAAATCATAAAATGTCACTACTGACTACTGACATTTTGGTATTGTGATAATATATAGCCTTTATATTACATGGTAGATCTTGCTACAATAACATGATAAAAAATTAGATCTCCTGCCACAGAAGTGTGAGCACCCCTGCTGTAAATAATGGTGATGGAGGCTTTTCTTTATTTGACTACCATACCTGACAGAAAATAATTAACATATGACAATAGCCTCCTCCCCTACACAGCACATTTTGCATTTCAAGTTCAAGAAAATCCACTGTTAAAAAGACTATTTGTTTTTAAAGAGTTCAATAAATGCATGATGTTTCCAAAGTCAATGAGTAATCGTGTTAAATAATCCTGATCTCAATACTGGCCAAAATAATAGTTATTATGATTTTTGCCATAATCGAGCAGCCCAACGTTTTAAAAGCACTAGAACAGAAATGCGGGAGATGATAAGAGCAAGTCATTTGTAACTCTGATAAGTGCAGTCTTGGTACTCTAATGGGGCCTAAATCCTGACTGAAATTCTTCATATATACTATTTCTCTGTAAAAATGAACATAGTTGGGAGGACACTACCTTTTCTAGTATTTTTGACATAAATGGGAGATTTGAAATCGGTCTACAATAGCCAATTCTCCTGAATCAAGCTGTGGTTTATTGATAAGCGGTTTGATAAATGCCAGTTTAAAGTTTCTTGGGACAAGCCCTAAGGATAATGAGGAGTTAATATTAAGAAAAGGTTCTGAGATTACAAGAAACACCTCTTTAGAAGTCAGTATTGGGTCTAACATACATGTTGTTGATTTACATGTTTTGATAATTTTTGTTAGCTCATCCTGACCAATAACAACGAAGGATGAAGTTGCTCATAGGGAAGAATTTTAGTCTTCTGGGGTGCTGTGGCAGACAGATGTGTAATTCGAATTTTGTCTCATGATTTTGATTTGATCAGTAAATAAATTATTTACTACTATGCTGTGATAGAATATCTGGTTCAAAAACAGTTTTATTACTAAGCAATTTACTTTACCTTTACTGAATAAACACTTTTTGTGGTTATTTTCTATGAGTTTGCTCAAATATGCAGACCTGGCAGTTTTTAGAGTCTGTCTGTAGTTAGAGACAATATCCTTCCATGCACTGCAAAATACATCTAATTTACATTCCATTTTCCAAGCTTCCCTAGTGGTCTATATACTGTTGCAAGAACAAAAGATGACAAAGATGTTGTTTTTATATCTGACGATGTCACATTAAGCATTATCAGTTCAAAAAGAATTAAACTTAAGATATATCCAGACTTTTGAGAAAATATCACTGTAAATTGTAGCAACACATCCTCCTTGATCTTTCAGATGAGGCTCATGTTTATAACAATAAAATGAGGAAGTAGACTCATTTAAAGTAATATATTCATCTGTTTTAATCCAGGTTTCAGTCAACAGAGCAAATCCAAACAATGATCTGTAATCATTTCTTTTACTGTTAGTGATTTGGATGAAAGCAATCTAATGTTTTGTAGTCCTACCTTTAATATAGATTAGCCAATTTGTCTGCTTCCTGATCAGGGCCCCAGTTAGTCAAATAATATCACTATTAAGACTATGAGCCATATTACTAGAGAGGATAGCGGCAGTATTAAAACACTTTCTCCTATTCAAGCTCAATATACAGAGACAACTATTAGTAAGCCATTCAAAGTTAATGTTCTTTCTGTGGCACTTTGAAAATGTTTTAGAGTTTGTTTAGAGTGACCCGCTTAGGCCATCTCTTTGTTTGACCAACAGCAGATGGGTGGCATTTTCAGAAAGCTGTTTTGAAAACAAAGTTTTTTTTTGCAGGAATTACATACTAATCATTTTAGTAATAATAATTAGTAATAATAGTAGAATAGTTTCTTGTGATAATCAATAACATCATGCAACAAATGCCATTGATTAATTTTAACTTGATTTGAACCCAGAACATTCCTTTATGAGAACTGTAACAATTCGATGGCAGCATCATATGTGTGTTGTAGTTCCCCCCTGTAATTAAAAAAATGTTAATGACTGGCAAAGGAGTTAAATTCACCTTAACAGTATTACTAGACATGTGAGGCCATGCAAGGAGCAGACATGTGAGCGACAGCTCTGCGCACTTTGCGATTTTTATTATTGCAATTGTTATAGTCCAGTGAGTTTCGATAAACCCAGTTACATACTTGCTCTTTGAGGTAAACATGGCAAATTAATAAAAATCCTCAGACTCTGGAGACATTAAAAGACACTTACATGTTCTAGCATAGACCTCTGACGGGCCTGCAGACCGGGGACTCGATTTGGAAGGCACTTCGGGAGAAGAAATTCAGCGTCAACTGTCCAACATCTCGGTGATGAAGATGAAGGTTGTTGCTGACTTGGAAAATCTCACTGCAATATCTTGATCGATTACAGCTATGGAAACAAAATTCTTGTTTGTTGTCTTGAGTTGGTCATGAGAGTGGTAGATGTTGAGAAACGGATCGATTATCTGGAGTCATCGGAAAGGGAATAATCCGCTAATCTGCCTGCATCCAAAACAGATTTGGAATTTTTAAGGAATAACATACGGATTGTTGGAATTCCTAAGCATGAGGAGGGCCGAGATATGGTGAAATTCCTTGACGAGCTCTTCCTGAATGTGCACAAGCACAATAAACAGTGAATTCCTGGTCCCTTCTGCATCACTCACATTTGCCTGTGGTTAACACCAAAATGACAGAGGGACATGAAAGAAGGCCAGGGTGCACCAAGGACACCGAACTGACCTCCTCTTTCCTGGACACCTGCCGCGACAAGGATTCAGAAGAACAAATACTGAAAAGTGAAGAGGTCCACGCTGTGCTGATGTTGCCTCTAGACATCTCTGAGATGTAGAATCAGCTGGCTGGCTCGCGCAACAAAGCCCTGCTTCAGTAAACAACCATCGCCTTGCTGACAAGATGTTCACATGTACACTCCTCCAAGCATGTTGAAGTATTTTTTTACAATAGCATTTACATACAGACAGAGAACAAAACATTGTAGCTGGTTTATTGCACCATTGTTGGTGCATGGGAAGACAATGGCTCCTTGAAAGCTCCCTCTAATCTTCTATACTGACATGAACCAAGAGATGGAGTTAGAAGCTTTGGTTCAGAAACAATAGGTTCTCTGCTTAGGTTTCAAAATTTAGGATATGGTTTTAGGAGATAAACACCATTCTAAGCAATCTAAGACTTGGCCAACGCAAAGCACAATTCAAGTTTGAATGTTGAACTATTTTAAAGCTTTCAAGCTGGAATGGAATTCTAGATTTGCATGGTGAAAACAGCTTATCTCTTTGTAGTTATCACAACCATTACTTGGAGCAGCCTGGCAGGGTTGGTGGCAGCCTGTGGCTAAAGTGTTTGGCTGATTTTGTTCCTCATAACTACCCCATCACTTGCACAAACACTTTGTTTAAAACATAGGGGGAAATATTGCACTCTCTCTCTGTGAATAGCAGTCTTTATCAGAAGTGCAGCAGCTGTGAATGCATTAGCATGTGTGCTATGAGTCAGAATAAGCCACCTTTGTTGAAGTGTTAAACCACTTATGCAATTATACAGCCAACTAACTGCTCTCTCTCTTCTAAAATTTGGTCGCAGTTCATTATGAATAATCATAAGATGGAGACACGGAACAGGGATTGCTGGTGTGATACGAGGTCATTGTATTTCAGAGAGTTTGAGATCCTGTTCCTGCCCTCGGTTTTGTTATGCTTTAGGCCTGAAAATAATTCAGTTTAGTCCAGAAGCCTTCTACTGCTGTTCAAAATTACACAAATGTTGTAAAACAAATACATTTGCCGGATACTAACTAAATATAAACGTATCAATATACCAAAATACAACAATTCTGCAATGTCTTGCCATCAATACAAATCTTTAATCTATTACAGAGAGTTGTACTAACTGAAATTTTGTTATACATTACTTATCTTAACCTGGTACTGTGTGAAAACCTTGTTAATAAATGTAACAGAATTATGTTAAATATAAACAAAAACAAAGGTGCATATGATGGCATTGGTAAAAATTAAGGACTAGTTAATATCAAATGTGCTTTTGCATCCATCTGCAATGTTATTATTATGTCAATGTTACCGATCAATGTTTCTGGTTCTTGTCCTGGCAGACCCAACAAAAACAGCCTAATTGTGGGTTGGAGGATAAATTAGATGTATGCCTGGCTAAATAGATGAATCTTTAGTCTAGACTTAAACTGAGGGAGTGTGTCTGCATCTCGAACAGTGTTAGGGAGAATATTCCATAGTATAGGAGCCAAATATGAGAAGGATCTACCTCCTTTTGTGGATTTTGATATTCTAGGAACTATTAACAGGCCAGAATTTTGCGATCGTAATGAATGAGAGCTAGACCATTCAAAGCTTTCTACAACAGAATTGTAAAATTAATACGGAATTTAACAAGTAGCCAATGTAACGATGATAAAATGGGGCAAATATGATCATATTTATTGGTTCTCGTTAGCACTCTGGCTGCTGCATTTTGAACCAATTGAAGTTTATTTATTAATCTTGCTGGACATCCTCCCAGTAATGCATTACAATAATCTAGTCTTGAGGTCATGAACGCATTAATTAGTTTTTTCTGCATCAGCAACAGAGAGCATATGCCTTAATATAGCAATATTTCTTAGGTGGAATAATGTTGTTCTACAAACATTGGTAATTTTTCAAAGGACAGATTGGTATCAAATATAACACCTAAGCTCTTCGCTGTTGAAGATGATGTAACAGTACATCCATCGAGAGTCAAATTATATTGTAGTGGCTTATTTTTAGAATTTTTTGGTCCAATAATTAGTACCTCTGTTTTGTCAGAATTGAGGAGAAGGAAATTTCTGGCCATCCAATCTTTTATTACATTGATACACTCTGCTAATTTCGAGTAAACCATGCTAATGCAACTCCACAAATGCCAACATAATTCTCTAGCCTATTCAAGAGAATGTCGTGATCTATCGTGTTGAATGCAGCACTAAGATCTAAAAGCACTAGAAGAGAAATTCAGCCGCGATCAGTTGATAAGAGCAAGTCATTTGTAACTCTGATAAGTGCAGTCTCTGTACTGTAATGAGGCCTAAATTCTGAATGAATTTCTTCGTACATACTATTTCTCTGTAGAAATGAACATATTTGGGAGGATACTACCTTTTCTAGTATTTCTGACATAAGCGGGAGGTTTGAAATCAGTCTATAATTAGCCAGTTTTCTAGGATCAAGTTGTGGCTTCTTAATAAGCGGTTTGATAACTGCCATTTTAAAGTTTCCTAAGCATAGCGAGGAGTTAATAATATTAAGAAGAGGTTCTGAGATTACAGGGGATACCTCTTTTAAGAGCTCAGTTGGTATAGGATCTAACAAACATGTTGTGGCTTTTGATGTTTCGACAAGTTTTGTTAACTCTTCATGACCTATGACAGAGAAGGATTGAAGTTGCACTTGAGGAAAATTATTAGACACTGTTTTCTAAGGTGCTATGACAGATGATTGCATAATTCCAATTTTATTTCTGATTATTTAAATTTTATCTGTAAACAAAATCATGAAGTCATTACTCTTGTGCTGCGATGGAATATCTGGTTCTGTTGAGGCTTTATTCCTAACTAATTTAGCCACAGTACTGAATAAACATCTAGGATTGTTGTGGTTATTTTCTATGAGTTTACTAAAATATGCTGACCTGGCAGCTTTTAATGTATCTACAGACACTATGCTTCCATGCACCACAAAATACATTTTCCGAGCTGCTCTCTTGAGAGCATGAGTGTGATCATTGTACCATGGTGCAGGGCTTATTTCTTTAATTTTCTTTAATCGAAGCGGAGCGACAATAGCAAGAGTGCTAGAGAAGACTGCATTTATATTTTTTGTTATTTAATCAAGTTCTTCTGGGCTTTGGGGTTTATTGAGTGTATGAGATAGATCTGTAAGATTATTTAGTGGTCGAAAGAATAGTTCTACCTGAATGATTGCGTGGTGTTGATTGAGTAACTGATTGCAGCATGCAAGAGACTGTAAGGGTTCTCCTCCTTGGGGTGCTTTACCCCTCCAGACCTGCAGAGGGCACCAATGCCCCTAACCCAGTTTAACCATCTGCTCATTAACCCTCATTCCCTGCACCTGTACGTTGCCCTATATAAACCTGCTTGTTTCTCAACCATGTGTTAAGTTTTGAGACTTCGTACTGTGTTCCGCCTGTGACCAGTTCTCAAGTTAATTCTCATCCTTGATGTACCGTTTGACCCTTGTGTCCCTTTTGTTTCTCTGTTTTGTGGAAGCTTGGCTCTCCCAGTTTATTTGTACTTTTGACCCTTGCGTCTCTTTTGTTTCTCAGTTTTGTGGAAGCTCGGCTCTCCCAGTTTAATTGTACTTTTGACCCTTGTGTCTCTTTTGTTTCTCATATTTGTGGAAGCTCGGCTTTCCTGTTTATTTTGTACTTTACCTTTTTCTACGATTAAAAGATTATATATTTTTGGAAGAAACACAAGTTTCCAGACTCTTTGTTCTTCTGCTCTTTAGTTCAATAATTGCTGAGTTAGCTCAGTGGTAGAACACCTTACACTTGAGCACTACAGACCTGGGTTCGATCCCCGAATATAGCAGCCCTGTTACAGAGGTGAGGTAATGATCCAAGATGTCATTGCTCTGCTGCAGAATTTCTATATTATCAACATCAAATCCATATGACAGAATTAAATCTAGCGTATGATTATGGCGATGAGTTGGTCCTGTTACATTTTGTCTGACTCCAAGAGAGTTGAGAATATCAATAAATTCTAATCCCAATGTATCATTATCTATGTGAATGTTGAAGTCATCAACAATTAAAGCTCTATCTACAGTAACTACAAGATCTGATAAAAAAAAATTGCAAATTCACCAAGGAAATCAGAATAAGGCCCGGGTGATCTATACATTGTAGCAAGGACAAAAGATGACAGAGATATTTTATTTATGTCTGACGGTGTCACATTAAGCATTATTAGTTCAAAAGACTTACATTTATATCCTGTCCTCTGAGTAACACCAAAAACTTCACTGTAAATTGTAGCAACACCTCCTCCTCGACCCTTCAGACGTGGCTCATGTTTATAACAATAACCTGGGGGAGTAGATTCATTTAAACTAATATATTCATCCGGTTTAAGCCAGGTTATAGGTCAAACAGAGAGCATCCAATCTATGATCTGTAAGCATTTCATTAACAATTAGTGCTTTGGAAGAAAGAGATATAATGTTTAGTAGCCCTATTTTTATATGATGTGTATTTTTAATTTGTATGTTTTGTTCAAGTTTGACCTTAATAAAAGAAATTCTAAATTATTTAGTGAGGGTATTGTGTTTGGTAGTTCGGGGAACAGACACAGTCTCTATGAGATATCTAGGTGATACAGTCTCTATGTGTTGTAGTTTATGTGACCTGTGTGACGTCTCAAGGCAGCTAGCAGACGTTTGGATTAACCAGTTTGTCTGCTTCCTGACCTGGGACCCAGTTAGTCAAATACTATCATTATAAAGACTATGAGCCAAATTACTAGAGAGGAGAGCGGCACCTTCACTGGAGGGATGGAGTCCGTCTCTCTTTAGCAGGTCAGGTCTACCCCAAAAATTCTTCCAATTGTCTACATATCCTATTTTATTATTCAGTCAACACTCAGACATCCATCCATTCAGTGACACTAATCTACAAAAAACCTCGTCACCACGACGTGCAGGGAGGGGACCAGAGCATATTACAGTGTCTGACATCGTTTTTGCAAATTCGCACACCTCTTTAACATTATCTTTAGTGATCTCCGCCTGGCGAAGCCGGATATCGTTAGTGCCGACATGGATAACAATTTTAGAAAATCTAGGTTCAGCATTAGCCAGCACTTGTACATTTTATTTGATGTCAGACGCTCTGGCCCCCTAAATGCAATTAACAATAGTGGCTGGTGTCTCTATTTCCTTGTTCCTTACAATAGAAGCGCCAATAACAAGGGCTCTTTCAACATGATTCTCAGTGGGTGTATCACTGAGTGGGCAGAATCGATTGGAAACCCAAACAGGAACGGGAGAGTGGTGTCTTTTTGCTGAGCGAGTATGCCGCCGAGACGTCACCCTGATGCAGGGGCTCTACTGCCGGAAGTGTGTATGTTGCTCTCTGTACTACTCGCATCCGAAATAGTATCTACCGGCTTCTCTTTCTCACTGACCTCCACTAGCTTTCGAATGGAAGTCTCAAACTCATTAACTTTCTCCGTCAGCCTGACTAATTCCTTACATTTATCACATGAATCCCTCACTGCTGACGGAGGAGGCTATTGTAAACATGTAACATGCAATGCAGGAAGAAATAACATGAGCGGATGCCATGACTTACCGCAAATTGTATGTTGTTAGTTGTTCCTGAGCGGTGAAGGTTTGAGATTGATGTGAATCCCTCACAAAATTGTTTGTTGTTGTTGGTGGTTGTTCTTGATAAGCGGTGCTTTGAGATCGATGCAATAATCTGTGTACTGCAGAGGAGAAAAAAACGGGTGCACGCTGAAATGCACGCAGTTTAATCGCGATAAAAATAGAACGCGGATGCAGGTGAAATATGCGTGCAGTTGAATCGCGACAAGAGAATAATAATATGAGGGAAAACCCGATGCATGCTTAAAATGGCAGATGTTAAGGATTAAAGGCTGAAAACAGATATATAAGCGATGCTAAAAAAAACTAGCAGGCTACAAACACAGACTCTAGCTAGGTGCCAGTAGCAACAGGTAAAATACACGCAGATGAATCAGTAGAAAAGAGGAAAAACCTGAAACGCGGTAAAATGTCAAAGGATATAACGATGAATATAACGATGAACGTTTGAGAATAAGAATAATCAGTGCTAAGCAGCCTACAAACAAACTCTCGTGCAGCGTGCCGTCAGCAACAGGAAGTCCAGTCCAGTAATTTTGAAACATATAAAATCATGACGACTCAGGTGAGATGAAGAGTTCAGTCTTATCATAAGCTTATAATAGTTATTTTATACTACATGGAGCAGGGGTGCCTCATGGTGGTGGACATGTTAGCATCACATGACCAGCTGAATACTACTAGCTTAGTCTCAGTAACTGTCCTGTTATTGGACACTTTCATTCATGAATTAAATTAATCCTGGTTTACTGTGCATTGTGAATTTCTACTATGACATTTGTAACTAAAAACTACTATGTTTGAATGATGCAGCATCCAGGCCATTAGGCGTCAGTGTAAGCCAATGTAAGTCACTTAGTCACATATCTTTAATTTACAAACCTTTGTAAAACATTTTTTGGGGTGAATAATTTAACACTACACTGCAAATAATGTGGGTCAATTATTCATTGGGTACATTCATCCTTATAAAAATACATTGATGAGAAAAAATCGTCTGAGAATCATCTATGATGTCAGGCTGGCAAAGACATGACAGTTTAGAGCCTGTTGAAACAGATGCCAATGCTAATAAGGAATGGGCAGAGCTAAATGACAAAGGTCTGTTGTTTGATCAGATGTCTCCACATCTACACATGGCAGGTGATGGAGCTGCAGCAAAATGTGCATTATGCTGGCGTAGTGGACATCCTGAGTTAGATCCCTTGTGTCTAATCAGTGGTGTCTGCAGCTGTATGGCTGTATGCACTGTGCGTACCAGGAGCGCTCCGACTGACATGATGATAAATATTTACTCTCAGAATATTTCAGCAATCATGAAGTGTGTCCCATGGCAGTTTAAAGAACTAGCGATGACCAATTTGCAAATTAATAATTATTTTGAGTCGGTTCTTTTCAGTGAATTGGCCAAACGGGCTTACAAAACTGTCTGAATCGATTCTTGATTCAGTACAATTCGCTCGGACCGTTCTCTCACTGAATAATTTGTAGTGGTTTCTCGCACTGTAAAACAGCATCGGGTTATTTACGAATACAGAGAACAAACAGCACTGAATACAGAGGAAATTTACCTACAATGAACTGAGATAAAAGGTTTTTTTTTTTTTTAGAGGTATCTTTGAGAGGTAACTTGAGCTAGTGCTTTGTTATGTGAACAAGGGGCTGTTCAAACCTAATGTATTTTTGCATCCACTCACGCTGTTTTTCAATCATTTTCCATTTAAACAACCGCTAGATAGATGTCTTTTGACAACTGCATCACGTTTCACTGTGTTTTTAGGAGCTCTCATGGGAGCGCTGCATTTTTAGAAGCCGCTTTACTTTAAAAAAGAACATAAAACACCATCATTCTGCACAATTCATTGTGGTGCATTTTTGTTATTTAGCACGAGAACACGTCAGTTCTGAACAGTTACTGGAAGAAATGCTTTAGCCAATGGTTACATGAATGCTACTTATACTCGAGAAAAAAAAATGCTTTCTCAAAGTCACCAGAATTTAATGCTTTGGTGTTGTTTTTGCAAAAAACAATCTACCAGGTGAGCATGCCCCGGACTCCCCTAGATATAAGGTTGTGCAAGGATGATTTGTGTGCACACCCTCAGATGAAATCCTGCAGGCGCCCATGTGTCCAACCATACATCTTTTATCCGCTGAGATAATGAAACAGCTTTCAGCACTGAAAACGCACCTCACATATTATATAGTATTTTATGTCTTTGTTAGCTTTTCTTATGCTTTTCAGTAAGCACAGTGTCTTCACATGTGGTGGTTGGTTCACAGCAATACTTATTTGAGGCTGTGACTACCATGTGGCATGTCTAACCACACATTTATCATTATGCCTCAACCAATGCCTACCAAGTTTCAATTTGAATCTATGGAAGTGGGTAAAAGATGCATGCAGCAAGTGCACCATTGAAAAGTGCACCACTTCTTTGGAAATCCCCTCACTTACACCAGTTACATGAAGCTGCATAAAGTATCAACAACCATTAATTTTCTGTGATAAATTTAATAATTTATTTTATCTGAGTCTTTAGTATCTGTCATAGATATGGTTGCTTCAATGTAAGCACAACTGGTGTTTTGTAGTTAACCCAGTCAATAGTCACAAATTTACTTACAATAGATTAGTGAATCTGAAATATTTCTTCTTCATTTTATGCCATAACATTATAATAACATTATTCACATTATTTTAATTATTTGTTTGTATTTATTTAGTGTCGATTTGCAGACTTTAGGACCTCACTTTGTCAACCAAAGCCATTAACGTTAAGTGCCATTTGTTCAAAAAACACAACATAGAAAGATATTTAGTTCAGTGAGATTACATAATGATCTCCCACTTGAAGATGACCACACTCCACTCACACTACACTAGGTTCCTAGGTCAGTATATCAATTACCATATATCAAGATAAGCACATATACCAATACAAAGATGGAATAAAGAAGCAAAAAAACGAATGAATTACTAAAGGCAGCCTCCTATTTAAGAAAGTGAACATCTTTTAATGTCTGCCCACAAACAAGGTTGCAAGGAAGATATATACACAAAAACCTCACATATAATAGCTTAGTTACTGTCAGCTCTTGACAGAGAGCATGTGAGGCTCAGATTCAAGAGTGCAATAGTTCTTAAGCACCAGTCAAGAATCTTGAGCCCCGAAGGGGGCTCCTGAGAGCCTGGGTCAGCTGCTGGTCTCTTCTCTTGGCTGTACAGACATGAACAGATAACTCAGAGCCCCCAGACACAGCCAGCCAAGTCTGAGGTCTCAGACAGACCAACCACACATCCTCCCAGAGAAAGGCCTCAACACATACAGACACATTTGTGCAAACAAGGCTGGACATAGATGTATGTATGCACACACATGCACTAACCCCCCTTGTCCTTTCTCACTCTCTGTATATCTGTCTCTGCCTTTACAAACACAAATGCACACACAAGCACCTCTATATCTGTGGATTTCACATTGTGCAAAACTGCTAAATTCAATTCCATTTCTTCAATTGTGATGGAAATAGGCTGCCGTTAAAGGTATAGTTTACCCAAAAATCCAAATTCAAGATAAAGTCACTCTCATGTTGTTCTAAACCCACATGACTTTCTGTCTTCAGTTAAACACAAATGTCTTAATGGTAAGGAATGACATTCTAAGTGACCATTCACTTTCAGTGCATTTTTTTTCTCCCTATGATAAAAGTGAATAGTAAGAGAGCCTATCATTCTGCCCAGGAGGGATGTGCTCGAAGCTGAATACGTTATGCAGAAATATAAGAATAAAGACTTCAAAAGGAATAATTAATTAATCTGAATAATAGAAAAAAATTAATAAGAATGAATATCCAAGAAGCACAAAGATAAAGCAATATTTTAAATGAAAATTATGAGTCTATGAATGCAATGTTACTAAAGTGTAAACCATGCGAATTAAAATGCATACGGTGTGAATTATTGTATGATTTATTGTGCGTGTTTCATAAGTTTGAGCTTGACAAGAGTCACGTTAACTAACATACTATGTCATATACATTTTCCACTTCTTGAAATGTCTGTTAATATTTCACACGATTCACACGTGATGATTCCTATGCATGCATCCATAAACCAACCTGAGTTTGATTTTGAATTCCTAACCTGAAGTAATGATTTCACCGCAGAACTAGTCTGGCCGTCTTTTAAAGTTGACCACATTTATATCCACATCACTGATTAAGGTAATAACCTGGCCTTTATTCCAAAAAAAGTTTAAATGTTCTATGTGCTTAAATGCCCTATAGAGTGTACATCTTTTAAGAATGTTCCTACACACGTGTAAATGTGCGCACAATATCAGCCTCGAATTATTCTCGTTTCTATTAACATTTGTATTTGTATTTATTATTCACTATAAAATATGTGCTAGACATAATACAATTGCTTGACACCTCATGCCTCCAGAGTAACGTTGTTATTAGGGCTGTCAATCGATTACAATTTTTAATCGAGTTAATTACATGGTGTCCCGATTAATTAATCGCATATACAAATATTTGCTAAGAAAGCCCCTCATATAACAATCATTCAATATATAATGATGAATTAATTATACTTAGTTATCTTAAAATATTAAAAATGTGTGTGTATATATATATATATAAAATCAGATAATTAAAATGAGACGTGTTGTCCAGTCCCTCGGCTGTACTTGTGGCATTATTTGTTTCTGCATCAGTATTCTGAATTTACATTTCATTAGGCTGAAATTCAAACATCTCAAATTCAGAACGGGACACAAGCCACAAGCCGTCTATTTCTGAAACCAGAAAATTATGGCTGTAAAAGCCACTGTGAACTGGTTTGGTTGGGGTGATGGAAGAGTCAGGAGACAATGAGGCAGGTTCAAGGTTTACTTTACTTTAATTTGTACTTTGGTTTGCATACACGACGGTAACCGTCGCTATAATGTAATGTAAATACACGTTGCACACTTCTGGCTGACGTGTTTTCTGGACACTCTCTCTCCCTCTCTCGACACTTGGCGTTCCTTAAATGTCTCTCTCCGTATCACTATAACAAGACACAGGCGTTAGAGGTAATTATAAACCAGGTGACAAGCCTTACCGCTCTCTCTGTCTCCCGCAGACCGACACACGACCACGCCCCCCCATGCCACAGCCACATTCTCTCTGATAAGTGGGAATCTCCTCTTGTGATGCTGAGGAAGAATTTAAGAGAGCTGGATCTAGGTGCTGCTATGAATTTTAATAAAAAATAAACATGTATGAAATAAAACCTCCACAATGGGAAAACAGAAACAGGTACAGGAACAGCTACAGGAACAGCTACAGGAACAGCTACAGGAACAGCTACAGGTACAGCTACAGGTACAGGTACAGGTACAGGTACAGGTACAGGAACAGGTACAGGAACAGGAACAGGAACAGGAACAACAAAGGGTACTGGTCAAACACGGGTGGTCTAAACACATACAACAACTGACCAGGAACAAGCAAACAACAGGGCATTATATACACACATACTAATGAGTAAAGGAAACACAGGTGAGGACAATGGAAGACAGCTGGCAGTGATGAGGGCAGGGAATTATGGGAAGTGTAGTCCGGGGAAGAACAGATGACGGGGGAGAAACACAGGGCAGACAAAAGTGAATCGTGACACCTCTGCCATTGAATACTGGCGGAACCCGCCTGAATTGAATGACATAACCATGGTCTATCATTCGAATTACCCAATTCGAAATGCCCTGCAATTGCTGCCAAGCCGCAATATGGTCAGACAGAGGAATTAATGAATGGCTCTCGCCTGTAGCGCAATATGTAACTACTAGATGGCACACTTGGCATACTTTTAAAGACTTCCCCATGACTAGCACAGCCGAGGGGGACCTTTGTGCCTCTACTACTGTGGCAGGTTGAATGGGATTAAATAATGTTTCTGCCTTTATTGTATTTAGGCATTAATGATGAGCACACTGAAATGCATTTACAGCAGGGATGCTGACAGAATCAACCTTTACCCTGGTATTTTGAACAGGGAAGAGTGTGTGAACATAGGGGGGAATGTTTATTTGAGAAAACTGGTTCGCTACAATGGCCCCAGCATTCTTTATGGGGGTGTAAAAAGGCAAAACCCTATCGGTTTGGAGTGGAACTTATAGAAATTGCCCTTTGAAGGTCTCTGCGCTGTTCTGTCTTTACTGAGTGTTGAAGTGAAGCAATTATTGTTAATTTACACTAAATAATTATGTTATTAACTTAAGTGCAATTTTATATTCTCTAATTTAAATTACAGCTCAAATTAATTCTGATCATTCTTTTAATTTGGTCTTTTTAAGTTATTGATTGCTCTAAATCATCATGATTTGGTAACCTCGAATCTTTTGCTCAGGGGGAGGGCGACAAACATGAGGAGGATTCCAGTGTCCATTCGCAATTCTTTCTTCTCAGACACAAAGTCGAATCCCAAATGGCTCCAGCACATGGAGTTCTAAATCTGGAGACCGTACAACTGGAACAAGGTGGGATAAAACCTTGTGATGAGAAATTGCGAGCCTCAACAAAGCATTGTCCTTGTTGGTCTGTTGTAATGTTCTGAAAAATGCACATAGAAATTGCTCTGAAATGTATGCTTTGTCAACGACGTGTTTGCCAATAGGGACAAAAACGATTCTTGCTTCGACATGAGTTGCTAGAAACAAATACAGGCTTAGACAATTTATGCACTGAAGAAGCGTCGCTTAATTGTATAAGGGCTTCGGTCCACATGACACTCGGACATGTCCCATACCGATCATACACAGCTCGAGTTCCACGAAAGGGAACCAAAGTTAAAGAGAGAGTTCATCCCAAAATAAAAATTATCTTATCATTTAATCACCCTCATGCCATCCCAGATGGGTGTGACTTTCTTTCTTCAGCAGAACACGAATGAAGATTTTTAGAAAAATATCTCCGCTCTGTAGGTCTATACAATGCAATTGAATGGTGACCAGACATTTGTAACTCCAAACGTCATATAAATGTAATCTATAAGACTCCAGTGTTTAAATTAATATCTTCAGAAGCGATGTAATAGAATAATTTTTAATAATATTATTCTATAATCTAGAATAATATAATAAAATTATAATTACCTAATAATAATCATAATCATCATCATTATTATTATTTTATGACTAGTCATATACAAGGAATATTTTATAAATAAATATATATATATAATATAAATAAACTATAAATAAAAAGAGTTTTTATAAAGTAACATTTTATATTTAATTTAATTTTGACGCACTTCCAGTTTGAGCCCCACCCATGCCTAGCATTTCCAAAGATTCCAAGAAGAAGATTCCAAAGATGAAAGAAAGCCATATGGGTTTGGAATAACATAAAGGGAATTGAAATTAATAAGAGAATTAAAAACTTTGGGTAAACTACTCCTTTTAAGACATTTACAAGACATCTGCTTTGAAAGATCAAGAAAGCTCTGCTCACTTGCAATGTATTAATTTCATTTGAATAACTCATTAATGCAAAATGGGACATTTTATGTATATTTTTCTAATTTTAAGCATAAATCTAACAGTACTGTGAGGTTCCTGCTTAAAACAGGAAATCATTTGCTCATGGGTTTTGGAAAAAATAAAAACAGACAGTTTGGCTAATGAAATAATAATTTAGAGCGATTTGTGAAGCAATTCGACTAATTAATTGTAAAGAACTGACTCAAAAGGGAAATTCAATGACAATTTTTACGTCACTATGCTTGTGAGAAACTTTTACTCTACACAAGATCAAAATCTAGCTCATGAAATGTCTTTGTGCAGAAAATAAATAAATCAATATTATATATATATATATATATTCACTATAGAAATGTCCATGACTTTTCCATTACTTTTGATATTTTATTATTTTCCAGGCCTGAAAAACAAATTTTTATATTCCCCTGATATTTCCATGACCGTGGGAACCCTACAAGATATGCAGTATTCTCAAGAAGTTGTATTAACATGCACGATTTTGCTTCCCTGTTAACTTTATAAAGTTTTTATATTTTTGTGAAGATATTTTTCAAGAAAACAATAATACTACTTTCTTGCTGTGTAATATGATTATATCATACTGTTTTCTTCATTCTACCCTCACTGTAAAAATGAAAATGTGCAATAATGACACAAAGGAGCTATTTATGCTCCATTAGACCTTTGAAAAATACTTTCATTGATGTAAACAGACTTTTCAAACATATTAAATAATATTAAAACCAGTTAGTTAGAACGTTATTGTATAATAATTTTTATTACATTTCACAATCAGAAATATAGTTTGAAAGATATGGTAAAAGTCCTGTGCTGTAGTTTTACTGCACTGCCATCTCCTGGAATTCTTGCTTTCAAATGCCCCCCTCTCCCCCCTCATTCTCACTCACTCACCCTCTCTCTCTCTTACTCTCCCCTTTTGGAAAGCAGCCTGATAAACCAGACCCTGTTCCTTAGTGCATATTTTTACCCGTCGTTACTAAATTAGGAAGCCAGTGAGCGAGAACTATGGGTGGCTGCCAAGAAGAGAATAAGGAGGGTCTGCTGAGTGCCTTGCCAGCCCAGCCACTAGCATCAAGAGCCACTTAGAGGTCTCTGAAACAGGAGCCCTGCAAGGAACGGAGGCCAAGCAAAGCCCCAGGATGCCATGGCCAAATGACTCCGCAGGACAAACAAACAAACTGCTGTAATTTTAATTTTAATTTAATTTTATTTACTTTTTTCCACCATCAGCCAGAATACAGACAGACAGAGCAGTAATAAGACACCTTTTTTTATGTATTTATTACTTTATTTAGTATGGTGATGAGTTTATAATTAGATTGCTGTTGCATTTATTCAACAGTTCTATAAAGATGAATGATTATCATGGAGGAACACAATGAAAGATTAATATGGATGAACTCACAATTAAGTCACAGGCCAGTTGTCTTGTATAATTTTGCTCCACAAAACAAAAAAAAAAGACTTGTACCAAACAAAGCCAATGTAGGATCAACTGTTACATGTCACAGAGTAAAACAAGCATTATACTGAATATCAGAACTCTTGGACGCCACTTGTGCAATCATATTGGAGGACTGAGAACTTCTGTATATACTGTAAAATAACATAATGGTATAACATAAAAACATTTCTTGGGTTTGTCAACAAATATTAGTAAAACACTATTCATTCTTTTATGGAGGATTATACACTTTGACATGGCCATACACATCTACACACCACCAACTACAACCCCAATTCTGACAAAGTTGGGGCAGTATGACAAATGCTAATAAAAACAATAAGGAGTGATTTGTAAATTATATTCACCCTTTGCTATATTGAAAGTACTACAACTATGATATGATGTTTTACCTTGTGAATTTCATAGTTGTTTTTTTATGTACAATCAAATCAGATGATTGCAACACACTCTAAAAAAGTTGTGATAGTCGAGTGTTTACCAATGTCAAACATCACCATTTCTTCTAATAACACTTGTTAAGCATTTAGGCATTTGTTAGGTTTAAAAAGTGGAATTTTACCCCATTCATCCACAATGCAAGTCTTCAGCTGCACACTTGCATGGGGGCTTCGTTGCCATATTGTGCACTTCATAATGCACCACACATTCTCAATTGGAAATGGTTAGGGCTGCAGGCAGCCCAATCTAGCACCCACACTCTCTGCTTATTCGGCCAGTATGTGGTTTGAAGTTGTCCTGCTGATAACGCAGGGACATCCCTGAAAACTACGGTGCTGGATGGCAGTATATGCTGCTCCAAAATGTGTACATATCTGTCTGCATTAATGGTGCCCTTACAGATGTGCGACTTACCCATGCCAAGGGGACTGACACACCCCTGGCCCATACAGACACTGACTTTTGGACCTGATGCTGATCTCAGCTTGGATGGTCCTTTTCCTCTTTCCAATTAACACACTCTCTACATCGGGGGTCAGTATTATTAAAAACCCACAATATCAAAAAATAAAAGTTTTTTTTTTATTAAAAATGTCACTGTTGTATTCTATTACATTAATAATTTTATAGCTACTCAGGTTATTCGGCCAAAAATAGTGAGTGGTTTTCTTGTTGTTGTTTGATTAAAACCTTTATGACATAGCCTATTAGACAGTGCTCAATTCGGTTATATGCACACTTCAAGTCCACCATTTTGATGCAAATATGCTTTTTGTCCCACTATATTTTTATGCATTTGGCAGATGCTTTTTTTTATCCAAAATATCCAAAAATAAATTCACTTTAGACATAAATGATTGCGTTTACAATAAATCCTCACCAAGATGGGCATTGGCGGAATTATAAAGTGTATTTGATCATTTAGGCGAGAAACCACATTAGAGTGTTTGATTATCTATCAATCAAACACAGAACAGATGTCAGGAAATAAAAAGTAAATCTTTTATGTTTCATCTAGATCAACCAACCAGTGGTGCTCTTGCTATCATGATTGAAATAATGAACACTCCTGTTCTAGATGTAGAAAATTACTCAAGAAGTTTGATCGAGGACATCTCTCTTTTTCCCGATAAACATCTAGATTGTTTTATCGCCCAGCCCTATTGATAACATTACATTAACATCTCACATCAGCCCAATCTCAGTGATAGATAGTTAACTTACAGGCCACGTTATAGACACAGAATCTAGTCAGCAGAAATATTACATTTACCTTGATATGTTTCTTTAAATTAGAGGCAGGATTAATGCTGGTATCTGGCTTGAGCAAGTTAAACTCACATGACACGATCATGCAATTGGACTTTTTCATTACGAAAATCCCTTTCAGGTGTTGAACTGTGCTTGAGGCATCCTCCACAGTTGGCGTCAGATCTGCAGCTGCCGTTCAAGTTTTTTACATGTGATTTGATTTGATGGGAATCACAAGAATCTCTCTAGCCAATCATGACCTTTTAATGAACTGATGTTCTCAACAATAATTTAAGTAGGTCATTAATAGAAATCTAAATACAGGCTACTGAAAGTCTACTGAATGTTTGTTGAAACACTGTTAATTAGCTATAGCTAGCCAGTTAATAAGTAACTTACTGTCAGTTAAATAGTCACTTATAGTCAGTTAAATATTTAATTGGGATCATCAAAATAAAGTGTTTCCTTAAATTGCCCGTCTCAAATTTTTTGGAGCATGTTGCTATCAGCTGATTTGAAATGACTGTACATTAAAATAAAATAAAATAAAATAAAAAATAAGTAAATTCACAAAGTAAAACATCATATAATGTTTAGTTGTAGTTCTTTCAATATAGCAAATGGTGAATATAATTTACAGATCACTCTTTTTTGTTTTCATTAGCATTTTTCATACTGTCCCAACATTTTCAGAATTGGGGTTGTAATAGAAGAGATACAAATGAACCTCATTACTATTCAGCTAAATGAATACAGTTCAGGGATACATACAGCAAAAGAACTGCACACAACAATCCTGCTCATCTCTTTTTTTCCCCCTCTGTGTCTCTCTTTATCGCTGTCTGTGTGGGTTTTTGCAAGTGGCTTTGGATAAAAACGTCTGCTAAATGACTCCATGTATATGATCTTGCTGAGTTTAATCACTACGAATATAGTGACATCTAGTGGCGTTATACTGTTATGCACACACGTCTATTCATTCTACCATGCTGGGCAGCCTCACCTTTACAGACTTTTTGCAAAAGTGTCCCTGTTCCTTGAAATGTTAGAGCAGAGCAGCATTATTGTTCAAAATAGATGTAATGACCTTAGGAAAAACTAATACCATTTGTTTTTAATAAAATGCATGAGCAGAACAGTGTAACATGCATAGAAAAATCTAGACTAGATATATTCTTAAAAAAATATGTTTGATATTTCTCTGGCTGGCCTCACAGTACTGTTCAAATATTAAGTAATGTGATGGATTAATACAGCATAAAATTAATAGATTATTTAGCTAATGATGTGTGATGGGATGTTTGAACACATGCATTGTATCTTTTAAGACAAGCAAACATCTATAGAACATCAAGGAAATTAGTTTTTCCACTGTTACGAGACCAGCGTCATCTAATATATACTGCACACCAGTGAATAAATAAAATTACTCTGCAAGGACTCTGCAAGCAGGAAATCAATTTTTGATGTTTGGAAAGAAGGTGCATGACATCAACATGGAAGAGGATCAAAACAATGGCTTTGACTTGGGAAATAGACATCAAGAGCATATTCTGAATGCATTACAGTGTCAATTGTAAAGATGTTACCTCGATATTTAAGGCAATATTTATTTATTTTTCAAAGTTGAGCTCTCATAGAAGAGTTCAATATGACTGCAGATAATGAAGTGTCTGAAAAATTAGTTTCAGTCCATAACACAAATTATGAGTGCTTTGTAAGAGCCAAAGAACAAAGAATCAAAAGCTTTTGTAGTTTTGTTCCTAGCTACATTTTCTGGCTAAAAGCTTTGTCAGATGAACAGAGAGCACAAATCATATTGGTTCAAAGCTGGCTGAAGACAGAGCAAGACAGAGGTTATTAATAAGATTAAGAGACTGTCCCCAGATCAAAGTGAAAATCATGAATTTAGAAGTAATGTATTTTAAAATATTAGCTGTTTCAAAAATACACAGACAAATAAAACTTTCATGTTTCGAATGAAAGGGGGGTACTTTTTTTTTTATTATTATTTTTATTATTGGGGGGGTATACTTTTGACTCAACAGAGGGATGGATTCCTTCAGGCAGTTTTTGGAGGCCAAGATCAGTTTAGACAGGGAGAAGTTCCATAGATCAATCTTACAGTCACGTTCAGAATGGCATACTACCATACTTTTCTTACTATTTATGCCATTTGAATAAATAGTAAGAGTCTTCCATCACTACCATTCTCTGTTCTTTGACTTCTAAACAGTGAATGTGCAATGTCATTTTTGAATGAATTTGCAATATGATTAAGCTAATTATATTGAGTTTGAAAATACTTTGTTGCATCCAAGTTAACAAGATGATTCAATAATCAATACACTTATGAATTCTCCCTTCTGTGTTGGGAATGCACAGAGTATACTTCTTGTTTGGTATTTTGACGTGCTTATCACATAATGTTACATCAATTAATGGTTTACATATTGCAAATGTTTACAAAATTAAGACATTTATATTTACACTTTTATCCAAAGCGACTTACAGAGCCCTTATTACAGGGACAATCCCCCCAGGAGCAACCCGGAGTTAAGTGCCTTGCACAGGGACACAATGGTGGTGGCGGTGGGTGTCAAACCAGCGACCTTCTGATTACCAGATTACAGTTATGTGCTTTAGACCACTACACCACACCACCTCAAGGCAATTAAGAAGCTAGGGTATACTGGGAAATGTTTCAATTTTCTCCCCATTTTCATGACATTTCTAACTATTTGTTTTTATAACACACGCACACACGTGGACAGATAGATAGAAAGACAGACAGACGGGTCATTTATAGTCTCCAAATGGTTAGTATTAAGGTGGAGGTGACGTTAGGGCCTCTGCTGCCTGCCAGGATACAAACAGAAGCACCTTTTTTATTTTTTATTATTATTGCAATTATACATCACAAAACAAAACAGGGAGCATTCAACAACGTAAGACACAAAACAAACTTAAAGGAACAAGGACAAGGAGCAAGATTCAAGACCGAATATGATATATGTAGATATAGATATATATAGATATAGATATATATAGAACAGAAGCACCTTTATATATGTATCCAATGGGCCCGGAACACATAGCAGCATCTCACCTCTCACTCCTCCACCTACTGTACTGGAGTGTGCAGCGTTATGGGGCTGTGTTCTTTTCAAAATTAAAGACCTTGAATCTAACGTCACAGTAACAGGAAATCGTTAATTAATTATAATTCCTAATTCCTACATAATACGACTCCATCTATTATATTCAGCATCTGTACAATTTATGCATTTTTATATTATATAAATTATAATTAATTATATGTAATTATATACAAAAGGTTTGTTATATTCAGAATTTTTTTTTGTAATACAAACCTACAAAATCTACATTTATTTCACGTTCTTTGTTAAAAATATAAAATAATATCTAAAAATAAATTGTAACATTTTGAATACCTTATTAGTATAATGATGGAAAATAGAATCATGAATTAAAATGGAATGAAGAAATAACAATTTAAAACTCACTCACGCACGCACGCACACACAAACTAAAAATATGGTTTGTAACAAATTTATTAAGAAACCATTCAAACATTACACTTCAATTAACTCACTTAAAATGTGAAACAAAGAATAATATTAATAACAATAAACGCCAAAACCAAAGACCTTAGGGAGCCAAAGGGAAAAAGCAAGCAATAACCATACAGAAATTCATATCATAGTGGAACCTGATAATGAAAGTATGATGATAATGTAACTGATAATAATCAGTATACCCTCATCAATAACTTAAAAACAATTAAGAAAATAAACATTTTATTTATTCAATCATTAAAAAAAGAGCCATTCTGTACCTGGTGTGTATTTTGCCTTAATGCCAGCATTAAGTAAAGGGGTGAGAAAAACATTATTATGGGGGCCAGCAAGGTTATTTCTTTTATACAAAACATAAAACACATAGAAAGGAGAGGATAGCAATGCAAGGAGACTGTACACAGAATTGTAGCAGAACTGTATTGTTGAATCTGGATTGGTCAAGTTCTCTTCCTCTGGCATCTTTAATATATAGCCAGACCCCAATATCCTCCTGGTACACGGCCTCTGATCATAGAATGGTATAAGTTCCCACTATGATTTAAAGCTTTAAATTCTACTAAACCATGATTCGTTTTTCCTCAGAACTCAAAACAACATGAACTTGCTTTCAATAAATAAGCTCTTTTTGTGTACATTTGCTTATTTTTGGTTTAAGCTAGAGGTAGGCCATACCTTATCCTGCAGCATCTCATAAAAAAATCTAAAAAAAACTTTGCCCTTAAATAGTAAGTATTGGCTGTGGGATAAACAACATACCAATGAGATGAGGCAATAATGCTAAAAGTAAATTAAAATGTTGGAAGAGACCAGTTAATGCAGATTCTACCACTTTGCTACCATTTACAGCGTATTGCTATGTTGTTGTTCAATTATGAGCTTTCCGTATGTATCCAGAGTAGCATTTGTAGCAATTGATTTCCATCCTCTTTTCTTCCCCACATTCAACCACACTTACTGTCTTAAAACACTGACTGAGTTGTATATCCCCTTAAAACCTGTATATGATCATCTTATCAAGAGATAAGCAGTTGCATATTACAATAACAGAGGCAGATTTTAAATATAAAATAATTTAAAATCTGTCCAGAAATTACAGCTTTACGTTTCATAAACATTACTGTCATTTATTACACTTTGGGTCACATTTCTGAGTGGAAACCGTTTAAAACTTCACCCATTTTTTTCATTCATAACTAGTTTAAAATGATAAATAACTGCATACATTAAGCTGGTTTTTAAAATCTCATTGAAATCCCAAAGAAAACAGAAAAGCAGGTAAAATATGTATGTGTATAATATATATATATAAGAGAGAAGAGACAGAGGGAGAGAGAGAATAAAAAAAAAATAAGTAAAAAACTTTCTCCATTTTGGATAATGAATTTAAATTATGGATAAAGTATTAATTTAGGAAACTCCAGAGTAAAAATAATATGCAGCGAAACACTGTGAAAAGCCTGCCTACATTACTGCCAAGGCATGACGAAAACATAACCAGAAAAGCATAAATGAAAGAAAAAGCAGAGCGACTGAAATAAGCACAAATGTAGGGTGAAAAACCAAATGTCGGCCTCATTTTGTGTAGAGTACCACTCAGAGTAACACTGACCTCAATATTCACATTCTGCTGCTTGGTTCACGTTCAAAGCATGTTTCAACTGCTTGCAACAGAAAGAGAGTGGAAGACAGAACATGGAGAAGGATGGTAGAAGAAAAAGACATCCTCATCCACATCATAAGCAGCCTCTTTCTAGATTTTTCTTTTTTAAATATAAAAAAACATGTTCTACTCTACTGCACAAATCTACCTAGCAACATTTACTAGTTTATTCTATGGAAGCACAAGGATAGACAATTATATATAGATAAAAAATTTAAATACAAAAAAGTAAACATCATGACGTTCACACAACATCTGAGTAAATAATTAAAAAATGTAATTTCAATACAATAGGGCTAAACAATAAAATAAGATGCCTTGCATAGAGAGGACAAGAGCAAACATAGGTAGGTAGGAAAACCATGCATACCGAAAGGCCATTTGGGGACATAAACTGAAAGTTTCACATAGTGCAAAAATCCCAAGAAGAAACAAGGGTCTAAATCAAATGCAAATGAATCTTTGACTTACATCAATACCAGCCCAGCCCAACCCACCCAGCCCCTTCATCAGACTAAAAGATTGACCACCGTTACCCCTACCTAACCCAGACATCCCACCCGAAATTCCCAATGGGAGTGGACTTTGGTCTGTCCTGTGATAAACGAGGCATCAGGAGATGGGATTGCTGTGGTGATGGAGCTCTTTTGACCCTTATCCCTGTCCGCTTTGGTAAACGCTGCTAGCGCATCTTGCGATCGTCAGTGTTGGCCATGTTGGAGCCAGGGCTGGGGTCCTGCTGTCGCCTGGGCTGGGTCATCACACACATACATACACATACACAATTACACATGTGAGTGCGTGCACAAACACCCAAGCACACCAATAAACAAACCAAGACTTTAGATTTACAGAAAAGTTAAATTAAGCAAAACACAACTATTCAAGCCACAGATATAATATGATCTGATATTGTGAAAGGTACACTGTCCATTTATTTAGGGGATAGGTCACCCAAAAATACACATTTTGTAATGATTTACTCACCCTCATGTTGTTACAACCATAACTGTATTAATTTCTTTCTTGCATGAAACATGTAAAAAGAGATGTTAGGCAGAATGTTAAGACCAAAGTATACTTGGCACGTCTGTGCTGCTGATCGCTCCGTACGCATGACGTAATTTTGTCATAATCTTGTCCGAACCATGCAGATTTTCTTGACTCGCAGACACTGTCATCGCCTGCGAAGTTGTAGTGGGCATGCGTCAAACACGTTCGTATTCGCTTGTGGACAGAAGAATATACTCACAAAGGCAATGTGGTCGATGCAATGAAAGTGAACGGTGACTGAGGCTTAAGTGGTTAACGGAAACAATAAACTGTTTTGTAACAACATGAGGGTAAATAAATGATGACAGAAGTTTTATTTTTGGGTGAACTATAACTTTAAATGAATGTTCAGGGTTTAACACTTGCAATAAAGTGAAAGGGACCAGTTCATAAACACACACACAAATATATACCGTTTCAAAAGTATGGCCACAAGATGTAAACATTATATATGTTACCATTTTACATTTTAGTGTGATAAATTCGCTTACTAACCTTATCTGTGTAAAGTTATATCTGATATTACAACTTCGTTGCCATATGACAACATAATACCAGTAAACCCTGTGGTCTGGTAAACGCTGTAACGTTTACCATATTTCATCACACTAAAATCATGTTAACACATATTGTGCATCTTGAGGCTATGCTTTTGAAACAGTGAGTATTTCAATATTTATGGACTGGCCCCATTCACTTCCATTGTATGCGCCTTAATGTAACTGCCATTTTTTCCTTTTTTCATTTGCAATAAACAAGGAGAGAGTCAAAATAATTGTTTGTTGTAATGAACATTATGCCATAAATGCTGTCTATTGAGCTTAACATTTATTGAACCTGAAACATTCCTTTTAAAAGTGAATTATAACACATGCAATTGCTCATCAAGTCCAGCAGGGAGCAGTAAAGATCAAATTCAGTCGAGACTAAAAATTGAGCTTCTTTTTATGGTCGAAGTGGCAGACAGTCATTAGTCAAGGGTGTGTGTGTGTGTGTGTGTGTGTGTGTGTGGGGGTCTTCAAATCACTAGCCTTTAAAAATAAAGATAAGACTGATGGCCTTGCCACAGATACATATGTTTATGTGCCTATGTCTAAATCTCGCCCTGACATAGATGTCTGAGAACAGACAGGCCAGACGGACAGACAGAGGGACAGACAGACAGGCAGACATCGAGGGAAAGATAGACAAGGAGGCAGACATGGTGTATCTCACATTGTGTGAGGTCATCATCATGTAACTGGCGATTATGGCATGCTCCAACCCTAGAGCTATGCAAGGCTGTTTTTATTTAACCCCGACGCCTGGGAATCACGTCTTTAAGCATACACATTAACAGATGAAGCTGTAATAGCTGTCATAAAACGCAAAGCAGTCTGGTAGGCTGTCTGTAAACTTAAATAATAACTGTTATAGCTATAAGCTAGATAAAGCGAAGAGTTAAAGCGAACTGCAGAAAGTGAACGTATTTGTCTGGCGTCACGTTGCTTGTTACTTTTATAACTTTGCAGGCAATGCATCTTCAAACCAAGCACATGAATGCAACAGAACAATGTAGATCAGACATTATGCTATATATAATCAAAAGTTGTGCAAAACAAGAGCACAAATCAAAGCGCGCCTCCAGAGAGGAGCATTATATGTCTCTAAAAGGCAGCTCCATGGGGGAAGCACAAAAGAAAAGGAAAGTTATGTTTGCTCTGTAGTATTTAAGCTTGGAAAAAAACGTGTTTGTGTGTGGATGGGAGGAGGCAGCATCGATCATATGGAGCTCAGATGAAGCACTCTCCTGGACCACAAGTCAATAGTGCTTAGAGTTTGCTGGGCAGACAGCACTGCTAATGAAAAAGATCAATGCTAATGATATATTAATACTTTCACTGGTCCAACATCACTCATGCACTAATCCCACCTGCGGTAAAGGCTTGGGTTTTAATGAAAAATTGCCTATTTTTCATCCATTTCTTTACCATCTATAATGGAGTCGCCCATTACACTATTTGATATCTTTCACACAGTGGCAAAACCACATAGTCAGGCACATTAAGATACCCTCTGGAAAAGGATAAATATGTGTGTGCACATAGGACATGTAGAAAATGCCACCTTGTCTCTTTCCCTTTCTCTTTCGTTCTCTTACAGCCACTTAGGGGAGACCAGGGTTAGTTGTCACATGGGAAGGCCAAAGGCTATATCTCAATAACGACAAGATTTTGAGTCAAAAGAACAATTGCAAACATTTGTGCTTTCTATAGCAGAGGTTTTGTATGTTGGTTTCAAAAAATGACTTAAATGAAACCCCTCTTAAATTAGAATAATTTTTGTGAATTCAACCCTCCAAAGTTTCAATTATCCTTAGGCATGATTTAGAGTTAAAAAGTACTTACATATTGATCTTTTTTGCACAAAAAGCAATCGTATTGCTTTAGAATACATTTATTTAACCGCTGGAGTCGTATCGATGACGTTTATGCTGACTGTCATTTATACCATCCATTTGCATTTTATGGATCTACTGAGGTAAGATATTTTTCTAATATTCTTCAAATGTGTTCTGGTGAAGAAAAATGTCATACACAACTGGGATATCATGAGGGTGAGTAAATAATGAGATAATTTTTTGGGTGAACTATCCCTTTAAGGCAAGGGTCAACTATATTATAGTTTAAATGTGTCAAAGGTTTAAATGTGTTCTTAGGACAAAAGGTATTTTTAATGAAAATCAAGTCAAGGCATGCGGTCACATTTTTATCACGGCAGGTTTCACGTGTTTTAAATGTAATACATGTCTATAATATATTCATTGATATTTGTTGGCTAAAATTATGTTTCCATGTTCCTTTTTTTCATTGTTTCATGAATGTGTTTTTTAATTATTTAAAATATCTATTAAATAATCATTTTACTTTTCTAAATTTGGATGAAAAGCCTATAACATGTTGTTTAAAGTACATTTTGTGCAAGATTTAAAGAGAGGCACAAATTTTGTTTAGGTGGTTGTGATGGTAGGGACACATTTCCCCATCACCCCCAATGTTTACATGAAACTTGCACAACTGGTTTAGTGGTTTAAGTTCCAGTGCGACAATAGGCCCCGTTATAACAAAATGTCAACATGTGTTCAATTAACTGTATCTTTATTCTTGGGCATGAACATAGCTTTTTTGTAGCCAATACTTCAAGGTATGCAGCTATGCAGAAACTGACTTTCAAAAATAAACCTACTCTGAGAAATATTCACTGGAGTAAAAAGTGTGAGACTAGGTATCTCAGGTAATTAGCGATTTAGAGATCACAACATGTATTCTTTCCCTTTCAAATCTAACCTTTGACCACTTTCCCAGAAAACACCAGTTTTCTGTTTCTATTGTCTCTGTAGTTGCTGTCGGAACAACACAACTGTCCATCGTGAATGGCCCAGACTGCTATTGTGTTGATGGAGTTTAAGATTTGGCCGCTAAGACCACTGTTCTGTGACTCAAACTCAAATTTGATTCTGTATCAAAAATAAAGCCATACTGTATGAAAACAAGCTCAGAAGTAGGGTCGGACTGCACACTGCTGGGATGAGAAAGCATGAATTATAGAATAATTATAGGGTTTCATTTTTCCACCGCTCTCTGTGACTTTGAGCTTTGAGGGAAAAACATTTGGCCCGTGAGTCACAGATTGCCTGACTGCTATGAGTAAGAAATTGATTTTCATAAGTGGCAAGATCTGTTTAAAAAAGAGAGACCTTGGCGTGATTGATTTTGGAAGAGTGGAAGTAGAGTGTGTAAAGGAGCGCCTGAGGGTGTAGATTAGGGGAGAGGAATATAAAGACAGTGGATCATAAGGGGAATCTTTCTGGTCATGTGCTGCCAAGATGTGCCTGAGAGCTCCCGGAGGGCTTTGCAGCAGGGAAGTGGGTGGGCAGGGCAGTTAGGAATCCTGGGATGGAGGTCTGGTCTCCATTACAGAGGTCTGAGCAAAGAGAGTTGTGGGTCTTTCGTACTGAGTCTTTGTCTTGCCCTATATTACAATTAACACTTCCCCAAAAGTGCAAACAAAGGTCATGCCAATTCTGAAAATCTGCAGAGCTTCCAATGGAGTTTTGTGGATGCCAATTCCATGTGGACCAGACCATAACTGAGCTATCACTCAAGAGACACATACACATGTACCCACCAACACAACTGTGTAGACACAGGAGACACACACACACACACACACACACACACACACATATAGATATAGATAGAGATGCTCTTCCATGCACATGCTCTTGATGAATGTGAAATTCTGACACATACACACACACACACACTTACAGACACATACATGGTTTAGTGCATGACACAAGGATAGAGAGAAGCAGAGGAGACAGACCCTGGTCGCTGAAGGCCATCAGTCCCAGATTTTTGATGCCACAGGGTCCTAAAAAACACAATTTGGTTTTCATCTTAGGAGCGCAGTTTGGATTGACTGTAGAATGATTGCATTTGAGGATTTACAATGCAAAGATATTTCATGCACTAAGCCATGACCAAACAAGTAAAGCACTTACGTAATAGCTTACACATAAACAAACTCACATAAAATACATATATGCATGCATACATAAACAATACTTAAAAGCACAGTAAAAGAAAATAAGCCCTCCTTCATTTTGCATTTTTACTTAAATAATTATCATAAACAATTTGACATCTTGAAAAATCAAGGTAGCAGTTCACTACATAAAAGCCTAAATTGTTGTCTTACCTCCTGAGTTATTAAATGGCTGAGATGTGCCATCGGCATCTGCTAAATGACAAGTGATCAAATCAGTTTTGTCCCAGACAAGCTGTTCAGCTACTTTAAGAGCTCTCAAGAAATCAGGGAAAAGACAGAATGTTGTGAGGTGTCACTAATTTGCTGCATTTTCATTTAAAAGGATTACATGCTTCTACACTACAAAGTCAAAGTTTAATGATAACTTTCTTAAAAATGTAATATTTTTAATGTTGAAGTCAAAACATTTTTGTAGATATTGATATTCCTTCTGAGAGGCCTTTTAGATATTTTTAAAATACTTTTAGTATTAAATGGAACCTTTACAATTTCATGGAATGATTTTCAGGAGAATCTCCCAAAAACAAGTCAAGTCATATTTCACCCGCAAATAAAAAAAAGAAAATAAATTCAATTTTGATTAAAGAAAACAAAGACTATTTTTGGAATCATTATATATAACGCATATAACGCATATATATATATACACACTCACCTAAAGGATTATTAGAAACACCATACTAATACTGTGTTTGACTCCCTTTCGCCTTCAGAACTGCCATAATTCTACGTGGCATTGATTCAACAAGGTGCTGAAAGCATTCTTTAGAAATGTTGGCCCATATTGATAGGATAGCATCTTGCAGTTGATGGAGATTTGTGGGATGCACATCCAGGGCACGAAGCTCCCGTTCCACCACATCCCAAAGATGCTCTATTGGGTTGAGATCTGGTGACTGTGGGGGCCATTTTAGTACAGTGAACTCATTGTCATGTTCAAGAAACCAATTTGAAATGATTCGAGCTTTGTGACATGGTGCATTATCCTGCTGGAAGTAGCCATCAGAGGATGGGTACATGGTGGCCATAAAGGGATGGACATGGTCAGAAACAATGCTCAGGTAGGCCGTGGCATTTAAACGATGCCCAATTGGCACTAAGGGGCCTAAAGTGTGCCAAGAAAACATCCCCCACACCATTACACCACCACCACCACCAGCCTGCACAGTGGTAACAAGGCAGGATGGATCCATGTTCTCATTCTGTTTACGACAAATTCTGACTCTACCATCTGAATGTCTCAACAGAAATCGAGACTCATCAGACCAGGCAACATTTTTCCAGTCTTCAACTGTTCAATTTTGGTGAGTTCTTGCAAATTGTAGCCTCTTTTTCCTATTTGTAGTGGAGATGAGTGGTACCCGGTGGGGTCTTCTGCTGTTGGAGCCCATCCGCCTCAAGGTTGTGCGTGTTGTGGCTTCACAAATGCTTTGCTGCATACCTCGGTTGTAACGAGTGGTTATTTCAGGCAAAGTTGCTCTTCTATCAGCTTGAATCAGTCGGCCCATTCTCCTCTGACCTCTAGCATCAACAAGGCATTTTCGCCCACAGGACTGCCGCATACTGGATGTTTTTCCCTTTTCACACCATTCTTTGTAAACCCTAGAAATGGTTGTGCGTGAAAATCCCAGTAACTGGGCAGATTGTGAAATAGTCAGACCGGCCCGTCTGGCACCAACAATCACGCCACGCTCAAAATTGCTTAAATCACCTTTCTTTCCCATTCTGACATTCAGTTTGGAGTTCAGGAGATTGTCTTGACCAGGACCACACCCCTAAATGCACTGAAGCAACTGCCATGTGATTGGTTGATTAGATAATTGCATTAATGAGAAATTGAACAGGTGTTCCTAATAATCCTTTAGGTGAGTGTATGTATATATATATATATATATATATATATATATATATATATATATATATATATATACATATATATATATATATATATATATATATATATATATATATATATATATATCCCTCCCAAATCTTATTACTAAAATGTAATTGAATGCCATTCATATTGCTTAATTGCAGGATTTGTTATTACTGCCTAATCAATATATATATATATATATATATAATTTAATAATAAAAAGTTATTACAGCAATGTCCTTACTTTAGCACATGACTGTAAAAAATGAATGTATTACATTAATGAGAATCTACTAGTTCATGTTAACTTAAGTTGTTATTTAATGTTAACAAATGAAACCTTATTGTAAACTGTTACCAAAAAACTTAAAACTAAAATCAGTAAAATGTTTGAATGCATTACAAGAATGACAATTTAGAGGGAAAACATGCTTAATTGCCATTAAAATAATGTAACAATGCAAAAAATCTTAAATCTTAGTGGCAATAATAACATGCTTCATTTCTTTAAGCAAAATATTCCTTATATTTGTCTTTTACCTTTTGAATAAAATATGACCGATACATGTTTTTTTTATAGATTCATTCTAGCACTGACTTTTTTGTAAGAAGATGCCGGTGGCACCACTTGGTCATTCCCCTTCTCAGAAGCTACTAAAACACTTCAAAACATCTTATTTTCAGTGAACTGCTCCTTCAAGTATCAAATATTTAGCTATAGGCTGTCAATAAAAATATTGGTAAGAGAAATTGATTAAAGATTACAATAAGCAAAAACAGCACATACAGAAAAACCATACATGCACAAGCAGAAAACACATGTACACACATACATACACACACACACACACACACACACACACACACACACACACACACACACACACACACACACACACACACATAAACAACCATAAAACCAAACTGATCCATAACAACTAAAACAAAATTGATTTTAAGCATGCACTGACTGATCATCTTCTCAACTTCACTTAGCACAAACACACTTACACACACCCTCATTCACTGCAGCTCTCACCTCCAGGTCCTCACGGTGTGAACGATCCCTGTCTTCAAAATCACGGGTCCTTCTGCGGGCCTCCTCAAAGGCTGCCTGTGCTAGAGCATCTTCCTGCTGTATAGACACACAAAACAGTGGTAATCCATTTATGATATAAGGCATGAAATGCAGTTTAAGTGCATGAGTTGGTTTCTGTGTACCTGCGCCCTCTCATCATCATACTCCAGACAACCCATTCCATCAAGACGCTGAAGATCAATCCAGCCTCTCCAGATCACACACACTCCATTCAGGATCATAGGAGCTTTCAGATATACCTGAAAACAAACACACACACACACCCACACACACTTAGTTATTATGATATACACAGGCCCCACAATGACAAGGAAGGATGTATGTATGTATGGCCATGATAACTACCAGATAACACGTAACAGATCTTGGTTCATTTTGAGTCAGACATCACAAAATGAATGACTTGCAGTTCAGTAAGCTTTCATTCACTAAAACAAAACGGCTGATAAGAGTTTAATTTTAAAAGAACTGACTCATAAGAGTCATTTGTTCGAGAATCAGGCTACACTAGACATGCTGTAAGTCATGCTACTGATTTTGTAGTGGTTTTGCAGTGCCGTTGTGCGAGTGGTAGTACAAGAACATTGTCAGTGTATTTTAGCTGGGTTAAAATACTAAACCCAATAACTAACTCTTCACAAAACTGGAGAAATTTCCTGTGCCCACATCAGCCTTTAGAACAGATGAAATGCATTACTACCAACTCTACTCTAGCAACATATGAAAACCCCCTCTCAACATCACACTTGGCTCTTCAATGGGCCGTTTGAATTGTAAAATACATTGTGAGTTGTTCTATAGCAACAGAAATGTTCTGTTGGGAATGGTCTCTAAAACTTCACTGTGGAAATAGACTTACAGATCTATACACACATAACCATTACACCCTTTTCTGTCTCTTCCTGTCTTACCTCTGAGCCCAGCAAAGAGCCAAATACTGTAGGGCAGCCTCCAATGTTTGCTTCCTGCGATGATAGTGTTTATTTTTAGAGGCCAGCGTAGTAGAGAGTAAGGGTACACCGATGCTCTCTACCAGAGACAGGCAAAGCCTGTCTGAATTTATTTATACTAAGCATGGGCTACAAGTGCACACCGCAGCGCATGATTACATCCGTCTGTGTGTGTGAGACTCCGATAATGTACTTGTTATGTACTAGACAAGGTGGACAAAGAGTGAGAGATGTTGAGAATGTGACACGGGTTGGCTGGAGTGAAGAAAAGTGAAAGAGAGGGATGAGGGAGAGACAGAGGTATATACTGTCTGTCTGTCTGGCCTCGAGCCACAGGAATATCACATATCTGCCACTGAGGAATCCAGGCTCAGACAAAAGCGTGCAGACTGTCGGTCTGTGGGTGCTGTTTATTTCTGTAACTGCAGCAGAGTGCAGTGAAAGGGGCCAGCTATAAACACACACACACACACACACACACACACACACACACACACACACACACACACACACACACACACACACATGTACAAGTTGAAGTCAGAAGTTTACATACACCTTAGCCAAATACATTTAAACTCAGTTTTTCACAAATCCTGACATTTAATCGAAGAAAACATTCCCTGTCTTAGGTCAGTTAGGATCACTACTTTATTTTAAGAATGTGAAAAGTCAACATTAGTAGAGAGAATTATTTATTTCAGCTTTTATTTCTTTCATCACATTCCCATTGGGTCAGAAGTTACATACATTAGAAAGCACCCCACAACATGGTGCTGCCTCCCCCATGTTTCACAGTTGAGATGGTATTCTTCGGCTTGCAAGCCTCACCATAACAATGGTCAGTATGTTTTTAAATTTTTGTTTCATCAGACCTGAAGACATTTCTACAAAAAGTAAGATCTTTGTCCTCTTGTGCAAACTGTAGTCTGGCTTTTTTATGGCAGTTTTGGAGCAGTGGATTTTGCTGAGCAGCCTTTCAGGTAATGTTGATATAGGACTCGTTTTACTGTGGATATAGATACTTGTCTACCTGTTTCCTCCAGCATCTTCACAAGGTCCTTTGCTGTTGTTCTGAGATTGATTTGCACTTTTTGCACCAAACTACATTAATTTTTAGGATACAGAATGCGTCTCCTTCCTGAGTGATATGATGGCTGCCTGGTTCCATGGTGTTTATACTTGTGTACTATTGTTTGTACAGATGAACGTGGTACCTTCAGGCATTAGGAACTTACTCCCAAGGATGAACCAGACTTGTGGAGGTCCACAAAATTTTTTTGAGAGTTTGTTTTTATTTTTTTTTTATTTTCCCATGATATCAAGCAAAAAGGGACTGAGTTTGAAGGTAGGCCTTAAAATACATCCACATGTACACCTCCAATTCAGTACATCTCCTATCAGAAACTAATTGGCTAATTGTCTAAAGGCTTGACATAATTTTCTATAATGTTCCAAGCTGCTTAAATGCACAGTTATCTTTAAAAGTCAATTAAATTTAAACAATTTGTCTATAAACAATTGTTGGAAAAATGTATCATTTCATGCACAAAGTGCATGTCCTGAATGAGCTAATATGAAATGTGGAGTGGTCAAAAAATTAGATTTAATGGCTTCAAACTAAATGTATGTAAACTTCTGACTTCAACTGTATACTCAGAGTTAACTGCCAAAACCAACAAGCCACAAGTGACAGGTCAACAAATATGAGGGAAGTTCCACAGTGCTGCAACAAAAGGCAGAGAAACACAGGAACACTCAAAGCTGAATCACACTGCAATGAGTTGTTGGATACTTGTTATGTATACCCTAACTTGTTCCACCGTTGCCCTTTTATTTACCATTTTTGTCACTTTTGTACTCCTTAGTTTTCACTTTTGGCCCTTTTGTAGCTCCACTGTCTCCTTGTTAGCTTTCGTTCATTGTTTGCACCTGCCCTCATTTGTTTGCATTTGGTTTCTGTCGATCACCTTGTTATCTTGTTTGAATCCTGTTTGTTCATTGGCCCCTTTGTCCCACATTCTTGTATTTAAACCCTGTCTGTTTGTTCAGTCTCTGTCAGTCATTGTTTGTATGTTCATGAACGTTGTTAGCCTGGTGTGCGTTTCCCTGCCCGAAGTTCTCTGTTCAAGTTTATTTCCCCATTGTGGGTTTTCCTTTGTGTTTGTAATAATAATAATAAAAGTACTGCATTTGGATCCTCAACCTTCGTCTGCCTTCGTTGTCTGCATTTCGTGACAGAACGACTGACCCACACACATGGATCCAGCAGCTATTTGGGCCAAATGCCGGCTGCTTAACTTGCAGCAAGATGACCACCCATTAGAAGACCACGCTCTCTACTTTCTCCTCCTGGCGAGCTTTACTGACTTCCCGGACTCAGCTCTGGTGGTCTTTTTCAAGAACAGCTTGAACCCCTCGCTGAGGGAGCGGGTGCCACAGGCAGCGCCCGGCTGTACCCTTCGCGACTATCTGGAGACGACTCTACTAGTGTGCAGCTCACCGCTCCCCGTAACACCAGCCCAACCTGTCAGCGGAACGACCCTCATGCCAGTCGCCTTCCACGAGCCAGCGCGGCCCACTTCGTCTGCCCGGAGGAGGGAGAGAAGACGGGCTTCCGCCTTCCGGCACACGCCTGCTCCGATCTGCGAGCCAGAGCCCTCGTCAGCCCCGGTCAGCGAGCCAGAGCCCTCGTCAGCCCCGGTCTGCGAGCCAGAGCCCTCGTCAGCCCCGGTCTGCGAGCCAGAGCCCTCGTCAGCCCCCGGTCTGCGAGCCAGAGCCCTCGTCAGCCCCGGTCTGCGAGCCAGAGCCCTCGTTAGCCTCAAACGTCAATGAGCCAGTGCCTGTAGCCTCAGATGTCCGTGAGCCAGCACCTGTAGCCTCGACCGTTCCTGAGCCAGCGCCTGCAGCCTCGACCGTTCCTGAGCCAGCCCCTGTGGTCTTGTCCGTCCCAGCGCCAGTAGCCATGACCGTCCAAGAGCCAGCGCCAGTAGCCATGACCGTCCAAGAGGCAGTGCCAGTAGCCATAACTGTCCAAGAGCCAGAGCCAGTAGCCATGACCGTTCACCTCGGCTCCACCTCCCAGGCCTCTCGAGCCTTCCAGGGCTCCGCCCCCCGAGCCTCCTACGTCTCTGCTCCCAGAGACCCCAGGGCCTTCTAGGGCTCCGCCCCTCAAGCCTCCTACGGCTCCGCCTCTTGAGCCTCCTACGGCTCCGCCTCCCGAGCCTCCTAGGGCTCCGCCCCTCAAGCCCCTCGAGCCTTCCAGGGCTCTGCCCCTCAAGCCCCTCGAGCCTTCCTGGGCTCCACCCCCCGAGCCTCCTACGGCTCCGTCTCCCGAGTCTCCTGCGGCTCTGCTCTGAGACCCCAGAGCCTTCTAGGGCTCCGCCTCTGAAACCTCCTACTGCGCCACCTCCCTCGGCTCCGCCTCCAGAGCCTCTTAGAGCCTCCTACGGCTCCGCCTCTAGAACCTCCTACGGCTCCGCCTCTAGAACCTCCTACGGCTCCGCCTCCTATGGCTCCGCCTCCTGAGCCATCCTCGGCTCCGCCTTCCTCAGCCCCATCTCCTAGGTCTTTTAGGGCTCCGCCTCCAGAATCTCACGAGCCTTCCACGGCTCCTCCTCCCGAGCCTCCTTCAGCTCAGCCTCCTGCGGCTCTTCTCCCCGAGCCTCCCTCGGCTCTGCCTCCAGAGCCTCCTACAGCTCCACCTCCAGAGCCTCCCAAGCCTCCGATGGCTCCGCCTCCCGAGCCTCCGACGGCTCCACCTCCCGAGCCTCCGACGGCTCCGCCTCCCGAGCCTCATACGGCTCCGCCTCCCGAACCCCCTACGGCTCTGCCCCCAGAGACTCCAGAGCCTTCCAGGTCTCCGCTCCTAAAGCCTCCTACGGCGCCGCCTACCTCGGCTCCGCCTCCTGAGCCTCCTTCAGCTCCGCCTCCTGAGCCTCCCTCAGCTCTGCCTTCTGAGCCTTCAAGGCCATCACCTCCCTCGGCTTCACCTCCCGAGCCTCCCTCAGCTCCGCCTCAGAGGTCCTCCTTGGCGCCGCTTCACGCGGTTCTGCCGGCCTCCCCAGTGGCCACTCCTCCTCCCAGGTCCCCTGAACCGGTCCTTGCCCCACGGCCATTTCCTAGGCCACCAAAACCGGCCTCTGTCCTGTGGCCACCTCCCAGGTCCCCTGAACCGGCCCTTGGCCCACGGCCATCTCCCAGGCCACCAAAACCGGCCTCTGTCCTGTGGCCTCCTCCCAGGCCCCCTGAACTGGCCCGTGCCTTATGGCCAGCCCCCGGGCCATCTAAACCTGTCCCTGCCCGGTCAACACCTCCCAGACCACCAAAACCTGTCCCTGCCCGGTTGATACCACCCCGGCCTCCTAAACCTGTCCCTTTGTGCCCCCGTGGACTGCCTAATTGCCCCTTGTGCCCCCATGGACTGTCTCATCTCCCTTTGTGCCCCCGTGGACTGTCTCATTTCCCCTCGTGGCCCCCCTTGGACTTCCTGCCTGCCCTTTGTTCCCCCTTGGACTTCCTGCCTGCCCTCTGTGCCCCTTGGACTGCCTCCTTGCTCTTGTGCCCCCCTGGTCTGCCTGTCTGCCCCCGGTGCCATAATTTTGTTCTCTGTGGGTTTTTTGTCTTTTGTCTTTGTTTTTAGGATCTTCTGGAAGCCGATCCTTTGAGGGGGGGCTCTGTTATGTATACCCTGTCTTGTTCCACCGTTGCCCTTTTGTTTACCATTTTTGGCCCTTTTGTAGCTCCACTGTCTCCTTGTTAGCTTTCGTTCATTGTTTGCACCTGCCCTCATTTGTTTGCCTTTGGTTTCTGTCGATCACCTTGTTATCTTGTTTGAATCCTGTTTGTTCATTGGCCCCTTTGTCCCACATTCTTGTATTTAAACCCTGTCTGTTTGTTCAGTCTCTGTCAGTCGTTGTTTGTATGTTCATGAACGTTGTTAGCCTGGTGTGGGTTTCCCTGCCCGAAGTTCTCTGTTCAAGTTTATTTCCCCATTGTGGGTTTTCCTTTGTGTTTGTAATAATAATAAAAGTACTGCATTTGGATCCTCAACCTTCGTCTGCCTTCGTTGTCTGCATTTCGTGACAATACTAAACTTCCACCACTAGGCACTGATGACTGCTGGAGCAACCGGCCAGACAAACTCCACCAAAACAGTCACGCTTTGTCTGACTTTAATACAGTCCTTTAAGCAGATGCATATTTACTGTATGTGTGTAGGAAATGTTTTTGGTGTCAATTCAGAGAGTGAACTGCTCTCTGCCCTGATTTCAGACCCACTAAATTCACCACAATGAGGTGAATGTTGTCTAGTTTAAATATATCTCACAATTAATCAAAAACAAAAATATTCTATTGAAGTAAAAATGTACAGGGTTTCTGTACTTCCATGACTTTTCCAGTTATTCATGATTATTGGATATTAATTAAAAATAGTATAATTTCAAAGAAATAATTAAATATGTTATATCTGAGCCCAAGTAACAGGAGCCAGCCAGTACGTGATGTGATGTGCGGTATGTGTAAACCTCACTCCCCTGGCCTCAAGAGGCGCACTAGCAACTGATGCTAGAGGCTGTATACTTAGCCTACATACATCATGGCGGTAACTGACGCCGATTCGAATCCCACTTGGAGCAGGTCGAGCAGGACTGGTTACACATATCAAGAAATATTATATTCACTATAGTAATTTCCATTACTTTTTAATATGTCATTGCTTTCCATTGCCTGTAAATCACAATATTCTTAAATTGCCTGATATCTACAGGTTTTCCATGATTGTGGGGACCCTGTATATCTAATCATACATCTGTTTTAAGAAACCAACCTTCAGTATTATGATTCATGAAGAAGAGTAAATGCAAAAGCTGAAAATCTGACATAAAAATGTATGTTAAATCAAATAAACAATTACCTTTTCAGCCTAAAACATCTTAATATGCAAGAAAATGCATAGTGCCAACACTGCAAGGTGGAATGGTTTATAATTATTTATACTAAAAGCAGTAAATTGGAGTAATTGGGCTATATTCTACACTTTTATAGCATTTTATTTTTTTCCCTCAAGTCCACCTATAAGAAGCTGCAATTTTGTTTTACATGACTATTTTCTACCTTCTTTGAGCATTAGAGTTCAACAGTACTTTTAAGATTTCTATACAGAATGTAAAAGACATCTGTTACAATCGGCTAATCTCCATGTAATGCTATCATTCCAGTGTCCATCAAGGTGGACAAAGTGCTGAACAATGAATAGGTGTCGAAATATAAATATAGGTCATGACCAAAGTTCAGCTATGAAACTATATGTGGTGCAAGCTTATCGGTTCATTGACTTGTTATCTGTTAACCAATCAGCTTACTCATATGTGACATGTTAAGCATATCGGCTCACATGGTGTAAAACAAGCTGGTTTCACTGCAGCGGACTGCGAGTGTATTTTCTCTGAAACCCTCCTCCACCTCAGCTATAACAGTCTAGATCTAACTTAGTATGTCTGTGTATATTCTAGCAGTGGCAAGTCTTGGATATAAGGTTTATATCCAAGAGTGTAGCTCTTGCTTAAAGATGTTTGCTGTTATATAACCACTAACAGCCCACCTTATGAAAGTCACTGCTATCATGGATTATACAAATTAAATGTTTACCAAAAATCACAAGATGAACCCACAAGCTCTCTGCAGGGCTAAATAACAAAGAATAAAGATCAATCCTTCTAAAAACATCTACTGTTGGAATCGTGGTGCAATGTAAGCACAGTGGAGCTCATTACAATATTGGTTCTAGTCCAGCCTGTGTTATTATGCCCAGATTCCTGTTGCCCTCTCCCTAATAGTCTCTTGTCGCTCAAAAAATATAGATCAATTAAAACGCAGTTAAGCACAAAAACAAGTAAAAACAGTCACATAAATGGTGTTTTTCACACCTGAGGAAACGGCAGCTTTGCTGTCAGTAGATAAGTGTTTTTCTCCCATTAGTATGTTCCTTTTAGAAACAAGCTCTTTATGGAACCATTTACCAAGCACAGCTCCATTGTTGCCTCTTCCACCCCCACACCTGCCCTACTGAAACTCCCTCCACTATGTTTCCTTACTGGATGTGCTGTAGGTTGTGATCTGTGTCCCCCTCAGCTGTAAAACGTAGGTAGGAAATATAAAGCCTGCCCAGCTCAGTGGCAATTTAACTAAACATCAACTAAGCCCTTACTAAAATCCTATAGTCAGCCACACTATGACTTTAAGGAATAATTCACCCAAAAATAGTCTCCAGTCTTTATTTACTAACCCACATGCCATTTTAAACCCTACACGCATTCCTTTTTTAATTTTTTTTTTTTTTATTTCATTCTTTTAAGCATTTCCTGGCTGTTCCCTATCAAAAAGCTACACTTTGATGCTGCGCTGATTTAGCGCTTTGGGAATGTCTTTAGGAGTGACCAGCTGCGAATATGTGTGCAACATGTCAATGAAATTGACTAGAATTTATAGCCTCTGCTGGTGACATCATTGGATGCACCTATAGCAGGGCTATAAATAGATGCGCCACAGGTCAGATCTTTTGTCTTCAGACCACTCTGTGTGTGTTGTGCTTCTCAAGCTGACAGAACATTCTTTTCCTCTGTTAGGAGTTAGAATTTGTTAGGTGGTGGGCAGAAAACCTCCTTTCCAAGAATGAGTGTGAAGTAAAGCAAGCAGTGTGTGTTCCCGTGTTTATGCTCTATGGCTGAAACGGACACAGACCAGTTTTGTTTTGTGTGTTTGGGGGAGGAGCATGCTGCACTTGCGTTGGGGCGGGGTGGGTACGAGCATTGCGATCTGTTTACAGTCAAATGTTTCGCACTCGTCTCGCTTACTTCCAAGAGCCAGCGCCCACTCTTACATCGTGGGGCTCTCGCATGGATCTGGCTGAGGAGCGAGAGACGGGTCCATTCCTATCGCTCGCTCTCTCCCCAGATCAAGCTGGTCCTTCTTGTGAGCTTGAAGCATGCTACGGCGCCTCTTAAGTTCACGAGGGGGACGCTGAATCTGAATCCACGCCATCCTCCGTGTTTCAACGGCGTGGTTCCCACTACAGTGAAACCGGAACAAGCATGTCTACTATGGAAATAACTAAAATATCTTGGTCAAAGGGGCCATAGAACATGTTCCCCTTCCAGAAAGAGAGTCAGGTTACTACAGCAGATACTTCCTAGTTCCCAAGAAGTATGGGGGGATGTGTCCAATTTTAGACCTTCGAGGCTTGAATCGCTCAGTAAAGGCGTTCAAGATGCTAACTGTCAAGACGGTCATGTCTCAAATCCAACATCGCGATTGGTTGGTCAAGATAGATCTCATGGACGCATACTTTCATATAGAAATTCTGCCACAACACAGGAAGTTCCTGAGGTTCGCTTTCGGGGGCGAAGCCTTCCAATATCGAGTTCTTCCATTCGGCCTAGCCTTATCACCCCGCACATTCACGAAGTGCATGGATGCAGCACTGGCTCCTTTGCGACTCCGGGGAATCCGCATTCTGAATTATATTGAAGACTGGCTGATACTAGCACAGTCACAAGTACTGGCATTACAGCACAGGGATATCATCTTCGCTCATCTGGTTTCTCTGGGGTTAAGGCTCAACGCCAAGAAAAGCGTCTTCTCTCCCACTCAGAAAACTACCTGGGGATCGTATGGAATTCGATCACAATGCAGGCACAATTGCCTCCCGCTCAAATCGAGTCCATTCAGAATACCCCAAGCAAAGTCAGGCTAGGCCTAGGTTGCGCTGTTCGTCAGTATCAACAAATACTAGGTCTCATGGCATCTGCATCCTCGGTGATCCCTTTGGGCCTTCTGCACATGAGACCATTTCAGTTGTGGCTCAAAGCCAGGGGATTTCATCCAAGGGCCAATCCCCTAGGCTGATAAGGGTTACGCGCGCATGCTACGTACCCTTTCTATGTGGTTCAGACCCCGGTTCCTCACTTTGGGTCCCACTCTAAGTGCGTCTTGCCGTCGCAGCTTGCTAATGACAGACGTCTCCCTGACGGGCTGGGGAGCGGTTTCAAGTGGTCGTCCAGCTCAAGGGGAACGGGAGGGTCGTCAGCTCGATTGTTACATCAACTGTCTTGAGTTGATGGCTGTATTTTTGGCCCTGAAATACTGCCTCCAGAGGCTGCCATGTCTTGGTTCGGGTGGACAACACAGCATTAGCCTCTTACATAAACCATCAAGGAGGTCTACTTTTATGCCAGCTGAACAGACTGGCAAGGCAGAATCTCCTTTGGGCCCAGGGCAAGCTCCTGTTAATCAGAGCAGCTTATATCCCTGGATGCCTGAATGTGGGAGCAGATTTACTGTCCAGACAGAAAATACAGACGGGGAGTGGAAACTCCACTTTGAGGTAGTAGAACAAATCTGGTTGAGATTTTACAGAGCAGAAGTGGACCTCTTTGCCTCCCAACAGACAGCGCAATGTCCCCTCTACTTCTCTCGGAGTCACCCAGCCCCCCTGGGTCTGGACGCGATAGCACATACCTGGCCCAGAATGCGCCTGTATGCGTTTCCTCTGGTTTCTCTGCTCTTGGCCAAAGTTCGCCAGCAAGGGTACTGCCTCTTACTGATAGTGCCGCGTCGACCGAACAGAGTATGGTTCTCGGAGATAGTGTCTCTCCTCAACGGCTCGCCTTGGCCGATTCCGGACAGGAGGGACCTTCTGTGTAAGGTGCAGGGGACAATATTTCATCCCTGGCCCGAGCTGTGGAACCTTCATTTTTGGCCCCTGAAGGTTACCAACTGAGGGACACTGGGCTTTCACCTGAAGTTATCGAGACCATTCTAAGTGCTAGGGCTCCCTCTACTAGACAAAGTAATGCCAATAAATGGGGTGTCTTTGAAAAATGGTGCAGTACACATAATGCAGATCCAGTTAACTGCCAGATTGCTTCAGTTCTGGACTTTCTGCAGGAAAAAGTATAAGCAGGCACATGCTCCGCCACTCTCAGGGTTTATGTGGCCACTCTATCGGCTTGCCACGCCTTGATTGACGGGATGCCGTTGGGGAAACATCCTCTGCTCGCTCACTTCGTTCGTGGAGCCATGCGATTGAGACCTCCTGCTAGGACCAGGATCTCTTCATGGGACTTAGCAATAGTCCTTGAGGGTCTGGTTGAGTTCCCCTTTGAACCTCTATATTCTGACTCTCAAGATGGTTTTTCTCATGGCAATTACTTCTCTAAAAACAATGGGGATCTGCAGGCTCTGTCTGTCTTGCCATCCTGCTTAGATTTTGCCCCAGGAATGGCTAAAGCAATATTGCACTCTCATCCTGACTACCTGCCTAAGGTTCCTTTCTCGACCATACATCCGGTCACTCTCGTTTACAACGCCGGAGCAGGAAAGACTTCACGGACTGTGTCCAGTCCGTGCCCTTCAGACTTATGTCCACCACACTAGCCAGTGGCTTAAGTAAGGGCAACTATTAGTTTGTCATGGGGCCGTAACAAAGGGACGACCACCACCAAGCAAACTATATCAATTTGGGTGAGGGATGCTATTGCCCTGGCCTATGAGGTACGCGGTCAAGCTTCGCCAGTAGGTATCAGGGCTCGCTCTACCAGAGAGGTCACCTCCTCTAAAGCTTTGGCCAGAGGTGTCCCTCTGCAACATGTTTGTAATTTGGTGGGCGGGTTCCTCTCCGCATACATTCATAAGATTCTAAAGTTTGGATGTTCATGCCACTCCAGGCTCTCACGTTCTTGAGTCAACATCACAAGCTCATGTCTGAGACATCTCGTGCTCTTGTGTGCACAACACATACAACTGTAAGGGGTCCGGACACCCACAGTCCGGCGCCTTGGGTATTCTCGTTCCCAAAGCGCTAAATCAGCACAGCATCAAAGTGTAGCTTTTTGATAGGGTACGTCTCGGGTTACTTAACGGTAACCTCTGTTCCCTGATAAAAGCGGAATGAGATGCTGCGCTTCATTGCCGCACTGAGGATGCCCAAGGACTGCTCTTCAGACAAAATACCTGATGATGCACCTGTGGCACATCTATTTATAGCCCTGCTACAGGTGCATCCAATGATGTCACCAGCAGAGGCTTTAAATTCTAGTCAATTTTATTGACGTGTTACACACATATTCACATCTGGTCACTCCTAAAGACATTCCTAAAGCGCTAAATCAGCACAGCATCTCGTTCCACTTTTATCAGGGAACAGGGGTTACAATTAAGTAACCCGAGATGTTTTTCACCATGTAATTAAAGTAAAAGGGAACTAGGGCTATAAAGCTCCAAAATGACACAAAACATGATTCATGCACTATATTCCAAGTCTTCTGAAGACATTTGATGGATTTGCTTTTTTCCTTACATAAAGCTATCATGTAGATACAAAAAAGTTAGAATATAGTGCATGGCTCAGGTGGCTATTTTTAAAATGGCTTTTTCTTTACCATTTTGAAGCTAGACAGTTCCAGTCATCTTTTACTTTCATTATATGCAAAGAGTGACCATGATATTCTTCAAAACCTCACTTTTTGTATTCAATGGAAGAAAGAAAGCCTTTAAGACAGATTTCAAATTTTTGGGTAACTCAAAATATGCAAGAATATGAATACTTATGGAGAGATAATGCTAGGAAATAATATGGTATAGTTTAAGAGCAAACATACCCTAAACCATTGAATAAAAATAAAAAAGCTTATTTCTCCAAACATATTAGAAATACAACATTTCAGAGGACAGAAAGCAAAATCAGCAGTTTCTGAGCAGTGCAGTACAATGTGCCATACATCTAAAAGAAATGCTGAATATTGAACCTACACATTCAGATTCTTTTGCTTTCTCATTTGTCCAACTCAAACGGTTTCGTCTCCCAACAATTACAGGTCTTATAGCCATTAATAACACGTTTAAAAAGTCTTCCTGGGCTTCATCCAGAGAGAACATTTATAAATCCATCAGCCGAAACACACAGTTTTCATTGGGGTCATGACAACAATGCAGGCATATGAAAAAAGCAGTTCTCTTTCTCTCTTCCTCTGCAGTTTTTCATTGGGTATTTCTAGGAGGTGATGAGCAATCATGCCAAGGATAAGCAAATGACCCAGGTAAAAGATTTGGATAGATGGATACTCCTGTTCAGGTCAAGTCTCACTTTATTATGCATTTCAACTTTTAATATATTTCACACACAAAAAAAAAAAATCTAAATTTGTCACTGTTTTGTCAACCTCATTAAAATCAAAGCTCTTAAATATAATTTTCAGTTGGTATTTTCAATAGCCAATAGCATTTGTTGTCAATGACATAAAACCTGGCATAAAATTTAACATCACTGCAAATGAGATATTAAAACTTAGGCAGAGGGCAACAATGTCAGCAATAAACAATTTAAATTTCAGTCTGTCCCCACACAATTGTCTCATATGGCTTCAGAACACCTGGAATATAGCACACAAGTCATATTTACTACTTTAAATTTAAAAAAAAATACTTTCCATTTTTGTTGTTTGGAAAAAAACAGCTTGTACATTGTGCATAACTTCTCATTTTGTACTGCACAGTAGAAAGAAAATAATACAAGGTCAGAACTACATGAATGTGAAGATATAAAAAAATGTCATCTTGGATTATCTATTCCTTTAAACTAAAAAGGTGGCAGCTCTCAATGATCATTCAGACAATGTTACAACAACCATTGAGGTTTTAAATTCTTGGACTTCTATAGATCATGGACCACCTATTAATGTTTAAACATCAGTCATCATGCGAGACTGCGAAGGTAGATGGCAGTACAGGGTGGGGCAGCTGTAAGGATAAGACACAGAGGATCTGTGTGTGTTTGAGGAGCTGAGCAGGGGCGGGAGGGGGTGTTAGAATGTGAGTAAACACTGGGATTGAATTCAGCCAGAGAGGCTTTAGATTCAGACAGCCAAAATAAAACAAGCCATGGGCACATCCTACGGGCCCCAGACAAGACAGACGGGTTTACGTGCATCTATTTACCTCTCTCTCGCCCACTATTCCTCCTCTGTGCCTTTACAATGGTAAGCATAAGCACACAGACCTCGTACCTGTAAATTCTAAATTGTGGGTCTCACCAATGTCTTTTGTGTGAGTCATAGCAACTTCAAAGACTTGGAGACTTGGACAATGGAGCAGTTTGAGAGAGCAGTCTGAACATGTTTGTTCCCTGGAGCTAAAATGTACTGTGTGGCGCTGTGTGGAGACATGAGGGAGATATGCACAGAAAATTAAGTTTATTAACTTAAAAACAAATACACACACACCCTTCTCCCTCTGCTACAATGAAATTTGTAAAGTAGTGTGTGTGTGTTTGTGTGTGTGCTGTCTTGTGTGGGCTGATTTCTATACATGTAAATATTCTTTGGTTTCACAAAGTTCATGATATGATTGTAAGTATAGTCAGCAGTTCAGTCACTCCCAGCTGAAGAGTGTGGCATCCGCCAGCATTCAAATGTAATAGATTTGCATATTATCCACAATTTTTAAAAGTGGCTGAAACCAGTGCCAGTGATTGGAACCAAGGATATGAAAAAGCATGGATTAATTGGCCGATTAAGTGATCCAGAATTTTGATTAAAAAAAAAATATTCTTTTAATATTGATACACTTTGCAACCAGAAAAAGAGCTACATTTCTTTAAGGGATGCCTTGCGCCCTGTTGTACCCTACTTGTTAAAATAATAATAATAAAATGTCTTTATAAGTACTGTATGTTTCATTTGTATTACTTTTTATGTATGATTTTTTTTTTTTTTAGATATTATAATCCTAGACATTAAGGTTACCCCACCTCTAAACTCCTTCTTTAACCCATGGGAAAAGGGTAAGTGTGTTGTGTTTTGATCGGTTAATTACTATGAGGGTTAGGAGGCACTACATCAGGACATTCACTTGTGATTTCACAGCTAAATCTTTGAATGTTGACTAATGCCAGACCTGTCAGCAAGGAGCAACCGACAGACAAGGCTTGCAATGTGTGTATAAAATTATATATTTAGAGCGCCCTGGTTATCAGGCAGCCCTGGCTGCTTTTGCCAAAAGGTGAAATCAACTCCAATAAGTGACCTAGCAGGCACAACTGTTAAACTCTACCTAAAGGTTTTACTATCAAGGGAATCTATTAAACAGGCCATATAAAGATAAACACTGGAAAATCAGTGATAAGATAGAAACAGAGATATAGAGAGCACCAGTATGATTCAAAAGAGTCCAAGAAAACAGGAAGTTCACTGTTGAGACATGCCAACTAGTGGGTGACATCCTGTTTCCCACCATGCACCTCTCCAGGGAGCAGGGGTTTATGAGGAGGAACACTAAGCAGCGGGGGGACACATCAGTGGCAGATGTGCAACCAATGGCCATATGGAAATAATCAATGCAACCAATCAGAGGCAGAGAGGAGCGATATATACAGCACGCCTACTCAATCTAGTGCTCACATGAGTGTGTGTGCTTGTGTACTACTTAGACAACACCCATCATACATTTACAGCCAGCCAGAGTTCTGGCTTTATGGCTCGAGGGGCAGGAATATTTTTGTGAAGGTAACCAAATAATCATGAATAAATTCGAAAATGAAAACAGGAGCTGAAAGGCATTGTCAGATGTGGAGTGGGGCGAGTTTGTTTTTCTGTTCGATACATGAGCAGTACCACATTCTCGCAGTTTTGCGGTGCTATTTCTAGCCTAACTAGCACAGGGGTTTCATTTACGAGCGGGCCAAACCCAAGGGCTTCCCAGGGTGCTTTGGGGCAAGGGGAGTCTTTAGTGCGCTCTCAAATGGGCCTGTACACTTCTTGAATCCCACGCTTCACAAATGAAGCCCTGCCCCCCCCCACCCCACACACACACAGTACTCTAAAATGATTTCCACATCTGCAGAGACGGCCAGGCTTTTTTAAGCGCAGCTACATGGAGAAGGAAAGAATTGGAGGGGAGCGTAGAAAACGGCTTGACCACAGACTTCCTCCTCAAAACGAAACGTCAGCTCCCACATACCCCACACCCTGGCGTATGACACTTCAACTTGCACGCAACTAGACACCAAGAAATACACCAGTCCCATGCACACATACACACACATCATTAGATTTACGAATAATATGAAATGTCAAAACATAGCGTAACGAGCTAGAAAATTCACGATTGATAAAAACCTAAATATGGAACCTGAGAGCATTTGAAATGACTTGGCTCTTGCTCAAGGTGATTAACAAACCCACTAACCCCTAACATATAATTTAAATATAAATTACACTTAATTGTATTTTTGCAGTCACAATGAAACTTACACTTTGCTGTTAATTCAGGCTCCCTCATTGTCTGCATGCCTATGAAGGAAATTACATTGAACCAGCTGAACGTTACTTGCCAATAGTGGCAGCAAAGTACTTTCTCCTCTCTTAAGAGAGACAGAGGCCTTCATTAGAAGTGTAGGACACACACAGCACCCCATCAGCTCTAATGACACTTTTTAAGCACATACATTACTGGTAAGCAACAGCATTAAATTGGAAAAGGATCATTGAAAAGGGGGAGTTTAAAGACATTAAATAAACTCTGATTATGAGATTATCTACTACAGCATCTGTAGAAGAGCAAAAAAAAAAAAAACCTCTTCATGATACAATGTACTTATTATGTACATACATGTTGTTGCATTGTTATAACATTTAAAGTACCTGCATTTTATTACATTTGTAATTACACTGTTAACTTTACCCCTATCCCAACCCTTACCCCAAAACCTAACTTTAACCCCTAATCCTAACCCCCCTACCCTTACACCTAAACCTACCCATACCGCAACCTCAGTAGCAGCAAATGTGGGAATTTTGCAGAACAACAGTAAATAAATAGTCTTGTATGTATTTAATGTTAGAACATAGTAGTTACGGTCACCTAATATAAAGTGTGTCCAAACCATGTAGGCTGCACTCTTCCAACCACGTTTACATTTTGTATAGAAACTAACCTTAAATCCCAAAAGAAATTTGCATTTTAAAGAGGTTGTATTGTTGTATTTTTGTATCGTTCTTTCATAACGTAGCTCAGGAGATTTAATGAAGCTTTTGTTTCAATGAGGTGCTACATTTTATCTGGTGTTCCACTTATCTTAAGAAAAATGAGATAATTGTTGACAAACAGTATAGTTTGGGTTTTAGTATAGGGTTCAAGGACCCTATTAAGAACTTCATATTGTAATGTTTTACTTTTGATTGCAGACCGGTATCTTGGCGAATCTGAGCACAGTTTGAGACATTTTAGAGGAGATCTAGAGAAAAGATTTAGAGATCTAGATTTAGAGAAAAATCTGAGAAGCAGGAGGCACAAGGCACAGTTAACTCAAAAATGAAATCTCAAATCTCAGTTAAAACTGATTCATATTTATCATAATTATCCATTTTCATTCACTTATTTACCATCATGTTATTCCAAACCTGTTTGATTTGCTTTCTTCCATCAAACACTAAAAGAGATATGTTGGCAGTCTCAGTCATCATTTATTTTCATTGCCTTTTTTTTTTCTCAAAACAACGAAACTGAATGGTGACTGAGGCCGTCATTTTCCCAAACATCTCCCTATGTGACTTAAAGGCATGTGGTTTTTGCAACAACATGAGGGTGATTAAATGATTTTTGGAAATGCTTATCCTATCACTTTAAGCACAAGTCAATATTTGCTCTGTTTAATCTCTATAATGTCTAGGACATAATGTAGATATTAAAGAGATCTTGAGTGTGATTTTCAGTCCATTCACATATGTCTGATGCAACAGATGTCAAAAAGAATCATTCATTTCTCACAATGAAAAAAAAGACTCAAGAGAACACCATGACAAGCAGCTTGGATAACAACTAATGGTATTTTAGAGTTCAACTATGACTCATATGCACAACCCACAACAGACTGAAATGGATTTGACATGAATTTAATTAAAATAGATCTGAAAGTGAAAGTTCAGATGAATTAAAATAACGTGAACTAAGCTGAGATGAATGGAGCAAAACTCAATTGAACTGAATAGCTGGGCAGTGTGAGGCTGTGGCAACAGTGAGGTGGATGACTGGCATGCTGCCCCACGATCAGACACATGTCAAACCATCGTTAGCAGATTTGCAGGGAAAAGAAAGCAAGCAGAGGAACATCTAAAGCAAGACGAGAAGGCGGCCGGTCCGGTGCACACACAGCCACACATTTACACAAACGCTGACAGAGGAGCATTGTGTCCCCACACCTCATGAGTGGAGCTTTTTGTGAGTAAGAGTGTGTGTTTGTGATCCCACACAAGTGCTAATTATGCTGCAGTTGCTGATCACATGATTATTCACACATAAGGACATAATGTGTCTTGCGTTCCTGCCCCCGTGAGTGTATGTGTGCCTTTCCTAGACTTACTCTCTTTCAGTTCAGAGAGAGAGAAAGAGAAAGACAGAGTGCCCTTAAGAACCTAATTTCACATGTCTCAGTAATGCGGTATCAGCTCTGGGACTGAAATCTGTGCAGTCACTCAGATTTGTGTAAATCACAGAGCTGTAGCACTAGAACAAAGCCAAGGCTGTTACTGTGAACCACTGCCCGTATTGTATCTGACCCATGTTCTGAATGTATTCTTCCTCCACCCTTTAACTTAATCTACTCTGCCTTAAGAATGAAGGACACATAATGATCCAGTTTAGCCAACATCTTGGCTAAACCCCTTGAAATACCCACGCACATAGCATCTGCCTCACAGCCAGTCTTATGACTAAGCTACTGAGGAAGAGGAAGTGACAGAAAATTCCATTGCTCCACGCCACATGCCCCAAACATGGCCAAAATGTTACAATGTTACACATTATTACAACAAGTTTTACCTACCTTCTCAGCTGAAAAGATCAGTTGGTAACACTTTACAATAAGGTTCCATTTGTTAACAATAGTTAACAATGAACAATACTTATTAAGCATTTATTAATCTTAGTTAATGTTACTTTCAACATATACTAATATATATTCAAAATCAAAGATTGTATTAGTTAACATTAGTTAATGCACGATGAACTATAACATTGAACAATTGTATTTTTATTAACTAACATTTACAAAGATTAAAAAATTATGTAAAGAATATATTGTTAATTGTTTGTTCATGTTACCTAATGCATTTACTAATGTTAACAAATGGAACCTTATTGTAAAGTGTTACTGATCAGTTTAGACCAGCAATAAATATCCATGGTCGACCAGGTTTTTTTATGCTGGTTTGGTGCTGGTCTAGCTGGAGTAACATACTGTTCACCAGCAAAACGTGGTGAGAGAAGCTGGTTGACCAGCATGGTCAAACTGGTTCACCAAGGAATTGTCCCTGGTTAAGCTAGTTCAAACATTTCAAAACCAGCACACCTGCATCCACAACACAACCAGCTGTTTTAAGTCGGATGGTTTATCAAATGAATGGTTTACCAACCATGATTATATCATGCACACAGACATTCTAAACCCTTATATGAGGACTGGATTTGAACTATCATACACCACGGCTCATATGAATCTTTCTCCTGTTAAGCACAGGACCTCCATCCATTCCTGCAGGTTGTCAACTTGCCTGACTCATGGCCCTGTAAGCCAGATCCTCCTCCTCAACTAAAGACATGACGTACGATTCTCCATGCACTCTCAGAGAGACTTAGTCCTCTCCCAGTGTATGTGTGTGTCTATTAGTAAGAGCAAAAGGCAGCTGTTCTTTCAATACAACGATACCAACAGACCCCAAGGACAGACTCACAAACAGATACACATACAGTAAGGGCTACAACCATTCGAAAAATGAGGGAGTGAAGGTTAATGCTGGAGTGGGAGGAGTAGGCGGTACAATTGCACTTCTATTGTATGACACATCTGACAACAAAGATGCTTCTTTGAGTTTCTCACTCTAGTCTTTCACACTTTTCTCTCCTAATCTCCACCTCATAGCTCTTAAGATATATCTATTTATCCATCTATCTTTCTGTCCTCCATTTGCTTTAAAGTTAAGCCCTTGCAAAGTTCTTCAGACTAGGTGACAGTATGTAGACACAAACATACAGAAAGTGTGTGTGGAGTTGCAGTTGAGCTCCTATACACACCCACACAAAACAGGTGTGGCCCGGTGCAGGTGTTGAGCACGCCTAGGCAAAGCAGCCAGAGAGATAGATCATACTTCTCTGTGTAATCAGAGACAGGCAGAAACTAAACGTTTGCAGTATTGTTTCACGCACACGCTCTCCAGACACTCCCACGTGCACATATCCAAATGAACCGACAAAAGCCCTCTTTTGTTAATACAGTGCAGAGAGAAAATATAAGCCTGAGGCCTGAAGTTCTCTGCCCACGCCACCTGCTACAAACTCAAAGACAGAGGGGATTTAGTCCATTAGGGTCATTTAGCCCCTCTGTCTCCTCCCACTAACCCCTGCAACATACAATTAGGCTACACCTTTCTCCATCAGAGTAAACCCCCTAGCTCACACATATGGCACACACAAACAAATAGTGTACATGTAAACATCTTCAAATAAAAAGTAAAACTGAAGTTTGTTAGGCTCATGTCATTTAGTTATTTTCATTCATTTTCATTTGAACTCTTGCTGACCAAACCCGTTACCTGAGACAATTTGACTTTAAATGGATAGTTCACCCAGTAATGAAAATGATCTTATTATTTACTCACCCTCATGATATCCCAGGTGTGTATGACTTCCTTTCTTCACCAGAACACATTTGAAGAAAAACTGAAAATATCTTAGCTCAGTAGGTCCTTAAAATGCAAGATAATGGAAATTTCTCTTTTGAAGCTCCAAAAATCACACAGTCAGTATAAAAGTCATCAAAGTGATTCCAGCGGTTAAATGAATGTCTTCTTAAGTGATGTGATAACCTTAGGTGCTGAAAAAGATCAATATTTAAGTACTTTTTAGCAATAATCTAATGCTTTGGGAGTGGGTGGATTCCAAGCTGTCTCTCGTGGGATGTATTCGGGTTGCCATGATACAAACATAATCTCACATTCTCCACTTGGTTGAGACATCCAGGTTAATCATACAAATACAGCATTGAGAGTAAAGAAACAGATCAATACAGATCTAAACCAAAATCAACCAAGCTACTCTACAGCATTTCTTCTTCTCACTTGTAAACAACGCTGCTCTTTCAGCATACCACTACTCACCAGAAGCATGATTTAGAGTTGAAAAAAGTACCAAAAGCGATTGTGTCGCTTTAGAAGACATTAATTTAACAGCTGGTGTTGTATGGGTGATGTTTATGCTGACTGTCTGATTTTTGGAGCTTCAAAAGTGAAATTTTCATTCACTTGCATTTTAAGGACCTACTGAGCTATATTTTTCTATATTTCTTCAAATGTGTTCTGGTGGAGAAAGAAAGTCATACACACCTGTGATATCATGAGGGTGAGTAAATAATAAGAGAATTTTCATTTTGGGGTGAACTAACCCTTAAGTTATATCAGGATCCACTGATTAGGGGTGTAAAAGTACAGATAAATTATACTGGTAACGCTTTATAAAAAGATTGTATTCATTAACATTAGGTTATGCAATAGTTAACATGAACTAACAATTAACAATATTTTATTGTTAGTACATGATGACACTGGAGATCAAGTGTGGTGTCTGGCTTCATCTCTCCAAGTTCCCAAACAATACACAGTTTCTGCTGACACTGATGGATGTGATTGTATAAGTGAATTTCTTGGAAAGAAATACCAGAGCTTGGGAACATAACCCAGCCACACCATTTCTATCTCTCCTCTTTCCCAACGTCTCCTCAAAAAGTAAGAAGTATGGAGATTAAATTAAAATTTAGTAATTTATTTACAGACTGGATAGGTGAATTGGAACTAGGGGTGGACTGGCCATAGGGAGGTCCAGGACTTTTCACCAACACCCCCATTTCTGGAATGAAAAAACACACAGAGCTGTTGTATTTCTCACTTGGACATTTTAACAAGTGAAGAAAAAAAAAATAACCCAAACTACATGGCTGATTCAACAACACTGTCTGAGACAGTCAATAGCAAAGGACACTCACACTCAAGATACCACCAACACCCAGGCTAAAGCCCATGAACCTGTCATTCCCATGCACTGGAAGAACAATATATCTGCTAATATTAAAAGAATGGTGAATCTTTCTTTGTTTAACACTTTTTTCTCTTTTCTTTTTGTCGAATTGATATAGAACAAACTGTTCAATCACTGGACATATTGTTGTGGTTGTGCTCTCTCTCTCTCATCCCGTATCTCTCTCTCTCTCTGTCTCTGCTGCTCCAGGTTTGCCACGCCCTGGGGGAAACGGATTGGTCCACCTGCCTGTGCTCCATCCTTTAAAATAATTTCGGAGCAATTCAGCAGAGCGTTTGGAAGTTGTAAAGTTGAGATGAGAATTGAGAGTTGTTTAGTTGGTAGAATTTACCCTTTGCTAAGCTCCGCCCTCCTTGGTTACGGTTGCTCGCTCTGATAAGCTCTTCAGAACTCCACATTGAAATGAATAGGCGATTGCCGTGAACGAAGTGGTTTTTGCTAAATATTAATAATATTTTGACGTAGGCTGGTATGAATAGTGACATTGAATCTGAAGTTTGTTTGTAAAATAAACTGTTAAATTACACAGTAATTTGATTAAAAACTGGAGACTGTGAATAAGAATCAAGGCAAACGATTACAGTCACTTGAAAAATTAAAAACTTAATTTAATTTAATTTAATTCTAATAACATTAGCGTAAATGAACGGAGCTGTTTATAAAGTCTCAAAACATACTCATTTTGATCCTGTGAACTGTTTATTTACAATCGCTTTTACCATGACTTGAATCAGTACATAAATTAATTAACGTTCAGTTATTAGCTTTAATTTTCCTTGGAGCAAATGTAGGTGTCGTTGCAGATGTTAGTAATGTTCATTTGGGAATGAGGACTGGCAGTTTAATCCATAAAATGCTCTTCTCCAGATTTATTTAAATAATTATAAAAAAAGAAAAAAAAGAAAGTAACACTACAGATATCCTCTCTGGGTAACTTAATAGTGTCACTATTAAAAATGACCTAGCAACAAAGTTTTACCTTGTTTGGACTTTTTTGATAAATTTCTTCTTAAAAGTACACAAACACACATTACTTCCATAGGATCTCACTGGAAAATAGCAAACAAGTGTCAGAGTAATGGCGACAGGGCAACAGCTGCTAAGACGGGTGTGGCAGGGCGGAGGGCGGGGCTGGGTCATGATTATACATACCCGGTCACTTATCAGGCTAATTAAGCCTCCGAGAGGGATAAAGGCCAATTTCGGGCGGTGGTGCGGGAGAGAGAGATCGTTTACGGACATGTCCATCATGTGTATAATCACGACCCGGACCCGCCCTCCGCCCTGACACAACAGGATTGGTCAAATGCGCTTTTAAGGCGGGGCTTAGCGAAGGGTCAATTGTTTAGAGTACATTATCCATGATTGTTAATTAGTGAAAATCTGGTAACCAAATTACTTAGTGAAGTTCTCTTTTGTGATGCTGTGCATTGTTCGACTGTATTGTACTATTCTCTGTCTATGTTTGGTAGGCTACATGTTTTCCTGTAAATATTTTAAATAGTGTAAATAGAATTAAACACCACAGAATCTGTAGGGGATAGGATGCCACTTTTTTGGAGTTTTGTTTGTTATTTTGGCCATTGTCCATCCTGTAAGTGTTTTGCTTCTGAAGTCTTTTGAGTTTTTGTAAATATATATATATATATATATATATATATATATATATATTTTTTTTTTTTTTTTTTTTTTGTAATGTGGTGATATATATCTATAAGGGGCATGCGATTATAAAAAAGTAAAAAATGCTTGTTTGTCAATCCATTCTTTCAATAATATGGTTATTGTTGATCCATTTATCAAATGCTGTCTCTACTTGGTGAGTTTGCTTGTTCAAGAATATTTCAAGCTCATTATGCTTCGCTTTAGTCAGTTGCGGACGCTGGTAGAGGCTGCATATTCGAGAGCGGCACGAGACTACGTGCTTCTGCATAGACTATATTGTATTTCGCGCTGCGGCCGATCTCTGTTTTCATGTAACGTGGAATCAACTTCTCACCCTTTTTTTAGATCCACTGACATGCAGTAGGGATTTTGTTTAGTTTATTAAAAAGCTGTATACACAAAGGGGTTTTGAATCCAGAATCACTCATGCAAAGCAACATCAACATACTGTAGATCAAATTAGCACTCAAGATCAAAAGACCATTCGACCAACACATTGTAAAAGTGTGCATTTACTTTGAAATTGTAACAATTAGATTCAGGCCTAAGTTTAGCATGTTCTAAGATGACACCAATCTCAGGCAAGATGAAGATCACTTTTGTGAAGATATCTAGAAGAAGATGATATCTAATGTAAAACACTAAACCAAATATTCCATGTCATTATGTAGTTTTTCACAATTAAGTTGATTAATTACATAACACATAAATAATGACAGACAAATCATTATCCCAGTAAAATGGATTAATCTGAAAGAAAGAAATGTATTCTATGAATTACATGCATATAAATAAATCCATATTTAGACAACCATGCATTTTATTAAAAGTTAATCAAATAAATGTGCGGGTGGCATGATTGCAACAACACCCGATTTTAGGGTTACCCCACCTCAAAAATCCCAATTTAACCCCAGTATATAGTTATATATTAATTAATATTTAGAAACATTTTGAGTTTGTATACTGCATGGTGTTAACAACGCCCAGACCGTGAATCTGATTCCCAGGGGGAAAGAAAAGCATAAAAGCATTTGCCAAATACGTGAAAGTTAAACGTGAAAGGCCTCCGGGAGTCAGATTTTTGCATATGTGAATTGTAGTTGTTTTTTTATTAAACAAGCAGCACATTCTGCATAGTCTAATGAAAGGAAATCTTTTATAATAAGAATGGGAAGGAGCAGACTCCACCATACCAGGAAGAGAGCGCATTTTGCACAACAACCAGAAATTAGGAAAATTTCTTTCTCACTCACTCTCTCTCCCTCTCTCTTTCTCACTAGGATCCAACCCAAATAGCAGAGCTGGGCTCCTGAGCAGAACTCCATGTTTCCAAGGAAGAGGAGATGAACCATGTTCTAACAATAACAGAGCTAGGCATTTCTGCCAACCATACAACAAACTACCCACACACCTCAGCAAATGGTCAAACAAAAATGTAACAAGCCTCTAAAAATATCTGTTGCACACTTCAACCTCTTCTAAGTTTACAAAAGCTGTGATATATTACAGAATCAGATAGTCTGACACACCTTAGCTTTGAGCATGACAAAGCCGACTGTGTGAGCAGCTGCGATTCACAAAACTGTTCACCTCATCTCTAAGAGCGTATATTGTTGGATCTATGGCGCATATCAGCGGCTTTCTCCTCCTCTGCACGGCAGTGCAGCTTTGCCCCTGGGTGCTTAAACAGCGCTGTCTAAAAGAGAATTTTGTAAAAGAGTATGATTCTCTAAAAGAGCAAGACACAGCAGCGTTGAACGTCCTTTTCAAAGATGCCCTTCCGCCCCTGTGTAGTACCCACAGCCTTCGCGGCTGGATTATTGGTTCCTCGGGTCTGGGCACCGCTCACACCCACAAGTGTCTCCCTGAAAGAATAGGAATTGGGAAAGAACGCCTTCCCCGATGCGTGTGATAGCGTTAAAATGGCCCAAGCCGCTTTAACTCTATGCAAGAAACAAATAGAGATAGAAAAGGCGCGGCTGGCGCGGCTTGCTCCCATGCTTGGCACGTCGCCTTGTTCCCCCATATCGGGGTGTAGAGAACCAGAAGGCGTTGGGGAAGGGTACGTACAGTCTGACACAGCCTGTCATTTTGGCGCGCAACTGCCTGCCCGCACCAGTGTCAGCAGCGCACGTACACGGTTCAGCGCATGGCATGATTAATATTGGACCCCTAGTGTTGCTTCTTCGACACAACGTCGAAGTGAGCGACAGACGGGGAACGTCTAGGTTACTGTTGTAACCTCCGTTCCTGATGGAGGGAATGAGACGTTGTGTCCATCCGGCCACTTCGCTGAACCGAGCCACTGTTTCGGCCGAACCTCATCGTCGGCTCCTCAGGCAAAATCCTGAATGAACGGACGCATTTCACTCCCTTTATACCCGTATGTCCGGGGGCGGGACATGCAAATTCTGTCTGCCAATTTCTCATTGGCCATTTTTCAAGTTCAGAGATGCGCGAGGCTCTCTAGAGAAACCCCTAGTGTCGCTTCTTCGACACAACATCTTGGTCCCTCCATCAGGGAATGGAGGTTACAACAGTAACCTAGACGATATGTAATATGAAGCAAATATTGTTATTTTATGGTGTTATAGGCCATTTTACAGTTAGTCATTTGTTATCTTCTTGTTAGCTCTGCCTTTAACTGTCTCATATTACCATTTAACAGAAGCCTTGCAGTACCAGAAACAGGTCCTGAAAAGCACTGAAGAGCAAACAATGTAATGACAAATAGCTGAAAAACAATACATTAATGCATTATATTGTAGTCCAATTAATTTTAGTGAACCAGTTTGTTAGATTTATTAATCTCAATGAACCAGTAAAAAAAATTTAAAAAATCATTGTTTGAGTCAGACATGTTCTCAAAAATATCCCTTTTTCCATTCTTAGTTAAATATTACTATTTATAACTGTTTTTAAAAGTTTCTATCATTTGCATGAAATGTTGTATCGTTTTGGCTTCAGCATGTACACCAACTCACTGTTTGACTCCTTTACAATCAAGTGATTTACAGTACAAATATCTATGCAAATGATTTGGCTGGACCAAAAAAGAAAAAGAAAAAATAATGTTACCGCCGCTTTCAACAGTCTAATATCATTAATTTATCAGGAGTCTAACAGTTTAGAGCAATTACACACATACACACAGAAATACTGAACAGCAGATAGTTCCCTGTAGGTTGAAGTATTTGGTGTTAAATTGTCCTGTCTGCTTGTTACAAGTTGAACAGTACAGTTTGCACACATCAATAGATGTTTAAAAGCCAAAGTCTTTATCTGGTTTCTCCGGTTCTTGTGAGTGAGCAGTGCTGGCAAATGTTATCATCAATTCAACAAAAACATCTGATGTGTTGAGACACTTAGCAAATGCCAGGAAACACTACAATGAGTGTCCACAACAGGCTGGCTTGAAAAAAACTAAGTGAGTGTGATACGAGGGCATAATGGAGAAAACTGAGGGGTTAAGCCATATGCAAAAGCCACAGATGAAGAACGTGATAATGATGTGCTGTGTTCTTGCAGAGCTTATTGATCAGAAGGGTGTGACTGGAATGCTGTGAGACGTGCCTGAGAAATCCGAGCTGGAAATTATAATTGAATCCCTATGAGACAAGGAAAGAATACGATGGACAAAGCATCCATCCTTTGACTAAATCTCTCTATGCAGCTTTCTCATTCTTTCTTTATTCTTCTGTCTGATCAGAATCATACCTACTTTAAGCCACTGGCTATCTGTGAAGATCTAGCTTAGGAGAATGTTGCATGCCCAAACAAGAGGCCATTTATCCCCCAAACTTCCAGCACATTCAGATCAGAGGCAAGAATAGGGGGGTAAAGAGTTTGAAGCACAATGAGTGAGATGGAAGCAGCAGGAATCAATTAACGCAATCACTTTGATGATGTCATTGTCAAGTAATCGGCAAGCAGAGCAGCTTCCGTTTTAGATCGTAGGAAACATGAAACTCCACCGCAGCCCCCCACATTTTTAGGGAAACCGTAGTTCATCATCCTGCCTGTTCTGACAAACCTCCCTCTCAGATCAGAGTTCAGAGCAGCATCATTATGCTTAAGCAAAGCTGAACTAGCAGGACAGTTCTTGACATACATCTGAAAAGCACTGAATTGGACAACCTGGTCTCTTAGAATCACATTACTATACCTACACCTTTCTGGTGAAATAAACAATGGAGGCACTACAACAAAGACTTGTATTCACTTTCATACAAATCACGAGTCAAACAGCAAATTATCAGCTCATAAATCCTTACTTTTTGCTTCGTTTATCAGAAAAAGTTATCTTATGACATCTAAACACTTTTATTATCGCACACAACTTATAAGGTGATACATACTAAATATGGCTGTCAATTGATTAAAATTGGTAATCAAATTAATTACATGATAAGGTGATTTATTAATTGAATTAATCACAATTAATCACATATGTAAGTATTTGCTGAGAAAGCCCCTCAAATAGCAATAATTCAATATTTAATGATCAAATAATAATAAATAAATATATATATATATATATATATATATATATATATATATATATATATATATAAATAATAATTCAGAAAATGAAAATACTTTACATTATTGTGGCAGATGAGTAAATCATTGATTAGGCAAAAAAAGCCTTAAAAGAAATTCATTATATTTTTTATTTCCATATTATTGATCATAAGCCTCTCATTGACCTACAGTCCAAAGCAATTAATTTTGCAACTGAATTTGTCAATCTGTCCAAGATAGATTATAATAAGGGCTTTTCTAAGGACATGTTTCAGACGAACGCTTTTAGAGTGCTTTGGTAGCATTGCGTAATATAAACACACATTTTTAGATCATTATGGCAAGTTAAACAGTTTGAAACTTTAAAAACACATCTAGAGATCCCTGCATTCGGAATTGCACTCCTTCCAAATGTGTTTAAATGTAAGAACGCGTTCTCATTTTGTGCGGTCTCTAGAAATGGTTGACCGATATGGTTTTTTTTAATGGCCGATGCCGATATCCAATAGGCCAACCCAATCTCATGAAAAGTCATACATAATTTACGAGCTGGCTATGATGCTTTACCTAAACACCTTATCTAAAACAAAGCAATCAGTAGAGTGTGTAAACATGATAGGACGCTGTTGTGAGTGAAAGAAGCAAGTAATTGTCACGTATAAGATGGAAACGATGTCCAAAGACATCATTGGCAGTAGTGAAAGTGGTAGGAATTCAAACGAGTGCAGTTGCACGATATTGTACGAATTAGCCAAATTAAGAAAAGTCGTATGAATCCTGACGATTTCGCCATGAGATGGTGTTGGATAGGCTGATATAATGCCAATATATAATAAAATGTAATATAGTAAATAACATAAACATAAAATTGCTAAAAAATATTAACTCTTATTTGCCACTATATTTACTAAATTTCACACACAATTTTACTTTGTAAAAACAATCTTGTGTTTTAAATGGTAGATAGCAGTTTCTTCTGATTTCTGTTAAGAAATTGTTAATATGTAAGAAAGAAGGATATAACAGTACACACAGTAGTCCAGCTGATTGTAATCTTGACTAACCGTTTTGGAGATTTTGGTCTTTCTCCATTCAAGTATATAGGAGCTGCACTTTCATGACTGGAAATAGCATTCCAAATATGGCCGACAGTGGACTGACTTGCTAGAAAGGCTTTGGTTGCACTCACACGCTCGTGCATAACCAGCGAGTAGCAGCAATCTCCTGACAGCTTAAACAGCCTGGATCACCTGCTTGGAATGTTGTCAGAGGAAGATTAAAAGTTACAGTTAAAAGTTACAGTGAACTGTTGAGGAGAGAGAGAGGAATAATGAAAAACGCGAGCACTTTAAAATTATGAGCTCAAACACGTCTGCCACGTATATCTCTGATATGCGGACTGTTTAAATGAGACTGTGTTGCACACCGGTCGATTACTGTAGTAACATGATGGCACATGACAACAAAATGAACCGTGACTGGTCGTTTACCAGTTCAGTTGCTTCACATGCAAACAGGTGATTCTCAGTGCCCTCAAGAAACAAATTGGCCAAAGGGGAAGATTTATCAGCCTCTGCTATATATCGGTCCACCACCACAAGTCGCTAGTGTAAAGTAAAGCAAGCCTGAGTGTTCTCTGAATAGCTACTTGCTGCCTAAACAGATGGAGTTTCGCTAACTGCACCCGGCTGAAAACAGGTGATTTTGTTGATTTGTTTTTGCCTTTTATGACTCTTTCAAGAGTGAAAGTGTTCATTGAAATGAATGGTCCAAGAAAACAGATTCTCTAAAATTAATCAGTTGTCCCAATGCAACAAATATGTCTTAAACATTTGTCTTTGTATAGTATTTCTGCTGTTTGTCAGTAAATTGTTCACTATCTAATTCAAGCCTAATTTCATGAAAATTACGAGGCTGTTCAAAATATTTGCAAAATGAAAAGATGATTTCCCTATTTTTTATAACTCAGATTTATTTCAATTCTTTTCAGCAAATCATTTCTTTTGGTTAATTCATCTTATTGAACCAGTTCAAAAAATTATTCAACGACTAGTTTAAATCATCACACGTACACGTTCTCAGAAGTTCAGATTTTTACATTTACATTCTTACATCAATACTGCTGTTTATCACCATTTTTGATTAGGTTGTATATATTACATCAAATGTTGTGGTGTTTATGGTTTCATAGTTTGACTCCCTTACAGTTAAGTGATTTATAAAGGCTTTGCAAATCAGTTTGATGGAAACGTAAAAAATATCTAGTTCTTAAGAACAATTCATTAATGAGTCAGACATCACTAGGCACACATGAAATCTATACCTTTATCTGTACTTGGGTCAGCTACATGGAAAAAATAAATAGTAAGAAGAGAGGCCTTCCTCTTCTCCTTGTTTGATATCCTCAATTGAGCAGCACAAGCGGAGCATGGCTCCATGAGTTGGCTGCTGTTTGGAGCTCTCAGCCAATCAGTTTACAACCGTCTTTCTGCTCTTTTTTCCAAAGAGGAATGACAGACCCTACCCTCTTGGCATGGCTCAATTTCTGATTTGGATAAAAAGTAAAAACCACACACGAGCACTACAAATGAACAGAGGAGGAGAGGAGGAATGAGTGCCAAGCATCACATCTTCTTAAAGCCTCACAACTGAAGCCTGCATCTCAAAGGGGTTAACATTTCAACAAGATGAGTTGAAGTGGTGGAGACAGAAGCTGTATGAAAGAGAAAGAGTTTCTTTCTCTATTAAAAGTAGTACAAGACAAATGGCAGTCAGAGAAAGCAAAAAGTTACTAGCCTAAACTCAGTTGAGTGTTTTTCTTACTCTATCAGCCATTTGTACATGCAGCATCAATATAAAAGACAACATCAAAAAGCTAAATATATTTTCATCCACTCTAGCATGGTTAATGATTGACTCAGACACAATAGAATACCCTTAACTCTCTTTGAAATCACCATGAAATCATCAAATGTTGCAGTTTTTTATGATTTGTAAATAACTTTATATATACTAAATATAAGTGACCTACTTCATCATTTTGAGTCACTTTGACACAAAATCAGTTCTATACACTGAAGTGAAAAGGAAAGTCTCTGCTAACATTGAAATTATTATATTGCTGAGACTTTTATCAAAAATGAATTTAAAAAAATATATTATACAATAATAAACGCTAAATGTGTTTCTGGGTCAATGTGACTTAAAGTGATGGACCACATATTCCTTTTCCACTAATAAGTATATATATATATATATATATATATATATATATATATATGGTCGAGGGTTCAAAATAGTAAAGTACCAATGGCACTTTTGTTACATTAGAAGCCTATATTGTCACATGGTTCCATCTGTTGAAAACAAATGAAGATTTAAGTACCATAGTACAATCTATATTCCACCTCAGCCCACCTCTCTATTTATTTTGGGTTGAGGGAACACATGACTGGGGGTAAACTAAGGTGGCCAAATGGGAAAGGTTGCTCTTCAAGCTTTTGAGAAGCTCTGGCAGGGACAGGGTTAAAGTTGCCTCATTGAGGTTGTGCTTGCTCCCGCTAAAATTAAACCTCATCACAGCTGGTTCCCATTAGCCTATAGTGACACTAGGAGTCTGTACTTTAGCTTTGCTGTGGGGGCTCTGTCGCCCCACTCAGATAAAACAACTGTCCCCCGCCACAGGCCAAGTTTAAACTGGCCCTGAACAGTTTCTTCAGGCAATGCTAGTGTTCAAACCAGGAGAAAATATAAAGAGGAGAACATGAAGGGAAGGTGGTTACAAAGGAAGAACATTTGGGGTGAAAAGAAGCCCTCTCTGGCCGCAGGAACAAAGAAAATATAGAAAAGAAAAATAAAATCAGCAAACTGAGTCTGTCATTACATTTGAGTTCATCAGAGGAGCAGTGACGTGCGGTGATGTCTTAAAGAGGCTAGGCACTGAGTTATGAAAGCCAGATTACCTGATTTATTGTTTAAGCTAATAATACGTAATAACAGTGAATGTTACGCACAAGCGCGGCATATCAATAAATGTAAAAATCAGGATGAATTATTTGTCAATAAAAAAAATAAAATAAAAACAAATCAGGATGTATATCGTGTACTCTCTCTCTCTCTATCACAGACACACACACACACAGTGAACGCGGCATATCAAGAAATGTATGTATTTTATATATGTGTTATATATAATATATACGATTTTGTTAATATATCTTCATTAGATATTATTATACAAAATTCAGTAGTCAAAACACAGAACATATAACAGAACATAAGTTGTTTATTTTTTACAACATTATGTGCTTATTTTTTTATGTGCAATCTTCATCTTTATAACAGAAGATACAATACAACAATCCTTTACCTTTTCATTGTGGTAGGTTATATTCAGCTTCCTTTGCTCGTCAAGTGCAAGGTCGATCCGAGATTTTCCAAAGGTTTTCAGTGTAATTTGACACTGGATGTGAGCTGACGACTTTTCATGCTTGGTTAAAGCTGCGGGCAGGTTGTTCAAATCACAATATCCCGCTGAAGTCCAAACAGTCTGACTGGTTGAAAAAAACAGGCAGGGATAGCAGTACAGCCGCTGATTGTTAGCACAGCCACATAGCCAGTCTTTTCTTACATACCAATCAGTTTGAAATGATCGGATAATTTTTGTGCCCTTTTGCTGTACTAGTCAATCTAAGGCTGGCGTAGACCTCCCTCTTGCAATTAACTCATATTTGGAATTAAAATCGAGCTTGGAAAAAATTCTTAATTCCGTGATTACGGCCGGTGCTGTCATTTTGATTTTGAATTTGGCGGGATTAGGCATGTACGCTAGCTGTGGTGTAATGACGTTAGCTACGCAAATGTCCAGGAATATCTCGATTTTAATTGGTCCATGTCTGATACGTAACGGAGATGATTACGGGCATAACATATTTACGTCAAAAGGCACAGCAGATTTGTGCTTTTTGCCGTACATGTTAAAGAATACAGGATCGAAGTGCGCAGCGCAACATGGGTTTTCTGCTTGTCGTCTGCAATGAATGGACCGTAAAAGCACTGCTTATTCTACCATTTGTTTTTAGTTGATTATGCGTAACTGCTACATTTGTCATCATAACGTCTAAACAACTGGAATAACACACATATTGCATATATAAATAACAAGAATAAAAAGTAAAAATACAAATACAAGTTTATTATTTAATAAACATTTTATTTTTGAATTTTGGCAGGGTAGGCAGTGCCTAGTTTGCCTACCCAGACCGCACGTCAGTGCAGAGGAGACCACCTTTACTCAATAATGTAAGATTATTCAAGAGCTGTAGGGTAGCAAAAGCATATGAAAAAAACGTGCACCACTAAAATAATACCTCTTAGTTAATAATGGTGAGCGAATAACAAAATCCCAACCGTGGAGTTCAAAATCTTGAAAGTCTATTTGTAATGTCGTTATAATGCCTCGTGGCACATTTCAGAGTTAAGACAATGATTTTCTTGTTGTTATTACGGCTGCTTGTGGAGCTATATAATTATGCCTTCATTAAGATCTCCTTACATTGCTGTGTTTCACATATTCTGTACAACTAAGCTTTTATCTCTAAGCTCAGTAAGCTACTTTTTACAGTTTGATAGTCTGGCAGCAAAACACAGCACATGGCTTTTGTGAGTAGCGGTTGAGATGTTGATGATTGATTTATGACGTGAGAAGTAAACCAATCGGCAGTCTTGTAAAGACAAGCTCAGCCAATCGTTAGACAGCGATCACACGTTCCTGATGACAAGCAGCATATATCTCAGATGGTTTTGCGTGTTCGGATCAACTGTGAATCTGAGCACTTTCCGGTTGGGGTAATATTTTAGTTGTAGTCTATTAAAACCTTAGCTCTGTTGGTGGAAACGGATAACAATCAGTTTAATTGGGAGACGAGGCTGGGCTCACACATGAACTCTCCTGGTCTGCCACATTTCAGACTTTCACAGTGCAAGCGTGTGTGTGTAGAGGGGAAAAAGAGAATTAAAGGATGAAAGAAAAACAGAAGGCATGTGAGTGAGGAGGAGGGAATAAATTGAGAAGGGAGGACATACCTTATCAGCAAAGTTTGTCCATTCAGGATTTCCTTCCAAACAAAAGAAAAAGGAAACTCCAACTCTAAAACTTGTTATATGGATATAAATCTGTCAAGAGCCCTTGTTAAGGTCATTGAATTCCCAAGCTTTTTTCAAGTAGCTTTTACAGCGAGTGACAAAGATTGCATTGAAGAAAAAGTCTGTAGAAGAGCAACTGACCTAATCCACATCCATTGTACATGTCTTACTGCAACTACAATTTTGTGTGTTTTATTAAATAAAATTAAGGAAGAGCCAAAATATTTTTTTTGAGGAAATCAACATTATGCCACAAATGCTGCTAACCCTTAAAAATAACTTTTGTTGGAAGAAGTCAGACTGATTCATATGACAATATATTTTATTAAACCTAATGAAATGAGATGTTAAAGGGGTCATGACATGAGAAACCAAATTTGCCTTGATCTTTTGGTATATAAGAGGTCTTTGTATCATTAAAACGTCCTGCAAGTTTAATATTTTAAGACGTCCTCCCCATTCTAAACGAATCATTTATTTAATCAAGCTCAAAATACAGCTCGTTCTGGATTCATGGTTAGAAGTGACGTGTCGGTTAGAAGTGACGTAACAGCGTTTGCATATGACCGCCTCCAGCACAAGATAACTACGCTTTAAGCGCAAGACAGCTACGCTCATTTCAGTATCGCCGTCGCCTCACAAGTGTTCAGTCGATGGACAGCGAGCTCTGACAGAGACTACTTGTGCACAGGAAAATTACGATGCCACACAGATGTGCTGTTCCTGGCTGTGGTCAAACAAAACCTCTGAATAAGCTGCCGAAAGATCCAGACGTCAGGGAAAAATGGATGCAGTTTATTTTTTGCGGACGTTCCAGTCACGGCAGTGTTAACTTAAGCGTTTGTTCTGTACATTTTAAGGATGACTGTTTTGAGAACAAATCTCAATATGATGCTTTCTTTGCCAGAAAACTGTTGCTCAAAGATAAGTCCGTGCCGACTATTCTGGGAACAACGACGACGCAAACTGTAAGTAATCTATTTTAAACTTTAAACTACTTTTTAAAGCGCAATTTCATTCATTATGAATAATCACAGTGTTTTTACTTAGTTTACTTGCATATTGTTCTGGCTGGGGGCGTCAATAATTGATACATAGGCACTGACGTTAGCCAATCATAACAGTGGGCGTTAACACTGAAGTCTTAAATGGAAAACGCCCCCAAAACAGACTGTTTGAATCAGAGGATGAGAAACAGGGTGGGAAAAGGTCATTTATATGACATATAAATTTCCCCTTGGGGATTAATAAAGTAAATCAAATCAAATCAAATAAATCACTAGATTTTAAAAGTTTTTCTTAAAAAAAAATATATTAATACTATAATTGCACCTAAGGGAACATAATAATACAATAAAAAAAACCATGTCATGACCCCTTTAACACATGAAGCACATTTTTAGGCTGCCTAAAGTAACAAAAATTTTACAGTGTAGCAATATAGCACTAACGAAGAGTACCATGGTTTTGTTGTTTTGGGTGTGTACCAGTGTTGTAACATGGTATTCTTCTTGGAGTATCATTAAAATACCATTGTATATGAATATAGTAATTATTCAGTACTATGGTATTACCATCTGATACCATCAACAGCACATTTTTAAGGGAAAGTCTTTTCTCAAACAGAACATTAAAGGCCTCGACATACTTCATACAAAGTTGAAGAACGAATGGGGTGATTTTCATTTAGAACAAAATCTAGCCAAAAAGAAGGTGTTTGAGTTTGTTTCGGTGGTTCGTAGGAAAAGGTCAGGCCGGCTGCTAAACACCTTCTTACTGTCATTGGTCCACGTCATTGGTAGGTGTGACTAAGAGCTCCGCTTATCTTGAGGCCGATAGCTAATTCTGCTCATGTTCTTCAGTCAATCAAAATCAGTCAACATGAACACATCGCCATGTAGAGTAATTAGTGAGCTGGTGCAAATGTACCTACATCTGTACGTTCGTTCACATAGAAACATTTTGGAATGAGTGTGTGTGTCGTGCAGGACCTGAGAGAGTAGGTGTATGCATTGTGTGCAGGGGCAGGTTTAGGATTCTGAGGCCCCAAGCAACCGACCAACCCGGGGCCCCGTTTTGACCATTTTGCTTAAATTACATAAAATGTGTTTAAAATCATCATTTTAAATTCATCCTATTAGCGGTTGTATCCAAGTATTTTCAAAATATTTAAGTAAATACATATCTAGTTCAAGGTAATTATGCATGTTTTCCTTTTTTTTTTTTTTTTTTTTTCACAATACAATGATAAAAAAAAGCAATATTTACCTGCATACATTTTTAAAAAATACTTTTTTTGTTTTTAATGAATAGGGTGTGCAAAACCTTCTACTTCATTAACATTTTAGGATCCAGTTGTTATTTATAATTATTATAACCTAGCAATTATTCATTTTTGTCCAGTTTTTTTTTTATTATAATACAGTATGATATAGTCTTATTATTATTACTTTGAGGATTTGTTGTATACAATAGTAATATATTTTCTATTTTAAAGTCTTATTTACTTTCACCTGGAGCTCATATTCTGATGCTGCAGTGTATTGTTCATTATGTTGCAAAAGGCTGTATTTTATGTAAGCATCGTAGGCAACATTCGTAACTGTAACAGTCAGCTCACAAGAGCAGAAGGGAAAAAAAAACCTTGCCGTTTACGAAGCACTGAAATTATACTTGGTGCAGAACAATCTGGAATAATGTTAAACATTGTAACAGTCACCTATTTGCAACCTGAACTGGTTCAGAACATTACATTTTTGTGACACCTGTGCAATAAACAATGTAGACACAGCGCAATGAATAAAACAGATTGCAGGTGTCTCGACGTGCGTTTTTGAGACTTGAAGTTCTTTTTGACTTGACAGTTTCTTGCGGAGCTTTCCTACCGGGGTGAGCCCCCTCAACATCCAGGGCCCCACACAATTGCTTGGTTTGCATGGTGGTTAAAACCACTACTGATTGTGTGGGCTGTGTGAGACTCATTAAAGCTGCATGGATCTGAGTTCTGGCAGAGGTGACAGACAGGTGGATAGGATTACCAGTGAGCCCAGGCTCAGAAACACGCATGCTCGGCCGCTCAGCACCACAGCGCTCAATGCACACACCGTTCACGCCTTTTTAATTAACAGCCAAAGATTAGTCCATCAGCCTCCGGGCCAAAAGGTCCATTGATTTCTCACGGATCCATTTTTAATGAGCGCATCTCAGTGAGGCAGTGTCCATACAGAGAGGCTTCCCTGTCAACAAGTGCACAAGAGACAAGGCCAGCTTTGCAATGGCTTGTGGTAAAAACACAAACAAAGCCAATAAGTGCCTCTCTAACACATCTTAAGCTAAACACTCTTGAACAAAATGCTTGAAGGGAAAGGCCTCAAGAGTGACCCTAAAATAACCTATGGCAAAATTATATTTAATACGGCCCAAGCGTTTCCTGTAATTGGTCTTGTGCAACCATCCATAAAGCTGTTGTGCTAGCGGCATATTTTCTAATCAGGCTTCAGGACATGTTTATAAACTGTAAATGCAAGACTCTTTTAAGCATTTGCCAAAATGTGCGGTACACAATAGAGCACAATGCAACTGTGACCTGACTTGACATTCCTTTTCAAAACAAATTAACCAGAGGCAATCAGATGCGATTTTAGCAACTCTTTCTTGACTCAATAATTGACTACACTGACATTTTTACCAAAATTGGAATGGAAATGCCAAGTTAATGTGTATTGTTTATGAAAACCGACAGCCACTCAATTAATCAAGCAACATGATGAGATCACAATTTCAATCTATTATTTAAACGTTTTTGGGGAATAGTGCCTCTTTCACTTAAACAGGTATGGACAGGCACAATAAAAAAATGTTTAAAAAAAGGTAGGCAGCATAGAGTGTATACAGAACAGTATCTGGAAAGGAATAAGCTAGGATTTTCATTCTGAACATACTGTGGTGTAAGACAGAGTTCATTGCATCTGCAGAGAACACACGGCTGACAGAGTGCCAGATAGTATCAATTACTTATTTACCTTTCTTTACAGTGTACTGTATCACAGGACAGAGATACAGCAGAAGCCAAATATGACCTGAGATTTTGTGATGAACAAAATAGAGGAATGAGTGTGTCACATTAAACCTTGATCATCTAATGATCCCATGCTGATGCAATGATGTATGGGAGAATGTGGAGGGGCTGAATGTCTGTTTCAATGATGTCCTACACATTCACAGCATTTCAGACCAAATGTGGAGCATGAATGTACTTCATAAAAGTGACATGAGGAGAGGTCTTTATTATAGGCCTTGATTAGAATAACAGAAATGGGAACATAGTTTAATATATTTTTAAAAATGGAACAAAGACAGACCAGTTCAGTATGGCTTTATTTTACATTCTTATGGGTTTGGAAATGCCGTGCAGACTATACATTACTTAAATCCGGAGAAACAAGAGGGGGCTGATGAAAGACCAATTTAAAAATGTAAAACCTATGAATGTGTCTGAAATAACACTGCAACAGAAATAAAACTGGAAAGCTTAAACATAAAATGGAAACCCATGCCATGTTTCATTCATGAAAGAATGTTTTTCTTGCTGTCGGCAGCGTAATATCTTAAATGTTTGTTTTTCTTGAAATGTGTAAGAGAGAAACATATCATTATGGAAAATCTAAACCATGCATAGTCTGGTTAAAAAAGTGACACATTTCCTCTGTGTGCAATGGAGGTAAAAGAGACGAAAGAGAAAAAGAAATGACTTTCCGATCATTCCTCATATTTCAAAATCTTGTATGTGGCTTTGCTTGGAGCCAGCAAAAAGTTTTCACAAAAGTGTTGCATGTTGAAGCTGGATAGTATCACAGTGCAGAAAACACTTTTATCCCTTTATAATGTGCATTTATATGAGAGTGTGTGTGTATGTATGTTACATGAGGTGAGCAAGTGAGACAGAGATGAGTGTAAAGGGATATAATTACATAATTTAACCTCATGTTGTTCCAAACCGTGTGAGACTTTCTTTTAACCGTGGCAAATAAAATACCATTACATACTGTGGAGATGTTAGAATGTTAGGGACTGACAGCCCCAGTCACCATTCACTTTCATTGTATGAGATAAACATGCAATGTAATTGAATGGTGACTGAGGCTAAAATTCTGCCAAACATCTGCATTTGTGTTTCACAAAAGAAAGTCATACAGGTTTGGATCAATTTGAGTAAATTATGACAGAATTTTCATTTTTGGGTGAACTAACCCTTTAAAAGGGGGACAGGAATTAATTGCAAACAGAGAGAAAGAGTGTCAGGACTACCTTTCCCGTCTCCCGCTCGAAGTCCACATATTCTCGGGCGGGCGCCTGCCGCTGATCCCCATGAAGGTTGGCTGGGAAGAACTGCAACGAGAGGTTGGTGCCGGTTGCCACAAAAGCCTTTTAGAGGGAAATCAATACAAACATGATAAGAAAGCTGGCCCAAGCATAAATTATGCAGCCCATCATTTCTGTTTTCACATCAGAGAGGAGAACGCCTGGAGCCAAGGCCAGCACTCAAAACATCAGAAAGAGAAGGGAGGAGGCACAAATGTAAAGAAAAAAACCCAAGTCATCATTTCCTCTATATGCGGTATTGAGTTACACACATCTGAGTCTATTTTACCAACTCTTGCTGAATGCAAACTGGGCTACAGCAAACTGAGTTTGAGACGAGAAAGAAAGCAGGAGTGAATGAGTGACGGAGAGATAATAGTTAATAGATAATAATACAAAAGTTTAAATGTCCCTCACTTACATTAATAGCAGCAAGACTGATGTAAAGGTTCTGATTTATGGTACAATAATTAAATAATTTTCTCAAGGACCATGGACTACAGAAAGACTTTGAAGCAAAATTGTTGGAAAATTGTCCTATATTTTGTAGTTTATAATTGTGCATTTTAATTGGTTCATAAACATATTTACAAAATACAATTTGAAAATCATTTTTATTAATTGGTTCAACAAGTTTTAACTTTTAGCCTTCTGATATTTGTAATTCCCTATATACCATTCTCTCTCTCTCTCTCTCTCTCTCTCTCTCTCTCTCTTTCTCTCTCTCTCTCTCATGCACAATCACAAACATATGATAATTTGAACAATATTGTGTTACTATAAGATCCATTAAACAACACTCAAACATCATGTTCATACTGTAAAGCCACGTACTGTATTTTTGTAACAGACTTGTTTGCCTGCGAACGTCAATATTTCATATTTTGTTGACATCAGGGCCAAAACATGACCACATTTTTCAGATTAGAGAGCTTGGAAAGTGTATCATGTGCAAGTCACAATTCAGCAAAACTGCATTAGCAATTATGTAAAAATGAGAGACAACATTTTCATATATGTGTAAAAATTAAAATTTAAAAACTTCAAATGAATTTATAATTTGCTGTTTAAATTAGAAATGCTTTAGTAACTGGTAAATGTTGTTTTTCATGGAGTTATATATATATATATATATATATATATATATATATTATTATTATTTATTTATTTTCTCATTTTTGATGAAACAATGCCAGAAAAATCAAATTAGCAAACAGTGAAAATGACATCAAACAGCAAAGCTATAGTGAAATATGCTCTTAGACGACTGGAACATCTATCTCATGTGTAGTGATATTTAAAAAATAGAAACAATCTGAATTGCATCATTCCGAATCTGATTTTATAATATTGTAACTGTTATCTGATCTATTATTTATATTATTAGGAATAGTATGGGCAGTTAAATCTCAAGAGAACCTAGAGGACATGAGATACACACAAAGAGATGACCAAGCCTCTAAAAAAAAAATAAAGAAATGGGTACAGTATCTACCCAATCTAAAGTGAATCCACCACAAAAAAAATTTAAATAAATAAATAACATATCCTAAACAAAATAAATACAATTAACACCAGAGCCTCTTGTTGAAGGAAGTCTAAATGAGAACATGCACAGACTAAGTGTCTTTTGAAGGGGGTGCAAAATTAGAAACATCCTAGTTAATGTTCACCCATAAGACCCTTTTTTATATTAAAAGAGAGATAAGTGTCTGTCGTTCTCCATTAGTAACTAAATACCACCAAAATATAGACAGCCCAGTATAATACCATTATGAAATGGATCATGCAATGATCTCTGCTGTGTTTTGCACTTATTACATATTGAGGAAGTATGTTGAACATAATTTTGGGTGATTACGTGACACATCCAGTTCCGGAAGTCTAATCACGTTAATGTATTTATAAAAAGTTACCAACATTGGCTGGTAATAGCATTAATTAATTGTTCTGTGAGGCGTGTATACTCACTATCTCTGAGCGGCCGTCACGGCACGCGTTCTGAAAGCGGGCTTGCCTCTCCTCGTGCGGCCGGTCTCGGAAACCGGTGTATTTAATCTGCAAACAGGGATGCAATCACAAACAGAACATTCAGTCTCGTCATGAAAGCTCCTTTAGAGATATATACATTTTTGAAACACGTGTGGTAAACTAATTTGTAGAGCAATTTATGAGCATCAAATGTATGAGTTATATTTGCAAATGAAAGGAAACTATGTTGTGAAAACGAAGGAATTTTGACTAGGTCAAGTGCATATTTTATAAGTAAATTGATATTAATCTTAATCTGTCAATAGCCTACATGTTAATTGTTAGGCTGCAGTTGTTCATAAGGCGATGCCCCTGAGCTGCAAAGGTAGATGAGCTCATCGGGGAGTCTTTTATGTCTACACATTTGTATAGATGCTTAAGACATTTGAAAAGTCATTTAGCAACTGCTGTGAAAGCGGAGTTAAATAACTTTTCTCATCTGTGCACATTAGCGGTGTTTACACACGACACGCTTGTTTTCATGTCACGCGAGAGAGGCGCAACTTTGTTTCCGCCACTTGATCAAATGTCTCAAATGAATCGAGCTCACCTCGCACTCGCGGCTGATTTTCCTGAAGAACTCCTCGTTCTCGAACTTGCTCCTCTGATCCGGGACTACCCGAGGCATCTTGACCGCGATTTGATCAATTTTGTTAAGTCGTCTTTGTCTAAACTTGCAAAGAGTGTAGCGTTGCCTTGAGACTCCCCAGTCCCGCTATTATTTCCTTCCGTCTTTTTCTTCTTATGATGGAGTGTGTAGCAATGAGCTTAGGGGTTTTATTTGTGTTCTTGTAAATACAATAGCTTCCTCTTCTTTCTCGGATTTCGCCTCCTGTGGGGTCGCTGAGCACTACTCCGATAGATTTGGCACTAATTTGCAGTTGGCTGTTATTCCCCCTCACTCTCGCGCGTGTGATCTCCGACTGCTGACAACTCACGCTCGCTCTACTTTATCCGTCTCTTGAGCTGCATGCCTCACAGTTACTTCCTGGCTCCTCGGAGTCCGACTTATGACTGTACACCCAAAATACTCCCCCCATTCACAATTCTTACCATCGACCGTATGTGCGCAGGCGTTAAATACACCACAACTTCTGAAAGCTTGCATCTTATTTCTTTGAGATCTAAGCGAGAAGATTGGTCGTTTTCCGCTCTCAAATCTTGATTAGAGAGAGGTTTAAATCGATGCTGTATTAATAAAACGCCTCACATACATACACACACATATATATATGAGTGTGTGTGTGTGTGTGTGTACACACACTTTTTATATATATATATGGCAGGCAAATGTTTGGAATAATGTACAGATTTTGCTCTTATGGAAAGATATTGGCACTTTTATACACCAAAGTGGCATTCAACTGATTACAAGGTATAGTAAGGACATTAATAACGTGAAAAATTACGATTACAATTAATATAACTTCTTAAACGACTTCAAAAGAGTTCTCATCAAAAAATCCTCCACGTGCAGCAATGACAGCTTTGCAGATCCTTGGTATTCTAGCTGTCAGTTTGTCCAGATACTCAGGTGACATTAAACCCCACACTTCATAGCACTTGCCATAGATGTGGCTGTCTTGTCAGGCACTTCTCATGAACCTTACAATCTAGCTGATCTCACAAAAGCTCAATGGGGTTGAGATCCATAAAACTCTTTTCCAATTATCTGTTGTCCAATGTCTGTGTTTCTTTGCTCACTCTAACCTTTTCTTTTAGATTTTCTGTTTCAAAAGTGGCTTTATCTTTGCAATTCTTCCCATAAGGCCTGAACACCTGAGTCTTCTCTTTACTGTTGTACATGAAACTGGTGTTGAGTGGGTAGGATTCAATGAGGACCTGTGAGGCATCTATTTCTCAAACTAGAGACTCTGATGTACTTATCCTCTTGTTTAGTTGTACATCTGGCCTTCCACATCTCTTTCTGTCCTTGTTAGAGCCAGTTGTCCTTCGTCTTTTTAGACTGCAGTGTACACCATTGTAAGAAATCTTCAGTTTTTTGTCAATTTCAAGCATTGTATAGCCTTCATTCCTCAAAACAACAATTGACTGACAAGTTTAGAGAAAGCAGTTTCATTTTTTGCAATTTTTTACCTAATATTGTCCTTAAGCCAGGCTTTTGGATACTGTGGCAACTCAAATACAAACATAAAGGCAATGTTAAGCTTCATTTAACGAACCAAATAGCTTTCAGCTGTGTTTGATATAATGTGTTTGATAAAATGTAAAGTGATTTTCTAGTACCAAATAAGCAATTTAGGATGATTACTCAAGGATAAAGTGTTGGAGTGATGGCTGCTGGAAATGGAGCCTGCATGTCTAGATTTGATAAAAAATATTTTTTCAAATAGTGATGGTGCTGTATTTTACATCAGTAATGTCCTGACTATACTTTGTGATCAGTTGAATGCCTGATGAAATGAAATTACTGTAAAGTACCAATTTTCTTCTGAAACAACAAATCAATATTCCAAACTTTTGGCCACCAGTGTGTATATTCATTTAGGCACTGGAGTCATATAGATCACTTTTACTACCCCTGTCATTGCTTTTTGGAGCTTTAAAGTGCTGATCCCAGTTCACTTGCATTGTATGGACCTACAGAGCTGAGATATACTTCTAAAATCTTTGTTTGTGTTCTGCTAAAGAAAGAAAGTCATGCACATCTGGGATGATCTAAATTATGAGAGAATTGTCCTTTTTGGGTGAACTATTCCTTTAAGCATTTCAGCTTTCAGCTATTGCTGTTTGTGCAACATTACAGTAAAAAGTAGATGAGATGCAATATAGTATGATAAGTGAGGTTCATTTTTAAAACTTCACCTATGTATCTTCACTGTGCATAGCATTTTACATTCTTAATTATGGTGTTATTAAACAGACCCATTTAAGACAGTCACATTAAAGATGATAGTTATGTGTTCTCAGTAATTGTGTATAAAATCTGTCAGATGGAAATTTAAATGTATTGCAGTACCAGTATAAACTTGTAAAATATATCTACAAAATAATGAGTTTAATTACATTATAATTGTAAAGTAAGAAGTGCAGAGTGTATGAAGTGAGTATAGAGGCACATGCACACATTTACATTACCAAAGCAATAATTAGATTAGCACCCATTAGAAGAAATTACTAGGTGCACATATTCCCTTGGTCCACTATTGAATGTACTCATATTGTTTTGTTGGCCAGCATCTATTAAACACCAGGGGACACCTCCAGTTAAAAAATGTTTTGGCCTTATGGGTGGCTCTTAACCCCCACACACCCCTCGGCCCAGCCAATTCAAACACTGATTACAATTGAACTATATTGTACTATCTCACTCCAAACAGCTTTTGCAAATTGACAAGGCCCTTGAAGTGCAAAATATTGTATGTGTTGAGATTTTGTTACATTTCTGCACAGATATGACTCCTTGTAGACCTCATGTGATGAGTTTTAGCTTGTCACAGTTTTTCTCTCTATCTCTTTCTCATGCATCAGACTGTGGTGAGTTAATGTGTTAAAAGGCTGTGCTTTGGGCCAAATGGGGCATATGAGTGCTTTAATAGCACCACATAACACTCATTAATTAATGAAATATTCTGTGGTTACCATTTTGACAGAGTTCTCACAGTGTAGAGGCTAGGTGTCTGTTCTAATAGGTTTCAGCTGAATGGATAAAGAAGACTTCACTACTAAAAATCCACTTGCACTCAGGGGTCACTTAAAAACTTCAGCAGAAAACATTCTTTTGCTATGTCTGTGTGGACTATAACAGGAAAAGTTGACTTATTTGTGTGAAGTTCTCTGCAGTTCTGCACCTCAGTTTCAAAATTGTTTGCCACGTACAGCTGCACTAAAAAAATGTGCAAAGATCAAGAAATCCCCCATATTTATACCTCTGATGTGTTGATTTGAAAATGCAAGTAGGGTAACCTTTTGTTCATGTAAGACATTAAATATTAATTTGCATCAGGCAAACAAGTGAGACACATAATAGCTCTGCTGACTATACAAGTTTAGCTTTGTTGGTGTGTCTGCACACTGAATGAAGCTCAGGTGCTGTCGAGATAACGATGTGATTTAAAAGCCTGCCAGCAATTTGGTGAAGAAGCTAAACATAGCTGTGGAAGTCTGAGCATAGCTCTGCTCTAAGTGGAGAAAAGATGACAGTAAACAAAAACATGACCTTATACAACAGCACTAAATCATGTACGAGGTTTGAGATGTTGATGACATTTAAGGTTGACTTTCACTGTGAAAGAAAGCTCTCTTGAGATCACAAAAGGTGCTCTCAGGTGTCATATTTTCAGATAATTTGGATGGTGTGCGTTAATATTGCTTGTCCTTATAATTGGTTTGCCAAAATGCCCTATTTACAGATTATTTATCATATACCGTGTATGGTGCAATATTTGTCTCTGAGTATTGGTGTGTGCATATTGTCTACTGTGTAGCCTAGATGTCTGTCTGTCTGTCTGTCTGTCTCTGTCTGTCTGTCTGTCTGTCTATCTATCTATCTATCTATCTATCTATCGCTGAAAGGTCAGACGGTGAGACCTACAGGGTTTGGCATCGATGTCCGTCAGTCAGTCTGACCTGCCGAGTCGACTCGCTCAGTGAGACAAAACAAAATAACTACAGTCGATGTGACTCTCAGAGTTCAAGCGGAAAAACTATTTCCCGCCTGAAATCTGAGAGTGTCTGTTCAGTGTTATTTTGCTTCGTTTGAGGTGAAGATATGTTATGTAAGGGTCAGTTTTTTTTAGAGTGGACATAAAATGTTGTTACGTCACGTTGTCTGCGTGAACAAGCCAAATAATTATGTCATTAGGCATTTACAGCAAAGTGACCTCGTCAACAAATATTTTACCTGCTCTATTGTAGTGACATACGACTTCTGCAGTCCATGTGCAGGTCTTCTTTTTATAACCAGGTATAATTGGAAATTAAGAAATTTATAAATATAAAACGAGTTGATAGATTGTTTCGGTTCCGCTTCAGTCCACCAGAGGGCGGGCTTGATCGCGGGTTTTCTGCTATGGTTTATTTTAGGTTAATTTTCGTCTTTTCTGTATTTATTATAATTTCATTAGAACACGTAGAAACAACAGCCAAATTCTGTTATGTATCGGAGTTACAAATCAAGCATCACTGGATGCTCTTATTATGTTTATGTTAAGCCTATGAATAGAGTAATGTAGGTGCTGTGTGTCAACAGGTTATATCACCTTTTCTAATCAGTATTTGGCAGTTAGTAGATGCACTTAAATAGTCATATGATGTGACAAATAATTTTTTACAATACAAATATTAATTTTCTTTAAATATACTGTAACAGTGGCGGCCCCAGAATAAATTACAAACTAATAATTCAATTAAATAATTGAACAAATAATTTGGGCGCCAGACAGGATTAAGCCTGTCAAAATATCAACCACTTAACCCAGGATAGCTAATAATAAAAAAAAAACACCTGTTACATAAAGGAAAAGGAAATATTACAATTACACTGTATTTTCTTTTATAACCACAGCACTTTACAGTTTTTCTGGTACATTCATGCAATTGGTTATGTACAATTGTCTGCTGTTTCCTACATTTATCAATTGCTTATGTCATGCTGATAAAAATATATTATACTGGTTCTCTGTTGAATAGTATTACCACCCAAAACATCTAGGCATTAGTTCATTGCACAAGTCATTAGAGGCAAAATGGTTGAACCTGTTGTCATAATATGTCAAGCATATTTTCTATACATTTCTATTAGACTTTTTTGTAAATGCATCCTTAATTGATGAATTGCTCTCATGTGAATCTTGACTTTCACTAATGAAGGGGAAGTGTGAAGCATTAGATCTACAAAGCATTAGATCTGGAGTGGTGGTGGCGTAGTGGCTAAAGCACAGGGCTATTAATCAGAGGGTCGCATGTTTTAACCCCACGGCCACCACCATTGTGTCCTTGAGCAAGGCACTTAACTCCAGGTTGCTCTGGGGGGATTGTCCCTGTAATAATTGCACTTTAAGTCGTTTTGGATAAAAGCGTCTGCCAAATGCATAAATGTAAATGTAAAAATCTACAAATGTTTAACCAGTTCTCTAAAATAGCTCAGAGGTACATCTCATGAACCTTCAATTGGCAAGCATATAGACGGAGCACAACATAGTGTTACAATTTCTGACAATGGAAGGACAACAAGGAAACGGACAGGGTCAACAGCTGGGAAGAAGAGGACAAAGGATGCAAGGTGCATGTCACGATCCCCTGTTGTCTGCCCCGTGTTTCACTTGTCAATTGTCATGCACTACACTTCCCATGATTCCCGGCCCTCATCACTGTGATATTGTGCTCACCTGATTGTCGTTTGTTATCATCATGTCTCCTGTGTATTTAAACCCTGCTGTTTCTCCATTCCTGGTCGATCGTTGAATGTTGATGTATGTCGGTGCCTGTATGTTTCTCCAGCCGGTGTTCGTCTTGGATGTCTCTGTGTTTTTGTTTCATTGTTTCCCCTCGTGGATGTTTCTTTTGTCTCTGTTGGTTTACTTTCACTTTGACTAATAAAGAACCCACAGTTAGATCCCCACTCCTCGTCTGCCCGCATCTGCATTTGTAACAGTGGAAGGGTAGGGAGGCAAAACAGAGGAAGAGGTAGAAGAGGACGAGGAGACAGGCGTGTTTCCGATGAAATAAGGGTAACTCTTGTGGACCATGTTCTAAATCATGGCCTTACAATGGCTGAGACTGGTCGAAGGGTGCAGCCAAATGTTGAGAGAACAATCATGTCCTCAATCATTCAAACGTTTGCACCATGGTCATAGAAAGTAATGCCATTAGACTAAGGGAGATTCAGAGTGCCATTATAGAAGACAACAATGTCTTTGTAAACATCCAATCTGTTAGCATCTCAACCATCAACAGGGTGCTGAAAAGAAACCATATGAGCATGAAACAGCTGTACCATGTACCATTTGAAAGGAATGGTGACAGAGTGAAAGAGCTATGGTACCAGTATGTACAGGTAAAATATGTGCATATAGTAATGACTTAACAGTAAGTGTGAGCTGTACACATTTGTTTTGGCTGTAGAAAAGAACATTTAATATGTGTATATTTGATGTAACTATGTTGTCCAAAATGAAAATACATATAACTCATAAATCTAATTTGGCTTCTTCTGGGATACAGCGTATAATGGAACTGGAATCAAGTGAACCACCTCACAACTTCATATACCTGGATGAAGCTGACAGACCAAAAGTTAAAGCAGAAATGTGAAACCTGTCCAATCTCTTGCAATCCTAATCTCACATAAAGGAATGTGTGACTTTGTACTGTTGATATGTATAAAAGCCAGACAGAAAAAGGGCAGCCTTGTGCATTTTCAATCATTGTCATCTAAAATGTAGCCATGGTGTACATCAGAAAATACCAACAGAGTAGATTTTTATATTGACAACACGACAAAATATTTTGAAACAACGAAGCATCTTGTTTGTGAACAATGACACAAGGACTTGACATTCTGATGGCACTGATATGTTCATTGACATAAAGATTTACTTTTGAGGTATGGACTAAAGATTTTAAGCAAGTTACAGGCTTTTGCAGGTAATCCATTGTATTTGAACTAATTGTTTTGAGAAATCGACTTACTGGTTTGCAATTGTTAAGAATGATTCCAGAAATGTAACAAAGTGACTGAGAAAAACTGTAATTGTCTTAAAGGTATTTATTTGAATAAAGTCAACACAAATAATATTAGTTTCAAACTTGTATATGCTTCAAAGAATAAACACTAAACAAAGTTTTCAGTCCCAAATATTGCTTCTTTTTTGTTTTCTATTAAACATCTAAACAAAAACACATGGGGTGAATCCACGCAGTTACTTATCCCGCTTTAAGGCTGCAGGGTTTCCGCAACAGCAGATTCACATGTCCCCATTTATGCCATAAAGGTATATGCAAAAGAACATATTAAATAAGCAATTAGATGCAGAATATAAACAACTCCAAACTAGTGAACTTTGCTACACACAAACAATCTCAAACAATATACACACAACAAACTGTGTGGATGTTAAGGGTGTGCGTGTGTGTGTGTGTGTGTGTGTGTGTGTGTGTGTGTGTGTGTGTGTGTGTGTGAGAATGACTGAGAGTGTGTGTTAGAATGTTTGTGTTGGTGCATGCCTTGAGCGACCGACCAAGAATGATAAGGAAAAGGTTGCTGAAGAGTGTCCTGGGTCCTCAGTGGTGCTCATGCATGTACCTATAACTGGCCTTGCACTTGCCTTTGTGTTACTGTGTTGTGGTACTTGACAAGTGTTATGCACCACTTCCCATACTGAGTAAAGCTCCAGTCAGCGGGCACCAAAGAGTCAAACCGACAGAAACACAATTCCCACACCATGGTAACCCGTAATTCTCACTCTTCTCATTCGTAAGCCCTGTCACGTGAACTATGATGTACTTGTGACATGAGATCTTCCTCCTAGTGCAATTGACCTCTCCTTTATATCTCTTTCCACCATTGTCTTTTAATTGACTTTAATTGAGGAAAAGTGAATGTAAATGTTAAAGTGGACATACAAGACTTTCCATACATCTCTGATACATTTTGTCTTCTACAACCTCATATTGATCCATTATATGGCGTGATTCTCTGCTACTGCTTGAAATAGTTTTGTGATTTCAGTGTCTTTATGCTATTCGTCCCACAGGACAAAATCTGACACAGGAACTTCTGAATCCTCCTTTTGGCTGGAGTACAGGTTGCAACTCGATTGATGGGAGTCCGAGACAAATCATCATATGCACATTTAGCTTTCCCTTATGGTACACATTGACAAAATACATTTGTTGCAGTCATAGGACCCACCGGATGAGGTGGCTGGTGGTTTTGATGGATTACTAGGCACAGGGTAGAAATGAATGGCCTCAATCTTACTTGGGTCATCCAAAATGCCTTTGATGCTCACAACATGTCCAAGGAAAGTGATTTCTTGTTGATAGAACTTACTGATTTTTAGGTTAATAGTGATTTCTGAGCTGTGGAGTACAGTCTGGAGGTCATAGAATTGCTGGGCTATAGAGTGTGAGTAGATGATTATGTCATCTATATAGTCAAAGCATAGGTTTTGCCTTAGCTCACCCAGAACCATATCCATCAGCCTCTGAAATATTGCTGGGTCATTTTTTAAGCAAAATGGCATTATATTAAAGTGGTATAGACCTGCTGATGTGATGAAATCAGTCTTTTTTTTGCTGTCGGGAACCATGGTCACCTGCCAGTATCCAATTTTGAGGTCAATGGTGGAAAAGAGGGCTGCCCCAGAGAGTGTTTCCAAATTTCTGTGATGTTCGGGAGAATGTAGGTAACACTTTCTGTAATAGAATTAACCTTATGGTAGTCTACAAAGAATCTGAGGCTTCCAACTTTTTTTGGTACCAGGACAACAAGTGAGGCCCAACCAGAGTGAGATGGTTCCACGATTCCTTCCTTCAGCATCTCCTCAAGTTGTTCTCCCACTGCAACTTGTTTTATAGGGGACAGGCGATATGGCCGTTGTTTGATATGCACTTGGCAGGTGGTGTAAATATGGTGTTGTAGTAGGACATCAGTATGCCCAGTACGGAGAGTGCACACCTGAGGGTTGGTCTCCAGGATTTGGAGTAACTGATGTTTTCCATCAGGAAGTAGGTGAGCTTCATTCACATCAATTTCAGAAAGGTGATCAGCACATCCTTGAGTTGTGCTCAACCTGAGAAAGTAGTTACTATGTCTGATTTCAAAGAAATTGATGGCAAATTTTGGAAGAAACCGTACAGCACCTTAAAACATCAACCTGCGCCCTTGATGCACTTCCCACATCTTTTTTCTCAAGTGTGTTCAACTGTTTAGAAGAAGATCTCCTAGAAGTGATAAACTCCTCACTTCTCTCTGGGAGTTTTCCAAACTCCCTGAAAACTGCAGTTGTCAAGTCCCTCTTGAAAAAGAGCAATCTGGATAAGACCATATTAAGCAACTATAGACCAATCTCAAATCTTCCTTTCATAGGCAAGATCATTGAAAAAGTTGTCTTCAATCAGCTGAACAAATTCTTGAACTCGAATGGATACATTGACAATTTTCAGTCTGGTTTCTGATCGCATCACAGCACAGAGACAGCGCTCATAAAGATAATAAACGATATTCGCTTAAATACTGATACAGGCAAATTATCAGTACTGGTACTACTCGACCTCAGTGATGCATTTGACACTGTTGATCACAACATACTTCTTGACAGGCTGGAAAACTAGGTGGGGCTTTCTGGAATGGTCCTAAAATGGTTCAAGTCATACTTAGAAGGGAGAGGTTATTATGTGAGTATAGGAGACCATAAGTCTGAGTGGACGTCCATGACATGCGGAGTCCCTCAAGGCTCAATTCTTGCGCCACTCCTGTTCAACCTGTATATGCTCCCAATGAGCCAAATAATGAAAAAGAACCAAATTGCTTACCACAGCTATGCAGACGACACACAGATCTACTTAGCCCTATCACCTAACGATTACAGCCCCATTGACTCCCTGTGCCAATGCATTGATGAAGTAAACAGTTGGATGTGCCAGAACTTTCTTCAGTTAAACAAAGACAAAACTGAAGTCATTGTGTTTGGAAACAAAGACGAAGTTCTCAAGGTGAATGCATAACTTGATGCTCGGGGTCAAACAACTAAAAATCAAGTCAGGAATCTTGGTGTGTCTCTGGAGTCAGACCTTAGTTTCAGTAGTCATGTCAAAGCAATAACTAAATCAGCATACTATCATCTGAAAAATATTGACAGAATTAGATGCTTTGTTTCCAGTCAAGACCTAGAGAAACTTGTGCATGCTTTCATTACCAGCAGGGTGGATTATTGTAATGGACTCCTCACTGGCCTTCCCAAAAAGACCGTAAGACAGTTGCAGCTCATACAGAACGCTGCTGCCAGGATTCTGAGCAGAACCAGAAAATATGAACATATCACACCAGTCCTCAGGTCTTTACACTGGCTCCCAGTTACATTTAGGATTGATTTTAAAGTATTATTATTGGTATATAAATCACTCAATGGCCTAGGACCTCAATATATTGCAGATATGCTCACTGAATATAAACCCAACAGATCACTCAGATCATTAGGATCACATCAGCTAGAAATACCAAGGGTTCACTGTCACATTGATTTGTAGGTTGCTGAAGAACATAAAGTCAAACCCTAGGACTACGTCGAAAGAATGGCAGCAGCTAAGGTAAAAGCTTTTTTGTGTTTGTGTATGATGGTATTCATCCATCCTAATGGAATTTCAGCTTCTGCAATTGCCAAATAGAGAGTTCAAAGAGACCATTGATGGAGGTTGTCTGGTGATGTGAGCTGCTTCATGAGCCTCATGGATAAGACTGTAGCTTGCGCCAGTATCCACAATGGCTTTTCCAGACCAAGCATCAATACTGATGGGGACTACTTACTGAGTTACTGCCATGAGTGTATAAGGGCTTGTAGTGGATGAGGTTTTCTTGGTGGTTGATTGTAACTTGTGTGTTTTTGTGGAAACCACATAGTTGTTGGAATGTTGACCACTCGACTAGGAGATTGGTAAGGATGTTTGCCGCTAGTGGAGTAATGTTGACCAGATGATTGGTGTTAGGGTTAGGGTCACACCAATCATCTGGTCAACATTACTCCCCCAGCAGAGGATGTCCTCTACATCTCCAACACTGAAGCAGGTTGGTTAGATGAGGGTCTCATCAGGTTGGTCAGCAGGTTGGTTAGATGAGGGTCTTTGTGACATGGATTGATGCTTAGGGCCTGTTCGACCTTCATATCGAAGCTGTTGCTCTTAATCCTTCTCTAGCTGATGTTCCAGTTTTACCAGTTCCTTCACGGTGTTCATCCAACTACGCAACTGGCTGGCAAGGTGCAGCTTGATATTCGAAAGGATAATTTTTACCAGAGAGGTCTGTAGGTGAATTTGAAGTCTCTTATAGTCTCTTTCTCTCCCTGAGTTCTAGCATGGACGCATTCGGCCAGTTCATCTTCATAATCGTCGGAACCATAGTAGCTGAAATGGGGTTGGAGCAGTCACTGTTGGCAGGGGTGAAGTAAAAGTGGTACTGGGGAATTGTGACAATGCTCTTCGATTTAGCTTATCCACACTTTCCTTTTTAAATCCATCCTCCATTTCATTTTGTAGCTTCTTTAAACAGGTGTAGAATTTGTCACTTTGTATGAAGCATTGATGAAGTTCTGTAGTAATGAGATCATGGCTTCTTTGAAACGTGTGTTGGACGCTCTAATGTCCTTTTGCACCTTTAACTGGAACTGTTCCATCATGAAACGTACCTCAGATTATTAGCCCGCATATAGCCAGTCTGTGAGCCCAGTGCTATTTACACTTATTGCAAATAACTATTGCCGCTTATGTCACTTAATAGGTAGGGCCGACACTTGTTATGTTGCAGCTGTTATCAGGGTTAGAACCACAAGATGTATTTTCCTTCCAGGAGTTGGCAAGATGCCGGGCAGGTCATTCTGTACAATTGAAGAGGGAGGTGAAACTTCAGATCAAGTGCAGATTTGTATGTGGTCTGAGGGTTTGCACAGGAGTGCTGCCAGCTAGAGCTGAGGAGGTGATTTGCACATGGGTTCCTGGATAGGTGGAACTGAACTGAGTAGGGGTGTCATAGAAGGTGGGGACAGGAGGAGGAAGTCCCGGAGGAAACAGAGGTCGTGGTGCAGGTGGCCAGACTGGAGTGGAAATGTCCGGAGCCTCAATTTCCACAAAAGTGGACTGGGATGGTGGTTGGGAAGTGGCCATTTTTCAATCTTATGTTTATGTAAGCTAATTTGGTATGAATAATTTTGAGTAAGATGTTATTAAATGAGTGAACTTCCAAATTGAATTGTGTGTTTGTATTTGGAGCAATCAGGGGTTATAATTTTTTTTTTACAAATGCAAATCAGCCTACTTTTCCAGATCACACATTTTTAAGCCAAGTCCACATGGTCTATCCCAACGGTTTTTCAATTAATAGGTTGTTACCTAGAAACTAACACTCAATTACCACAATCATTCAATCAGTTCAATATCATGGGCTTACAAAAAATTTCGACTGACAAGTTCTTTTTATTTTTTTTTCAAGGTGCACAAAGTTTAAACACACACTTTTCCCATACATTTTAAACACTTTTACACAAAATAACAAAATCACAAGCACAAAGTTTCAGTGTTTCATTTCACAGTTTCTCAGTATATTTAGTTTCAATTATTCAGCGCAATCCACAAACACCTTAAATTTTCAGGGGATAACAATCACAAAATCAACTGTTCAAGTCTCTTCAAATGTTCATGTAATTTCAAGTCAGTTCAGGTGTTAATGTCAGTTCAAATGTTCATGTCCCTATTTGGATGCCGCTTCTGTAACATCTGTAATTTTCTTAAAGGTATTCATTTGAATAAAGTCCACAAAAATAATATTAGAATGTTTGAGTGTGGGTGCATGCATTGAGCCACTGACCAAGATTGACAAGGAGAAAGGTTCCTGTCCTGGGTCCTCGTGGTGCTCAAGGATGTACCTATAACTGGCCTTGCACTCGCCTTTGGACATCTTATGATGCATTAACGTTAAAGGGAAATGTTAAATGAAAAGTGAAAGTAAATGTTAAAGTGGCAGTACAGGATTCTTTTGTACCACCACACTACTTATAAAATGCAATCTCTCAAGTAATATGAGGTCAGATAAATTGATGGTCAGAGACCCAATCAATTGAGCCTTGATTTGTAATCTACTTTGTTTTGCAGTGAATTGTGTTTGAATTTAGCAAGATGTGACATTCAGTGTGCATTTGTTTTACCCACTAATACTGCTGTGTTAATAAAGTTCAGAGTGTCAACAACTATTATGCATATTTTGTGTGTGTGTGTGTGTGTGTGTGTGGGCGGGTTTGGGTGGTTTACGAGGAAATTTTTTAGGCTACAGACTGGTAATTACATGGGCATTATGTTATAATGTGCTTTATGTGGACATCAGTGTCCCCATAATTCAAATCGCTTAAAAATATGCTAAACGATGTTTGTGTGGGCGTGTGTGAGTAATTTTTAATAATAATAATAAAAATATGTAGTGGTTAATTGCTGTATATATGAACGAGTAATTATATACTAGATCTTAAAGGGTAAAAATACGTTTGTAGTATAGCATGTCACGGTACAGGATACTGCATTTACTGCTTTAAATATCATGCAGTCTTTGTGGAACACAATACACAATAAAAATATAGAAACTCACAGACATATTTGCTTTTGTTTTGATTTTATACCAATGCAACTAGGCGTCATTTACGGATGGGACAAGTGGGACATGTCCCTACCACTTTTTATCTTTGCCAGTTTTGTCCCCATCACTGTTAAAAATAGCTTTCATCATGTAAGTGTCTAATGCAGAAGAAACATCTCTAGTTCTTGAGCAGCTTTCATTTAATTCGTGTGCTATAAGTGGTAATACAGCAATGGAGTTGTTTTTTATGTTGTGACCCTAGCATTTTGGTGGCCCTAAGCAGATTTTCAAAATGGGGCACCACTAAGTACACCTATCCAAACACACTCAACACCAATAACTAAGCAAGTTTAAATTGTGCAAATAAACAAAAAGCATGTATTTAAAAGCATAATGCTTTAAAAATGATCAAATCAACTAGTTTAACAGCACAACTATAACTTCTTCAGAAGTACAAAAAAAGAACATAATTTTTAAACAAACCGAACACATATCACATGCAAAAATGAATAAATATACTTAATTAAATGATGTGCAAATTAATAAGAAATAATTAAATTACCAAATTAAGGTATGGTACAGTAGATACTATTTACACTTACTGAAATAGTGGCATATGCTATTTGCACTCTGGTGAATAATAAACCAGTACGTATTTAATATGTATTGTGATGGAACTTAAATATAACGCTGGCCGAGCCGCTAGAAAATGCCATTAGAAAAAGTGTTCCAGACCGGGAAAGGTGTGCGTGTGCCCGTCCACCCTCTTCTCTGCACTCACCAACCTTTAGTGAGTCCCCGACCACAGCGAGAACTGCAACGTTTACTTTCAGTGATATCACACTCTTCTTAGACACTTTCTTTAAAACGTTTGTGTTTTTTTATTACAAAATGTGTCTGTTCTCGCTTACATAGATCGATAAGGGGTGAAAAGTGAAATGACTATAAAGTGGATTTGAACCCAGATTGCCCACATAACAAATCAGATGTCCTACTAATGTCACCACATTAGATCTTATCTACTCCATATATTTTCTTCAAAGCGAATGTAATATTTGTAATATTTTTTTGAGGTTCCATCAGATTATTAGCCCGCATATAGCCAGTCTGTGAGCCCAGTGCTATTTACACTTATTGCAAATAACTATTGCCGCTTATGTCACTTAATAGGTAGGGTCAACACTTGTTATGTTGCAACTGTTATCAGTGGTGTTGAGTGACAGCAGGCAGTGAAGTTTTCTTGTGCATTCTACTTTCTCCACGACCCTCTCTCCTTTACAGTTAAATCGCAAAACAAAATGCAAACAGATGTGTCCCTGCTCATGAGATATGTCCACTAATGTATGGATGTAATCCTCGTTTTGTAAAATGAAAAGTTATTTTAGTGTGGATTAGAACCCAGAATTTCTTATACTAGATGCGAAAACTTTACTGAGACCAACCAGTCTTTCAGGCTGAAGTTCTGCTCATCAAATCTCAGTGTTGGGTGAATTAATTAAGTTATCAAATTAAGTATGTGACATTGCCTATTTATTTTAGCACTTGAATTGGCCATAAAGAATGACTATTTATCAAAACAGTAAAATCTTATTTGACATTAGCCTATCTGTGTTATACTACCATATACTGTTTTATTTATATATATATATATATATATATATATATATATATATATATATATATATATATATATATATATATATATATATATATATAACAAGGAGACCTGTGTAATTGGTTTCGTTTAGCTATGTTACAGCTTTCATTCATAGACTCTTTATCTTCTCTTTCATCAATGCAGGTAAATATTTTCCACTTTGTAGAGACAGCAAGAGAGGAAAAGGGTGTACTAATGTGTTATAAGCATGGATTTCTGTTGTTTTTTGAGAAAAAAAAAAAATGTTCTTCAATGATCATACTGTGTAGAAGGATTGCACTGTTTACATTCTGATTATAGGGAGTCCATGGGTTCTGGGTGTAATTGGGAGGGGAAAAGGTAAACTGCACTGAACAGCTCACATCACTTCAGCAGTGAGGGGACAGGGGACTAAGGATGCAGTTTCCATGGCAACCACAGCTTTGTGGTCTTGACCTTTGTGAAATAAATTTGATCAGCATTTTCTGTTGGCCTTCCAAACATTCCTAGCCACCACTGCACAGTACAGTGCACACACACAAACATACAACACAGAATCTCTTGCGACCTCTCTAGCACAATGTCTAAAAACTTGACCGATACTGTCCTCATTGCTATACCAAAGGTTTTCAGTGTGGTGCATAATGTACAGTAAGTTTATCCTTCAGGAACATATATATTTTTAATTCTGCATTCTGCAGAGTGAATGGTTTTATTTAGTGTGAAATTACAAATTCACTCCATTAAATGTCTGACAAATATACATAAAACTACCAGTGATGAAAGCACTGGGTATTGCATGCTGAATAAATATGCACCAGGACGTCTCCTAGCAACAGGCAGACATGGTGATGCACTAAAAATAACTTAGCGTGTGTTCTATATGTGTGTGTGTGTGTGTTTGTGGAAAATAGCTGACAGGGACAAGGTCCTGAGCTTGAATTTTAGGACATACCAAGACACTACACTGACTCATCAATATGTGGTTTAGTATGAGTGCAAATACTGCAGCATCACAGAAAAAAATATGGGGAAGACATTACGGTTCAGTGGCTTTAGTTTTGCACTTTGCAATTAAGGTTCAAATAAAAAAGAATATTATCATTTAACCCTGTACCACTCAGTGCACATACTGTAAAATCTAATTAGGGGCAGTTATTACAATATGATACAATATTGTCTGTGTATAAGTTTAATGTTTGAATATTGGTTGATACATACAGTATTCTAATAAGCTATATTTAATAATACATAAATACACAAATGTCTTCATTAGGTCCATGTAACAGTTTTGCAGTAAGCTTATTGGTAGTGGCATGGCCCTCATGAGCATAGCTCAATGTAATCCTATTGACAAGTGCTTCTGTCCAGGGGCCAAAAGAAAGGTCATTACCCATCACCACCAGAAGAGGGAGAAGAATGGTTTGATTAGAATAGGAATGTGCTTCCACCTTCCAACACTACATATTCTGTTTCCTTTTCTTTGTTATTTGATGAAAATAATAATAATGATAATAGCCTGCAGAAATGTCATTAAAAATGATGTTTCTGTTGTGTAGAACAGGAGAGTTTAGTGTAAATTTGTACACTAGCTGAAAAACAGCCCTTCACCAATGTAGCTATTGAATATAATGCTTTTGTGTTGAGGTGGGTGACGACCAATTACCTCTCAGTTTCCAATCATTCAATCATTTCTTGATCTTATGGTTACTCTCTCACACACTCCTCTCGTATTCTCTCTCTCTCTCTCTCTTTATACATGTTGAACTCTCATTGCAATTACCATCCAATCACAAAATGTCCCTTTCTCTTTTGATGCTGTGATTTAGAGTGACTGAGTATCTTCCTTTACTCTATACACCACTGTCAAGCTAAACACAATTAAGATGCAAAGAGACATCATTATTTCCCCTGAGATTCAACTGCAGTTTCTCTATTCCCCATAAAGGGATAGTTCACCCACAAATGAAAATGTTCTCATTATTTACTCACCCTCATGATATCCCAGGCGTGTATGACTTTCTTTCTTCACCAGAACACATTTGAAGAAATGTGTAGGTCCTTAAAATGCAAGTGAATGTAGATTTCTCTCTTTAAGCTCAAATAAATCACAGATATTTAGCATAAATATCATTAATACATCAACACTTATCATATATTAAAATAATAACCTATTCAATTAATGTCTTCTAAAGTGATACGATTGCTTTTGTTGTGAAAAAGATACATTTTTAAGTCCTTTTTTTTTTTCAACTCTAAATCATGCTTCTGTTCGGCAGCGGTAAGCAAATCTGACATAATCGCATTGGCATTTGAAACAGGCGAGAACTGAGTCACGTGTGTCACAGCCGGAAGTTCAGCGCTGTTTACAAGTGAGTTTGAGGAACGCTGTACAGTAGCTTGGTTGGTTTTGGTTTAGATCTGTTTCTTTCCTCACAATGGTGCGTTTGTATGATTATCCTGGATGTCTCAACCGAGTGGAGAATGTGAGATTGCGTCCGTATCATGGCAACGGAATACGTCACACGAGAGGCCGCTTAGACTCCACCCTCTTGTGAAACCTAATGGAAGTAATGGTTTATAATTAAAAATAACTTAAATATTTATCTTTTTTCACATCAAAAGTGATCATATCATTTTAGAAGACATTCATTTAACTGCTGGTGTTGCATGGATTATATTTATGCTGATTGTCTGTGATTTTTGGAGCTTCAAAAGAGAAATATCCATTCACTCTCTATCCATTTTAAGTACCTACTGAGCTTTGATATTTTTCTGTTTTTCTACAAATGTGTTCTGGTGAAGAAAGAAAGTTATACACACCTGGGATATCATGAGGGTGGGTAAATAATCTTCATACTATTCATCTTGCACATACACTTATTCTTACTGCTCTTATAATGTTACCACCATACTGAACATATCTGTCTATATGGTTCATACAGAATATCTATATTTACTCTGTTTTTCTTATTATATATTCTGCCAATACACTGCATATATCTATATTATTCTTACTACTTTTAATGTCACTGCTACTACATTGCACATATCTGTACAGGTTGTTCATACACTGTTCATATTACATAGCCATATTTATTCTCTTATAACACTGCAATATATTTCTTGTCCTGCCTTTGCACCACCTGTCTACACTTGAATATCACATTGCACCTTTCTGCTTTTTTTGCACTTCTGGTTGGATGCAAACTGCATTTCGTTGTCTTTGTACTTGTACTCTGCACAATGACAATAAAGTTGAATCTAATCTAATCTAATCGACTCTAATCTAATCTAAATAAAGAGAGAATTGTGGGGAACTATCCCATTAATGTTCTGTGTATTCCATGATACCATGTTGTAGCAGCTTTAAGGACACAGCATTTGTAGTGTATAACACATATTCTGTTCAAGTTGTAGTATGTGGAGCTACAGTCTGCCTTGCCCTAAAACAGATCAGCTTACGGCTCACTAAAGACAATAGGGACTGGAAACTGTAGATTGAGCTACGATATTTCTTGAAGTTATTGAGCAGAGATTTGGGTGTTTTAGCAATTTTTTGAACTTTTTATCATGCAATGATTGACTGTCTTTTTCAGTTTCTATCCCTTTGAGTTCCTAAAGCATTGGTTTAAGGGGAACTGATGGAAAATGGGCATCTGAGCTGAAGACATATCCTCTCTCTTTCCTCAGATGACTGAAATCTGCAGGTACCTCTATTGCCTCATTGGTGACATTATCCATCTTTGAGCTCATAAATTGAGGAGTCCTTGGTAACATTGTTATGTGCACAGAGTAATATATAAATGACGAAACACTTAAAGCTGATGTGTGCAATTATTTAAAAGTTTAAATTATTTCTCATATCCCTGCCTTATATGCAGGCAACTATAAGTAAACCATTTGTAGGTTGATTTCTCCTAAGAGTGTAACACTGGCTTTGTGTTGCTATCAAAACACTCCCATCCATCCAGCACGACACCGCAACATTGGCTCGACCAATGGAGTTTGGGGCAGTATAGTCGATTTGTCCAGCCAATGAAAGACGGGGTGAATTTTATGGAATCTGTTTGATAACGCTGATTATTTATGCAGTGCTATTTGAATGATACTATTGGCGCAGAAATTACACACTTCAGCTTTAAGCAACAATATTAAGAGTTATGAATGACAATCAAAGCCAAAATGCTCCAGGTTGTAGTCATGAAAACTGTGGCTTTTAATGTAAACACTACATTCGATTGGTTTTCCAGCACGAACATCCCACATGAAAGAACAACCATTCACTAAAGAAGAGGGAGAAAAAGCAGCACAAAAGCATTCACTTGGAGAGAAAAAGAAAGGATTAAAAGAAGAAGGGAAGGAGAGGAAAAATCAAAAGTGGTATAGGTAATTGTACAGTTTAGTTTTTTTCATTGAACTTCATCAGAGAAGGCAGAGAGGGAGGAGAGATACATCTTTCCAAATCTACGTGTGATAGGTAAGAGCTGTGCTTTTCTATGCAGACCTGGAAGGTGTTCGAGTACAATTCTCAAAAAACCAAGAAAAAGCGCATGGATCTGTACAGCGTGCGCAGCCCTGCCCTCTCCAGCACCGGGGGCAGGGCTGTGCCACCAAAAAGTGGTTCTTTCAAAAATCAAAAATCAAATGAATAATAATTCAATACATATACTGTAATTCAGGCTAAGTAAAGACATTGCAATGCAGGGCGAACAGGCAAAAAGAATCGGCACTTTTCATCAACATCAACATGGGTAAGTCAGTAAGAATGGTTCAAGAGTCGATCACAGGAACCCTTGCAAAATTCTTTTTTTTAAAAAAGGGGGAAAGAGAAAAAAAAAAAGTTCTGTAGCTACAAAGCACAAGAAATATACCTTTAATAATATTACAGAATAATCATTGATATTGGTATTGTCATCATCATTAACGTTGTCGTTATCATCATTTGTTATTATTGTCATAGTCATCATTTTTGACTTTTTTGTTCTTTTTCAATGATTTCTACTTGTAAATATTCTAGTACTGGAGGATCTATAGCTTTCTACAAAGACTGTCAGCCCAATGATCCTCATCTGCACGCCTCCACATCATTGGTCAGGATACCGTTTCCCTGTGCCCCACATCTACCCCCTCTTCCCCTAACCACCCCTATACAACCCAGCCCACATGATGCCCTCTCTTTTTGTTGCGGCTGTTTTTGCCATTTTTGCCATTTTTTCTCCTTTTTTTTTTAAGGTTTTATTCTTTATTTTCACGCCATTAGCTATGTCAAGCAATTAGCTGTTTCTTTATACAAAGGCTGATGGGTCATGCTATCAGTGACAGGGGACTCCATTTACCCAGCCAACTAAAATGGAAAACCTAGGGAAGTGAAAGAATAAACAGGTAAGTGTGACAAAGGACAAGAGGTAGAAAAATGGAGGAGGAGTAGTAAGTCAAAAGGAAGTGTGTGGGACAGATGGTCAATAAATAAATTAATCAACAACAATAAAAAAAGTAAATATTCCTTACATGATAAGATTAATAACTTCTCATTACAGTGACCTAGTGTTGCTAGTACTATTCCCAGACACGTCATTCTCAGGAGGTTGGCACTGATATGACACTTGCAGTCATTGGACTGGTTTGAGAGGCCATGCGCTGAGCGGGCCCTTCCCCAGAGATAAACACGACCCAGAAAGCTGACCTACGGAAGTGAAAGGGATGAGAACGTACAAGAAAAAGCCTGGTTGAGTAATCCTGGGTGTTTTTTTTTTTGTTTTGTTTTTTTTATACGAAATTAAACAGCTGGAAAGTACGAAGGGAATCGCTATGAAAACCAAATGTGATTACTACAACTGCAATTTGGCCCGACTGTCTTTAATTGTAGTGCTCAAGTCTAGCAAAACTGTCAACGTCATTGATTTAGCGATCACTGATTTTCATCGTCACATTATCATCAAAGTAAATTCATTTATCCAGGCAAACATGTAAAGGTCATCCCCCCCGACTGATATTTGTGTAATAAATATACATACAATGACATCAACATAAAAAAATAGCAAAACAAAGACATTTCTCAAAAAAATTAGGGTTGTTTAGTCAAAACAAAGACACAGTGGAGTACAGGGGAGAACAAAACATACAACAGCGAAGGAAAATGAAACACACAAAAAAGGTCCCAACTTTGTTCTAAAACCATAAAGGCTGGGTTTCTATAAGAAATCAGTTCTGTTGGCAGCTCTTTGAAAGACAAACTAAAAACATTTCATATATATAATATATTTATTCATTTGTATATGACTATTTTAAAATTATCGTTATCATTATTTACCAACTTGCATTTTCAATAATAATCATTTCCAAAGAAGTGGCTCGAGAGGGAAAGTGTGGGCCTCAGTACAAGCCGCAACCTCGCAGGTTGTTGGCAATGATGATGTCGGTAACGGCATCGAACACCACCTGGATGTTTCCTGTATCCGTGGCACAGGTCATGTGACAGTAGATCTCCTTGTTAGGTGAACGGTTCTTGCTTTCAAATTGTGCTTGGATGTAAGCAGCTGCATCATCATAGGTGTTAGGACCTACAAAGTGAGAGAGAGAGAGAGGGAGCATATGAGGGGGAGAGAACAAGATGTAATGAAACTATGCCAAAATTTCAAATGAGATTTAAGTAGCACTCTGTGATCTTCAAACCACCACTCTAGATGCTCATTAGTTCCAATATTTCAAATGACCTTGGTGAATTCTGACATTCAGGAATGTCTCCACTTTTATCTCTTCCCTTCTCTCCTTATAACAGCCATGCTTTAAAGCTATGCTATACTTTAACTTGGCTCCTTATGAAACAAGTGCTCCAAGTAAAAGTTGCTGTATCTCACAGAGTGTGTAGCAGGGCAGGAGCAGATCTAACAGAGGAAATTAATTGTGTTCTGTCGCAAGAGTTCGAAAGACCTGCAGACAGCATTTGTGCCCATCTTCTACCCATAAGTGCAAATGCAAGATTCAACTACTGCTCTCTGCAGTTCTGATCCACCGTTTCCCTGCCATATCACAGTGCCTTCAGATGAAAGATGGTTTCTAAAGTAGAGCTTTACAAACATATTTTTACGAATTGCCTGACAATTGGTCGGTACAGAAATTCCCATAACCTTTTCGAGTATACTGCTAGAGGTGAATGAGTTCAATACACAATCACATAGCGGGACCTTCATTTATCAGTAAAATCTGGAGAAAGTTTATCCAATAAAGGCGTTTTAATGGCATATTTATACATGATATTCTGTTGGGACTAATACAAGTATTGTAATTTGCTGTCATTGCATGGCTGAATTTAATTATCAACATACAGTAGCTCAATAAATCTGAAATATATTTTAAGTGAAACACTGTTGATGTTACAGTGTATCATTAACAAATGTTTTACATATTTCCTGATGTGCGTATTGTGCCATAATTTTTATGACACCTTCAGTTATTTAAATGGCAAAGGATTCGTAAAGTGTTGGGTAAGTTCCTGCAACATTTGTGCAGTGTCTTCTTGCGGAGGATTCCATCTGACCGAGGGGAGACAGAATGCTGTGTCCTCCCAGATACGGGTGGAACGTTGTTGTGGACCATGTGCGACAGGGACGGGTTAAACTGTTGCGCACCATCTCCAGGACGCAAGTGGGGTCCAAGTTGCGGTTGCAAGTTGGGTGGAAAAGGTCATTTTTAGGGTGGCTGCCACCCAGTGCCACCCCTTCTGGCCCCACCCCTGATCGACAGCATTTGTGGCATAATGTTGATTACCACAAAAATTTACTTCAACTCATCCCTCCTTTTCTTAAAAAAAGGCACAAATCTGGGTTACAGTGAGGCACTTACATTGAAGCAGTGCGGTTGTTTAAATCTTCATTTTTACAGTAATTTTAGGGTTTGTTGACATAACATGTTATGGCAACAACAATTATTGCTTTTTTTTTTAAAGAAAAGGAGGGATGAGTTGAAACAATTTTTTGTGGTAATCAACATTGTCACAAATGCTGTGTTTGTACTTAGATTGCAGTAATCAGATAACATCCAACACTATTCATAGATATTGTATGTCTCTAAAGTTTTAAAGAATTTAAAGTTTAAATTCAATGAAAGGATTTAGGTTTTTTTTCAAGTTGTCAATACAATGACGTTCTAGATTTCAGTGTCTATGCAAACATACAAAAATTTACATTTACTAGCACCACACTTAACACATGAATACCTATGGACACTAATGAAATCATGTTGGTATGCTATAGTATTAATCCAAAAACCAACACTAGTTTAATTTCACAATCCCTGGCCAATCAGCAGAATAACATGCAAATGCCATGCCATCTGTAAAATGATCTTACCTGTGTATTCAGGGAAACAAATACTCAGGGCAGATTTCTTGATCTTCTCAGCAAACAAGTCTTTCTTGTTGAGGAAGAGAATGATGGAAGTGTCAATGAAGAATTTGTTGTTACAGATGGAATCGAACAGCATAAGAGACTCGTGCATGCGATTCTGGAGAAGAAAAATAATCCAGAGCAGGGAGATAAATAAGAGAAAAATAGAGGAAAAAGAGACAGAAAACAGAAACGGTTAGTGGGCAAATCCAAATAGCAAGAGTAGTTGAGTCAAGATAAGCAACTAGTTGAGGCCCAGAAAAAGCAAAACATCAACTGGTACATCATTGCATGAGCACAACTTCTCATTTTACATCCAAAATCTGGTATCAACTAAGACTCTTGAGTGTAATTTTCCAATTGTATTATTATGCAGATAAAGTTTTGAATCAATTCTGCCCATTTGCGTTGGCAGGAACAAATACGAATGAACTACTACAACTACTAGATGCACATCTGACATCATGTGGACATGTAGGTAGTCTTCAAGTATAACCTGGGCCACTTATCAGACAGGATGAGTTATTTAAACTCTGCATTGACAGCATCTTGTCATGAATGAGCTTTTATCAGAAGTATTGGTAACAGGTGAAAGGGCGGCAATCAAGAAAGATATTAGCATCTGCTCAAACAATGTAGGAATTTTGAGAGGTTTGTTGGTGTGAGAGAGGATGCAAGACTCAAAAATGGGTTTCACACTGAATTTCATGAGCACTTTATTCATTTATGTCACATAAATAGATATCCATTGTTCAATAAATAATCACAACAGTGAGAGACACGTACAAATAATTACAGCAGTTTGACAAAACAAACAAACAAAAACTCAAAATGTGCACTGGGATTTCACCTCAGTAATAAAACAGAAGAATATAGCTACAGTATTTTGGGTGCTGCTATATGCTGCAATATAAATTAAACACCATGTAACTCACTATTTCCTGTCTAATTTAAGTATAATTTCAAGTAAATCATGCTACATTAGCAAAAGGTACTGCTCAAGCCTATTACACTAGAAATCAGTCAGTGTGATGAAAGCAGCCAGCATGGGTACAACAGCTATTTGTAATACAGCTACAATCCAGGGAACATATTGTTTTGTCCCCCCTTAGCAATGGATAGACTCAATAACCCTTGAGTTTCTTTACCTTGGCCACTGACCTTATTATCCATTTGTCTGAATTGACAATACTTTTTTACATTAGCCACACACCCTTTTCATTCTTTGAAACTAAAATTCTAATTTTAAGGGCTATCAATCAGGAAATAAGGCAAAATAGTTTTTAAAAAGATATTGATGTGCCTGTTGGGTCTTTGTTTAGCTTCTGGAGTGCAAGCCACTGTACACCACACACATTTGCTAAATGTATTTACAAAGCTCAGAGAACACTGTGTTCCTTCCAAGCAAAATGCCCAATACTGGACCTGTAAAATGGCTGAAAGGCACTCATTACTTACACTGGCCTTAACAGTACAAATAACAACTTATTGTTGGCACATTTAGCATGTTTTAACATTAAGTAAACCTCCATTTATGACCTGATTATATAAAATGTACAATTCAAGTTTATGTTTTGGCTTTTTTGTTTAGGAAAAAAATCACTGTCCTTTAGCCTTCTGAAGAAAACTATTAAATTGAATAACATTCCTCAAAGATTCACAGCAACTAGTCACTGATTGAGACTTAATGTTGTCAAAGTGATATATTACTGCAGTTATCCTGAAGTTATGTAAAGATTAAAGCTAAAATTTTAAATTCAGTTTAAATTAAATGTACAAACTTTCATTATGTTCAAATGCATATGACTTTCTTGTTTAGCAGAATCTGCAAGCTGCTCAGCTGGGAACGATGTTAGGGACAGCCATACTCCTTTCACTTTCATTGTATGGGGAACCAAAAGTAGCGTCAACATTCTCATCTTGTGTTCCACGGAAAACATAAAGACAAAAATGTTTGAAACACCATGAGAGCGAGTAAATGATGTCAGAATTGTAATCTTTAGGTGAACATTTTAAGAAGCATTGTACACACATTTCAGGCTATGGCAGCAAACATCCAAAACATACTGTATATGGCACTTAAATATAAATTATAGATCTGTATTTACACAAACAAACATAGACACATAGCAAGGTCTAGTGGTCAAGGCTTTGGTTCAATGCAAGGACGACCTATGCGATGAAAGAAACACAATGTAGTACGTCTGCCTATTCTAGAGCTAACAACATCTCATCAGACAATAGAACATTTTCAACTTCCTGTTCAATCAGTAGCCATTACTGTAATGTTCCTGTTCACAATTCTTCATGGCACACCTAATAAAGCAATTAAAAATGGAACATCTTGCTCCTACTGTAGATATGGTAACACAATGACTTAAGCTGTAAACACACTGTTTGTGATCAGCAATCATACAAACTATATAAAAATAAACAAAAAAACAGCAGACAACCTGGGGTTAGACACCTCAATGATTCTAGCACTTCAGCCATAATGATAAAAGTAGGATAATCGTGTTGTTGCTATTTCATGCACCTCTATATCTAAGACCAAACTATAACCATAGTCAGTTTTTTTAGTAGGGAAATGAATATTCTGGTGGCCAAAAAAAAAAAAAAAAAAAAAAATAATAATAATAATAATAATATATATATATATATATATATATATATATATATATATATATATATAATCACTGCTTATATCAAAATGACTTGCATATACCAATATATTCAGTTTAATGTACTAAAGGCTATAATACATATTGTAAATAGACAAGAACATTACATGATTTTAGTATAATAATCTGAATCTGATTTATACAGTATTAATCGTTTTTCTGACCATTTTCAATAGGATGTCATAAAGCAATCTTCTCTGTTTTCAAAACAATGCAAAAGTAAACCAAAACGACTGACTATGTATTTTTTGTTATCCAATCCAACTGAAGAGTAACATATCCTTTTTAATTTACGATGCTAAGAGGCTAACATTTTTGTTGTTTTGCTCAGGGCACTGGACATTTGCACTCTTTTCTAAATGCCAAGTAAATGTCAAACCTTGTGTTTCATCAACACTCTGCACAGGCTGTCAACTTGGAACACATGTAATGTGAATAATCTTAGAATTCATATTCCACAATGGATTTATTTGTAATTAATGTGTATAGAATATTTATAGTACCACAAACAAAGTCATTGGAATTCAAAATATTGGCATATATCATAATCTGATATAATCTGGACCATACTGTGTGGTATGAACTACAGGGCAGGTCTGAGTTTTTTCAAACTCAGTTGCAATGAAGAATAACTAAAAAGTGGAGGATGTTTGGCACCTAAATTACCTCAAAATATTCTTCTCCCTTCACCTGACCTCACTTTATCACACCACTCAGGGCGGACATGTAACAACGTATCAAAATCAATAGTCCAAACATTTGGTTTATATTTAGCACCCATCCACCATTAAATTAAATTAAAGAACTGCTCTGTGAGAACTATTACCTGATTTGAGGTTCTTCTCACCTTATAACAAGCCATTGACAGGCCTGACATATCTGATGGAAACCACTGAAGAACAAGACACTTAGAAGTATAAAACAAGGACAAACAAAGTATCATATCCATCAGATAATAGTTGCCAAAACTGTAAGGCAGGGATCGAGCTGGACATCACTGTTAATCAGTAAAGGCCACAGAAGCGTAGGTTGTTGGCGATGATGACATCGGTGACAGCATCGAAGACAAACTGAATGTTGTTGGTGTCTGTAGCACAGGTGACGTGCGAGTAGATCTCTGTGTCAACTGACTTGTTCTTACTCTCGTATTGGGATTGAATGTAGGCCACCGTTTCCATGAACGTGTCTGAACCTGCAGCACATGATGAGCCAAGTACAGATGGAAAAGGAGCAGATGAATATGGTAAGAAGTGAATAAAAGTGGTGAGTGAGAGATGTAGAAATAAGACAATGTTGCAAATGTTGGAAAATTAGGAAAAGGAGCAAAAGAGAATAAACATAATTGTGGTAAATGTAAAGTGGAACTTGAAAATGGTTAATGAATCTGGAAAAAAAACATGTATTTATTAATTATATGAGCATATAATACTCCAGTAAATGGCAATATAGCTCTGTTCCAGAACCTTGTGAGCTGCCTCATTGCCTATTGCCTAGATAGGCAACTGCTTCATACAATGGAAGAAGCCAAACTTTTTTCTTTTTTCACTATGTGTGGCATCATTATAAAATTAGCTAGTAAGTTTCGAAAAAGTCCCTTTTCACTGTAAATCTACACTTTCACTTCCACAGTTTGGTGTCGAAGGGACTTTCACTTTTACATACAGCCACCTACTGGTTGGGGCTGGTCTTATGCAGAAACCTAATAAAATAAACTTAAATATTGATCTTTTTCTCACTCACACCTAACATATCGCTTCAGACTATATGGATGTATGACCAATAGGGTCATATAAATTACTATTGTGCTACCTTTATGTCCTTTTTAGACCTTCTGAGTTCTGGCCACCATTCACTTGCATTGTGAGGAGCTACAGAGCTGAGACATTATTCAAAAAATCTTCATTTTTGTTCTGCAAAAGAAAAGAAGAAAGTCATACACCTCTGGGATGGCATAAGGGAGTAAATTAAGAGAGAATTTAAATTTTTTGGTGAACTTTTTCTTTATGGCAGCATCCTAACTGTCATGGAACTTATGTGACAAATGTGGAACACTCTGCATAAGTAGCTTTCAAAAGAGTTTGACATTAGCATGTTGCTAAGCTAATGGTGTGATGCTCTTATAAGCATAACAATACAATCACATGAATATTGGGTAAATTATGCATTTTTAATACACTTAACTATTTTTAATAGAAATACACATTTATTTAGAATCAACTTGCCTTTTGTATTTGGACAAAATAAGGTCTTATTTCTAACTTTTAGTGCAGCCTTCGCATTGGAAGCATGCCTGTGTAGGCAGCTCACTAGGTTTTGGAACAGAGTGTATGTACAGTATATGTTTTGAGCATAATAGATGGGAAATGTTTAATAACAGCTATGCTGGAGGAAGCTAAAGAGCTCTAAATTCTATGAAAATGGAGAAGGAATGAGGGGTGACTCTTTAGGCTGTTTATCCTCTATGCTGTGGCCTCTAAGACATGTAGACTGTCCAGGTTATGGATGAGAATCCATCCAAAAGAAATAACATGACAGGATGGTTCTTCTCCTAAAGATTTATTGTGCTAATCAGCTTTTGGAGAGCTTTTCTACAATCCTCTCCTCATCAATAATTTTTTCTTTTTCATCATATCAGTCCTTGAGAGCCAGGTTGCACGCACAGCTTAACGCCAGACGAATCGGTTTACCTGCATACTCTGGGAAGCAGATACTTAAGGAAGATTTCTTAATTTTCTCTTCAAATATGTCCTTCTTGTTGAGAAAGAGAATGATGGAGGTGTTTGTGAACCATTTGTTGTTGCAGATGCTGTCAAACAGCTTCAAGGATTCATGCATGCGGTTCTGCGGGACAAAAACACGAGATATCAGCCTACTGTTATTTGAAGACATGCACCCTCAAACACACATTCTCTCAGGCACCTACATCCACACTCACAGGCACATTCAGGTGCAATCACACCTTAAGTGTATAATAAGAAACCAAGGTGAGAGATGAGCAAAAATAAAAAAAAAGGAAATCGAACAAACAGCCATGAATTTAGAAGAGAAAACTAAATATAGCCTATTCTATTAGCAAGTGAATTAATTACTTAGGTAGTATACAACGAAACAATGAAAGATATTCTCTTTCTCCATTTTTCTATCCAGTGGGGTCCAAAAGTCTGAAAAGTCAAAATACTTAAATTTTTCTAATTGAATATATTTTTGTTTCATTACATATGATATTATCACTTATCAGCAAAACAATTTGAGTAGAAAGTTAATGAAAAACTAATATGATTTTCAAAATATCTCAGTATTTGGTATGCCTCTTTTTGCTTTAATGATATCATGTACTTGAGCTGGCATTGACTTTTAATGTGCTTTAAGCAATTACATTTTTAGAGTGAATATTTGTATTTGTGTTTAATAGTGACCAAGAAATAGTGCAGAATCTTGCATTATTTCTCATTCGTTTTACATCATAACTTGATATGTTTTACATTTTTCAAAATCCTAAAACATTGTTTATTTCCATGCTAATATTAGATTTTGAATGCCAGATTTCCAATCTGGTCTCAGACATTTAAATCCCACTGTATGTAATTAATAACTAATTAATTCTGCTCATTATTTCCTCATTATTTGAATGGTAATGAATTCAGAGTTGGAAGCAGTCACTTCCTCTTTGATGTGTGTGTATACAATGGCCACCACTTTAGGAGAAAACAGTAAAGAACAAGGTCAGCCAATCACATTAGGTTTTGCACACTACACAGCAGCATTAGCTGATCAAAAATCTGAAGAATGTTTGAAAAGAACCAGCACAACATCTAAAAGATACAGTATATCATAACTAAATGAACACATATAAGAAAAAAGCACACAAGCAAACACATAAGTTACAGCAAGTTACAGAGTTAGTTCCACCAAAAATTGTAATTGTCATTACTCAACCCCATGTCGTTCCAAATCCCATGCTGTATCCGAATGTCCAAACTTCCCTACTACAAAGTATGCCAAAAACAGCATGCCAAAATAGTCATATACTTGATCTCTCACGATCAATAATCAGCACTGCACTTTATTAATCTTAGTATCTCACACTGGACTGTCAAATATATTCTCCACAATATAACTACTGTATATATATTTTTTATATACTCTTATTTTTATTGTATGTGTATTCTATATTGTGTGTATTGTTTACTGTACATTGTATATTATGATTGTGTTGTGTAAGTATGTGTACATTTGATATGTAAATTGTTTTGTGTAAGTATGTTGTTTATTGTAATTGGTATATGTCTCGTCACTGTCATGACTGCTATGTTGCTCGGAACTGCACATAAGACTTTCACCTACTGTTGCACTTGTGTACATGGTAGTGTGACAATAAAGTGATTTGATTTGATTGATATGTCCAAATCCTCTGTATAAATGAAGCAGTAAGCGAGAAATACCAGGATGACCAACTACTGTCTTTCTGGTGAGATTCTGAAGTACGTATCGACTGGACACTTTATGGTGAGTTAAGACTTCATCATGTTCAAATGCTGGATTTAAAAGAACATCAGAGACTGCTCTTCTCAACTGTAAGTGATTATACCAAGAAAGTTGTTTCTTGGGAGTAAATGGTGCTAGTTTAACAAAACCAGAGCAGATTATTTCTGCAGATGTTGTTCTTACGTCATATATTCAGGTCACGGGTCAATACCATCGTCCCCCGGATGAAGTATTTCCAAAATCTATTAATACTTCTCGCATGCATACCTTAAAGAATGTACTGTTTAACCGCTCAAGAAGTGTGTCCATTAATACAGTACATACTGTTACAGTTTGCAGTTTTGGACACAAGGCATGACTTTAAATTATTCTGTGGAACACAGAGTGAATTATTTATAGCAAAATTTCCAAGCTGTTCTTTTTCATAAAATGTAAGTGAATGGTGACCACGGATGTCTCTGGTCCCAATGCACTTTCACTGTATTGCAAAAGAGCAGATTATAAATTCTAAATAACTTATGTCGTATTCCAAACAAGCAAGAAAGTCACAGAGGTTTGGAACAACATGGGGATGAGTAAATTATGACAGAATTGTCTCTTTAAGGCACAACAAAAAAAAGAGTACTGCTTCAAACTCTCCTTAGTATGTAACTGAGCTGTGGTTGGTGAGGATAATTTCGTACCTGTGGGAGGGTTTGGTTGATGGGCTGTCTGTTGAGCTGGGCTGTGTTGTTTAGAAATTGGTTAGAGAAGAAAGCCGATGGTGAGAGATGACAGAAGAGCAGCTGAGACATTTTGAATGGGAGACGCAGATGCAGAGGTGACCACTGGAGGCCACAGGAGCAATCGAGCAGAACCGGACATGCACCAGAACCCGAAATTTCACTCACATATCCCAAACCCAGATATATCACTGCCACTCAGACACAGACAAGCATACATTCATACATACATACAGTGCATTCATACATACATACATACATACAGTACACAAATTAATACACATGGAGAATTAACTAAAAATGAATTGCACCCACTGATATTGTTCTTTGTTTACATGTGCTATAAATTTGACTGTGTTGCCAGAATCCAGATTGCTAATGAAATAATGTCACAAGCACAAATTGTTCCGGAACACAATTTGCATAAGGATATTTTCTTATTTTCTTATCTATTATTATTTATTATATTTACAATCTCATTCTGTTTTATTCAGTAGCATTGTTTTATATTATGGAAGTTTATTTGATTTTATAGTTTCAAAATGTTACCAGTACATTTCAAGTTTATACGTTTATTTATTGCGGCCAATCTTGGACTTGCGATTTCTCAACCGGGCTTTGCACAAACTCCCGTTCAATATGCTCATGCAGAGACAGATTCTAACCTGCATTCGGCATCAAGATTGGTTTGCGGCGGTAGACCTGAAGGACGTGTACTTTCATGTCTCCATCTTGCCTTGACACCGACCCTTCCTATGGTTCACGTTTAACGGCCAGGAGTATCCGTACAAGGTCCTCCCCTTCAGCCTGTCCCTGTCCCCTCGTGTCTTCACCAAGGTCGCAGAGGCAGCCCTTGACCAGCATAGCAGCCTTACTTTGACGACTGGCTCATTCTGGCTCACTCTCGAGAGTTACTATGCGCTCACAGGGACAAGGTGCTCGAGCACCTCAGCCGTCTAGGGCTTCAGGTCAACTGGGAAAAGAGCAAGCTCGCCCTGGTTCAGAGCATCTCTTTCCTTGGCATGTTAGATTCAGTGTCAATAACAGTGCACCTCACGAAAGAGCACATGCAGTCAGTGCTCAGGTGCCACTCTCTCTTCGAGCCCAGGACAATGGTTCCTCTAAAACAATTCCAGAGGGTCCTGGGGCATATGACATTCTCGGCAGCGGTCACGGTTTGTCTGGTCCGAGCCGGTAGAACTTGGTAATATGGAACAGCCGACCGGGTGTTCCGCTTGCACCTAGCGCCCTTCACCAAGTTGATCCAGTGCACCTTTGTGGTGTATTTTTATCAAGTTAAGTATACAGTAATCAAGTATAATCAATGCCATTTTATTCTACAATTATTTCTGGTGGTCAAGCAGGTCTTTTACTATGTGAGTTTGTGTTTTTAGAGGCCTGTGCAGAAACAGGAATACCCTCACATATGTGCTCTCATGACTGCTGAGAAAATATATGGTGAGGCTCTTCCACATGTGTCTCCTGTCCACTTCTTAAAATAATTAGACCAGAGTCAAAGAATAGGATGATGGATAATGGTGACACGTTTGGAATGTATTAGCCCCACCTTGTTAGAGGACATGTATTTAAGTGAACAAAAACCAGAGATGCTTCAGTTGTTCTGCAGGCAACTCGGCTTTATTGTCTGATAATAAAGTCTATTCTTCTGAAATCAAAAAGGCCGTGGCTGCCGGGGTTGCTCCCATGCTGACCATGTAGCACCTGTTCCCCCCTCAGGGGTGCTGGGAACCTAAGGTCTGTATATGAAACCTTTCTGGGGGCGTTGGCGAGGGTTACGTGCAACCGATACAGTTGCTTCTAGCATGCAGTAGCCTGCTTGCACCTGTGTCAGCAGTTCACTTAACACAGTCTAGTGCATGGCGCTTTTGAACGGGATCCCTTGTGTCACTACATTCGACACAACGTCGAGTGAGTGACAGAAGGGGAACGTCACGGTTACTGTTGTAACCTCCGTTCCCTGAGGGAGGGAACGAGATGTTGTATCCCTTCTGCCATGGCACTAGACCTACCACTGTAAATGGCCGTACCTTATACTCGGCTCCTCAGTACAAAAACCTGACTAACAGATGCACGCCTGCTTCCCTTTATACCCGTATGTCTGGGGCAGGACATGCAAATTCTGTCTGCCAATTTCTCATTGGCCTTTTCTCAAGTTCAGAGGTATGCGAGGCTCCCAAGGAAGACCCCTTGTGTCACTTCATTCGACACAATGTCTCATTCCCTCCCTCAGGGAATGGATGTTTCAACAGTAACTGTGATGTTTTTGAACTGAAAAACTGTCTGAAATGTGGCTAACCTGTTTAGTATATTCGCTCCTCTATGACCAATACACACAGCAACACTGAACAATAGCAGAGCAATGCAGAATTGCTCCATGCACTGAAGAAAATGAAGAAAAGAACAGCTCCAAATACATGAAATAAGATCAGTTTCAAATAGGCCAAACTTTATGGATCTGACAGTGTTTGAAGGGACTAAAAGTGTGTGTGTGTGTGTGTGTGTGTGTGTGTGTGTGTGTGTGTGTGAGCATGTATTTATCACTTTGTGGGGACCAAATGTCCCCATAAGGATAGTAAAACCCGAAATTTTTGACCTTGTGGGGACATTTTGTCGGTCCCCATGAGGAAAACAGCTTATAAATCATACTAAATTATGTTTTTTGACAATGTAAAAATGCAGAAAGTTTTCTGTGAGGGTTAGGTTTAGGGGTAGGGTTAGGTTTAGGGGATAGAATATAAAGTTTGTACAGTATAAAAACCATTATGTCTATGGAAAGTCCCCATAAAACATGGAAACACAACATTTGTGTGTGTGTGTGTGTGTGTGTGTGTGTGTGTGTTGAAATGGAAGCATAAAATGGCACAGGAGAGACGTAAAGACAGAATAATGGACTGCTTATGCGTAAACACTGATAGAGCACTGAATGGAAGACCATTGACAGGAGACACATAGAGAGAGTATAAATTCATACTATCTGTGAGCATGTTTATCTCTATCCATTTGTTTCACCTAGACTTTTTTTTTAAATAACAGGATCTGTCTTCTCATTTAATCGCTCACATAGATCAGATGAATACGGGTGTGTAAGACTTGCTGTATTTACGGGCATTCTTATTCCTACCTGTTAAAGCCCTCCTATGTCCACAGCATGTCACCATACAGCTGCCTAATATTGTTTGACCTCAGAGGACACAGATGTAAAAATCTCTTATCAGAGTTTGTCATGATAGTGTGTGCCTGGGCAGATCTGAAGACTGTGTTGTGTCATACACTTACCAACATGACTCATCACACCTGCTATGATTCAACTGGCACCATCACAAAATCAATCAAAAGCATGGGACATAAAACAATTCTTCAGCTTTTGTTTTAACCCTCACTTGTTTACAGCAATTAAATAAAACCAATTTTTTCACTAAATATACTGTAGGTTATCACTACATATAGCCACATCTCACTCTCTTAAATGTATCATCATAGTAACAAATTTGGCAGAAAAATGTTTGAATCTCCAAGCATGCAAGTTACACAACATGGTCACTGCCTACTGACACTAATGTTGATTGTTTTGGACCAAATAGTAATCTTCTAGGTTTTTGAACTGTAATACATTTTTCTCTGACAATTTTTGACATATTCAGTGATAGAAAAATGGTGGCATTCCCAAACATATAAACTATTAATTCTAATTTACATATTTACATTGTGGTTTTGAAACGTTTCAGTGATACTCCTGCAATGATTTACCGAAAATGTACACTACACAATCATCCCGTTTAAATAAAATCCCTGTTACAGCCTCCTTTCTTTGTGCAGTAATAGTGCAACATTAAATGTCATACAAAGAGCGCATATTTTGAGAATAAGACCAAATCTATATATAAATCTATAATATAATCACACATTTATCTCACAATTTATTGTTAGAAAAATGGAAACATTCAAAAAATATGAATATGAAAATGTATATATACAATTTTTATGAGCGTTTCAAAGACACAACAGTGGTTTTTAACAAGTTTCAATGTTATTCATACAACAGAACCTCTTCAGTAAATCATAGAAAAACTACTCCAAATGATTTTCAAAGTAGATTAATCAAACCAGGGTTCCCACTCTTTTCAATGCACAATTTTCCAGGACTTTTCCAGGGCATTTTATGTGCCACACGGTGTGCAAAAAGAGGTTATAAAAATTGTGGTTTTTGAAGTTTTTTTTAAATTTATTATTCCATATTCAACAGTTTAACTAAATATCATCATCAAAATGGTGTCTAATCAAATAAATTTTAACATTTTAATCCAAATAATATTCATATTTTAATAATTTTTTCAACATATTTTCATTATTTTGATCAAATAAAGTGCTTTTCTACTAAATCCTCACAGCACAATCCGAAACAACACTAGAAATATTTTGTCAAATGAAGTGCTGCACAACAGAACGTCATAGATGTCAACTATTGCTTTAATACATTATTATCATTACTATTATTATTTAATTGCATTAAACAAGATCTTATCCCCCATTTTAGGCGTCCATTTAGATCAAGCTTTTATTTTGCCGTTTCTGTGCATTTTTTACAGAATAAATATAAAATAGATATATAGTAAATATATAGTCTGTATGTGCTCCACGCTTTTGAGCGTTCTGCTTACTGTCATCTTCTTACTACACACTAGGGTTGCCACGGTGTATGGTGTTACCGGTTTTACTCTGTACAAGGGACAACACTGGTGTGAAATTTTATACAGGTGGAAATATTATGAATGAAACTTCCAATATCAATAAAATAGCCCAACAAATAGAATAGCTTTAAATAAAAATAGTTGTCTAATGAAGAGCTTGTGACCCATGATAAATGAACCAAAATAACACACTGAAAGCCAGATGTTCTTTACCAACGTATCAAATTACACAGGCAGCAAAGTACGTGCACAGACAGAAGACATTTCATTGCAGGTAGCAAATATAATGTGCATGGTGGGTAAGACGTCTCAGATTCAGAATGACACAAGAAATACTGTTAGACACACAGACATGTGCTTGAAGAAACACACTTTATTATATTTTTAAGAACAGATGACAGAAAAGCCGCCTATTGTCTGAGACACTGTTTGTTCAGAGGCATGCAGACTCATGGAGCACATGTATGTAAAAGTTTATCACTTTTTGTTTGTTTCAGTCTTCTGACATTTTTTTGTAATAATAGTATCCTCTACAAGAATGCTGTAAATGACCTCAGAAATATAAGCTCAGGAGGGGCTCTGAGTTCAGTTCACTTTATTTCCACAGAGAAGTTCGTTGTGAGCGCAACTCTGCAGGGTCACTTTATATATTTTTAACACTTCATTATTTTAATTGATTTTTCTTTTCTTTTTAAGTACAATTTGAATTAAGAAATGTATTTGGTTATTTTATTTTTCAAATAAAGTAATTTAATTTTCAATGCAAAATCACTAAAGCAAGAATATTCTATATAGTTTCTATTTATATACATCTTTATTTTATTTTATTTTATTTTATTTAATTTATTTTTGAATAAAAATATCGTGAACATATCTCTTGCATATTGCCCAGCCAAATTTATTCACACATTCAAAATCAATACTCTTCCGAAGCAGCTAAACTGGGTCCTGGGATGAAAGGTAATAAAACACCAACATTAAACCCGCTACAACCCACAATAAGTTATGTATTTGCCTAGACAACGAAATACACAACCTGTAGCCCATAATAGAGAGAATGCACAGATGAATTTGGTTCCTTTTCCAAAGACATGTTGAAAACTGTTGAAAAGCCATCTTTCAAAAAGTTTAACAACACACATTTTAATTGCACTTCAGTTTTTTTCAGTTTCAGTGAATAAATAATATATAAATAATAAAAATAATTACTTCTATTTATTTTTATAATAAATAAAAAATATTTATATATAATATTTACATATACATTTTTTAATAAATGGGGGAGAGAATGTTTAATAATTTGAATAACTTTTCCATCTGCATTTATGTCACCCCTTCTCTGAAAGGTTTGAAGGGGCTGATAATGGATGCTCACAATAGGAGCTGATATACCAACGCAACTGACCTCAAATTTGTCTAAATACTAGCAAAAGAAAAAAGGTTCTGCCACCTTTATATTAATTCAACTCTATGGATGATCACACACCACACTATGAGGTTCACTTGAATGGTGACATGACTGGAAACGAATCGGTTACCTTACGTAACCTTGGTTCTCTCTAGAAGAGGGAACGAGTATTGCGTAAGCTAGCTTACACTACGGGAAAGATTCATCTTTTCTGAGATATTGAAGCCAAAAAATTATCCTTAATTTTGTATCCATTGTCAACGCAGTGCAGCAACTGCATACCTTGAGCGGGCTAGCTAACGAGCTCATAGGTTGCTCTGCGGCAACTGCTGCAGCCTATAGACGAACTTGAGTGAACTTGCGTCCAATGACAGGCGCCCGCGCCGTCACTGCATCAAAGCCTGGCAAAATGGGCATGGCTAGAGTGCATATAAGCGTAAGTTCGTAGGCTGGAACCCTGGTTTTCATTGAATGAAGCGAAAATCGCTCGTGGCATGAGCACGGCCGGCTACGCAATACTCGTTCCCTCTTCTAGAGAGAACCGAGGTTACGTAAGGTAACCGATTCGTTCTCTTACGAGAGGTTCTCTCGTATTGCGTAAGCTAGCTTACGCTACGGGAACCCATTGTCAACGCCGTGCGCGCCAAGCATCCACTGCATGAGCCCCAGGGGTGGGGGGACCCGGGGGAGCCCTTGTGAGTGGGGGAATAATATTTGGCCTGCAAGAGTGTGTGTGTAATACATAAGCACATAGTGGGAAGGAAAAGACAGAGCGGCGGTGCCGGTCTGTGTGGAATGTGTCCCATCAGTGCAGCTCACCAAGGGAAGCTGTTGCATATTAAACCGCTAGTAGTTTCGCCTGCAGGGCGGGCACTTCCAGATTGTAAAATCTGACAAAGGTGGAGGGGGAAGCCCAGCCTGCACCATTTTGAAAACACAGACCATTTGGACGCATAGAGTCTTCTCGTGGAAAGGGCTCTAGCGTGTATGATAGTGTTTATTACTCCTTCTGGCAAAGCGACGGGTAGTCGTTGATCACCCACGCGTGCAGCGCCCAGCACTCTGGGTGGGGATGCCAGATCGTGCCGCGAGCTTGAGAGAGGAGATCTGCTCTCACTGGAATAGGCCACGGGGCTGTCAGTGACAGCCGCGTAAGCTCCAGGAACCATGTCTGATTCTCCCAGCATGGGGCTATGAGGAGCACCGAGTGACGCGTTTCCCTGATCCTCTGCATTACCTGGGGTAATAGCGAGACGGGAGGGAAGGCGTAAAGCGGGCGGTTGGGCCAGTCCTGGGCCAGCGCGTCCTCGCTTTTCGAGAAAAATACTGGGCAGTGAGAATTCTCTTCTGACGCAAAGAGGTCTATCTCTGCTCTGCCGAATATACTCCATAACTTCTGGACTGTTTGAGCGTGCAGGGACCATTCCCCTGGGGAAATATTGTCTCTGGACAGTCTGTCTGGGCCGCCGTTCAGGTGGCCTGGCACGTGCGTCGCCCTCAGCGAGCGCAGGTGGCACTGGGACCAACTCAGTATGCGTTTTGTCAGATGGAAGAGATTCCTGGATCTGACACCGCCCTGACGGTTTAGATAGGATACCACAGATCTGTTGTCCGAACGGACCAGGACATGGTGACCCTGAATGACCGAGAGGAAGCGCACAAGCTCGTACTCGACCGCTATCATTTCCAGACAATTTATGTGAAGGAGCTTTTGATACCATTCGGCCACTGCCCAGGGCTGCAGAGCTGAGATACAGGTCTGAGTCACTCTGATCGGCTGGCGACCCGTGGCCCAAGCCCGGCGAGACGCGCGGGTGTTTAGCCAATGCTGAAGCGGGCGCATGCACAGTAAGCCCAGCTGAAGTACTGCTGCGGCTGAAGCCATGTAACCTAGCATTCTCTGAAATTTTTTCAGAGGCGTGAGGCTGTTCATCTGAAAGGACGCGGCTAGTCGCCGAACACGGCGCGCGCGCTGTGTAGATAAGCGAGCCGTCATCGCCATGGAGTCTAGTTCTATTCCAAGGAAGGAAATTGCCTGACTGGGCTGTAGTGAGCTCTTGGTCCAATTGACTGCAAGGCCCAAACTGTTCAGATGACTGAGGAGAACTGTCCTGTGAGACAGAAGCTCCGTATGTGACTGTGCCAAAATCAGCCAATCGTCCAAATAGTTCAGAATTCGCAAGCCCTGACTCCGCAGGGGTGAGAGCGCCGCATCCATGCACTTCGTAAAAGTACGGGGTGCTAAAGACAGGCCGAACGGAAGGACGGTGTATTGATAAACCTGGCCGTCAAAGGCTAATCTCAAGAATGGCCTGTGACGGGGAATCTGAATCTGAAAGTAGGCATCTTTCAGATCGAGAGAAATAAACCAGTCCCCCTGGCGCACATGCGCGAGGAGTTTCCTGATTGTAAGCATTTTGAACAGTCTTTTTGCGAGCACCTTGTTCAAAACCCTGAGATCTAATATTGGTCTGAGGCCGCCGTCTTTCTTGGGGACAAGAAAATAACGGCTGTAAAACTCCGACTCGCTCAGAGAAGGTGGCACTCTCTCTATGGCCCTTTTGCACAGAAGGTTTGCTATTTCTGAGCGAAGCATGCAGGCTGCTTCCGTGTTCACAGTAGTTTCGAGCCAGCTCTGAGGCGAGGAGGGCAGCGATTGAACTGTAGCAAATAGCCCTGTTTTATTGTGCTTAACACCCATTTGGAAATCCCTGGGATAGCTTTCCACGCTTTGAAGCGTAGCGCTAGAGGGTGAATGGCCAAGTCAGCCCTGATTGCCGCACACAGCGAGCTGAACAGAATGTGTGGCGTGTTTACTGTGCTTATGCATGACTGCTCGCAGAACAGCAGGGACAGGCTGTTCTGTGAGTGACTTCCGATTGAGGTGAATGGGGAAAGAGTCACATCTGTGAAGTGATCTTGCGAGCATAGTCACAGGCATGGGACTTACATACAGAGAGGTGTTTGCTGGCCGTGTGACAAAGCGGGCAGAGAAGAGGCGCGCGCACGGATTAGGTGGGCGCGTTTATTGACTCTAACACTCGAGCTGGCTGTGCCTGCTTTATGTGAGTGGGCTCTGATAGGGACACGGGAAGTGTAATGCTTGTGTGTAGGGGTGAACACTGGATTGTGGGCACATTTTCTACACATAAGGCATGTTTGCTTTTCACAAAATTTATTTTGTTCAGCCGTGAAGCGGCATTTGAGTGCAGGCAAGCGGGCAGTATCACCGGCTTGTTGGCTGCTGAATCCACCACTGCAGTAGCCTGAGAGAAGGGGACTGACAGGGGCGAAGCTTTGACGGTGGTCCGGCCGGCGGGACTGAGCCGTCGTTTCCTTAACAAAGCTAGGAGGACTTCGGTTGCTCAGGTTTCAAGCGCAATCTTAGGCCGAGGCCCGCAGAGGCGGCAGTCTGCGGCGGCTGTCTTAGCGCGTTCTAGGGCGGCCGCCCTGTCGACGCTGAGAAGTCTGGCTTTGCTGAGCTGGGCGCTGTGAAGAGGCTCGTGCAGGAGGCTGGTCACGTGGCCGGCCTGCAGAGGAGCTAGCGCGACGAGGCAGGAAGAGATTCATGGCTCGGGTGGCTTTCTGGACTTCGGAAAAACGGTCAACAATGCCACTCACCGTGGAACCGAAGAGACCGGACGGAGAGAGCGGCGCGTTGAGGAACGTGGAGTGCTCAGCTTCTCCCATATCGGCTAGTGTTAGCCATAGGTGTCTCTCGGTCACAGTCAGTGCGGCCATGCACTTCCCTAGGGCTTGAGCTGCAGCTTTGGTGGCGCGAAGGGCGAGATCCGTCGCGCTCCTTAGATCTGAAACAGCCTCTGGGTGCCTTCCTTTCTCATCCCATTCTTGGAGAAGGTCTGCTTGGAGGATCTGTAAAACGGCCATGGAATGCAGAGCAGATGCGGCTTGGCCGGCGGCGGCATAGGCGCGGCCAACACAGGCGGAAGTAGTTCTGCAGGCCTTAGACGGGAGCACTGGCTTAGACCGCCATCTCGCGAGGGCGGGCAAAGGTGTGCTGCTACCGAATCCTCGACCGGGGGATGGAAGAGTAGCCCCTCTCGGTGGTGCCGTCCACCAGAGCAAGAGAGGTGGAGACGTGGGATCGGTTCCTGGCCGAGAAGCGCGTTCCACGATTTAGAGAGCTCGGCGTGGAGTTCCGGCAGGAAGAGCGCGGCCTGGGCAGCGGCGCCCGGCGGCGCCTCTGAAAAGCAGCCATCGAGTCTGTTGGGAGCCTGCTCAGAGGGCGGTGACCACTCGAGCCCGAGGCGGTCGACGGCCTGTGTGAGGAGGCGCGTTAGTTCTTCCTCGACTCCGGCGCCATGATGGAACAGCAGCCCTTATCCTCCGCCTCGTCATCCGAGATGGCAACAGTGCGGCCGCTCGGCGGCAACTGCGCGTCCCGGGAGGGCGGGGAGGGTGAAAGCGAGGCTCCAGGGAGAGGCTCCGGCGAGGTAGTCGCTTCTAACACCGGTTCCGGCAGCCTTTGGGAGCGGCGCTTCTTTCTGCGCGGCGAAAAGAAAGGCAGCGCAGCGGCTCCGGTTTTGAGGGCTTCGAGTCGAGCCCGCAGGGTCGACATCGGAAGCTCCTCGCAGAGGTCGCATCTGCCGTCAGCGAGGGCGAGCTCTGCATGTTCCAATCCCAGGCAGAGAGCGCCAGATGAGGTGGCGGTCTCCGGCTGAGAGGGCGGCATGAGGCGCAGGTGGTGCGAGGCATCTTAAAAAGACGCTCGTTGCTCTTTTTGTGAAGTTCAGCTGAGGAACTTGCTTGCTCTAAAAGGATACGTCACCGGATGGCGTAGCTCGCAGGATGGCTGAAGGTGGCGAAGACGGCCGGCTTCTTCGGGCTGTCCAAGCTTGCTAGATGCCCCTCGAGCGGCGACTCGGCTTCTGCAGTTCAGAGATGTGAAGAGCTTCGCTGAATAGATGAAAATCAGGGTTCCAGCCTCTGAACTTACAGCTTATATGCACTCTAGCCATGAGAGTGCATATAAGCGTTTAGCGAGCTTTGATGCAGTGACGGCGTGGCCTGTCATTGGGCGCAAGTTCACTCAAGTTAGATCTATAGGCTGCAGCAGTTGCCGCAGAGCAACCTATGAGCTCGCTAGTTAGCCCGCTCAAGGTATGCAGTTGCTGCACTGCGTTGACAATGGATACAAAATTAAGGATAATTTTTTGGCTTCAATATCTCAGAAAAGATGAATCTTTCCCGTAGCGTAAGCTAGCTTACGCAATACGAGAGAACCTCTCGTAAGAGAACAGTGTTCTGGTCAACAGTGGATAAAGATATCCTATTGACTACAGTTATGGTAGTGCTGTCCAGTAAGCTGCTCTGCTGGTTATGAAGTGAGAGGTGAGGATCCAAATATCTGACCTCAAGAACTTCATCATTCCATACCGTCAATGAGCACGTTTACATCCCCTTTTTTACACTGATTTTGCTCAAAAAGCCAGTGACATTTTTTGTCATGTAAATGCATTAAACGACTTTCCTTTATCGTTGCAATGTCAAGAACCATTTAAGAATAAACTGGTTGACACTGGTATATTTTTGCACATTACCACGATTTCACATTGTATGTAAACACCTTAACCGGCATTCTTACAGGCTTATCCAAGGTGTGTGATTTGCGCATGCCTCTTCATGGTTTGACGTAAAAATGTTTGAGTATAACGTGATTTTTTCACATGTTATGTAAATGTGAATTGGTGAGCATGTAAACAGGCTCACTCACACCTCTGTACTAGTGTGTCGTGTGATGTCACTGCAATGTTTTATTTATAGCTCACTGTACTTGAATTATTAAATTGAATGATTGTATCTTAAAATTGTAGTCTTTAGATGATTATTTAATTTATATTAGGTAGCCATATATGGATTGCAACATAAATTAATTGATAGGCTTTGATCTTGGCAGAGAGGACTGGGGTGGAGGTTGGTTTCCGAGAAAAACTCTTGCAGCATGCTGCAGTGAAACCGGCTTATCTGCAAAACTGAGCAATTTAAATGCTAGACAAAGAGAGAGAGAGAGTAGGCAAGTTGATTGGTGAGCTGATTACATGTCAAAGAACCAATCAGTTTACACAATGCAGGTCAACTGGCTAACAGATAACTTCAAAGAACTTCAAAGAAATGTAGAGTTTGTGATTATGATCTGAGCCAGTCACCACCAAACTCTTTTAAAGTATAGTAAAATGTGTTCAAATACCCATTTTATATATTTTTGTTGGTGTATTGTTATCCATTAAGTTTGAGTATGTTTGCACACTTGAGTGTGAGTAAAAGAGATGCTGAGCCTTCGTGCTTTCTGTTTCTGTGTGTCCCAGCAGAAATTGAAGTGTGTGTGTGTGAATTAGCGTTTGTGTATTTGTTCATGTTTGTGCGTTTAAGTGTGCATTTAATGCTCACCGTGGTCTCGTCTTCATGGAGCACCTGGTCGTATCCACTCAGAGCAACACAGAAGATGATGGCGGTCACATCCTCAAAGCAGTGGATCCATTTCTTCCTCTCCGACCTCTGACCTCCAACATCAAACAGCCTGATTGGACAAAATTCAGCACACTTCAGGTAATGTATTTTACTGTATCACAAAAGAAACACATGTCCTACAAAACTAACAGAATTACAGACATCATAATGTACTGCTGGGTCATAACTGATATTTATTCAATATAGTCACATTAGATGCTTATCCATAAACCCAAAACCCAGCTTTGTAACCATGTAATAAAAACAACATTTTCTTGGAAACCCCCATGTTTTGTGGCTTTTAGTCCATGTCTATTAGCAAAAATATGCATTTTAAATTCTTTGTCGTCAGGGAAAACAGACCAAAAATATTTATGACACATCTTGCACTCATGAGCATATACAAATCTTTGTCCATTAAATTGCTCTGTAGAATGAGAATGTCCCTTCCCATAACACCACCTGCCTCTGACCAGCATTAGCAAGCAGCAAGTCATGGTTCTTTTCGGCTGAGACATAAACTAAAGGCTATATAACGCAACAGTCTGGTCAAGGAAGTAAAAATTCCATCTATTTTTTTCCATTGACTGACTGATTTTCAACGGTAACTTAGAATCATTTAAAGACAGACCTACCATGAGCTCTTAAGTTGATCATCAATGGTATATGCTTCCGTTGAAGCCATCAGTCTGTGTTATTTCCAATTCATTGTTTAAAAATTGTTTTTGATAGCGGAATTCCTGGTGAACAACTACATTACCCATGGTCCAGCAGAGAAAGATCCACCAATCAGAGAACCTCAGCCAACAAAGGAATGCGAAATGAGCCCAGAAGCAACCGCCCACTCCAATGATATACTGTGAATTATGCAAAGCGTTTCTGTCTTCCTTCACCCTCAAACTACTTATATATTTGTACTGGAATATTTCACAATAAATGTAAAATATATTGTTTTTTATACTTACAATCAACAACCTAAAATAAATAGTTTTATATATTTATATTGTATTATATTTGATTATGTCATTCTCAGTGCTTCATGGGATTGTTGTTTGTGCCCTCATAATAGATGGTAAGTACAAAGCCTTGTACCTTTGTCTTTTTGTCCAAAACTTCAAAGACATCAAAGTTTGAATTGTCAAAGTTTTTGGAAGAAATTCATTGGACAAATACTTCCAGGACCAAGGTGGCTGAAAAAGAGAGTGGGCACTGTTGTGCTCTATTGCCAATTAATAAAAAGGAATGAACCATTCAATATGTCCTGCATTAACAACTTGTTTTAAAGGGGTCATGACATGAGAAACCAAATTTGCCTTGATCTTTTGGTATATAAGAGGTCTTTGTATCATTAAAACGTCCTGCAAGTTTAATATTTTAAGACGTCCTCCCCATTCTAAACGAATCATTTATTTAATCAAGCTCAAAATACAGCTCGTTCTGGATTCATGGTTAGAAGTGACGTGTCGGTTAGAAGTGACGTAACAGCGTTTGCATATGACCGCCTCCAGCACAAGATAACTACGATTTAAGCGCCAAGACAACTACGCTCATTTCAGTATCGCCGTGCACCTCACAAGTGTTCAGTCGATGGACAGCGAGCTCTGACAGAGACTACTTGTGCACAGGAAAATTACGATGCCACACAGATGTGCTGTTCCTGGCTGTGGTCAAACAAAACCTCTGAATAAGCTGCCGAAAGATCCAGGCGTCAGGGAAAAATGGATGCAGTTTATTTTTTGCGGACGTTCCAGTCACGGCAGTGTTAACTTAAGCGTTTGTTCTGTACATTTTAAGGATGACTGTTTTGAGAACAAATCTCAATATGATGCTGGCTTTGCCAGAAAACTGTTGCTCAAAGATAAGTCCGTGCCGACTATTCTGGGAACAACAACGACGCAAACTGTAAGTAATCTATTTTAAACTTTAAACTACTTTTTAAAGCGCAATTTCATTCATTATGAATAATCACAGTGTTTTTACTTAGTTTACTTGCATATTGTTCTGGCTGGGAGCGTCAATAATTGATACATAGGCACTGACGTTAGCCAATCATAACAGTGGGCGTTAACACTGAAGTCTTAAATGGAAAACGCCCCCAAAACAGACTGTTTGAATCAGAGGATGAGAAACAGGGTGGGAAAAGGTCATAAATCACTAGATTTTAAAAGTTTTTCTTAAAAAAAAATATATTAATACTATAATTGCACCTAAGGGAACATAATAATACAATAAAAAAAACCATGTCATGACCCCTTTAATATGATATATATGAACTCAGGAAAGAACATTTATAAACTAAATAATATAAACCCTATATGTCTGAACTGCAATGAATTCAATAAGAGTCCATGATCGTATTTTAATCCAATGATTTTAACACCTGTAGCAGTTTTATAGTAGTTCGGATGTTCACTGAGATACTGCCTTTTTCTGCCTCCCTAAACCACTGTTACTTGATGAGAGAAAATAGTAACATTTGGCATGGAGCTAAATCTGTTTTCAGAATAATTGTGGCATCTTTGTTTGTCTAACTGCTATCCACACTTTTATTTTAGACATCTATTTTCACGTGCTATCAATTGACAGAGTGAAAGAAAAATCCTGTGAATAAGAAGCTGATATGAAGTTAGAGGTGGAGGTGTATCAAGTTATATCTGTGAGTGAATCTTAATCCTTAAACACACTTACCTTCAGCCTTTTACAGCCATGAACAATTAAACTGCCTCTTTTAAAGAAATTTCAATAGGCATTTCAATAGGCATTTTTCTGAATAATATTGGTAACTTTGGTATTTGATAAAAAAAAAAAAAAGGAACATAATTTTGTGTTTTTTCGATTAGATTATTTGTGTTGGTGGGTGGCAATAATCAATGACAGTACTTGTCATGTTTTTTAAAAGAATAGTTTAACCAAAAAATTTAATTCTTTCCTCATGCCATCCCAGAATTTTCTGCTGTACACAAACAAAGATTTTTATAAGAATATTTCAGCTCTGCGGGTCAATACAATGCAAGTGAATGGTGACCTGAACTTTGAAAGTCCAAATATCACATAATGTCTTGGTTACTGACGTAACCTCCATTCCCTGATGGATGGAACGAGACGTTGTGTCGATGAGTTGACACTAGGGGTCGCTCCGGCGGAGCCCAGACATCTCTGATCTTGAGAAAAGTCCAATGGAAATTGCTGTGTGGAATTTGCATGTCACTCCCCCGGACATACGGGTATAAAAGGAGTGACGCTGCATATGCATCAAACCAATCGGCGTGACCATTGGTGAGGATGCCATATGCCCCAGGAGCCTCTGAAAGGATTTCAGTTGGACCAACGTGTTCTGTTTGCACACATGCAGACAGTTCAGCACTGACTGAGCACGCTCGATGGTGAGGCGTGCCGTTATTGAGACCGAGTCTACTCCATACCGAGAAAAAGAGACGCTCTGAACCGGGGCGAGCTTGCTCTTTTCCCAGTTGACCTGAGGCCCTACATGGCTGAGGTGCCTGAGCACCAGGTCCCTGTGCGCACACAACATGTCCCGCGAGTGAGCTAGGATTAGCCAGTCGTCGAGATAGTTGAGAATGCAGATGCCCACTTCCCTTAGGGCAGCAAGGGAGTGGATCCGAACGGACAACACAGCGACGATTGCATACATCAGCCGCTAAGGCAACCTACACTCTCGTCGAATGTCACAACTCGCCCGTCGTCTCCTCCTTTGGAGTCCGCAGCGGCTCACTTGCAGGAGAGCCATGGTGTGCAGGGCAGAGGCGGCCTGGCCAGTGACACTGTAGGCTCAGTCGTGAGTGACAACATAAACCCACGGGCCCTGAACAGGAGAATCGGACAGCTCCGCCAGGTGGTGCCGTTCTGCGGGCACAAGTGCACCAAGATCGCTTACCAACCTGGGGAGTTGCCGAGCACCTCCTGGCAGCCCCACCGTCGAGGGTAGTGAGAGAGGACGAGCCCGCGGACCAGGTCCAGGCAGTAGAAGGTTCCCGCCGCGATCGCGTGAAATAATCATGCACTTACAGGAAGAAAGGTACGGGGGCGGGGCGCAGCCGTAAGTGTCAACCCTGGGACTGATCACCGGGCCGCGAGGGTTCAGGGGGGAGCGGAGGATTCCACTCCATCCCAACGCTCGCAGCCGCCCGGGCAAGCATGGCTGTCAGCTGCTTATGGCAACAGACTGAACCAACCCACTCTCCGATGCTGTAATCGAAAGCTCATCCACTTCGCGAGCCGAAATTGCGGCAGCGAACTCGCCCTGAGATGAACCGGCAGTCATATCGTGAACTCGCTGGGCAAACGAGTGTACTGGGGAATGGGAGATCCGTGGGGGGTTTCCCGGAGGAGAAGCTCCCATTGAAATCCCCAAATTGCCCCCAGTGCTAACTGACCCCGCCTCATACCGTGGGTAGAAGGGCCGAGTCGGGGAGCCGCTGGAGTGGATTTCCCTCTTACGAGAGAAAGCCGCGACCGCAACATTACCAGAATCATGCCCTCGCAGTGAGAGCATCATCCATCCACAAGCGCTGTCCCTGCGTGGGCAGTGCCCAACACGAAAGGCAGCGATAGTGGCCGTGGGAAGCGGAGAGGTAACGATTGCAACCAGGAAACCTACACAAACGAAAAAGGCATCTTGAAAAATACTTTTTCTGTTTGCGTCACTCTTTTAGAGGAAATTAAACTCTTTTATGTGTTTATATATATGAATGTATACATAGGTATAAATAGATATATATATATAAACGAAGTTGTTCACTCCATAGTTTTATGCTGCTGAAGCGCCCAGGGGTATTTGCTCAGCACAACCGTGGTGCACGAGGGGGAGGACCGCTGGAATGCGTCGTAGATCCAACAGCGTAGAGAGATGAATGGTGGCGGCAGTGGAATTCAGCTCTGTGAATGTTACGATCCCTGGTTGTCTGCCCCGTATTTCTCGTGTCGCCGTCATGGACTCCAACTCCCATGATCCCCGGCCCTCATCACTGCCAGCCCTGTGTCATTGTGCTCACCTGATTGTCGTTTTGTCATCATCATGTCTGTGTATTTAAACCCTACTGTTCCGCCATTCCCTTGTCGATCGTTGGTTGCTCATGCTTGTTTGTGGATGTCTGAAGTAGATGTTACCTTGTTCACCCATTTCGTGTACCCTTGGATGTTTTTATGTTTTGGTTTCATTTTCCCCTCGTGGACGTTTCCTTTGTTCCTGTCTGTCTTGTTTTCACTTTTGCCCAATAAAGAACCCGCGTTTAGATCCCCACTCCTCATCTGCCTCTCCTACTTACGTTACAGTGAATTTGCTCACTCGGCTCCGAAGAAGATATCTGATGTGTGTTTGTAGCGTCACTCCTTTTATACCCGTATGTCCCGGGGAGTTGCATGCAAATTCCACCTGCCAATTTCCATTGGCCTTTTCTCAAGATCAGAGATGTCTGGGCTCCGCCGGAGCGACCCCTAGTGTCAACTCATCGACACAACGTTGAATGAGTGACAGATAGGGAAAGGTATCATAAAAGTACATACAACTTCAGTGGTTTAATCAATGTCTTCTGAAGCGATCCAATCGGTTTTGGGGGAGAACAAAGCAAACTCCTTTATCACTGTACACCTTGCCATTGCATATGATCATGATTTCAAGCTCGATAACACTTCCTAGTACTTGACGCATACACAGAGTGCTAGATGGTGCTATAGGAAGTGTAATCACAATCACAATGCTGTTAAGATTTATAGTGAAAAAGGAATTACATTTTGGTCTGTTCTCATCGATTGGATTGCACCAGAAGACATTGATTAACCCACTGGAGCCTTATGGATTATTTCTATGATGACTTTATCTCCTTTTTGGACCTTCAGAGTTCTGGCCACCATTCATTTGCATTGTATGGACCTAAACAACTGAAATATTCTTCTAAAAGTTTTGTTTGTGCTCTGCAGAAGAAAGAAAGTCACACACATCTTGGATGGCATGAGGGTGAGTAAATGAGAGAATTTTCATTTTTGGGTGAACTATCCCTTTAATTTTTATCTAAACGGAAAGCACGGAAACAGATCCCTCTTGCACGATTACCTCCTAAGATGAGCGCAACTTCTGTTTACAAGCATTAATTTAGCTCCACTCCACTCTGAGTAACTTTTAATAAAACCTTTTTCGGTCTTTTAATAAATCCTTTCAAAACTTATATAAACTTACGGCATATTTAAATAGAATATATCCTGTACATATAAGACCCTTCAACTTTTTTGTCAGACTTCCTTCAGTAGAGTTTCAAGCCCCTCCACACCCTCCCTTAATATTGACACCCTTATAATACCTGCAGTAATGTAACAGCCAGTCTGCAGAGCATGCTGAATTACACACTGTATGTTCAGAAGTATTCATAACATGTCTCACCTGAAGTGCAGGTTCTTAAAGGTGAAATGGGTTTCTACAATCCCGGTGGTCTTCACTCGAGTTCGCAGAATATCCTGCTCTGTTGGCTGGTAGTCTGCAGCACCGATCCGATCTAAACTGTCTAAGTAACTGGAGAGAGAATGACAGAGAGAGAGAGAAGGAGAGAGAGTCAGTTCTGAATTAATGGACCCCTGACAGACACTATGCTATGTGATCGAGGCTGAAATCTTTCACATGAATATGATCTGCAACTCAGGGATTTTTCTCGTATTTTCTCAATCACAAAGATCAAGCAGTTTGGGTTTTCCTTGATGCATAAAATGATCATAAATCAATAATTTAAAGAGACTCTCCATACATCGTGTGTTGACACATCAATCTCATCTATGTGAGCTATAAAGAATCTTGCTTTTAACCCAACATTTAAACCATGTTCTTTTGAGATTGATTTGGCTGGTTTCATATTTGGGTTTCCAGAGGCCCCAATGATGTTCCTATAACAATAATAATAGTAATTTCGAAATTAACCTCTTATTTTCCATTCAAATTCATTTATTAGGTTCCTTTGACCTAATCAAAAGATAGCAGGCTGATGTTATTGAAGCTTTAAGCCTTTATTGTATCACAAAGTACTGTAAAAAATAAAAATACACTTTTCTGTTCTCATAAATTTAGGAAACCTGATACTTCAGTGTAAAACAAAGTTGTTTTGATGTTAAAATACTTTCTTCAATCCCAGCTTAATATGTACTGTAAAAACACTGGCATGAGTCAGTCAGACGAGAGGATATAAAATATAAGTAAAAACAAAAACATAAAACATGCTTCATATGCCTCTCTCAGCTGACACACTCAGACAAAAACACACTATTCTCTTTAAAATGCAACAGTGATGCAAGGAGACAGGGAGGACCAAAGCGTGATGCACATTTTCTAAGGCTGTGGATGCCATTTATCTTCCAGATGAAAGAAAGTGAAATATTTGTGCTTGTTGAGTACCGCGAGACAATGAAACAATCCATCAAAGCCTTGTGCTGGTAATATTGATAGACAGTAGACACTAATGGCTGATTACATCAAAATGCAATTTCAAAACATTTTTAACACAATTAGAGTGAAATTACTGCAAGTATTCCTGCTGGTAACAAATTTAAACAACTCTCCTTTCTGATCAGCTCGGTTTTCAATTATGGGTCTTGTGTAAATGTCAATCACGCATGCTCAAATGCAAAAGCTGCTCGCACTCGCAGTCTTTTTTTTTCCTCTCTCCTGTTCATCTGTTGTGTTGTGATGTCACCGCTCCTCTGTCAGTTGGAGTTGAAGGTTTCTTACGCTACTGCAAAATTCTGCTGTAAATTGCCAACATTGCACTGTTATCTTCATTGTTATCTTTACTGCTATCTTCAGTGCTTACATACACATACTACCTTCTGACCTAAACACCTTCACCCCTCTCCTATAATTTTACAATCTTTTAACCAGAGTTGGGCAAAATTCTGAATATGTGAACTGGCTCCCTTTCAATTTATAAGTCAGAATTTAAATTGAACTTGCCATGCCAAACAGGATGTTGAAATGGAATGACAGGAGGAGGAATGTACTAAATTGCAAGGAAAGGAATTTCATTAGTCCAACACAAGTTTTGTGACAATACGTAAAGAAGTACATCATTACATCAGGCTAATTCTGCCTATTTTGCTCTAATATGCAATTGGCATGTGTCAAATTATATATAAGTTCAATATTGTCAAAACATTGAATGCATGGGACTCAAGAAGTGTTTTTCTAAATTACAAACTAAATTTAATATGAAACAGCACATAAAACACCATTATGATGCAACCCATCCAAAGTAAGATGCTCCAAAAGTGTCCGTCTGATGCATATAGACATGTCCTTAGAAAAGCCCTTCTAATAAGTCTACCTCGGACAGATTAACATATTAAATTTCAAAATAGATTGCTGTGGACTGTAGGCCATGATAGGCTTCATCAATGATATGGAAACAATACATTGCTGTGGCAGCGGGGGAGTGGTCAAGCGTCCGTCTGGAGAGAGAGAAAGCAGTATGGGTGCTTGCACCTGAGCTAAATTATGTCTAACACCTGTCTCTAATTCCAGTGAGCATGGGGAGAGCCACATATAAATGGCCACACCACACCCAGATGAAAGAGAGAACGACACGAGTGACTGGCGTTTCTTATTTACATTTACAAAAAACACTGTATCCGCAAAGCAACCAGCATTGTGGACGACCCCACACACCCCTCACACAAACTCTTTACCCTCCTCCCGTCTGGCAAGAGGTACCGAAGCATTCGGGCCCTCACGGCCAGACTGTGTAACAGCTTCTTCCCCCAAGCCATCAGACTCCTCAATACTCAGAGACTGGTTTGACACACACGTGTCCTGAGTTGCACTTTAATTACTGTCACTTTATAACTGTCTGCTACCTCAATAACTGCTATGTGCATAGAACATTATCTCATAGTATGTTATGTTTACATTTTAGAAACTGTCATCTTTTTGCACTACTGAGTACTGGTCGGCGCTGCACTGTCTATTGTCCTGTTCATTGTCAGTAATTTGTTGTACTGTCCTGTACTTTTTGCACATGTTTGCACGTGCACTTTATATAGGTATATATATAGGTAGTTTATATAGGTATTTTATTTCGTTGTGTAGTCTCATGTGGTCCTATGTTGGTCCTTTGTTGTTTTTATGTAGCACCATGGTCCTGGAGGAACGTTGTCTCGTTTTGCTGTGTACTGTACTAACTGTATATGGTTGAAACGACAATAAAAACCACTTGACTTGACTTGACTTATTTAGTGTTTTATTTTATTGTGAAGCTGAAGACAAAGTTTGTGTTACACTGATCTGATTTAACTGAGAAAAGCACTGAGAAGAGTCCTTTACTTTGCCACAATAATGTAATAAATATTTTAATTATCTGAATAGTTATATTTATTATAAATGCTATATATATTTATATTTAATAATTCATAAATATTTAATCATTATGCCTTGAATATTTTTGGCAGACCTTTCTTGGCAAACAATGTGTATTGCAATTAATTGTATTAATGAATTTGCACATGATGTAATTAATGCTATTGGAAAAAATATCGATTGACAGCCCTTATTTTAAAATACTCTATTTTGTATTGAAACTCTTTTTCTCTCTCTCTCTCTCTCTCTCTCTCTCTCTCTCTCTCTCTCTCTCTCTCTCTCTCTCTCTCTCTCTCTCTGTGTGCTTGTGGCAGAGTTGGCTGTTGTGAGTGAAAGTGTCCTTGAGTCTCTGTGTGAGTTTCTACTTTCTTTTGTTTTTCTGTTAACTTATTTCAGTTAAGAAAATTGGCTGATTTCTGAGTGAAGTTTTCAGACCATTTATGCTGACATTTAGTCACTGTGTAGGGGAAATGGAGACAAAGTAGGCAACTGTTCAATGATGAATGTTAGGCATGGCTGTAAATGCATGCTTGTTGCCTCTGTAGAATATTTTTTAATAGCTGTGAGCTCTGAAACCGGCGGAGCAAATATCAGGTCTGCATCTCGCATGCATAAGGCCATAGTGTTTTTTCTGCATGAAATCCAAATTGTGGACACTTTGAGTGTGGTTTAACAATCAAAGAAACGTTTGTGCCTGTTCTGCCTTTGTCAATTCTAACGAAGAAAATGTACCACCTTTTGTATAAAATTAAAAACTAGAGGAAATATTTCAGAGGTATGGTAAGCTAATGAGCTGATCAAGATGATTCCACTCGAATGTAAGAATCTTGAGCTGAAGCATGTGATGTCCTTCAGATGCCAAGCATTCATGATTTTGAATTCTCAAAATAATGCTTTGAACCTGTCTGTTAACCTGAGTATTGAAGGTAAGGATTATAGTATTTACATCTGTACAGAGACGATGAGATGTTTTGTGTGTGGAGAAATCAGGCTTGTTCGGCAGAGCTGCCCCAATAGAGATGGAATTACCAATATTAATACAGCTACTGCTGTTGATGTGGAGGGTAGAAACGAGGCAAGCAGCATTGAGTAAATTATGGCTATTTGCACTGTGACAGATGCTGTCAATTATTGAGGACACCGCACTGAGTATCTCGCACGAGGAGAGTGTGTTGTCAGACAAACTCAAAAGAGGTCTCCGTAGAGGTAGTTCAGGTGACTGCTGGGCAGAGTGAATGGGAAATTCCACAATTAGAGTCGGGCCCCTCTGAAAGGCAGTTAGAGAATGTGCGTGACTCACTAAGAGAGAAAAGGTGGACGGAGCCTACTGAAACCACAACAAACATTGAGGGAATTGGTAGTCAAAGTTTGGAAGATTTTGCATCTTGTACAGAGGCAATGAGAAAAGCCTCTTTTGATGATCTTGATAAACCTAAGCACTTTCGTCTTAAAGGGGTCATGACATGAGAAACCAAATTTGCCTTGATCTTTTGGTATATAAGAGGTCTTTGTATCATTAAAACGTCCTGCAAGTTTAATATTTTAAGATGTCCTCCCCATTCTAAACGAATCATTTATTTAATCAAGCTCAAAATACAGCTCGTTCTGGATTCATGGTTAGAAGTGACGTGTCGGTTAGAAGTGACGTAACAGCGTTTGCATATGACCGCCTCCAGCACAAGATAACTACGATTTAAGCGCCAAGACAACTACGCTCATTTCAGTATCGCCGTGCGCCTCACAAGTGTTCAGTCGATGGACAGCGAGCTCTGACAGAGACTACTTGTGCACAGGAAAATTACGATGCCACACAGATGTGCTGTTCCTGGCTGTGGTCAAACAAAACCTCTGAATAAGCTGCCGAAAGATCCAGGCGTCAGGGAAAAATGGATGCAGTTTATTTTTTGCGGACGTTCCAGTCACGGCAGTGTTAACTTAAGCGTTTGTTCTGTACATTTTAAGGATGACTGTTTTGAGAACAAATCTCAATATGATGCTGGCTTTGCCAGAAAACTGTTGCTCAAAGATAAGTCCGTGCCGACTATTCTGGGAACAACAACGGCGCTAAACTGTAAGTAATCTATTTTAAACTTTAAACTACTTTTTAAAGCGCAATTTCATTCATTATGAATAATCACAGTGTTTTTACTTAGTTTACTTGCATATTGTTCTGGCTGGAGGCGTCAATAATTGATACATAGGCACTGACGTTAGCCAATCATAACAGTGGGCGTTAACACTGAAGTCTTAAATGGAAAACGCCCCCAAAACAGACTGTTTGAATCAGAGGATGAGAAACAGGGTGGGAAAAGGTCATAAATCACTAGATTTTAGAAGTTTTTCTTAAAAAAAAATATATTAATACTATAATTGCACCTAAGGGAACATAATAATACAATAAAAAAAACCATGTCATTACCCCTTTAAGAAGATTCTTTTTAATGTGAGAAGTTCCTTGCATTTATGTAGTAAGAAATTGTTCAGAATATTTTGGATCTAGTCGCGATCTCCAATTCCCCGGTCCTGTCTTTCTATGTTCGTGCCCAGTGAGGTGCAGTCATGAGTCTGAGTCTCTGTAGACTTCGCAAAGGAACTGTGGGCTAAACCATGCACTGAAAATATATACCATGTCTCACAGAAAGAGAGAAATCTAGGCTTGATCAACCGCTGCATATTAATTAACTGACTGCAGCTACCAAAGAACTGTCCTTAGGCAAAGCTCCTGGCCTGGATGGTTTAACTGCAGAATTCTATAAGCAGTTTTGGCCAGTTATTGGAGAAGACTTGTTATCAGTTTTCTTGTAATGCGTAGACAGAGGCACATTACTCGTGAGCCTATGAAGAGCAGTGATTACCCTGTTACCTAAGAAGGGTGATCTTAGGGATATAAGAAACCGGTGGCCTGTGTCTTTGTTTGGAGTTGATTATAAAATACTGTCCAAAGCATTAACCAGAGTTAAACTCGGCATATCTACAATAATTCATGCAGATAAGTCATATTGTATTCCAAATGCACAATTTTTGATAATCTGTTTTTAGTTTGAGATTTAATTTGACAGTGTAAATAAGCTTGATGTAGAGTTTGTTTCCTTGGACAAAGTAAAAGCTTTTTATTGCATTGATCATGGCTTTTGGTTTTGGCTCTCCATTTATTTCCTATGTCAAACTATTATACGCGCAAACACACACACACACACACACACATACATATACATATATATACATATATATATATATATATATACTCACCTAAAGGATTTACATTTACATTTATGCATTTGGCAGGCGCTTTTATCCAAAGCGACTTACAGTGCAATTATTACAGGGACAATCCCCCCAGAACAACCTGGAGTTAAGTGCCTTGCTATCATTAGGAACACCATACTAATACTGTGTTTGACCCCCTTTCGCCTTCAGAACTGCCTTAATTCTACGTGGCATTGATTCAACAAGGTGCTGAAAGCATTCTTTAGAAATGTTGGCCCATATTGATAGGATAGCATCTTGCAGTTGATAGAGATTTGTGGGATGCACATCCAGGGCACGAAGCTCCCGTTCCACCACATCTCAAAGATGCTCTATTGGGTTGAGATCTGGTGACTGTGGGGGCCATTTTAGTACAGTGAACTCATTGTCATGTTCAAGAAACCAATTTGAAATGATTCGAGCTTTGTGACATGGTGCATTATCCTGCTGGAAGTAGCCATCAGAGGATGGGTACATGGTGGCCATAAAGGGATGGACATGGTCAGAAACAATGCTCAGGTAGGCCGTGGCATTTAAACGATGCCCAATTGGCACTAAGGGGCCTAAAGTGTGCCAAGAAAACATCCCCCACACCATTACACCACCACCACCAGCCTGCACAGTGGTAACAAGGCATGATGGATCCATGTTCTCATTCTGTTTACGCCAAATTCTGACTCTACCATATGAATGTCTCAACAGAAATCGAGACTCATCAGACCAGGCAACATTTTTCCAGTCTTCAACTGTCCAATTTTGGTGAGCTCTTGCAAATTGTAGCCTCTTTTTCCTATTTGTAGTGGAGATGAGTGGTACCCGGTGGGGTCTTCTGCTGTTGTAGCCCATCCGCCTCAAGGTTGTGCGTGTTGTGGCTTCACAAATGCTTTGCTGCAAACCTCAGTTGTAACGAGTGGTTATTTCAGGCAAAGTTACTCTTCTATCAGCTTGAATCAGTCGGCCCATTCTCCTCTGACCTCTAGCATCAACAAGGCATTTTCACCCACAGGACTGCCGCATACTGGATGTTTTTCCCTTTTCACACCATTCTTTGTAAACCCTAGAAATGGTTGTGCGTGAAAATCCCAGTAACTGAGCAGATTGTGAAATACTCAGACCGGCCCGTCTGGCTCCAACAACCATGCCACACTCAAAATTGCTTAAATCACCTTTCTTTCCCATTCTGACATTCAGTTTGGAGTTCAGGAGATTGTCTTGACCAGGACCACACCCCTAAATGCATTGAAGCAACTGCCATGTGATTGGTTGATTAGATAATTGCATTAATGAGAAATTGAACAGATGTTCCTAATAATCCTTTAGGTGAGTGTATATATATATATATATATATATATATATATATATATATATGTATTTAAAAACCAACGCTTCGATCACAAGACCCTTTACAGTTGGCAGGGGAATATGGCATGGATGAGGTCTTTTAGGCATTTTATAAGACATTCCCTTTGAACCATTGCCAACAGTCCTGAGACATCAGCTGTGTGGGTCAATCTACTGCAGACTTATCGACAGTTAAACTCAGTGCTTACGCTGATGATGCCACAGTAGTAATTAGATCAAATTAATATGTAGCCTGACAGCGTCTCTTGAGGTCTATCAAAAGACCTCTTCAGATCGAATAAACTTGCAAAAAAGTTAATCTCTGCTATTGGATCAGTAGGAGGAAGGAAGCCCTCCAAAGTGCTGGGGTATTTTCTTGGAACTGAACAGTATATGCAGAAAAACTGGGAAGGCTTCTTTAAAGTGGCTGGTTGCTTGCAGAAGTGGAGGTGGATTCTTCCTTAAATGTCTTACAGAGGAGGGTACTTCATAGATTGATTGTTTTTGAACCCTCAAAAGCTTTACTTTAAGGTTTACAGAAAGATTTTGTAGATTTTCCTGGGACAGTTTTCACTGGCTCCCTCCTGGGATTTTGTATCTGCCATTGAATGAAGGAGGACAAGGACTGATTGATCTGACAGCAAAGGTCAGAGCCATGAGGCTAAAGGCCGCTCAGAGACTATTTTTTTTCTACAGAATTTACGCCATGGGTGTCATTTGGTTTGGCTTTGCTTCAATTTTTTTGTGGTGTTAACCTTGACTTGCAGTTTCTGATGTCATTTTTTAATGCAATTTTTATATCTGATGTTAATTTTTATGCTTCAGTTTTAAACTCTTTTAAGTATTTAAGTTGTTCAGGTCTGATCATTATGGCCTGATTGAACCATTTTTAATCCTTTTTTAGGAAATATTTGCATGTCCAACAGTGTAGTTAGATCATGTATGAAGAAAGGTTTGACCAAAGTAGGGCATTTGGTTGATTTAGTTTAAAAAAGTGGATGTCAGTGGAGGATATTGCTCAACAGGTTGGGTTAAGGTCTGTGAGGGTGGTAGAACAGTTGATATCTGGCCTGAAAGCCATTCTTCCTCCTCCACCTTTTCAGTTTGTCACTTGGTTTTTCTAAGTTAAGTGTGTCGCCTGAGGTTTGCCCTGAAAATTATCAGATTGGAAAGCTGCCTTCTTTTGAGATATTAAAAGAGCTACATTTTCAAACAGCATGGAGAAATTATATAAGGCCTGTGTAAAAACTGTTTATTTCAATGACCGTCTTGATAGATGTGACACTAAATGGAGAGAAAAACTCACAGTTGCAGATGATATCTCCCCCTCTTGGAGGCTTTTTAGTCCCTTCCCAAAACATTCAGGAGATTTACAATGGAGAATATTACACTGTGTAATGGCTTCTAATGTTTTTGTTTCCAGATTTAAATTTAATGTTCTGCCTTTTTGTCATTTTTTTATAATTCATTAAATATTTTTACATGCTTTTATTGAATGTCTGAGGTTGGTGTCACTTTTACATTGCTGAACATGATTCTCACAGGGCTGGGTTTTGACTTTAGCAAAATCCTTTTTATCTATGGTTGTAAATATTCTAAAGTGAACAGAGAACAATGTACTGTAGCAAAATGTTGTACCTGGGCAAGACAACTTAGCCATTTGGAAGACTTGCAGACTTTCTGGTTCAGTTATGATTAATTAAAATGCTTTAAACCTCAACCTCTCTCTGTCTCTCAATATTATCTAATGAATATTTGAATGTTAAACTTATGTAGCTCTTTTCTGACACTACACTCAAAGCCCTTTACATTGTAGCATTATTCATGCAGAAGAATCCTCAGCATCTTAAATTAATGGACCAAGCATCAACAGTCCTACTGAAGGCCTGTCTTTGGACAATAAAATGGTCAAGACATTCTAAACACACATTCAAAGCAAAAAGGGTCATTGGTCAGAAAGGCCCATCAGCATGACCTTCTGAACTTCCACACAGAGTTAAAGCAGACTTTTGTTTGAAAGGTTTCCAAAAGACCATCAGATTTGGCACAAATACTAACACATTTAATCTTAATCCAGGAACATTCTACACAAAGTCACAGTACTTTACCGATTTAACATTCTAAAATGTACAGAATGCATTTACATCCACAATTCATACAATACCTAGGATTGCTAGGTAATTCTGAAAACTGCTTTGAACTGTGGTAAATTGTATTACTGACAAATTAATGATTATAGCCTGATGTACCTCTTTAAACATGTGTAATGTTTTATGCATTTTGTATAACCAAGAAATTAACCAGTATGATTTGTAACCAGGGATTGTCATGTTTTGTTACCTACATGTATAATATCCATGAAAGAATGTCATGTTTATTATGTAAACATTTGCTGGCATATGCAGAGAAAGCTGATGACAACGAATGTCATGCCTCCTGTACCATTTACAAAATATAAAGTTAATGATTAAACATGCACTATTTTGAGCAGGAATTTTGTAAAATAATCTGAAACAAGGGACCATAAAATCAAATGTCGGAAAAGACAGCCCAGTTAACCATGTGATTTTGAAAAGTCACTTCTGATTGCCGCAAGACACCTTTGGGAATGCGGCCAATTTCAGTTCAGAGGTTTCCAAATAGGAAGAAAACCTGCTCTTCTCTCTCTGCTCTTCTTTTGCTCTCTTGTCTCCCTTCTGCACTCTCTCCTCTGGCTCTTCCCTCATGGTCTTTTCTGGATCTCTTCGGAACCAGATCCATGCCATGTAAGGTCCAAGGAAGCTCGGTACTCGAAGTCCAGAGGAAGCCTCTCAATCTCTACGGTTCATGAGAAGGCATTGTGTCAAAGCCAACCTCATCATTCATACAGACAATAACTATCTGAACTTACAGAGGTCCAAAACATAGACGGAACAAACTTTTGACCAAGAGCCAAGAACCAAGCAACACAAAGATCGCAAGAAAACACCACGACACGCAAATACATCTCTACACTTTGCTCAAAGTGCTGGTGTATTAGTTAAATACTTTGGGTAATCCAATAGCAAATCGATGTAGACTCAAGGAAGGATAAATTGTTCTTAAGGCATTGTCAGTAGACTCCATAAAGTTCATTTTCACTGTATTGATCATTTATTTCACATTCTGTCACTCACCAACCTGTCTCATGTGCATATGTGTTAGATTAGTGTTATGTTTAGAATAGCAATAAAGTTTGTCTGTATTCAAAGATGATTTGACTTTGGTATATTTTGATAAATAATCTCATCCCTGTTTCTAAAAGATTTCACTTCAAAGCTATACCTAAATACGTGTGGTATTATTTTCAATAAGCCATGAGAATAATATCACTCCAATAAAGGAATTAATCATAATTCATTTATTAAAGCTAATTCCTTACAGTAGAAATTGTGAGCGGATACAACAAGACATTGCATTACGATTTTAATAGTGGAGAATTTTATTCAGACAAATAATCAAGTTATTTGTCACTTATCTAATTCATAATGGTTGTCGAACGTGACTAATTCCATTATAAATTTCATTGCATAATAATGTAGAATAAGGACAGTTTAATTTAGTTCATAGCTCACATATTTCGAAATTCCTAAATTCCTTAACATATAATGGTTTGAGAATGAGGGCACTTTAACGATTTCCGTCTAAATGTAGCATACCAAATAACCCTACATATAATGATGTGAGAATGCAGTCACTTTAACGGTTCCCATCTAAATTCGTCAGTACTAAATATCCTACAACATAGTGAACAGGGGACTCTCCTAAACCACCACCAGTGTGCAGCATCCACCTGGATGATGTGACGGGAGCCATAGCATGCCAGTGCGCTCAACACATACAGCTATCAGTGGAGGGGAGAGAGTACAGCCAATTAATTGATGGGGGTTATAGGAGGCCATGATTGATAAGGGCTAAAGGAAGAATTTTGCCAGTACACCGGGGTTACACCCCAACTATTTTATGAGAAGTGCAGTGGGATTTTTAAATACCACAGAGAGTCATGACCTTGGTTTAACATCTCATCTGCAGGACAGTGCATTTTGACAGTATACAGACTTGCTAAGTTGCATTAATTTTTAATTGTGGTGCATTTGACTTAATGGCACTTAACCTAAAGGCATTCAAGTCTACCTGACACAGTAGATACTTAAGCATAAACCCCTGGTCTCAAATGGTACATGGTCTCAAATGGGACATCAATTGAACACCACTATCTATAATTAGGGTGACTGTCCACTGACACATTCCGTCTGTTTTTTACTCACTTTTGTTGTTTCTTCTCCTTGTTAGTGCTTGCTACCCCACCCTCTCTCTCTCTCTCTTTCTCTCTCTCCCTCTCTCTCTCAGGGGCATCCTCCTTTTAGACCTGTATATGTTTGCTAAGCATGCAATCCTCTCAGCATATTCTGTCTATTAACAAATAGAGGATTTAGACCAGCTAAATTTACTGAGGATTTCCATAATCTTTTTTTAGACAGCAAATGTCAGCACTGGCCTGATAAAACCACATTAAGCACAAGTAAGTAATCTGCCATTTTATTTGACTAAATTTCACTGAAATCATGCCTTCAAACGTCAGGGAATTCAAATGCACAAGGGAATATACAGTACACAAAAGGAATCATGTTCAAGTCTGTACTTAGCTATACTGCCCTGCAAAGGCTACATGCTGTAAATACACATTTTAGCAAAATTGAGTTGTGGCCGAGTCTCGTAAGAGCTTTGCATATTTTGGATGTTTGCCTCACTTGATACACCCAGTTCAGGCCTTGGAATTGCTACAAATGAGTTCGGAGTCTCTACTTATTTTTCTCCATTTAAGTGTTGGCGTAGTATGTTTTGCCAAACAAACAAAATAATTTTTACGTGGCTCATTATATCACAGATTATCAGTTCATTAACACTTATTTTTCACTTTGTTTCTCAGAGTACTACCTTATGACATCTAAATGTTTTTACGCATGACTTCTAAGGCGATGCATTTTAACATTTGCATTACATAACGCACTACATTTTCAACCTTGTTGAAGTGCAATTAAATTGCATCCTGGACAGTTTTTGCATCCATCTGTGCCATTTTTAATTATTGGTCTATTGTAAACATGCACTTGATGGACGTCTTTGTGTGCCGCATTTTAAGAAAAAGCATAACTTTTAAAAATGCATCTCGTTCTGTTGCTGCCACTGACACGGAGAAACAGATGCCGTTCTGTGTGTAAACAAATATGGAAGATGTGAAATGTCGCTCCTGTGAAGACCAATGACTTTGTTTTGGCCTGTTGAAGCACCCAACATCACCATGGACTGTATTACGTTCGCGTATTCAGAACATTTCAGCGTGGATTGTATTTTTCTTTTTTTTCTTTTTTTTCAGCTCATATCAGCTCATATTGCATGAGGACCAGTCACAATATGATTCAAGTTTGCAAAGGAACTGTTATTGAAAGATGAGCCAGTTAAACACTACCAGACCTATGAGTGAAATCTTTAATTCACGAATGTTTCAAATGTCATGATTGTTTGATATTTGCTGTGCTTAAGTGAACAGTTTGATAAATTCAGATTAAATGTGTTGGGTATATGTTATGTGTTAACCCTGAAATGTAGTTTTATAAATTGTAATGTGAAGCTTATTCATTCTTTTCCTATTGAGTTTCAAACATGGCTGTATTTTAGGGACTGCAAAATGTTAGCAAATCATAACAGTGGGTGTTAACATTGAGGTTTAAAGGAGACGCTGACCCAAAACAAAAACATTTTTCTAACATTATAAGTGAACCTCAAGGAAGATAATAAAATTATTAAAAAAAGAGTTTGTCAGGCTTGTAAAACCTCATCTGGGAGAAAATCTTACTCGGTTTTAGCGCCACTGAGTGAACATTTCACCTCTGAATGACCTAATATTGTTTTACTAAAATGTAGCCACATTCACATAATTTTCATGAGATTAGACTGTGCAATATTGTTTGGAAACAAAAAAAAATTCCAAAAGTAAGCTAAAACTGCCAAAATCTTTCTTTTGGGTTAGGGTTACTCTATAGTAATTATAATTACAATAGTTGAAATAAAAACAACAGAAGTCTACTGGATAACCCCTTTTAGATAGACAAGTTAATGTCTATGTGTGTGCTCACATTTTTATATTCACTGCAGCGCTAATGTTTTTAGCTCCTGAGCTCTCAATGCCCTGATGGTGTTCTGGGGAGTAGCGGTATGTATTATTTTAAATCTTTTATTAATATGACGACACTCTGTGTGGACTTTACTCTGTCGTTTTAGGCCTAATGGATGTGTGGGCGGGGTGGGAAGGGTGCTTGTGCTGTAGGGTTTCTTTACTTCTCTCTCTACTTTTAGTATGGGAAACTCGTATCTCTCTACCACTTAGGGTGCTTGCCAGCTCTCCCCTCCCCCTGCTCTCTCTCTTTTTCTCATACACCATCTCTCCTTCTTTCTGTCTGGTCTCCTTCCAGCCTCCCTCTGTTTCCTGCTGTTGCCTGAGTACTCTGCCTAGCAACAACTCCCAGCAGCCTGCCTGCTGTCTGCTGCTCCCCAACAAAGAGAAACAGAAAGATGTGCACGAGAAGAACAATCAGGAGGTTAGTGCATCTTTAATATAGTGACAAAAATGACTGAAACATCTGGTTGCTGCATGAATACAACAATGGGCCAATCCTCTAATTCCTGAGGAAGTCTGAGATGGGGTTACGGTCCTATAGAAAGACATGAGGGAGACTTGACCTCTAGTCTATGGGATAATCTTAAGTAGTTGAACCCACCCCAAAAATGAAATTTAGCCACAGTAATATTATTTCTGTCTTCTGTTAAGCAAAATGTCTGAGCTGCTTTTTTTTTTCTTCATAAAACTAAAGTGGATGGATTTATTTAAAGTGGATTTATGCTGCAAAGCACCAAAAAGGACATAAACAACAAGAGCACTATATTCCAAGACTTCTGAAGCTATATGAAAGATTTGTGTGAGGAAAATTGCATGGTTCTTTCCATATGTTGAAGTATTTCCGAGATTAAATGTCCACTGTATGCTAAAAGTGAGTTAAATATTCTCCCAAATAAATTAGGTTTTTAAAGTTAATGATCTTTTTAATAAAAATAAAAAACCTACATTACTACCCTAAAACTTAAACCTATAGTGTTATGAAAAAGCAAATGTGAGATGAAAAACACAACTGCTGAAGAAATCACATAATTTTGTGGTGGTTAAGACACTTTTTCAATCACGTGTCGACTCACGTGCTCAACAGGACTTTTGCCTCACATTCGCAAGGGCAACGTTCCTAATAGCGTGAACTACCATGCTATTTGATCTCATTCTGTATCACCTTACAAATTGTACACAATAGTAAAAATGTTAAGATGTTATAAGATAGCATTGTGAAAGGAACAGGTTGAAGTGTTCCCCGTCTGTCGCTCACTTCGAAGTTGTGTCGAAGAAGCGACACTAGGGGTCTCTCTTGAGAGCCTTTTGCATTTCTGTTCTATGAGAAAAGGCCAATGAGAAATTGGCAGACAGAATTTGCATGTCCCGCCCCCGGACATACGGGTATAAAGGGAGGGAAATGTGTCTGTTTCATTCTGAAATTTTCTTCAGAGCCGACCGGTTGTGTATGCACAAGTCACACACAAGTCACACACTGTTCCTCCCATCTCTGAGCGATTGCTGTTGGATCTACGGTGCATATCAGCGGCTTTCTTTTTCTCTGCACGGCAGTGCAGCTTTGCCCCTGGGCGCTTCGACAGCGCAGTTAACCCTCTGGGGTCGACGGACATGCCGGCGCGTCCTGCTGGATATTTTCGGCATTACAGCAGAAAAAACTTAAAATACTCCATCATTTTTGGGTATACAGAAAAGTGTAAGACATCATTAGAGACTATAAAGGGTCTACTTTTATTTGTGTACACTCACAATAACAACAAAATCTCGTGCTTTTGTAAAATAAAGAAAATAAAAAGGGTGAGCTTTCAGCAGTCTCTGTGTTTATGAGCATATTTCAGAAACACGTCACAATAATGAACTGAAACTCCACAAATTCTTATTACACAAACATAAAACATATGTCTAAAGAAAGCTTAAAATGTCTATGTCTTTTAAATAAAACAATTCAAATTGAAAACAAATATTCTCCTGCAATGCAATCTGTTTGAATCAAAGCGATATACAGTTTTTACAGGTCCATCTCATTATCTGTAATGTGATCACACCCACCAACAGAGCGCGCCATTGTTATGCTAATGTTATGCTAATGTGCTGAGACGATCAACGCAAATGTACACCCCCCATTCATTTTTCTGCGCTTTTGCAACAATACATAAGCGACTGTGAGGTTTGATTTAAACACATTTCATTCATTTTTCTGCATGTTGGCAACAATACACAGACGAGAAAGCTCCATTATAGTATGGAAGATTTAACATTTTCCTCAGAAGAAGAGCGGGACTCCGATGAACATTTGTATTTTGAAGAGAGATTTGATCCAGCCAAGTCAATTAGTTTTCATTAGTTGACATCCTATTTTATATAAACTAGTGGGACTGTTTCCAGACTTGCCAGCCAGGATTCAGAGTATTGACATTTTAAATATGTCCTAATAAGCAATATTTAGTTACATTTAAATGCTGTTTAGGCTAAAGCAGGCATTTACATTGTATGCTGTATGATATAAATATGATATGTAATATGATATAAAAATAATATGAATGTTTAGATTATATTTTATCTAGTGTTTAAAATGCCTCATTATCATCAACAAAGCTTGTGCTTGCAAATATGTGTTCAGGTTAAATGAGCCCACTTTAAATATGCCCATATTAGAAAATCAGCATATTATAATGTTTTCTGAAGGATCATGTGACACTGGATACTGCAGTAATGATGCTGAAAATTCAGCTTTGATCACAAATTACATTTTACAATATATTTAAATAGAAAACTGTTCTTTTAAATTGTAAAAAAAAAGTTCACAATATCAATGTTTTTACTGTATTTTGGATCAAATAAATCCAGTCTTGGTGAGCAGAAGAGACTTCTTTTAAATGGTAGTGTAGGTCTAAAATTAAGTAAAGTCTTTATGTAAAGAAAATACATAGTCAGATTACTCCTTTTAACTTAAAACTTGATTTTGATCATTAAGTCTCCTCACATTCATTCTCTATCCCTCATTGATAGGCCCAGGTGAGGGTCTTTGTGTCCTCAGGTGTGAATCACATAAATATTCGTGATAGTTCACGCCTCCTTGCATATTACCCATCAACACTAAAAGTGTCGTACAAAAGTTAAATTACTATATTGTTTTATATGAATGAGTGATCAGTATGGTTTTCACATAATTTTGTAGCAAAAACTCTAGGCTACAAGATCCAGTTCTCAAAGGTCTTGTGGACAAATGTCGAGTATGTGTTATATGACCTTATTTCAGTGACTTAAAATGTTAGTTTTTCAAAAAACATGCATAAACGTTATTTTCTCAAAAATACAAATGTTGGTCACATATTATTGTAGCCCAGTTTGTGCTGAATACAGTGTAATCAGACTTTAGCCATTAATATGTTTTTAAGCAATCGAAAAAAGCACAAATGTCAAGGCATGCCAAAACTTTTCCAGGGCCCAAAATACCCTCAGACCCCAGAGGGTTAGATTTATTTCTCTAAAAGAGTTATTTTCTCTAAAAGAACATACACACAACTGATGTTGAACGTCCTTTTCAGGACGCATCTTTATAAAGATGCCCTTCTGCCCCTGTGTAGTTCCTGGATGCGGTAGTGCTCTCCACTCCTGACAGCCACAGGCGCCGTCTCGTGTGTCTGGGCAGCGATCACACCGAGGCAGCATTAGTGGATGGTTCGATGAACCATCATTGCGAGAACATGACCATGGCAACGTTGCGGTCGCGGCTTTCCTTCCTCAGGAGGAACGGCACTCCAGCCGCCCCCTGTGTCGCTCATTCTTCCCACGGGATTGAGGACAACCCATCAGGCAATGGAGGTTATTTGGGGATGGCAGCGGACACGGTTTTGCCGGGTACGTCCCCGCGAACCACCCGCCCCCCCGACATGCTCATTGACTTCCATCCGGGCTCGAGGTAACAGCAGCTCGCCTCACGGCCAGCCTGCCTAACCTCTTGAGGCCCCCGAGCCGGATGAGCTCGCCGCTGCATCGGAGAGTGGTCCGGCGCCTGACGCGGACGACTTGACTTGGCTGCCACCTTCAGGCCAGCAAAGCCTACAGCGCCACCAGACAGGCCGCTTCTGCCCTGCATGCCATGGCCCTCCTGCAAGTCCACCAGGCCAAGGCTTAAAGATCTGCACTTGGGTAGTCCTGATCCCGACGTGCAGCAGGAACTGCGCTCAGTGACCGACCTCGCCCTCAGGGCCACAAAGGTCACTTGGGCAGGCGATGGCCACTCTCGTTTTTCAGGAACGACATCTGTGGCTGAACATGTTTGAGATGCCTGACGTGGACAAAACATGCTTCCTCGACGCACCTCTCTCCCAATTTGGCCTTTTCGGCGACACTGTAGAGGACTTCGCCCAGCAGTTCTCAGCGGTGAAAAAGCAGACGGAGGCCATATCTCACATCATGCCCCGCCGCACCTCCAGGGGGGGCCGTGCCCCGTCTGCCCGCCGAGGGCGTCCCCCTGCGGCGCCTAAAAAACACACAGCTCCGCCTCAACCCGGGCCCAGCGTCGAGCACACCGCAGGAGGCGCACTTCACCGGTCTCACGAACCCCTTCGAGGACCCGGAAGGCTCCAAAGCGTTCCTGAGACTGACGACCCAGGGACCAAGATGTTAGCTCCGGAGCTGGTAAGCAGACCACTCCGTCCCCCGGGAGGAGAATTAATTTTCCACCCCCCTTTCAGGATGCGGTACCCACATTCTCAATAAAAGAGAAATTCCCTTTGTCTCTGGGTCACTTGGCCCGCAAATGCCTTTCTCACGGCACTCTGCTGCTACACCTCAACAGTCCTGGCACATTGGATGCAGACCTCTCGCCTCCAGCCCCATGACTGTTGTCCCCTAGCTGGCCGGTTCTGACGAGTCTAGAGGATGCCTCCATAGGACCTCCTCCTCAGTCACTAACCCGCCCCCCGCCTGCCGGCCGTTGGAAAGGGGCCCTGCTGCGCTGGCACATCAACTGCCTAGAGTTGTTGGCTGTACTTTTTGCCCTGCGGAGGTTTCTTCGCTTGTCCAGTGGAGAGTGGAGGCTTCACCCCCAGTCGGTCCAGCTGATTTGGGAACAGTTCAGCAAGACCCAGGTAGATCTGTTCACCTCCCGAGAAACCTCCCACTGCCCACTCTGGTACGCCCGAACGGAGGCTCAACTCGGGGCAGACACGCTGGCACACAGCTGGCCTGTGGGGTTGCGCAAGTACGCATTTCCTCCAGTGAATCACAGGTGCTGTGCAAGGTCAGGGAGGATGGGGAACAAGTCATTCTAGTGGCTCCCAAGTGGCGCTTGTTCGCAAATTTATGTTCTTCCAGGGCTGAAGACCCACAGAGGTGCGCAGTTAGGTCAGTGCTTTCATTCTTGCAAAAGAGGTTGGAGGGGAGGCTGTCCTCACGGACATGTGTTTGTAGCAACTCCTCCCTCCCAATGAGGTAGGATCTACCACCGCGCCATTCTCCACATGTGACCTAAAAGCCCATGTGATGTATTTCACCACTCTTTACCTCCCCCAATCTTGGCAGGTGTGGTCTCTGCAGGGTCTTTTCCCCCTGAAAGAATAGGAAAACTGGAAAAGATCGCCTTCCCCGAGTGCGTATGCATAGCGTTTAACTCTATGCGAGAAACATGGAGAGAGAAAAGCTGGCGCTGCCTGCTCCCATGCTTGGCACGTTGCCTTGTTCCCCCCTGTCGAGGGTAAAGAACCAGAAGGCTTTGACAATTTTATGGGGCATTGGGGAAGGGTACATGCAGCCTGGCACAGCTTGTCACTTTGGCACGTAAAATACCTGCCCGCTCCTGTGTCAGCAGTCCACGTACACGGCTCAGCGCATGGAGTGATTTAAATTGGACCCCTAGTGATGCTTCTTCAACACAACGTCGAAGTGAGCAACAGACTGGGAACATATAGGTTACGGATGTAACCTCCGTTCCCTGATGGAGAGAACAAGAAGTTGTGTCCTCCCGGCCACATCGCTGAACCGAGCCATTGTTGCGGCCGAACCTCATTGCCGGCTCCTCAGGAAAATCCTGAATGAAACAGACGCATTTCCCTCCCTTTATACCCGTATGTCCTGGGGCGGGACATGCAAACTCTGTCTGCCAATTTCTCATTGGCCTTTTCTCATAGATCAGAGATGCAAAAGGCTCTCAAGAGAGACCCCTAGTGTCGCTTCTTCGACACAAGGTCGCATTCCCTCCATCAGGGAACGGAGGTTACATCCGTAACCTAGAAGTTTTTTAACTGATAATCTGCTGTTTAACTTGTGATTTGTGTGAAAGAAAAAAATATTGTTGTAGTGCTTCTAATGTTTATTTCACCTGGAAACTGGAATTAAATGTACAATGAGGCACATGTAAACAATTTTGCTAAAATATTGGTATAGTAATTTCAAAACTTTATCTTTTTTGGCTCTTCTGAGTTCTGGTCACCATTCACTTGAATGGTGAGAACCTAAAGAGCTGAGATATTCTCCTAAAAATCTTTGATTGTGTTCAGAAGAAGAAAGAAAGTCATACACATCTAGGATGGCGTAAATGATGAGATATTGTTTTTATTTTTGGGTGAACTAACCCTATTAGAAAGTATTTTGACAATGACAAATTACCTAGTTATCAGGATACAAGTAATTTTGATTGTGACAGTAATTTGGTGAAGATGTAGTGTATCACAACCACCAAAATATGAGAAGTTATCTAATGTGAAACTGCTACATCTGTCTGGAAAGCCATTGATGTTTATTCTTGAAGAATATTACATAGAATATCAGTCATAGTATGTCAGCCTACTGTCCCAGACTTCAATAACAATGGTTTCATATATGCACTCTGGAAAGAAGGTGCAATCTGTGCTGATATTCGAAAACTACAAGAGCTACCAGGCTGTAATGTAAAAGCAGAAGAAAACAATACTGGCAAGCTGCAGGCGATTGTGACATAATGCATCAGAATCGAAATGCGTCTCATATAACAAGAAGTGGAATGAGCTTAAATTTAAGCTTCTTAAACTCTATTATGGGAAAAAAATTACAGAAGAAATTAAATTAGTGGACATACAATTGAAAAGAAGTAGGGAGAAAAATATAAGAGAGCAGGAACAAAACCTAGAGGATCATGGTTACATTCCTGTTATGCGGTACATTTTAAACTCTGTAACATTTAAAAAAGTAAATATGCTTATGTTATAGTTTATAGTTTAAATAAGCATTTGTTATAAAAGGGAATAGTAGCCTTTCCAAAATATGCTGTGATCCAGCTTAGGTACTTTACACTTCATTAATTATGACTTGATTATTCACACAATGGAAAGAAAATTAACAGGATGACTAACAGGATGGAAACTGAAAGTTAAAGTTAGCTTATGCTCAGTGAGAAACTGAGAGTTAGTTTACAGGAGGGTGTCAACATAAGTTATTTTTGATCAATACTGATATGGCCATACCGATTTTTGTAATTTTATCAAACACGATGTAATGTTTAATGTGAGCTAGATGCAGCGCAACAACTATTACAACTCGGTTGTCTTGAGATACGTTTTTAAAAATGTATGTTCTTTTGACATGGTGTCTTAAAACGTGACACTCCTGTGCGAGATGCTGCCAAAACAGCAAGATGCGTTGCAATAGTCAAAGACGTCACGTTTACATAGAAATCAATTGAAAATGGCCACCAAAACACGTTCGGTGGGAATTGCCCTTAATACCACATGAGACATAGGAAAAATCTGTTATTTTATTTCCAACATGTTTTATTGGAAACATTTCGATTTGAGAAAGAAAAATAAGAAAAACTTGTAATATTTCAGAAAAATGCCAGCTTTTCATGTGATAAGACCTGGCAAAAATGGCAACATCCGCTCAAACCAAACTGGTGAATTTATTTAAAATTTACCATGAAGTTCAATTAATTGTGATACAAGAAAACAAATATAATTTCCCTTTTTTTTTTTATTGTAAGTTTAATATTTTCTCAAATATGCAGTGAAGACATATATGATAGGTACATGAAAATGTACTGCAGTAGGAATGACCTGCTGTAGATTAGAAAAAGGGGAGGGCCATGATACAGCATTACAGAGTCAGTTAGGATGGAAAAGTATGGATGAACTCAATGAAATGCACCAGAAGTGGGTGATATCAGAGTAGCACAGTAGGAGATGAGTGTGATAGAAGGACAGAGAAAGAAAAAGAGAAAAAGTGGTAGCTTTCCAGAGAACAGACAACTATACGGTTCTCGGCTTAGGGCTGATCTAATCTTGTTACAGCATCCCACACTGGACCAGACTCAAGAAGAAGGGCACTGTGCTGTGGGCCTCATGGATCAGGGAGCCAGCCGGAGTTTGCTGTGACAGCCCACAGACAGGTAGAAGCCAGTGTGCAGTACATGTGAATTGCTGGTGTGGGAGAACAGTCCAATGGAAATGATCTCAAATCTCTCTTGAATTTATGGAGAACGTCTCGGGTTATGACTATAACCCTTGTTCCCTGAGAAGGGAACGAGACACTGCGTCGTTGAAAACGACTCTTGGGGAACGCTCCTTAGCGTGCGCCTCTGAATTATGAATGAAACTATTCCAATCTTGATTGGTGTTGCGTCATGACGTAACATGTGACGGCATAACCGGATGCATAAAAGTGACGCCGGTACACATACACATTAGCCTAGCGATGAAGCAAGCCGCTCTCAGGCCTTGAGGGGCGTGGCAGGACGACGCAGTGTCTCGCTCCTTCTCAGGGAACAAGGGTTATAGTCATAACCCGAGACGCTCCTTCCGAGGGAACTCGCGACTGCGCCGTTGAAAACGACTCTTGGGGAACGAATGCCCACTAGGCCACGCACCGAAAAAAGGCCTGCCCTAGGGTGAAACTGAACTCAGGCACTCAGCTAGGACGAGAGCACACGCGCGCCAGGCGTACTAGGGAGGTGCAGACTGTAAAACCTGATGAAAGTGTGCGGGTAGCCCAACCGGCTGCCTCACAGATCTCCTGGAGGGGTACTCCCGATAAGAGAGCCCTAGAGGACGCCATGCCTCTAGTTGAATGAGCCCTCACGGCCAAAGGTGAAGGCAAATTGCGCACCTTGTAGGCCGAGATAATAGCCTGAACAATCCAATTACTAATGGTTTGTTTCGAGGCAGGAGCCCCTTCTTAGGTGACCCAAAACACACTAACAGTTGGTCCGACCTCCTCCAAGAAGAGGACCTCTCGAGGTAAACACTCAAAGATCTGACAGGGCAGATCAAATGGAGCCTCTCTTCTTCTGCCGACACATGAGGTGGAGGATAAAAAGCCTGCAGGACCGTGAGACCGTGCCGTGTTAGACGGCACCTTAGGCACATAGCCAGGTCTCGGGTGTAAAATGGCTTTAACTCCACCAGGGGCAAACTCCAAGCAAGCTGGCGCCACTGCCAGGGCTTGAAGATCACCCACCCTCTTTAGAGAGGTAATAGCTAAGAGAAAAGCCATCTTGAACGTCAGGTCCTTGGGCTGAAGCCGACTGAAGGGGTTCGAAGGGGCCAGGGATAACCCTTCGAGAACCACCGCCAGGTCCCAGGCAGGAACCCTGGACCTGGTTGTCGGTCTCATCCTCCATGTACCACGGAGAAAACGAATGACCAGCTGGTGCCTCCCCAGAGGCCCATCACTCAGTGGTGCATGGAACTGAAATGGCAGCCACGCACACCTTAAGTGTGGAAGGGAGAGACCCGCAGAGAAACGATCTTGAAGAAACTCCAGAACTGAAGCCACCGGGCAGTTAACTGGATCTAATTCATGTTCTCTACACCAAGTGGAGAACACATTCCACTTGAGGCCATATAATCTCCTAGTAGACGGAGCCCTAGAGCCAAGTATGGTTTCAACCACCCCGCTGATAGACCAGCATTTAGGTACTGAACCCCCTCAGGGGCCAGACCCACAGTTTCCACAGCTCTGGACGAGGGTGGAAGACTGTGCCCCCGCCTGAGACAACAGATCCCTCCTCAGAGGAATCTGCCATGGCGGAGCTATCAGGAGTGAAATTATGTCTGAGAACCATACTGGCCGGCCACATGGGGGCAACCAGAAGTAGACTGATGCCCTCTTGGCGGACCCTTTCCAGGACTCCCGGAGCAGAGCTGATCGGGGAAATGCGCACAGGCTAAGCCTCGCCAAGCCTGTACCATGGCATCCAACCCCAGTGGGGCTGGATGTGAGAGGGAGAACCAAAGTGGACAGTGGGACGCCTCGAGACGCCGAATAGATCCACTTCTGATGGTCCAAATTTGTCCCATATCAACTTCACCACCTCTGGATGAAGTCTCCATTCCCCGGCCTCAGCCCCTGCCTCGACAGGATGTCTGCTCCCTGATTCTGAACCCCGGAATATACATGCTCTGATAGACAGTATTTTCCCTTGGGACCAAAGAATTATCTGATGCGCCAGTCTGCACAGAGGGCTGATCTGAGTCCTCCTTGTCGGTTCAGATAAGCTACCACTGATGTATTGTCCGAACGTACTAGGACATGGTAACCTTTGATGTCTGGAAGGAAGCTCCTCAGAGCCCTGAACACAGCCAACATCTCTAGACAGTTTATGTGCCAAGAATGATGATGGTCCTGCCACAGACCCCTGGCAAAAGCGGCCGCCCATGACCGCGCCTCAGCCAGTGAGGGAGGCGCCTGTCGAAACGGTTTTCCGGCGACATGACGCTCCCAACACTGGCCCTAGGGACAGGAACCAAGGTTTCTTCCATATTAGCAGAGAACGAAGGCATCTGGCGCTACTCTGATTATACTGAAATGGATTCCCCTTGGGGAAAACACCTTGGCTTTCAGCCACCACTGGAGGGGCCTCATGTGTAGAAGGCCCAAAGGTATCAAGTTGGATGCCGCTGCCATGAGGCCCAGCAGTCTTTGAAACTGCTTTACAGTGATGGCCTGGCCTAGTTTTAACCCGACACCATCGCCAGAACGGACTCGATACGCGCAGGAGACATGCGTGCCTGCATCGTAATCGAAGTCCCACACAACACCCAGAAACGTTGTGCACTGGATGGTTGTAACACACTCTTTTGTGTTGAGTCTCAACGCCAAACTTTGAATATGGCCAAGGATCTACATCTCGATGTCGAATCGCCATTTCTCGAGACTGGGCCAGAATGAGCCAGTCATCGATAAAATTCAGTATGCGGATGCCCTGAAGTCTCAGAGGAGCAGGAGCTGCATCCATACATTTGGTGAATGTGCGGGAGAGAGTGCTAGGCCGAACGGAAGAACCCGATATTGGTAAGCTTCAGCCCAAAGCTGAACCTCAGGAACCTCCTGTGACATGGAAGGATGGGTACATGAAAATAGGCGTCTTTTAGATCTATCATGACAAACCAGTCCTCGGATCTGATCTCACGATGACAGGAATGGTAAGCATTTTGAACCTGAACCTCCTCAAAGGCCGGTTCAAAACTCTGAGATCTAAAATCAGCCTCAACCCCCCATCCTTCTCTACAAAATCTACTACGGGAACCAGCCTCTCGAGGCTGGTCTCGGTGTTTTTCGAGCACTGTTCTCGACTTCCTGAAGCGAGATACCGGCAGGATTTAGTCGATACAGTCCTTGTGACCACAACTGATGTGTGTTTTTTATTTTTTGACGCTAACAGCACGGTGTGCGTTCAGCTGGAAATTGATGTGGCCCGAGCGCCAGAGACGGCGGAACCGACACCGATTTCCTGAGAACTCAGCTACGCAGAGCAACCTCGGTTGCTCTGCAGCGGGAGACAGCCCTCGAGGTTCTACCACCTCGGTAGGACCGCTTCCCGAAGCTTCCACTAAGGGAACCAGCCTCTCGAGGCTGGTCTCGGTGTTTTTCAAGCACTGTTCTCGACTTCCTGAAGCGAAAGACCGGCAGGATTTAGTCGATCACGGTTTCTGTGACCACCATTGATGCTTGTTTTTTATTTTTTGACACGTAACGGCACGGTGTGCGTTCAGCTGGAAATTGATGTGGCCCGAGCGCCAGAGACGGGCGGAACCGACACCGATTTCCTGAGGACTCCGCTCGCAGAGCAACCTCGGTTGCTCTGCAGCGGGGATAGCCCTCCGAGGTTCTACCACCTCGGTAGGACCTCTTTCCTGAAGCTTCAACTAAGGGAACCAGCCTCTCGAGGCTGGTCTCGGTGTTTTTCGAGCAGTGTTCCCGACTTCCTGAAGCGGAAACCGGCAGGATTTAGTCGATCACGGTTCTTGTGACCACAATTGATGCTTGTTGTTTTTATTTTATTTTTTATATATTTTTTTTTTTTTTTTGACACTAACGTTCAGCTATGCGTTCGCTGGAAATTGATGTGGCCCGAGCGTCAGAGACGGCGGAAACCAACACCGACAGTGTGCGGCCATGTAAGCCCTACTTATTAAAGCAGATGTATCTCTGCAGGGCTTACTAGGCAGCGCCGGGTTTTAGCCCATATACCGTGCCCCCAAAACATCGTCTGTAATCAAACACTGGGGCTGGAGATACGGGACGAATGCGGTTTACCCCACGATCTCGTTTTAGATATCTTTGTGGAGATCGGGAAAAACGGCAAACCCCGGCGCTGAGTTTGTGATCTGTGCCGCAGGAAACGCACGTCTAATTGCTTTCAACTTGCGTTCCCTGCTCATTTTGTGGCCAGCTGATATTCAGTCTGGCCACGGCACGCGTCACAACCTCAATCAGCTCCTCATAAGCTTGGCCAAAAACTGGCGTGCTTGGCTCACGGTCGTCCACATCGATGCTGAGCATATCCACTTCCTCGGAAGCAGTGAGCTCAAGCAAGGGTGATCATGGGCAGAAGAAGCCGCGACGCGGGCTTCTGCACCACTCACAGTAGGCTCGGGATCCTCAAATGAAGAATGAGAACGTGCCGCAGCAGTCTCATTCTCATCTGCAAAATCCGCTGCGAACCCCGCGATTTCAATCGCCGCGCTGCCTCAACAGACGCGGGACCAAAACCGTGGGGAACGCGAGCCTGACCGTGCTCATCGAAGCACGCCAACCGGGAGCGCAGCACTCTCATGGGTAGTGCTTCACAACTTTCACAGGCAGATCCCTCGAGAGCTGCCTGTGCGTGCTGTGCTCCCAAACAGTTCACACATAAAGCGTGCGTGTCCCTACCCGTAATGAAACGAGGGCAGGGGTGCACGCACTTCTTGAACTGTTCGGTGGCCATAATATTTTTAAATCAGACAAACAACACCAAATAAGACAAACAATTTCAACATAGAGCGCTTGCTGAAGAGCGAAAGCTAATGTGTATGTGTACCGGCGTCACTTTTATGCATCCGGTTATGCCGTCACATGTTACGTCATGACGCAACACCAATCAAGATTGGAATAGTTTCATTCATAATTCAGAGGCGCACGCTAAGGAGCGTTCCCCAAGAGTCGTTTTCAACGACGCAGTGCGAGTTCCCTCGGAAGGGAACTCCTTTCCTTATGGTCATTCATGTAAAATATTTATTAGAACATTCAAGTTGTGCCTGTCAAGCTGGTCATGTCTTTGGTTTACATAAACACACACACACACACACACACACACACACACACACACACACACACACACATGTTGTGTTTCCATGTTTTATGGGGACTTTCCATAGACATAATGGTTTTTATACTGTACAAACTTTATATTCTATCCCCTAAACCTAACCCTACCCCTAAACCTAACCCTCACAGAAAACTTTCTGCATTTTTACATTTTCAAAAAACATAATTTAGTATGATTTATAAGCTGTTTTCCTCATGGGGACCGACAAAATGTCCCCACAAGGTCAAACATTTCAGGTTTTACTATCCTTATGGGGACATTTGGTCCCCACAAAGTGATAAATACACGCTCACACACACACACACACACACACACACACACACACACACACACACACACACAAACTAAACACATAAACACAGCTTTTCGGCATCACTGAATCCTCAAAACCTCACAGCAAAATAAGTATATTTTTTAACATGGGATAAGGTAAAAATAATTGGTACTGCTAAATAATACAAAGACATCAATATTTAAGTCCTTTTTACTATAAATCTCCACCGTTGACCAACCCCAACCAGTAGGTGGTGATATGCATGTGAATCACCAAAAAACTAAATAAGAAGAATATGAAAGTGAAAGTGGAGATTTATAGTAAAAAAGGATTTGCAGACAGAAAAATTATCTGTTATTCATGTGATGTACTGGACTTCCTATTGGGCAGAACACTTGCTTAAGTTTGTTTGCATGTAATGCCTCTCCCCGACCTTTCCTCTGAAGTCCTTTTTTGGCACCCTCAAGCATTTCCCCTACCCACATTTCCTTCTTAGCAACATAATCTACACTGTCGATCTGCGAGCAATTAAGTAATTTGTCTTCATCTAACACTACTTTCCACAAGGACAGTCTTCCCAGACTATTACGGTAAACCACAAAGTCAGATCCAAAAATAATGCTGACTAAACTCTTTCCATGTTATTACATTCACGCATACACGTATAGCACATATACTCACACAAACTCAAGACATTACATCAGCGGATACTGTAATTGCATCTGTGAATTTATCTCTCCCTCTGGAGTGTGTTATTATGTCTTGGCCCATGTAATTCACTAGAAAAGCAACCTGCTAAATCAAGCATTGGAAAGAACGATTATAAATATTATACATTTGACACTGCTGAAATGTCGCCAAGTTCAATTTGCAGTCCATAAAACCAATACCCATGGAAACGTCTTTTAATGAACTGTATTGCAATGTAATAGAAAAATAATAAAAAAAAAAAAAATGTGGGCATATTTAGGTAGAATGCTCTCTTAATGAAGCGTAAAAGCACTAATGGCACTTCCCAGCAGTGCTGTACTCACTATTGGGCGGAGTCGTTGAGCTGGTACTCGCGGGCACGGCTGAAGCACTCCTGGATACCTGAGTCAGACCACAGACGGATCATGGCGGACAGGAGCTCTGGGGAATAGGGCTCGGTATCCTCCATACGGCTCACAACATCACAAACCATCTTCGCATCAGCCTGTTAAAAGAGCACATAAACAGGCGTACATCCATCAATGTGATGAAGAGTGTTATGAACACATTTGCTGAAAAACTTGTGTGAAAGACCACTAACATGTGTCTTATAGAGTTTTTGAAGTGCAATGTTATGAATTGTGCTCAGATTTGCATCAATGCCAAATTCTGCAACAAAATCACAGATCTCAATATTAAATAAAACATTTTGCTTAAAATTCTTCAGACCAAATTATCTGAGGTATACTATCTACATAAAGCGTCATTTATATTGACAAAGCGACCATCATTACAGTGACTGCAAAGCTGCTGCTCAACACCATTGAGCAGAGGTCAACTTTATGCAAATGAGCCTTAACACAATGTGGTAACTACCAATGGAAGTGCAGATAGTGATCAGCCACCTGATACACTTGGATGCTACAGTCGAGTAGAAATTCCTACTTGCAACCAACAGATTAAATTGATGTTAGTGTTAACCAGGGACTAAAAATGAAATGCATTTAATTTTGCTTCGTTCTAAGCAGAAACAGTATTTTTCCATTCCAGTTCCAGCATTCCACTGCCTCCTTGGAACGTTTTCAGTCACTGGTGTTAACAGAGATTTACTGTACTTCAGCAACTTGTGCTGTGCTGTACATTTGTGTCTATGTTAATTTCTCTTAAGAAATTATAGGAATGTCTGAGACAAAGTTAATGCTTGAATGAAACATAACTAAGAACTCAATTAATACTCCTGAGCTATAAAAAATGACATTTTAGGCAACAAAATTAATGTGTCAGGCTACATGGTGGTGAAGTGACTGCACTGAATAAAGGATAATTGAAAGAAAGATGCAATTTAAAATTGTTTATTGCTGTAAGTAAACTCTTTTTTTGCATTCAAAAAAAGAATTCTGGCAAAAATAGAAAACAACTTTTGTCGGTTATCTTAGCATAACAACTTTGGGTTCTACAAACCTGCACAAGGGCAGAATGAGAGAGCACAGCGGAAGGAAAGAGATAATAAAATCAGTGGCTCTAGCACTATCAGTGACATAATACTTGTGATTATTCTGCTTTAGTTGCTCCTCATTTGCATAAAGGGTTTGGTGTTCTATTTCAAAGTGAGGAACTTTGAGGAGACACGGTAGGTAAACGTGTTTTCTTTTTATTATTATTGTTGTAATTCATTTGTAATTGGATTACTAAAATTATGGCATTAATGCATTTATCTGAACCAGAACCAGTTACTCTTGCATTTGTGGATAGTTTAGAAACATGTGAGAATGAGTGGGGTGCTGAAACCTTTGTTGCTATTCTCCATGGATCCCATGTCCTTCCTGTGATGGTTAGCACTTATTCTACAGTGAAATCTGATACAGAGAAACACATCTGCCCACACACAAACACATGCAAGATACGCACGCATAGCTTACTGTATAAGAAACAGAGGAAATGTTCATTGAATATAGTTCACCATCTTTATTTAGTCCTCTCTCACAAAACACTGCAAATATATATATATATATATATATATATATATATATATATATATATATATATATATATATATATATATTTTTTTTTTTATCAGAGTTTCTGTCTTGTTTTCCAAGTGAAAATCATCTTGGTTACTGTCATAACCTCCATTCCCTGATGGAGGGAACTACATTTTGTGTCGATGTAGTGACACTAGGGGTCTCTCTTGAGAGCCTCGGTTACTCTTATTTTTGAGAAAAGGCCAATGAGAATTGGCAAACAGAATTTGAATGCCCCTCCCCCAGACATAAGGGTATAAAAGGAGGGAAGCATGCATCTGTTCAGACAGGTTTTGAGCTGAGGAGCCAAGAGTAAGTTCCCGGCAATTTCAGCGGCTAGTACAGTGTTGTGGCAAGCATCTAATGCTATAACATACATTGAGGAAGGTGTTCTTTTCCTATCCTATTCTTTCAGAGGGAAAAGACCCGAGAGAGACCACATCCTGACCAGCAGGGGAGGTTAACATGTGGCAAAATATGTCACATGGGCTTACCAGCCACATATGGAAGTGGCAGTGGTAGGTCCTGCCTCGACGTTGAGGAGCTCTACAAACACAGCGAACAGGGAGACACGGGTCCGCCAACAGGGGGACCTTACCATGGAAAATACATCACAGGAGGTTACCGGAGTAATCAGTACTCATGGAGCACCTGTTCCAGAACAGGCAACTCTGTGCCTGCAGAGGGTCTGGCTGCGAACTCCTCTGCTGAATTTGGAGCCAGAGGGCTAGGGAGGAAGGACAACAAGGGTCCATGGCTTGTGGACTTGACTGGGGGAGTAGAGCGCACGTCTTCGCCTCAGGATAAGGGAAAGGCGCTATGCGCAAGCGATACACCTGGCCAGCTGCTCCGCATTACCGAATTCTACGTGTTCGGACCTGTCAAAACACGGGAAGAGACCGGCTCAACCCGGAGATTGTAAAATCTCGCGAAGGTATTGGGTGTTGCACAGCACCCCGCTCTGCAGATATCTGCTAGAGAGGTGCCATTGGCCAGTGCTTTCGAGGATGCCACACTCCTCTTAAGAGTCTGCTCGAACCCGCAAGGAGACGGGCACGGCCTGGGTCTGGTAGGTCAACGCAATGGCATCCACGATCCAGTGGCCTCTGTTTGGAGACAGCACTCCCTTTACGCTATCCACCAAAGCAGACAAAGTGCTGCTCAGAGCATCTAAAGCTTTGCGTACGATCCAAATAGGTGCGCAAAGCACGCACCGGACACAGCAATGCTAAGGCTGGGTCTGCCTCCTCCTGGGGCAGCGCTTGTATGTTCACTACCTGATCCCTGAAAGGGGTAGTGTTGCAGCGGTATACCAGTTTCACGGTATACCCTGGTATGAAAATTGACAGTTATCATACCATGTACATTTGCTTATCTATGGTATTGAGAAAAAATGCAACCGGACAGAGAATCTCACATGCATGCACGCATCTCCTTTCCTCCTCGTCTGCCTGTCAGACTCGTCAACTTGCGACTCACACACACACACACACACACACACACACATGCAGCGGAGAAAATGACAGAGAGACGAGGCGAGGGGGTCTGACATAAGTGAGTGTGTGTGTGAGTTAAAGCAGTGTTTCTCAACTGGTCTATTCGGACTGGGTCGCAGACAGCAGGGAAAGAACAATGCCATGGTTCTCCCATTGAAGATATTTCAGTGCCCGCCCAAGTGATAGCCTATTTAGGACTGCCGAGGCAGATTTAATGATAATCTCACAAACAGCTAAAGGCTTCTCATCTGCACATTCGCACGAGTGTAACAAGCTTGCGATCATGATCTACTCTTCTCTCTGATGCACGCGTGCAACAACAGGGCTTCCTTTGATAATGCAGAGTGCAAACATCGAAACTGATGTGACCAATTTCAATTCTAGTGAGACTTTTCTAGTTTAAAGCGTTACGGAGAAACTCAAGTTGAACCTCTCAAATGGAAGGCAGCCCTGACATGCCAAAAAGCACTGAGGAGGAAAAGAGCAACACTGTTCAAAAATTACACACCATCACCTTTACAAATTTGTTTCACGATTTTACATGAGTAAACGTAACTGTTATATTTTGACAAAATGTTATAGTTTCATATGAAATAATCTAAAGGTAGAATCTATTAGACCTCATTTTATACCAACAGTGGCAGTTGTAGTTAAAGTTTCAAGATGTGTTTCAGCTAGTATTTATTTTTCAGAAATACTATAATTTGTTATTATAATTACTATTATTTAAGACTAGCTACACTGACCTAACTATGGTAATGAGGAGCCTTTACTTCTTTGTGATATGTGTGTTCTGTTTGAATGATGTTTGAAATTAGGAAACAAATGGGATAATAGTGGGCTCATATAAGTAAATATGCTCTTCAATTTTTAAAAGGGGGAAAGAAAACTTCAAGTAGATTTTGTTGTTTACATCAACAACAAAAATAATGTCACTTGATGCATTTCCTTGTACTTGAAAACCATAAACAAAAAGGAAATGCATCCCAGGATACATTAAATACAGGTTAAATTTTTACTATGGTGGGTTGCAACTTGATGTCCAATGTAAAATCTGTCCTGAAGCAAAACCAGTTGAGAAGCACTGAGTTAAAGGTTCAAACAGGAGCAGTCTGGCTGTGCTGTCGCACACCTACAGTACATGTTAATTGTTAATAATCATAGGACATTAATTAAAAGCTCACACAGCTGATGTTATTTTTCATTTTGTAGTTAATTTAACATGCTTTGCTAACATGTAAACTAACATGATTTAATTATATAACATGTTATAGTTAGTCTACATGCTATTTTTTATCATGTTTATAATTTGGTTTATTATTATAATTCTGTTAGCTTCATTATTTTTTCTATTTATTTTACACATACTTCAATAAAAAAAATGGTTTCAAGTTTCAATTATAATAAATTCTTTGCTCAAAACAAATAAAAAAATTTTTTTTTAAAAATAACCCTTCTGTTTTTACTGATAATAGTAATTGTGTAATACCATATAGCATGATACCAAGAAACCATGATATTTTCTGAGACGGTTATCATACCGTGAAAATCTCATACCATGCAACCCTAGAAAGGGGTTATAGGAACCTTGGGGACGTAGCCCGGTCGGGGTCTCAGGATGACGTGAGAATCTGGGGGGCCTAACTCCAGGCAAGTGTCGCTGACAGAGAACGTTATATACCATTGCACACGGTGCCCCAGCCCAACTGGGAGGCGTCTGTAGTAACTACGACGCATCTGAACACCTGCTGTAGGGGGACTCCTGCCAGTAGAAAACAGAGGTCTGTCCATGGGCTGAATAAGTAATGGCAGGAAGGGGTGAGGGTCACACGGTATGTGCCGCGGTGCCATGCCCATCTCGGGACTTCGAGTCTGAAGCCAGTGCTGAAGCGGTCTCATATGCATTAACCCGAGTGGCATGACCACCACTGAGGATTGTTTCAGTGGAACCACTGTGCCCGGTCTGAATGTACTCAGGCAGTTCAGCACCGACTGTGCACGCTCACTTGTGAGGCAGGCTGTCATTGAGACTAACTCCATGCCGAGAAAAGAGATGCTCTGAACCGGGGAGAGCTTGCACTTTTTCCCAGCTGACTAGAAGCCCTAAACGGCTGATGTGCCTGAACACCAGGTCCCTGTGTACAGAGCAACTGTCGAGAGTGTGCTAGGATTAGCCAGTCATCGAGGTAGTTGAGTATGCAAATGCCCACTTCCCTTTACGGGTAAAGTGCTGCCTCTTTGACTTTCGTGAAGACATGAGGGGACAGGGACTGACCAAAGGGGAGGATCTTGTACTGATACACCTGACCGTCGAAAGCGAACCGTAGAAAGGGTCTGTGACAGGGTAATACTGAGACGTGAAAGTATGCGTCCTTCAGGTCTACCACCATGAACCAATCTTGATGCCGGACGCATGCCAGGATACGTTTCTGCATCAGCATCTTGAACGGGAGTCTGTGTAAGGATCGATTCAGAACTCGCAGGTCCAAGACTGGCCGCAACCCACCACCTTTCTTGGTTATGATGAAGTAGGGGCTGTAGAACCCCTTCTCCATCTCGGCTGGAGGGACAGGCTCTATCTCCCCCTTGCGCATAAGGGTTGCGATTTCTGCATGCAGGAAGGGGGCATTTTCGCCCTGCACCGAGGTGAAGCAGACGCCGCTGAAGCGGGGTGGGCGCCTGGCGAACTGAATTTGGTTGTGCTGAGGAGAAGCTCGAAGCACTTCCAGACAACGGTCCAGACAATAAGGATCTCAGGCAGGGTAAAGTTAAAAGGGTATTTCAGGACAAGTGTGACACAGGACTCAAAGTGTCTTGAGGTCTGGGCAGCAGGAAACTCAGAGGCCAGGACAGCAGGGCACTCATAAAGCTTAGAGTTCACACTTGCCTCCAGGCAGGCAGGACTTTAAAGCCTTGTTGAGTCCAAATGGTAGATGTCCTTCTCCCCAATCGAGGGCATGGGTGAGCTTGCAGAACTACTCTGTGTATTGCTCTATGGTATTGCTTCCTTGCCTTAGAGAGAACAGTTCCATAACTGCTGTATCCATAGGGTTTTGATCGGTTGTTCTGAGAGTGAAGAGATGAGAAGTGTGGCTCTAAGTGCAGTCTTTTAATAAAGAATCTCGAAACACAACCATAAACAAGAATCACTGGGAACAAGGAATCAAAATAAATGTGAAACACGACAGCTAGGAAAGTAAACCAACTGACAAAGAACACAAGAAAAAAAAGGGATAAATACACAAAGGGCAAATGAAAAAACAAGGACCACCTTTAACTAATGACCACAAAAACCAATGAACAAAGACCCATAATAAAACACAAGACAAGAGAAGAACAATAAACATACATAGTGACCTCTAGTGGTCACCAGGGAAAACCTTACACCTATCTTGATTTACATTTTTTTTTTCTTGTTTTAAGCTTATATCTACCAAAATGTAGAGAGGATTATGTTTAAAGCAAACAAAAAATTAGATTGCCAAAGGATTAGAAAAATAAATGCAATTCAGGGTACATTCTCTGAAAATAACTTCTCAAGAATATTTATCTTGTTTAATGCGTTTTCAGATATTTTAACTGGAAAACAAGACAGAGAAAACGACTTTTCAATGAAAATGGAGGGAAAATTGAGATATAGCCAAATATGAAAAGGTAGGACCAACGTTATCTGAAGTTGATACATCTCTATCTCTGTATTTTAACTGATTTGTCAGATTTCAATTGAACATCCTATTCCAACTTCCCTTCCTGTTCCTCAATCATTCATTCCTTCCTCCATCTTACTTCCTCTGTAACTCCTTATGACATCACTCCCTTCTACAAGCGTGTTAAAAGCCTGAAAGTAATAACGGCTCCTGAAAAGACCGTTTCGTTTATTTTAAGGGCATAAGAACAGCCTACACTTAGGGCTGGGTTCCGCTGTCCCGAAAATCCACAACAGAGATGAAACTTCAGAAGCCAAAAGAGGAGAGCGTGAGAAATGGACTGGATAAGTGGAACGAAAAGAAAAGATGGGGGAGAGAGGGGGTGACTTATGTTAAATAGCAAGTGGAAGAGAAGATGGGGCCAGTTCAAGAAGGCCGTTCTTGCACCCTTTCCATTATCTGCTGTGAGAAAGGCTAAAGTGTTCACACACTAAGGAGAGAAAAATGTGAGGGCCTGGGAATTAAAATGAGGTGAATAACCAACATACTAGATGCTATATAATCCACAATTAATGTATACGCTATTTGTGATGTTTCCTTATTATATTAATGCAATCAGATATCCTTTTTCGAGTGAAAGCAATGGATGCATCTTCCATATGACTTGTCAATAGGAACAGATATTGCTGCTATCTCCATGGTGATGCAGCGGGGGCAGCATCAGCAGCAGGAAACCAAATGATTGGCTAAGGGAGCCTCCCTTTCCTCCTCCCCCGGTAAGCATGACCTTTGAGAGCAAGTCCTCTGAACTCAGCATGACTGAACCTTCTGGAGTCCCTCACACACACATACACACACACACACACACACACACACACACACACACACACACACAATTCTCTGAACTGCATACTACCCTAATAGACAAAACAATCACATTTTTATCATTTAAAAATGTATGTCATAATATTGGAGGAAGAAAATTAATTTTTAACAATTACATTTAATCTATAAATCTCAGGATGACAGTAAAGGAATAGCGCTTAAAGGCATAGTTTACCCAAAAATGAAAATGCTGTCATCACTTAGTAACCCTTTCTTCAGTGGAACACAGTCACCATTCACATTCATTGTATGGAAGAAAAAGAAATGCAAACAACTCCTGTGTTCCACTGAAGAAAAAAAAATCAAGGTTTGAAATTGCATTAGGGTGAATAAATGATGACAGAATTTTCATGTTTGGATGAACTATCCCTTTAAATCTATACAAAATGAGGCAGGGGATTACTGTCAACACCCTTCTGGTCATTATGAGACATCAAACTGGGGTCAAGAGCAATGGGGGGTGCTTTGAGCCTTATAGCGCCTAATGCCTTGTATGCCTCCCCACAAACCTCCAGTCCCGGGGCATACTTTATGATGGGAGCATTTTTGCAACGCATTTTTCTTTGATTACAAAAAGTGGCCAAAATCCAACCTCTAAAGCTGACAGTTGCTGACAGATTCAGCAGGCTTGCACCTGTTTCCCGTCTCTCTGTGCACTTCTACGCAGGTGGGTCTGTCTCTAATGTCACGACACTGGTCACGCCTCTCATTCTTCATTCTCTGTACCTACTTCTGTTTAAGCTTTTTTTGGATGAGCATGCGATTTCTGAGTGATTGCCTATTGAATTTAGATCAGGCTCACAGAGGCACATAATAGCTATTCATTATGGCCCTTGCCCAGACTAAAGAGAATGGACCAATCTTCATCAGCATTCATTTATTAGAGGAAACAGCGCAAGGAGAGACCTCAACGCGCTGCCGATTTGAATCGCAGATCAGTCAGTAGCCCAGCGTGACAGACGATACACTTTTAGACACCCTGACTCTGCACCTGGTATAAGGAAAAACCATTGTAAACATGACGTAAGTGTGCACTGCAAACCCATCATAAATGCTCTACATGTATATACAATGGAACTGTCATTTGGCAGTAAACTGTAGTTTCCTTAGGCTGTATTTTAGAGATTCATTAAGCTTTTGCATCACTGTATGTTGAATGCTGAGGGAGTAGCTGGTTGGCACCTCATGATGTTGTCACTGACTGGCATTGAAATCACAATACGCAAAAAGAATACTGGATAGCTCATCATAGTAGGACTGGGCATCGCCAACAACCTCATGATATAATAAACAGTGGGATATTCTGTGGGATTCAAAAGACTTACGCCCCTTTGAAAAACCTTTATTCAAAATCTACTTCAAGTTATGGCATAAAATGAACAAGATTTTTTTTTAATTCTGCACTTTTTCTGGATGATTAATCAAATAAGCAAATTGTGGCATTGACAATCTGAACTCTTTCATACAAAAGGTGATGCTGTATTTCCTGTCCTCCATTGAAGCACATAAGACACTCTTTGGAACGTTCTCAAATCATGCTAGGATAACATGGCTCATTGGATTTTACTCAAACTTGTAAATTCATGCCAGCTTGAGTGCTGTCATTAAAGCAAAAGTGGAACATACCAAATACTAGTAAACTATGGTGGTCATTTTTATTTTCCACTATTCACACAAATTGCTAGCATTGGCGTCTCATAGAAGCTGCTGTAAAATTTAATTTGTAATGTATTCCGTTAGATTACTCAAGGTCAGTAACGTATTCTAAATACTTTGGATTACTTGTTCAGCACTGGCAGATTTTGTTACTTGTTTTGACTATAAAAACTCTGCCAGTACAGTAGGACAAAATAAACATGTGTGATGAGGAGGAGGGCAGGACCGGGCCGTGACTACACATGTCCAGCCCCCAATTGGTCTAATTATAAGAGGAGAGTGATAATTGCGGCAGAATGTGGCAGTTTGTGGGAGAGAGAGCCACATGCAGCTGCCGTGTTTGTGTTTATGTTGTGTCTTTTTGTTTAAGTTCTTATTAAATTTCATTTGGACTTTTCAGCCAGTTCCCGCCACCTCCTTTTCCAACCTTAACCTTGGTTGGTGCCGAAGCCCGGGAAGGAGGACAGATGCTCTGTAGTGTAGTCCTCGCAACTGCCATCCACCCAAAGGTGCATTCGTGGCCATCCGCCGGGGGATGGAGGAGAAAAACCTAAATATCTTATGCAATGTTGTTTCTAAAACAAGATAAATAAAATGTATCTTGTTTTAAGGATTGCTAGATATTTTTACAGGAAAACAATACAAAAATTACTATCAAGAATATGATTTTTGCCCTAATATCAGAGGTATTACTAGAAAATTATAAATTATGATCCAACGTGAATTTTCTTGATAAACAAATTTGATTGTGCCTTGTATCATCATAGAAATAGCATTTTAGCTTAGCGTAAAGCTGACAATTTACACAAAGTTTATTTCTATTTCTTCTGCTCCAAACTTATTTCAAACTTACTTCTCTGTCTACTTGTATGAATCATAAGACATCATAAGAAAGTGTTTTATCACTGTTCAAATGCACTTTGGATCACATCATTTTATGTATAAATATATACCATCTGAAAGCACTAAATATTAAATGACAATAAAATGCAAAGTAATCTCTTCAATAATCAGAATACTTTTTGAATGTAATTGTATTCTAATTACCAATTATTTAAATTGTAACTGTGGAGGAATACAGTTACTTATATTTTGTATTTTAAAAACGTATTCGGTTACATGTATTCTGTTACTCCTCAACACATTATATATATATATATATATATATATATATATATATATATATATATATATATATATATATAACTGTATATATAAGGAGGATCTTAAGTATTGATGCAGTATTGTGAGAAACATTATTGTGATTTATCAATATATAATTGTATCAGTACAGTCGTAAAGGTATTTCTCTTATGAGTGTGTAAGGTGTAAATTATCGACAAAGCTGAAAAACAGGATAAATAATATAGATGTTGAATCAGGTGGCACATTTTCATGATATACTACATGTATATTTTATTTGTTACTACAAGCTATCAGCTTTTACTATATATAGTAACATTATTGGACCATTAGTAATCAAATTCTTTGTAAAAACAATTTAACCAAGCTGAGAGGTTACTAAAAACCAAATCACTCACAGATCTTTAATTTATTTAAACTCAGGCATGACCAAAAGTAGTGATGACCACTGTAGAACATCTATGAGAACCTAATGAGCATGGGCTCAAAGTAGGCAAAAGAGATGCTGCCTGTGAACTTTTATCTGCTGATGATACTTTAGAACAAAACGTAGTTTATAGTCTATTTGGTCTCATATTTCGTAATATTTGTTTTGTTTTGTTTTGTTTCTGTAAATTATTTTCTCATTTGAATATTTCACTGCCTGCCCCTATTAACTCCACTGAGAAAATGCCCCTGGATACAACACTAATCCTTGTTATGATTTGAGTGGTAATAAAAGCCCACATAAGAATTCTCGAATAAAGGATGACTTTATCTCAATGACTTTCTGAGAAGTAATGTGAGAGGGAAACACAACTAGCTGCAAGCACTCCCTTTAATAACCATTACTGATGTTAATAGCTCAGAGAGCTATGAAAGCCAGAGAGGGGTGACTAAAGTGGAACAGAAGTCAAGCACCTTTAATTTGCATGCAGGCTAAAGTCACTTCAGTCAAACACAGAAACATTCAGAACTTTTGAGGATGTGCAAAGGCTTCAAATAATCACAAATACTGCACAGAAGATGCTATGTAAGAGAATACCACATTCATACTCTCTCCATCAATCCATCCATGGAGAAGCACAAAAAAAGGTGGAATAAGCTTAAATGGGGTCCTGATGTACACAGCAGTCAGATTGGTAATGGTTTACCATTTTTCAGACTGCAGAAAGTGCGGAACAGGCATCTAGACATATAGTATACCGCCGCCCTGGAGGATCCTTGGGAGCATCACTACCATGTACCTCATTAGCATGTTGCCCCCCTGGGTCATTACTGCATGCTGTGCTATTTGAAGATGGAATCCCCAGGCTGTCATCAGCTGGGTGATGAGCATTTTGGTGTGTGTTGTGGAATTATAATGCTAATCATGCTAACATATTTATTTACGTATTTGCTAAAGGGCACAATGGTGACATAGCTCCTTAGAGCCCTAAAACCAACAACCTTACGATTACTAGCTGGGAGCTTTAGCAAGTAAAACAAACACCACCCAATTATTTGTGTATTTACAGGGATAGTTCCCTCCAAAAAAAACTCACCTAATGTCTTTAGAAAACCTTTGGAATAAAAAATTACTTAGTCTTTTTATAGCATACAATGAAAGTGAATGGTAACCATGGCTGTCAGGCAAGATTCTAAAAGGCAACACTTTCAGTGAATAAGGATTTAAATTTGTAATTAGAATTAGGACTGCTCAATTATGGCAAAAATCATGATAACGATTATTTTGATCAATATTGAGATCATGATTATTTAACAGATTACTCATTGACTTTGGAAACATCATGCATTTACTGGACTTTAAAAAAAATATTTCTAACAGGTTTAAAAGTTTTTAACAGCAGTATTCAATTAAACATTCCGAATTAAATGCAACATAAAACTACTAATGTCTTCAATTAGAGCTGAAACGATTAGTCAACATTATCGAACACGTGGACAATAAAAAATTGTCGACAAAAATGTTAAATTAACACGTTAAATTAACATGAGATCACATTAAACTCTAATGATGATGCGTGAGAGTAGCACTGCAGTTCGCGCCTGACTGAGGAGAGGAAGAATTACACAGCTCACAGTCCAGATGCACTTATGTAGATCGCAAAGTACAAGGGAATTATACAAAAATACCAAATAAGTAAATACAGAAGCACTCTCATTGTGGAATAAGTGGAGCCGGAGCTCTTTAAAGGAAACACCCCGGTGTTACATCTTAAATTCAGTTATATTTAATGTGCTATAGCTTTATTAAAGTTCAAATAATATGGTAGCAGATCATGTAATTAACTACAAACTCCAAAACTTACATTTCTCTGTGCGGTCAGCACCTCTTCTATGAGTTGCGTGAATGTCCCAATCTAAGGGGGAGAGATTTAAACTGCACCCGGCTGATGCACGCTCTGTCACGGGGACGCTCGTCCCTCGAGTGTGCACACTTAATGCAGCTAGATTATAACGTATTGGCTCGTGACTTACTGAATCATAATATATTTACAGTGCATTTCTTATCGTGAAGAAAATTAGTAATACGCAGCTTTATTAATAAGAGAGAGTTTTTTTGTGTGAGTTAAAGATGGATTGAAATGAACAAAAAGGTGAGAGAGGGTAGTCTTCACCCCATTATACACTGCAACAAAATATGTTTATGATTTGTTTTGGCTTGTTATCTAAAACTAATTTAAAACCATGTACATTTACTTTAGGAACTATACTGCAGAAAAAAAATTGTTATCTGACAATGTTGAATATAATATTAAAAATACAAATATTTTTAAATATATAAAAATCCTTTAAAAAAAGATGCATTCACCTGAGAAGCAGCATATGAGATATTTAGACTTGCTTTTAGTGAATAGATCATGAATATAAGTATATTTTGTCTTAAATGCACTCACAGAAGTATAACCAAGTGAATAAATACACTTATATACAAAATACACTTACTGTATATTTAAGATACATTCTCGTAAAGCAAGTCTAACTTATATGTTGCTTCTCAAGTAAATTTATCGTGTTTTAAGGATTTTTAGACCATTTTAAATGGAAAACAAGACAAAAACACTTTTTTTGTTGTTGTTTTTTTTACAGTGAATTTCTTTGCTGAATTAAACTTTTCCCTTTAATTCAGTGAATGTCCTTTAGAGGTATTTTTAAAAGATGATTTTATCCTCTTTGTTGTTAGTCAGCACATTTAATACAACCTTTTAAGTCAGGGCACAAGCTGATTAGTCGATTAAGGGCTAATGATTATTCGTTGCAATAATCGCTGAATAGTCGAATAATCGTTCTAATAATCGATTATCAAAATAATAGTTAGTTGCAGCCCTATCTTCAATGTATGGTTATAATACATTGATACTTTTTAAAGCTACTAAAGTTGTTCAGTTAAGAGCAGTGATTGTTTTCTTGTTCTAGTTGTTTGATTATTATAATGACACACTAGACAGCAGCAGGTCTATTAGCTTACATTTACACTTTATAAAATGAATAAAAATCTTTTTATCTCGATTATCTTGTTTTCATAATCGTTGGAAGCCAAAATCGTTATTGAAAATAACATTTTATTAATCACCAAGCCCTAATTAGAATTAGTCATGTGGACTAATTCAATGATTGGTGCTTTGTTTTTGTTTTTATTATGACTGAATTTTCACTTTTGTGTGAACAATCCTGTGGGAGGGCGGGGCCGGGTTGTGATCCTACGCACCCGGTCCCGTATTAGGCTAATTATGCCTCCGTGAGGGTTAAAGGCTGACTGCAGGGGACCGTGCGGGAGAGAGAGATTGTTTATGGACATGTCCGTCATGTGTGTGTTTGTGTTGTCTTTTAAGTTTCTCATTAAACAATCATTTATATCGTCAAGCCGGTTCTCGCCTCCTCCTTTGCATTGATCCCTTTACAAATCCCTTTAAGAAGGTATTTTAAATGCCTCAGGTACTAAAGCTTGGCACAAATAATAGCCCGATATCCAAAATATTACCATATTATAAATCTAATATGTAATAATGGGAGATCTAATATGTCTCTATGGCAGAAAGAAAGAAAGACATTAAACAAGATGATGCAAACTAATAATGCTGTACTGTATATTTCTCAGGATGGAATGTTAGCCAACACAATGATAAACATTCATCCCCTTTATCATCTCAAGACAGTGAGATGATCATATTATCATTATTAAAACAGAGTAAGACACGCAGAATCACATCATTAAGCAGCTGTTGGATTTCTCTAGTTCACACAAAGAGTATGACAAATCAGAAGAGACCGTGGTACAGCAGCACAACTGCTCAACCACATAGAGAAAAGGCCATGTTGGTCACATGGGAAGGTTATGCTGAGGCCTGCACTGACTAATACTATAGTCCTCAAGGATATTGAATGGAGGAGAACTTCATGCAACACCAGTGGGATGACACACCAGTGACTCATAAAGATGAGATGATTTGATCTGATATACATGAGGCAATATATTACAAACAAGACTCTTATTGCAGATCTACAACAGGCCAAAATCTTTTTAATCAAATTAATCATACATTAAAAAATAGCTTTTTATTTCTATACAGTAGTTCTCATACATTCCCATTTACATCACGTAGGCTAATATGAAGCCATTTGGTGCAAACTGGAATGTGCCTATGATATCCAAAAATGCTGTGAAGTTTGGCAGCTCACTAGATTTTGGGCCACCGATATTTCTGTATTTATATAGGTGACATACCATATTACACACATTACATACTGTAGGATGCATTATGTAATATGTTTGACCTGAATGTGGTGTGAAAGTGATTTCTGCAGAACACAAACCAAGATTTTGATTAATTCAATGCAAGTCAATGGGGTCATAAAGGGCAAAAGGCAGTATAAAGTTAATCCTTACGACTAATGTGATTTAATCCATGTCTTCTGAAAAGATACAATAGTTTTTGGATGAGAACATTTTAAATAGTAACTCCATTTTTACTATAAATCTTGCCAAATGCAGTCTCCTAGATGCGTTCCTGATTTGAAGCTCGATTGCTTGACGCATGTGCAGGGAGTGTGCACAGTGCATGTTTATCACTCTCATCAAAAACCAAACAAATTGCTATAAAATACATGGATTAAACCACTAGCGTTATGAATGAACTTTGTGCAACCAAGTGTGCCTCACAAGCCCTCAAAAGTGAAGCCAAAACGCCTCGATCGCCCCCCAGTGACTGGTCCTAGTATAGGTCATAAACCCCGCCTCCCCATGTTATTCAACGGGACGTGAGACCAACTAAACAATTAAATTACACTTCACATATCTTTTTTCCAAAGATAGTTTCTGTCATTTACTGTAGTTTCTATCACGTTGATGTAATTTCAAGTGATTGTTTTCAAAATAAGTTTGTTTTTAGTTAGTTATTTGATGCTATAAAAACGGTGCTGTGACATCATGATTGACAGCTGTGATTTACAGGTTCTCTGAGCGAAGTAGTCACTGAAGCACCAACAGACTTTTTTCGGGATCTTCGGAGGACTGAGGAGATTGGAGCATTAAATTTAATATCTAAATTTCTATAATTAATTATTTCACACCGTCATAAGTCAAAAGTCAAAAGTGCAGGGGCGTGTGCTTGCGATTGATTCAGCGAGAGTGAGGGCGGGGCCTTGATTTCACTGCTTTACTTCCTGCTCACTACTGCGCAGGTCTGGTCCCGAAATCGCAACTGCGCAGACTCAAGTCCCAAGATGTCAGCGCCATATCGGGACACTGGCGGCTTAAGTTCTCACCAATGGAAAAGAGCGAAGGTACGTCGTCCATCTTTTTTTACAGTCTATGTGTGCAACCTATATGTCCTTTTTGGAGCTCGGAAGTGTTGGTCCCCATTGACTGGATATACCCACATCATATCTCCATCAAAATATCTTTATTTATGTTCTGCAGAAAAAAAATTATTTATGTGAGTTTAATATGGCATGAGGATGAGAAAATGATGACAGACTTATCATTTTGGGGTGATCTATTCCTTTAACATTATACTGTAGTTCTACCAAGGCTAAATGGAATTGATACACAAATGCCCAATGTTTGATGCTCACTGGGATCAACAGTATATTACAATGACTCTGAAGAGTGTCACTATGAAAAGTGTTTCATCAAGCCAAATGACACTTAATGCATTGAAATGTGCAAAGCAAGGCCAACACTGATGTAAGAAAAAAAATGGCTTCTGTTGGTCATGCTTAGCACTTGAGGTAACAGTTGCAGGATGAAGCAGCAGAAGAGAAATCACATCTTGAGTTCTCACAATCTGCCACTCTGGTCCTCATTAATGTCTTTCCTGCACCCTCCTATGTCAGTTTGTCAATCTTAAAGGAATAGTTCACCCAAAAATAAATATTCTGTCATCATTTAGTCACCCTTTTGTTTTGTTTTTAAACCTGCATGACTTTCATCCGTCTATGGAACACGGATGGAAAAGTGAGGCAGAATAGAAATCCCCTTAACATCTGCTTAGTCAAGTTGGGCTTGGAACAACATGAGTATGAGTGAATGATGACAGAATTTTCCTTTTAAGGTATACTTTCTCTTTAAAATATACTGTATCTCTTTTGTATGCCCCTCACATATTTCTCTTCTCTCTTTAAGCAGAGATGATTGTTACGTCACACCCAGAAATAAGCAGTTTGGCTGATGGGAAGGACCTTTAGCTTCTGTTGACGTGAAACAAAACTGAGTCGACGCAGAGCTCGATCTCCTCTTGACACAGCCCTTTACTCTCCTTCCCATGATTATTATCTCTCTTTCTCTTCATAGGTCTCCTACCTCCCTTCACCACTCCCAGCCTCCCTCTCTCCACACTCCTCCGCATCATGTGACAGTCATCTCCAGTTACTATGGTTACAGGGCTTTTCTTGGGAAATGTGATTGCAGATTTGGTGCTCTCTCTCTCTCTCTCTCTCTCTCTGCCTTCCATGGCAGCTGCTGAATTATTGATTTGATGAAATATTTATCTGTTATTCTTCTCTCCTGCTGAAGGCTCCAGTTGTGGCCTAATCGCAGGAGGTACTCAAAGCCCAGAACGGAGACCACACCTCTGTCAGTCCATACCCTCCACCAATGACTCTCTTAACCAGGAAGGCCACACCCACCTAAAATGTAAACCAATCAGAAGCCTACTCTCTCACATCAACAGCCTCACACCACGACATCACACTTCGGTTAAACATAACATGGCACATAGTTATTGAAGCGGAAAATCAATGTTCCTAGTTCAATAAGGCCATTTTAAGATGAATTTTCTCTTTTCTTTAATTAAGTGGCATCCACAATCCATCTCTGTGACAATTTATTAACTTGTGGGCTTTTGGAGTCCACATACAAAGAGAATCAAGGATGTCAAAAGTCTTGGTCTTTGATACTAAGTTGATACTAAAATCTTATATATATATATATATATATATATATATATATATATATATATAGCCATTCCAGTGGTTTTACCAGAGACTAAAAATGCTTCAAGGAATGAAAACAAAAAATTTATATGAACAACATTTTTAGCAGAACGTTACCAAAAACTGGAACAAAGTGGATTTTCAATTGTTCTGGTGTGAAAACATTATTTTTAAATGCTGGTAACAGTTATAACTGGTTACTTTTCTTCTGATAATTTTGTCATGGAACTAAAGATAAAAGGGTTTATCACAGTACATGTTTGGAACTACACCACTTTATGTTGCCTGAAAAAATATGTGCTTTAATCCTGAAGAAAATTGCTGCATTGCACATTTCTTTGCCTAATTGACTGTTGTGGATGAAGCATTCTCTGAATGAAGACCTTTTAAACAACTATGTATAAATAATAAATATACATGCATGGCTAATCCAGGTACAAGAAAACATTAACAGTACATTTCCCAGTTGTTTCCAAGTCTTCACTGAATAATTGTTTGATCAGATGCATTAATACAGATTTGATGCTCCAGTGTTATGACTGAGAAGCAGATCTGTAATTAAAATGATTCTTTACTGTTAATTAACTGCTTGTTATAATTTCTATGCCTATAAATACACCTTCACAGGAAAAATAATTATTGCTAATATTCGCTTATTTTGGTGAGACAAGTGGCTTATTTTGGGCTTGATTTTCCAGACCATGTTGCTCTTTCGAGAATCTGATATTTCACCCACTCCTTAGTGAAGAGTACTGTCATTTTAAAAAGAACATTATTAACCATTTGTAATGAGGAGGAGGACAAGGCCAAGTCGTACAAGAGAGAGAGAGCCACATGCAGCTGCCGTGTGTTTGTGTTGTGTGACTTTTTGTTTAAATTAAATATTATTTTGACTGTTCAGCCAGTTCCCACCTCATCCCTTCCCATCCTTAACCTTGTTACATTGGTGGAGGAATGGCCGCTGTCCGCAAAGGGGGGAAGGGCTCACTACCAGCCGCCTGGAGCAGTGGAGTCGCTGCCAGGGGTGGAGGAGTTCCCTACTGGCCACCAAAACGTTATTAAATATAAAAAATAACTCAATTAAGTATCCTAATGTTATTACTGTGGTCTGAATATGTTGTGATGAAAATATTTGTGTGCACCCTCTACAGTAATTATTATGTGTAATACAATATAATGATTTAAAGGAAGAGTTCACCAAAAAAAAATTTATTCTGTCATGATTTGGACACAAAAAAGACCCAATAATATCTTACAAGTAGTCCATGCAATTCATTCATTATATTCCATGTCTTCTGAAGGCATATGATCAGTTTTGGTGAGAAAAAACCCCCCTGAAGTTTAATTGAAAATCTTTACATATATATTACATTCATGAGTACTCCGAGAGAAGCTTGTTACGGTGACTTGTGTGTTCACGCAAGAACTTGCATTGTTTTTATTGCTAAAAACACAGGTTCGACATGAGGGTGAGTAAATTGTAATATCATTTTAATTTCTGGGTGACAGTTCCCTAAAGTAGTTTTTTATATATTTGGTTGTATTTGCATTTTTAATTTCAGAATATTTACTTGAATACTACGCTATTAAATATTTGAAAAGCTTCGAGCAGTATAATTAATAATTAATCTTTGTTCTGTTTTTTTGTTCTTTTGCTTGTCATTTGTTTATTTGTTCTTTATGTTATTACTAACCATTTATTTGAATAATTACTAAAAAATACCTGAAGTAATGTTTTTGAAATTAAAAAAACCCTTAAGTCTACATGCCATTTTTTAAATAACTCATATTTTTATTAATTAATATTTATATAAATTTTAACTTTTTAAATAAAGGTGTTTTAGCCGTGATATCATGATTGGTGTGGGAAATAATCAAATGTCATTAGTATGGGTTTCAACTTCTGAAATGTTGGTACCCTGACACTCCTACAGAGAAGAGGTGTTAAAAACATCCCCATGTCAGCCTGACCTGACTGTGTTCTCCCAGAGAAAGCAGAGGAAAAAGGGAGCCAAAAAGCTTTCAAAAGGGAAGGTGTGCAGATCCATTACTGAGAAGTCAACATCATGTCTCTCTTTCACCGTCATCGTGGTTCTACACAGTGATTCAGACAAATAGATAAGTGACAGACAAAATAATCTGGGTCAGGCTGCCCCTCCCTTTTCTCCATGACCTGCCCTTACTAAACTCCTGAACTGGAACACACCGAAAGGCTCATCCCACGGTGGGGAATTCTCTGTTGGGATTTATGGAGAAATAATTTAATTCACATTAATAATTACATTCTAAGCCCTACCCCCCACCCACCATCAGGGCAGTACTTACTTGATTAAGGTCAGAATGACAAAAATGGGTTGGTCATATACAGGTGAAACTCGAAAAATTAGAATATCGTGCAAAAGTTCATTAATTTCAGTAATTCAACTTAAAAGGTGAAACTAATATATTATATAGACTCATTACAAGCAAAGTAAGATATTTCAAGCCTTTATTTGATATAATTTTGATGATTATGGCTTACAGCTTATGAAAACCCCAAATTCAGAATCTCAGAAAATTAGAATATTACATGAAATCAATTAAAAAAAAGGATTTTAAATACAGAAATGTCGGCCCTCTGAAAAGTATAATCATGCATATGTACTCAGTACTTGGTTTGGGCCCCTTTTGCATTAATTACTGCCTCAATGCGGCGTGGCATGGATGCTATCAGCCTGTGGCACTGCTGAGGTGTTATGGAAGACCAAGATGCTTCAATAGCGGCCTTCAGCTCTTCTGCATTGTTTGGTCTCATGTCTCTCATCTTTCTCTTAGTAATGCCCCATAGATTCTCTATGGGGTTCAGGTCAGGCGAGTTTGCTGGCCAATCAAGCACAGTAATACCATGGTCATTGAACCAGGTTTTGGTACTTTTGGCAGTGTGGGCAGGTGCCAAGTCCTGCTGGAAAATGAAGTCAGCATCTCCATAAAGCTTGTCTGCTGAAGGAAGCATGAAGTGCTCTAAAATGTCCCGGTAGACGGCTGCGTTGACTCTGGACTTAATAAAGCACAGTGGACCAACACCAGCCGATGACATGGCTCCCCAAACCAACACAGACTGTGGAAACTTCACACTGGACTTCAAGCATCTTGGATTGTGTGCCTCTCCATTCTTCCTCCAGACTCTGGGACCTTGGTTTCCAAATGAGATGCAAAATTTGCTCTCATCAGAAAAGAGGACTTTGGACCACTGAGCAACAGACCAGTTCTTTTTTCTTTAGCCCAGGTAAGACGTTTGACATTTGAAGCCCATGTCCAGGACCCGTCTGTGTGTGGTGGCTCTTGATGCAGTAACTCCAGCCTCAGTCCACTCCTTGTGAAGCTCCCCACACATTTGAATGGCCTTTTCCTGACAATCCTCTTCAGGCTACGGTCATCCCTGCTGCTTGTGCACCTTTTTCTTCCACACTTTTCCCTTCCACTTAACTTTCTATTAATGTGCTTTGATACAGCACTTTGAGAACATCCAACTTCTTTTGCAATTACCTTTTGAGGCTTTCCCTCCTTGTGGAGGGTGTCAATGATGGTTTTCTGCACAACTGTCAGGTCAGCAGTCTTCCCCATGATTGTGAATTCAACCGAACCAGACTGAGAGACCATTTAAAGGCTCAGGAACCCTTTGCAGGTGTTTAGCTGATTAGAGTGTGACACTTTGAGCCTACAATACTGAACCTTTTCACAATATTCTAATTTTCTGAGATTCTGAATTTGGGGTTTTCATAAGCTGTAAGCCATAATCATCAAAATTATATCAAATAAAGGCTTGAAATATCTTACTTTGCTTGTAATGAGTCTATATAATATATTAGTTTCACCTTTTAAGTTGAATTACTGAAATTAATGAACTTTTGCACGATATTCTAATTTTTCGAGTTTCACCTGTAGGTGAACATTTGCTTGTTAACATTTGTAATGTGCAAAACTACATATTTTCAAACTCGACTGGTCAATGAGTTGCCGGATTAACTAGTCAACTAATGGGTTTTAAAGGAATAGTTCACCCAAAAATGAAAATTATCTCATAATTTACTTAACCCCCATCCCAGGTGTGTTTGACAAAAATTTCTTCTGATGAACACAATCAAAGATTTTTTAGAAGAATATTTCAGCTCTGAAGGTCCATACAATGCAAGTGAATGGTGACCAGACAGACTCCAGTGGTTTAATCTATATCTTCAGAAATTATATGATAATTGTGGTTGAGAAACAGATCAATATTTAAATCCTTTTCCCTATAAATTCCCCTCCCTGCCCAGTAGGTTGTGATATGCACAAAGAATGTGAATTGTCAAAAACAAAAAAAAAAGAATGTGAAAGTGGTGATAGTAAAAAAGGACTTTGGTCCTTTAAATATTGGTCTGTTTCTTACCCACACAAATCATATAGCTTCTGAAGATATAGATTTAACTATTGGAGTCCTGTGGATGAATTTTATACTACCTTTATACGCTTTTGGAGCTTCAAAGTTCTGGCCACCATTCACTTGCGTTGTGAAGACCTACAGAGCTCAAATATATAATTTGTTTTCTGCAGAAGTCATACACATCTGAGAAGGCATGAGGATGAGTAAATGATGAGAGAATTTTCATTCGACCATGAAGACACATCCCACCTCATGTGGTTCACCTGATGATTTTCAAACTGTCTCTCTTCTACTGAGATACTGACACAGGCAAGATGGATCTCACACCCTCAGCCACTTCCTCTCTCTCTCTCTCTCTCTCTCTCTCTCTCTCAATTTCAATTTTCAATTTCAATTAAAAGTACTTTATTGGCATGATTGTGTTTACATACAATATTGCCAAAGCATTAATACACATAACAGATAATGACAAGACAAATAATTATGATAAGATAGAATTACTCTCTCTCTCTCTTGCTCTCTCTCTCTCTCTCTCTCTCCAGGCCTCCAGGTTCATGTGGTGTCTACTGAGGCCTGGCATTTATTAAAGTGTGTGGTTTTCTCCTCTCTGCTGCATACCTGATCTGCTACCACTGCAGGTCTCTTTGAAGTATATTTATTTTTAGTAACAGACTAAAAATGTTGTCCTCCTATCAAATACCACGCTTCAACACTCACTTGCCCGCAAGCACCTCTTCGTCTTGATCAGTACACCAAATTAACACACTGTCATCTGTCCTCACCATCAGTAACCTGATTAACACCGTGTCAACCCCCACTGACATGAACTTTTTTTTAAATAGGCTTCTGCAGCCACAAGACAAATTTGACTATGCTGCACGACAACATGGTGATGCAGAAAAATTATTTTTATATATACACAAATATTTTTTAATGACAAAGAGATTTCGAAATTACTAATATTTTATGCCTTCATTTTAAAGCAACTTGTTAGAGTGCATCATCACAGTACCAGAAATGAACTTTTTAAAGGGACAATTTAAGTCCACTGATGCACGTCAACAAGCCTGCAATGCCAGACCCATGTGTCGGTAGAGGAATAGCTTAAAACGACCTTAGAATCATTATAGATGGGTTATTCATGTTTGACTTGTCATGTGTGTGTTTACTATTTACTGTCTATTCAAAACTGACACAAACAAATGTATCAAGGAATTTTTTATCTTTCTGTTTAGAAAGTGTACATGGAAACCACAGTGTCATAAGGTGAGTAACAGCGCATTCGCCTCGCTTGATCTCGCAGAGAGAGAGAGCGTGTCTATTAAATGAAAGTGAAAGACAGTTCAGGCCAGTGCAACAGCATGCAGGAGTGGACTGAAGAGAGTAAATTTGCTCTTAACAGTTTCATTTACTCAAATTATTTATTAAAATACGGCACGTCCCAACATGTATGGTTATGCAACCCAAATTTGCAAAGTGTGCAGCTGCTAAATGCATATAGGTGAAACCCTGCACTTAATAATACAAAAAAAATCAATCAATCAGAACAATAACATAGGCTGTTACCTATACAATCAAATCAGTTCATGTTTTTTGCCATATCCACTTGACTTGATAGGCCTAGAATCGAATAGAATGAAATATATCAGATGATAAAACAAGAATTACATTACAAAGGCATTTTTTGTCTATTTGGATGGCATTGTGGCCCTAGAGCCCCTCTTAATTTCTGTCTCTGGTGCACACATACCCCTATGAGTCATTGCTGTGAGACTAGGGCTGAATGTACTCATTTAGAGAAAAAAATAAAATACAAAGAGAAAGAGAGAGTAATTTTGGGTTTGCTCTTAAAAATTCACATAGGTTCTCATTTACGTTTGGGTTTTAACTTAATGCCAGTTCCAGTATTGCTTTGCCAACATGTAAAGCAGTCAACAGTGACTGAAATCAAATTAAACAAAGCCTGTAAATAACATCAGAATAAGCCAACAGAGTAAAGCACAGGTCCAAGCCTGGCTCAAGGTCTCACACAGGTGGAAGAATATAAAAGAGACTGACTTGAGCCCTAAATAATCCCTGTGGGTTGGTATGAGGCAAGGGAGCAGTGCCACTATGTGCCTCATTAGCTATTGCCTCTTTGGCTACACCACTTGAAGATGGAATCTCTAGGCTGTCATCAGCTTTGTGTTTTGAGAATTTGGAGGTGCAATGCTAATTACACAATTTATTGAAGAAGGAACTTCAGGCCTTAACTGCACCTGCTCTGTAGGGTGCGGTTTTCCAAAGCTGCAATTCTGCAATAATTTATCTTCATGCCATCCCAGATGTGTATACATTTCTTTCTTCTGCAGAACACAAACAAAGATCCATACATTGCAAGTGAATAGTGACCAGAACTTATATGGTCCAAAAAGGACATAAAGGCATTATAAAATAATCCATATGGCTCCAGTGGTCAAATACATTCCCCAGAAGCAATATCATAAGTATTGGTGAGAAACCGATCAATATTTAAGTCATTTATTACTATAAATCTTTACTTTTGACCAGCCCCAACCAGTGTATGGCTGAATGTGAAAGTCAGTTCTGCACCAGAATGTGAAAAAGTAGATTTAGTGTGTGTCTTCACTTCTGAAGACTTTTAGTATTTAACCACTGGAGTCTTATGGATTACGTTTATGCTGCCTTTATTTCCATTTTGGACCGTCTGAGTTCAGGTTACCATTCACTTGCATTGTATGGAGCTGAAATATTCTTCAGAAGAAATAATTTCATATACATCTGGGATGGCATGAGGGTGAGTAACTGATGAGAGATTTGTCATTTTTGGTGAACCAAAACCATTGGTTTTCACCTTTATCTGTCCTTTTAAGGGTAACTCAAATAACTACCAATAATTCAAAAGCAATATAGGTTAAATCAACAGCACATCACGTGGTAAGATAATAATTCTTTATCACCAGTGAGTATGCATGCAAAGAAACAGAAAGAGATGCAGAGAGAAAATAAGAGAATAAATTGCACAAATGAAGGCCATAAAGGATGGCTGAAATGGCATTGATGCAAACCCAGTGTTCCACTACAAGTGGCCTGTGAGCTACGTCTCTACGGCAACCGGTGGTTTCCTAGCAGCACAACAAAGCTTATAGAAAAATGAATGAAAATCTACCCACTGAGATAGAAAGTCCATGAGAAAAAAAAGATTGGTAGAGTAGGAAACACAGAAAGATAATATGTTTCTCTCTATAGCATTAAAGACAAAGAAGAGAAGTGAAAAGAGATGATTAAAACGGAAGAAAATATGCAATGAAAGTAAATGCTGATTGAGGCTAACATTCTAACTAATGTGTTCTTTTGTGTTCCACTGAGGATAAAAAAAAACAAGGAACTGTCCATTTCATTTTTTGCTCATTAATCTTTGATTTGTCCTCAATCTGTGCATACAGTACACTGCAGCATTCCCATCCTCATGTCGTACATATCTACACTTCCACCCGTATAGAGTGATTAGAGTGGTTTATTTTTTATGTTTATAGTGTGGCCACTGGCTAATCTTTAAAACATTACACAATATTACTGCATATTCAGATTATCTGTGGGCTTTTTAATTCCATTCAATCTGTATGGTGACTGGATTAACATATTCTTTTTTTTCTCATTCTTTTGGTTATTGATTAATCTGTCAGAATTTGTTCAATGGAGGTCACATTCCCTCACCATATTAGGGATTATTCTCAAAAATGTTCCCCTTAATATTTACATCTAATCTTCCACTTAGGGTTAATTAAACGTTCACAATTTCCTGAACGTGGGTGATGACGTTTGAAGTTCGGCAATTTCTGCCTTTAGTCTTATCTATTTTACTAGGAATTTTCATGTTCAAAGTAGCTTCAAATTTTGAAATGAATAAAAATTAATAATTGTAAAAAATGAATGTAATTCTGTTAAAACTTCTGTATTATTTGAGCTTTAAAGTTGTTTAAATTGTCATTATTACAGTCATTTTAGGGTTTGTTGACATTACATTGTCATGGATGTAAAATTAGCTATAACTTTACACAGAAAAGGTTAGTAAGTGATTTTATCACACTAAAATCATGTTTACACACATATTGTTTGTCTTGTGTCTATACTTCAGAAAAATAATTGTAATGTTAGAAAATTGGCCCCCATTCACTTCCATTGTAAGCACCTCCCTGTAACCTCGATTTTTAATTGTTGTAAAGAAAAAGAAAATTCTTGTAAAAGAAAAGAGATGATATACATTTTTGTAGTAATCAACATTATGCAACAAATGCTTTCGATTGAGTTTAACTTGTATTGAACCTGGAAAATTCCTTTAAGACCTTAACCTTAAAGTGTAAATTTCAAAACAATCGTACATCATTTGTGGCATAATGTTTAGTACAACAAAAAATAATCTCACCCTCATATTTACCAAAAAACAAAAAAAGCGCTGTTACAGAATGGGGCCAGTCCATATAGAGTACTGTAGGTCAAAATACACACTGTTTCAAACGTATAGCCACAAGACATAAGCATGATATCTGTTAACATGATTTTCATGTGATAAAACCAGGGCTTGATTTAAATTAATTCAATGTCCAACAATTATGACAGATGCCCAACCTAATAGTATACCTATGCAATCAACACCATAAAAACCCCAGAGTTATATAAAAAATTATAATAAATGTGAAAAATGCTGGAATGATTTCCATTTCAGACCCTGTATATTATTTTCAACAGTAGAATAAGAATTGTATTTTACTTTATTATACTTATTAAACTTTATTAAAAATGATTTTTTAATAAGTGACACAGGCCTAGGCTATATCAAAAAATATAGCCAGTTATATTTTCATTATTAACATTTTAATAAGTCTACTAGTCTGATCAGGCAAGTAAAATTCTCTTTTACTTACCCCTTCAAAAATAGGGATAGGCATTAATGTCAAGCCCTATATAGCATTTTAACAGATTACATGTTTTACCAGTATTATATCATGACAATAAAGTAGTAATATTGGAAATAACTTTACACAGATGAGATTAGTACAGTGAGGAAAATAAGTATTTGAACACCCTGCTATTTTGCAAGTTCTCCCACTTAGAAATCATGGAGGGGTCTGAAATTGTCACCGTAGGTGCATGTCCACTGTGAGAGACATAATCTAAAAAAAAAAATCCAGAAATCACAATATATGATTTTTTAACTATTTATTTGTATGATACAGCTGCAAATAAGTATTTGAACACCTGAGAAAATCAATGTTAATATTTGGTACAGTAGCCTTTGTTTGCAATTACAGAGGTCAAACGTTTCCTGTAGTTTTTCACCAGGTTTGCACACACTGCAGCAGGGATTTTGGCCCACTCCTCCACACAGATCTTCTCTAGATCAGTCAGGTTTCTGGGCTGTCGCTGAGAAACACAGAGTTTGAGCTCCCTCCAAAGATTCTCTATTGGGTTTAGGTCTGGAGACTGGCTAGGCCACGCCAGAACCTTGATATGCTTCTTACAGAGCCACTCCTTGGTTATCCTGGCTGTGTGCTTCGGTATTTGTCATGTTGGAAGACCCAGCCTCGACCCATCTTCAATGCTCTAACTGAGGGAAGGAGGTTGTTCCCCAAAATCTCGCAATACATGGCCCCGGTCATCCTCTCCTTAATACAGTGCAGTCAGCCCTGTCCCATGTGCAGAAAAACACCCCCAAAGCATGATGCTACCACCACCATGCTTCACAGTAGGGATGGTGTTCTTGGGATGGTACTCATCATTCTTCTTCCTCCAAACACGGTTAGTGGAATTATGACCAAAAAGTTCTATTTTGGTCTCATCTGACCACATGACTTTCTCCCATGACTCCTCTGGATCATCCAAATGGTCATTGGCAAACTTAAGATGGGCCTTGACATGTGCTGGTTTAAGCAGGGGAACCTTCCGTGCCATGCATGATTTCAAACCATGACGTCTTAGTGTATTACCAACAGTAACCTTGGAAACGGTGGTCCCAGCTCTTTTCAGGTCATTGACCAGCTCCTCCCGTGTAGTTCTGGGCTGATTTCTCACCTTTCTTAGGATCATTGAGACCCCACGAGGTGAGATCTTGCATGGAGCCCCAGTCCGAGGGAGATTGACAGTCATGTTTAGCTTCTTCCATTTTCTAATTATTGCTCCAACAGTGGACCTTTTTTCACCAAGCTGCTTGGCAATTTCCCAGTAGCCCTTTCCAGCCTTGTGGAGGTGTACAATTTTGTCTCTAGTGTCTTTGGACAGCTCTTTGGTCTTGGCCATGTTAGTAGTTGGATTCTTACTGATTGTATGGGGTGGACAGGTGTCTTTATGCAGCTATCGACCTCAAACAGGTGCATCTAATTTAGGATAATAAATGGAGTGGAGGTGGACATTTTAAAGGCAGACTAACAGGTCTTTGAGGATCAGAATTCTAGATGATAGACAGGTGTTCAAATACTTATTTGCAGCTGTATCATACAAATAAATAGTTAAAAAATCATATATTGTGATTTCTGGATTTTTTTTTTTAGATTATGTCTCTCACAGTGGACATGCACCTATGATGACAATTTCAGACCCCTCCATGATTTCTAAGTGGGAGAACTTGCAAAATAGCAGGGTGTTCAAATACTTATTTTCCTCACTGTAAGTGATTTTATCACACAGAATTCATGGTAACATTAAATTTTAATGTTTATACCTTGTAGCTATACTTTGAAATAGTGTGTATTTTAGTGTTTATGAAATGGCCCTATTCACTTCCTCTGTAGGTACCTCATTTTTATTTATTTTTTAAAGAGGGATGGGTCTAAATAATTTTTTGCCATCAACATTGTGCCACAGATGATGTCAATTGAGCTTAACTTATATTGAAACTGGAACATTCCTTTAAACATGTACATGAAAAATCATGAGAAAAATTCTGTTGCTGCTGAGACCTGAACACAGACAGACATAGAGAGAGAGAGAGAAAGATCTTGCAGTTGTGTGAAAGAGAGAGTGCTCAGTGCTGTACTCTTGGAAGAAAGGCTGCCGGCTCAGCTTTGCACCAGCCATCTCTCATTGGCTGGGCACTTTCAATCCACATCTCCCCCTTTTATCTTCCAGCCCTTTTCTTTTCTCGCTCTCTTTTGCATCCCCTCCCCCTTTAGCCATTACTGGTATTCTGTGCAGCTCTATTGAGGACTGTATCTCTGTCTATCTCTCCCCTATAAATGCATACAGCACTGCTAAGTGCCACATACATACAGTACAGAGAGGAGTACATTAACACAAAGAACACACACATACACACAACAAAAACATACGCGCAAAAATGCATACATGCAGGGCACTACATTGAAACATGAAACATAATCACAAACATAGATGTACACTAAACAAATCAGATACAGTCTGACACCCCCCACACACACACACCCACACCCACACCCACAAATCAATTGATCCATAAATGCTTATTAATTTTTCACACTTCAAGTGGACAAAGATGAGGGCCTGAGCCTGACACACACACACACACACACACACACACATTAATGAACACATGCAGAGAAGTTGATTAATTTGTGCATGAGAGCATGCATACAAGGCTACAAGAAAGACAACACACACTTGCACATTCATTTTCACTCTGAATAGGATGCAATGTATCCTAACAGGGGCATTCCAGCAAAAATAATGTGTGTGTGCAGTGAGCCATGGTAAGCTCCCACTCTAATGGGGTGGGTTCTGCTAGTCTTAATTTTACAGTCAATGCTTGGAGATAACATTTGTCTAATCTCAAATGTAATGCTCAGTGTCAAGTTGCATTAGATTTGAATGTACCATTGCAATTTGTTACTGTTCAAAGCACACACAGACATTTTGGGTCTGACCACAAACCTAGTAAGCTGCCTCACTGTCTTCTTCCTACATAGGCAACTGCTTTATAGAAATGAAACCTCAATATAACTCATTTGGAATGCTGTACATAAGCAGCAACTCTACATGCCACACAAATAGTGCTCCACCAGGGAGGCTTGAATCACAATTGTTTCTTCTTTGCACTAATTGCAAAAATGTCAGATGCTATTTGCACTTGGGTGCAAATAAAGGCAGATACTATTTTCATACTCATTACAGTATAGGGGCATCACTGCAGTGTTTATTTAGTGTCCAGACACCCTATGCCATGGGTTGAGAACCTTTTTTCACTAAGCAGCCAATTTTTGGTTTACTGCATTTTTTCGAAAGAGCCATAGCACAAACTAATACGTTTTTCAATAAAACAAAATGTTTATTATGCCCATAGACTACTCAAACACACAAAAACAAACAAATATGCAACATGTTGCAACATGGAATTGAGCACACGTGTTTGTGCAGGTCTCTAAACAATTACTTTTTACAAATTACATTTTACAATTTTTCATAAAAAAGTGAACTTCTTTTTTGGGCTGGGTAATATGTAATAAATATGTTAACGATAATCACTTTAACAAATATTGTGATATCCAGGGCTGGACTGGGAAGAGTCGCTGTCCTTTTCTGCATATCGAGGCACCGTTTTGTGGTCCGTTCTGCATAACGTGGCGGCTCATTATTGCTTATCGAGGCCCATTCGGCACGTTTCGTGGCCAACCCACCGACCCGCTCGGTTCTCCTGCTGGACAGTCCGCCCTAGATTGGCCCCAAAGTGCGTCGGCCCTCCGGGAAAATTCCAGATATCCACTTAATGTAAATAACATCTATCACTGGTGATATCTGATTATCGTCAACCACCATGCCAAGGGTCAGTGAACATGTTTACTTTATTGATATTGCTTTAAAAAATATATTTATTGAAACACAAAAACAAGATGTTGTTTCTAAAATGCAATAACAATAACTGTGATCAAAAAATCGTATATATAACCACCTCTTCAAATCCAAACATTTTCCATCTCCAAAGGCCCCATTTGCCATCACGCAAGTTATCCGTCAACGCCGGAAAATTACTAACAGCATAAGACATACTAACATACAAATTAAGAATTAACGGCAATTGTAAATGTTAAGATAATAATCATCATCATAATAAATAAGCCTAATAAATTCCCTTGTGTTCCCAAAAAAATGCTGCCAAATGTGTGTTCTTATCAAATGTGTTTGTGTTGCATTTTGGTAATGCAGTTAATGCTGCCAAAAGAAAAGAAAATAGATCTGAAGGTGTATGCATAAATGTTTGAAATTAGTTTTGTAGACAAAAATATAATTGTGCCACCATATACATTTCTTTTTTCATTATAAAACTAAAATGTATTTAAATGATTTTTTTTTAACTAAACCTTCGTTGTTCACAAATCCGTAATAGCGAACTTCACCGTGGAAATAAAGTGAAACTCACATCACCGCTTGAGATGAACGGAGATCATTTGCAGCATTCTCATAGATGACATTATTCTTGCAAACAGTTTTCAGAGAAATTAAATAGAGAAAAAGGAGTGATTCTTTACATGCAAATGTTACACATATCAGGGTCCTGCTGCACGCCACTGAACAAACAGCGAATCGATTTATTTAATTTGATCCAGGTTAATTTTACCTGGATAAAAATTTCTCTCAACTCCCCGACCTTAACCAAATCACTGTGAGGAAATAGACATTTTTATTAATTTCTATTTATTATTATAAGTAGTATTATTATAATAATTAGTATTAAGGAAATATTAAGAGTGGAGACAGGAAATTGGAATGGAAAAAGAGGAACAAAAAGTGAAATTGAACCGGGTCATCCGTTGCATAAGAAAAGCACACACACACACACACACACACACACACACACACACACAGCTTCTTAGATGGCAGCATAATCATCATTTATACCTTTTTGAACAGCATGAAAAGGCACATCTGTGATGCCTTATATTGCTGCCTACATAGACAGCTCACTATGTTTTGGAACAGAACACTTGACTAGCCTTACCATCACATTTTTTTCCCCCTAACTGTGCCTCTAAAGGGGAACCCACTTCCGCTAAAACCATTTCAAATTCAATTTGAGTCAATCTTCATTTACTATATGGCTAAAGGTCACAGCTTCCGTGAACTGTGATTTTCCTCAGTGCCTTCTAGTAAATAATTCAGCACATGTGAATAAGTCAACAGATTGAGTTTAGTGGAGCACACACAGATGGAGGTGTGCTATATGTAGAGATGGGTATGTGGAAATGTTGGGGGGATGGGATCTGTTTACAGAGACACAAAAACATACTATGACCAATACTACACAATGGACCTTAGTCAGGATAGACAACATTTTTCATTTAACATGAATAAAAGTGAAGCTTGGAGAGATAGATGAGTTACAATCTCTTAATATCGTAAAATCACATTTTCATAACTGATTTTTTTCTGATTTTTTCCCCACTTACAATGTTTTGGAAAGTCATATTTTCAATGCTTTGATGGCTGAACTGCTTTCATTAGAGTAAAATTAAATACTATTTACAAGTATTTACATTTATTTGAGTGCTAAAAAGACACTGTATCTTAAAGAATAGTGGCAGTTCAAATGATCGTGTGTCACATGCCCGCACATGCCCGCAACGGCCAACGAGCCAGCACCCATGCCCGCCACGGCCAACGAGCCAGCGCCCATGTCAGCCACGGTCAGCCAGCCAGCGCCTGTAGCCTCGACCGCCCCCATGGCCACATCCCCTGTTGGCCGAAGACGTCAGAGAAGGAAGAGGGCCCCTTCTCCCCAGTCTCGTCTTGTGCTCAAGACCGCAGAGGTTCCCCCAGAGTCTTCCACGGCTCTGCCGGGTTCTGCTCCGCCCCCAGAGTCTTCCACGGCTCTGCCGGGTTCTGCTCTGCCCCCAGAGTCTTCCACGGCTCTGCCGAGTTCTGCTCCGCCCCCAGAGTCTTCCACGGCTCTGCCGGGTTCTGCTCCGCCCCCAGAGTCTTCCACGGACCTGCCAGCCTCTGCTCGCCCCTCACAGCCCTCGCGGGCTCCTCCTCTCAAGCCTCCCAGAGCTCTACCCCTCGAGCCTCCCCGGGCTCCGCCTCTCAAGCCTCTCAGGGCTTCCCCTCTCGAGTCTCTCAGGGCTTCCTTTCTCGAGTCTCTCAGGGCTCCTCCCCCTCTCGAGCCTCTCAGGGCTTCCCCTCTCGAGTCTTTCAGGGCTCCTCCTCCCCTCGAGCCTCTCAGGGCTCCGTCCCTCGAGTCTTTCATGGCTCCACCCCTCAAGCCTCTCACAGCTTCGCCTCTCGAGTCTCTCAGGGCTCCTCCCCCTCTCAAGCCTCCTACGGCTCCGCCTCTCGAGCCTCCTACGGCTCCGCCTCCCGGGCCTCCTACGGCTCCCCCTCCAGAGCCTCCCACGGCTCCACCTCCCGAGCCTCTCACGGCTCTGATCCCAAAGACTCCAGAGCTTTCTAGAGCTCCGCCCCTCGAGCCTGCTACGGCTCTACCCCCCGAGACTACAGAGCCTGCCAGGTCGTCGCCTCGGGGACCTCCCACGGCGCCACCGTCATCGGCTCCACCTCCTGAGCCTTCCAGGCCTTCGCCCCTAAAGCCTCCTTCGGCTCCACCTCCAGAGCCTTCCAGGCCTACCTTGCTAGAGCCGCCCATGGCGCCACCGTCATTGGCTCCGCCTCCTGAGCCTTCCAGGCCTTCGCCCCTAAAGCCTCCTTCGGCTCCACCTCCAGAGCCTTCCAGGCCTCCGCCTCTAGAGCCTCCTGCAGCACCACCTCCCTCTGCCCTGTCTCTTGGGCTCCCCATGGCGCCGCCTCCTCAGCCTCTCAGTACCCCGCCTGCCGAGTCTCTCACGGCTCCATCTTCCAAGGCTCCGTCTCCCAAGTCCTCCACGGCGCCGCCTTTCACGGCTCTTCCCTGGCCCCCTGACCCTGTCTGGTGGCCCCCTGACACTCTCCCTGTCCTGTGGCCTCTTCCCTGGCCTCCTGACCCTGTTCCTGTCCGGTGGTCACCTTCCAGACCCCCGGACCCAGTCCCTGTCCTCCAGTCGCCTTCCAGACCCCCTGACCCAGTCTCTGCCCTATGGCTGCCCCCTAGATCTCCCGACCACCCGCCTGTCCACTATGTTCCCACTGACCTTACCTTGAACTGCCCATGGACTGTCTCACTTCCCTTTGTCTGTCCCCCGATCATCCTGCACCGCCTCCCGCGGCCGTCAGGAGCCGTCCTATTCAGAGGGGGGAGTACTGTCACGAACCCCGCTTCTCTGCCCCATCCCCGCTTCGTCGCACACACACTCACTCCCTCGACCTCACTCCCTCGCTCCGCCCCCTCAAGCTTTTCACGCTCTTTTTGCTCGCTCGAGCCCTCACGCCCACTTTGCTCCTACTCGCTCACATGCTTGTAGGTTATCTCCCTTCCTCGAGTTTCTCACGCGCTTCCAATCCTCCTGCACATTAGTTTCACCTGCACTCGTCTCATCACCTGTCATGGTTTACACCTGCACTCGCCCCTATATATATCACCACCCTTTCGCTGCACGGGTGTTGGTTATTGTATTTAGATTCCCGTGTCTTTGCCCCCCGCTAGTCTCGTCTAGTTTTGACCCCCCTGTGATTCGTTACCCCTTAGCTTGCCAGCTCTCTTGTTCCCCTAGCTCCCCTGTTTAGTCCTTCCCGCTACTCTATTCTGATTACCCCGGCTTTGACCCTCGCTTCCCTCGACCATTCTCATTGGATTTGCCCCTTGTTTATACTTTGATTCCCCGGCTTTTGACCCTACGCTTCCCTCGACGATTCTCCCTCTGGATTTACCCTGTTATGTACTTTTGCCTGCTTTATTTTTCTTAAAGCAGTTTTTTCCTCCGACATTGTGACTGTCTCGTCTTGTGTGTGTGTGTGTGTGCGGGTTACATCGTGAAAATCAATGTTTTGAAAATCAATATTTTTACTCACCCTAAGTAGTTTTTTTTGTGATATTTCTTTAGCAATGATTGATTTTTTTATCATCCTGAACATTTTAATTTACAGCTGAATTTGCACTGTTTAAATTCTTCCCATTTAAAGAAACAACGCTACAGTCATAAACGTTCAGACTGGTGTGTTTGGCTGTTGAGTCACATCTCACTCTGTTTTTGAGTGTGCCGTCAGGAGTATGGCATTTTTATAATGCTGTGTCAAGTTTAAAATAATCCAAGTTTTAAAAAAAATTATTAAGGCCCATGCGTTCATTTCCATTCCATTGCGACCTGTATAGCTGTTTTGGACCCCAGAACGTGTCTTATGTAACACCCCCTAAAAACACATCCAAAGGGGTCTGGTGAATCCAAAACCAGCCTTATTATACTGGGTTTCATTAGTATTAACTAGTTGGCTTGTTGTTCAGGCAACCCACTGACTATTTAATTTTGAAAATAGGTCATTTGCACATCCTTAACCATGACTGAGGTCTATATGTACAAAACAATAGTGTGTGAAGTGAAAACAGTGAAAGGGAGATCAGAAGGCAAACAGAGCAAAAGTGTTTTGGATCAGTCCATTAGGAGCCCAGACACGTTGGGGCCTTCCTCTTGTATCATATCACAGTGTATCGCACCTCTCTCTCCTTCTCTCAATCTAATCAATAGATGAGCACTTAAGAGTTTGGCTCGAAGAGAAGCTGGAGCTGTATTATGTGCCTGGAGTCATAGCAACACACACCTTGAGGATTTGCATACCGATCTTAAGAACCAAACAGCCACACAGAAGCAAAGAGCTTTCAGAGAGTCTTCTGAGTGTTCCCATTAGATGTGTGAACATGAAGAAGAATTGATAGCGATTGTTGATGGATGCTTGAAATGAATCTGAGGCACAAGGCTGGTGGGAGGAGCTTGAGCATCTAATCCAACCAAAAACAACATATTTATTTATTTATTTATAAACATATCTTTATTACGAGGATTAACCCCTTGAGATGAAGCATCTCGTTTTCGAGGGGGTCCTCCAGTACATCAAAGCAAAAAAAATATAGACTATGTAACAACTTACTTTACCTCACTTGTAAATTGTATTGGTATCCTCTACCTTAATTCCATATTTAATTTCATATTTGTTCAGAAAGGAACACTGATATCACTTCACCTTTAACGACTTGTATTTACCATATCTTACAACATTCTCCAGAGAAATATAAATAATTCATTATTAGGTTTTTGATGTATTAAAACCAAACTAAGGTCAGAGTTTTTGTTTTGGCAGTTACAGTAGTAAAGATACCCTAACAAGTAAAACAAATACACCTGCCACTGTGAAGATGGACTGATAAAAGATTGGCACAGATCCCATGATCCCACCTCTCCCTTGAACACCCCCTCCCCTCCGCCATCTCCCTCCCTCAGCAAGGAGATACATTTTAAATGTAAATAATTAATCCACAGACAGAGGCAGCTTTTTATTTGGAGTGAATAATTCAAAGTGTGGTCTCTGCATTTCAGAGTAGAGGTTTGCTATTCCAATCATTTTCCAGAGTGGAACATTACAAAGAGCTGGAAAGGAAATGGTGCTTCTTTGTGCGGCTCTGTGCTCATAAAAGCTAGAGACAGAAGCCACACCTTGCGGCTTCAGCATTGTCTGTCTTGATTGGTGATTGGTGGTGGACCACTGTGATGGGAGCGTAAAATGTCTGTTTTCTTGAGCTGAGTTGAGCTGAAAAGGTTTTCGGTAACTGATTGAGAGAATGTGTGAGCTCTACAGAGCATCCCCCAAACAGGCCTATTCATCCCAAAGAATATCCATATGCAAATGGAAATGTTACAGCCTTTATACCACAAGCCCCACGAATGCACAGGCATGCATTACCAAGAACACGCATGCACACAAATACACACGCATACATTTATGTCCGCATTAATATAAATACACATGCACAAATATGCACCCTTGCTCCATCAGTAGCACTAGTACACAATGCCTAGTCTGCTTGCAAAATTTAATATATTGGAACGAAAGCCTTTATAAAAACAATTGGATTCCGTTAATTCAAGCTATAAATTTCCAATCATCGGAAGTCTGGTCATATTTACCCAATCCAATGGCTTTGCTTGAGCTGGACTGAGAATTGAGGAATATATTTATAAGAACACAATTCAATTATACCTCTATTATATGAGATAGAGAGATATTGAATAGCAAATAAATGAAAAGGAAATACTCATAAACATGCATGGGCCTTTTTATCTCTTTTTGACAAAGTAACTTAAGCTAATTATGCGCTTGTTCAGCACAGGGTCTTGATTTCCCAGAACGGACAATTACTGACTTGGAGTCTTTGTCTTATTTTCAGAATAAAGCGTTTATATAAACAAAACTAGACAGTTTATCTGTCCTTAAGTGTCTTCATGTTCTTTCTCTCTAGCCATGCTAACATGCAAACCTGCTAAGATGTGCTCTCTGACAATATCAAAGATCTATAACACTCTCAACATCAAAACTATTTCAATCGATCCTCTCTCTCTCTCTCTCTCTCTCTCTCTCTCTGAGGCATAAATACTTCCTAGAATTAGCTCTAAAATGAAACATTTTCAAAGAGGAAAAAATTACAAATAATAACTAATGAAAAACTCATGAAAATCGATTAACTATTAACCAACACTAATACTTTTCAAAAATAATTAACAAATGTCAACTTGAAACAACCAATATACAGTTTCCACCAAAATACTGTAATTACAATTATAATTACAACTGTAATACTGTAATAAATTAACATGGATCACCTTTAAATAGTGTAAAATGTTTTTCTGTCATTTTATTTCATTTTTGTTTAAATGGACTGTAGTAATTATGATCTTTAGTCAGAAATGATATGGCTACCATGCAAATTTTTAACAGGAGAACTTATAACATATGCAGGCAAAGACATATGCAATTCTCATGTAAAAACAATTTACCTTGCTTCTGGTAAATTAACTATTATGTATTTTCTCTTTCAGATAGTACAACATTATTCTTTATTATCTATATAGCCTAATGATAGTCTAATGTCTGTATCGTGTTGTATAAAGAGCAAACGGTATGTGAGGAGGTCCAGTACAGTAGATGTGTGTATTGATTGAAGGGGGGATGTTTAAAGGGCAAAGAGGTGAGAGGAATGGAGGCTCTCTTCTGCACCAGCGCCACCTCAGGCTCACAGGCCTCTCTTCTCTTAACCTTCAATTAGTGGCCACAGGCAGAGCAAGGCATTGATTAAGCTCTAAATGCCAGTGCGACACACACAAGCACACAAACACACACAAACACACACATTCACTCCACACTGGCTCTTCCGTAGTCTCTGCATTATTAAAGAGCAGCTTTGCTAATTACAGCATGGAGGACACACAGACAACAGGGGGGAATCACCTACACACACCTGTGCTACACACAGGTACGCAAATGCACATAGACACAAGTGATAAGGAATCAGAGGGCCACCAATTCTAAAAATACAAATTAAGAGAACCACAGGCATTCAAGTCACAACCAGTTTTGAAGTGAAACAGGACATTCAATAAGAAAAAACAGTACGGTGGGACTTTTATCCACTGGAAATTGATTGGATTATGAAAAGTGGGCATTCCATACCAGAATATAGCCAGACATGAATGTGAGTTTGTTAAAACAATGCCTAAATAGATATTTGGCTATTGGTTAACATGATCAAATAGCCTGTGAGTGATGTTAGTGGAAAAGGAAAGTTGATTCCGATTTTGATAAAAAATAACAATGACAGAAAAAGCCATTTCTCACTATAACACCAGGAACATAAATTAAGTAAGTACATTTTGATGTTGACTTAAAGTTAAGAATGCTCTGTATCTGGCAATAATCACTTCCTATGACTCGATGTAATGGTCTTATAATTTGACAGATCACATAAACCGATCACCCAAGTCAGCTCTTTTAAGACTTCATTACTGTTATGTCGTCACAGGAGTGTGGAGAATGCTGGCAGAGATTTGGCTGTTAAGGACAATGCAGCATGAGAGGTACAGTATGGTGCGTATGAAAACCTTGCGTACAGTAAATGCCGTTTCACATGACACGGCAAAGAGAAAGTAACACGGGTTAAAACTGATGTGGTATAATTCAAACATCTTTATTAAATGACTCCCTAGCAAACTATATTAACAGTAGCAACTGTTCAGTCTGCAAGTTGTAACGAAGTTGACAAAACAGGCAGAGACAAAGATGATGAAGTTTAGATGAACCCAAGTGCAGTTTATTCTCCAACGTGAAAACCAGTATCCCAGACTATAAAAGTGAATGAAACAAAAACAAGAAACCAAGGACCTAACTAAACATGACATGACATGACAAGACTACAACTAGACTAGACTAGACTAGACTAGAGCAAAACAAAACCACGAGGTTACAAGTACACTGACTTAACTAAACTAGAACAGAACAGAACAGAACAGAACAGAACAGAACAGAACAGAACAGAACAGAACAGAACAGAACAGAACAGAACAGAACAGAACAGAACAGAACAGAACAGAACAGAACAGAACAGAACAGAACAGAACAGAACAACAAGGTTACATGTACAATACCTGACACAGACAAAGCAAACATGAGGGTTAAAATACACAAGACATGGGTAACAAAGGCCAATGAACAAACAGAACTTTAAAACAAGATAACAAGACAATTAACTAAAACCAATGACAAACTAGAACTGAATCAAAGTAATAAAACAATGAACCAATGAAAACCACACACATGAACAAGAAGGGAAAACAGGATATCACAAGACTAGGAAACAGGAACTTAACAGGAATTTCAAAATAAAAGTACACAAACAAAAGTCAACTGAGCATGTATCACACAAGCATGCGCTCTTTCTCCTCACACAGTGCGTGTTACCCTCATTAAAGCTCCAGTGGGAACAAGTAAAAGCAGAAGTCCAACACGAACAACATCCAACACAATAAAAAGGCAGGGAATGTAGTTACAAATAAAAAATAAATTGAAATACAGAATTAGGATAGTATAATATGATGTTAAATAAATGTAATAAAAATTATGAATAACAATAATGAAATTAAATGGTGAAAATGAATTAATTACCAAAACTGTCACATTAAGTTTAATTACACCAATCGGTTATCAGTTTACCTTCAGTTTGAAACTTATTTTTGTTCTTTAGGGCTATCTATTCTAATTTACTGTAGACAATATTTTGTGTTAGCATACTAGTTTTAGGCCTCTTCAAATATTTAAATAGTAAAAATAAATTTTTTATTGTTTGTTTATTTGATTATCATTTAATCAACCTACAATAGTTTGCCAGCAAAAACTTGGCAAAACCTTTGGTATTACCAACAGGGAAATTGAATTATGATTTATTAGCATGGAAGGTGCATATTAGAAAAGACTGAGGGATAAACACACTCAAAACATTTACAAACACACAAGCAAAAACACACTGTGTGTATCATGAGTCATTTGATACATCGATCCGGTGTGGATAGAAATGCATATAATAAAACAGATTGTGCCTCCTTCTAGCTCTGCAATACTTCACATGAGCCTCCGTAAATCTGATCAGCCTGTAAACTATAACAACAGATTTAGGGGTTGCTCTAGGTACTATCTCACTGCTTACCAGGGCAATAAAGAAACTAAGACAACCAGTCAGAGAGAGCACAAGAGATAAAGGACTGGACAAAGCACTGACTCAGTTTTCTCATTTCTTGCAATAGCAAAAGGCCAAGGACCATTCAACTTTGCTGAATCAACTTCACACTGCAAAACACCTTAAAGGTGAAGTGTAAACAGAATTTTAAAAATAGCACCTGTTTCTAAACAAGTTTAAAACACCTCCCCCATCTTCCATTTTTTGGCAAACAGATAGCCATGCCCCAAACGGACGCCATTGGTTCAAACAAAAAGGTTGCAATTCTTTTTGGTACATACTGTACATTTTCCCATTCAAGCTTAAAATTTGTAAAAACAAAAAAGGTTTGCAAAGGTTTGGCAATGCTAGTACCACAAAAATGATATGTTTCGCCTTTAAAATTGACACACACACATGGTTACAAACGATAAACATTCTTATTTTTTGTAACAATAATAAAATGGCTCGAAACAGCTAACTCTTCTCAACATAGACAGAATATTACATAAACATTGAATACGTCATATTGACATTAACCCCTGTGAACTGTAAAACCCAAGAAGAAAGCAAGAAAATATTTCTTAACATGAAGTCAACAAATCTTACACACTACATACATTTTTTTTACTTGGAAATGTAATGCAAAATGGAAGGATTCCCAAAACAGAGTGAGAAACACTGAGATATAAAATAAGAATGAGAGAGAAAACAAGCGAGGCACAGCTGATCATTTCTGATTCTGTTTTTAAAGGCTAATATTCAGTGGTCATTAAATGTAATATACATGACAGAAAGTCACCTCCCTCAGGTGAAATTATTCTCAAAGCATCCGGTGCTGCCTGGACCTATGATTTACTTGGGAGTCATATTTTTCAATAGCTATTTTTCTATGAAACCCCAATGAGGTAATTGAACCTGACAGAATGACATGACCCTTGCATCACTGTCACCCTGCCTCCTCCAAGGGCCATTCTTCCGCCAGGTCCACAACTGGAGTGGGCAGGAGAGGAGGGTTGCAGTGACTATCCTCGCTTGGCCATGCACGATGAGATGCACATGAAATGAATAGAGCCTCAACACCGCTGCCTTTAAGAACTGAGGGGGGTCACAGAATAGGAATCACAACTGTGAGGTTAAATAATCTCCAATATTTTGAATATACATTTTTCTACCACACCTTCAATGCACAAAGCCATGCACAGTGTGTTTCGGTCAAGTCCCATTCCTGCCTGAATCATCAATTATAAATGTAAACATTCTGTTTTATTCAGAGCTACCAGCAAAATCATATTTCTCAGGCAGCTCTGGTGGGACATGCACTAAGGGAAAAGGGGAAAAACGAGTTGGGGTGTGTTGGAAGTGAATACATATCACAAAGCGAAAACTGGGACATGCTAGAGAGCGTGGGCAAAAAACCTCCAGTGCTTAAAGTCCAAAATGCTGCCAGTCCCATCACAGCTCAGCTAGATCCACCTAGAGTAGTGATTTGCTCTTTAACTCTGTCTTATCCATCCATCAAAGGACCAATTCAAACTTGTGCTGCTCCCGTTTCTTTATCCACACTACAACCCCACCTATCCATCCCTCTTTCTTTTTTTCATTTCCACCTGCAGGAAGAGACAGATCTAAAAAATCCTAACATTTCTCCTTTTATCACACAGGAAGACACATGCACACTTAGAAAAGAATACATACTGTGTTCAAGAGTTATCTTTGGGGTTCCTTGATAAAGGCTGTTGTTTAGACTCATTAATGACACACCATTTTAAATTTAGACCATACAAGCCAGAGTCAGTCTGCTGCATTATATATGTCTGTGCACCAACCACACACACACACACACACACATAAAGATTCCTCCATCTTGTCGACACAAACTTTGCTTGCACTGTGTAACTCCCCTGTGGCTGGCAGAGAAGGAGTAATAAAAAAGAAAGGAAGACAAATCCACCACTATTTCAGAACTCCAGAACTATACATATGGCAACGTGCTAGTGAACTTACATAGACAATGAACACATTTTAAAGAAATAGTAGTAGCACTTTATTTAACAGTACTGTTCTTTATTTACACCCTATATAATTATAACAACTACAGTAATTATTAGGTACTAACCCTAAACCTAAACCTAACTCCAACCCTAACCTTAACCCATATTAAGTACATGTAGTTACCTAATATTACTGTAAAATAAAGTGCAAACGAAACAGCTCACCCAGAAATGACCCTAACCATGACCATACGTCTAACATTATTTACTATATACAGCCAATTCTGCCTATTGTTTCAACCCTGTATACATTTCTTTCTTCCACAAAACACAAAAGGAGTACTATGACAGCCTTAGTCCCCATTAATTTTCATTGCATCTTTTTTCCAAATAATAAAAGTGAATGGATTATAAGGATTATAAGGGTTATAAGGGTTTGGGAAAACAAGAGGGTGAGTAAATGATGACAGAATTTAAATTTTCAGGTGATATATCCCTTTTAGACTCATACTAGCACACTGTACTTTTAATTTCCCTGACCATTACTGTATGTTTTATTTTCTCACAAGAAATTAGTGTTCAGTATTTTAAGGCCCTTTATATATCTATATCATTCTATACAAACCAAATTGCGATGTTGCTTGACAGCCACGAACAACCTCTAGTTACACTGTGTATCCAAACATGAGCAGAGCATCATGATGCATCAAAATTGCATTAATTTAATTTCTGACAATACAGTAATGTAACAGATATTATACTGGGTAAGAGCTTGTAACTTTCAAAGCCCTTGGATTTAGCACTTAAATTGTTTTATTTTCATTCAGTGTCACTGTAAATCACGAGCAATAATCACAATAAAAAATCACAATAATCAGAATAAGTTACATTGTCCTGCTATGATGTGATTCAAGGAATGACTGTGTAATTACATTTCTGTTCTGTTGTTACTTGCGTTACAAATAAACATTTTATTTTATCAAAATATTTGCGCTCCCTTTTATTTGGTTATGTAAGTGCGAGTTTAACGCAAGCAGTACAGATGCGTGAGTGTTTTGAGCACTTTCTCTTATGTCCTAATTCTGAAATGGTGCTGAGAAGTCTGTGAATCATTTATCATGTTTTGGGCACTCCTGCATTAAACCAAATTGAGATGATAAGTTAGTAGCATGAAGTAAACATTAAACAAGAAAACACAATACAAACTGTAATCTCTGTATACATTATATACAGATATGGTATTTTCCTGGATGTAAGAAGTTCAATAATTGTCAAATGCAATGTGAAAACAGTAATGGATTTACAACAAAATGGGGTAATCTTATAAGTCAGTGACACAATCTACTGCTGGCATCATCTGACAATGTTAACAAACATGGCTACTCAGATCTGAGTACTGCATTACAGTACATTGTTAAAAAAATGGGAAGATATACAAAGTTAATTAAAATTGAAGTGTACAAGAAACTGGTCTAAGTGTTCATTTTGATTATAAATTGAACAGGAATTGCTTTTCCTAGCTATATTCTTTGCTAAAATGTACAAGCCTTTTTAAGATATGCAAAAATATAGTCTTTACCTTATACAATATATAGCCTTTAAAAAATATATACAGTACCATATATATAAATATTTTTTAAGTCAGTCAATTAAACCATGAGTTCTGACCATCGCACAGTATATACCATCATACTGCCTGGCCCCATCCAACACCCCCCTGCTTTCAGCCCCCCTTCCTCACCCCTCACCCTCACCCCTCATCTTTTCAAACCTTTGTTACTCTGTCTGAAGGTCTGCCAGGGCTTGGTAAGCAAGCAGCTTCACTGAAAAAACACTGTGGCCCCTTGTCCTGTCAGCTCCGGTTAAGAGCCAGGCTGGTGGAGGCTCAGCTGTTTTTGGGGGATTAGTCCAGTTCAGCACACAGCACTGGCGCAAGGACAATGTGGGGGAGGGGCTGCTGTTCTTCCAGGCACGCAAAATACCTCGACTTCAGAGAAACATGCAGGTCGAGGTGCGTTCATGGCACGGACATTAATGAGACATGTTAACAGAATGGAGTGAGTGACACAGTGTGCTCAAAGAAGCCCAGGGGACAGGAGGGAATCTGAAGGCATCTGTGCCTCCTGCGATCCCTTGTAATTCTTACAGTCTACGCAAATATGTTCAATAAACATGCAGAGATACACTACTACAAAACAACAAATGTACAATATCCATGCAAATGCCTCAAGGAGAATAGGAGTGTGACTTTATTGAAACTAGTTTAAGTGTTACGTGTTATATAAATGCAAATGCTTTTATTCAGACTATCTTCATTTAAAAAATAAAAATACAATTATAATGATAACATCAATCCCATCACCTAAGTGAGAATGGTGCTCATTAGGGAGGAATATTATTACATCAGAATCATTTTGTAAAATGTTAATGCACTCTTTTAATTGAAGAAACTTTACATAAGTTGATGGCAATGGCTTTATGTGCATTGCCAGCTGAAAAAAGCCATATTCCTAAGGAGAACCAGACCAAAGTCAACCTAAACCAACATTTACACAAATACTAAGGAAAAATCTATTAATGCTGGTCTAAGATGGTCTTTTATGAAAGGAACACATTTATTCAAGAATGTTTCCACAGCTCTGGATATTCAAGCACTCCAAATGAGGCTTTAGACCAGACAATGCTGTTTTCACCCTTGGCTTACTGTGTCACTGAGATGTAGAGTTGGGATACTTCAGTTCAGACACAGACTTGACATGGACTCGGAAGCATTTTTACTCAGACTCAAGCCTTTTCCAAGTCCAGCAAAGTCCATGGCATTTGTGATGCAATGATAAACAAAATAACGTAAAAACAGAAATATTAATAACGTAAATACACATTTAAAAGTATGTTCTCCAACCCTGCAAATTATTAAATAGAACAAATGTTTTATCAGACTCACGTAGCTACACAAAGCCATTTCTAACTGAAAATGTTGACTATATTGAGACAAAATCAAATATGCTATGCATAAGGGATATTTAAAATAATATGACGGAAGAAATAGACCATGGAAATTGTACAACTCAGTCCGTTACATATTTATAGCGCAGCGCAGCCTCTTATGTGTTACCTTTAAAGCTGGCACTTGCGTTTCAATGGCAAAAAAGTGAGAAAATACAATGAAGAACACAAGTGAGGGGAGAAGTCTCTATTCACCTATTATCCATACTAAGTATAATGGGAAAAGAACAACACGTCAGCTCAAGTAGAGTTTGTCATAAAAAAATATCTTAACTTTAAGGAAGTAGGCTATACCTGGACACAGCAGAAGGACTGAAAAGTGTGAAGTGTAGTAAAATAAAAATGTATTTCTAATGGTATCGGATCTTTTCTTTTTTTATTTTCTGTTTAATTTTATTGGCATTATTAAATGTTTTAATATTACCATTTATTAAATGTATTAAAAACATTAAACTTATTTAATTCATTACATTACATGTATTTCACCCTTAATTTTAGATAAAACTAAACTAAATTGAACTGATAAATTGAAGTAGAAAAACAACTAAATTCAAATTTGAAATAATAACTCATGTTGTAATTAGTAACGCAGCTTTCCCTTTCTTTAGTCTATGTTTGAGTGGAGGGGAAAATCAACAAATAATTGAAAAAGTCAACAGAACAACATAATAAGTGTGCTGAAGGACAGTTTTGTCTCCATACCCCTAAAGCATATGCTTTCCACTTTTAATTTTGTTCAGCAGTCGTACTATTCATACTATTCATAAAATGTGAATATGAAATGCAACAGAGGTGTTTTTGTTGCATTTATATTGACACATTGTTTTTCTTAGGTTAAAATAAACTTAAATTATTGATGTTGAGTTTACAGTTACAATTTTAATTCAGATTCATGAACAGTTGTGGATGTCTTGAGTCTGAATCTGCCCCTTTTGGACTCGGACTTGACTCGGACTTGATTGTATAAAGACTTGGACTTGACACAGACTTGACTAAGGTGGACTCAAACCCAACACTAATGTGATATCGCTTGAGAATCCTCCATCAGAAAACCCAATAGCTGAGAAAGGGAAAAACCACCTACACCACACAAACAGGCTAACGTGTTCTTTGACACCATCTGAGCAATATTGCCCACATCCTGCACTGCACTCATCAATTCACACTCAAGGGCCCATTCTCCCAGTACAGTATGTTTGTGAGCCAAGATGATAAGGTCTCTATCACTATCTCTCAGTTTCTCTGTCCTCAGTCACATCACTTTTTTACAGCATCAAACCTATGAAGGCCATGGTCGAGCCACTGGCCAACGCTTGCACACGTTAACCATTTTGATGTCTTCCTTTTAATCATCAGGGTCATAAAAGGATGAGGGTATTGACTGGAAATCTAAGCAGCACACTAAACTGAAGCACTCACGTGTGTCTTTGGAGTCTTTCAATGTAGAGCTGAAAAAAATCACACTATTCAAACAGGACTGGGATCTCTGTGGTTAATATTACGAAGGTGAGAAGGTGTATTAATTGATGTGGGCATTATGGAAGGTCATGTGTTCTGTATTAGAGGTGGACAGATAGTGGATTTTGCTGATATCGTTAACTAAGGTGGTGGGAAATGTTCGATAACCGATACATCGGCTGATGGTTTTTCAAACCAATTTTTGGAATGTTAAATAATTTTCATAGTCTTGTCTTATCATGACATGATGGAGACTTGACTCTGTTACATGCTCTTTAATTAATTATTTGCCAAATTAAGCACTTAAATGTTAAATTGAGGTTTAATGAGGAATAAGGTTTACTATAATTCAAAGGATAAAAAGTTGGACACATGTATGTGATGATGGGGGAAGTTTTCATATATAGGCCTTTTGATCTATACATATACTCTTTATGCATGCATCAGGAAACCCATGGAGGTTGTGTGAAAACACTGGCATGTTAGATTCGAACAGTGTGTATGTGAAACACAAATTTACCTTATCTCCTAAAGGAAAACTAGTTTTGGCTGATTAGTCTTCGAATTGTCATATTATCTCTTTGAAGTTTGTTTTTAAATATTCTCCCTTAGCAGGATTTAGGATGTCTAAAAGATGGAAAAATCTCCTTTGAGCTCCTAATTCTCCAATACTTTATTTATTTATTTATTGCCTCCTGTTGAACATATTAACAGAGTTCAGAGTGTGGTGGAATGACACTGACAAAAGAGTTCTCTGTTTTTGAGGTGAAGCCAGCTGATATATTGTGGGGAAAATTCTGGAGAGAGTTTGCAGTCACCCTTAATAGGCAAACCCTCTCTAAAGACCACCATTCTTCTGGAAGACATACATATACACACTATATTACTTGCATAAACAGCCAGAGTGAGACTCAGCAGAACAGCACTAGTGCAAGCCACAATCTATAAAACTTTAAACTGAGTTGCCCACTTAAACATCTTCCATCCAAAAACCCACACTGATGCGAAGTACAGATGAGACACATATAACAGAAATAGGATTCAGGAGAGCACATTGGCAACTGTGAACAATCCAGCTAAATGTCTAAAATTGGAAAATTGGAGTTGTGTGTCTTTTAATCCATGTCTATTTGCTTTAAACCCATCTGTATGCTAGTGTACTCCTAAAAGTAGCCCAAATTTAACCATTAGCAAATATACACAATTAAAATTGACCATCCTTCACTTTAGATAGACTGGACCAAAAATATTGACTTATGTCAAGCAATGCAGATTTTCGTTCAATCAAATGCTCTCTAGAATGAGAACGTCCCACCCCCTAATTCCACCTGCAATCAGAGACTGTTTAGCCTGAGATGGAGCACTTGTATTCAAATTAATGGGAGAAATTGTAACACCCATTATGGCAAGTGTAGAAAAGGAAGTCCCACCTTACAGGTAAAAGAGCCAGTCACATTTTAGATACAAACATTGCCTGTCAGTTAACTCGAGAACATGCATGTGCAATAGCTGGACCAACCTGAAAAAAGCCTTGGTGTTTTTTGCGTGATTAGAGCTGAAGACGTGCAATTTATGAAGCCACTGTTGTCAAAATTAACTGCTGATTTGAGTTATTTTTACCAACTGTTTTGAAGATTTCTGTCTTTCCCCATTAAAGTAGACAGGACTTGTACTTTTATGCTACTTTTATCCACGTATAAATAGAAAATAGCTTCCCAAGATTGCTGTTGACTTGACTTGAAAGGGATTTTGCTGCAACTGACAAAAAATAGCAAATAATAGTTAATGACTATGATGTAATTAAAGCCTTTTTGCTTTAAAAAACAAAACAAAAACAAAGGACAACTCTTCGTTATGTCCCAGCAAAACATCCTAGTACAACAAGACAGGAAAGGAACTACAAATGTACATATAACACATCTTCTTCAATTCTTAATTTATTTTTGTGAAAAATCATCATTTCAAATGTTCTTTCAATGAAAAATAGATAGAGTGTAAGGCATCAACTCTCAACTAAACAAGGTGAGCTTAGGTGTAAATGATGTGCGTTCCACACTGTGATCACGGCAAACAAGCTAATCATGGTGGTCTCGCTGAAATATAATGTGTTATTTCTCTTCCCCTATTTTCCCATGTGTCCCTTGTCGCATCTACAGTAATTTCACCCCAAGAGTCATCAGGGTCAGGGCAAAACCTATCCATTTTTGGGGCTAAGTGATAGAACTAATTTCACCATTTGTGATTCACAGACTTAGTGCTGTTCTGACCACCACCTCCATGGGTGATGGGTGTTGTTACATTCCCAGCAGCGTCAAATTCCAATCTTTCATTCCTGTTCCTTTTCATTAAAGATGCTGCTGGTTCTACAAATCACCAATTACAGCTAAATCCAGAGTACCATTTGTGCTTGTTTTATCTGGCTTGTGGAGGCTTTGAAAAATGAGGAGGGATTTGAGGAAGGGTGGCTTGAATTTCAACTCTGAACAGGCCGTTCACGGGACGGATCATATGATCTGAAGGAGTCATTCTTGGCAACAGAGACAAAGATGTCTCTAAGGGTGCAAGAAGGAGAAATTCTGAAAAACAAGTCAAAGTGTATTCAGATCAAACCCCAAAGCCCCTGAAGCATTGACTGTTATACACTAGGATGAGTGTACAGGCATTTCTGAATGAGACCAGAAATGAAAAATACTGCAATGTCCATTAGGCTGAAATCCACACACGCATGGGAAGACCAAGTCTAGAGTGTTGCTGAGCCGAATGTGTCCATGTTTCATACTGTAAATATAAATCCCCTTTTGCTGGGATAAACTTAGAGTAGCTGCATTTAAAAGCCATTTTTGTGATCTTAATTGTCATGTATGAGAATTCCTTGTTATATCCTTTTTATGTTGCTGTAACGGGTTGACTTTATTGATTAGAGTAATTGATTAACTTGGGGGTCCAGTGATATAATTTTTTTGTGTGTCAATCAGCTGCTTATTTTGAACATGTAGACAAATGCTGGATTGCAGGAACAACCACACCAATCTTCTCCACTACAGAAAAGCTCTACAGGGACTGTGTATTAATGTAATCCCAAATACAGCACCTGAGATAAGCAATTGATATTTCCATAACTCCTCCACTTTTAATGGTTTATTACAGGTTAAAAGTGTAATAGGTGAACTGCAATAAATAAATATAAATCACAGTTCTTGCTTTGCTAAATTCAGCACCTGAAGCATAAAGCCCCCTCAGAACAATTTTGTATACCTCTATCAAACAAAATGAGTGAAATCCCTGTTATAATAAGATAGCTTTGTGTTGAGTTAATTTCATCACTGATTGATTTAATATTTAAATTTCATGCTCTCATTTTTCCAAATCTTTAGGTTTGTAAAAGCACTTTCAATGCTTGAAAGTGGAAGATTGGTTTTGCCAATGACAATTAACAACTGGCCAAAACAGCAGGATTTCTCTTGTTCCGAGACACATCAGAAACAGCAGTTTTGAGGTTGTGTTAATGTTACTCTTGTTTGTCAGCACTGTATTCCAAAAGTTAATTTGGGTGTATACAATGTGCATGCCATTGGCATTTGTATGGGCATATACTCTCAACAAAGCCATTATTCCTTTTTTAGTCTGCTCAAAGGCCAGAAGGAGCAGTTTGAGGAAGGTGCCACTGCACAGTACAATCATCATTTATGGAAATTATAGGAAAATATTGTCACTTTACATTTAGGCTGATCCCTTAATTCTGAGTCTGCAGCAAAACATGGCTCTGTAATATCTCTTGCCAAGGCACAGAAGAAAACAATGACTTATACCAAGATTAAAGGTGTGGTGAGACTCGACACATCCAGTTGCCCTCAACATTATATGCAATGCTATCAAGCTTTAATGAATTGAGTGTGACCTTTGCAGCCAAAGAGAACCATTATACCCTCATGGCTCTACATTAACCCCTGAACACCCCGTTAAATTACAATCTGATCTCTTACTGGCTAGACACTCTCCAGGTAAGACAGCAATGGTGCAAGTCATTATAAAGAATAACCAGAGCAGATGTACCAGTGGATCCATAAAACAAACATCTCTTCTGAAATAACCAGCATAGCTTTCATTGAATGTAGATAAAAAATGCAATGAAAGTGAATGGTAACTGAGGTTGTCAGTTCCTAAATGTCTGCCTAACATCTCCCTTTGTGTTCCTCAGAAGAAAGAAAGTCTTATGGGTTTAGAACAAAATAATTACAGAATTAAAATTTTTGTAGCCTTTTCAGCAAGGATCTGCAGAGATTCAGATTAGACTTTCAGCATAGAGACAATAAGCTCATGCATCCTCTTCTTCATGGTGTTTAAGAGCTGTCATTAATACTAGAATATTGTAACATTACTCAAGGGGAAACATCTACCCTCTCGCAATCACAAATGTGCACTCTCCTGCTCAAACAATCACGCATGCACAAAAAGAGTGTTGTATCTGTTGTAATTAGAACTGGGCATTTGTCGACAACATGGACAGCTCACTAGCTCACTAACGGGGACATCTGGCTGAGGTGATGTTTGTTCTTGATTGCTTTATTTTTGGCTCTCCAGACAAGGAGCAGCACAAATCTCCAAGAGAGTGACAGCAGCACAGTATAGACAAGAGCACCAGACACATTTATCACACCCTACTTCATAGACTGGCTTTCATAACTTTGGAAACATATTTTGCTTGGGAGGTTTGGGCCTATTTATACTTAGTAGCTTCATGCGTCTTGATTGATCATCTTGCAGTCCGATTGGGTATGTGCATTTAAATTTGGCCACATAAGTGTGTCACTGCAAAGCTAATATAAATCCAATATACTATCTCATGCTGTATGCGAATATAAGAATGTTCACTTCTATGATAATTCTAATGCCAAGCAGTGAAAATTTGCTTGATTTCATAGATTCATTTGTTTCTATATGTTTGGGAATTTCTGTTGAACATGGAACTTCTTTAAGTTGACGTAGTTTGGGTGAAGTAAAGTTTACAGATTATGTGGCCTGGTCAACTGGATGCATTTACACATAGCTGAGTTATGTCTTGTATTCCTAATTATGCAGGGCTTTCTCAACCATTTTGCTATCCATTTCAAATGTGTCTTTGAGGGCATTTACAATTGGTCTTTCATGATCGGATAGCTATACGATCAAAAAAAAGTAGTGCTGCCATAATGTTAATTTTGCAATTAATGCATTAACCAATTTGACATTAGATTCTGACATTTTCGAGTGAATTCTAAACACTTGTTGGAATAGGGCGGAACCTTCGAGATGTGTCCGCGACTCCGGGCATATTACACTGATGCGCACACCAAACACACAACGATGGTGTCAATGTCAATGATCAAGTGATGGAAAAACCTTGACCGTTTTATTTTTATTTTTTTTACAAAACAAATCTTGTGAAAAGCTGCATTCACATGACTCATTGGAATTAAGCCTCGATTAATATTGTGGAGAATAACAGTTTAAGAGATTTAATGCACAATGCAATGAATACACAACCTATGGGGACTAGTTCTTTAAATTAGTCAACCTCCCACTTTAGAATTTGGAAAACGTTTAATGTTCTTTGAATTGGTGCTATTATCAATGATAAGCATTGCTCCGAAATAAAGGATGGTTATTTACTGCAGTAATGTTTTTATTATTATTTTATATTGTTTTGAATTGGTTTTGGTTTGTGAACAGTGCTTGATCTGTTCAAGTTTCTATTGTAAACAATATGGAATATTTGTATTTAATCATTCAGTTAATCCATTTTAATAATTGAATTAACATGTATGTAATATGCAATGATCTAAAAATGACAAAGTGTATTCAAAGTGTTATGATAAGCTGCATTATCAATGTTATTCAATATGTTACATATATAATCATTATTTTATTGATTTAATACTCTGATTTACTCTGATTATTTAGATGCAGTTTGAACGTGCGGAACTATGGAAAATAGCTTTGCTTGCAGTCTCTCTCTGTTTAAGACCTTTCTGTGTCAAGTAAAATTAGTTGATGTGATAACAGTGCATGATGTGATGCAGACAGTGGGAGTCCATGGGAAATAGGATGAGACAGGATGCTTTTATCAAGTGAATGATTAGGGATTTTTAAGGATAAGGAAAACCACCTGTAGCAGCATACGTACTTCTGCATATCACAGGGATGTTTTCTGTGTGACCAATAAACTGAAATAAGGGAAATGAAGTTAAAAAGCATATAAGTATTGTTTTGTTTCTAAAAATAATCAATCGTTTGGGTTCAGAAAAACTTTATTTGTCGACTGGAGATTATTTTGATGCACCCTAAATATTCATTTTGAACTGTAAAAAAATGGAGTACTTTCACTTGTTTAAAGGGGGAGGCCTTAAATGAAATCCTAAAAATCTTACATTTTGTTCAGATGATTCAGATACATCTTGGATGGCCTAAGGATGAGAAAATGTAAATTTTTAGGTGAACTATTCCTTTAATTAGCTAAAAACTGATTAAAGGAATAGTTATCGACCTGCTATTCAACTAGTCAAAATCACAATAAAAAGCAACATACTGAGAAACAAAGGTAGGTCATCTGGTATAAATATTCACAGAGGTAAATTGATTAACATAATATGTAATTAAGAAGTGGCAGAAATAATTATATCTGGGATCTGTGTAGTTGAGCTAAGGCTGGGAAGAAGGGACCCAGACATCATTTTACTGTATCAAAGCACCAGAGACTTGCCATAAAAGAGTCTCAATTAAAACGAAGGCTGCAATTTAATCTGCTGGGATAGATATCTGTTAATACTTCTGGAGGGTTCTCATTCTGCCTCACACAAAATTAATTTACACATCCTATAAATATGACTAACCTTCCCCTCTGACTTTTAGCAATGGTACAGGTTCAACTGCAAATCATAAAACTTTCAAAATATTAATATACCAAAATGTGAAATATGGGGTGGACATAAAAGCTAACAATGTCACTATATTTCAGTTATTATGGTTACATTTATGCATTAGCATTTATCCAACACATACATTCAAGGCACACATTTTCCCCTGGGCATCGCACCCACAACTCTGGTGTTGCTAGCACAACATTCATATGGTTACATGCAGGAACCTCTGCTTGGATGTAACATAAATACATATATATATTTTTTTTTAAAGTTCTATGACTAGTGTTTGTTGTTTAAAAAAATCACTAAATAAAAATAGGAGAATTATAAGTTTTGCTAAGACAGAGCTAATTTTTCAACTAATAAACCACTTCACCTGGGATGTGGATGTATTGATTGGTCATTCATAGGTCTAATTCACAATAGCAACAAAAGGAGTACAAGATGTGGATATTAGGAGTACTCCAAACGCAAACTTGAATGAGAGCATCTTCTCTATTTTGCCTGAACAATCATTACCTTTGTGTGTTTTTAGACAACCTAAATGAATAGTTTACTCCAAAATGTAAAATCTGTCACCATTTACTCACCATCACGTGATTTCAACCCCATATGACTTTCAACCTTGAAAAACAAAAGATGTTAGGGAGAATGTTAACCTCTGTCACCATTTATTTTATTGCATGGACACACACTGAGGCTTACATTCTGCATTGCATCCTTTGTTTTTCACAGAAGAAAAAACATTGAAGGGGTTTGAAACAACATATAGGTGAGTGGATGATAACAGATATTTCATTTTTGTATGAACTATCCCTTTAAGAGGCTTGGTTCATATCAACATCTTTTGACATAATCAAACACACATTTGTGCACACGCTTCCACCAGGTGTTCATTTCACACCTTAGTGAGACATGTACCATGTTGCCATAAATAAAACCCTAATGATAATGCTTCATTCCCAAAATACACTCATGTTGTACAAGCAAAACAGAAAAGCTGAGGGAATGTGGCTTATGCAGCACATTGAACCACATAATTTGACAATGTATCATTCTAAACATACAAAGGACTAGCCTAACCTTGAAAATTCTATTTTTGAAGATATACATCATCCACAAAACCAGGTCTTTTTCTTATTTGAATCCAGACTGATCACACAGGTTTTTTTTTTTTTTTTAGGTCTTACATAAAGAGTATTAGTTGATGATGAGGCTGTTAAATTGGGTTCTCTCTGGATAATGAGTGGGAGTGAGAGCACCACTGGGGCGTTGCCGGGACTGCAGGGAATTTTCTGCTTGCCAGAATCCTCTCTTCCTTATTCCCAACTGTTTGCCCACTGCTTCACACACACACACACACACACACACACACACACAGATTCATACTAACACAATAAACATCCACATACCCCAGTGATGGTTTGGGTAGAGAGTAATACAGTCCTAATGATCCAAAATCAAACACAGCAATGGCCTTAAGTAATCATGCATTGCTGCAGAATGCCACCAACGGGATATTTGAAACTCCATACACACCACACACATACATTTTAGAGATAAAAAAAAACATCATTAGTTGGCGTCCATATATTTGAAATGCGAATATTTGTCCACATGTCCCCAGTGGCCAAAAACAGCAAATCACACCACAAATGAGTAACTGCCCACATCCTATCAGTTTTGCTTGAAAGAACAGATTTATCTCACCCTGTGGCATCCCTCCCATGAAATCATTGTATAACCCAGAAAAATATCAAACAATTAAATAATTAAAATGCATTAAATGCATTCTGTGTGCACATATTAGTTTTTTTTTAAAGTGAATAAGTAATGGGAATAGCCAGAGAGATCTCTCGCCAGCATGTCAGCACTAATATGGAATAAATCACTTAAAATTTGGAGCTTCACACATCCATCTACCTTTTACTCTCTCTAACTCACTCCATGAGCAAATAGGTCTACTACTAATTCTGACTATAATCCTAGATCTATTTTGGGAGATTTTTGTATTTATTTGCATGCATTTAGTTTGGTGACACCCAAATGGAGTTGTTTTGGTAGAATTAGTGCCCTTTGCCATGATGCTGCGGTATACCAGAGGGCTTGCACGGCAAAGCCCATCTGTGTCCATCTGGGTGCCAGGTGATGGGCAGACGGCCCTTGCCCACCACAGACTCGCAATTGTATTTTCAAACATTTCTGCCATGGATGTGTGGAACTCTGGCAAGGTCACACTAACAAGTTGGGCCTTATGGAACGCAACAGTGACCTACCACTATTTTAAGCAGCCTTGGTTTAGCAGTTTACTGTATTTTTTCCAATGAATGTTTTTCCCATTAATTCTTCCCATTAATTTTCCCCTAGACTTAAAAAAAATACTTATCATCATATATTGAAAGCATAGAACAATTATTACAGTTATATATGTCATTATAATATTTCATGATTATGATGATGATTCCAATTTTTTTTTTAAAATGAAGTTGAAATCACACGTATTTGAGGTTTGAACAGAACCATATACTGTACCATTGTTTATCCTCAGAGCACATGGTAGGTCTGTGTTTATACATTATCGCTAAAAATCGAATTATTTGGCGAATGAATGGGATTTTTACCTCCATGAACCTATTGATGCACTCTCTTTCACTCAAAGTGGCGGCCATTTTGCAAAATTATAATGTAATGGACTGGCTGCATGACAGTAATGAGACTTTTGTTGAATAATCATCATATCATGTGTTGAAAAGTGGTGAGCCCTGAATCAACATAGGATGAACATAGACTTCCTACCACAAGATGTAGCAGCATAATCTGCAATTACATTACTCAGCTGTAGAGAAAAGGAATCTCTGCACGCACTTTAGCGTGACAGCTGCATTAATATAGACATGAAAAAAACATAGAAGGACTCATATATGCTGTGAGTGTCAAGTATACATGCTATATATGCAGTGTGCCACACCTAAAAATATACAAGGAACAAAAGGGTCTTTTAATATTTTGTCACAGAGAGCAACATAACATATCAAGATACCACCAACAGCCAATGTGTACGGCTCAGGAAGACCTGAGGCCGATACACGGGGGGAATTAACAAAGAATTATTTGTGTTGAGTTGTTTATTTGTATTGTTTCGGCAGTCAGTTCACTAAAGATGTTATGCAAATCAGGTAACGGTGCAAAAGTGCAGAAAAAACACAATTCCCGATCTTGTGTTGATTCTGAGTGCTAGGTTGTGATGGATGCAGTAGATTGCTGCAATCTGGCATGCTTTATTGGATCTGCAGAGCATGACTCCTCCACTGCAATACAGGCACCTGAATCAGCGATTTAAAATGTTAAAAGTGCACACCTGGATATGTGCCCAGTTATATCCTCAACTCCTTCATTTAATCATCATTTGTTGAATTAATGCTGCCACGATCATTAGAATATGTCTCTTTCAAAACATAATTCGGCTTACCACCTGTTTTCCGTGGGATGTAGCATGATGATAAATTCGATAGGCAAATAACGCTTATTTTTGCAAAAACAAAAAAAGGCACAATCCACAGTACCCTAATGACATATAAAAGAAGTGTGCTTTTGCTTAAATAATGACAATTACTTAATTTATACACTGTGCAATGCTATTTCAGTACATTTAGAGCTTGGTTAAACTGGGTTGCAGGGTGGTTAGTGAACAAGAAGAAGGTTTTTGTGCTGAAATATCACATGCAACTGTTTAGAGAATATGCCCCACAGAATTTTTCTCTATGAAGGGAGTGGCCCATTCTTTATTCTGGTCACACATGCTGAGTGGACAGTCACATGATATCGGTTGTCTCATTGGTGCTGGGCTGGGCACATGCAAGTGACATTGCCCATGGACACAGACTTGTGGAATGTGTTGAGAGGGAGGCAAAACAAGAGGTAGCCATGGCAACAGAGCTAGACTGGTGAGAGAAAAGAGGAGATGAGGGGAGTGAGACCAGGAAGTAAGAGAGGGCAGAGATTGCATACAAAGACTGACAGATAGGAGTGAGAGAAAGGCAAAGTAGGAAGCTGAGAGGGTAAGAAATAAAGAAACTGATGGGGGGTGAGAGACAACCCGAAAGCAAAGAGAGACAGAGAGAGAGAAATGGCAAAGAGATCTGTTAAGAGAGCAGTTCCAATAAAAGCTTCACACCCCAGATTAAAAAGGTGTGAGGCAGCTGGCCTACACAGCCTGAAGGAACAGAGGGCTCAAGAGTTTGTGTGGAGTGATCTGTTCTCAGCATCATCAGCAAAAGGTTTATGTAGGATCCTCTCTAAAATCGAGTATTTTTGGTATACATCACATACACTACCGGTCAAATGATTGAACAGAATAATAGAAAAATTAAATCTATGAAATAACACAAATGGTAGTATAGGAATTATGTAGTGACCAAAACTCTTAAATAAATCTTATATTTTAGCTTCTTGTAAGTAGCCACCATTTGCATAGATTTCAGCTCTGTACACTTTGGGCATTCTCTCAACTAAATTCACGAGGTATCCACCTGGGATGCTTTTAAAACAGTGTCAAAGGAGTTACCATGCATGATGTAAAAAACAATTATGTATAGTTTGTTTACGTAAGGATCTATTTAAGATTCTACTTAAAACAACCACACAAAAAAAACTATTCATAAATAAAAATGTTGGTTTGTAAAAAAATATATCTATAAGCACTTTATAATATAAAAAGCTATTTATAATTGTCTACAAAAATATTTTTTTGCATTTAGGTCAAACGCTGCATTCCATTCAACTCGGAATGTCGGATTTGCCAACTTCCTACAGGGAAAAGTGCAATGGAACGCTACTAGATCCAGGTGCGTTATGTCACACAATCATGTTGTCACCCATGAAGATGTACAAATAAACATTCACTTGTATTATATAATTTCGATAAATGAGTAAAAGTTCCAACATTACACGATATTAAAGCGTTTTAGTTAACGTTTTAACGTTTTAAAACGTTAGCAGAATAGCAGGGGTTTAAAACATGGTAAATTATATTCTTGTTTGATAATCGTACCCCTGTTGCACAAATTCTAGCATTGCAAATTGTTTATGAATTGGATTGCTAGGAGACATCTCTGGTGACAGTCAAACACCTGCTAAGCTAACGGGAGCGCTGCAGTTTTGTTTCCTTAAAAGTCATCTTCTGAGCATCTGGCAATGGACGGCATTTATGGTTGGAGATTGGATATATCAAGTAGGAATATCCCATATCCGATTTGAATGGAACGCAGTATAAGCCTTCAGATCCACTGTTAAGATAATGAAAAACAAGTCAAGCTCACACATTCTGATCTTTTGCTCCATTTTTCAGTTTAATTATAGCACCTAAGTATCAGTCTCATTTAAATACACATACACATTGTCACATTGCTATCTACAGTTTATGCTCTCTTAATAAGTTCATATATCTGATGACCTTCTGCAAGCCCAGCTTCCTGAGAAGTAACTCAGCCTGGTAATTAAGAGGCTTCTAATTCTCATAAGAAAATAGTCAAGTCAAGTCAAGTGGTATCTCAATCGATGGCTAGATATTTCAGATGACTGTTCTCTCAGTATTGATGGCTTTGGCTTGATTAAAATAAAACTTTGCTTCCTACTAAAGTCAATGAGTTGACAGACATTATATTGAAAATAACTTTTGGAAAAGGGCAAAATGGGATTATGAGTGTTATATTCTCACTGATGAGCAGAGAATTAGCAGAGAAATCTTTACAGAGGAAGCAATTCTTCCTGACGCTTCCCAAGATCATTCTTCTCTAGTGTATCGACAGTTTAACACATCTATTCTGCTGTATTCTAAAAAAAAATATGGTTTAGCCTGGATCTGTTTGACTGTAGAATAAATTACTGGTTGTGTGAGTCTTTAGAGTCTTATAGATTCACATATGGGGCTTTTCCACTGCACGGTACAACTCACTCTCACATTTGGGGTTTACCACTGTGGATAGTACCTGGTACCTGATACTTTTTTTAGTACCATCTCGGTCGAGGTTCCAAGCGAGCAGAGCCGATACTAAATGTGATGTGAAAATCCTGCAGATCACAGATTGGTTAGGGAGAAACATCACTACTAGCGTCACTGGATTTCCGACACGCAACATCAACCTGCTAGTTTTAAATTTAGCAACAGCGATAACAGTATCATTTGTTCACGTGACTTTCAAATTGTGAAAAAAGAAATGGCTGTGTGCAAAACCACGGCGTGGTCAATAAACAAGGTGCAGACGGTCCACTCGTTAGCGATGAGCAAAACGAAAAGGTCTATCAGGAAGTGTCTCAGCTGTTGGCCGCAAACGGCTACCACCGGACCTACCAAAAGTGTAGGGAAAAGTAAAAAAAATTAAAAGAGACGACAGAACCATCAAGGAAAAGTGGAAGTGGTTCGACCAAATGGACACTATCTAAACTGGCGAGCAATGGGAGAGAGAGTGCCCTGGACTCAGCAACGATGGAGGATGGTACATTTTGTTACATTAACTCTTTCTGCTTGAAAGTGTCACTTTATTTAGTTGACCAGCTACAGGAAAGCTTTCTTCTAAAACAACCAGGCCAATTTAACTGTTACACTTGTGTAAAATCACCATGCAACAACTGCTTTATACAGCAAAATGATCTAGTAGCTAACAGCTCAGCGGTTGTGTTATTGTTTTGGTCAGTTTGTTTCGTGTTTAAGATGATGTCACGGCAGTAGAGGCGGTGCAACTATAACAATCAGCCTATAATCCCACCCACGTTGAGGGGCACAAAACTGCAGTGGAAATGCAAGTTCAGAAAAGTAAAGTGAGTAGAGTTGAGGCGAGTCTAATCGTAACGTGCAGTGGAAAATTGCCAATAGTCTTTAGTAGAGAATGGTTGGTATAACTTAGTCAAATTCTATTTCTTAAAAACAAATGTACATTATATACGTACAATATATTTTACAATATAAAGTCCAATTTATATTGTACTCAAAGGTAAAATTTTGTCATTTCTGCACACTAGCATCATCAAATATAAAAATAAAATATTTAATATCACAAATATAATGATGTTTTCGAACAGGTTCGCCCAAACATTCCTCCCATCTTCCATTGAAAATCAACATACAAACGGCTTATTTCTAGTTACTTCTTGTTACTCTCTGCACATTAAACTGAGATGAGAGAATGTTCTTAAACATCTTGGCATAATAAATTACACACTTCACCTAGATTTTCACAGGAAATGGGCTGGTTTTCCATTGCAGAATCTAAGGCTATTTGCAACTGATCTTCTAGAATCATCTTACATGGATCAGTGTATATTTACATTTTTGTATGTAGCCTACTTAATATTTGTTAATCTGCTATTTGGCAATGCAATAGTGCACAAAGCAGTAACAAGACATTTCAAACCAAACAGCAAAAACGTCATTAACCTCATCATCACATGTTCGTTTCAACACACACCATTAATTTCAATTCACCATCCTATTCATTACACATTAACACAAACACACAAACACAAAGAAAATATTCATCATCACATCAACCCTTTGTTAAACATCATGTTAGTCAGTTTGACAAGAATATGTTGAAATAATTGTATATTTACAATAATGCTATTTAGCAGTATGTTTTAAGTGTTTATGTGTTTTTTATCAGTATTATAGCATGTAGATTAGATGCTCATATACAAGATACACTCACAGGTCAACATTTATATAAAATTTTGATTATTTTGCAGAAACTTAGAAGTATTGTGTTAAAATAATTCCAATGAACATTTTCTTTTTTAGACACAATTCCAAAAATAAAATGCAAATTGAAATTACAAATCCATCTGAGGTTATAATTACTTTAGTGTTCCTTCTATGGGAATGTGATTTGAGCATTACAGCTTATCAGGATTTGTGTTGTACTCACTTTGCGCTCCTTGTCTCCATACTCAAGCCCCAGTGTGTCCATGGCACGCACGATAGCAGCCAGGGACTGGATGGTGTTGCTGTAGACCACTGGCTTGTACTGCTTCACGTCATCACCTGAGAAACCATCCTCATGGATAATCCTACAATCACACAGACATAGGAAATTACATGTTAGAGAGAATATGGTTGTTGCACGTGTGTCTGTGTACATTCATATGTGCATCTATCTGTATGTTTCAGATATATCCCCATGGGCAGAGTGACTGTATGTGAGTTGGTAATCTAGCCTCACTGGCAGTGTCTCTATTAATGCATTGGAGCATATCCCCACTGGCAGAAGTACCAAACCCCGGTCAGCAGGCAGGGACCATGCCCCATTTCATTGAAATATTGACCCTAGGCATCAATTGTTCTCTAGATCACAACTACACAGATACATTTATAGACAGACTGTCCCAATGCACAGCTTTGGCAATAATAGAAACACAGATACAGAAGCTAGAAAAAAAGTAAGAGGGAGATGCCTTGCTGCCTACAGTCTACATAGGCAGCTGCCTTCTTAGGTGGCATCAAAGAGGTAATGGAACCTCATAAGTGATAGATTTGGAACACTCTACATACACAGGAACTCTGTGGCACACAAACAGTACTCCACAGGAGACTCGGCTCACAATCAAGTCCAATAGAGTTTACGTTAGCATGTTGCTGAGCTAACAGTGCAATACCACATTAGGCTTAAGCATAAAACATAGCACACAAACATTGGGTCACAATTTTTTATTATTCCACAGATTTGATATATATATATATATAGATATATATATATATAATCTGTGGAATAATAAAAAATTGAGCTGAGATATAAAGAGCTGAGATATTCTTCTAAAAATCATAATTTGCATTTAGCAGAAGAAAGAAAGTCATACACATCTGGGATGCATGAGGGCGAGTAAACGTTGAACAAATTAAAATATTTTGGTGAACTATCCCTTTGTACATAATTTCCAAAGCCACTTGAGAACAGTATATTTAAACATCAGATTATCCAAACATCAGATGATGAAAAGAAGTGACGAATGATAAATGGCTTTATGCAAAAACAAAAAAAACAAAAGGTAAAACTGCTGCAATCACTGTAGCCATTATAAGCAGATAGTTATCGTTTTCCAAAGATGTAAGATAATTTATCTTAATTTTGTGCTATTGAGAAACTGGTGCAAGATGACACATTTTCCTGAAGAGGAGGGGTTTTTAATCATCATATTAAGGTCATTATGGCAGGAAGTGCAGTGGTGTCTCTATCGTTCAGAACTGTGTCCTTTCTAGACTGCCAGCTGTGTCCTCGTCCCCTTCATATGTTATGTTTTACTTTGTTAGTGCACTATGTTTTAATTTGTTTGGTATTTATTCAGTCTCTCTTCCTTGCTCACTCTCACATTTAATACTCTTATAAAATGCTATTGTACAATGGTGTTTTCTTCATAATGAACTTGAAACTTCTGATCTTGAGAAGTGGGGCATTCAGAACAGGGAGGGGTGAGTTTTTCACAGAGAATATGAACATGCTAGGGCCAAACCACAAAAGCAGGGCTACTGGCAATTGGTCCATCCCCGGCAAAGACACTTAATTCAATTGATTAAAGATACAAATTACATTTGGACATCTGTCCCTTCTGCAGTACTGAAAGTCGGCCTGTGTAAGTAATTTTTAGATGTATTATGTCTGAAAGAGGGTTTTACCCATTTTTTTATATACAATGGCATTGCCTGGCTTAAAAGCTAAAGTCCATGAATAATCACGCCAGTGGCCAGCTCTCCACTTGAATTTACCGGCCTCAATAAACAGTGTTAGTGTGGCATGAGAAAAGACAGACAGGTTGGCAAACCCTGGCATTATATAAACCTAGACACCACACTGGTTGTCTAGTATATTAGACTTGTGCCAGGGAGAGGTTTGATGAGGCATGTGTTTGCAGGATGATATTTTTGAATGCTTGGTGCACTCACACAAACGCACAAATTCAGGTGAGCCAAAGGCTACTTAATACCTGACTATCATTTAGGTAAATGAAAACACTTATTAAATCACTTCAACAAACAGTTCAACATAGCATCACTGTTTAAGATCAGCAAAGCAGCTTACAATTAATTTAATATACCTGTAGGTGCTAGTAATTTTACGTTACCCTATTTACTTTCGTAAAACACATTCTTGGTCTTATTGGGTACATCGATATGTTAACATTTGCCAACATTGTAATTAGAAGCCTAATTGTGTGCTTTCCATTTCACACTCAGTTGGCCTTCCATTTAATGTAGTCTGGCATAATAGCTTTGGGAGACCACAAGAGGGTGATATAACATTTACTGTACATAATAATGAAGCCGGTCATGGGTAGGACAGGTATCACACACAGGACACGTCAATGCAGTCCAAAAGTTTTGAATCTGTAGTCACCACACACACAAAAGTTACAAAGGTTTTTGTACTTCTACAAGAATGAACAAAGTGATGTTGATGAGTTTGCAGGTTAGTGTATGAAACTGGTGTACATGTGCAAACATAACTAATCAAAATGGGGTCATTTAGCTACGTATTATGAAATTCATCTCTATGTAGCCTTGAATAAGTATGTTTTATTCAAGCTGTCCAACAGCAAAAAGTCCAAAATGAAAATACATTGTGTAGGCTATATGAAAGATACATATACACACTATATCATCCAGTGATGGATGGAGTAAATAATCTATGTCACTTGATAATGATTTGGGTCGAATTTAATAGAAAGCTATGTGAGCTGTGTTCCGTGGCACTGCAGAATTTTGAGCTTCCACCGGATTTGTAGCTGGGTGCCACCGGCAGACTCCGAGCAGTGGCAGTGTGCATACTCTCATAGAAAATAATTGTTTCTAATTTTAGAACACACCATGTCATTCTTAAAACCCTTTAAAGTACCAACTTTACCAAAGTTGTGTTACATATATGTATGACGAGAAAAAACTATTGCGCAACGAGTAGCCCTATTTACAGTATATTTGAAAAAAATGCAGATAAAGATCGATAATCAATTCCAAGCCTAATATATATATATTGTGTGTGTGTGTGTGTGTGTGTGTGTGTATATATATATATATATACTCTATTTAGTATCATTAGGCCTGTGAATCATTAAAAAATTAATTTGGTAATTAATTGCACAGTTTTCTGTAATAACGTGACAGTAACGTGAATTGTCACAATTAAATTATGGTGCATGATATATTATAAGGAACATTAAAATATCATCATAAGTATATTTATTTTATACTTTGTCTGCAAAAAATGTGATAGTTTATGTTAATTCTCTAAATACTGTATGTACATATTAAGATCGTAATATCGATCGCAAGCCCCTGATCCATCTGATCTCTGGCTAAGAGAATTGATATAAGATCATATCGTGATGAAACTTGGGATTTACATATGTATTTAATATATATTTACAGTATATACTGTAGGCACCTGATGTATAAGGAGGGGAGTAGCCCTTTACACTTGGCTGCAAACTGGTGATGAACTGCAACATTCTATTCAATATCTAATGAGAAAATCATGTCCGTCCTACATTTTTCATCATTGAACTTCTCTATTTCATTGGAAAATATGTACTACAATACGAAAGGAAAATAAGTTATTTCATGATGACATTAAAGTTAAAATAATTAATTGAAGGGGGCAGGTGTACCCCTGTCTCTTCGGCCTATTGATGAGTGGAATACATTCACTATAATTTTTTCTAATCAATAGGTAATCAAAGTTTTAACCATGTAAATTTATTGAGGTTATAATATAATCATGAATGTTGAAGGTCATTTGTGTATTTGTCCTCTGAGGTGTAACTGAGGGTCTGATTTCTATTACAGTATATGACCCATTTATGTTAACCAACTAGACAAATTGTTCTAAAAAATATAATCTTTGAATGATTGCATTCGCGTAATTAAACTGAACACTATTTGTAAGATTTCTAGAATTGTCTGTACCTGCTCATCAGATCTATGTACTATTAAGAGATGATGTCAATTCATATGACATGCCTATAATTTCTATTGTTTCTGTAATCTAAGTTGGTTTTAGGTTAGATCCTCAACAAAGTTTTCTCTTTCTGTCTTTTACCAAAGAAAATGTGGAGAACTTTTTTTCAGTAAACTCTCTCTAAACTTTTTACTCTCTCTAAACTCTCTCTAAACTCTAAAATTTCACTTTTTAGAGTCACTCTCATGGGTATAACTGTATTTCCTTACATTTTATATATATAATTTTCTCTTATGCATTAAGTTTTTATGCATATCAGATCTAACAAAATAACATGCATCAAATATATGTTTTATTGATTAAATAAACCTTAAATAATGTGTAAATAACTTTCTATTATTTGTAAAAACATATATTGTATCTATATTGGCCTGTTTTGAGAACATCAAGCTCCTTATCCAACAACAGCTGGCCCTAGCAAACCAATGCAAACAGTGCTGATCAATATGATCATGAGGAAATATTACATGGCCATTCTCAGAATCTCTCTGTCTCACTCTCCTTCTTCCACATCTCTCAGATGACTACTAAATAATTCAGGTGATAAAAATAACAAATGTTTAGGGTCTTTTGAAAGTTGCAATATAAATAAAGACACCGTTTTTTGATTCCCAGGGGAGGATGGAAACATTGTCTGCTTCAAATGTGAGACACTGAGAGTAGACTCATTGACTGGGCTCCTGTTCCTTTCGACCTGGCAAAGACCAAGGGTCTGACACACAAACACACACACACACACACACATTCTTAGTCACTAACGTACGCTCTGAGATCAGAATACTGTCCTGAGGCTAAATGGGTTCTCACGCAGGTATGTGCTCATGTGTGCTGTAATGACGGCATGCGCGTGTGTGTGTACGTACGTGTACATGTCTGAAATCAGATCTGTGCTTAAATTTAAGGTCAGACACTGGGCTTGTATGCATATAGAACTATGTGTACTTCCTGATCAGAATATATGAACGTATGGATATACAGAATCTAGGCTACATCTTAAAGGCAGTTTCTTGTGAATATCTTAAATATATTTACATAAGAGAAGTGAAAGAAATGAACATGCTGGTTTCCTTTGGTTTTTACTGTGTTAAAGGATTAACATGACACATACAGTACAATTTCAAAGTATATAAGACGTTTATACATATATTCCAGCATGTATTACTTGAATGACAAATATCAAGATAATATGAAGATAATATCACAAAACTGGATTATGGTTATTCCCACACCTCCACTTAAAGGGGTCATTCCAAAAGAAATCAAATTTTCCTTGATATTTTGACATATACATATAAGAGGTCATTCTAATATAAAACTATACTGAAAATTTCAGAACTTAAAATGAAATCCCCAATGCAATAAAAGCATTTCATTCAACATCAACACCCACTTTACATCATTGCGCCCTTGGCCCCACCCACTGCCATTCAATTTGTACACACACAGAGAGAGAGAGCAGAGCATTTCTGAACACCAAAGATGACCTATCTGGCTATTTTGAATTATTTTTGTATATAAACATGCTCTACACAGACATCTTTGACTGTTGTCATGTATCTCGTGCCACTTTTAAAAGACCTAGTGATCAAGTTACAACTCTGAAAAAGAGAAGCCATTCTATTTCATTCAGCTGCTCTGCCTCATGCTGTTTTGAGCACAAACATGATCTGGATGCCTTCTAGCGCCCTTCTGCACTATTTGTAATTGTTGGTGAACAGTATGTAAGCATGCACTAGATGGCTGTCTTTGTCCATTTTAATGTATTTGCAACAATCTGCGCCTCACCCTGTGTGTGTGTCTTTTCATGGTGCTTTAGGCCATGCATGTGCGCTTTGTTTTGGGCTCATATAAGAGTGTATTGCTTGTGAACCAGTCATAATATGATTCTGCAAAGGAAATTTAATTGAAGGATGGGGCACTTAAAAACACTTGATCAGATTGCAAAACCATGCTGGACGTACGTTATTGTTAGGAATTCCTTGTCTTGTTTCACTGTTGCCCTTGTTTGCCTTTTGTCACCTTTGCTTTCCTTAGTTTTCTCTTCATTCCCCTGTTGTCTGCCCTGTGTCTCACTAATCTATTGTTTATGAACTACATTTCCCACAATCCACCTGCCGTCATCACTGCCATTTTGTGTCATTGTTCTCACCTGTTTATTATTTGTAATCATCCTGTCCTTGTGTATTTATACCCTGGTTCTTTGTTCTGTCTTTGTTAGTCGTTGAATGTTGTCATGCCTGGTTTGTGTTACCTGCCCGAGTTTTCAGTTTTGTTTCCTGTGTTATGTTCATTTCCCCATTGAGGGTTTTTCTTTATGTTTTTATTGTCTAACTTAATTAAAGTAAGTTTGCATTTGGATCCGCTCTCCTTGTCTGCTCCTATTCGTAACAGAACGACTAACCCACAAATGGATCTAGCAGCTTACCTATTGGAACTGACCCAGGCGGAGTTGACCATCCGCGAGTTCTCCCACTTCTTTTCCGCTGTTGCCATCCACACCGGCTTCAACGACGCATCCCTAAAGACCATCTACCAGCTCGGGCTACCAACATACCAGCTGAGGGAATTGCCGAACACCGGAGACCTCACGTGGAGGGAATATGTAAGTCTAGTCTTGGGAGAACTCGCTGCCGGGGAACCACCTCTCTCGATCCCCGTTTCCGCCACTTTGCTTTCCATGCCTGCCACGGCCAACGAGCCAGCGTTGCCAGCTTCGTCCACCCGGCGGAGGAGGAGAAGAGGAAAGGCTTCTGCTTCCCAGTCTCCGCCTGCCCCGGTAAGCGAGCCAGAGCCCTCGCCTGCCCCGGTCTGCGAGCCAGAGCCCTCGCCTGCCCCGGTCTGCGAGCCAGAGCCCTCGCCTGCCCCGGTCTGCGAGCCAGAGCCCTCGCCTGCCCCGGTCTGCGAGCCAGAGCCCTCGCCTGCCCCGGTCTGCGAGCCAGAGCCCTCGTCAGCTGCGGTCAGCGAGCCAGAGCCCTCGTCAGCTGCGGTCAGCGAGCCAGAGCCCTCGCCTGCCCCGGTCTGCGAGCCAGAGCCCTCGCCTGCCCCGGTCTGCGAGCCAGAGCCCTCGCCTGCCCCGGTCTGCGAGCCAGAGCCCTCGCCTGCCCCGGTCTGCGAGCCAGAGCCCTCGCCTGCCCCGGTCTGCGAGCCAGAGCCCTCGCCTGCCCCGGTCTGCGAGCCAGAGCCCTCGCCTGCCCCGGTCTGCGAGCCAGAGCCCTCGTCAGCTACGGTCAGCGAGCCAGAGCCCTCACCTGCCCCGGTCTGCGAGCCAGAGCCCTCGTCAGCTACGGTCAGCGAGCCAGAGCCCTCGCCTGCCCCGGTCTGCGAGCCAGTGCCTGTCGCCTCAGAGGTCAGTGAGCCAGAGCCAGTGCCTGTCGCCTCAGAGGTCAGTGAGCCAGTGCCTGTCGCCTCAGAGGTCAGTGAGCCAGTGCCTGTCGCCTCAGAGGTCAGTGAGCCAGTGCCTGTCGCCTCAGAGGTCAGTGAACCAGTGCCTGTCGCCTTGGTCGTCCCTGAGCCAGCGCCTGTAGCCTCGACCGTCCCTGAGCCAGCGCCTGTAGCCTCGACCGTCCCTGAGCCAGCGCCTGTAGCCTCGACCGTCCCTGAGCCAGCGCCTGTAGCCTCGACCGTCCCTGAGCCAGCGCCTGTAGCCTCGACCGTCCCTGAGCCAGCGCCTGTAGCCTCGACCGTCCCTGAGCCAGCGCCTGTAGCCTCGACCATCCCTGGGCCAACGCCAATAGCCAGGACTGACCAAAAGCCAGCGCCAATGGTCATGCCCGTCCTAGAGCCTGCGCCCCCCGAGCTTCCCAGAGCTCCGCCTCCCGAGCCTCCCGAGCTTCCCAGAGCTCCGCCTCCCGAGCTTCCCAGAGCTCCGCCTCCCGAGCTTTCCAGGGCTCCGCCTCCCGAGCTTTCCAGGGCTCCGCCTCTCGATCCTCCCAGGGCTCCGCCTCTCGATCCTCCCAGGGCTCCGCCTCTCGAGCCTCCCAGGGCTCCGCCTCTCAAGCCTCTCGAGCCTTCCAGGGCTCCTCTTGAGCCTTCCAGGGCTCCGCCTCTCAAGTCTCCCGAGCCTCCCAGGGCTCCTCTCGAACCTCCCAGTGCTCTGCCTCTCAAGCCTCCCAGGGCTCCACCCCTCAAGTCTCTTGAGCCTCCCAGGGCTCCACCCCTCAAGTCTCTCGAGCCTTCCAAGGCTCCGCCTCTCAAGCCTCTCGAGCCTTCCAGGGCTCCGCCTCGCAAGTCTCCCGAGCCACCCAGGGCTCCTCCTCCCAAGCCTCCTAGGGCTCCATCTCTCAAGTCTCTCGAGTCTGCCAGGGCTCCTCCTCCCGAGTTTCGCAGGGCTCTGCCTCTCGAGCCTCCCTCTGCTCTGCCTCCTGAGCCTCCCACGGCTCCGCCCCCTGAGCCTCCCAAGCTTTCCATGGTTCCTCCTCCCTCGGCTCTGCCTCTCGAGCCTCCCTCTGCTCTGCCTCCTGAGCCTCCCACGGCTCCGCCCCCTGAGCCTCCCGAGCTTTCCATGGTTCCTCCTCCCTCGGCTCTGCCTCCTGAGCCTCCCACGGCTCCGCCCCCTGAGGCCTCTGAGCCTCCCGAGCCTCCCTCAGCTGAGCCTCCCGAGCCTCCCTCAGCTGAGCCTCCCGAGCCTCCTACGGCTCCGCCTCCCGAGCCTCCTGCGGCTCCGCCTCCCGAGCCTCCTACGGCTTCCCCTCCAGAGCCTCCTACGGCTCCGCCGCCAGAGCCTTCCAGGTCACTGCCTCTAGGGCCTCCTCCCAGGGGTCCTGACCCTGTCCCTGACCTGTGGCATCCTCCCAGGCCTTCTGACCCTGTTCCCGTCCTGTGGCCTCCTCCCAGGCCTCCTGACCCAGTCCCTGTCCTGTGGCCTCCTCCCAGGCCTCCTGACCCTGACCCTGTCCCTGTCCTGTGGCTTCCTCCCAGGCCTCCTGACCCAGTCCCTGTCCTGTGGCCTCCTCCCAGGCCTCCTAACCCTGACCCAGTCCCTGTCCTGTGGCCTCCTCCCAGGCCTCCTGACCGTAGTCCCTGTCCTGTGGCCTCCTCCCAGGCCTCCTGACCCTGTTCTCGTCCTGTGGCCTTCCCCCAGGCCTCCTGACCCGGTCCCTGTCCTGTGGCCTCCTCCCAGGCCTCCTGACCCAGTCCCTGTCCTGTGGCCTCCTCCCAGGCCTCCTGAACCTGTTCCCGTCCTGTGGATTCCCCCCAGGCCTCCTGACCCGGTCCCTGTCCTGTGGCCCCTTCCCAGGTCCCCCAAACCTGTCCTTGCCCGGTGGCCAGCTCCCAGACCACCTGAACCTGTCCTTGCCCTTTGTGCCCCCTTGGACTCCCTGCCTGCCATCTGTGCCCCCTTGGACTTCCTGCCTGCCCTTTGTGCCCCCTTGGACTTCCTGCCTGCCCTTTGTGCCCCCTTGGACTTCCTGTCTGCCCGTCATTGCCCCCCCTTGGTCTGTCTGCTCACCACAAGCTCCCCCCCCAGTCAATGGACATTTTTTGTTTTGTTTTATGTTGATCGTCTGGAATCCGATCCTTGAGGGGAGGCTATGTTAGGAATTCCTTGTCTTGTTTCACTGTTGCCCTTGTTTGCCTTTTGTCACCTTTGCTTTCCTTAGTTTTCTCTTCATTCCCCTGTTGTCTGCCCTGTGTCTCACTAATCTATTGTTTATGAACTACATTTCCCACAATCCACCTGCCGTCATCACTGCCATTTTGTGTCATTGTTCTCACCTGTTTATTATTTGTAATCATCCTGTCCTTGTGTATTTATACCCTGGTTCTTTGTTCTGTCTTTGTTAGTCGTTGAATGTTGTCATGCCTGGTTTGTGTTACCTGCCTGAGTTTTCAGTTTTGTTTCCTGTGTTATGTTCATTTCCCCATTGAGGGTTTTTCTTTATGTTTTTATTGTCTAACTTAATTAAAGTAAGTTTGCATTTGGATCCGCTCTCCTTGTCTGCTCCTATTCGTAACAGTTATGTGTACGTAATTTAGTTTTATAATGTTGTGGTGCTTGTTCATTTTCTTCTGACTGAGGTTCAAAGATAGATGCATAGATGTAAAAAAACTTAACTAACATTATCAGTTGACCACTGACACACACACACCCTGTTTCCTATTGGTCAAAAAAAAATCATTTAGCAAATGTTGCTGTGTTGGACTGGTTAGGATGCTTCAAATATACAGGGCAATGTTTTGAAAATGACTCATAGCCACAGTGTTTACACTTTTAGGGGAATCAACTTTAATAAAAAAAATTACACACATCACCTAAATTATGAAATATGTTTACTCTCGTGTCCAGTCATAGCACAATTTGAAGTGCAATGTGGCGCAAACACAGCCAAAGCACCAGGCACACGTTTGCACACAGAAGCCCACTAAGTCTGTGAGAACCCTGTTTTTCATGCTAAAAAAGCTAAAAGCTTCAGGGATCAAAATACATGACCCACATGAGAGAAAGAGGATGATGAAGAGTTTTTATGAGAAAAAGACAAGACGAGGGATGTCTTTATGAAGTTTGTGTGAGGTTAACACTCATTTTCATCTTCTCCTCTCCTCTGATAAGGACTGATCTTGGGAAGGAAGCCAGCATGTGGAGAGACATCATTACAGCAACCTTCCTTCAGAAAAACTTATTACAGAACACCTCATTAAAGAGGAGAGAGAACCTAGTGAGAAAGGATCATCTCAGATTGAAAAACTCATGCTAGTCAAGCATGAAGACTCCAATTTACCACAGCTCAGGTCTGTCGTTGCAACACATTCTCACCCCAACTCGCTATACGGACGCTCGGGCAGTTTTGTCACATATTGACGCGCCGGGTATACCTTTGGCGTCATTTTTCGAAGCGCAGGGTAGTCCGATAGACTTCTATGTATCTCTGAACCGCGCGTGTAGCGTTGAAATTTCACGTCTCGGGTAAGCTCACGCCGCGAATGGGTGGAGAGTCGAGACTGCAATAAATAAAACTAAAAAGGAATAGGCTACAATGGCCCTCCAACTGTTTTTTGATGTTTAAAACACCGGACACGTCGTAAAATGACGCCGTTCTATATATCTCTGAACCGGAGTGTGTGGCGTTGAAATTTCACGTCTTGGGTAAGCTCACGCCGCGAATGGGTCGACAGTCGAAACCGGACGCGTCATAAAATGACGCCAAAGGTACACCCGGCGCGTCAATAAGTGACGCCAAGGGGTCCTGCCCTAGCGTCCGTATGTGACGAGTTGGGGTGTGAGAATCATCTTCAACAGCGAAGAACTTAGGTGTTATATTTTATACCAATCTGTCCTTTGAAAATCAAATTACCAATGTTTGTAGAACAGCATTCTTCCACCTAAGAAATATTGGTAAATTATGGCACATGCTCTCTGATGCTGATGCCGAAAAACTAATTCATGCGTTCATGATCCCAAGACTAGATTATTGTAATGTATTACTGGGAGGATGTGCAGCAAGATCAATAAATAAACTTCAATTGGTCCAAAATGCAGCAGCCAGAGTGCTAACGAGAACCAAGAAATATGATCATATTAGCCCCATTTTATCATCGTTAATTGGCTACCTGTTAAATTTCGTATTCATTTTAAAATTCTGTTAACTGCATACAAAGCTTTGAATGGTCTAGCTCTGCAGTACTTAAGTGACCTTCTACCATGCTATATTCCATCAAGTTCATTACGATCGCAAAATTCTGGCCTGTTAATAGTTCCTAGAATATCGAAATCCACAAAAGGAGGTAGACCCTTTTCATATTTGGCTCCTAAACTATGGAATAGTCTCCCTAACACTGTTCGAGATGCAGACACACTCCCTCAGTTTAATTCTAGACTAAAGACTCATCTATTTAACCAGGCATACACCTAATTTATCCTCCAACCCACAATTAGACTGCTTTAGTTTGGTCTGCCAGAACCAGAAACATTAATCATGATCTATAACTCTGCAATAAATTAAATGGCATCTATGCTTACATAATTTTATTTGTTTCCCTGTCTCAGCCTCGGGACTCCTATCCTGAGGTTACCAGAACCAGCTGGATTCAGCTCCATTCCTGCTTCGTGTTGGACTCCACTGCTACGTGTATCTGAATGATGATGACTAAATGCAGCTGGTGCCAGCCAAACATCACTTCAGTCTATTATGATGGATTTCAGAGGATGAACTGATGCCAACTCCAACCATAAGACATAGAATACTTCATATGCCATTGTCTGAACCTTGGACGGACCACACCAAACCTCACCTAAATGACAGGCGAGACTGAACTGCGATGAACCTCACTGATCTCTGCCTGCATCACCTCGGTCTATTGATGGACTACACTCTTGAAATGGAATACATAGACTAACAATTACCAACAAAAGCCTTCATAAGTCAATTAACAAGGACAATTGCATCTATGTGAACTTCTGCAATTAATATAGGATGGACAGTTCATACAAAATCTTTGTTTAAACACTGTCCCTAAACACTTACTTAGTTTAAAATATCCCAGAGAGCTGTGTAAAAAGGCAGAAAAACCTTTTCAGTGCCAAAATTCTGTAGGATTTACAGGTATATACACTTCCCATGTTTAAATAGCCTTTGAGGGTGATTAAAGTAATCAGGCTCTTTTGCTGTACAAATAGCGTTAGGATGGTGGAGGCATGCCTAAAAAGTGAGGTATGCAGCTGTTTGTATATCCTTACATTGTGACTGACAGGATTAAACGAACATGACCCTCCCGAACTTTCGTCTGGAACTCATTTATCAGATCAATGAAGTGAAGACAGTTGATCTTAAGAGCAGCTGTCTGACCTGAATGTCTACATGGATTAAGTTTGAAGCAGTGGAGTGGAATGTGGTGTGAAAGATCTCAAGAGTGCATACTGGTAGCCAAAATAGCAATACACATACATAAACCCAATGACCCACACTGCTTCTTGCTCCTATCTCCTCGAGCTGGCTCATGTCATCTGTAAGAGAATCCTTTGTTCTGATGATGCTTTTGAGTGCTGTTTCTGTCATCACCCTCCGGACATGGCCACTTATTCCACCCAATGCCGGGAGGGGCATCTATTTATAACAATAATAATCAGGCCTTCACGTTCTCAGTGTACCCAAGAGTTTGCAGATCAACCCTCCTCATCAGCCTAACATGTACACTACTGCCTGTCCCTTCTGCTGTATACAGATGTAAGAGAGTCACGTTCAATTCACATTTAAAAGCTTGTCAAAAAATTGAGGGAAAATACAGAGTAATAACAAATATGAAACAACAGGCTGTAATATTCTTTTCCCCTTTCTTCTTTTATCTCTTTCTCTCTCTCTTTATTGTGAGTGTTAGGATCGATCAAGATGGTGACTCGTCCGAGGAGGAGCCATTAATTAAAGCTGTTCTTCATCAGGTTTGTGATTTAAGAGAAATCAAACAATGAACAACACTGTCTGTGGATGATTCAATCCATTTTACAAATGAAACAGCATTCACATAACATCCTGAGACTACCAAATAATGCACTTGCCTTTTATTTATTGTGTCTGGAAAAACAGTAGTACTATATATGCAATCATACTTTTATTTTATTTTATTTTACAGTCAATATGAATTAAAGACATTAGTCACACATTTAACTTTATAATGTGACATAGTTCTGAAAAGAACTGGATATTCAAATTAAAACAGAGAGAAGGGCTTGACTTTATCCGCTGGGACTTGACTGATTGAATCATGGAACATATTCATTCTATCCCTACAGGATATCATATTTTTTGGTTATTTTCCCCACTCACTCCACCATTGTTACATTAGTCATGTCACTGAAGTTATTACATATTGCTAAACAATTTAAAAAAAAGTCTTCAGTGTAACATGCACTAGGTAACTAATTGTGCACTTTCAGGACACAGTCATTTATTAAGAAAGTAAATAGAGTCCATTTTTATAACATGTTGCCTCAAAGCTTCGCGACAAAGGCTGATTTGGACATACTCATATATATTAGCCTGGTAGTTTAGCATGGACTGGTTATGAATACATAATATTCCTTACAACCAGTCATGTTATGCCAACGTCCTATACACTCCCCCTAGCCATCCCCCTGATTCACTCCCACCTTTGTTCTGATTCATGTTCATGGTACCTACCCCTCCCCCTTACCCACTCTGGATCATTTGTCATCCTCTAATTATGGCAGCCATTGTCATCTCCATGGCAACAGAGTGGAGAAAGAAGGGAGGAAATACATAAGGCTAAATGAAACGAGGCAGCACATCCTCAGCATTAACTGAACATGCAAGCGGCATCTGACTAATAATTAGCACAAGCTCCAGCCGTTAGTTATGGGCCACTATTTCATGTCACTGGCAGTAAGGGTTAATTATCAGCTGTTCCTGGCAAAACATTTTATGTGTGATTACCGTAAACGAAGGGTCAGCATCTCTAGCTTTCAGCCAGTTAAAAGGAAGTGAACATTGTGAAAGCAGAAATGCTCCATTCTGTTTGTTTGTGTGTGTGTATGAGCACTGATACCTCAATTTAAAGCTGCTTGTGTAATAACAAGCTCTATTTGTGTATGTGTGTGTCTGCCACCCCCAGCCCTCAAAACCGAAGTTTGTTGAAAACCACCAACAGACAAACCAATTTATACCTACTCACAGTCACTAGGTGATGGTTACAATGATACACACAACCAAATACAGTCACAGAAGGATGCAATTAATTATCTTCTTCACACGGCTCAGCCAACAATGACCCTTCATCAGTATCCCACTAATACTCCCGAAGCAAGTTATTTGTACACAGCTGGGTGCTAAAGACCCAAGTGTGTAGGATTCCAACATTTAATTTTAAGTTTTACTTTATCACATAGATAATTGTGTAATCCTATCCTCACACTCATGTTCTTCCACAACTGAATGAATACATTGTGAAGATGAATATCTTGCATACATTGAACACCAAAGGAGATGTTAGGCAGTATGTTAGCCTCAGTCACCTTTCACTTTCATTATATGGGGGAAAGAGGTCGTGAAATTGAACATCTCTTTTCTGATGTGAGTCTGATGAAAGTAATTTAATTTTGGAAATAACTATACCATTAATAGTCTGTATATTAGCTATCATGGACTGTGCCATATTCAGATCCAGATATGCATTATGTAATCTGGCCATAAGGAGAGTTCACATTGCACTGCAATGCTGTAAATCAGCTGACCCTAGATCAGATGAGTGGAACCACCCAGACTGCCTCCCCAATAAAGCTCCTTTGTGTTGGTGTTGAAGGGGCTGGCCTCAGACCTGCTTTATGGCCCAACACAAACATCTAACTAAGACAAAAGCCTTTTGTCTTCAGACCAGCATATGGGTCAGCCAGAACTCTTCACTCAGCAAGTACATATTGACCAACCACACAGATAGGAACTGGTGTGAGAACAAGGGTCATTGAGGGGTTTGGGGAAGCACTTGACAGTCCGGCCCCACTTTTTCCCATATTCTGTTCTTACTTCACTGTTTACGTGCCCCATTTACTGTAGCAGCGCCCTGCAATGTTCCATTTTTTGCCACATGAGCAGAAACACCCATTTACCAAAGACTTAAAAACCATTCAATGCAAAACAGTGCATTTCTTTATTAGGATATATTTATCACATTTCTGTAGACATACAGTATTTTCATTTAATACTGTAAATAAACAACATAAAATAATCTAAATATCAATATCTATGGATCTAAACAACTTAAATATATCTATAGTGGTGCAACAGTCTATGGATCTGGATCAATGCATCGATCAAATAACCAACAATGCGATTTCATCGATTCAACATGTAAATATCAATGTATATTTTTTAAGATACATCTTTATTTTGACACTCTCATGCCAGCCACATCCGCATGAGTGGGCGGTCACGTTGGACGTTCACATTGGCCAAGTCTCTTCCGTGAGAAATTGCAGCGCCTCTGTGCAGAAACTAAAGTCATCTATAGGGTCCTATGCCAAATTCTTTCTTTAATAAGGTCATAATAAGGTTATGTGCTGTGCTCTTTCCATGCATGAACGTCAACTGTGCTTCCATTAATGTTAATTGATGAATGAGTATTAACTATAAAATATACAGTAATTTTTTTTATATATATTTTAAAAGACAATACAGTAGTTTTTACAATAAGTTGTAAAAAATGTAATTGTTTTAAATGTAAAAATATGATTTTACTGTATAATTAATAGTACAAATTTTGTTTAACAAGAGAGTAAATGTACATTTTACAGTAAATTATTGTTCAAATTACAGTAAAAAACAACAATCGGGCATTCCCACAATTCCCTGCATGGCCAATCATATTTAATTATATTTTATAGGAATAGTTTCTTCTTATTTTTAATATCAGTACTTTCGGGTGTGCTGTGTTATATTTGATGTAGTTTAGTTCATGTTTATTGCATAATTTTAATTTCACATGTGTTACCCTGGTGGTGTTTATTGTTTGTGTGAGTAACACTGAGCACTGTCTCTATGTGTTTATTGGTCATTGCTCCTGAAAGAGCCACTATTGGTGAACTTTATGTCATCATGTGCCTTTCTGTAATTTTTATGGTGATTAACAAAACATTCTAAAGTGAAAAGCAGATTTTTACAGTTTCAGAAGGTTAATATCAAGTTTATGAAACTTTACTTTAAATTTAACACATTTTATTTAGTTTTATTACAGTGCCTGTGTGGTCATGTAAATTACAACAGGTTTAAACTGTAATATTTACAGGTTGTTCTGTTAAGTTGTTTACATTTTTATTGTATTTTTTACATAATTATTCTGGCAACCACAACTGACAGTTTTTTTGTTGTTATTTTTTTTTTTTTTAAACAACAGGAAAAAAAATCAGTTTATGTAAGCAAGGTATGAAATATACTTTTTTAACAGCGGTGGGTGAATACCCAATTTTACCAGCCACTGAGATGTATAGACGTCATTGTTTGCCCCCAGTGGTAGATGAGCAAAATTACCCACCACAGCGCATGAAACACCCACATTAGGTGCAAATTTCATACCCTGTATTTAAGTATTTTGGACTGAAAGACTTGTTTGACTGTTGTACAGATTACAACATGTCACTGTAATATTTACCTCATTCATAAGGCAATGATGAAGCGATTGATGATCATTTGTGTTTGACTTTATTTTTTACATTATTTAGTTATCTGAATCATAATTTTTTTCAACAAAGAAATACCTTATTTTGTTGTGGATGTCCCAATGTGGATACTGGATTTGCACTTTTCAGAGAGCTCAATAAAATATTGAAACTATATTTTGGTTGCATTTGTAAGATAATAAATGTAATTGATTGTGTAAAATCGGCACATAATATCGTAACATCTATTGCAGGCCCCACAATGAGGTATTGGCAAACATTGGATCGCTGGCTAAGAGAATGTAAGATTGTATCTAGGGATGGGCATTCATCAATAATTTGGTATTCGAATATTTAAGCTCATAAAAAAACGAATATTCGAATATTCTGTTATTTAAATGAAGGTAATTAATGAAAAAGAGACATTGTAAAATATTTTTTTAGTCATAAAGGTTGCGTCACCATTAAAAAAAACAAGCAATAATCAAACCAAGCTTATATCATGTCCTGTGTTATATATATTTAAACAAGCAATGCGTGAAAACAAAAAAAGTATAGAATGAAAGCATTTAAGCTCACGCAAAGCAAAGAAAAAGACACTAATGATGTAGAATGACGCAGTTAATGTACAGGATGAGTATAAACACTCGGCATATAATAGTTATCATGTTTAGATTGTATCTCATATCATGTTTTTGTTGAGAAAAACAAGCATATCCATGTGCTCAGTAAACTATACTCATTTATACACACCAGTTTAAATGATTGAATGTCCCTTACCTCAGCTAGCATAGTCTTACTCGGATGCCACGTTAGTGGTTTACAGAAGCGTCACGGGGGTTACGTTGCTATGGGGACGCTGCTTTCTGACAAGCTGCACATATAGGAGAGTAAAGTGTACTGCGCTTATACAGTACATTTAAACAGGAACCCAGCTTTCTCACAGTATGCCACATTCTCACAATAACCGGCTTATCTGGTGTCCATCTGAACGTACTGTGTGACAGACCCGTTTGCTCAACAAATGTGATCATGTTGTGTCCACACTCAACAGCGCCACCCAGTGTATTCTGTTATAACTGCCAGTTTTAGTTTGTGTGTTTAGGATTTAACATGCATCTCACTATATATGGTCAGCAAAGCAAAACTTTGTGAAATTCGAATAGTATTTTAACTATTCAAATAATTATTGCTGAGCAAATATTCTACTACTCGTGTACATCCCTAATTTTATCATGATGAACCTTGCGATTTACACCCCAATAGTCTATATACTCCCACTGATGAGCTGTGTTGCATATAATAATAGAATAAAAAAGTATAAATAAGAGAAGGATGGAACAATAGTTTTTTCTGCACATGCTGAAAACAACTTCTTCTCTCCTGGTGGTTTTAATTAAAGAGAAGTGAGAATGGTATTACTATGAAATATATAGTAAAAAAAAAAAGGATATAAAGGTACTGAATGACTACATTCAGGCAGTACCATAACCACCATAGAAATTGAGAGGGACACATCCCCCTCAATATTCAGAATAACTGTCAATCAATATGGGTTCTTCAATGACCAGTTTTTAAATTTAACATTTTGTCCCCCAATCTTGAATAATTGGCTACATACTCACAGTCACCATAATGCCAAAAATGTGTGCAAAAGTTTGAATGAAAAACCCCTTTGAAGAAATAGCAAAATGACCATTAAAGCATTTTCTGGTGCATTATAGGCCTACTTTTGCATTATGGTGCATTATAGGCCTACTTTTCCCAATACTGTACATACCAGGTGTGTCTTGTGGTATATATTAATAGAATAGTGTATGTCTATCTGAAAAAGTAAGTTTGATAGCTTTGCATACCCTGGAAAACAGTAGTGTTCACAAATCATATGCAAAGTATTCGCTGCCATGGTAAAGGTATAGAAACATATACACACATTCAAACACACCCAAACAAATTTCTTAGAGAGCAGTGCAGTAAGCACAAAAATCACCCAAAGAAAACTAGGTGTACGCTGTTGAAAGTCACACTGTGTCTGTGGGCCGAGCCAGAAGTGATCAGTGCAGAGTGTTATAGTCAGGGCTCTGGGAACTCAACACATGAGAACCGGTTGTTCTCCCTGTGCTCAGTCAACTCTAATCATATCAGCTAGACTGCACATGAAATCATCCTCTATTACAGTGAGACAGACAGTCAGAAGAGCACAGTCAGAGAGGGAAGCAAAATTGAACAGGGAAGCTATCATTTTGTTCAGTTCATCTCACCAGCCCAGGTATTTCATCAGAGCTCCTTCCCTTTCTCTTTCTACAGTAACTCAGAACTTCCCCAAAACACATACATTACCTTGTGCATTCATCATATGCACAGACTGTGACAATCAGGATGACAAAGCACCCACATAAATAACAGTTACACTAAAATATATGATCATTCTATATGGTACATTGGTCAGGAATCAGCAGTCTGCTGATCTAAAATCAGCAGTTTTTAAGCAATCAAACTCAAAGCTGTAGTGCAAATGGGCCTGTTATCAGCACACAACTACCGATGCTAATAACTGCAGTCCCGAGCAAGGGTGCTTTGTGTCAATGCTAATTTCCATTCTTTTCTTTTTTACATTAAAATGGGCTTTAACCACCAAAACAAGCCTCTCCAACTTGCATCTGCTACCTTTGAACTATACATCTGAAAAGGTACAGGGCGTCCAATTAAACCTGGAGGCCTAACTTAAGCAGAGATCAGTAAAGATTCTATGAAAATGGTGTATTCCAGAATTTTTTTTAGAAATCTGTGTTCTGAAACGTCATGTAAACAAGAAGGCTGATTTCCTTATGCCGTTTAAGGGATTAAGAGAAAGCGGTTTCTCTCGGAGAACACGGCTTAATGTGGTCATGTAAATGCATAAGCGGCGTTCTGATGGGTGTTTAAAGAGTTGGCATGTGTGGAACAAACGTAATAGGATGGAAGGCTCCATTTTATGACATTTTTCCACGCACGCACAATCTTCAAACAGTGGAAAGAATTCAACATTTCTGGGAGTACAGTGGGGAAATCACTTTTACTATAAACTATACCCATTCATTCATTCAAATGTAAAATATCAACTGTCCCAAACATTTGTGTAAATGCACTTGTACATTGGGGATATCCCTGAGTTTTATGTAAGAGGGAAACCCCACTACTGTGGCAATTAAAATGCAGGTCACCATAGTAAGTTAGGGAAACTTGTGTGTTGAAACTGTTACGTTGCTGTGGAGAAAGATGCTTACTGACAGATTATATGGGATTGAAGAATATGTCGCTTATACAGTGCATGTAAATGTGAATGCTGTTAGAAACACTACAGAAATACTTCACGTAACAGGCTAACTCATTCATCCAACCATCCATCTTCAACCGCTTATCCGAAGTCGGGTCGCGGGGGCAGCTGCTCCAGCAGGGGGCCCCAAACTTCCCTATCCCGAGCCACATTAACCAGCTCTGACTGGGGGACCCCGAGGCGTTCCCAGGCCAGTGTGGAGATGTAATCTCTCCACCTAATCCTGGGTCTTCCCCGAGCCCTCCTCCCAGCTGGACGTGCCTGAAACACTGCCCTAGGGAGGCAGCCAGGGGGCATCCTTACCAGATGCCCAAACCACCTCAACTGACTCCTTTCGACGCAAAGGAGCAGCGGCTCTACTCCGAGCTCCTCACGGATGACTGAGCTCCTCACCCTATCTCTAAGGGAGAAGCCCGCCACCCTTCTGAGGAAGCCATTCGGCCGCTTGTACTCGCAACCTAGTTCTATTCGAGAGCTTTGCCTTCCGGCTCAGCTCTCTTTTCATGACAATGGTGCAATAGAGTGAGTGCAATACCGCCCCCACTGCCCCGATTCTCCGGCCAACCTCCCACTCCATTGTCCCCTCACTCGTGAATAAGACCCCGAGGTACTTGAACTCCTTCACTTGGGGCAATACCTCCTTCCCTACCTGGAGTACGCACTCCATCGGTTTCCTCAACTAACTCAACTGACTAAAAATGGTAATATCTGTACAATTTAAAGCATATTTTACATCTAAACTAGCATTTCCTAAAGACCAGTGCTTGCAGTAAAACAAAAGTGTTTAGGTGGCTATACAGTAAAATATAGGAGTGGGGGAAAAAATATTGATTTTCTTAAGCATAGCAATCGTCATTTGAACAATTCTTGAATCCCACGGTCAATTTTTTGCTCTATGTGCAATCACTCGCATTAGCAACCAAATTTCAAGCTATGCGACTAAAATGCACATGTACAATGTACAATGTAAATGCGGTCATTTACAGATGTTGTTTACAGAACAGTGTTACCAACTATTTCTCATGGGAAGTCGCCAAAGACTTGCTGAAGTAGCTAAATCATGTGATGACGTCATTTATTATGTAAGACGTCAAATTTACATATGAAAATAAATTGGTGTAAAAGCTATGCCAATTCTTTAAAGGTGTATAAACATTTTTTAATTGAACTAATGATTTAACAATTAGTATTTAACTACTAATCATTTAGCAAACACTAATTGGACTTGACAGTGGGGGATTTCTATTTGTTTTTGTATTTTATTTTGTTTTGTAATTAAACTGCATTATTGAACAATGACAAAGTCCAAAATTATCAATAGCAACCAGGGGTAGGCAGAGATGTTTTTTTTATTTATTTTTAAACATGGTTCTATATGCCTTATAATGCCTCACGTGGAGCTGTTTTTGGAGATAATAATATATTGAACTTTTTTTTTTACATATCTGTCGTGTGATGCTGAACCATCAGTGTGTCTTATTTGTGCCAGTGTTACTGTGTCACAATGACTTTATGACAGTGACACCTCATCTATTCATATCACTTATCTCTATACTTTATTATAGATCGGGGTTCATATCCATTCTCTCTCTCTTTCTCTCTCTCTCGCCCTGCTAGATAATTTCTCAATACTCTTCTATCGCAGTAGGCTGACTTTTCTTTTCTAAATGGAGAGCATACACGTGAATTGAAGTATAGCACATAAGCTCGTCAGTCATTTGATTTATAGAACATCCTTATGCACATAAATCCAAATCCAGATGGCATGCAGGTCAGTCATATTACTTGAAACACAGAGGGGGGCGCTAAAACACAGAGAAAAATTAAACATCATTAACGATAGACGTTTTTTGTGTCGCCAGATGTGGAAGAATGACGCTAAAGCAGACTATAAAACTCGCTAAAATTGTCGCTAGTCGCTAGATGGCTCATTTACTCACTAAGGGGATCAGAAAGTCTAGCGACAAAAACATTAAGTTGGCAAAACTGTGAAATGCCGTCTTTCTTAAAGAGACAGAACCGGTTTTTAACATGTGTTCAACAAATCAATGTAAAGAACTATAAATAGTACAAATTATGTTATTAAACAATCAACATGTAACAAAAATAATATATCCAATATATTATCATATTTATTGATTGAATACATGTGTTTGTTAATTTTTAATAGCTAAAATTTGACCAAAATGAATGAAAAACTACTAAAATATTATTGGTAAAATTATTATTTTTATAATGTACATCATTAGAAGGTCCCCTATATATGTTCCCTAGGAGAGAATTTCTTTCATATGTAAGCAAAAGGGACATAACTGAAATATACTAATTTGAAACAATATAAAATTGAATCGGAATCGAACCGAGAGCTTGTGAATATGAATCAAATCGAAACGGGAAATCTGTATCAATACCCAGCCCTAGTAAATAGACACAAGAAAGAAATGTCCAGTCACAAACCAGTATGCAAATCAATGCAAGATAAAAGACCAATCAAAATTCAGCACATAAATACACACCGAACGGGTTCTTGCATTAAAAAAATCTAGATGCAGTGCAACACATTCAGCAGAATGCAGGTGTCTTGAGACATGTTTATTAAAGTTTACCTATTTTTTAGAGTTGAAACATGTCATTTTTCATCAAACAGAATATCAAAATAAACATTGTTTTCAAACAGCTTTCCCCCAATCTTCCATTGATCAAATAAACTGATAGTCACGCCCCAAACTCACACCATCAGCACAGCCAATGATGCTTTATCAGGCTGAAAGCCTCTTTCAACAAACAGAGAATTTTTTTTTTATTGTGCCAAAGAGACAGCTGTATCTGCATACTAAGCTGGGATAGAAAAAGTATTTTAACATCTAAAAAAGTTACACACTTCAGCTTTAACTTGACACAGAGTCAAAAGAACATGTTGCTTTTGCATGAGATACTGAATAAAAATAGAGAGATGTGGCACAACAGTAATCAGACATCTGTCTAACATGTTTAAATAAAAAACAATTGAAAAAAAAACTGAAGGTTGCAAAATATGTTCAATGTGAATTGCCCCTAACAATGTAAGTCAATGGATTTCTTAAAAAAATTTTTATTAAAATTAAAAGTTTACAAATCCCAAACATAGATACCATACCTAAAACTGAAATTATCTTCAAAACAAAGTTTGCGGTGGTTCGGACTTAATTAATTGCAATACATTTGAGAAGAAATACATTCAAATGAAGCATATTTTCAAAAGATCACTGCCTTGCAAACACTGTAAATATGCTTATATGAAACGAAAGCTGTTGACTAAATAGATTATTTCAGTTGTTGGCATATGCTCATGATAAATAAGATTATCATTGACAACTGTATGAATTTCCATCAGTCATGCAGGAGGCTAAAACTTGTATAAGATTAATATATTTTATTTTTATCCCAGATGTCTTCAAACCAGTGTGCTACAATGTAACTTTAGACTGAAGCTTTTAACTGAAGTCTCACTTCCAGAAGAAGTGAAAGACAAAGTGAAACATACACTTTGAAGCTTTGTCACTCTTACAGCTGTAGTTTACAGTATTCTCCATCTAAATATTTCTCAGATAGCAATGATTCAACACAATAATTTCCTCTGGACACTAGAGACATAATGTTTCATGCTCTGCAACTCGAGTGCATGCACAGTAGGCTATAGCACTATGGCCGTACAGATGGAGAGTTACTGAACAGCTGGGTCCAAAGCTCCAACCCTTGAATTAGCCAGCTAAAGGACAGCCCAGCATATTGTATACTGCCGAGATCAGTTTAAAAAAACAAACATTTTAATCCTATCCGCTCTATCCAGAGGCAGAATTCCACTTTTAAAGGATAATATGGTGAGTGGCCTTGGATTACAGTTCACAGATTAGTCAAAAGAACAGAGTCTGTGTGTTTAGATGATAAAGTCTGAATATGTTTAACCTTATAAAAAAGAATCTAGTCCACTAAATGGATGACATATAGCTTTAAAGGAATAGTTCACACATAAAATGAAAATTGTATCATCATTTACTATACCTTGTAATTCAAAAGTATGACTTTTCTTTCTTCCCTGGAATCCGTGTGGCAGGATGTTAGCCTCACTCACCATTTGCTTTAATTGCTACTTTTTTCCATACAATGAAAGTGAAAGGTGACAGAGGCTGTAAATCCCTTACATTCTGCCTAAAATCTCCCTTTGTGTTCCACAGAAGAAAGAAAAGCCATAGGGGCTTTTCAGGTCAAAAACAATTACTGTAATATGCCAGCAGAGGTGCAATCGGAATGTGCAAGGTGGTCTATGTGAGCAAATCATACATTTTATCTTTTCAAATTCACTTTTGTATCTGTTTTCTGATAGCTGCTTTTGACCATAGATGCATGAAAGTGACATGCAGGATAATCATTTACATTTACATTTATGCATTTGGCAGACACTTTTAGCCAAAGCGACTTACAGTGCACTTATTACAGGGACAATCCCCCGGAGCAACCAGGAGTTAAGTGCCTTGCTCAAGGACACAATGGTGGTGGCCGTGGGGATCTAACCAGCAACCTTCTGATTACCAGTTATTTGCTTTAGCCCACTACGGACATAGCACTATGCCCGCTCAATAATAATAATGACATGCATGGCTCAATCTCCAGGGTCTGTGAAACTGTTCTCAATCACCATATACTGTACTCATGTTTTCTCTCTCTCATGCATATACACACACAAACATGCCCACACACACATAATACATCTTCATTCGCCCACATTTCATTCCCTCAGGACTAGGTGCCATGAATATGAGTCCAGGAACAGAGAACAACAGAGAGAGACAGATAACAGTTGCTCTGTACTGTATGTGGGATGTGATCAGCTACTGAGTCCAGCCCGTGCACACAGTTAAACACTCCCATCTCACACTAAACTAATGAAGCAGATGGAAGCACTTTTACCTGCCTAGAGGAGTACACCATAATCATAGGGTTTACTAACATCTCTCCTCCTCATGCTGTGCCTTCTCTCTTGCTTTCTCTCTCCCTCTTTCACACATCATGCAATTCCCTGGTTTACACTGACATGTTAAATGAACACCTCCTTGGCTCATGCCACCATCTTTTCACATAGAGCTTTACGATACAAAAGAATAAAGAAATAAACTCATGGCCTACAGGTCAAATACAGCCTGTGGAGGAGCCCAAACCAGCCCCACAAATGATTTGAGGGGAAAACATTTTAATCATTATAATTAAATTATACTAAACAGTCCCGTTCATTTATTATATTGGTATGGCATGTCATATTCTCTTTTTAGCCATGACAGGACTGATCAGCTCTCTAATTTGATTCTTTGCATGCTATAGCTCCCATCTTAAAGTGGTAAAACATTTATTTTGATTATTTTGATTATGTGTGACATGTGACACTTGGATTGATGCTTTTCCACATAAGTTGAATCTGTGGGTGACGCATCTATCCCAGAGAAACTAAGCTCATGTTCCCACTTTGATGTTTGCATGAGTTGCAGGGTCAGAAATAACGTGCTCTGGGCAAGAATGCCACTGAATTTACAAAAATGGCCCTGAAATGCAATATGTGGGAGTAAAAAAATGCCCCCATAATAAATTCTTCTGTTTTATATTTCAGATTTTGAAATAAAAAAAAATAAAAAATTCTAATTCTATTCTATTCTAAATTGAATTATTTCACATAATTCACAAAAAATAGACAATCTATGCTTTCATAAAATGTATAAAATGCCAATGAAAATCAAATCCAAGGGCCAAATATCGCCCCTTAATGAAAAAGTTCATTTCTAACACTGACGAGTTGCTAAGGGTAGTAACGATAACATGGACAGTAACAAAGAAAAATATTTACTACCCCTAACAAGTGAATTTTTAAAACTGTTCCCAAATTCTCCACTGAGAATTGTTGTAATTCTCCATTTAATATGGATTACATATTCAGATTACCAAAATCAAGTACTTATAACAGGACTACTAGTGTTGTTAAAAATACCAGTACTTCGGTACGTAGTCGATACTAAAATAAAAAGATGTAATGATACCAGTGTTTCTGCAGTATCGAGCATTACAGATTACATCTACTTCTCCAATGGCTGCCGGTTCATGCACGTATTAAATTCAAGGCCCTGATGCTGGCATATAAAACAGTCACTGGGTCTGCTCCAGCATACCTAAAAACATTTATGCAGAGCTACGTTCCCACCAGAAGCCTGCGGTCGGCTAAGGAACGTCGCCTTGTCGTACCAAAACAAAGAGGCACCAAAACACTTTCCCGGACTTTCAGTTTCATCATACCACGGTGGTGGAATGACCTTCCCAACACAATCCGGGAAGCTAACTCACTCTCTATCTTCAAAAAACGGCTAAAAACACATCTTTTCCAAAAGCACTTAACCGGTCACAAAAAAAAAAAAATATATATATTATTTACATTTCTTGTTGCACTTAAATCTGTTTTGTATACTATTCTGATGTAAAATGTAAATGTAACACCATATAGGCTGTGAACTATTAATTCTGATTCAGTGCTGTTGGACTTTAAATATTGTTGTTTTTGGATTGGCTTTATGTTTTATGTTAATGTTTGGATTTAGACAGGGCTGGACTGGTAATCTGGCATACTGGGCATTTTCCTTGTGGGCTGACGCACTTTGGGGCCGATCAGGGGCGGACTGGCCATGAGGAGAACTGAGCGGGCTGGTGGGTCGGCGGCGAAATGGGCCTCGATAAGCTAAAATGAGCCACTGCGTTATGCAGAACGGACCCAGTTGCAATGTAAAATCCAGAGCTGATTTCTCTTCCCAGTCCAGCCATGGTTTAAGATGGCATATTTACATCTTAAGTTACCCAGCCAAGAGCAGTGGGTGGTTGTTGTTGTTGTTGTTATTTAATTAACACTCCTTTAAACCCTTGGAAATTACTTTCGGTTGGTAAAACATTTAATCATAAAACAAAGGTCAAATATTGCATGTTTTGTGAGATACTTTCATCTTACAAGACACAAACATTGATTTACTATATTTCAAATGACGAGTGGTGTTAGACTACAGAGCATGCAAAAAATTTAACATTTTAAACCTTTATATTATTCCTGCAACATCTTAATGATAACTAGACAGTGGTGTATAATGGACTGCAGCAGAACAGCAATGACGATATCAATTATTGGGGGGACAATCTGGCCATACCTGATTATTGGAGGGGACTTGTCCCCCTCAGTGTATATTGCGGTTATGGCCCTGCCACAGGATATTGTTATTTGTTTGTTTTATGTTCTAATGTCATATAATAACAGAATGCAAAATTAGACAATCTAAACTGCTTTTTCACTGTACGAATTTTACAACACAGCATAATTCATTACTACATACAATGCAATACATATCCTAAAAAGCATTTTAAGTAAGTGACTGAAGCGGAACATTTAACAGTCTAGTAAAGCTCAACAAAAGCCTTAAAAAGGCAACTCATACATACCATAGAGTAAGAAGTACAGTAAACCCAACACAGCATACTGCACTCCTTTAGAAACCAAACAGTTTAACAAGCTCCCTCATTAAACACTCTTATTAACCAATTAGGCACATCAGAGCAACAGTGAATCCTTAGAGAGGAAAGAGCCATCACTTATCAGATGACTTAGTAATATGCTTGAGGCATTTGCTACATGGCTTTAAAGACCTGTGGAAAATATTTTCATTAATTTGGTTTAGCTGACCAAGAAACTCAATAGAGATAACTGTTTGAATATGAAACCACACCACAATCTGAGCTCACTGAATAACTTCCTAGTCAGCTGCTTACTTTGCTAATGTCATAAGATGATAATTGTATTTAGGACATAAAACACCCATAAACAAATACAATACAGGAAACAATTTAAGTACAGGTTGGTATGTGGTGAAATAAATACGAAAGACAGTATCCCTCTATGAACAAGAGAGAAAGAAAAGAGCCCTAAAACAAAATCCATCCCCTCTTTTCCTTCTCGCCGCAGGTTCAACGCTCTTAACGAAGGAGAAACCCGAAAATGGCCGAAGAAAGCCGAACACAGAAAAAGGCTCTGCTGGGCGCTGTCCACCACTGAATCCGCCTGAAATTCTCCGATCTGCCATTTCAAACACAATCATGATAATGATTTGCGTATTTTACACGAAGGTTACTTAGAATCACATTTAAGAGCTCTGTCATAGATTACCATAGCCAGGCCAGAGATAAAATCGGCAACAGAATTCGACAAAGGCAGGGCTCGTGCAAAATCTTGAGAATGTGAGGCATTTCTTCATCGAAAGCATTTCAGTAAATTGCGCTCGATACAGCGCGCCTTGTTACAATCACACATTTTAACGCCTATTATCAATTAGCCTACCATGCATTAATAAATGTATTCCTTTCAAATAGGCCTACACAATTTGCCGACAGTGTAAATACATAGGCTAAAATTACAAAGCCAAATCAAATAACAAAATAACATTTAATGAACGCGGGTTCAAACAAACACCATATGACGTTAATCCCACGCGGTTAACGAAGCATAGACAGATTGTCAGAGGCATCTTGTGAATAAAAATGGCCGTGAGGAAGTTCGGCTGGTTGGGTGTCAATCCTTCTTCCTTCATTATGATTCATGAGCATCAGCCCAACACAGGCAACAAACGCACGAAGGCCTGTTCTTGTTGACACAGCCAACAGCATTATCTCTAAACACCAGTTGCCATTAAGCTCTGCCTGTACCATTCTCAGTCAACTTTAAGCTCTTAACGCCGTATTAACTGCATTTGAATCAACGAGGAAACATGCACTAAATCTAATGCTGCATTCTAGCAGGCGCTGAACTGTGAAGCACAGCCCAATGAATTATCTGACTGATACAGTTACCTATAGCCTATGAGCTATAGGCTATCTCGAAACGTTTGTCATTGCAGCAAATGTAAATGTCCATAGTGTGTAGTGAAATCGACGTGTGAAGGACAGTCAGTAGAAGCAATGTTTTGAGTTCGTATATATCGCTTTTAATTGCCTTCTATATAAACATGCGTTTGATGGACGTTTGCAGTGTCTCGCGCAGGAGCGCCGCGTTTTCTGACACCATTGCCAGTTAAACTGCAGTTAGAACTTCAAATGTCGCCTCTCGAGACACCTGCGTTCTGCTTTGTCCTTTGCGCTGCGTCGAGCTTTTAGCGCAAAGACGTGTTCAGTGTGAACGGCCCTTGAGACTATAAGTACGGTATCCCCAATTTCAGCACCATTTTCCTGAACAGCACACTGCAAGTGGCTCTTCCACCCAAACCCGCGAATCTGATCAGCTGCAATAGGACTATAACAATAAAAGGAAAATCATGTCACAGCTAGCCCACAATGTAACAGCACGCCCATATCTTAACATCAAGAGAAAATATGGTGGACCTAAGAATTCGCCATCAGGCAATAGTGTGTGTGGGGGGCATTTTTAGGTTTCAAACTGGTAATTACAAGGGTATTATGTTATGAATGCGGTTTATGAGGACATTTCTAGTGTCCCCATAATTCAAATCGCTTAAAAAAAACATAGCCTACTAAACGATGTTTTTTTTTTTATGTATAAATTCAGAGAGTTTATTGTGAGGTTTAGGTGTAGGTGATAGAATCTATAGTTTGTACAGTATAAAATCATTATGTCAATGGAGCATCCTCATAATGATAGCTGCACCATGTGTGTGTGTGCGCGCGCGCGTGTCCAATCTCATCGAGTGCAAACTGACTGATGGATGTCATTTAAAACACGACACTTACTTCATCTGTTTCACGATGGTACTTTTCCCAGATTCCCCAGCCCCTGTGGAGAAGAGACAGACACAAGGGATAAGATCGCCTGTCACAATGGAGAAATCCAACGATTCTCATTAATATATGTACATTCATCGGATGAAAGACAGTGACACTGATAGTCTCCGAAATGTGTAGGACACAAACAGATTTGATCAGGTCCAGTCCGCATTACCTAGCAGGAGCAATTTCACATCCTTAGCAGCCGTGACTCCGTCTTCTTTTAGGTTTTTCTCGATGGCTTTGCTCCTGTCCAGAGCCGCTCTTTCCTCTGCGCTCAGTGTACATCCCATTGTTAGATGAACCTCGGCTCTTCTTTATCTCCAAAATGGTCAGGGTGAGGAAACAGCGAGCAATCCTTTTTTCCTCGATATTTCTTCCTTATCCCTCTCTAAGGCTGTCCCTATCCCTCTCTCTCACACGCGCTCTCTCTCCCTGTCGGCGACTAGCTAGAGCATTAAATCCAGCAAAAGACAACGTTGGGCTGGAACATAGGACAGTCTCCGTCTCTAGCGCGCGCTCTCACGGTCTCTGGAGCGGGGTCGTGGTGCTTGGTTCTCGGGTTGGGGGGTTCTCTACTGGGCGGCGGCGGCGACTGCGAGCGCTGGCATCTTCAGCGTGCTCACAATGGAGGTCAGTATGAAGAGAGCGCACTGGGCTCGACACTCTCAGACAAACTCGCTGACGTCAGGAGCAGAGAGAGAGGGAGCGCGCGCGCGCGTGCATGCTCGAGCAAACATTCAGTTCGCGCACCGTTAAGTCCAGCTAGATTTATACCGTTATCTGCTTGACATATATACACGCTTCTCTTTTTTGTTTCGCGAGACGCATAAGGGAATAGGTGGAATCTGTCGGTGTTGTGTTCGTTGGGCGAAGAGAATGGGGTTTATGGTTGAAGCACTGTTGATTTAAAGGCGAAAACAAAAAGGTGTGGCCACTTGCCTAGTGTTGACAACCTGGAACAGCAACACCAACAGACAAGAAATCCGATGAGGGAATGACAAATATTTAGATTGGCATGAACACTGTAGCTGTTGACAAAATATTCTAATTGCAAATTTCAGGAGAGTCTTGTTTTATTTCAGTTAAAAGGTAATTGATCAAAAAATCTAATTATTAAAATAAAATAGATTTAATGAAGATTATGGAGATCATTTAAATAAAAAAAATAAAAAATGTAATTATTCAAATCAATGAGATAAAAATATTTATATTAAATTAAATTTATTAAAAAATCTAATTATTCGAAAAAAAAAATACATTTGATATTTTTTATTTTTATTTAAATATATTACGTTTGATAAAGTCACAAATATAAAATAAGGATGTCTGATTCATTGTATTATTATACTTTAGTAGCAACTGTTCAAAAAGGCTGACAGCACACAGTATAAATCACTGTGTGTGTGTGTGTGTGTGTGTGTGTGTGTGTGTGTGTGTGTGTGTGTGTGTGTGTGTGTGTGTGTGTGTGTGTGTGTGTGAATCAAATACATTCGATTTCAGTATCACTAATACTATTACCAATAGCAACCATTTGAATGATTTACACCTTCATATTATTAACAGTCAGACCATTGTGGCTTTGTTGATTTGATTTGATTTGAGAAGGAAAGGGAGAGGAACCGAGAGACATAGAGAATGAGGCAGAAAAGAGGTGAGAGAGAAAGACTGCAGGAGGCATAGAATCTTTGAATCTGGCAGTGGATTTCCACCCACACTCCGTTACAAAGCAGTTCACCTGGCTTGTTTCAGCATTCATAAGAATGCATAAAACCATTTACAGTATGTGCTTGATTTAAATACACATACATTTCATGTGAATCATGCAGTCATAAAGTATGTTATAATGACACAGTTTTATAGCTTCTTTGGTGCACTAGATTCATGGGTAGCCTAATAAAAAAAAAATTAGAGATGGAAGTGATACAAGAGACTAAGATAAATTCTTCCAATTTCCTGTAAACCATTACCTGAAAGTGAAATCATTTAGTTTGAAAGGAAAATACACTAAAATACAGAACCATTGCATACAAAGCTAAGATAACAGAAGTTTAATAAAATTATGTATTCACGTCCAAACTCGACAAAAATTCTGTCTGCTATTCAGGTACATTTTACGCTTAATTTATTACTCTATTACTTTCTACAGTGTATTTACATTAACAATAAACTGTTAACTGTGTGTTTGTGGTTGCTGAAAATACATATCAAATTGTCCTGAAACATAAAATGTGTGTACACTTTTTTATAGGTGAATATGTACAGCTAAATCACATTATCAAATAAAAAATATGGTATAAAATGAGGAGGTGATCAAAAGGTCAGGGGTAATGGTGACATGACCCTTGAAGCAACCATTTGTTTATAAATTGTAGATTTGCTCATTTTTAAATACAATTTATTACAAAATGATTATTAGGAGAATATTACTGTAACATTCTCGTTTTGACTTTTGTTTTTGTACTTTTATTTTGAAATTTCCTGTTTTAGTTGCTGTTTCCTAGTCTTGTTTATTCCTGTTTTCCCTTGTTCATGTGTCCAGTTCTCATTGGTTTATTGTTTGATTACTTTGATTCAGTTCTAGTTTGTCATTGTTTTTTTGTTAATTGTCTTGTTATCTTGCTTTAGAGTTCTGTTTGTTTATTGGCCTTTGTCACCCTGTCTTTTGTATTTATACCCTCTTGTTTGCCTTTGTAACTTGTCAGGTATTGTTCTTGTAAACTTGTCTTTCTGCCTTAATCTAGCCTTTGTGTTTATGTCACCTTGTTGTTCTGCCGTAGTCTTATCTAGCCTTTGTACTTGTTACCCTGTTGTTCTTCCTTCGTTTAGTCTAGCCTGTCTTTGTGTAACCTCGTTCTCTCATAGTTTAGTCTCACCTGTGTGCATGTAACTTTGTTGTCTAGCCTTAGTTTAGTCCAGTCTGTATCCTTGTACCTTGTAGTTTTGTTCCAGTCCTGTCCAGCCTTAGCATTAGTTATTTCATGTCGTGTTTTGTTTTGTCTCCCTTCACAGTTATAGTTCGGGATCCTGGTTTCACATTGTCTGAATAAACTGCACTTGGGTTCGTCTCCACTTCGTCATCGTCTCTGCCTGTTTTGTGTGTCTAGAGCGTTACAATTACAAGGAGAATCTGTGATAAGTAGAATCTGTTGTTTCTGATGTTTCTGAAACAACATGGTCACGTGGATATCTTTGTCACTGAATTCACATCCACTATCAGAAGCACTGAGTAGGAGGAATGGCACAATTGCTCAGGTCCTAATTCTTTCTGTGGCCCTTACACAATAAATGCATCTGATATGATGCAAGAGTGTCAGGGAAGCATGCAAGTAGCATCACGAATCAATAGGAAAGAGTCTGCAATAGTGATGGTGGGACCTGTTAAAACTCTGAAGATGACTATATTATCATACATTTATATAAATCTAATTTGGACTAATGTGGTTGTACAAAGACCTGTTAATGGAGAGAATCTTTTTTACTCGTATAAGAAAGGATGTAAAGATCTAGGAAAAGACAGAAAATTAAAATGGACAAAGAAAGAGTTTACCATATGATGCAGCAAAACAGAAAGGGTAATGCAACATCCTCAATGCTCACAAAGTCCTTTCTCTCTCATTCTCTCTATAAGTCTATCTCTTCTGGGTAGTAATGCACATGATTTGCTGTAATGCAGTATGCTTGTGGTCTTTATGCCATAATGACTGTCAGGATGTGGCATATAAGAGAAGATCAGAGAAAATATAAAGGCGATGGTTGAAGAATAAGAAAAGCTTTCAGGCTACAAACTAAACACAACCAGTCAGAATTTAGTTTAATCACCAAGTTTTCACTTGGCTTGTTATGTTGATGAGAAGATAAACAGTAACCAAATAAGCCTACATTTGCATTTACATTTATGCATTTGGCAGACACTTTTATCCAAAGCAACTTACAAAGCCCTTATTACAGGGACAATCCCCCCAGAGCAACCTGGAGTTAAGTGCCTTGCTCAAGGACACAATGGTGGTGGCTGTGGGGATTGAACCAGCAACCTTCTGATTACCAGTTATGTGCTTTAGCCAACTACGCCACCACCACTCCGTGATGCAGCCTACCAGAGGGTATTCAGTGTAGAGGTACAGAATTTGTGCTGGAATATCCATGTGTTTATGTAATATGGAATCTATGAACTGCATTTAAGCATAAATATATGTACAGGTAAATTGAGTGGCCTTTTTAGTAGGAGGTGTAAGGTGCTAGGGGCCAGCAAATGTGTTTTAGTGTCTAAAGTGCAATGAACATTTGGCAGGAAAGTTGTTTAGTTATTGCAAATGTAATGTGAAGGATTGAAGGAAGAAACAGTTCTTCTATTATGCTTCTGAATCTTTTCTGACAGAGTATTGGTCAAAAAGACTATTTTTGACTGAATTTTGGCTGAGCAAAAGATGTTTTGAAGCCTTCTGTCTCCCTTGCACTGACTGACCCATTTCACTTGATGATTGCCTTGCAGAACTGGACCATCAAATCCTGTGTCAAATTGAATTTTCTCAGTTGTTGCAGAAAATAAATCCTCTATTCAAACCTTTTTTGACAGTAGAGTCAGGGTTCACCTTCCATTTAGGGTCCTGTAAGATCATGGTGTGCAAGACCTAGAAGTTTCGAGTTTGGTCACAGTGAAGCAACTGACAGGAGCTGAGGCTTAGAAGCTCTGTTGGAGTCTTTTTTTTTATCCCTTTCTCTCCCAATTTGGAATGTCCAATTAGGAACTTAGTAGTTCCTCGTGGTGGCACGGTTACTCACCTCTATCATTGTGGCGGTGGACAAGTCTCAGATGCCTCTGCTTTTGAGACAGTCAATCCACTCATGTTATCACATGGCACATTGAGCATAACACAGCTCAGACTAACAGCATGTTGAGGCTCTTGCTACTCTCTTGCGATCCACCCACAACTTGTTTGCTTAGAAGGCCTGGCTGGAGTCACTCTGGATTCCCTGGATTTGAACTCAGGGTGGTAGACAGCATCCAAACTTACTGAGCTACCCAGGGCCCCCCAGCTCTTTTGAAGTCGTAATCATCTCTTCAGACTTCAAAACTTCAACCAGCAACTAATCACCAAAATACCCAGTGTGATTAGTTTCCTGTTTGCATGCAAATCTGTTGCCATCATCAAGAGTTTTGAGATGGTTTTAAACTTGTCTCTACAACACAGTCTTAACTTCAGTGCCACTTGTGGAATTTTTAATGATCGTTGTTTGTTAAGTCATTTAAAGTAAAATTAGGCCAGTGCTTGGGCTATTGTTTGGCTGGATAGTACCATTAAAATTACTGTAATCAGAAAACAGGTGATCTAATTTTGACCCCCCCCTACTGACAATATTTATACAGTCAGGCATTTTGGTTTCCCTACTCGTCACTCTCTGTCCAAAAAGCACTTCAATGAAAAATATATTTTACTTGAGTACTTGCATCTTGACTAACCGCATCAAATTACAAAGAGAATACTATCACCCTTATAGTTGTTGTTGAGATGCCATGTACAATGCATCTAGCCATTTTTCAGATAATTGTATCTCTGGCACAACTCTCAAGAAAAAAAGTTTAGTATTATGTTATAGGTTGGCTTTCTCTTTTTTCAACCAACTGTTGAGTGCTACAGAAATAATTTACTCTCTCATGAGATAAACATTGCTCTCGCAAGTGCATACCTTTACCTCTTTCTTCTTTAACATTTTGTATAAATGAGCTCCACTGGGTGCCCTTGACAGTGATAAGCACCAGGTGACAGTTTCACCGGTTATCCTAGCAATTCTCTGCAGAGTGTCCTTTACCAAAGGGCTGGTTTGTAAGATATTACCATGAGCCAGAAAACTCATAATTCTATAGATAAAACATCCATACAGACAACTGAAGTAAATGTTCTATAATAAACAACATCTGAGAAACAATATACAGTATTTCCTATACCTAATATATTAAATACATAAAACATCCACACTGACGTATACAAACACACGTTAATGCACTTAGGTAAATAAATAAAGACATAAGATAAATAAATGAAATTAAAAATACTTTTTTATCTCAACATGTTGACATAAAATCATCTTTTAATTTCATTTGAAACAGGCAATAAGCAGTTTCACTGCTGTTTTGCAGTATGAAACTGATAATACCCTTTGTGTTGAAATCTGTAGTAAATAGAAATTACTTTTTTATGAACAGGACTGTGAAACCCAAGAAAATCAGTTTCTATAGATTTGGCAGACAGATTCATGACTCCCTCTAAAACTGTTGACTTTCAGAGTAATTCCGTCAGAGGACATTACGTCTTTCTGTGAAGCAAAGCCATATTCAGTCTGTGTTCCTAACCAGTTGAACCACAAGTCATTATGGTAAGGTCTTTACCTACTGGTTCAGCTTTTATCTGAAACTCACCATTTCTTTATTGCACATGTCTCCTATAGAAGAGCGGGGATGGAAAAGGAGCTTATGATACAAAGAAAGTACATAAAATACGGAGAACGAGAAACAGAGAGAGAGAGAGAGAGAGAGAGAGAGAGATACCAAAAAGGTGTGCAGCAACATATTGGAAGATGTGAAAGGATTTAATTCACACTTTTCACACAGGAGTTCAGAGGCCACATTAAAAGACCTTTTCATCACTATACATTATTTCATTTCATCATGAAGGAAGACACTAAGCAAAAGCAAGACATATTGAAGAACAGGGTCATTATGAAAACCTCCAGAGAACCATTTCAGTGTTTGTCCTTGAATGAAATACATTGAGAGAAACAGGGCAAGAAACTTAAGCTCTGGCACAAACCAACCCTTTGCTGTTCAATCAAGGCATATCTGAAAAATGTTAGAATAGTTATGTTGTGTTTGTTAGAATAGTTATGGCAAGGTCAGCACACTGATTGGACAGCAAATATTCTTCTTTGTCTTTTACTGTATTAATATCTATTTCCTGGGGCAAATTCTAAGCAGGCCGGCAATACAGACAGAGCCTGTAGATCCCAAATTATCTTTAGAGATGTAATCGCCATAAGAAAAAACATCTTGAGAGTCAGAAGTCTGTCAGACGCTGACACTAGAGTTTCGAAGGGGGTCTCAACCAGACTGTCAAGGACTATAGCTAAGTCCCATGAAGGAGTTCTGGTTCTAACAGGAGGCCTCAGTCACATAGCTCCACGAATGAAGCGAGCAAGTAGAGGATGCCACCCCAAGGGCACCCCGTCCATCAAGGCGTGGCAAGCCAAAATGGCGGCCACATAGACCCTGAAAGTAGCGGGGCATATGCCTGTTGACAGTTTTTCCTGCAGAAAGTCCAGAACTGAAGCAATCTGGCAGTTAACTGGATCTGCATTATGTGCACTGCACCATCCTTCAAAGACACCCCATTTATTGGCGTAGATTCTTCTGGCGGAGGGAGCCCTAGCACTTAAGATGGTCTCGATAACCTCAGGTGAAAGCCCTGTTTTCCTCACTTGGTACCCCTCAGGGGCCAAACATGAAGGTTCCACAATTCGGGCCAGAGATGAAATATTGTCCCCTGTGCCTGAGACAGAAGGTCCCTCCTGTCCGGAATCGCCCAAGGTGAGCCATCGAGGAGAGATACTATCTCCGAGAAACATACCCTGTTCGGCCAGCACGGCGCTATCAGTAAGAGGCAAGTCCCTTGCTTGCGAACTCTGGCCAAGACTCCCGGAAGCAGAGAAACCGGGGGAAACGCATACAGGCGCATTCTGGGCCTTGTATGCGCCATCTTGTCCAGACCCAGGGGGAGAAGTAGAGGGGACATTGCGCTGTCTGTTGAGAGGCGAAGAGGTCCACTTCTGCTCTGTAAAATCTCACCCAGATTTGTTGCACTCCCCTGTCGGTATCTTCTGTCTGGACAGTAAATCTGGTCTGAACCACATAGAAAGGGAATGAAGCGCGCAGCGCGTAACACTTATTTGCCTTAGGGGACTGGCCCTTGGATGAAATCCCCTGGCTTTTAGCCACAGCTGAAACGGTCTCATGTGCAGAAGGCCCAAAGGGATCACCATGGACGCAGATGCCATGAGATCTAGGATTCGTTGATACTGACGAACAGTGCAACCTTGACCTAGCCTGACTTTGCTCAGGGAGTTCTGAATGGACATGATTCGAGAGGGAGACAATTGTGCCCGAATCGTGAATGAATTCCATATAACTCCCCAGATAGGTGATTTTCTGAGTGGGAGAGAGAACGCTCTTTTTGACGTTGAGTCTCAGACCCAGAGAAACCAGATGAGCTAAGACAATATCCCTGTGCTGAACTGCCAGTTCTTGAGACTGTGCTAGTACCAGCCAGTTGTCTATGTAATTCAGAATGCAGATGCCCCGGAGTCGCAAAGGAGCCAGTGCTGCATCCATGTATTTTGTGAATGTGCGTGGTGATAGGGCTAGGCCGAATGGAAGGACCCGATACTGGAAGGCTTCGCCCCCAAAAGTAAACCTCAGGAACTTCCTGTGCTGTGGCAGAATTCCTATATAGAAATATGCGTCCATGAGATCGATCGTGACCAGCCAATCGTGATGTTGGATTTGAGACACGACCGTCTTGATAGTTAGCATCTTGAACTTGAACACCCTGACTGAGCGATTCAAGCCTCGAAGATCAAAGATTGGACGCAACCCCCCCACCCTTCTTGGGAACCAGGAAGTATTTGCTGTAATAACCTGACTCTCTCTCTGGAAGGCGAACACGTTCTATGGCCCCTTTGACCAAGAGATTTTGCAGTTCTTTCCACAGTAGACATGCCTGCTCCGGTTTTACGGTAGTGGAGACGGCAAGCGAATTTAATTCTGAAGCCTTTTCTATTGTTCTTAGGACCCACATAGAAATACCTGGCAGAAGTTTCCACGCTGCCAGGTTCTCTGAGATGGGTATTCATTTTGATACTTCCTGTTGAGGGGATGTCGGGTGTTCCACGTCCTGGACTAAGGCAGGAAGCAACGGTACACCCAACTTTTCGTTGGAAGCCTATAACTCCCAAAACACCAGAGGCGGCGGGAATGGAGAGGTTTCGTGGAGGTACCGGGAGGGCCGAAGTGGATGATACACGCGCCCTGTCCCGAGGGGGGCTAACCCCACAAGGCTGGGTGCAAGACCGTCAGGGTTTCTTCCTCTTCGAAATTACTACCATGAGGTGTTTTTTGGGGGGCTGCTGAGGGCGACGAGCCTGTCCCCAGTCTTTATGAGGGGGAGCACGACTCGCCACACTTTGTTTCTGAGCCTCCCTTCTAGCAGGACCTGGGCGGGTCTGGGTGGCCGACGGCCTCGCCCCCTGAGTGCAGCGAGGAAAAAACTGCCCAAATGCTTCCTCGTGGCTTTTTGCCTCCTGGAACCTGGAGATAACTGCGTCTCCAAACAGGCCAGAAGGCGAAATCGGGGCATCAAGGAGGAAAATGTTGTCCTTATCTCTGATGCGTGAAAGGTTAAGCCATAGGTGTCTCTCTGTGCTAACTAAAGCAGACATGGACCGGCCAATGGCATGGGCTGTCTGCTTGGTCGCACAGAGAGATAGATCCGTGGCTCAAGAAGCTCAGAGAAAGCTTCATCGTCGAGCATGGTACCCGCACTCAGGTCCTTCAGCAGATCAGCCTGGTATGCCTGTAACACTGCCATAGTGTGCAGAGCAGCACCAGCCTGACCTGCGTGGAGGTAGTCCTGCACGGCTTAGTGGGGAGAGAAGGACTCTTTAGGAATGATGCCAAACCGGGCGAGAGATAACCCGCAAGTGTCTCTTCAATCGGCAGCATCATCAAATACCCCCGTGTCTCAGAACTCACGATAGACGAATATATAGTGCATTTTGACCGGGAGAAGATCGCAATGTGCGCACCCACCCTGCCCCAATGTGAGAGCAGCATGCTCTTCCCCCAAACAAACAAAGCAAAACTGACGCGTGTCCCTCTCAGCCATTGAGCGTAAACAAGGGAACACACATTGTTTTGCTCTGACTTTCAGTCATTCACTCTTTTATTTTTTTTGAAAGAAGAGAAAGAAGAGAAAAGGTTTTCTGCAAACTGCCTAACAAATTCTAACTCCTAACAGAGGAAAGAAAGTTCTGACAGGCTCGTGAAACACACAAACATGAGTGATCTGAAGAAAAAAGATCTGACCATGCACCTGTGACGCATCTATTTATAGCCCTGCTGCAGGTGCATCCAATGATTACACCGGCAGAGGCTATAAATTCCGGTCAATGTTCATTGACGTGTTGCACACATATTCACAGCTGGTCACACCTAAAGCTGTTCCCAAAGCGCTTTCCAGTGCAGCATCAGAACTGTAGCTTTTTGAAAAGGGAACATTTATTTATTTTGATCAAATATACCCCTTCTCACATTGGCTGATTCTACATACAGAATTTAAAAAAAAACACCTACAAGATGCACAGCAATGCCATTCTGAAAAAGCTACCAAAAGCTTTCAATCAGTGGCATAGCCAAGAGTGAGCCAGTTTAGACCCAGGGCCACCAAGAATATTAGAGATTATTCTTTTGACTTTAAATATACATTTACAAAATAGTTAAAAAAATGCATAAATTCTGATTTATGAAAGTGTGAAAGAACTGTTTGAGTGCACCACTTCTCTGTTATTAAGGGCAACATTTGGGCAAAACTTAGCCCATACATTTTTGAGGCCCACTTAGAAGTGATTTCCTGGCTACGTCCTTGCTTTCAATGAATTGCACAGTATTCAGGGAACAAGATTTTAGCATCCAGCACTGCTAAATGGACTCAAAATACTTCTAAAGTGATAGCCCCAGGGTTTTGAGATTCAAGGCAAGTTTTATAGACAAAAATTACAAACAGTTTTTGTTTGTTTGTTTGTTTGTTTGTTTGTTTGTTTGTTTGTTTGTTTGAGAAGGCCCCTCTAAGGTCTTTAATTTGGCAAGGTCAAGTTGATACTGTTGTTACCATGGCCTCTGGTTGTATGGAATAATTGACAATGGACTTTTGAATTGTTGAAAAATATTGCCCACATGAAGTGGTAATGTGTTCACGACGTGCAGCAGAGTGGCTGTTACACCTCGGGTGTGCATTTTTTTTTCTTTCAATAATTCAACGGGCCTGGGGGCCTAGGTAGCTCAGCGAGTATTGACGCTGACTACCACCCCTGGAGTCGTGAGTTCGAATCCATGGCATGGTGAGTGACTCCAGCCAGGTCTCCTAAGCAACCAAATTGGTCCAGTTGCCAATTGGGTGGAGTCACATTGGATAACCTCTTCATGGTCACTATAATGTGTGGTTCTTGCTCTCGGTGGGGCGCATGGTGAGTTGTACATGGATGCCGCAGAGAATAGTATGGGCCTCCACACGTGCAACGCCTCCTTGGTAACGTGCTCAACAAGATAAGATGCATGAATTGACGGTCTCAGATGAGGAGTCAACTGAGATTCGTCCTCCACCTCCCGGATTGAGGCGAGTCACTACACCACCACAAGGTCTTAGAGCGAATTGGGTTTTGGGCATTCCAAATTGGGGAAAAAGGGGAGAAGAAAAAAAAAGAGCTTTATAGTTTTCGTGGAATCAGCTAGACAGCCACATCCATGGCAAGTACAAGGAGCTGAAAGCTAGAATATCAAGGATCTGCAAAGCTGCAAGTGGAGAATTTTTTGATAAAACTCTTTGAAGTAGTTTAAGAAATTATAGTAATTTTAATAGTAATTTTTCATGTTATTAATTGTCCTACTGGCGACCTGTCCAGGGTGTTCCCCGCCTTTCGCCCAATGTTAGCTGGGATAGGCTCCAGCCCCCCGCGACCCTGTACACAGGATAAGCGGTTGACGATGGATGGATGGATGGATTAATTGTCCTGACTATACATTGTGATCAGTTGAATGCCACTTTGGTGAATAAAAGTACCAATTTCTTTCCATAAGACCAAAATCTGTAAGTTTTCCAATCTTTTGACCACCAGTGAAAACATAAAATATTGGGTTGAAATTATTTCATCTTAGTTGTAGATTATCTTAAAGCTTCCACTTAGAAACACATTCTAATACAATAAAGAAAACAATTAGCTGCTTACAATACAAATAGGCAATATACATTTGTTTTCAAAATGCATGTATATACAGCAGATTATTCATTCAAGTTATTTTTTTAAGAGCTAATTATCTGACATATTTTGCTACAATGTAAAAAAAAAAAAAAAATTAAAAGTTATCTCATTATGCTCTTTGGGTATTGTACCATTCATATTCTGGACAATTATTTTATTTTGTATTTTTACTTTTATTAGTTTTACTTTAACTAGGATAGTAAAAAGGTTTTATGCTCACCATGTACATTAAAATGAGCCTACTACTGTCCTCCAAAGCCATTTTTACTACCATAAATAGCCAACTGTTTTGAGTAGTGCCAATTAATAATTCTAATATCCGTGAGTATGAAAAAATAAAGACAGCAAAGTGATGAAAAAAAGATACGAAAGCAGCAAGACAACATAGACAACATCAAATATACCGTTTAGCAGTCATTACACAATTGTTTGCCTGCTACATACCACAAATGACAAATCAGAAGAAATATTCTAGAGAGCTGTGTAATAAAGCTATATAATTTGTCAATTAAATAATAATTACATTTAGAGCTAAACTGTGTATTCAGTAAACTAATTGGTCACTGAACCAGAACTAGACCTGAATACACTGTATTAGAATTTTATGTAAGTTTTTTTATTTGTTTTGTTTTAAAAATAGTTTTTATTGCTAGACAAAAGCAATAAACCATGAGGGGTTATCCATTACAGAGATTTTACCACATATAAGGGATGTTCTCTGCCTTAAACCCCCTTACCCCTTATAAAATCTGTCTAATTGAGCCATAACAGATGCCTGAGTCTTGCAGCCTTTAGAAGATACAAACAAAATAAAATAAATGACCTTGCTTTGCAGGGCCCCCTTGTGGCCTTATACTGCTTATAGCTAGAAATGGCCCTGATTTACACCTAGTGCAAACGTGCGGGTTCAGGTGTGTCTGTTGTCATTTTACAACAGCTTTAAATGCAGCTCATCCAATTAGAATTTAGAGTCACAACTATCAGTTTTATAAATAAAATCATAAAAGTGTTTCAACATTCAGCCATTGCACATTCAAAACATGTCCAGAATGCTCATGCAACCAGGCATTGATATTATGTGTTGCTTCAACTTTTACATCACTCTGATAAAAGAGTGATTAACTGTTTCGGCCATGGTGTTTTCGGCTGTCTGAGAGCCTGCTGAGGTTCTGGAGCAGCTCTGTGGAGCATAAGGAACGTTTCTTTGGGGACTAGGCTCTTAACAGCACAGTCTCTGAATAATGCACAGGCTCGGAGAGGAGGGGAGAGAGAGGAGATGGGAGGCTTAGGCCACAAAAGTGCCTCAGTCATTCAACTACCTCCTGAATAAAACACAGCCAGAACTATTTCAGCCAGAAGCAGCTGAACAGGCAAATACAGAGAGGGAAAAGAGGGTGAGGGAGAGAGAGGAAATCTAAATGCACAAAAACACACACACAATAATATGTGCATATGTTCGAGCCCTCACAGATACATGGGTTGTTGACATAACAAGTCTATGAACTTTATTTTTATCAACATTGAGATTTAATTAAATCAGATATGAATGTAAAAGGCATATTTTATGCTTTCAGATAAAGGTACTGCTGTGTACTTAAAGGTGTATGATTTGTACCTCAACGGAGAGTTTTTTTGTATTTTACAATAAACGTATAACAATATGGTTTATTCGAATAATTTTATAAGTTAAATCACTTAATTTTTCATCTTACTGCCTTGTGTAAGATTATTTTTAATCTCCATTTTAATCACTTTTTTTGCTATAACTAGCTCATTTTAAATGTGGTGAGACAAATGCATTTTAAAAGAATTACAAATAGTCTTTCTATACCTCATTAATATGAGGTCATAAAACTGCACAAATAATAATAATTCTAAAATAATTAGCAAAATGCTGTTTAAAATTGTTTCAGATTGAATATAGCATGTCACACCACATGACATTCAATTACTCATATGCTGCCACAATTTAGATAAAAAATAATAAAGGAATAGTTTTCCCAAAAATTATAATTCCCTCATCATTTACTCACATTTGTCATCTCAAACTTGAATGACTTTCTTTCTTCTGCGAAATACAAACAGGGATTTATTTTGGAAGAATGAAAGATGTGTTTTTCTACATACAATGCAAGTCAATGGGGTCCGACCTACACTTTCAAGCTCCAAAAAAAACGTTAAGGCATCATAAGGGTAATCCATACAACTCAAGTGGTTTAAACTGAACCGACTGGTTTTGTTTTCTAAAGTGTTACGATAGCTTTGGGTGAGTAACAAAGCTAAAATGTAGTCCTTATTAACCTAAAGCTTCACTTACACCCAGCTCTCCTATGCAAATTTATGAGAGAAGCTTGTCTATGCATCTTTGTGCTTGATGCATATGTGCCCACATATTTACGCGAGAACTTCCGGTTCTATCATGCAAAAGTAAATTCTCGTGAGAACATGTAAACGTGCATGCATCAAGCACGAGGATGTGTGATTGACCATCTTTTGGCCTGTATTTCAACTATAATTTTGGCCTATTTCTAACCCAAAGCACTTGTATCACTTCAGAAGACATGTATTAAACCACTCGAGTAAAATGTTGCCTTTGTGTTCTTTTTGGAACTTGGCAGTTTTTGACCCCATTGACTTGCATTGTATGGACAAAACACATCATACTGTATCTCCATCAAAATATCATCATTTGAGTTCCACTGAAGAAGAAGTCATGCACATTTGAAACAGTATGAGTGTGAGTAAATGAATATAATGAGAGAATTATCAACTATTCCTTTAATTTAGTATGTAGATTCAGATAAATGGGTGGTAACGGTCTTTTCATGCTACTGAACTCTCTCAGAGCTCTCTCTTAGCACACATACACAACATACACAAAAGAGATTCACAAAGCAAGTAATTTTACAGTTCCATGTCAGTGGTTGTCTCTTAACATCAATAAGATTAATCAATATTCATAGCACAATAATCTGCATCACCTGGGTTAATCAAACAGAGCTGACTTGATAAAGGCACATTACGGATGCCTATTACTGAAAATGTATCTAATTTCATGCATTGATGTTTAAAACAAAATTATATTGACAGTGTTGACTGCACTCCATGAAGTGATTCATAAACAGAGGTTTAAATCAGTCTATTGTATTGGCAAGCCTCTATGTTACATTTTCTTTTGTGTCTAGGTGTAACAGGGGTATAACTTTAAATAAAAATAAAGATGTAAACTATTTGAGTACAGGGAAGCAATGACACAACCAAAATGGTGGGGACATGGACGGTGTCAAAGAAAATAAATAAGCAAAACAAAACACAATCTTACCATTTAGACTGACTAGAGAAATAAAGAGTGCGTAAAGAGTCAAATGTGTACCCTTTAATAGAATAAAGAGTAAAATTTAGCTATGAATTCATGTACAAAGCAAAAAATAACCTTTTAACCTCATACCCAAATGAATAACCAAAGCGTCCTTTTGACCTTAAGTGGATGCTTTGTTTTTGTTTGCAACATGCACAGTGCAGGCAAGGGAAGTGACTGAAATCATGTGGAAAGGTAAGGCAAAAATCACACAGAAGTCTCTGCACACTTAAATACTCTAAATACACAAGGTAGTATTAAATGACAGCAGGTCGCATGCACTCTGGGGCTCTAGTGAGTAATGCCAAAGGGTTTTGTAAACTTATAAACATCACCTTCACAGATCATCTAGCTGTTCTTGCTGTTGGTTTGTGCAAGGACAACAAATCATCTTCACAATCCGCTAGCAAGTGGACAGGCTACCCATAATTTCTCTTCTCTTTCTATCATTTTCCTTGTTTATCTTTTTTAATTATTTCAAAATATATATATATTTTTTTTTAAATCTATGTAAATTTAAATGACACTAAACTAGAAAGCAAAATAGATTTTTAAATATTATGATGGAAAAACTTGCCTTGATGCACGAGTGTTATTGGTACCAGATGTTCGGAGGGGATTTTATTGCATTGTTATGCAGATTTAGGCTTCTGTGGATGGTTGCTAAGGAATTGCTAGGGTATTCTGGGTGGTTAGTACTTACTGGCTCTGATGAAAGAGCACACCCTCATGTACCTGACGTCCCCCATTATAATCTATCCCTATTGGTATGGCTTTGATCCCTCTTTTTATGTCAGTCTAAATTATTTCATCACCATTTTAATTGTCTGCCAGCCAAAAGTCATCAGTCTGATCACACAGAATGGTAATAGCACACCTCTCCTTAACAAGCAGCATGATTTAAGGTATAGCATAAGAATGTCAGACAGAAAATGGTTGAAGTTTCACAAACTAAGAGAAAATTACTTTCTGAAAATCCTGCAGAATGTAATGTATGCCATTTAGAAAAATGTGAGGCCAACTTGTGGTTCTAGAGAGTTATTTCATGCAAAGCGCTTTCACTCATCCACACAGTGTGTGTGTGTGTGTGTGTGTGTGTGTGTGTGTGTATATATATATATATATATATATATATATATATATATATATACATTTGTATATGTCAAGGGTGAGTGTAGGAGTGTGGACCCAAATGCAGGAATGAGGTAAATAAAATATTTATTTAAACAATCAAAAACAGAACAAATAAAACTCACGAGAGAGACAAAGACTGAACCGGGTAAAAAAGCAGAACTACACAATACAAAACAAAAACTCAGATAATAACAGGAGAAAGCAAAAACTGGCGGGAATGAAAAATATGTACAAGTCTGACCAAAAGACAGGAACTTGGACTTGACCAACCAAATATAGTTCACAAGACTTACAAAACAACCTGATAGCATGGATGGAGGGGGTTATCCAGGGGATGGCACTAGGTGAGCTGGCCAGGGGAACCCAAGTAGGACAGACCAGGATGGACCGGGTGGAAACAGTTGAGGACCCAGAGACCGGAATGGACTTGGAGGCCAGGACAGACCAGAAAGCTTAGGAGTCCATGATGGAATGGGCAGAGCATGTCCTGGCGATTCAGAGGGTGGGACTCGGAGGGCTGGTCAGACTGGGCAGGGATCTCACAGGGCTGGATAGACTGATTGCAAGTGTCTGACCGGTGCTGGTTACCGGTCTGAGCAACAGACTGGTGGCTGGTGTCTGACAGTTGCTGGCTACTGGGCTGAGCAACAGACTGGTGTCTGGTGTTTGACGTGTGTTGGCTACTGGGCTGAGTAACAAACTAATAGTTGGTGTCTGACAGATGCTAATTATTGGACTGATTGACGGCTTCTGCGGACTGGGCATGCTTGTCGACGGCCTCAGGGAACTGGTCAGACTCGATGCCTACAGGGAACTGGACAGCCGGGAGCACCAGCAGCAACTGGGGAACAACTTCCATGGCCGAAGGCACCGGCAGTGACTGGGAAACGGCATCCTTGGCCACGAAGGCTGGCAGCGACTGGGGAGCAGTCAGCATCGGGAATGAATGCTGCCATCTGGTGGTCAGCAGCGGGAATGGCTGCCTTCTCCTGGCAGTCAATGGCTATGGGCTCGGCTTACAAACCAGGCTTCTTTCTCCTCTGCCTTCTCCAGACAGTCGGACACTGCTGCGGGAACGGCTGCAGCCTCCAGGCGGTCGGCAGTAAGAATGGGGGTAGGAGTCCATCTCCTCCACTGGAGATCGGCCACTTTGTTAAATGTCGGTGAGGGAGTATCGCTGTCTGAGGCAAAATCAGGTAGACTCCCAAGACAATGGCTAAGATTAAAAAAAAATCGAATTGAAGTGCTGCCCATCTCACCCAAAACTGGAATGCAGGACTTGATGGGCTCACCCAGACCCACCACAAAAAGGTCAATTAGGCAGGCCTAGCTATATCCCAAGCCCGAGGACAAAGCTAAACCAATTCAAGTCTCTCTGGCAGAGATCGAAAATCCTTGCAGAGGGAACTTGGTGATGCACAGAGGATCAGGGTGTAGAAAAAAAAAACGAATTCCTGCTGGGTCCAAGTCTGGTCAGATTGTTATGTCAAGGGTGAGTGTAGGATTGTGGACCCAAATGCAGGAATGAGGTAAATAAAATATTTATTTAAACAAACAATCAAAAACAGAACAAAAACTCACAAGGGAGACTGAACCGGATAAAAAAATAGCAAAACTATACTATACAAAACTATATATATATATATATATATATATATATATATATATATATATATATATATATATACAGTTTGTGGTAAAATCAGCCAGTTAAGAAAATACCAAATATCCGATTCCTGTTCTCAGTTTTAATGCCTTATATATGCATTCTGAATGGAAGTAAGAGGTTTATTGAATAGCTTACTGAAGTTTTTTGCACCGCAAAGCCAATCGAGGGTTTCATCAATTAGACCTCGAATCGCATTACAATATAGTTCAGCCATTTTCATGTCCCTGAATTGGGAAAAGTTATTGACAGGATATATTGATTCCGAGCCTCCATAAACTACTTATACATCAGGGTAATCTTTATATGCAAAGTATTTATCTATCCTAAAGCTGTATTGTATACCTTACTAGTATTTAATTAATTATGTTATTTCTGTTTAATAATTTTTAACCATTCATTTTCTTTATAAATATGGCAACTATGATTTCATAGATTCAAATTGGCCACATGACTGCAGGGATAAATATGATAGAGGATACAACAAAATTTTTTGAAAATCTGTAGTGTTACTTAGGGATATGGATAAAATTATTACTAAATTGCAAGCAAACACCATAGTTTGATCCATAAATTAGTCTAATTAATCTCCTCAGATAAAATTCATTTGCAAATGCCTAGCAACCAAATTTTCCCACCTACATCAGCATCTAGCATTCAAGTGGTCTTGTACCTAGTTACTACCCACTTGTGGTTACACACACAAACATGGACCCACCTCCCACATAACAACAAACAACTGAGAGAAGTGTGCATCCTCACATGCTTCCTCATGCAAAACAAAGACTACTTCCTGTAGCACTCATTAAAGTGTGACTTCTGAAACTTGATACATATGATTCGACTGCCTATATTATACGATGTGCATTCATGGTGACAAACCTTTATTGAACAGGAAGTATGTACAGTAAGTACACTGATGAAGAGAAGACTGCAAATGGCAAAGTTTCCCCAAAGCCTCAATTTAAAGGGATAGTTCACCCAAAAATGTATCTCATCATTTACTCACCCCCATGCCATCCTAGATGTGTATGACTTTCTTTCTTCAGCAGAACACAAACAAAGATTTTCAGAAGAATATCTCAGCTTTGTACATAGACATAGAACATAGAAGTAATCAATCAGACTCCAGTGGTTAAATCCATATCTTCAGAAATTATATAGTTGGTGTGGATGAGAAACAGATCAAAATGTAAGTCCCTTTTTTATCTAAATCTCCACTTTCACTTTTACATTAGAAAGTCACATGTGGTGCCTGTTTAGTTTTACTTTCACATCTGAAAGTGAAATTTGAGATTTGGACTAAAAATGGGCGTAACTATATTCTGTTTCCCACCCACACCTATTATATTTCTTCTGAAGATGTGGGTTTTATACACTGTAGTCATATGGATTACTTTTATGTTTCCTTTATGTAATTTTTGGAGCTACAAAGGTCTAATCGCCATTTACTTACATTGTATGGACCTATAGAGATATTTTTCTAAAAATCTGCACTTGTGTTTTGTTGAAGAAAGAAAGTCATAAACATCTGGGATGGCATGAGGATGAGTGAATGAGTAGAGAATGTTCATTTTTGGGTGAGCTATCCCTTTAATCTGCCAGAAATGGATTTGCCCTTAAGATGGCGTTAGAGTAGAGACTTGTCAGACACTTGCCCTTTGATGTCACAACATTACAGTTTGAAAGATAGATGTTCAGTGAACGCGTTCTTGCGCATAGCTAGACGTCGCACAAGAACTAGAGTAGAATGCATGTGCTCCTGCGCGAGACAATGAAAAAACATAGAAACGCGGCACAACGTCAAAAACGTAGGCAATGTATAGAGTCTAGACTGTGGCGCAAGTTTACGTAGAAAAACATTTAAAAACAGCACGAACGGACGCGAAAACGCCTTCTTTGTTAACGGCCCTATATTAGGATGCTATACAACAATTCAGTTTTCATGATGAAGGCCTATGTCCTGTTAAGCATACAGATGACCCCCAATTTAAATTACAAAATGTACATAATGTAATCTGTAATAAATTTTGTAATGAGAGGTGGAACTTTAAAAGACTTAAGGTCAGATCAGGATTGTGGGTCCCCCTGCTGGTTATAAAAAGAGAGTGTGTAGGGCAGATGCCTTTTAAGGGCAGATGCCTTAGCTGAGGCATAAGCTAACGCATTAGCGAATATTAACAAATATAAAGAAACTTTAATTTGAGTCACAATGTTTTAATTTTGTTGTTTCCAAAAGTTTCAATATAAAGTGGAATTAATATTTCAAGAATGATATTTAACACGTTTAATATATTGGCAAGTAGCCTACCAATATGTTGGAAATTCTCACAAAATGCCATTGTTTTCCATTGTGAGTAACATGCCTGTATGTGTGTGTTATATTATTTCTTTATTCACAACAACAACTTTAAGTGTGATTTTCCTTGTTTCCCTGCTACAACACATTGTGTATTACACTTAAAACAGTATTAAAATATAAAACTTGTTCAGCCAATTATGTAATTGTAAATATTCACCTCTTGAAGACAAGCAGTTTTCTTTTTCTTTTTCTGTACAACAAACTTATCTACATGAATAGTTGAAACCCACACAAAAGCACTCATACACATCTGCCCAGCACACTCTCCTGTTCAGGTTGTGTTTGGGCATTGTGATATTTGGCGTGACATTGTGGCATTGTTCTAGGCTTTTTGTGGCTGTGTATTGTTCTCCTGTGGGATTCTTTGTTTAATAACGGGGTAGCGTGGTGATGCTGCAGGCCATTACTTTATGCTGACTCTGACCTGTGGCAATTGCAGGGACGAATATGGCCCTATGACTAGGCCACAGAGGGGGGGAGAGAGCAGGAAAACGAGAAAGGAACAGCATCAGCAACGCCTGTCCCAAGAGAGAAAGAGATTGGAAATGGACTAAAATACTTCTGGATTAAAGAAACAGTAGTCTAAGTCTAGTCATGCAGGAGAACCCAGGTTCTACAGGTGTGGATGGAGGATACGCCAGCAATGTACCTGCTTTTCTTACTAAACTGTGGACTCTAGTCGAGGACCCAGAAACCAATAATCTAATATGCTGGAGCACTGTGAGTTTACCCCGATAGCATCCTTTGGCTGATGTTTGTTGATAAAAAGTGTTTGACTGTTTTGGACCCTTGATTATATCACTCATTGTCTTGCAAAACGTTGTGAATGTTTGAAATATACGTGTATGTTACCTGAAAGCATACACATTTCCTGAAAATTTACTTTTTAAATTCAACTATAACCACAACCTTTATCATAAGAAGCATGTCATATCTTCTATATGTATTCCCTTTATAAGCTATGTGTTTTTATAATCTCTTTTCTCTACATTTCTGTAGTTTTGTACTATTCTGGTTAACTCTTGAAATTTGGTATAGTGGCATATATCATTGCTAATACTGTTAGCTCCTGCATGATAAATTGCTTGTGCTTTTCCTCATTTGTAAGTTACTTTGGGTAAAAGTATCTGCTAAATGATTAAATATATTTGTAAATATGAATCACCAGTACAGGGCACATTAATGAATTTACTAAAAATATAATGTGTTCCATTTATTTTTATGCTAGAGTTGATTTGATTTCAGCTTTAAATTGATTTCACATTTAAACATTGTCTTTCCGAAAGACCTTGAGTAAGAATTATTTGCTGACCCCCACATCACAGACACATGCAATCTGTTTTGTGATTCAAAATGATAATTTTATATTTGTTATCCATCTATGTCTGTAAAAGGGAAGTTGACACAAGATTAAGTTGAATGTAGACTATATGTATGTATGAGGGGAAACAGTTCCTGTGAATGTTCACTAAGTTTTCAGACATTTTAATAACCCTTTGGCCTCACTAGTTCTTTTAAAAATGATCCTGCAGTGCGACAAATTAATTTTTGGTACAAATATTTCCGTTTCTCAATTAATGTGAGAAATTAATTAATTTATCAATTAAAACCCACATGACTTTCTCTCTGGTGGAACACAAAAGATGTTCACCATGGCCTCCATCACCATTGACTTTAATTGCATCTTGTTTCTGCCCAATGAAAATGAATGATGACTGAGACTAACATTCTGCCAAACATCTACTTGTGTTCCACCGAAGAAAATCATATGAGTTTGGAACAACATGAGGGTGAGTATGATGACAACATTTTCATTTTTGTTTGAAATTTCCATTTAAAAGTTATTAAAGAATTAGCACAATGCTATTTAAAATAGTTTCAAATGAAGTAGCATGTCACACAACTAACCAAAAGCAGAGGCATGTTTTATTTTGATTTGCATGTTTTTTTCTCCCTTCTAGACTGGCACTAGCTTCCATGTTTTTGACCAGGGTAGATTTGCCAAAGAGGTTCTGCCCAAATACTTCAAACACAATAACATGGCAAGCTTTGTACGACAGCTCAACATGTGTAAGTATCTGTCTAGGTGTATCAAAATCTCAAAGCTTTCACTGACACTCCAAATCTAAAGAGTGTACGCATTAACCTCTCACTTCTACCTCAGATGGCTTCAGGAAGGTGGTGAATATTGAGCAGAGTGGGCTGGTGAAGCCAGAGAGAGATGACACTGAGTTCCAGCATCTCTATTTCCTCCAGGGCCACGAGCATCTGCTTGAACACATTAAGCGCAAGGTAAGACATCTCGTCTTTCAGTGATTCTCACACTTGCTTTATTTTCTCTCTCATCCTCTGAGTCAGAGACTCTGACACATATACACACATAGAGACTGGGGGTTTATTTATTTTATTCCATTTTTTTTATTACTACCCCTGCACAATGTGTGTGCAAGTATGTTCCCAGCAGGGTTATTATGGATTTGGGTTTTTTCATTTTTCTTTTACTTTCTGTGTTTCCTTTCCATTTAGTTCAGTTGTTGTTGTTGTTTGTTAAGTTTACTCCTTTTCTTGTTGTGTAGCTTTAAAATCACATTTATTTGTTTTGTTCCTCTGGAAATAAAAATGTACTTGCACAGTGACTTTTCTCTGAAAGTTTATGTTAATATACATTTTTATTAACCAAAAAATGTATTCATTTATATTTTGTTTTATTTTTTGTTAACGATTATAAAACTGGCTTCCAGGTGTCGATAGTGAAGAGTGAGGAGACCAAGGTGCGTCAAGAGGACTTGAGTAAGCTGTTGTATGAGGTGCAGGTGCTACGCAGCCAACAGGAGAACATGGAGATGCAGATGCAGGATATGAAACAGTAAGTCACACACACACACACACAAATACACACATGCTTACACATGCCAATTTATTCCCATGCCATCATTTTCACCCTAACTTCATTCTTGGTTAAAAAATAAAATAAAATATATCAGAACCTCAAACAACAACTTGACCTTTCACCTATATTACCCCCTAACTTTTCACCTACTTCTGTGGTTGGTTCATTCATTGGGTCCTCTGCATTGTTAATCTCAATGGTTATGTGTTTTGTTTAAATTGCCTTAATAGAACTTTCAGTAGTCACCTGACAAGTGGGGTCCCGTGGTATGATCAGATGCACACAGGAAGGCACAATGCTAGATTTCTTTTCTATAATACATAATCTATCTATCTATCTATCTATCTATCTATCTATCTATCTATCTATCTATCTATCTATCTATCTATCTATCTATCTATCTATCTATCTATCTATCTATCTATCTATCTATCTATCTATCTATCTATTCATCCATCCATCCATCCATGTGTGAAACCAGAAAAATAAAATGAATTGTCAAGCAGACTATTTTTAATGCTGCACTTTATACTCTGAGAGAGTGAAATTAAAAAGAAACTCGCCACTAAAATGATATCCTTGTCTATGTTGAAAATTCAGTATAGCTGTGTATCTCTTTCTCTTGTAGGCAGAATGATGTTCTGTGGAGGGAGGTGGTGTCACTGAGGCAGAACCACACACAGCAGCAGAAAGTTATGAATAAGGTAAGAAACAGCCCATATCCACAATGAGAGAAATGAGGTGTGTATAATAGAGAGCTGACTTTGAGCTGGATGCTGAGTAATGCTGAATCACGCTCTGTTTCTGTTGTATTAATAGATGATTCAGTTCCTGTTCAGCCAGATGCAGTCCAACACTCCCAGCACTGTGGGAATGAAGAGAAAGCTGTGAGTTTGCTCATTCATCCATAAACACACACACACGCACACACACACACATGTTGGTCTACCTATCATTATGAGGACTTTCCATAGACATAATGACTTTTATACTGTATAAACTATAGATTCTATCCTCTAAACCTAACACAACCCCTAAACCTAACCCTCACAGAAAACCTTCTGCATTTTTACATTTTCAATAAAACATTGTTTAGTATGATTTTTAAGCGATTTGAATTATGGGGACACTATAAATGTCCTCATAAATCACATTTATAGCATAATAACCTTGTAATTACCAGTTTGTAACTTACAAAATTGTCCTCGTAAATCACAAAAACACGCACACAAACACACACACACACACACACACACACACACAAGCACTCATCTGAAGCATCTGATTTTGCATTGATCCACACTTTCACACACACACACACACACACACACACACACACACACACACACACACACATGTTGGTGTGGCTATCCTTATGAGGATTCTCCATAGACATAAAGATTTTTATACTGTACAAACTATAGATTCTGTCCCCTAACCCTACCCCTAAACCTAACCATCACAAAAAACGTTCTGCATTTTTACCTTTTTTTTAAGCGATTTGAATTATGGGGACACTAGAAATAAACCACATTTATAGGATAATACAAACGTAGTTAACAGTTTGTAACCCCCCTCCAATAAACAGCCTGATGCTCTAACACAACACAAACACTGTGAGGAACGGTCAGTCAGCTGATACAATTCACAGCCTGCGATGGGATGAATGGAGCTGAATGTTGAGTCAGACCTTCTGCACTCGAGCCCTCACACATGTACCTACAAACACGCACACACCTGAACTGGAGCGCATGACCCTCTACCCTTTATTGAAAGGTGCACTGTCAGCTAGTGTGACGCATGAGAACAAAATGAATAAGAGGGACCACAAGGCCCAGTGCTCTGTGCTTCACCGCAACTTCAAAGTGGCTTATTAAACACAGCATTGTTCCACAAGATCCACAAGAGGGCAGAAGGTTTATACAACACAACGACAGCCATAAAGACTTTGTATTTGACACTGAACACTTATAGGTGATAATGTGGCTGCTTTCCATTATTTGCTGCTTATTTCCTTTTCCTCAGCCCTCTAATGTTGGATGACAGCTGCTCCACCCCTCCTGCCTCCAAATTCAGCCATAGTCACTCTATGGAGTCCTTGCAAGAATCCTTCTACATCCAGTCGGTGAGGAATCCCTCTATATTAAAACATGCCTTCAAAATTAGGCAAATAATCACAATAATTATGTTCAGAATGCAAAATACAGTAAATTCTGTTATTTTAAGTACAGCTTAAATGAAGTCGGAACTCACAAGTTGGAAAAATAAATCACAAATAAGATCTCTTTAATGACTCAATTGTTTCTCCATGAGAGAGATCAAACGGAGAGCATCTTGAGGTCTTAAATTTCCAGCTTCTCAGATTTTTCCTCTGAGAAAATACTCTAATAACCTCACACATTTCATTTAGTCTAGACATTTAGTCTAGTTTCTACTGAAACTAGAGATCTGAGATCTCTAGTTTCAGTAGAGATCTCAACAATGTCTCAAAATGTACGATTTGCCAAGGTACCAAAGTGTACAAGTCAGAGATTTCAAACTCAAAACTTCTTATTAAATCCAAAACCACATTATCTGAGTTATGTTATAATAATTTATTTAATAGTGTTATTTTATATTCTTACTCTATGTCAGTTGTCTCGTTTTTATATCAGATTCTATTTGTACAATGGTGCAAATAATGGCCCAGTGCAAATAGTGGCAGATATTATTTGCACCACAACCCTGGTGCAAATAGTTTCAGATACTATTTGCACATATATTTAAATATTAATATACAGTATGGGTATCACTGCAGAGTCCAACAGACAAACTACATTAACCCCTACTCCTATACCTAACCTTAACCTCACCATAGAAAACATAACCTTAGATTTACTACAGTAACCATAGTTTCATGCGAGAATGGATGCGACTGACATACCCCACCTCTGGATCAACCCTTTTCTGCACTCCACGACATTCACCGTGACCAAATCACTGCGATGGTACCAACATTTACATTTATTTTATCTATTATTTGAAGTAGTATTAAAGGAAATGTTAAAAGTGGAAACAGGAAATCGGATGGGACAAAGAGTGGGACAAAATGCGGATTCGAACAGGTCACTTGGACAACAGTACACATTCACACCGCCTTTTCACCCCACGCCACTGAAGCAACAGCAATTGGTTAGTTTGTCATATATTTATGTGGTTCAACCAGACTATTGGAGTGCAAATAGCTGCCCTGTGTGGCAGATGTTATTTACACCAGGGTGTAAACAGACACCCTTTTTTTCTGATAATGCAGATGGAACAACAAGCTTTTATCAGCATGAATTTGCATGCTGTCCTCACTGGTTTATGCTGGTTAGTGCTGGTCTAGGGCAGGTCTAACTAGTGGGCCAACAAAATTCAGCTGGTAAAGCTGATCTTTGCAAAAGGGAATAGATTTTAAGAGAAATATCAGAAACTAGATTGATACTTAAATGAAACATAACTGGAAATGTAAGTCTCCAAAGCCATGAGAAAGGCAACGTCTGAGAAATTGTATTTTCTCAGGAGCTGGATGCATAAACCTAACACAGAAGATATTACTCAATCCATCATGCCTCTATCAAATACAGTATATGACAAAGACAGAATCTCTCTCTTTCTCTTTTACATTCAGCCATCCACAGAAAATGCATCCTGCTCCACTAGCAGTGCAATGGCAGGAGGGCCAGTAATCTCTGATGTCACTGAAATGTCACAGTCTGCCAACATGGCTTTGCAAATGCAGACAGAGGAATCAAGGTGAGTGGTTGGACCTTTAGAGGTAATTTTCCTTCCTGAAGACTTAAAAAACAGAACAGTTTAGTGAAACCTTTAGTGAAAACTTGATATTAGCCACATTCACAAAAGTTTAGCTACTGTATGTTTCTATGGGTTAATATGTGATCTGTTTGTCTAGGGAAAAGTGTATGATGCTGATTAAGGAAGAGCCAGTGAGTCCTGGGGTGACGGGACGAGGGGAAGGTCTACAACTTCGATCCTGTGGGGTGTGTGCTGAGCCCCCTGTCCTCCCTGTTGCCATGGTACAGTCCGTCCTAGAGGGCAGAGGATCTAGCATGGGACAGAGAAGGGCCAAAAGGCCCATGCCGGAGAGGTATAATATATAATAATTGGCAAAATAACAAACAAATCTAAAACTTAGCAGTTATGATTTGCTTTGGTAAGAAAAGTTACGATTATTGTTTGAGGATTGATTGAGACCTGTTCATGCAATGGTTATTTATCCCTGTTACCCTGTTCAGACAATTCTTGGTTACCTACCAAAAATGACAAAAAATACACAATCTATACATCTAATCTTTTCTTAAACTATTTTATAGCATATGCGTATAACATGGGCTCTTTTTACATGGACCAGTATGTTACCACTTAGCAAACATCCAGCACACCCTAGCAACTGCATAGCAGTACACTAACAACCACTCACACACAGTGCTTCTGTGTTAAAGACTAGAGATACCTGATGGTGTGGGGAACATAGACATGAGCCTGGAGGATCTACAGCTCCTTCTGAGGAATCACCAGCAGAGCATGGAGCCCAATGCTTCAGATATGGATGTAAGTGTAGCTCTACACAGAGAGAGAGAGAGAGAGAGAGAGAGAGAGAGAGAGAGAGAGGAGAGAGAGAGAGAGAGATTGAATCAGTCATGCAGACATGCTAGTATACTAGGAGGATATTGGCGATTCTCAGAAAATAATTCTCATAATTACCCATTACCATAATGTGTGATACTGTATTACATGAAGAAAGTGAAGCCTACATATTCTCATTACCATAAAAGGTCTAGACTTTTTTACTTTGAATATTTCAATGGTTTTCACTGATGATTATCATTACATAACACATCTTTTTTTGTACTGTATTTCAGTAAAATTATAATGATTTTTTATTATGATTAAACTATCATGTAAATAATGTCACTGCTTCATGTTCTAGATGCAACATATTATTTCTTATGAGTTTCTTTTAATTTTAGATTAAAATAAGACCAGGAGAATACCCCAACATGTATAGTCTTATAACCTCTTATAAATTCCTCATATTGAAAAATATACGCCATCAATAACCAATTACCTCTATGCTTTCTCACAGCCCTTCACATTTAATCTGCCTTTGAATGAGTGGAACTTCACAGAAATGGACCCAAATCTCAAATCAGTGAGTTTACTTAAATTTGGAATATATATATATATATATTGTTACAGGTGATGACAAAAAAGTGACAACAATATTTTGTAAAATCATGTTTGTATTATAAAATAGAGGTACATTTACAGTACATGACTAAACATGTATTTGTGCATCTGCAGGAGTTGGCTAATGCACTCGTGCCTGCTGCTGTGTCCCAGTACATGCTTCAGGGTCAGGAAGGAGAGTCCTACACCACTTCAGGCTATGAGGAACAATGACACCCTGATACAACAGCCAGCACAGATCCCTTCTGAGAGACAACCAAGTACTTATTCCCGAATCCTATATCAGTTAAAAAAAGAAAAAAATTTACCCCAAAGATCTTTATCATATCAGAATATCTAAATAATGGCAGATAACTTAATACTATAAAATTCTACCTCACACAGTTAAAGTGTGATGTTTATTACATGACAGTGTTCCTTACTCTTTGATTAAGAAGAAACAATTCTATTCTAGCCATTTGACATACATAATGATGCTCACTTATATTGTTTTTCTCAGAGGGACCCTGTTGAAATCATGGCATTTGGATTGCACATTAGCAATACATCTGAAGAGAAGGCTCCAATTTATATGGACAGCAGACTGGGAGGTGACATATCAAATAAACTTTTACTGGCCTGCCCATTATGAAGGTCATTATTCACAAGTAGCCCATCGGTGATAGGTGTATTTTTACAAAAAGCATTTGAAGCCAATGGGATTCAACTCTTTGAATATGACAGTAAAACTTACCAAAGAGTTATTGCATCATCAAGACCATGTTGAAGATCATTTTTCCATGATAAAATGTAAATATCTTGCATCCTGTGGAAACTTCCAATGGCAAGAAAAGAAAAAAAGAAAAGAAATATGAAGCATTTCCCACTCCTAATACTTCACTGCAGTAGAAATGTATGCATTATAATGTAAATCACTGTGGCCCAAGTTTGAATGCACTTTAGTCTGTGTGTTGGAGTTTCTGCTTTGTAGAGCTGTGATTTCATTTTTTCCCAGTATTTAACTATAAAAATATAAATATATTTAGTCCAAAATGACAAATTATGATGAAGTGCAAACATGCATTTCAATATATATTTAAATCCATATAAAAGTACCGGTTTAATCATATTATGTACGTATTAATGTGAGAGGCCTAGGGTTTAAAAATCAGACCTCGCATTTGCGATTGAAAACTGCGATACACTGCTTTTTGCACAATTTAGTGTCTTTATTTTCGCAGTAATATTCTAGTATATGAAATATATTAAGACATCAAATATCTTTGTTTCGATTTATCTTTTAGATGATCAACTAGCCTTATGGAATTTACAGTTGTCTTTGATACACTTTAATTATATTTTGTGTGATGTTTGCCCTCATTTGATACAAATGTAATGACCACATTGGTTATAGATGCTAAATAAGACATTGAAATAGCACGTTAATCCCTTTTACATGAGCTCTATACTTATGTAATATATAAATATTTAGCTATTTATTATTTTGTGTATTCTAATTTTCATATTTTCAGCTGACTGTTTCTAAACCCAGACTATCAACAATATTAGAAAATGTACATAAATTACAGTGCCTTAGGCTTTTATGTGTTTATTCTTCCTGCCAAACCTTATATATGTAATGAGGACAAATGAACATGCAGCATACAATACAATTTAAAAGAAGGCCATAATGCACTTTTTTTATTACAGGGCAGCCATGTAGCAACAAAATACCCTAGATCACTTACAAATGTGTTAAACTTCAAGTGAAATTCTGTTGCATTGATTTATATGATTTCCCAAGGATTAAATATTTTTGCATTGATTTGTATGATTTCCCAAGTATCCAAGATGCCTAATGTGACTTAGATAGAAAACTATGATGAGGATGGAATATAAGAAATTGCACTAAGGATGATAACTGTATTAGAAATAGGTTTTATTCAGTGTTAGTTTATATTCCATTTTTCACCCACTATTCCCTTCTGAGCAATAATTCAATGGTTTATTTTGAGAAGGGTGCTTTTTCATAGAGGTTGAAAGTCATTCACTGTATCCTTTTTCATCATGTGATTGCTTGCACTGGATATAAATTAATCTAGATTAATCCAGTAAGACAAAAACATGTTAAGAAAAAAAAACAGAAGTAATGCTTTTTTGTTTTAAAAAAATATGTACACACAAAAACAAGTTAAATAAAAAAAAAATTTAAAGCATGCAGCAATGTCATTTTAATTCTTAAAATAAACTTTACTAATTATAATATATTCCTTGCGGTCATTGTATCCAGAAGTCAGCCTACCAAAGGCTGCATGTTTACAAATGTTTACAATAGTAACCACAACATTTCCATACAATAGTTATTATTAATGTAAAACCACAATGAATGCATGCGGTCACCTTTAAACAGTGTAAAGGCTTCTAGAATCATTGTAATTTTGTTTAGTTTATTTTTTGATGGCAGTCTGTATAGCTTGTTAGGGTATGGTGTTAAACACTTCCTCAAAGATTTTTTATATGTATTAAATGTTAGTAACAACAACTAACAACAGAACTGTATTGTTCCAAAAAGCCAGGGAAACAGAGGGAAAAATTAAGTACATTATCACACTACATACATATTCAATACACTTAACCCTCCAATGATATTCAAAAAAGGCACCTCCCTTTGGTATTTGCAGTTATGATAAATATGGAATAAAAGAAATTGCACTAAGGGTGATAACTGTATTAGAAATAGGCTTAATTCAGTGTTGTAACTCTATTTTTTCTCACTATTCCCTACTGTGCAATAATACAATGGTTTATTTTGAGAAGGGTGCTTTTTCACAGAGGTTGAAAGTCATTCACTGTATCCTTTTTCATCATGTGATTACTTGCAGATCATATTTATAACCCCTTTATTTATGATGAGGATAATGATGACAATGATACCATTTCTTCTTCCCCTGAAAAGAACAATAAAATGATTATTTTACATTTAAATAAGATTTTGATCTTATTTACACGTAAATATATACATTTTATCATTCATTTGCATATAAATAAGCACAGAACCTACCCTTCTAAAAGTTGAAACATAAAGAAAATGTAACATAAATTGGTGGCAGTTTGCTGCCATCTGGTGAACAAAATATAAATAACTTGAAAACCATGTCATGCCAGTAACTGCCAGTAGATGGCTGTAGCCACCTACTGTGTAGTCTGATGGCTTGTAACCTAATTTTATATTTTATCACAAGATAGGCTTATGGATATATATTTAGACATTATTAATATATTATTTGTCAAAGTTTAGCATTTTAAATTGTATTTTAAGTGTCAGTTTTTGCAGTTAATGTCATTATATTTGCAATCAAACCTGACATGTTGACCACCTGACCACAGTGTTACAAAGACACAGAAAAAGCATTTTTCTCCCAATCATTTATTTAAAACATAAACATGTAATAACAATTTGCAATTGTCCAACTTTCTATAGTAAAACAAAATAGTTTGCAAACATGCACCAGTTTGGCTATACTTGTGAGTGAAACTGGATGAAACCCCACTAGAGAGGACATTTTAGGTGGTCCTCACTAGTAAAAATGGGCTTATAAATCAGCCAAATCATTTTTAGCTTTAAATTTACTTATATGCACAGGTTTTTGCAAGGTTAGGTTTAGGTGAAGGGTGTTACAGTATCACCAGTTCATTTAATAATAATTGGTCTATTGTCACACATTATACATACATATATACAGATATATATATACAGTGAAATGTTTTTTTTTTCTGGAGTCAGAGTGCAGGGTCAGCCATGATGTGGCACCCCTGGAGCAGTGTGTGTGTGTGTGAGTGTGTTTTTGTGTGAGTGGGTGAGTGTGTTTTGCACTAAGGATGTTTTTTTTTTTTTTAACAATAATTTATTTCAAACATAAAAATGTAATAACATTGGTGTTCAGCGTTTGCATGTCATGCGGTTAGATTTTTGCTTTTGTTGTAAGATGTTGTAAAAAAAATTTGTGCAGTTAATGTTATCCTAATAATCAAGCAAAACTAAAGTTTTATCAATTCCAGCCTACCACACTCATTTTACTGTACTGTACTATACTGCCTTCTTCATTGTGCCAGTCGCACCCATTATGCAGCCCCTGTTCGCATTCACATATGGAGGCCAACAGTACCAGAATGCCCCAGGGATCTAGAGACTCGCCTGCTGTTTTCTCCGCTGTAGTGCACGCTACTCTCAAAGATACTAAGCTGCCACCACAGACCTCTCTGCTACAATATACTGACGATATCTTGGTTTTCTGAGTCCTGTTCTACAGCCTGTACTACAGCATTGACGATTTCACGTGGGTTTCAAGACTTCCAAAGACAAGCTGCAATGGGTGAAACCGAAAGTTAACTATCTGGGTTCTGGAAAGAGGAACATTTCATCTTTCCACAGACAGCGTGAAGACGATTACTACCATCCAACACACTAAAACAAAGACTCAAATCCAAAGCTTCTTGTGTTTAGTGAACTATTGTCGAGCATGGGTGCCAAACTGCTCTTTATACCACAAAATCCTGAGAGAAGCAACACTCTCAAGGGCTGAGGAACCTATCAAGTGGACTGCTGAAATGGACATGGCTTTCAAACATCTAGAAAACCTCAGCCTCAGCTCTCCACCTGCACAAGGTTTACCAAATTATGGTGAACCCTTTCATCTGTACGTGCACAGGGCGGCAGGCACAACAGCAGCGATCTTCCCTCGGTCCCATTGCAGAACATATAGACCAGTGGCGTACTTGTCAAAAACATTAGATGCAGTCGCCAAAGGCCTCACTGCATGTTTGACCAGGTAGGAGCAATCATGCAGAACAATACCACACAACACATGACAGCACAATGTCGATCAGGGTATGAAGCTATTTTATTGTCTCAAGTCAAGTCAAGTGGTTTTTATTGTCGTTTCAAGCATATACAGTTAGTACAGTACACAGCAAAACGAGACAACGTTCCTCCAGGACCATGGTGCTACATAAAAACAACAAAGGACCAACACAGGACCACATGAGACTACACAACAAAATAAAATACCTATATAAAATACCTATATATATACCTATATAAAGTGCACGTGCAAACATGTGCAAAAAGTACGGGACAGTACAACAAATTTCTGACATTGAACAGGACAATAGACAGTGCAGCGCCGACCAGTACACAGTAGTGCAAAAAGATGACAGTTTCTAAAAACGTAAACATAACATACTATAAGATAGTGTTCTATGCACATAGCAGTTATTTATGTAGCAGACAGTTATAAAGTGACAGTAATTAAAGTGCAACTCAGGACACGTGTGTGTGTGTGTGTCAAACCAGTCTCTGAGTATTGAGGAGTCTGATGGCTTGGGGGAAGAAGCTGTTACACAGTCTGGCCGTGAGGGCCCGAATGCTTCGGTACCTCTTGCCAGACGGCAGGAGGATAAAGAGTTTGTGTGATGGGTGTGTGGGGTCGTCCACAATGCTGGTTGCTTTGCGGATACAGTGTTTTTTGTAAATGTCTTTGATGGAGGGAAGAGAGACCCCAATGATCTTCTCAGCTGTCCTCACTATCCTCTGCAGGGCTTTGCGGTCTGAAACGGTGCAAGTCCCAAACCAGGCAGTGATGCAGCTGCTCAGGATGCTCTCAATAGTCCCTCTATAGAATGTAGCGAGGATGGGGAGTGGCAGATGTGCTTTCCTCAGCCTTCGAAGAAAGTAGAGACGCTGCTGGGCTTTCTTGGTGATAGAGCTGGTGTTGAGGGACCAGGTGAGGTTCTCCACCAGGTGAACACCAAGGAATTTGGTGCTCTTGACGATCTCCACAGAGGAGCCGTCGATGTTCAGCGGAGTGTGTTCACCTTGTGCTCTCCTAAAGTCAACAACCATCTCTTTTGTTTTGTCGACATTCAGGGACAGGTTGTTGGCTCTACACCAGTCTGTCAGTCGCTGCACCTCCTCTCTGTATGCTGACTCGTCGTTCTTGCTGATGAGACCCACCACGGTCGTGTCATCGGCGAACTTGATGATGTGGTTTGAGCTGTGCATTGCTGCACAATCGTGAGTCAGCAGAGTGAACAGCAGTGGACTGAGCACACAGCGGAGATGCTGTTCCCGATCCGGACTTACTGAGGTCTCCCAGTCAGGAAGTCCAGGATCCAGTTGCAGAGGGAGGTGTCCAGGCCCAGTAGGTTCAGCTTTCCAATCAGGTGCTGGGGAATGATTGTGTTGAATGCTGAGCTGAAATCTATGAACAGCATTCGAACATATGAGTCCTTATTGTCTAGGTGGGTGAGGGCCAGATGGAGGGTTGTGGCGATGGCATCGTCCGTTGAATGGTTTGGATGATACGCAAACTGCAGTGGGTCTAGTGAGGGGGGCAGCTGGGTCTTAATGTGCCTCATGACGAGCCTCTCGAAGCACTTCATGATGATGGGTGTAAGTGCAACGGGACGGTGCTGCTCAGAGAGATGTTGAAGATGTCGGTAAGAACATCTGCTAGCTGGTCTCCACATCCTCTGAGCACTCTGCCAGGAATGTTGTCTGGTCCAGCAGCCTTCCGTGGGTTGACATAGAGTTTTCCTCACATCTGCCGTGGTAAGACAGAGCACCTGGTCGTTGGGAGGAGGGGTGGTCTTCCTCGCCACCACGTCGTTCTGCACTTCAAACCGAGCGTAGAAGTCGTTCAGCGCATCTGGAAGGGAGGCATCTTTGTCACAGGCAACTAATGTTGTCCTGTAGTTGGTGATGGCCTGGATGCCCTGCCACATGCGCCGCGTGTCACCGCTGTCCTGGAAGTGACTGTGGATTCTCTGGGCATGTGCGCGCTTTGCCTCTATGATTGCCCGTGACAGTTTGGCCCTAGCTGTTCTTAGGGCTGCCTTATCGCCTGCTCTGAAGGCGGAGTCTCGGGACCTCAGCAGCGTGCACACCTCCACAGTCATCCACGGCTTCTGGTTGGAGTGTGTGGTGATGGTCTTGGAGAAAGTGACATCATCAATGCACTTGCTGATGTAGCTGGTCACTGATGCTGTGTATTCCTCCAAGTTGGTAGAATCGCCATATGTTGCAGCCTCCCTGAACATGTGCCAGTCAGTACACTGAAAACAGTCCTGAAGAGCAGAGATAGCTCCTGCTGGCCAGGTTTTCACCTGCTTCTGGAGTGGTTTTGTGCATCTGACGAGCGGTCTGTATGCTGGAATTAGCATAACAGAAATGTGGTCTGAGTAGCCGAGGTGGGGGCAGTTCTCCGCCCGGTACGCACCTGGGATGTTTGTGTAAACAAGATCAAGCGCGTTCGCCCCTCTCGTTGCAAAGTCCACACACTGATGGAATTTAGGGAGCACTATCTTGAGATTCGCATGGTTGAAATCTCCGGCGACAATAAACAGTCTGTCGGGGTGAGCGTTCTGCAGTTCGCTCATAGCCCCATACAGTTCACAGAGCGCTTCCTTAGCATTAGCGCTGGGGGGAATGTAAACTCCGGTTATGCAAACAGTGGTGAATTCCCGTGGTAGATAAAAAGGTCTGCATCTAACAGTCACAAGCTCCAACAGCGATGAACAGTAACTAGAGACTAGCACAGAGATCTTGCACCATTCCGTGTTGATGTAAACACACAAGGCACCACCGCGAGTCTTACCGCAGAGAGCTGTATTTCTGTCGGCACGAAACGAGGCGAGCCCGTCTAGCTGAATGGCGGCATCCGGAACTCTGTCGCTGAGCCACGTCTCCGTGAAAAAAAAGACGCAGCAGTCTCTAAACTCACGCTGCGTAGCCTGCTGGAGTCGGATATAGTCCAGTTTATTGTCCAGGGAGCAAACATTTGAGAGCAGGATAGACGGGAGAGCCGGCCGGCTAGGGTTTGTTTTTAGCCTAGCATGGAGCCCCGCCCTCTTTCCGCGCTTCTGCTTTCTTGCACACCGCTTACGATTTAATGTGTGAATTGAATTTAACCCTTACGGGGGGGTTCCTTTGGAATTAGCATTGAGGAAGAACCACAAATATGTTGTTCTAAATTTGAACCGCAGTGGGTATATGAATGGCGTGTGAAAAATGATGATTGGGCAAAAATGATCTTGAAATTGGCAAAAGATCGAACAATGTCATTTAACACAGAATATATGACGCCTAACCAATTGCATTGCACGTCACATGTCGTAATTGAACAGAAACCACAATATGAGGAGGGGTGGTTTAACGGGGCAGAAAATGAGACTGTGACATTTGATACGATTTTCTGTGCAGAAAATGTGTGTGCTCTCTCAGCTTGCCTGACAGAAAAACAAATGCAGTTCTATTTGATAGCAGGGAACACTGAGACACACTTTATCAGTGATCAAGGGCAAAGAGCAGCTGTGGGCAGATTTGGGCCCCTTTGTGAGAGAATGCATGAAAGCAACAAATTGGGCTGAAATAAGTACAGGAGTGAAATAAGTGTAGGAGCATTTATATCAAAATGTGATTTTGAGATTGAAGTGCAGTATGTGAATGATTTGTTGATCTGTGCATGTGATGAAGCTACGTGTGTGGCTGACTCTGTGTCCCTTTTGAAGCACCTAGAGGGGGAGGGACACAAAGTCAGTCTTTCAAAAGTGCAGTTTGTGAAACAGGAAATAACGTTTTTGGGACATGTTATCAGACCAAACAGTAAATCCATCTGTAACAAAGATGTGCCAAAACCAATTTCGAAAAAAACAATTATTGTCATTTTTAGGAATGTGTGCTTATGTCGTACATTTATTCCTAATTATGCCATTCTTGAACAGCCTCTGCGAGCCCTGATGACAGGGAAAGGGCTGAGGTCATGTGACAAGCTTGTTTGGACGAGCGAAGCCGAAGAGGCATTTGCTAACATGAAAGTGCAAATGGCTCTGGCTCCCAATTTGGGTCTGCCAGATGTAAACAAACCGTTTGTTCAGATGGTTGATGAGAAAAATGGGTTTATGACTTCTGTTCTTTTGCAGACTCATGGAGACAGACTGCGACCTGTGACATATTTTTCAACCAAACTTGATGCAGTAGCAGCAGGGCTACCACACTGTTTGAGGGCTGTGGCGGCTGCTTAACTGACAGTACTGGCATCCAGGGAATTTGTGGGGTATTCTGATTTAACTTTGATGGTTCCACATGCAGTTTCCATGATTTTGCAAGAACAGAGAACGTCACTTTATCTACAGCCCGATGGCTGAGGTCCATCCATCCATCCATCGTCAACCGCTTATCCTGTGTACAGGGTCGCGGGGGGCTGGAGCCTATCCCAGCTAACATTGGGCGAAAGGCGGGGGACACCCTGGACAGGTCGCCAGTCCATCGCAGGGCCCGATGGCTGAGGTATCACACAATTTTATTGGACATGCCAAACATAACTGCCACACTTCTCCCCACAGAGGAGGAGAAGGTGTTCAGTGCTTGAACACCTGTTCAAGCGCTGTTGTCTGTCAATGCTTGAACAGGTGTGCACACCGCGTCCCTATTAGACACGCCATTAGACAATTGTGACAATATCCTCTTTGTGGATGGGTCGGCTTCCAAAGATCCACAAACAAGAAAGAATAAGGTTGGTTACGCGATAACCACTGAATTTGAGGACGTGACATCTGGCAACCTGCCATCAAATTATTCAGCTCAGGCAGCTGAACTGGTTGCTTTAACAGAAGCATATAAACTTATGGCAGACAAATGTGTGACAATTTACACAGATTTGCGTTATGGCTTTGGGGTAACACACGGTTTTGGTGCTTTATGGAAGCACAGAAAATTTTTGAAGTCAGATTGTCGTCCAATATTAAATTAATCTCTTGTGTCTGAGCTTTTGGAGGCCATTCTTTTACCAGACAAGGTCGCGATTTGTAAATACGCAGCGCACACTAACGATAACAGTTCAGTCTCAACAGGAAACGCACGAGCAGACGCAGCAACGAAGGCCGCAGCAGCGATCTAGACAAAAGAGACTACGTGTGCTTTGATATCTGACAATCACCTCAACATTTCTTCTTGTTTACAGAGCATGCAAACTTTTTCAACAGGCAAGGAGGGAAAAAACCAGTGGAAGGCAGCTGGCTGTAGCTTTAAGGAGAATGTGTGGATGAGCTGTGATGGCATGCCTTGTTTACCCAAACACTTCATTCCTTATTATGGAAAGTTGATACATGGGTTAGACCATGTATCAAAAGCGGGGATGGTTGCGCAAATGAAAGAATTGTGGTTTACAAAGGGTTTTGTTGAGTGCTACTAACGACTCACGCCAGTGAAGGTCGCAGAGAGAGCTATGTGGGTTCATGCCAACCATTGCAGGAAAGTTCTGCCAACATCGAAGGAGAATCAGCAACAGGAAGAGATTGTTCCGAGTGAATATCAATAAACGCCGAGATCAAGTTTGAACACCAAGTACCACTATAAGTGGAAGAGCAAGGCCAACCACAGAGAATAACACGGCCTGTGTGCAGAGTGGGCCCCATCATGTGGTCACAAGCAGTAATCATCATGAAAAGGTACGAACTGAAAATAATTCAAGGAATATTAACAACAGACCCCTGCATTCTAGCTGTGTGTGTTTAAGAGGAGCCAGATACAAGAAGAAGGCAGCCCTAGTTGTGGAAACAGCATCCGGCTGGGTTAATCAGCAAAACAGATAAGACTCTGAGTGCTTCAAAGACTGAACTCCTTCACACGTTCTGGTCACACAGCTGCAGTATTGATCTAGCAAACGGAAGAAATGGAGCATCCGAGGTCTGGGTAAGAGTATGTGCATAATGACTTTGCTTGCAGTGACAATTTGTATGATAATACTGCACCTTACCGAGGGTGCACCTTACCGAGGGCCTGAGAGTGTTATCAACAGAAAACCACACCAACTGGATTAAGACAACTGCGCCAAACAATACCATCCGACGTGTCAAGAGAAGCGCATTTATGTTCATGGAGCCAACGCATGGCCTGGAAGGAGAAATCATCACGATTCAGGAAGGAACAAATGTGACTTTCAACTGCAACCCGTTTCAAAAGAACTGTCCGAACTGTGAGGGACGCAGCGAAGAGTATGCACCTTTCTATGTCTGCGGAGATCCATGCAAGTGGGGGCGACGTGAAAGCGTACTACTACGACTACAAGAAAGGAAAAAAAATTAATTTTGAAATTTTGCCTGGGGTTTTACCAAAGCACTATGCAGCAAATGTGGGGTGGTCATTGTTCTTAGGTGTGGGTACAACGGTAACAATTAATAAGATAAATGGGCTAGCATGGACAGTATTAGCAATAGCTAATAGCATAGAAAATGCTTAGACAATGATAAATGATGAAATTAAACAGTTAAGAGATGTGGTCATTCAAAACAGGTTGGTTCTTGATATGTTAACTGCAGAGAAAGGGGGAGTTTGCAAAATGTTGGGAATGTCTTGTTGTTTCAATATTCCAGATTACAGTGACAAAATCACGAATGTAATTGAACACATGAGAAAAGCCGTACAGGAGCCAGAACATGTTGAGAGTACATGGTTTACTTGGTTAATGAATCTCTGGGGAGGATGGGGGTATTGGCTGATTCAAACTGTGTTACCAATTGCGGTGATAGGACTGTTGATATTGTTATGTTTACCATGCATTATAACGTGTGTTTCCAGCTCAGTACAGAGACTGGTTAAAGCAGGGGTGTCTGTTCAAATGGAAAAATGACAGTATATCCAGAGGATGATGAACACAAATATGATGATACAAGTAGCGAGAGCTACTGTGAAATGTGTTAAAATGAGGTATGTCTTCCCTTTCTGAGAATGTTTTGATATGTAAAGAGGGTTATAAGCAGCGGCCATCCGTGTTACGGGATGACAACAAGGAGAGGGTTTGAAATAAGGGATTTTATTCCACTTTTATTCTTTGTATTTTTATAGCCTGCTGACATAACCAAGAAATGTGACATAACCAAAATGTCAAATTGATGTGTTTTTCCTACTTAATCTGTACACTATTTCTTGTTTACACTGAGGTGACTGAGGGTCTACAGTGTTGAGTAACAGTGTTTACTCATTTAGCCCGGCTTCAGATAAAGTCTTTACTTGCTTGCTAATACTTAAGGGGACTATCCCCACAAAAAACAGCCTAAGATTTTTATTTTTCCAAATGTTATTTCACAAATGTTTAAGAGAGTGATCATTTATGCGAAAGTCAGAGATGAAGAGTGTAAGTGTGATGATATGACTTAAAATTTGTCTTATTGTTTATTATTGTGATTGAGTAATCTGAATGATAAAAAGCAGGGAATTGTTGTAGAAATGTTGATACTCATTGATCAGTGATAGTCATTGCAAGGGAATGCCCCTGTGTCTGAGGAATGCAGAGGGGGAGGATCTGCTTCTGTCAGAGACCTTGGGATAAAAGAGTATAAAAAACAAGTCAGCCCTCCCCTTCCCGTCAAGATGTGGTAAGTCCAGATCTGTTCAGAGCTGTTTCCATGATGCAATCAACTCTGGTAAGAGACATTCACATAAAACTGTTGCAGGCAAATCCATCTGAATCTGACATTCAACATTGGGCCTCAAATGAAGTGAGACCAGACTAATTTGTAAAGAAATAAACAAGGGCGTCTGGCTCTGCCCAAGACCACAATGGTAATACTCTGTCAACATTATCACGGTATTTTGCACATTTCAAAAGAAAAAGTTATCCAGCCAATATATCAAACTTATTGAATAAATGGGGTACGAAATGCAGTAAAACTAATCCTGGACCCATGTCTAACGTGCGCACAGAATAACAGACACAAGTCTACAAAGCACAACTCATTACCACACCCGGAACTGCCCTTCCAACACACGCAAATAGATTTTACACATGCCGCTGAGCAGGAATAACAAATTAATGCTTGTGATCATGGACCATTTTTCTAAATGGACAAAAGCTTTCCCGTGTGTGAGGAAAAATGCTAAAACAGTGGCAAAAATTCTGGCAAAAGAAATAATACAGAGATTTGGCATTTCAACCGTTATTGAGAGTGACAATGGCACTCCGTTCGCATCCACATTTACACAACTATTTGCAAAGGAATTGAACATTAATTAGCATTTCAACATACTGTATCACCCATAGTTGGCAGGCGTGGTTGAACGGACAAATCGAACATTAAAAGAATGCTTAACCCTCTGGGGTCGACGGAAGCACCGGCGCGTCCTGCTGGATATTTTCGTCATTACAGCAGAAACAACTTAAAATACTCCGTCATTTTTGGGTATACAGATAAGTGTAAGACATCATTAGAGACTATTAAGGGTCTACTTTTATTTGTGTACACTCACAATAACAACAAAATCGTCTAGGTTACATATGTAACCTCCGTTCCCGATGGAGGGAATGAGACGTTGTGTCAGAGAAGCGACACTAGGGGTCTCTCTTGAGCGCCGATATATACCTCTGTTCTATGAAAAAAGGCCAATGAGAAGTTGGCAGACAGTGTTTGCATATCCCGCCCCCGGACATACGGGTATTTAAGCGGGGCGAATACGGGAGTTCATTCAGGATTTTTCTGAGGAGCCGGAAATGGTCCGGCCACAACAGTGGCTCGGCTCAGCAACGTGGCAGGGAAGACACACCGTCTCATTCCCTCCATCGGGGAATGGAGGTTACATACGTAACCTAGACGTTCCCCTTCTGTCGCTCTCTCCACGTTGTGTCAGAGAAGAGACACTAGGGGTCCACTTTTAAACGTGCCATGCGCTGAGCCGTGTACGTGAACCGCTGATACAGGAGCGGGCAGGTATTTCTTATGTGCAAAGGTGACCAGCTGTATCAGGCTGCACGTATCCTTCCCCAATGCCCCATTAAAGCCATCAGAATCCTTCTGGTTACCCTGGAGAGGGGAACAAGGTGATGCTTGCCAACCTGGGAACGGGCCAAGCCTGGCTGGGCCTCTTTTCTCTCTATGTTTCTCGCATAGAGCAACTACGGCCGGGGCCCTTACATGCATTAAGGGAAGGGGGTCTTACCCCGTTTCCTATTCTTTCAGGGGGAGAAGACCTTGCGGAGACCACACCTACCCTGCAGGGAAGGCAAAGAGTGGCGAATACATCACATGGCTGCTTAGGACCTATGTGGGAAAGTTGGCACAGTGGTAGATCCAGCCTCGTAAATAGGGGAAGCTTACAGCATGGCAACCGAGGCAGCTGGAACTGCCTAAGGGAGACACGGGAGTCCGCTCGTGAGGGGACAGTACCGTGGAATTACACACAGGGGGAGTCCGAACAGGCGGCCTTAACCTGTGGAGCACCTTTTCCAGTACAGGGCAGATTGGAACCCTGTACTGGAACTGCGGACCCAAAAGGGCTAGGGAGGAATCAACCAGGTATCCGAAGATGGGATTACCTGGGAACAAAGATGCACTATTTTACCTCGGCTGAGGGAAAGGGCGCTAGGCACAAGCGATTCACCCGGCCAGATCATCAGCGTGTTACCGAGTTCTACAGGCTCAGACCTGAGAAAACCCGGGACGATACTGACTCAATTCTCGCAAAAGTGTTAGGTGTTGCCCACCCTGCTGCTCTGCAGATGTCTGCTAGGGAGGTGCCCCTGGCCAGTGCCCATGAGGACGCAACACTCCTGGTTGAGTGAGCTCAGACCCGCAAGGGGGGGGCACGGCCTGGGTGTGATAAGCCGGGAGGGAGTTAGCCTCTGGGCACCTTTTAGGAACCTGATAATTAAGTCATGCTTACCTAGAGACTTGCCGTCTATCGTGTCGTGGTGAGCCACGATGGCGGCGACATACACCTTGAGGGTGGAGGGGGACAGCCTCCTCTCCAGCCAGTCCTGTAGAAACACGAGCACCAACCTAACCGTGCACCTTTGTGGGTCTTCAGCCCGGGAAGAACACCAATTTGTGAACAAGTGCCACTTTAGGGCATAAAGGTGCCTGGTAGAGGGGGTTCTGGCTTGGTTGATAGTATCTATGATGGTCGATGGTAGACCGGCTAGATCTTCCGCATCCCGTCCAGGGGCCAGACATGGAGGTTCCAGAGGTCTGGGTGCGGGTGCCAGAGCGTGCCCCGTCCCTGAGAAAGGAGGTCCTTCCTCAGGGGAATTCGCCAGGGAGGGGCTGTCACGAGAAGCGTGAGGTCCGAGAACCAAGTCCGGGTGGGCCAGTAGGGGGCCACCAGAATGACTTGCTCTTCGTCGTCCTCCCTGACCTTACACAGCACCTGTGCAAGAAGGCTCACTGGGGGAAATGCGTACTTGCGCAGCCCCGCGGGCCAGCTGTGTGCCAAAGCATCTGCCCTGAGGGGAGCCTCTGTTTTGGCATACCAGAGCGGGCGGTGGGAGGTTTCTTGGGAGGCAAACAGGTCTACCTGGGCCAGCACCGACTGAGCACGCTCATTGGAGAGACGTGCTGTCATTGAGACTGAGTCCAACTCCAAGTCGAGAAAACAGATGCTCTGAACCGGGGTGAGCTTGCCCTTTTCCCAGTTGACCTGAAGCCCCAAGCGGCTGAGGTGCCTGAGCACCTGGTCTCTGTGTGTGCATAGTAACTCTCGCGAGGGGGCCAGGATGAGCCAGTCGTCGAGGTAATTGAGTATGCGTATGCTGGCTTCTTGGAGCAGGGCAAGAGCTGCCTCTGCGACTTTCATGAAGACACGAGGGGACAGAGACAGGCTGAAGGGGAGGACTTTGTACTGATACGCCGGGCCATCGAACGCGAACCGTAGAAAGGGTCAATGTCGAGGGCAGATCGAGGCGTGAAAGTCCGCGTCCTTCAGGTCTACCGCTGCGAACCAATCTAGATGCCGGACGCCAGATAGAATTTGTTTCTGGGTGAGCATTTCGAACGGGAGTTTGGACAGAGCCCGGTTGAAAACTCGCAGGTCCAAGATCGGTCGTAAGCCGCCGCCTTTCTTGGATACAACGAAGACGTCAGCTCATCATGCACCTCCGGGAAAAACGGGACTGGGGTGGGGCGAGGCTGTGAGCGGCGCCCAGACCCCAGGAACCAATCGTCCAGCTGTGATGGCTGTGGGGAGGATGGAGGGTTCCAATCCAAGCCCACGCTAGTGGCTGCCCGGGAAAGCATGTCGGTCATCTGCGCATCAGCCTCAGCCTGGGCATGCATGCCCGAAAGCGGCAGCCCAGGGGAGTCCTCAGCGTCAGACACCGTGCCCTCCGATGCAGCGGCGAGCTCATCCGCTTCTGTCTCTAGAGGATAGGCAGACTGGCTGTAAGGCGAGTCGCTGTTGCCTCGAGCATGGATGGGAGTCAACGAGCGCTCCGGGGTGCGGGTGGTCCGAGGGGGCGTACCAGCGGAGCTGCACCCGCTGCCATCCCCCAAATCGCCTCCATCGCCAACCGCATCGTCCTCAATCCCGTGGGAAGAAGGAGCAACGCGGGGGGCGGCTGGAGTGGCTTGCTTACGATTGTAAGCGAGCCGCGACCGCAACGTTGATCATGGTCATGTTCTCGCAGTGAGAACATGAACCATCCACAAACGCAGCATCGGTGTGATCGCTACCCAGACACACGAGACAACACCTGTGGCAGTCTGAAGCGGAGAGCACTCTACCGCATCCAGGAACAACACAGGGGCGGAAAGGCATCTTTATAAAGACGCGTCCTTAAAAGGACGTTCAACGCCGCTGTGTTTTGCTCTTTTAGAGGAAATTACTCTTTTAAATAAAATCACTCTTTTATGAAAAAACTCGTGAGAGTTCTTTTTCTGCGCTGGTGAAGCGCCCAGGGGCAGGAATGCACAGCCGTGCAAACAGGTGAAAGCCGCTGTTGTGCGCCGTAAGGTCCAACAGCATGCAGCAGAGGAATGACAGGAACTGGTGTGTAACTTGCAGCAATTGCAGACACAACCATCGGCTCCGAAGAAATTATACAGAGGTATATATCGGCACTCAAGAGAGACCCCTAGTGTCGATTCTCTGATACAACGTGGAGAGAGCGACAGAAGGAGAACTTGTGCTTTTGTAAAATAAAGAAAATAAAAAGGGTGAGCTTTCAGCAGTCTCTGTGTTCACGAGCATATTTCAGAACTACGTCACAAAAATGAACTGAAACTCCATTAATTATTTTCACTCAAACATGAAACATATGTCTAAAGAAATAAAACAATTTTAAATAAAACAATTAAAATTTAAAACAAATATTCTCCTGCAATGCAATCTGTTTGAAACAAAGCAATGTACAGTTTTTTCTAGGCTAATATCTAATTATCTGTAATGTGATCACTCCCACCAGCAGAGCGCGCCATTCATACGATAATGTGCTGAGACGATCAACACAAATGTACGCCCCCGACAGTGAGTTTATTTATTTTTTTCTTTATTGATGTTTAACAAAACAAATAGTAAGAACATACAAAAACGTCATTAATACAGAATACAGCATATTAAACAAACAAAGAGCCAGGGGGAGAATCAAATATATACATTAAATATAGAACATAACAGAATGGTTTTAGCAGCCTTCTTATTTTTAGAGTCATAGTTCCCGACAGTGAGGTTGTAAACACATTTCATTCAATTTTCTGCGTGTTTTTAACGATACACAGGCGACTGAGAGGTTTGAGTTAAACACATTTCATTCATTTTTCTGCGCGTTTGCAACGATACACAGACGAGAAAGCTCCAGGATATTATGGAAGAGTTAACATTTTCCTCAGAAGAAGAGCGGGACGACGATGAACGTTTGAAGATGGTATTTAAATTGTATGCTGTATAATATAAATATGAAATTATATGAATGTTTACATTATATTTTAAATAGCGTTTATGCTGCCTCATTATCATCAACAAAGCTTGTGATAAAAACGTGTTTGTTGAAATATGTTAGGTATTAGGACTGAGAGTACAGATAAAGGAAACACATTTCTATAAATGGCAGTTTGCTTACACACCCTTCCACAGAACAGGAAACAGTTTGCAACACATCACCTGTGGCTTGTAACAGCAAAGTGAACTATTCTGAAAATAGAATGAATTCACCTTCATCATCAGTGTGTATGTACAGAATTTGTCACCAAACCTGAAATGAAATTGCTAGTGGTTTTGAATCCATCTTTTTATGGATAACCCCAAATATAAACACTGAGTGGATCAATTACTTATTATAATCAGTAACGTTTCTTTAATAAAACTAAACGGGCCTTCGATTTGGTAAAGAACAATTACATGCCGCAAGTAAAATGACTAAACAGAATCGTAGCTCTGGATTACCTTTTGGCTAAAGATGGAGTATGTAAAATGTTTGGTGACAAATGCTGTACATACATCCCGGTTCACACTGATGATGAAGGTGAATGCATTCTCTTTTCAGAATAGTTCACTTTGCTGTTACAAGAGGCAGCGGCAGCCGATTTTGCCGGGGCTTCAGCCCTGAATGTTTTGAGTGTAGCCCTGAATGTATTTTGAAGATATGTATTTTGTATTTTGCCTTATTTCATTGTGTTTTGGCTTTGCACATACTGCATACAGCCTGTAAAAAATAGACATAGGCATAATCTAGCCTAAAGAATAAGTTGCTTTGCTGTCGGTAGCCTATGGTTCTTCCTCTCTGTTGAATATGCAGCAGGTAGGGGAGGAGCTTGCACAGTTGTTGACATCAACTAACGTTACTTAGTGGCGAGTTAACAGTTAGCAGGAAAGACAGCAAAAATTAAGCAAATGAGGCTTTGTGGATTTTTCCGAAAGAAGTCAGTGGGTAAAAATTCACATTTGTTTTTGTCCTTAAAGTCTGAAGATCATCATCTAGCTGGCTTTCACCCACAGTAGGCTAAACCTCAAGAGGTCCACTACCGACAGTTAATATATATTGAATCCTCTAGCCTCCGTGTTAACGCATCCGCCTCCCACGCAGGAGACAGCGGTTCGAGTCCCATTTCAAGTATACTTTTCTTGTTTATCAGGTGTTGTTTTCGCTAAGGATAACCAATAAGCGTTAGCATAAAATGTATGTGTGACTTGTTTTGTGATATTAGTTTGTAGTAAATATTCACTTTGATTTAATTCAATGGTTTTGTAGAGTGTAGCAAAGATGAGCAACAGACTGAGGAGCAGCAGCAGCAGCTGTGCCAGAATCAGGCATGGAAACTGGTAACAATTAATCAGTCACTTTACTTTAGAGAAAGTTAAAAGTGAAACATTGTTTATCCCAATGATCATAATGATCCTAATGAAAGGATTTTGACAGATTAATTATTCTCATAGAGATGATGAGAATTATATACAGTTCGATGCCATGGTGTGTCAATGAACTTAGACTAAAGTCATTCATGTATTGCTTTAACTTAGGATCTATACGTCATTTTGACTATTTATGTAAAAAAATATACATTATTTATATTAAAAAACAATTTTTACTTCACTTTACTCACTATAATATAACTCTTTTGTGATGACTTTATGGTAATGTACATGAAAATTCAAGAATCATGATAGATCTAAGGGCAATCCCACTGATCTGCTCTTCACAATACATTTTCTTCAATGGTATTGGTCCACAACATATGTAGCACTTGATGAATTAGTTGTTTGAAGCTGATTTGCAATAAGTTATGTGCTGTATCTGTTCTTTTGCATCACAGATGATTCAGGGAGGAGAGAGGATGAGTTAGTCGAGGATAGTACTAGAGTGGAAGATTTAGGATCTGTAGAAAAAGGCAAAACTCAAAGAATACCCTCTCACCAGCTTTGGACTACAGGGAAGTGGTTGCTAGTGTGAAAATAAAATTGTCTGGGCTAAGCCCCGGATGTCCTTCAATGCTGGAAACGCCTCTGGCTGTTACAAGCCACAGTGATGTGTTGCAAACTGTTTCCTGTTCTGTGCAAGGGTGTGTAAGCAAACTGCTATTTATAGAAGTGTGTTTCCTTTTGCTGTACTCTCAGTCCTAATACCTAACATATTTCAACAAACACGTTTGTCACATCCAGATAAGGAGTAGAAATGTTGCTTTGCTGAACCAATTATAATGATGAGCTGGACATTAAAGGGGTCATGACATGAGAAACCAAATTTGCCTTGATCTTTTGGTATATAAGAGGTCTTTGTATCATTAAAACGTCCTGCAAGTTTAATATTTTAAGACGTCCTCCCCATTCTAAACAAATCATTTATTTAATCAAGCTCAAAATACAGCTCGTTCTGGATTCATGGTTAGAAGTGACGTGTCGGTTAGAAGTGACGTAACAGCGTTTGCATATGACCGCCTCCAGCACAAGATAACTACGATTTAAGCGCCAAGACAACTACGCTCATTTCAGTATCGCCGTGCACCTCACAAGTGTTCAGTCGATGGACAGCGAGCTCTGACAGAGACTACTTGTGCACAGGAAAATTACGATGCCACACAGATGTGCTGTTCCTGGCTGTGGTCAAACAAAACCTCTGAATAAGCTGCCGAAAGATCCAGACGTCAGGGAAAAATGGATGCAGTTTATTTTTTGCGGACGTTCCAGTCACGGCAGTGTTAACTTAAGCGTTTGTTCTGTACATTTTAAGGATGACTGTTTTGAGAACAAATCTCAATATGATGCTGGCTTTGCCAGAAAACTGTTGCTCAAAGATAAGTCCGTGCCGACTATTCTGGGAACAACGACGACGCAAACTGTAAGTAATCTATTTTAAACTTTAAACTACTTTTTAAAGCGCAATTTCATTCATTATGAATAATCACAGTGTTTTTACTTAGTTTACTTGCATATTGTTCTGGCTGGGAGCGTCAATAATTGATACATAGGCACTGACGTTAGCCAATCATAACAGTGGGCGTAAACACTGAAGTCTTAAATGGAAAACGCCCCCAAAACAGACTGTTTGAATCAGAGGATGAGAAACAGGGTGGGAAAAGGTCATAAATCACTAGATTTTAAAAGTTTTTCTTAAAAGAAAATATATTAATACTATAATTGCACCTAAGGGAACATAATAATACAATAAAAAAAACCATGTCATGACCCCTTTAAATGTTGAAGAATGATCTGATACACTCTGGTGTCTCTGTCACTTCTTTCTTCTCTCAGCTGAGACTCCAAATCGAGATGGTGACTGCAGATCAAGAATAATCAATCAAATACATTGTATGACAAAATTACCCAACAGATTGTTTTAAGGAGCAAATATTTCAATGCACTGGAACGATTTTGCGAATGAGACAGCGCTTAAAATGGCTGACTCCCCGATCAGTGCCCCGACTACTGAACTTGGGAACTCTTTGTAGGAATCGACTCAAATTAGTGATTCGTTCGTAAAGTGGGAATCACTAGTTCTGATTCAAAACAGGTGACAGAAATACTGGACACAAGACGTGATTGCTTAAATATAAACATTTTCATGGAAAATGTTTCTTCACACAATCTTGTAACATCTGATGGCTGTTACAAACATTTGCTGGAGGTGCTATGGACTTTCTTGGGGAGGCAGAAGCACACGCTAGCCCCTCCCTAGTGCCGCCTCTGTAAAGCTACACCATGTAACTTTTGGCCCTCTAGTGGTTGATTCATAAAATGGCAAGATAGGGTATAAGTAGTACATCTTCCTCTGTTTCGACTTATTGAAACAACTGTTTAAAAATAAATAACATTACAAAAGTTAGGTAACGCCGACATTTATATTTATAGTTATGCATTCAGCAGACACTTTTATTCAAAGCGACTTACATTGCACTTATTACAGAGACAATCCCCCTGGAGCAACCTGGAGTTAAGTGCCTTGCTCAAGGACACAATGGTGGTGACTGTGGGGCTCGAACCAGCGACCTTCTGATTACCAGTTATGTGCTTAGACCACTGCTCCACCACCACCACATTTGACAACGATTACTAGTCATATACAGTCAAAATGGTGGAGCAAAGCAAACAGACCAAGGTGATAACAGGTTTAAAGATTGGTTTTGTTAACAGCATATTTTTTTTTTATTGTCCTCCCTTGAAAATTACATTGAAAGCACTGCAGTACCACAATCCATAATAAAATGTCACATTAGAGTGGCTAATGCTATCTAGGGAACTACTGTGCTAAGAGAGCAGCATGGCTAACTATTGGTCCAATAAACTATCTTACCTGTTGAGCAAGAAAAATCCATCTCTGTGTCGGTTGTCGCCACCTCTGAAAAAGTGATGTTTCGATGTTTTGTTTTTACTGGCCCTGTCGCCGGTTCAAGGTTTCTTTATTTTGAAAATGGGTGATTTCCTAGAGGGTTGCCTTTTTGAATGATCCATGGTCAATGACACTCATTTGTTGTGGCTGCAAGCTTTCAGCTTCAAACTAATACCACACCTATCACTGCACATATACACACGCTGTAGTAGCTCCAGACCTTCTTTTCTTTATCAAATCAAATCAAATCACTTTATTGTCACACTACTGTGTACACAAGTGCAACAGTAGGTGAAAGTCTTGTGTGCAGTTCCGAATAACATAGCAGTACCAATTACAATAAACAACATATTTACATAACAAATGTACACATACTTACACAACACAATATAGAATACACATACAATAAAAATAACTTTATTTGGAAGATAGATTTTTGGTGTACTTACTCATTAATGAAATCTTGTTCATTTCTAACAAAACTATTTATACATAGTGTAGCGTAAACAACAAAAGAAATGTGTAAAGAAAAAGCTTTTTACATTTTTTTTTTTTTTTACATATTCAGGAACACCAAAAATTCAATTTATATAAATAAAGACAAAATTCACATAGCATTGTATAATTTCATTCCAGATATAAAATAAATGCAAGGAAGGCTTTCAGGCTTTTCTAAACAAAGAGTAATTTATGTTAATATCGTCATATGCTTATGTTAAGTCTTTTGAGAGTGCACTTACTGGGATCAAATTTATGAATCAGCTATTTTTTTTATTATTTCTTTCACTTTATTAAAGTTGTTTATTATTTTCAGAGTCCCAGTTCAATGCTGACCTAGCGCAAAAAGAGACGAGCCGTAAAGCGACACGCAAGGTCGTAAAATAGGAAGTCAAGTCAATTTGTATAGCGCCTTTCACAACACACATCGTTTCAAAGCAGTTTTACAGAAGATCAGGCATTAACAGACGATAAAACTATAATGTCGATGAATCATCATTATGTAATTAGTTAAAATACGATCGTTAGTCGTGTTTAAAAATAAGTAATTTAATAATAATTGTATTAATAACCCCAGTGAGTAAGCTGAGAGCTGAAAGGAAGGAACCCTGATGTCCCGGATGTGCTTTTACAGCATTGCCGTGTTTTCATCGCGTACCAGACTGTACAATACAATCCGACTAATATCGTAATCATCCGTAAATTAAGTGAATTGTGCAGCGATTCAGCACATATATTATTCGTCAAACGATGGCAGTTGTACCTCCTAATCGACCATCTACCGGCTGGCCCCGTGGAGTAAACCAGTTCGGAAATAAATATATTAGCCCTCCCGCTAAGCCGCTCACCCTCGAAAGAACCATCAACCTGTGAGTAACACTTACTAATATAAAAATAAACAGGAAAACTAAGAGTGCATTCAGGTTTATTACTGTAACTAACGAGCATGGATTCCAGTGGTGCATTAAAGCCGAATCTCGATGTAATAGTAATAGTTTGGAAAATATGTGCGGATCACGACGCGCGGTTTTCACAGGGCTACAATACGCTGAACCTTATTTCAAGCAGAGCCCAAATCTACCGTACTCCTATTCACATTGGTCTGGATAAACTAGGCTTCGATCTGGGACACTCCATGTGCAAGTAATACTGGGATGTGTCTTGTATACTTGATGTGCAGAATGTCATGTCCTCCTGTTTACTTACTGTTGTATTGTTTACTTATTGTTGTATTGTTTAAGGCAGCTGAGCAGTCTTTTATATGCCCCAAGTTATTTAAAATAATCTTTAAATTTCATAGGTCAGTGAACCTACGTTTACGTTTCCCACACTTTTCATACTATTCCTTGCTACACACTTGATTGTATTTGTTGTGTTTTGTTACTTCTTATTGGCTCAAAAGGCTACTGCTGTTTACAAAGGCGAGGGAAGACCTAGTGAGCAAGATTGGAAAACTGTATCAACGAGAATTCATATATTTCATTGTGTATATGCAGTATATATTATACAATGTTCGCTTTCAGTATATCTTTAATATATGTTAGTGCTGCACGATTAATCATATCGCAATCGCGATGTCAGCCTGTGCGATTATATGACGGCAAATGCTGCGATTTTATTAAATAAGTGCATGTGTGGACGTGACAGCCCATTCTCTCTGAGAGCTGTTTGCCCATTTTCTACATCGCGAATAAAGATGACCAGTCAGTCTCAGTTTAGGGAGTGGCACATGTGGTCATGTCATGTGAGTTTCTGGTGTTCATGGAAATCAGGTGAAGATGGATGCAGAGCAGACCGACACTGAACTGGTGGCCAGAAAAAAATAACACAGAAACACAGATCACGGTTTGGCGATGTGTCTTTATTTCATCAATAATTAAAGTTAATATGATATGGGAGCGTGACATGTAAATAAGCACAAACTCCAAAACTGTCATTCTCGGTACGGTTTAACCAGCTTTAACCAGTCGTGGAAGAGACCAAATCTGACCGGGAGAGATATAAAGTGTTGCTGGGTGATGCGCACTCCACACGGAGACGCTCGTCTCTCACCCCCGCTGTCTGCAGCTTGCAACAAGATCATCATAAGATCAATCTTACGTGAAAAATAACATTAAAATGATAACGACAATAAAATGTGTGTGTGTATATATACACAACAACAGTTTTAGTGGTTTGATTGAGTGAACCACACTTTTATATCCAGTTTCCTTTTCAAAAGAGTTTATATAAAGTACATGTTACATCCTGATTAAATGTCCCTGTTTGTTTGGACAATCTTATTTTCATGAAAATTTGTATGTTCTTATTTATTGTTCCATTTTATTTAGGTGTAATATTGAGAAAATAACAAGTTTGCAGTAATGCAAAGATATTACATTTTGTAAAAATATTTTAATTTGAAAACACTGCATTTATAGTTGTTGTTGTTGCTAGTTTGTATGTTTGAGTTGAGAAATACACATTTCAGTATTATCAGAAATCTGTGCATTTTCCTTGATAACCAAGCAAGTTGACTCATGATACCATTTACATTTTACATTTATGCATTTGGCAGACGCTTTTATCCAAAGCGACTTACAGAGCACTTATTACAGGGACAATCCCCCTGGAGCAACCTGGAGTTAAGTGCCTTGCTCAAGGACGCAATGGTGGTGGCTGTGGGGCTCGAACCAGTGTCCTTCTGATTATCAGATTACCAGTTATGTGCATAGTTATGTGCTTAGACCACTACACCACCCCATTTGTTTATTATAACGCAATTGCATATCGGAATATTAACCTCAATAATCGCAATATAACTTTTTTCCCAAATCGTGCAGCCCTAATATATGTTAATAAAAATAGTGTCCCATTTTTGAGAGATTTGTCATGCATGTGGGCAGGGCCCTGCCGAATTGAAGAGAGCCCTTGAGATGGATGTGAACTCTTCACTTGATCTTTTATCTTGTATTTCCACAAAAGCAGAAAAAGGGGATTGTTAACAATGAAACGGTTATTTGACAATAATTTAAGATTAAATTGTGTTATTCTATAATTACTGTGTATAATAATAAATATTGTATTGTGTAATAATACATATTGTAGTGTAATATTACAGATTGTATGAATAAAAAACAAATTAATCAATCCTCAATCTAAATTTTTTGCTTCAGAACAATATTGTGTAATCTCATGCTTTGAAATTGTAATTATTTACAAAAACAGTACAAAGCTTTTGTGATATTTTGTTTCGTCACCCTATGGATGGCTTTAAAACCACTGAGCAATGGACTGTCTCCCTAACATTGTGTTTAAATTAAATAGCTTGTATTATTGTTGTATCCCTCTCTCATTCATCCCTGTATAATCGCTGGAGATGGCGGAAGACTTGACTACAGTAGTAACATGAGCCAGCAAAGACTCACACATGTTCGATTAATGCACATACACACAGCTTTTATTGACAATTTGGATTTTGAAAATCTCAAAGACATTTATTAGCAACACCTCTGAGTGCAAGGCCACATTTGGGGTCTTCAAGGATACTTCTTAATAGCTTAATATTTTAAAATATGGATTAATTTTAATAATTATTTTGTCTGAACAATTATATAGTGTTTTATGGTTATTTCTCATTCACAATGTCATGACAATATTTTTGAACGTGGTAGAATGCAAATGCATAGGCTGACTTATTTAATGACTTAATTACTGGTGACATGATTCCATTGCGTTTTGTATGTGTGTGTGTGTGTGTGTACAGTAATAGACATGAGGGGTGTAGCAGTGGTAAACAATAAAGTTTAGAATATGAAGCTTCACGTTACTCTTCAACATTATGATGGATTCCCCCCCCCCCCCCACCCCCGCAGATACCCACTAACAAATTACACATTCGGCACCAAGGAGCCGCTATATGAGAAGGACAGCTCAGTGGCCGCACGCTTCCAGCGGATGCGGGAGGAGTTTGAGAAGTCTGGGATGCGGCGGACAGTGGAGGGGGTTCTGATCGTGCACGAGCATAGACTCCCTCACGTACTACTGCTGCAGCTGGGAACCACCTTCTTCAAACTGTATGTTAACAGTGGCTGTTTCCACTCTTTTTATGTCATTCACCTTATTTTTCATTGTAAATAAAATATCAACCATGAATGTGGACTTCTTCCGATAGAAGCCACATCCTGTTATTTCAGCTATACAAAAATACTAATTTATGCTGCTTCATGTTGTAGTCTGGCAAAATATGCCATCGAATTGTTACCATTCATTTTCATAAATGCATTGGTTCGGAGCACATATAGTTTTACTTTTTATCGCGTTTTGCCATTGTTTCATCACACACTATTGCATAGGCAGACGACTGCTAGACAGAGGAAATATATGACAGATCAAGCTCTGAAACAGATAGTCCTCTGCTTATTTGTCACAGCTACCAGCCAATTTTACACAACCAGGAGTGAGAGGGAGAAAAGGGGTAGAAAGCAGCTGGGATGTGAAAGTCTGTGTGCACATCTATTGTTTCTTCAACTTTCATTGCACCAAAACTGCATCTTGGAAAACATCATCTTGTCAGTAAACATTCTCTCTTTCTTAGCGGTGTATAGTAAACAGACAAGCAGATCTCGCATTCATCCTGGCTTATGAAAAATCACCTTTTGGAAGTAAATAAATGCATCATCAGAGGTTATGCAGATACATACATTATAAATGGATATGCTCTCAGTTAAGAAGCAGATTGTTATTATCTTCTCTTCAATAAAACACTGCAACAACAAGTTAATGTATCTACTTTTTTTTTTTTTTTTTTACTATATATGCTGACATTAGAAAACAATCCTACATTAGCATATTCTGCTGTACATCCTGTGGTTGTGTGATTGTTTATAAGTGCATATCACAAAATTCTAGAATTTTTATCCTTCAAGTTATTTACTTTGTGGCTAATGACTGCTTTAAACTCTGTCGCACTTGCCTGAAATGCAACCGCTTGCTTGCTTCACCATTGCAATACAAGGCGGGTACGTGAACATAAATATGCCCTTCTGATAAATACACATTTCAATTGACTTCACCTCCAATCGTATTCTTTTTGTTTGTTCATTTTGTTTCATTAGGTTTAGATTAGGTTTTGTTTGTTCATTGTGCATTTGTTGAAAAAGTATTGTCTTATGTTAACTACTACTGTTGTAAGTGGGATGACAGTTGACATTGTGTTTACAGCCCCGGTGGTGAATTGAACCCCGGAGAAGATGAGGTGGAAGGATTGAAGCGACTGATGACAGAGGTATTGTTGCTTGATTCAGTATGCAAAATTGTGTTGATAGTTACTTAAAGTGGCATTTACAGGACTTTTTTTACTACAATATGTTAACATCAATCTAATGGGTTGTGTGAAGTACTCCTAAATTTCAGTCACCCTAGTTGTCATTAGAACATTCAAGATACATTTTAGAGTTGAGATAAATCATCATAATATTTTGTATAATGACTTGCCGTATTATGTACATAAACCAGCTGGGAAAGATTTCAGTTACAATGCAGAATAATTCCTAAATCCGTTGTTAGATTTTGGGGCGACAAGATGGAGTGAAACAGGACTGGGTCATTGATGACTGCATTGGAAACTGGTGGAGACCGAACTTTGAACCACCTCAGGTACATAATCTAGCCTGTACTTTCTGCTTCAGACATACACATACTAGAGCTGAACACTAATACTATATTTCCTTGTTTATTTTCTAGCACACTAAATCTATAGAGTGAAATGTATTTTATTTTTATTATTATAGTTGGATTGAGATTAATTTTACAATAAACAATCAAAATAATTTTCAGCATGTCTCATTTCTTTCCACAGTATCCCTACATACCAGCACACACCACTAAGCCTAAGGAACATAAGAAACTATTTCTAGTACAGCTGCAGGAGAAAGGTAGGGCAAAATATGTTATAAACCCAGTGCACTGTTTTTAAAGCGATTTATACTATTTAATTTGTGTGTTGTGTGTCTTTAGCATTGTTTGCTGTGCCAAAGAACTATAAGCTGGTGGCCGCCCCCTTGTTTGAGCTTTATGACAATGCTCCTGGTTATGGCCCTATTATATCCAGTCTTCCACAATTACTGAGCAGGTGAGACATTATTATTTTGTGCAATTAAATGCTATTTTCACTGTATTGTACTTGCCATTCAACAAAATGAGTGCACCCCACAATAAGGCATGTTTTCTATCAAATTTGTATCTCTTTGATGGATGAGTCATGTACTTGGACACTGATTGCAGCAATTATGGGGCTCTATTTTCATCAGCATGCAAATCGCTAAGCGCAATGACCGTGTGCAACCTCTTCTTACATTTTCGTAAGAGTGCTAATTCTAATCAAATTTTCATGCCAGTGTAAAGCACAAGCGGCCGTGGGTGGGAGTGTTTACACTATTGTGGGTGTATGCGCACAAACTTTGGGTGTATTGTATTGTATGGTAATGAAGTGGCACAAACCGCAATTTGCTATTTTCCTGAGAAATTGTTTGTTGCACTAAGACTAACACAATTTTTTAAACCACATCTAAGCTCAAAGTTTAAACTATGTTCCTGCATTTTCATTTTAGAGTTTCCACCAGCAGATGGTAATAAATTTCATGTCCAAACTCTGAAAATGTAGTGGAACATCATATTATCTCCCTGACAACCAGAGTTATAACCATCTTATATGAAACAAAAATGTATGACATATGTGTTAATCTATCTATAGGTCATGGTTTATTTTTCATTTATTAATATCATGTTTAAATTTACTATTGTATTAAGTCATGGCAAAATGGGCCAGTGGAAGTTAGAGGATGTTTGGAATTGGTGTAATTGTCATGTAATGTTTTTTTTTTACCACTTCGTTATTTTGATTATATTTTTGTATTCTTTTGAAGTATACTTTCAATTTAGAAATAGTTTTGGTTTAATTCTTTAATGTTTCAATAAATTAATTACATTTTTCAAAATCGACCAGTAGAAATAAAGTGCATGCCATTATAATCACTGTTAATTCTAGCCATGATTTGTGTCTCCGTAGATGAAAATGATTAATAATATTTACATTGTCTAATTTAACAGAGCCTACATCCAAATTCTTTCGAGAATCACATTTTCCACTTCTATAAAAGGAGTGTGTCACTGTCATAGAAATATGCCCGACAATCAACAAAGTCACAGTTAATGCTCAAAAGAACGTAATTCGTTCTAATTCATCAGTCCATTTACATTTCCAACTTCTTCTGAATGTGCTGTCTTGGTTTATATCGCTGGTGCTTGATGGAATGGACTATATAATAGGATACAGATGGTGGAATAATATCGGGAGTAAACCTCAGAATTAAATTGCAGTCAATCTAGCCCATTTGCATGTTGCGCATACATTTTCATCAAACCTAATTGCACCAAGATTTAATGAATGCTTGCACAAAAATACTTCATGGCCATGCCCACTGACTTTGCGCTTATGACGTATGGCATAGCGCTGCACTTAACGCTAGCGCTCTTAAAATAGGGTCCATTATGTTTGTTATTCTGGGGTCACGATTATACATCCTGATCGTGATTATTTAGTCTAACTCCGATTTTATCCTGAAGAGCACATGAAGATTAACTGCTTCTGAAGCATTCTGATATGTGCGTCGTCTGCGGTGGTTCCTGTTAAACATTTGGAAAATTATAAACAAGGATTTTGATCATGAGTGCAAAGCCTTTTCATGTAATATTCTTGGTCATTGCGGGTTCATGCACAGTGTTAATGACATGCAAAGACACAGAGAAGGAGATAGCCCCTTGCTCTATTCCTTTGGAGATGAAGAAACATATTTTTAAATGCACCCAGAATCGCAAATGTCTTAAAACAATGGCTTGTGAGTTTAATCGTAGAGCTTTAAAGGGGTCATGACATGGGTTTTTTTATTGTATTATTATGTTCCCTTAGGTGCAATTATAGTATTAATATTTTTTTTTTTTAAGAAAAACTTTTAAAATCTAGTGATTTATGACCTTTTCCCACCCTGTTTCTCATCCTCTGATTCAAACAGTCTGTTTTGGGGGCGTTTTCCATTTAAGACTTCAGTGTTAACGCCCACTGTTATGATTGGCTAACGTCAGTGCCTATGTATCAATTATTGACGCTCCCAGCCAGAACAATATGCAAGTAAACTAAGTAAAAACACTGTGATTATTCATAATGAATGAAATTGCGCTTTAAAAAGTAGTTTAAAGTTTAAAATAGATTACTTACAGTTTACGTCGTCGTTGTTCCCAGAATAGTCGGCACGGACTTATCTTTGAGCAACAGTTTTCTGGCAAAGCCAGCATCATATTGAGATTTGTTCTCAAAACAGTCATCCTTAAAATGTACAGAACAAACGCTTAAGTTAACACTGCCGTGACTGGGACGTCCGCAAAAAATAAACTGCATCCATTTTTCCCTGACGTCTGGATCTTTCGGCAGCTTATTCAGAGGTTTTGTTTGACCACAGCCAGGAACAGCACATCTGTGTGGCATCGTAATTTTCCTGTGCACAAGTAGTCTCTGTCAGAGCTCGCTGTCCATCGACTGAACACTTGTGAGGCGCACGGCGATACTGAAATGAGCGTAGTTGTCTTGGCGCTTAAAGCGTAGTTATCTTGTGCTGGAGGCGGTCATATGCAAACGCTGGTACGTCACTTCTAACCGTCACGTCACTTCTAACCATGAATCCAGAACGAGCTGTATTTTGAGCTTGATTAAATAAATGATTCGTTTAGAATGGGGAGGACGTCTTAAAATATTAAACTTGCAGGACGTTTTAATGATACAAAGACCTCTTATATACCAAAAGATCAAGGCAAATTTGGTTTCTCATGTCATGACCCCTTTAATATAAAGTGTGATAGTGAAGAATTTAGGACAGAAATATTTTACTATTACATAATATAAAATACAAAATATTCAGGTTGGCTGGGTTTCAAAAAACAATTGTGTAAATGTAAAGTTGACCAAAAAGAGACATTAAAAGTATTTGGAAATATTTCAAAATGTAAAATATAATTGTTCATCTCATTCTACCTGTGTGCAAAATAAATAATCGACTTAATCCCAATTATTTGTGTGACGATTAATCGTCAGCCCAATTTCACAATCATCTACCAAGCCAGAAACAATCAAAGTCTATATATGACTTTTTTTTTGTGTCATTAGTGAAATAGATCACGCTTATCTGTTAGTATTGCTGTAGATATAGATACAATTTCTTTTGTCCAAAAATAAATAATAAAAGAAAAAAACACCATAATTTTCATGGGACGTACTAAAGATTATCATTTCACTGCAATTCAAGTTCCAACTTCTCATAACAGAATATAAAGTTGTTGTATTTTTGGCTGTTGTGATTACTGGTTAGCCAGAGTTCAACCTACTTTCCCTTCACAGGTTTAATTTCATCTACAACTGAGAGGCATAGGGTTATGTTATGACCATGGGCTGTCTCTGTGAGTGCAGTCTGACTGGAAAAGGAGGGTCAACAGATGAAGTGAAGCTGATCGTGTGATTGGGAGGTCCACTGAATTTTACCAAACCTCTCACTTCCAGACCTTATTTCTTCAATTGCTCTCTTTTTTGTCTCCTCTACAGATGCATTGCAAGTCTGTTGTTTTCACTGAGTAACTTCATTTTTATGTTTGATTAGTAAATGAATGCAATGTTTTATTTAAACATGTTTTTTTTAAACCTTATATATTTGTCAGTTATTTTTATAATAAATGTTTCTCTTGGAGATTATGTATGTTTCCTTGGTTTAATTTAAAGTCTATATTATTGATATTGTATTGTTGCATTTTTGTAATTAGCTAACTTAAATGTTATATGGCGGCTCATGCTAAAAGACATTGTTTTGGTGAATTTGAATAGAAAATTGTTTCTTTGTGTGGAAAAAATCTCTCTTGTGTGCATCTTCTGTTAAATTAAATCATGACGCATTGCATGAATTGGTTGCTTTGCTTTAAAACTGGAAATTACACTTTGCCATTCCGGTTTGTTACCATAGTTTTGATGTAATTTGTTTGCTATTTACAGCTGATATTTATGGCCCATCTGAAATCTGTTTTAGTGATTGATAAATTCTCTTGTTAAAATTGTGTGATAACACATCTAGTTTAGTTATGGGAAGAGTTAACCCAGAAGCCACTTCACTTGCTGTAGCCTGTATATTTATTTTGTGTGTGTGTGTGTATATATATTCCCAGTTAGTGGGTAGTTAGAAGAGAGTATTGAAGAGAAAACTCTGCATTGTCCAGATAATAGTGAAAATCATGGACTGGCTCAACGCAAGCATCAGCTCAAATTCTGCATTTGCATCCTCACCAACAGCACTATTGACTCGAGAAAGATGTACCTGCAATGAGTGTACATCGCTACAACAGTGTCATCAAGTGAAAGATCACTGACAGGATAATACTGGAAAAGAGCCGCAGGTGGTTAAAGTTGACTGGCCTCTGGATCCCTTTGCTTTTGCCCTACCAGTGTTATACACTAGAGGACTTAAAGGCAAGACTGGATTGCTAAGGTGCCAGAGGACAATGGAGACACCATTGTTCTGCTCGAGATCATGTTGGGGTTTGTCATCCCATATTCAGTCGTGCTAGCATGTTATCTCTGGTTGCACAAAGGGCTGAGGCTAACAGCAGAGTTCAAAGGGTTACAAGAAGAGACTTGTAATCAGCATTGTTGTGGCTTTCTTTATTTTTTTGGACTCCTGTGCAAAAAAAATCAATGTGTTGGATATTATGACTAACATCACTGAAAAGTCAAATCCATATTTGTATAATCAGCTGAAGTCCTTCCGTAGAGTATCTGGTGATACCAGTAAGGCGCTAGATAAACTGTTGTTTGAATCCTTTTCTCTATGCTAACTCTTCAAGAAATGTCAAAATAGAAAGAAATGATTGAGATGTTCCTTTCACAATGTCTAATCTGAGAATGGTTTCCATTTAACTTTATGCCCTACCAAAAACTAATTGGTTTATTGTCCTCGTGTTGGTAGATAAAATATACTGGTAATGGCAGTCCCTCTCCATATAGGAATAATGTATTTGCCTTCATTAATGTATAACTAACCAATATTCTAAATAATCAATTGTGATCAGGTAAGATTAACCTACCAAAAACATTATTTTATAAAGGAACAGTTTGTATTAAGATTGGTATTGAACCTCAGAGACCCAAGCACTGGCATTGATAATATTATTTTTTTCATACATGAAAGTGTTTTTAGAAATCCACTGATTATTTATAATGCTTAAAACAAATGTAGCAATTCTGTTACACTTAGGTATAAAGTGTTAAATAAAGTGAAACTACAGTATACAGTTTTTAATCCCCATCCATTAATTGGCTGTATCAGTCCACTCTCTCCGCTCAATCAACAGCTGGTGTGTGATGAGTGTTCTGGCACTGTTCTGCATAACACATCGCCTCATTTTTGCTTATCGCGGCCCTTTAGGCACGACCGGACGCTCTGTTCTCCCGCTGGCAAGTCCGTCCCTGATCGGCGCCAAAGTGCGTCGGTCCACTGGGAAAATGCCAGATTGCCAGCCCAGTCCTAAGCCACACGATAAAATGCGAAGGTTTCATCAGTCGCGGAGGCGAGTCACTATGCCACCACACGGTCTTAAGGGGGTCGCACACCGAACGAGAAGCGCAGCGCCATGTCTTTAAAAATTCGAACACATTATTCTCTATGAGTGTACACACACCGGCGGCGCCATTCGGCGTCTGTCCGCGGCGCCTAGCTACGGCTCAGGACCTTGTTCAAAACCCTGCCGCGCCACAGAGCGCCATTTACATAGTTGTATATTAAATTTACATTTATTTGTCTCAAATCGTCGTTAATGTACATACTGACTTCACCCTGTGCTGCAATATACATTTAGTTTAACATTCCTAATTTATAAGCTTGAATAAAGTCATATTGGAAATACAACGGATAACGTTACAACAAAATAACAGACTTAACAACGTGATAGACACTTTTACTTGATTAACGTTCAAACATCAGCTATTATTCAATTAACATAAAAAATAAATAATACATCAAGTTAAAACTCACCCATCGTGCAGCTCTTCTAGACTTCTACCAGGAGTTGATTCAAACTCCAAAACAGCAACAAACAATATGTTTAATTACTTGTATAAATAACTGCATTAATACATAAGAAAATACATAACTTCAGACAATGTCTTCCTCTGTTGTAGCAACAGTACATATGTACAGAATAGAAACACTGCATATACTTTTGTGATTTTTAGGTCTCTGTATTTGAAAGTTAATTTTATATAACCTTATTGTTGAGAAGATGATTTGAGTGAAACTTTTTATAAAACCTTGGTTAAACCTTGTTAACATGTGGCTTTTCTTCACAGATGTAGGAGGAGTCAATTTAGCAATTGTTCCCCTCAAACATCAGTAGCTCAGAAGATTCAGCAGTGTTTGATCATGATGGAGCTCATCTTAGGCTTTAATTTAACATCTGATGTGGAAAACAGCTTCAACAACACTTTAGTCCATTCAGGCCCCATGACTCCTGCTGTAGTTCTGGGTCTGTGCTGTTTTGTGGGTTTGCCCAGCAATATTGCAGTGATCATCAGCATTGCTCGTGAGTGGAACAGAAATTTAAGCTTCACCTTTAAACTAATACTAAACCTTGCTGTCTCTGATGCCTTGACTCTTTTTTTGGCTCCTTTTGTAATGTATGGAATACTCTTTGGGTGGACTCTGGGCCTTTGGTCTTGCAGGATTCTGTACTTTTTGGGTCACTGGAGTTTGTATGTTGGTGTCCTGACAGTCACTGCAATGAGTTTGCATCGCTATCACAACATCATCAAGTCAAAGATCACTAACAGGATGATACTGCAACGACTGGAAGAGAACCGCAGGTGGATACAGCTGATTGCCATTTGGGTTGTAGCCTTTGTTTTTTCCTTACCTGTTTTCTTTACTCAAGTACTTAAAGACACAAATGGATTGCTAAGGTGCCAGCGATCAATAGAGCCACAGTCTGTTCTGTTGACTGTTCTACTCCTTGAGATACTGTTGGCATTTGTCCTCCCTTTTTCAATTATGGTGACATGTTATCTCTGGCTGCACAAAGGGCTGAGCCAAATAGCCAAGAGTTCAAGAGCAAGTAGGTGTTTAAGAGATCAGATGTTCCGAAACAAGGGGAAAAAGTTAGGGGTTACAAAATGAGACTTGTGATCAGCATTGTTGTGACATTCTTTCTTTTCTGGACTCCAGTGCACATCATCAATGTGATTGATATTGTTACTACTCTGACCAGAACATCTCATCCAAGTGTTTATGATCAACTGAAATCCTTCCGTAGAGTTATTGGTGATACAAGTAAGACACTGACTTTGATAAACTGCTGTCTGAATCCCATTCTCTATGTTGTCTTTTCAGAAAATGTCATTAAATGTCATAAGTAGATAGTAACATCTTATTGTTTCTTCTGCCATTTTAATTTCAAATACTAATTTGTCTTAAGATTTGACAACTTATCCGGTACCCTGTCATAGAGAACACACGTTGGGGAAACACATTTGAGGTCAATTTGAATGCTTCAACTAACTGCACAGTAATAAAGAGCTCCTTGAATACAATTCTAAAATCTGTTAAAAATTATTAAAGGAATAGTTCATACACTCTTAAAACGGATGTGTTAAAAACAACACAACCTGTGTTATATCTTAACACACCTGTGTGTCTAGTTAAGGACAACACATTTTGTGTTACTTTTAACACAACCAGTGTGTTATTGTTCTTAACACAGGGAGTGTGTTAAAATATTTAACACACTAATGTGTCGTAAATCACACAATTTGTGTCATAGATGTGCTATTTTTGACCAGTTAAAATGAACACAAAACAAAAAAAGCATTTAAAAAAAACTATTTATTAAAAACTTAACTGCTACATTTTCACAAAACAAGCACCACTCACATTTTGTTCACACAATGTAAAGAGCAGCACATTCAGAAAACATTCGTCAGTAATATAGATAAACTGGAAGTATGACCTCTTTAATGTCAATGTCATGTTAGGGAAAATCATTTATACATGTACATCTAAACAGATGCAGAAAATCACACCGCTCACAAATCAATATAATTGAGAAGTCACTTCATTCTTATTCATATTAGTTCTGCTGCTAACGAGTACTGAATATAATTCTATATACCAACTTACAAAATTAGACTGAACAAAAAATACTTAATATAAAAAATAAATAATACTAGAAGCTTTAAATTGTAGTAAATGAGACTTAATAATTTGACTGTACTTATCAATCAGTAAAGACAACATTCAACATTTCACAAAGTCAACATTCACATGTCATTTGATTTTCATAAAGACATTTTTAAACAATTTTATATCTTGGATTTACAAAAATGTTTTCTTTGTAGGAAATCATGTGAAGAGGTTTTACATCAGCAGCATTGCTCAAATTCGATATCAAAGTCTCATCTCAATAAATCCACTGTGGGAAATTGGGTCATAGAAATGTTCCTGGATGAAAGGGGGAGGAATTATAAATAAATAGTTGTCTATTTCTGGTCTGAATAGTGCTCCTTGCAAAAAACAGTGTCAATGGGCCAGATGGCATGGTGATTTTTTTTTACATTATTTTGTTTTAATTGTGTTTAAATATGAAATCAGGATTACAGTGTACGCAACACAAAAGTTTGACGTGTAATACTGTAGGAAAATGCTGAAGCATTATATGGTGAAATTGTTATTGCTAACCATACAAAAATGACAATTCTCTCATTATTTAATCACCCTCATGCCATCCCATATGTGTATGACTTTCTTTCATCTGCTTAACTCAAATGAAGATTAATAGAAGAATTTGTCAGCTCTTTTGTTCCATATAATGCAAGTTAATGGGTGCCAAAATGTTGAAGCTCCAAAAATCACATAAGTCAATATTAAAGTAATCTGTAGTACTCCAGTGGTTAAATCAATGTATCTAGAAGTGATTTGATAGGTTTGGGAGAGGAAAAAATCTATATTTAATTAAATATTTGCTAAAAAATCTCCCAGATCAGTAAATCTCCACTTTCAACTGCCGATTTATTTTGGCCAATATTTGGCCGATATGTGCTTGTTTTAACCTCTTATTTGAACCTTTTATTTGAAAGATAAAATGTAACACAAATAATTAAGATAGACAAAATGTCTCAACAAATACATTTATACCAATCTGCACTTGCACTCTTAGAAAGAATGTGTCAAAAATGACACAACCTGTGTTAAATTTTGACACATTCATGGGTGAGCTCCAGGACCACTAGTTTTGTGTTCATTTTAACTCATTCACTGTGTAAATGATTTTAACACAGTAATGTGTCAGGAAAGATAAAGATCAGAAAGTCATTTTAACACAGTATGTGTTGTCTCTGGCTACACAAAATGTGCATGAAAATGCACCTACAGTAAAACCCTATAGAAAAAAGTGGCATTTTTGGCCTAATATCAGTTATATAAAATAATGACCAATGACAACCATTAATGAGTTCAAAACATTTATTGTCATGAAAAATATCAATTACATTCATAGAACTCAGACTAATGATACTGTTTCAATTTGCAGTAAAAAATATGTCCAGCATAGGACAGTTTCACAAATTCATAAGGCAGATAACAATTATATCATGTCAATACTTTGTATCTGGGATTGATGTAGATCTGATCATCTAAAAAACTTGTCTGAATATCAAGGGGTCGGCAATCTGACAGATCAGTAGGAATTTGTACAAGCCTGTACTCCTCCATCTTTTCCACAACGAATGAGTAAAAGTGATCATCAAAATATTTGACCTTAACAGTCCTTAAAAAAGCTAACAACATGTTTTGGTCCACCTTTGGGAACCTTACCAGGGATGGCATGTCAATGAAACGGGGGTACTGTTGGCAAATGTCACCAACTGTTGGTGACTGCATACTGATCCAGTTCCTACGATGATTGAATGTCTTTTCCATTGCGGTTCTGATGGAGGCGATGTTTTCAGATGATGGCTTCATTCTCTTGATGACAGTCAACCATTCATTTATGTCTTCATCGATAGATGATGTTACTGAGGCTCCCGCTGACACACTGCTCAGAGCTTTACGTTTTCTCAGATAGCATCGCTGTCCCTCTTCAAGATGCCGCCTCATATTTCGAAGCTTCATTTTGATGAATCCTTTATGGGACACAGGGTCATATGGATGCTCCTACAAACACATTTTATTGAAAGTTTGTAAACAACACACTTTTGCCAATAAAATACACATTTCAGCAGAACTATGAGCTCAATTATGCTAGATTAAATTTTAATACTTACATATCCTTCATTCTCTCCAGCAAGGCTGAGACTTAGAGAGGGGAACACTGCAATCAAAGATTTCGCTAAATTCAACTTGTCAGCAGTACAGGGGTATCTGTTTGAGACAAAAACATGATACACATGCAAGAAATTACTATAAAAAGTTACAATTTAATAACACGCAGTTAAATAATGTGTAGCCTACTACTTTTTTCATCAATTTAGAGCTGAATAACTTTATACAAACTACATATTATTTATTTTAAGTCATGAAAAACATCCATAGTCAAATATTATGTCTGAATTAAGTAAACGAGAAAGAAAGGATTCTTTAATGAATTCATCTAATTATAATTGTTGGGTGATGGTGCTAAATGCACATGATCGTTCTCTTAAAAGTGCTTGGACAGGAGAGTTCAAGATACTCACAATTATACAATACATACAAAAATATATAATGCACACTTATTTGATGTGAGTTTTTTTTATTATGGTTAGTTTAATGATTATGAACACAAAGATTACCATGGAAAATCAAATCTATATTTATTGCATTAAAGGAGTAGGTCACTTAGCATCAGGGTGTTTATTAATATAACTTATTAATATAAAAGTCATATACACCTAGAATGACTTGAGGGAGAGTAAATCATGGGCTAATTTTCATTTTAAAGTGAACTACTCCTTTAATATAAGCTACCATCAGTACTAAAGCGGGCATGGGGATAATTACAAACTAAAGTCACTATGACTGTTATCTATTTCTAAAGTAAGTAATAAATGTATGTGTAAAAAGTTCTGCTATGGGATTCGTCAGTCTCCAAATTCCTTGCATCTCTTCGTTCACTCCATGCTTTTACTGCACTCAACCGCCATGCACTATATAGGGTTTGGATTTGAGGATCAGTAAACAAGTGAGCGATTTCAGACACAGCAACATTCGACACCGAGAGTTGATTCCTGTGCTTGAGTCAACCCTGACTCTGGGGCATTTCAGGGTCATCACTTAATATAATGTTACAAATATTTTTTTCCCTAACATTCACTTAAGACATAACAGATAATGTTTGCATGAATACTCGCCAATAGATATTTTGAAATAATGTAATTCTGTGTATGTGTATATATTGGGATGGTGCATTGTCTGAGGCGTATTTGTGCACGCATCAGATATGTCAATCAGCTAAATAAGATTGTTTTGTTTACATCAGCATGAACCAAAATTCACTCCCCAAAAAATCATTACTTGGCAATGCTAAACAAAAGATGGTGATGCTATGATGTATCAATATCCCCCCCCCACCTTTATGCTACATGTCACTTTACATAGTAATGATTAGAATCTGTCCTTAAAACATAAACTTACAATCCACTTTTTGCAACAAGATCACTGACGCTGATAGTGATGATCTTTTTTCTTTCCCTTGTAGATAGCATGCCTGTGCGATGATATTCAGCCATTATATCAGATGCCTTCTTGGTCAGTAAGGACTATAATGGTGGAGAGTCTTCCATCTAATCAAATTAACAGATCAAAAGTTGTTAAGAGTTTTTGATTTAGTAGGAATAAATGATTTAGTGAGAGTTTTACTGCAGTGCTTACCTGAATGTTTTCAAACGGAGGCTGAATGGGGATGACTTGTAAGGTGACCACAGTGGCAACATGAACTTGAAATTTGTCATATTCTTGCACAGTTGTGGTGATGTCACAATCAATGTAGTCATTGAAGTCTTTGTTCAATTTCAGAAACCATTCTAACTGAACAGGATGGGGGAATTCTGAATAACAGTTTTCCAAAAGTTGTGAATCATCACAGATGTGAAAAATCTTTTTGTATGTTTCTGTATTGTCTTTACAAACAAGTACAGCTTTGGTCCGTTGTCCAGTGACTAAAGACCCAGGAGTCACTGGCCCAGGATCATCTTCAGATGGGTCCATTTGCTGTGTAATAAAAAAAATATATACATTTAGACATAATACAGCATAATACATATTTTATTTACTGATTTTTACAACATTTACACATAGAATTATCTGATACCATAGCTAAATTCATTTCTCATCACAATTTAAGTTAGTTAATAAGCCTGCAGCAACACATTCATACACCAGCATCCTTACAAATCTGAACTACCTTTTCTCGGATCCATTTTTTTCCTTTCTTTTTTCTAACACAATATCAAGGCCATATAAGCTATATTTTGGGCCAGGCGTAGGCTACATGGAGCTGTTCTGACAGTTGAGAGAGGCCGTGAGCCCCAGCACAAGCAATCATTTGAATTTTCGCGGCATTATAATTTTGTAGAATTATTTTGCAATACATTTAAGTTAACATTTAGACTAAGTTACCAGCCTGCAGCTAAAATGGCGCCAAAACATTTCCACATAGCAGTTAACGTCTATTTTCATATCGAATGCAAATAGCTACACTTAACCAATACCAAGTAAACAACAATTACACTGTTTTATTTTGTCATTACTGGTACAATTTCACTTTTCATTGGCGACGTCTAAAGCTAATACTGAGAAAATAAGGGCGAAAATCACGGTCCCATGTTAACCTAATCTTGCATGGTTTAACTTTGTTTGCAAAATAATCCAGACATTTTAATAGAAATTCCTCAGAAAACTACTTATTCTAACATTTTTATTATGTGTGCTTTGTGTAACATATTGACTATGGACAGTTAACGTTATTGCCAATTAACATTTTTGTCCGCAAAGTTTTGCAAATACCTGACCGTGCCTTGCCCTTAAAGGGTAACTAAACACCTGCTCAGAGCAGTGTTGCCAACTATTTTCAATGGAAAGTAGCTAAAGCCTGCTCGAAAAGTAGCTAAATGTCGCCAGATGATGTCATGCGTCATTAGCATATTAATGACGTCATCGCGTCGTATTTGCATTCTGCCTAATTTGTCGGTACTGTAGCCTACTTCAGTTTATCATAACGGTTATCTCCCCTAAACCGTGCTCATACTGTTTTTATATAAGTATATAGCTGAATGTCCAGTAAAACGGTTCTGAATTACATATTTTCTGTTAGACAACGGAACGGAACGGAACTTAGCTAACGTTACATGTTTATGAGTTTGAAGAAGGTTTATTGTTGTGTTTGGATAAGTAAAATGTATAGAGTCTGTAAATATACGATCTGAAGTCGGAGAGTTCAGAAACCGAACCGGAATGAACTGATTAGTAGTGAATATAAGCGCATGCCAAGAAAAAACGGTCAAATTAAATGTTTTGAATAAAAACAAAGGAGAAGGCAGCTGCTATGTGATCACTGATTGGTTCCTGCTAACACAGCGTGCACATGCGCAGCTCATTCATGTCTATGTCCGCTGGCGTGCAGTCAAAGGAATGTGCTGCTCCTCTCAGCCGCTCACTGAACAGAGCAGACGTAGCGGGGAAGTAAGACCTCACGCTTGCAGTACTGGCGATATTTGGAATTTGGAAAGTTGCTAGGGTTTGTCCAAAAAGTCGCTAGATTTGTCGCTAGTCGCTTTTTTGAAAAAATGTCGCTAAAGGGGTCTGAAAAGTCGCTAAAAATAGCGACAAAGTCGCTAAGTTGGCAACAATGGGGGCACCTGAGACTCATAGTGACGGATTAATTGACAGCTGCTGTCAGACTCTATATTATTATTATTCCTCACACGGTTGCATGTACATGAATCTGCCGTGGTGAGCTGGAACCTGCTTACGTCTGCTGTCACCGCTTACGTCACGAAGTACCGCAACAGCCAATAGGAAAATTCAACTGCAGTAGCCACCGTTCAACCTGAAGAGGGCAGCACTCAGACGTTTTTACACCATATATTGTAGAATTAAAACACTTTATACACAAATGTCAAAAAAATTACTTGAATCAATGACTAGTACTAATAAAGCCCCATGCTTACAGATCATTAACTAAAAAAAGTTGGTTTAGGGTTTAGTTACCCTTTAACACTTCGCTTAGAAACCAAACTAAACCTAGTATACACATATATCAGCAGCAGAAAATGAAGTTTTCGCACATAAATACAAGTAAAAATGACTTCAAGTAGAACTTACCTTAAGAATCTTATTAGCAGTCACCCAACGATTTGTCTTCTCCGTCTCTCGTCGCAGAAAGGTGGTTTTTAGGCGAGGGGAATTCTCTCGTCAATTTCAAAATGGCAACCGATTAAAAAAAAAAAGTTACTTGCCTTTCAGATCGTTAAAATAGGGCCCAGAGTGTGTAAATCTAATCAGTAAAGATCATTCTACACATGTTGTGTAGGATGTTGTGAACAAATACACAGGTTGAGTTAATTTTAAAACGACACATTACTATGTGTAACACATCTGAATTCTTCCAACACATTTTTATCTAATATTGACACAACATGTGTAATCTAGAGTGCTACACATAATTTGTGTCATTTTTCTACACATTTCTTCTAAGAGTGTGTACACTTAAATTAAAAATGTATAATGTAAAAACATATTGGATATCAAGGTGATGCGACCGTCACATTTTCTGCGCTCGCTGCCTGGGACCTGACCATGCAGAAGCTGCTCTCACTCGAGGCGGATGCCCCGAATGTGACTCCCTGGGCCTCACCGAGCTGCGCGCTCGCTTTGCCGCCTTCGCTGCGAACGAGCCTGCTACCACCGTGCTGCCATCCCCTCTGTTCGAGCTGCGCAAGAAAAAGCGCCGCTCACGGAGGCCGCCAGAGCACGCGGACTTCAGTGACGTCACGCCGGGCCAGTCCCCGCGTGCTTCACCACCACCCGAGGAATCCCTGCCGCCAGTTCATTTCACGCAGGCAGACCAGCACCCCTCCGGAGCGGTGGGTCTCGTCTCGTTCGGTGCGTCAGGGGACGACGGTGAAAAGGATGACAGCCTTTCCATTGACGCTGCATCCGACGACTGTCCGGGCTCGGCCTTCGACCCCGCGCCGTCGACATTAGCGGACACGAGCAGGGACACCAGCATGGACTCAGAGATCGTCCGCATCCTGTCCAAAGCCGTGGAAGACCTCGGGCTCGACTGGTCTTCTCCGGAAGAACCCGCCCGCAGCCGGCTGGACGAGTGGTTCCTGCAAGGGCGCCGGCAGGCCCCTCGACAGAGACCCTCCCCTTTCTTCCCGAAGTTCACGACGAACTCACAAAGTCGTGGAAAGCCCCGCACTCTGCTCGCCTGAAGCCTTCTTTCTCTTCCTCGCTCTCCTCGGTGGGCGGCGCGAGAGAAAGAGGCTATGAGGGAACCCCGTCCCTCGAGGAGGCTATGGCCAACCATCTGTGCCCACCCTCCACCGCTGGATGGAAAGCCAAAGCTTCTCATCCCTCGAAACCCTGCCGATCTACCTCAGCTCTCGCCGGTTGCGCATACGCCGCCGCCGGCCAAGCTGCGTCAGCGCTTCATTCCATGGCTGTGCTGCAAGTCTATCAGGCTAAACTTCTCCGCACCATGGACAAGTCTGGACCTGAACCTGAGGCTTTCAAGGACCTGCACAGCGCCACTGATGTAGCCCTGCCAGCCACAAAGGCCACCGCCCAATCCATCGGCCAGGCCATGGCTAACCTGACTGTCCTTGAGCGCCATCTGTGGCTGACGCTAACAGAAATGAAGGACGCGGATAAGGCGCCATTCCTCGACGCGCCTATCGCTGCAAGCAGCCTGTTCGGACCGGCGGTAAGAGTTCGCTGAACGCTTCACTGAAGCCCAGAAGAATTCGCAGGCTATGCATCACTTCCTGCCCAAGCGCTACAGCTCGTCACAGAGCCGCCAGAGACCGCCTCAGCTGCAGCAGCGAGCCAGGGCGGCGCCTCCCGTCTCCCAGCCCAGACCTGAAATGGACGCTCGACGCCTCTCGCGTTCCGCTAACCGAAAGCAGCCGCCTGAGCGACGGGGACCTCGGCCCAAGATTGTGCTGAACCCGGAGCCTCGTAAGTCTTCCTAGCCATAGGAAGAAAAAGAGAGAGTGCGTGTCTCGCAAAAGCCAGACCACTCTCTCCAAATCATGCAAAACGTGTAAAAAATTACCCTGTCCCCTTACAGGCGGCTGGAAATGTCTGTACAGCAGTCAATGGGCCAGTCACAGAACTTTCTCACCTGCAATCAAACGCCGTTTTAACGGCAACACACAGAAATCACAAAAAGAGTCATTTTCTGCCTGTGTCACTAAGGGGTCACGTGTCCACACTAAAGTGCGCATTCCCACATATCAATACTGTCCAAACAGTGCCGAATACTTCCCCAGCTCAAGCTGGACGCCCCATAAATGTGGATCGTGTGCCTATTGTCATGTATGCACCACTACACACAAGCACTGTTCCCACAGTTATAAACACTTCCCCAGTAAATGCGGGAAATACTATAAAGGTAGCGCGCGTGCCTGCTGTCATGCATGCACCCCTACACACAAACACTGTATGCATGCCCAAAAACCCCCCGCCGCGAGTGGGAGGCTTTATGAAAATGGCGCGCGTGCCTACTACGGTATATGCACCCCCACCCATAAGCGCTGCCCATACAGTTTCAAACAGTTCTCTGGCTCATGCCGCGAGCATCACAGATGCGACGCGCCAGCCAAGAAACTCCCCGCTAAGAACGGGAAGCTTTATGAAAGTGGCGCGCGTGCCTATTACAATGTATGCACCCCCACCCGTAAACACTGTCTATACAGTTTCAAACATTTCTCCAGCTCATGCTGCGGGCATTACGGAGATAGCGCGCGTGCCTGTAATCTCACACGCACCCCTGCACTCGGCACTCAACAAAGCTGCTCAGCGCGCTCCCGCGCCTCTGAGAGCTGTAAGCTCATTGTTAGCACAAGGCAATTCGCCGGCAGGGCCCATACCTCACTGTGACACGCCCCCAGCCAGCATTCAGCCCATATCTGTGCGAGCAAAAGCCTGGGAAAAAATCCCCGACATGCCGAAATGGGTTTTGAACATAATAAAACACGGTTACTCGCTTCAATTCGCTCGCAGACCACCCCGCTTTTCAGCGGTGGTCGAGACGAAAGTGAGGAAAGATGTTTCACATGTTCTACGCACCGAGGTGCTCAAACTGATAGAGAAGGGCACTATAGAAACTGTTCCTCCCTCTATGAGCGAGGCAGGTTTTTACAGGCGCTACTTTCTCGTCCCGAAAAAGGACGGTGGCCTCTGCCCCATCCTAGATCTCAGACATCTGAACAAAGCTTTAATGATTCGCTCGTTCAGAATGTTAACGACCAAACATATCCTCGCGCAAGTTCGCTCCGGGGGATTGGTTTCTATCAGTGGATTTGAAAGACGCTTACTTTCACATTCCGATAGCGCCTCATCACAGGCCATTTCTGAGATTCGCTTTTGAGGGACAGTCATACCAGTACACAGTACTACTATTCGGCCTATCATTGGCCCCCCGTACATTCACGAAATGTATGGATGCAGCACTTTCCCCCCTGAGACAGCGGGGAGTGCGAATACTGAACTACCTCGACGATTGGCTAATTCTAGCACAATCAGAGAGTCAGTTAACAACGCACAGATCTTGGATTATCAGCCATCTAGAATGCCTGGGTCTGAGAATCAATTTTGCAAAGAGCGTGCTATCCCCCAGCCAGAATATCTCTTTTCTGGGAATAGTGCTAGACTCAATGCAGATGACGGCGCGCCTCTCATCAGAGCGTGCGCGCGCTCGCTATTCGGCGCCTTGCAACATCATTCAGAGTGGGCGCGCGCGCCCCCGTCAAACGATTTCAAAGGATGCTCGGTCTCATGGCCTCGGCATCAGCTGTACTCCAGCTAGGATTGTTGCACATGCGTCCTCTCCAACACTGGCTCAAGAGCCGTGTCCCCACTCACGCGTGGCGCTCGGGCCACTTTTTAATCAGATTGAATCACGGCTGTATAAAAGCCCTGACGCCCTGGAAGGCCGTCGACTGGTATCAAACCGGCGTGAGTCTGGGCGTGAACACACAGAGAAAAATGATCACGACAGATGCCTCCAAAATAGGATGGGGGGCCCTTTACGAGGGCAGGCCTGTCTCTGGTTTTTGGTCAAACCCGGAAAAGCTCCTACATATAAACTGTCTGGAAATGTAAGCGGTCGCCTTGGCTCTCAGAGCCCTGCTTCCGTACCTGAAAAACGAACACGTCCTGGTCCGAACGGACAACATGATGGTAGTATCGTATATAAATCGCCAGGGTGGACTCAGGTCGAGCTCCCTGCACTCTATGGCCAGGGAACTCATCTTATGGTCACAGCACAACCTGCGCTCACTGAGAGCAGCGCATGTGCCAGGCGTCCTGAACCAGGGAGCGGACATGCTGTCCAGAGACAAAGTTCTCCCAGGAGAATGGTCTCTCCACCCCCTGACGGTTCAGTGGTTATGGCAGACCTTTGGCGAGGCAGAGGTCGACCTCTTCGCCTCCAGGGAAAATGCGCACTGCCCTCTTTTCTTCTCAAAGAGCACGGACGCGCTCGCCCAAGTCTGGCCGAGCCGCCCCTTGTATGCTTTTCCCCCGATCGCGATGCTACCTCAGGTCATCAGTCGGATCAGGGAGGTGAAATGTGCAGTGCTCCTGGTAGCCCCACTCTGGAAGAACCAGACGTGGTTTACAGAACTAATGCAGATGATGCAATCTGCCCCATGGCCGATTCCGTTGAGGCTGGACCTCCTCAGGCAGGCCAACGGGATGATTCTTCATCCCCGCCCCGATCTGTGGGCCCTTCATGCATGGCCCCTCAACGGGTTCCAGAGAACCTCCCCAGTGGAGTGTTGAGAACCATCACTGAGGCGCGAGTGCCCTCTACGAGGCGCTTATATGCCCAAAAATGGAAAGTGTTCAGTGACTGGTGTGATACCAAGAGCTTGAACCCCAAATCGTGCGAGATACCAAGTATACTCGCCTTTTTGCAAGAGCTGCTGGAGGCGGGCCGCACACCCTCCACGCTCAAAGTCTATGTGGCTGCCATAGCGGCGTCACACAATCCTGATAAAGAACGCTCATTAGGGAAAAACGACCTAATCATTCGTTTCCTAAGAGGCGCTAGGAGGATGAACCCTCCTCGCCCCCCCTCAGTACCGATCTGGGACCTGGCCACGGTCCTGGACGCACTCAAGAGTGCCCCGTTCAAACCTCTCCGAACCGTGCACCTTAAACAGCTCTCGCTCAAAACTGCGCTCTTGCTGGCACTCGCCTCAGTCAAGAGAGTGGGCGACCTGCACGCGCTGTCATCAAGCGCCTCTTGCTTGGAATTTGGACCTAACGACTGCAGAGTTGTCCTTAGGCCAAAGCACGGGTATATTCCTAAAGTGCTCTCCACACCCTTCAGAGTACAGGTGATATCTCTGGCAGCGCTATCGTCTCCAGCAGATGAAAGCGACGCTAATTTACTCTGCCCGGTCAGGGCACTCAGAGTATACTTGGAACGTTCTGCCTCGTTCAGACAGACGGAACAATTATTCGTATGCTTTGGCGGCCGCACTAAAGGTCTCGCAGTTTCAAAGCAAAGAATTTCACGCTGGATAGTAGATGCTATAGCGCTGGCTTATGAAGCCAAGGGCCTTCAATGCCCCTTAGGCGTCAGAGCTCACTCTACGAGGAGCATGGCCTCCTCGTGGGCGTGGTCGAGTGGGATACCCATTGAGGATATTTGTGCGGCGGCAGGCTGGGCCTCGCCTTCGACATTTATCAGGTTTTATAACCTATAACCTAGTTTTTTTTTACGTTGAGATTATTGTGTGGTGCTTTCATCTCTTGTAGAGACATATAACGATTCAGAGAGGTGACTCATTACCTGAGCTGCAGGATTGTCATGATAAAATGGGCCTAGGGGTGAATTGGTCATTTGTTGTATACATTTTTATTGTTTCTTTTAAAACGATGCTGAATTTTCTCTCTTTTTTAGTTTTTTGACATGTTTTATTTTACATAAAGAAAAATGCATGCTGCACATGTTCTTGTGAAATAAAGTATATTTTATATAAAATACCCATAAGTTTCAAGCATTATTTTTTACCATCATGATCAGGAAGTAACTCTCATAATACAATGAAACGGATAACTATATACAATTATATTACACAAGATCAATGTTTTAAAATGCTTATTGTACTGTACCTTAATGTATCATTATAACATACGTATAAAGTATGACGTTTCGTGTGTAATAAAAGCATGCCCTTTCGTGTCTAATAAAAGCAAACTACGCTCCAAAACGTTAGGTGGCGCTACTCGGTTTAGAACGTAAGCTCCGCCCCTCACTTCCGATTCTGGTGCTGGAGTTAGAACGTAAGCTCAGCCCCTCACTTCCGGTTCTGGCGCTGGGGTTCTGAAACTGGTGGTGCTGCGGGTCTGCAGCTGGATACTATTGCAATCGATAGCATGTTCATTAGACTGCTTCCTCTTTAAGACCGAGTCTAATAGACTCCTGATGCGCCATATTTTCTCCCAACTATTTCCATAACTACGTCCATTTAAGACATAAACTGTGTTTAAGTGAATATAATAATAATAATCGGCTTGATATACTTGGATATTGGCCGATGCCGATTATGTTAAAAAATGCAAAAAATCGGCCGATTAATCGGTCTTTCCTCTAATGGACTTACAGAGCTGAAATTTTCTTGTAAAAAAATCTTGATTTGTGTTCTGCAGAAGAAAGTCAATTTTTATTTCTCATCTTTTAATTCATTTGAAAGATGACAAACATTTCAAATTTAATTAACAAAAGGATACTGATAAAGTTCAGTAATTGTAGGATGACTCAGAGTAAATTTTATTAACTGTTTTGTTTAGCTAAAATCAGTCTGTGCTTACCGAAATGTGAAATACTGCCACCAGTGGCCAAAGCAGTACATTTTGTTGGGCATGTGGGCACGTGTGAGCTCCAGGTTCGGGGTGAAATGTCCACAGAGGGGTGCCAAAAGCAAGTTGTTTACAGCTGTACCGGATGAAATACAGTGAAGAGGAATTCATATTTTATAAGCTTGACCCCCCAACTCAAACCCCAAAAATAAACCTAACCATCAGTGAAAGAAAAATGTAATGTTACAAGGGGAAATGCAACCTCCCAATCACACTCATCCCTGACTGTGCAAACAAAATTACCTCCTGGTTACTCCTGGGGATCTGTACCCAGGTCTCCCACACTGCTAACGCAACATGCTTCCCATCTCACCACAATAGAAGGTAAGCATGCTTGAGCCGATGCAAAAACAGTCTGACAGGTGATGGTATTTGTCAGTTAGTCTGATTTATGTGTCCAATCCTAGGTTACTGGAACTCTCGGAAACATCTTTCCAACATCCTCTGTGATCATGTTACTTTATCATGGGTCTTTATCATGCTCATTTAGGGATTCAAATCTTTTCTTTTTCTTAAAAGTTATTAAATATTATAGTATACAATGTTGCTTCTGTCAGAAAGCTTCAGTGTGATATAATATCTACTTACTGTAAGCCTTTGCCAAATTTTGCCTATAGAACAGATGAGACGGTAACAGAAAAATAGACAGCAGTTGGATCACATTACTAAAATTAGGAAACTACCTGAAAGTTTTCTTGGAATCCAACATGTATAATTTTCTTGAGAGATGGAAAACACTAAGGAAACACTGTGTGTTTGTACACCCCATGTTTAGTCATGGAACTTGTGATTGACTGCTAGCTTGAATGTGAAATTATCTTAATGTCTCTGCACCTCTGCATTTTGAATAGAACTGTTTGAAAAGGAACTATTTTAGCATTTAAAATCCTCTTGTATCATTACAAATTTGATTAATAGCAAACTGGGCTGGAATTAATTTTTTAATGAAAATATATTAAACATATATTTCCAGTTATGCATTTACAGTAACATATAAATCAATATCAGATTTGAGAGCAGAATAACAGTACAACATATACCAGGCCACCATTTGGCTTAAATGCTTCTTTTTTTCTTTTCTTTTTTTTTCTTTTACAGGATAAAGATTTTGAATATATGCACAACAACATGTTGCAGTACTTAAAAAGTTTAATACGTTTCATTAAACTACTTTTTCTGACATGTTCTTAAATTTAGAATACAACCAACAGAGCTAAAAGACAAGGCAGGGAGGTTGAGGCAGATGATTCAGGTTGTATTGTGTTTTCTCCATTCTTACTGGAAGCTCCAGAAAAGGGCAAAAGCTCCAAACCACCAAAAAAATATAGAGCCCCTAACCTAACCCTTTCCCTAACCATGTGTGGAAGTGATGCCCCCTTTTGAAGTAACCAGGCCCCCTTCTTGGGTAACCCCACCCTCTTTTTATTTAAATTTGTTTACATTTATTTTTTTCATATCTTCAGCCTGCAGCTTTACCTACTTGATTCTAACCAATTCTTTGAAACAGATGAGTGACTAGACCGCAGAGTCACTGGGTCACAGTGTAGAGTAGATGAGCCGGTTTCACAACATCCCCTAACCAGAAGCGGCTCGATAAACGAGCAAACAATAATAAATATCCACGTTGGTGTCCTAAATACTGTGACAACAAAAAAAAAATCATATTTCGTCAACAGCTTCAATTGATTTATATTTATGTTGCATTGCACTGTATAGCCCCAACCACCGTGAAATCTCATTGGTTGAAAATCCCGCTCCTCACCAAATAATAAAGTCCGATTGGTTGTGATTTTTTTCATGTTGTGAATCAGTTTCGTGTTCAATTTAGGCTAATTGCATGTCGCTGGGAACTTAGCGTTAGAACCAGGTGTTAGATTTTGTGCACTTGAAAGACTCTGTGAAGATGTGGTATCACATTCTACCATCTCAGAAATAGAGGAGAAAAGAAACAATCATCCTGAAAAAACTGACCAAAAACTTTACAGTAAATTTACAGGGTACAAACAAACCTTTATATAGAGGTTATATAGAATCCAGTTGCCAAAATGCGCCTGTCCAGTAGGGAGTGTGTGTGTGTGTATATATATATATATATATATATATATATATATATATATATATATATATATATATATATATATATATATATAAATTAATCATCTGTGTCCTTTCTGGAAATAAAACGCTCATCTTACAGGGTGTGCTTGTCCTGTGAATCTTACGGAGGCTAACTCTAGAAGGTCCCTGACGGCAAGTCAAATCCGTTCCACAGCCTGTCTGATTTCAGGGAGGTTGGACTCCATCTGAGTGGGACTACGCCAATTCCCGCTGATGAACGACATGAGGAAAGACACTGAGCTCTCCACAGCCTGCTGTAGATAGGACAGCCGCTCCATGGCCTGGTCGAGATCCAGGAGCAGCAGACGGCTGGATCCATAAAATTCCCACATTAGCACCATGTCAAGAGAGGATGTGGAGAGGTTACTGCGAGTGCTTCCCGTGCTGGAGGCAGACAGTCGTTTGAAGCTGACTGTAAGCTCCTCGTTGGCTGCTGCATCGCGCACCACCTGTGGAGGCACGTCGTACACGTAGTCACCCGAATCTTCGCCCAATGGGCATTCGTGGGGGAAGTCATCCGCTGGGTGTTGGTCCTTTGGGCCACCTTTGCGCAAGCTGGCAGGGATGTCGTAGATTTCTTTAGGTTGAGGTTGGCGTTTTCCTATTAGCTGAGGAGGAGGGACCTCCAGGGATCTGAGACAGATAGGCCTGGGTTTGATTCTTATAGGGCTTCATGTTGGCAAAGTGAGGTGGAACATCAAACGTCTCCTCCCTTATTGGACCATATGGGACATCATTGCTGACAGAAGGGGAATGTCATATACCTGAAAAGAGGAACAAGGTGATTATCAAATACCAGCCTTTTACAATCATAATTTAACTACAGTAATTATTCCACACTAAAAAAAGATTGCTATATGAACACTAAGTTTCAAGTTGCTGTAAATTATTTTAATTTTAGAAATACTTCAAAATTAGAGGCTGATTCTAGCAGAAAGACTGCTAAATTCAAGTACAGCACCTTTAATGTTCCAAATGTGTTTAGTTATCATGTGAGTGTCAGTGGTGTTTACTTTCAAAAGGATAGTACAGATCTCTCTAACCACTTAATATTTCTACATAGAAAATTGACATATTGTCAGTGTAACTGATTTGAGTCAATCTTGCACAGAGTTACCGTTTGTTGGTAGAGCAGTTGGCTCTTGTCCACACTAGGTGGAATGTCATAGATCTCCTGTGCATCTGTGCCGGGTGGGCTTTTCATAGCCATGGGTGGAGTATCATACACCTGTGATCCAAATAATTAACAGTTGATACATACAACTAATTTACAGGACTATAGATTTGAGTAAATAATTCATGTAAATGCACATTCTATGGCAATGAGTTGATCTTTATTGTAAAGAACATACTGCATGTACCCATTTAAACTGCATTTCTTGGCACAACAAGAACTAATGAAATCTGGATTGAAAAGAGTGTGTTCAATGCAATTTAATATGCCTGTAGCATTGATGCAATGCTGGTAGGGACTGCATGTCCCTTTCTCTCGTTTTTTGCACCGTAATTCCTCTACTTTCTACATATTTTGTACATTTTTGTATTTTTCCCTCTTCCATCTATCTCTTGTTTTTGTGCAAGTTGAAACAGAACAGTGGGATTTTTGTCACATTTGAATGAATGGGGGTCAGAGGGAACACTGGTACACGCATTATGGGACAAACTCCAACATCACTCAGACCCCACATCCTGACACAAACACAGAGGCATGACATGGAGAGATTATATGTGTGTGACCAGACACAAGAACAGCTGGAGAAGATCAGCAGTGCTGCAGAGATGCTGACCTCTACCTTAACCCTCAATCTCTCCTTTCTGCTACCTGTCCAATGGCTTTGTGGTTATCCTGAGATGCTGAACATAGAGGATAGTGAAGGAGGTTTTCTGGGGAAAGCTTTAGTTGATTTACAAAGAGCTTCATGATCTGCCAAAGGCTTCCATACTGTATGTCTTAATGGGTAAATGTTATGAAAAGGTCAAAGATTATATTGCAATCTTTTTAGTAATTAATTGTAACATCAGTATATCTATAGTACATATGCGAACATACAGACCTATCTAAATAAGGGCATACCATAGCCTATTGTTCTTAATAAGGTCAATCATAATTAACTTATTTAACTTATATATGTATATACTTCTGAGGACAAATTTAATTTGCAAAGTATTGCTAAGTACATCAACCAACATCCCCAAACACACACAGAGTTATGCATGCACTCTCATCAAAAAACAGCATTGAAGTTTTAGAATGTTATGTAAATGAAGTGTGATTTCCTGTCCCAATGTTCTGTCACACACGTGACAACTGATATAAACATGCAAAGATTGCAGCAAAAGTGTGAACAAACATACACACACACACACACACACAAAGGCCCACAGCTCTGTAAAGCATAAAAAAACTATAAATATTTTATTGCGCAAGCAGTAAATGTGTGATTTTTCCACTTCTGCATCTGATATAGGTGAAATGAGGTTGAGGAAAATTGGATTAAACTGACATTAGGTCTAATCTTGCTCGAAACAGAATAGCTGTCACACACATTTAGGGACTGTCAAATTTACACATACACTTGAATAGTTTAAGGTTCTCAAACTGGTTCCCTTTGAAATTGCAAAACATTGTATCTACACAGATGCTACTTGATATTATACATGCCAGAGTTATATTGACAAATAATATATCACATTTCAGCCAAATTATTGTTCCGTTCATTATGCAATTACAAATGCTTCTGTTCTCAAATAGCTCTTTTTGCCTGCTCATATTTGGCACAGGCTGACAATTTGCTTATAGCAGCCTAGACAGAGTCACTCAGCAAAAACAAAAGATTTTCAAAAGAACAATTTAAAAGTACAGCTGTCCTCTATTACTACCAAAAGCTCCTGATGACTACAGGAATGTCTGCTAGTGTCACGAACCCCGCTCCTCTGCCCCATCCCCGCTTCGTCGCACACATACTCACTCCCTCGACCTCACTCCCTCGCTCCGCCCCCTCGAGCTTTTCACGCTCTTTTTGCTCGCTCGAGCCCTCACGCCCACTTTGCTCCTACTCGCTCACATGCTCGTAGGTTATCTCCCTTCCTCGAGTTTCTCACTCTCTTCCAATCCTCCTGCACATTAGTTTCACCTGCACTCGTCTCATCACCTTTCATTGTTTACTCCTGCACCTTCCCCTATAAATACCACAGCACATCCGTTTCACGGGGGTTGGTTATTGTATTTAGATTCCCGTGTCTTTGCCCCCCGCTAGTCTCGTCTAGTTTTGCTCTCCTCTTCTTTACCTCTTAGCTTGCCAGCTCCCCTTGTTCCCCTGTCTTTTGCTCCCACTAGTTATTCTATATCTTGATTCCCCGGCTCTCGACCTCACGCTCCCCTTGACTACTCTTCACTGGATTTGCCCTTGTTTTGTACTGTTGCTTTGCTTTGTGAATAAAGCAGTTTTTCCCCGACATTGTGACTGTCTCAACTTGTGTGCGCTACAGAATAACCAACCTCACCGTTGACAGTCACAATGCTAAGGATTCGCGCAGCTCACTAGAGCGGAGAAGCACGTCACATTCTGCGCGAGGAGCTACAGTGTGGAGAGATGACCACGCGCTCACGGCCCAGGGGCAGCAGGTATGCGCTATTTCTGATTCGTTTCACCCTATTTCACCTGTGTCTGCCCCTGAGTCCGTTTATGCCTCCAGTGCATTTCTGAGCGCCGTGCACTCTCCACCCCCGGAGAGGTTTTATGGCTCTTTGGACGCTGACCAAGGGGTTTTCATGCGAGGCAGCGGTTGTGTAACTCATAACCCCGCCCTCGACATTAAGGAGCCAGCGGCCCAACTCTTGGGGTTGCGTCAGGGGAGTCAACCCTTGGAGGTTTATGTTATTGATTTTTGTGCCCTGGCCAACCAGGTGAATTTTGATGAGGTGGTTCTGAAAGACATTTTTCAATATGGACTGAATGAGCCAGCCTCATCATACATGCCTGGTGGTCGCTGCTCTCTCAACCTGGCTCAGTTTATTGACCTCGCCCTGCTGTGCGTTGGTTCCTCGTTTACTGTGGGGGAGGCAGATACTGAACCAGCGCTCCACACCACGGCCCCCGTCTCGAGGCCTACCACGGCCTCCGTCTCGAGGCCTACCACGGCCCCTGTCTCGAAGCCTGTCACGGCCCTAGTCCCAAAGCCTTACACGGCCCTAGTCCCGAAGCCTTACACGGCCCTAGTCCCGAAGCCTGACACGGCCCCAGTCCCGAAGCCTGACACGGCCCCAGTCCCGAGGCCTGTCACGGCCCCAGTCCCGAAGCCGGACACGGCCCTAGTTCCGAAGCCTGTCACGGTCCCACCCTCGAAGCCTGGCACGGCCAGCGAGTCAACGCCCATGCCTGCCACGGCCAACGAGCCAGCGCCCACGGCCCATGAGCCAGCGCCCATGCCCGCCACGGCCAACGAGCCAGCGCCCATGCCCGCCACGGCCAACAAGCCAGCGCCCATGCCCGCCACAGCCAACGAGCCAGCGCCCATGTCGGCCACGGTCAGCCAGCCAGCGCCTGTAGCCTCGACCGCCCCCATGGCCACATCCCCTGTTGGCCGAAGACGTCAGAGAAGGAAGATGGCCCCTTCTCCCCAGTCTCGTCTTGTGCTCAAGACCGCAGAGGTTCCCTCAGAGTCTTCCACGGCTCTGCCGGGTTCTGCTCCGCCCCCAGAGTCTTCCACGGCTCTGCCGGGTTCTGCTCCGCCCCCAGAGTCTTCCACGGCTCTGCCGGGTTCTGCTCCGCCCTCAGAGTCTTCCATGGCTCTGCCAGCCTCTGCTCGCCCCTCAGAGCCCTCGCGGCCTCCGCCTCACGAGCCTCCCAAGGCTCCTCCTCCCAAGCCTCCCAGGGCTCCTCCTCTCAAGCCTCCCAGGGCTCCCCCTCCTTCCAAGCCTCTCAGGGCTTCTCCTCTAGAGTCTTTCATGACTCCACCCCTCAAGCCTCTCACGGCTTCGCCTCTCGAGTCTTTCAGGGCTCCTCCCCCTCTCAAGCCTCTCAGGGCTTCCCCTCTCGAGTCTTTCAGGGCTCCTCCTCACCTCAAGCCTCCCAGGGCTTCTCCTCACGAGTCTTTCATGGCTCCACCCCTCAAGCCTCTCACGGCTTCGCCTCTCGAGTCTCTCAGGGCTCCTCCCCCTCTCAAGCCTCTCAGGGCTTCCCCTCTCAAGTCTTTCAGGGCTCCTCCTCCCCTCGAGCCTCTCAGGGCTCCATCCCTCGAGTCTTTCATGGCTCCACCCCTCAAGCCTCTCACAGCTTCGCCTCACGAGTCTTTCATGGCTCCACCCCTCAAGCCTCTCACGGCTTTGCCTCTCGAGTCTTTCAGGGCTCCTCCCCCTCTCAAGCTTCTCAGGGCTTCCCCTCTCGAGTCTTTCAGGGCTCCTCCTCCCCTCGAGCCTCTCAGGGCTCCTCCTCCCATCGAGCCTCTAAGGGCTCCTCCTCCCCTCGAGCCTCTCAGGGCTCCACCCCTCGAGTCTTTCATGGCTCCACCCCTCAAGCCTCTCACGGCTTCGTCTCTCGAGTCTCTTAGGGCTCCTCCTCCTCTCGAGCCTCTTAGGGCTCCGCCCCCAAGCCTCTCGAGCCTTCCAGGACTCTGCCTCTAGAGCCTCCTACGGCTCCGCCTCTCGGGCCTCCCACGGCTCCCCCTCCAGAGCCTCCCACGGCTCCACCTCCCGAGCCTCTCACGGCTCTGCTCCCAAAGACTCCAGAGCTTTCTACGGGCTCCACCTCTCGGGCCTCCTACGGCTCCCCTCCAGAGCCTCCCACGGCTCCACCTCCCGAGCCTCTCACGGCTCTGATCCCAAAGACTCCAGAGCTTTCTAGAGCTCCGCCCCTCGAGCCTGCTACGGCTCTACCCCCCGAGACTACAGAGCCTGCCAGGTCGTCGCCTCGGGGACCTCCCACGGCGCCACTTCCCTTGGCTCCACCTCCAGAGCCTTCCAGGCCTACCTCGCTAGAGCCTCCCACGGCGCCACCATCATCGGCTCCACCTCCTGAGCCTTCCAGGCCTTCGCCCCTAAAGCCTCCTTCGGCTCCACCTCCAGAGTCTTCCAGGCCTACCTCGCTGGAGCCACCCACGGCGCCACCATCAATGGCTCCGCCTCCTGAGCCTTCCAGGCCTTCGCCCCTAAAGCCTCCTTCGGCTCCACCTCCAGAGCCTTCCAGGCCTCCGCCTCTAGAGCCTCCTGCGGCACCACCTCCCTCTGCCCTGTCTCTTGGGCTCCCCATGGCGCCGCCTCCTCAGCCTCTAAGTACCCCGCCTGCCGAGTCTCTCACGGCTACGTCTTCCAAGGCTTCGTCTCCCAAGTCCTCCACGGCTCCGCCTTTCACGGCTCTTCCCTGGCCCCCTGACCCTGTCCTGTGGCCCCCTGACACTCTCCCTGTCCTGTGCCCTCTTCCCTGGCCTCCTGACCCTGTTCCTGTCCGGTGGTCACCTTCCAGACCCCCGGACCCAGTCCCTGTCCTCCAGTCGCCTTCCAGACTCCCTGACCCAGTCTCTGCCCTATGGCTGCCCCCTAGATCTTCTGACCACCCGCCTGTCCACTATGTTCCCCCTGACCTTACCTTGAACTGCCCATGGACTGTCTCACTTCCCTTTGTCTGTCCCCCGATCATCCTGCACCGCCTCCCGCGGCCGTCAGGAGCTGTCCTATTCAGAGGGGGGAGTACTGTCACGAACCCCGCTCCTCTTCCCCATCCCCGCTTCGTCGCACACACACTCACTCCCTCGACCTCACTCCCTCGCTCCGCTCCCTCGAGCTTTTCACGCTCTTTTTGCTCGCTCGAGCCCTCACGCCCACTTTGCTCCTACTCGCTCACATGCTCGTAGGTTATCTCCCTTCCTCGATTTTCTCACGCGCTTCCAATCCTCCTGCACATTAGTTTCACCTGCACTCGTCTCATCACCTTTCATTGTTTACACCTGCACCTTCCCCTATAAATACCACAGCACATCCGTTTCACGGGGGTTGGTTATTGTATTTAGTTTCCCGTGTCTTTGCCCCCCGCTAGTCTCATCTAGTTTTGCTCTCCTCTTGTTTACCTCTTAGCTTGCCAGCTCCCCTTGTTCCCCTGTCTTTTGCTCCCACTAGTTATTCTATATCTTGATTCCCCGGCTCTCGACCTCACGCTCCCCTTGACTACTCTTCACTGGATTTGCCCTTGTTTTGTACTGTTGCTTTGCTTTGTGAATAAAGCAGTTTTTCCCCGACATTGTGACTGTCTCAACTTGTGTGCGCTACAGCTAGCAGCAATAATCACTGTTATTTATTGCAGAAATGTTTTTGTTTTCTCATTCAGAGAGTGATAATTTCCATGCACAATTTGCACTTAGTTAAAAATTGGATTATTTATTTATTACCATGTTTAGGGTGATGGGATGCTTGACAATTATCAAAGAAGGTAGTGCAGAGTTTAAAAACAATTCATAGCTCAAATAAAGAACACATATTAGCACTAAAAGAAATCCTAAAAACTTCCTAACCCACATCTTCAACCTGATCTAGAGATTTTTGAAATACTGATGTTCATCTTAGCCTGTCTTATACTCCGCACTTCAATCAGAAGTGCACAAATTACACACATACACACACGCCCTTACACAAACAGCCATTAGCATTTATAATACTGCCAAAACAATGGCTCCCAATTTGTTGTGTATGCCCCCAGGAGAGCCTGCAGCCAGAGAGAGGCAAGAGAAACCATGAATACTAAAATCTCTCATTGAGCATCTACTAGGCGCTGAGCCAACTTTGTGTGATTAAAAGACTACCAGTATACATCTTTCACTCTAATCTGAGGAGAGGGCAATTCTTTACATTGTTCTGAGCAATTTTGAGGCTTTGAACACGCGATTGCTGTGGTTTAGTGTGTGTATGTGAACAGTGTGTTTTATATAGGGCTTTTGTGCGAGAGAGATTGTAAGATAACTGTATGGATCTGAACGAATTAATGGCCCATTTTGATTTGCTCAGGGCATATAATGAGGCAAGTTATCTCACAGAGACTATGGAGGTTATAGACTCCATAGCTTTAAGACCTGCCCTGGTGGTTCCATTCACACTAGAATAACACAGACACTTAATTTGTTGGATGCTGTATAACAAAAAAATGCAACACCAGCTCCGCCACAGCCTGCCCCCTGGGGCCGACCTCGGCGTGGAGCTACCCGCAGGCCCCCGACACCACCCGCCTCACGGCCGGCTGCCAAGAACCCAAGAAGGCTTCGAAGCGCCCCTGAGACGGGCAGCCCCGGGACTCAGGAAACTGCACTATGGGAGCTGGTAAGCAGACCACTCCCTCCCCCACCGAAGGGTCAGGTGTAGAATCCTTGGTTTCATTTGACTTTTGTTTTGGTGAGAGGTGTGAATGCTGCTGCCTTGCTCACCACCCTAATATGGAAGGACGCGATAGAGCCTGTCCCTCCAGCCGAGATGAGAAAGGGGTTTTACAGCCCCTACTTCGTCGTACCCAAAAAAGTGTTGTGACCAATCTTTGACCTGCGAGTTCTGAACCGGGCCTTACACAGACTCCAGTTCAAGATGCTCACGCAGAGATGCATTTTAGCAAGCGTGAACCTGCAAGCACTGCCCCTGGAGGAGGTAGACCCAGCCTTGGTGTTGCTTTATCCAGTGCATGCTTTTCGCATCTACTTGGATCGCACGCAGAGCTTTAGAAGCTCAGTGCAGCTCTTAGTCTGCTTCGGTGGACAGTGGAAAGGAAGCACTGTCTCCAAACAGAGGATCGCTCACTGGGTTATCGACGCCATCACCATGGCATACCATGCACAGCATGTGCCGCCCCATGCTGGCCTGCGAGCCCACTCTACCAGGGGTGTTGTAGCTTCTTGGGAGTTGTCCCACGGCACCTCTATAGCAGACATCAGTAGAGCTGCGGGCTGGTCAACACCTAATATCTTTGCAAGGTTTTATAACCTCAGGGTTGAGCCAGTTTCGTCCCGTGTGTTATCAGGTGACACAAACAGGTAAGTTCGAGTCAGCTGGCCGGGTGTACCGCTTGCATATAGTGCCTTTTCCCTTCCTTGATGTGAAGACGTGCACTCTTTACCCAGTTGTGTTTGCAAAAAGTGCGAACCCTGGATGTTCTTCCTCCTTAGTCCAGCAGCCGACGAGTCTTCGAAGAGGCTTTCTGCCGCCCCAGTACATGCGTCACTTAGGCCCCTGTACTGAGGTAAGTGCTCTACATGTGCTGGTTGTCTCTTTAGGTAACCCCCTTTGATGTATATTCTGCAAAATGTTTTCCCTGCTGATAAACCGCATCTTCCTTGAGCAGAGGGCCCTCTGTTCTTTGTTACCGTGTTTGTAGTAACTCCTCCCTTCCTTGGGTAGGACCTACCCCGGTGCCTCTCTGCAAGACGTGCTTGCAACACGAAGGCTTGCTGCGCTGGCTACAAGGCACACAGATTTCTGCCCATCTCGCACCACCAGACTGCGTAACCTGGTTCAGTTCTTGTGGTATTTTCCATTGGGACCCCTGGTGTCAACTCATCAACAAACGTTGAGTGAGTGACAGATAGGGAACGTCATGGTTACTGATGTAACCTCCATTCCCTGATGGAGGGAACAAGGCATTGTGTCCCTGCAGACTCCCAGTAACAGATGATTGCTGGCCTTCACTCATAACAATGGGTTAATTAGTTGTGCTTCATTCTCTTCATTCTCTTTCTTTCTTTATCAATTTTCACCAGCCAGTGTAAAGAAATGCACTGTGCCAGCCTTGCATATAGGTGTCACCTCTCGCATACTAGACAAAAGATACTCACAATGAATACACAATAACACACACGGAGATTGGTAGATGTCACTCAGTCATTTCAGTAGGGATTTCAGGGCGTGAATGGTGGAGGTCATGGGACCTAACAGCAGTAGAGAGTCCTGGAGCAGCTTCATGTAGAGACCCAAGAGAGTACCAAAATAGTTTATTGTAGGAAAGTAACGAAAATGTCCTTAAAGTCAAACACTGATATGTATTATTATTATTATTATTATTATTATATCATTACTGCTGTCCATGGTACACAGTTCAAAGGGGGGTTTGGATTTAGATCAATTCTTTGCTTATTATCATAGAGACGCATATATTTGTGAAGCACTGATGCTTTCTTAGATTAAATCAGGTGACTATTGTAATCTTGCATGAGAGACCACAAGGCAAGCACAATGGACAGCACAAGTATGTGCGTGTAACATGTTTTTAAAAGAACCGTTTTGTCTAGCCAGATCTTTGCTGCACGTGTAATGTATGAAAATAGACAAAGAAATGACATGCTATGTGTACCAGTATAAGGATGGCAAGGAGGAGATGGTAACCGTCTGATCTGTAAACATAAAGTTTTAATGTCAAACTCAACTTAAAACCAACATAAACAAACATGCAGCGTAGCCATTAACAGACATTTATTAGCAACACCCCTGAGCGCAAGGCCACATTTGGGGTCTTCAAGTAACAGGTAGGATATTTCTTAATAGCTTAATATTTTAGAATATGGATTAATTTTAATAGCTATTTTGTCTGAACAATTATATTGTGTTTTATGGTTATTTGTCATTCACAAAGACATTACAATAATTCCCTGTCTGTCGCTCACTCGACGTTGTGTCAAATGAAGCGACACTAGGGGACTTTCTTGAAGGCCTCGGTTACCTCTGAACTTGAGAAAAGGCCAATGAGAATTTGGCAGAAGGAATTTGGCATGTCCCTCCACCAGACATACGGGTAAAAAAGGAGGGAATTGTACATCTGTTCATTCAGATTTTTTCTTCGGAGAACGGTTGCGATCCACCTATGTCCAGATAACGCCGCCACCTGTTGGGATCACCTGGTGCTCCCCTCCAAGATCTGTAGGATGCCATCGTCACTGACCGCCAAAGCCTACAGCGCCACCAGACAGGCCGACTCCACCCAGCATGCCATGGCCCTCCTGCAGGTTCACCAGGCCAAGGCACTCAAAAATCTACACTTGGGTAGTCCTGACCCCAACGTGTTGCAGGAACTGCGCTCTATGACCGACCTCGCCCTCTGGGCCACGAAGGTCACAGCGCAGACACTCGGCAGGCGATGGCAATCCTCGTGGTCCAGGAACATCAACTATGGCTGAACCATACCTTGGTGCATGGCGAAGACACCAACACCCTACGTGTGGAGATCACAACCCTTTTACTCAAAGATGCGATAGAGCCTGTCCCTCCAGCCGAGATAAAGAAGGGTTTCTACAGCCCTTACTGCATCATACCCAAGAAAGGCGATGGCTTACGACTGATCTTGGACTTGCGAGTTTTCAACCGGGCCTTGCAAAAACTCCCGTTCAAAATGCTCATGCAAAGACACATTCTAACATGCATCCACCATCAAGATTGGTTCGCAGTGGTAGACCCGAAGGTCGCGTTCTTCCACGTCTCTCTCTTGCCTCGACACCGACCCTTCCTACGGTTCGCGTTCAACGGCCAGGCGTATCAGTACAAGGTCCTCCCCTTCGGCATGTCCCTGTCTCCTTTCTTCTTCACAGAGGCAGCACTTGCCCCGCTAAAGGAAGTTGGCATCCGCATACTCAGTTACCTCGACTACTGGCTCATCCTAGCCCACTGCGGGATAGATACACTGGCACACAGCTGGCCCTGGGGGCTGCGCAAGTACACATTTCCCCCAGTGAGCCTACTTGCATGGGTGCTGTGCAAGGTCAGGGAGGACGAGGAACCTCTCACTCTAGTGGCCCCATATTGGCCCACATGGACTTGGTTCTCGGATCTCACGCTCTTTGCGAATTCCCCTGAGGAAGGACCTTCTTTCTCAGTGACGGGACACCCTATTGCATCCATGCCCAGACCTCTGGAACCTCCACGTCTGGCCCCTGAATGGGATGCGGAAGATATAAGTGGCCTACCATCTGCTGTTGTAGACATGATCAACCAAGCCAGAGCTCCTTCTACTAGGCAGATTTACGCCCTGAAGTGCCGCTTGTTCGCGAATTGGTGTTCTTCCCTCCTGCAGACATGCGCAGTCAGGTCAAAGCACTCATTCCTTCAGGAAAGGCTGGAGGGGAGGCTGTCCCCCTCCACCTTGAAGGTTTATGTGGCCGCCATATCAGCTCACCACGACGCAGTGGACGGTAACTCCCTGGGGAAGCACGATCTGATCATCAGGTTCCTTAGAGTCGTCCGGATGCTGAACCCTCCCAGATCATGCCTGTTCCCCTCATGGGATCTCTCCGTGGTTCATTCAGGCCTTCAGAGAGCCCCCTTCGAGCCACTAGAATCAGCCGAGCTCAGAGCCCTCTCCTTGAAGACAGCCCTCCTGACCGTGTTCGCTTCCATCAAGAGGGTTGGGGACCTGCAAGCGTTCTCTGTAAGCGACACTTGCCTGGAGTTCAGTCCGGCAGACACCCATGTCATCCTAAGACCGCGACCGGGCTACGTGCCCAAGGTTCCTATGACCCCCTTCAGGGACCAGGTTATGAACCTGAAAGCATTGCCCCAGGATGAGGCAGACCCAGTCTTGTCGTTGCTGTGTCCAGTGCATGCTGTGTGTACTTAAGTGGACCGCACACAGAGCTTTAGATGTTCTGAGCAGCACTTTGTCTGCTTTGGTGGACAGTGGAAAGGGAACGCTCTCTTCAAACAGAGGCTTTCCCACTGGGTCGTTGATGCCATCGCATCGCCCCCTTGCGGGTTCGAGCACACTCGACGAGAAGTGTGGCATCCTCATATGCACTGGACAATGGCACCTCCCTAGCAGACATTTTCAGAGCATCGGGCTCGTCCCATGTTCTCTCAGGTCCGAACATGTAGAACTGGGGATTGCAGAACGTCTGACCGGGTGTTCTGCTTGCACATAGCACCTTTTGCCTCCACTGAGGTGATCACGTGTGCTCTTTTCGCCCAGGAGAATCGACTAAACTCGTGTTACCTGGATGTTCTTCCTCCCTAGCCCTCTAGTCTGTGAATGCAGCGGAGGAATTCCCCGACCAGACCCACTACAGCAACTAAAATTACTCAGTACTTGAATAGGTGCTCCACAGGATGAGCCTTTGTGGATTAATCCCCCTGTGTGTATTTTCCACTGTATGGTCCCCCTACTGCCGGACCCGCGTCTCCCTTGTGCAGTCCCCACTGTCCCCCGGTCGTCGTGTTTGTAGCAACTCCTCCCTCACAGCAGGTAGGATCTACCACTGCGCCATTTCCACATGTGGCCTGAAAACCCATGTTAAGTATTTCGCCACACTTTACCTTCTGCCAGCCTGGGCAGGTGGTGGTCTCTGCAGAGTCTTTTACCCATGAAAGAATAGGAGTTTAAAAAGAACACCTTCCCTGATGTGTGTAATAGCGTTAAAATGGCCCCAGCCACTTGATCTCTATGCGAGAAACACAGAAAGAGAAAAGGTGCTGCTGCCGTGGCCTGCTCCCATGATTGCACGTAGCTTTGTTCCCTTCCCCCGGGATACCAGGAACCTAAAAAGTATTTGCCGATTTTGATGGGGCATTGGGGAAGTGTATGTGCAGTTTGACGCAGCCTGTTGCTTTGGCACGCAACTGCCTGCCCGCACCTGCATCAGCAGCTCACATACACGGTTCAGCACATGGCGTGACTGAATAGGGTCCCCTGGTGTCACTTTATTCAGTGAACTATTATATTATTGTTGTAACCTCTGTTCCCTGATGGAGGGAACGCGACTTTGTGTCGCCTTGTTGTGTTTACTGGTTAGCCAGAGTTCAACCTTCTTTCCCTTCACATGCTTAATTTCATCTACAAATGAGAGGCATAGGGTTATGTTATGACCATGGGCTGTCTCTGTGAGTGCAGTCTGACTGGAAAAGGAGGGCGACAGATGAAGTGAAGCTGATCGTGTGATTGGGAGGTCCACTGAGGTTTACCAAACCTCTCACTTCCAGACCTAATTTCTTCAGTTGCTCTCTTTTTTGTCTCCTCCACAGATACATTGCAAGTCTGTTATTTTCACTGATTAAATGTTTATGTTCGATTAGTAAATGAATATGATGTTTTAGTGAAAATTACTTTTTTTTTTTTAAACCTTGTATATTTGTCATTGTATAATAAATGTTTCTCTTGGAGATTATGTATATTTCCTTGGTTTAATTTAAAGTCTACATTATTGATATTGTATAGTTGCATTTTTGGAATTAGCTAACTTAAATGTTATAGTGGTTGCTTTGCTTTAAAACTGGAAATTACACTTTGCCATTCCGGTTTGTTACCATAGTTTCCCTTCTGTCACTCACTCGAAGTTGTGTCGATGTAGTGACACTAGGAGTCTCTCTTTAGAGCCTCAGTTACCTCTTATCTTTGGGAAAAGGCCAATGAGAATTGGCAAACAGAATTTGCTTGCCCCTTCTCCCAGACATACGGGTATAAAAGGAGGGAAGCATACGTCTGTTCAGACAGATTTTTTCTTCGGGGGCGAGCGGTTGTGTTTCAGCGAGCTGAATAAATGCTGTTCCACTGCTGTTCCACTCACCTCTATCAAGAGCGTATGCTGTTGGAGATACGGCGCAAATCAGCGGCTTTTCTCTTCTCTGCACCCCAGTGCAGACTACGCCCCTGGGTGCTTCGACAGCCACCTAAAAGAGTTTAATTCTCTGAAAGACTTTATTTATTTTCTTTAAAAGAGCAAGCACTTGGATATTGAAAGTCTTTTTAAAGAAGTATCTTTTTCAAGATGCCTTTCCGTCCTTGTGTTATTTTTGGATGCAGTCGTTACCTCTCTGTTTCAGATGGCCACGAGCACTGCCTCACATGTCTGGGCAGAGAACACACAGAGGCAGCCAGTATTTCATGTCAAAAGCACCCTTGTTCGAGGGCTCGAGCCTCATGGAATATCTTTCTATGAAGGGTATTGCATGCAATGTCGCCATTATCGTATGGCTCTATGCACGTTGTTCACCTTTCGGCAAAGATAACCATCAAACAACTCTTTCCCTCGTCTGAGGGTTTTCATAATCAAATGTTGTTTATCTTTCATCAAAGACACTGCACAGCAACGCCGGCCTAACGTAGGGCCGCATACCACGTTGTTCGTCATTGGCAAAGATTCTGCACAACCGGGGCCCTCGAGGGAGTGCCCAAAATCACATCCGAGGACAAAAAAAAGGAGAGAAGAATAAAAACGCATAAAGACAAAAATCAAACTCAAGGAGGGAAAAAACGCACAGCTTTCCCTATTTCACAGCTTTTCTTATTGCAAATGTATTGCACAACCATGCCAGAGATATTGCGCATTTCATGTCAAATCTAGGTGTTCACATTTCTCTCCCTGGCTCCTACCTGACTGGATCATCTCTTTTGGGGGTAGTATTCTACATTCTCTCACTTTTGGGCGTAGACTCCTCGCCCCTGCCTCCTATCTCTGGCAGGATATGACGGTTCCTTCTTCGGACTGCCAGACGGGGCCTACGCCAAAGAGAGACATTACTTTTCTGTTTTATATTCATCAAATAAATGTAATCTTAAATTTCACTCAAGTCTGCAAGTCTTCCTGACTTCCTAATACGCTTGGTGACCGACCTCGCCCTCCGGGCCACCAAGGTCATGGCGCATGCACTCGGACAGGCGATTGCCACCCTCGTGGTCCAGGAACATCATCTGTGGCTGAATCTGGTCGAGATGCAGGATCCTGTCAAGGCTCGCTTTCACAACATTCCCATCTCCCAGATCGGTTTATTCAGCGACACCATAGAGGACTTTGCCCAGCAGTTCTTTGGTCTGTGGGCGTAGTGGGCTAAAGCACATAACTGGTAATCAGAAGGTCGCTGGTTCGATCCCCAGAGCCACCACCATTGTGTCCTTGAGCAAGGCACTTAACTCCAGGTTGCTCCGGGTGGATTGTCCTTGTAATAAGTGCACTGTAAGTCACTTTGGATAAAAGCATCTGCCAAATGCATAAATGTAAATGTACTCAAGATCCTGCACCCCTTCTGCTCGCCGAGGGCATCCCCCTAAGGTGATAAAATCCCAGGCAGCTCCACCCCAGCCCAGGCCCAGCTCTCAGCCCCAGCGTAGAGCTCTCCAAAGGAGGCGGATGCCCCCCATCTCAAAGACCTCCTCCCGGTCCTGGAAGGCTCCCAAATGCTCCTGAGACAGGCAACCCAGGGAGAGAGACGTCTGCTGTGGAGCTGGTGCTCAGACCACTCCATCCCCCGGTGGAGGGCCGGATGAAGAATCTTTTGTTCATTTTCTTTTTTTGCCGCACACCCAACGGGCTGCAGTACCCATATTGTTAAAAAAAAGAGGTTTCCTCACTCCCTGGGTCACTTAGCCGGTGCCCACAACCGCTGTTCCCACTGCGATCAGACACCGAGCACCTGCAGCAGGGCCCCCATGAATACGAACCCTCTGCCTTCACGTACCCAACTGCACCACACCCGCACCTCAGGCTTGAATATGGTGACGAGTCCAGAGGTCGGTGCTACAGAACCTCTTCCTCAGCCGCCTACCCGCCCAAGGCCGGGTACACAGAACAAGGTAAGTGCTTTGAACCTCTCCTCAGCACAACCACCTTGGGGCGAAGCAACGCTCCCCAACGTGACATCGCTTGCTCCAACCCGTCATAAGGCCGCATCTCCAGGTACGTCACCTGATCATCAGGTTCCTTAGAGGCACCCGGAGGCTGAACCCTCCTAGGCTATGCCTGTTCCCCTCATGGGATCTCTCTGTTGTCCTCTCAGACCTTCCAAGAGCCCCGTTTCAGCCGTTTCAGCCGCTAGAATCAGTCCTTGAAGACGGCCCTCCTGATTGCGCTCACTTCCATCAAGAGGGTTGGGGACCTGCAAACGTACTTTGTCAGCGACCCTTGCCTGGAGCCCGGTCCGGCACACTCTCACGTCATCCTGAGACCCCGATCGGGCTACGTAGGTTCCTACGACCCCTTTTTTTAGGGTTCAGGTAGTGAACCCACAAGCGCTGCCCCAGGAGGAGGCAGACCCACCTTTCTGTTGCTTTGTCCGGTGCATACTTTGTGCACCTACATGGATCGCACACAGAGATTTAGACACTCTGAGCAGCTCTTTGTTGACAGAATCCTGTCTTGAAATTTGAATCCTTTTGTCTATGCTAACTCTTCAAGAAATCTCATGAAATGTCAAAATAGAAAGAAATTATTGAGATGTTCTTATCACAATGTCTAATTTGAGAATGGGTTCCATTTAACTTTATGCCCTACCAAAAGCTCATTGGTTTCTTGTTCTCCTTGTGTTGATAGATCAAATATACTGGTAATGGCATTTGACACCTACTGCTTTCCATATAGGGATAATGTATTAGCCTTCATGAATGTATAACTAACCAATATTCTAAATAATCAATTGTGATCAGGTAAGATTAACCTACCAATAACATAATTTTATAAAGGAACAGTTTGTTTTACTGTTTTGTTTGGTGAGTGTTCTGGCACTCAATTGCTGCCATCGCATCATCCAGGTGGTTGAGGAGAATCCCCTGTTCACTATGTAAAGCGCTTTGAGTGTAGTGTCATAAAAAGCGCTATATAAATGCAACATTCATTCATTCAACTATTAAAATAAAAATGTATACATTTTAAATGAAATAGTTTTTCTTAAAAATAAAATTGTGTATTTGTAAATGCATTTTCTAAAACGTTATAAAAACACTTTTATACTATATTTTATACCATATCACTTGTACTAGTATAATTTCCGTTAATAACAAACAGATCATTTATCTAATATTATATTAAGTCATTACGTAATGTACATTTAAATAGTTTTTTTGTAAATAGAATTTGTTGTGAAACTTTTCATTAATTTATATAAATTCACATCTGAATGTTCTGTACACAAATTGATATTCAGTTTAATTTTTGCTTATTTATTAATGAAAGTTATCATAAAGTGTTAATAAAACATGTTCCTGGGGTGATATTGTAAGCTGTTTGTTTTGTGTAGGTGGGCATGCCATATGGTCTATGCCCAATTTGTTTATTTGTTGAATGATGTGGGAGGAGTTATATATGAAACTGCTGTAGTCATATATTTTTTTGTCTTATGAAAAAGAAAACACATCATTGCCCTGCCAATAATCAAAATCTATATTATTTTCATGATGAATCCAACATCTAACAACACTGTGCTCAGCTCAGGCCGCATAACCCCTTTGTAGTTCTGGGTCTGTGCTGTTTTGTGGGTTTGCCCAGCAATATTGCAGTGATCATCAGCATTGCTCGTGAGTGGAACAGAAATTTAAGCTTCACCTTTAAACTAATACTAAACCTTTCTGTCTCTGATGACTTGACTCTTTGTTTGGCTCCTTTTGTAATGTATGGAATACTCTTTGGGTGGACTCTGGGCCTTTGGTCTTGCAGGATTCTGTACTTTTGGGTCACAGTTTGCATGTTGGTGTCCTGACAGTCACTGCAATGAGTTTGCATCGTTATCACAACATCATCAAGTCAAAGATCACTAACAGGATGATACTGCAACAACTGGAAGAGAACCGCAGGTGGATACAAGTTACAAGGGGAATGAAATATTCTTGTAAAAAAATCTTGATTTGTGTTCTGCAGAAGAAAGTCAATTTTTATTTCTCATCTTTTAATTCATTTGAAAGATGACAAACATTTCAAATTTAATTAACAAAAGGATACTGATAAAGTTCAGTAATTGTAGGATGACTCAGACTAAATTTTATTAACTGTTTTTTTTTTAGCTAAAATCAGTCTGTGCTTACCGAAATGTGAAATACTGCCACCAGTGGCCAAAGCAGTACATTTTGTTGGGCATGTGGGCACGTGTGAGCTCCAGGTTCAGGGTGAAATGTCCACAGAGGGGTGCCAAAAGCAAGTTGTTTACAGCTGTACCGGATGAAATACAGTGAAGAGGAATTCATATTTTATAAGCTTGACCCCCCAACTCAAACCCCAAAAATAAACCTAACCATCAGTGAAAGAAAAATGTAATGTTACAAGGGGAAATGCAACCTCCCAATCACACTCATCCCTGACTGTGCAAACAAAATTACCTCCTGGTTACTCCTGGGGATCTGTACCCAGGTCTCCCACACTGCTAACGCAACATGCTTCCCATCTCACCACAATAGAAGGTAAGCATGCTTGAGCCGATGCAAAAACAGTCTGACAGGTGATGGTATTTGTCAGTTAGTCTGATTTATGTGTCCAATCCTAGGTTACTGGAACTCTCGGAAACATCTTTCCAACATCCTCTGTGATCATGTTACTTTATCATGGGTCTTTATCATGCTCATTTAGGGATTCAAATCTTTTCTTTTTCTTAAAAGTTATTAAATATTATAGTATACAATGTTGCTTCTGTCAGAAAGCTTCAGTGTGATATAATATCTACTTACTGTAAGCCTTTGCCAAATTTTGCCTATAGAACAGATGAGACGGTAACAGAAAAATAGACAGCAGTTGGATCACATTACTAAAATTAGGAAACTACCTGAAAGTTTTCTTGGAATCCAACATGTATAATTTTCTTGAGAGATGGAAAACACTAAGGAAACACTGTGTGTTTGTACACCCCATGTTTAGTCACGGAACTTGTGATTGACTGCTAGCTTGAATGTGAATTTATCTTAATGTCTCTGCACCTCTGCATTTTGAATAGAACTGTTTGAAAAGGAACTATTTTAGCATTTAAAATCCTCTTGTATCATTACAAATTTGATTAATAGCAAACTGGGCTGGAATTAATTTTTTAATGAAAATATATTAAACATATATTTCCAGTTATGCATTTACAGTAACATATAAATCAATATCAGATTTGAGAGCAGAATAACAGTACAACATATACCAGGCCACCATTTGGCTTAAATGCTTCTTTTTTCTTTTCTTTTTTTTCTTTTACAGGATAAAGATTTTGAATATATGCACAACAACATGTTGCAGTACTTAAAAAGTTTAATACGTTTCATTAAACTACTTTTTCTGACATGTTCTTAAATTTAGAATACAACCAACAGAGCTAAAAGACAAGGCAGGGAGGTTGAGGCAGATGATTCAGGCTTGTATTGTGTTTTCTCCATTCTTACAGGAAGCTCCAGAAAGGGGCAAAAGCTCCAAACCACCAAAAAAGATATAGAGAGCCCCTAACCTAACCCTTTCCCTAACCATGTGTGGAAGTGATGCCCCCTTTTGAAGTAACCAGGCCCCCTTCTTGGGTAACCCCACCCTCTTTTTATTTAAATTTGTTTACATTTATTTTTTTCATATCTTCAGCCTGCAGCTTTACCTACTTGATTCTAACCAATTCTTTGAAACAGATGAGTGACCAGACCGCAGAGTCACTGGGTCACAGTGCAGAGTAGATGAGCCAGTTTCACACCTTGCCCTAACCAGAAGCAGCTCGATAAAAGAGCAAACAATAATAAATATCTACTTTGGTGTCCTAAAAACTGTGACAACAAAAAAAAATTATCATATTTCGTCAACAGCTTCAATTGATTTATATGTATGTCGCATCGCACTGTATAGCCCCAACCACTTAGCGTTAGGACAAGTGTTATATTTTGTGCACTTGAAAGACCCTGTGAAGATGTGGTATCACATTCTACCATCTCAGAAATAGAGGAGAAAAGAAACAATCATCCTGAAAAAACTGACCAAAAACTTTACAGTAAATTTACAGGGTACAAACAAACATTTATATAGAGGTTATATAGAATCCAGTTGCCACAATGCGCCTGTCCAGCAGGGAGTGGCACCTCATTGGAGAAGGACTGCCCATGAATTAATATTGACTCTTCTCATGAACAAAACATTATATAAAACAATGACATGATAAGAAATGATTTCCTAGCCCTGAACATGCCAGATGAGATGGGGGAGCTGTGAGCAGGCATTCATAGAGGTTACCGGCTGGCTTACACCATTGTCCTTCAGAAATATCAAGGGAATATATATATATATATATATATATATATATATATATATATATATATATATATATATATATATATATATATATATATTCTTTTTTTTTTTTTACTTTTTACACAGCTGTTTTCCAACATGGTCCAATTTGGATATTTTGTTCTCCACAGCTCTCATTCGCTTTGTGATGGTAAATAGATGGTTTGGCTTTTTGCTTAGATAAATCATCTTATCCCAAGAACATAGAGATGTGTATGTTAAAGTCTCTTGACAAAACCCACAGTCTAACAGTAAATAAGAATATTATATTTCACAGTCAGCTCACTCCCAGCATGCTTTGTGTCCACACCCTCCCAACCTCTTTGAACAACAGCAACAGCTTGAGGATAAACTTGTAATTGTTGCCCTTTTTTTTGATTCCAGCAGGCACAATTCATAAAAACAAATCCTCCAATGTTGATTTTTGGTGGGAAATTGTTGTAATTTAAAATTTTTAACACCTTTAGTCAACATCTCTTAATAATAATCAGAGCAATAATTACAGTATAGCTATAATAATGCATAATGTCTTAAAAACACTTTTTAGATATTATCCTTTTCTTTCTTCTCCCTTGTTCAAAACAACACAAGAGTAAAAGTTTGTCCTCTCTTTGCCCCATTACATTATCCCCAACATACAGCAACTTAAATATTTACAATGATTCATTTACAACCAACAGTTTAATTGCCAATTAATCATCTGTGTCCTTTCTGGAAATAAAACGCTCATGGCACAGGGTGTGCTTGTCCTGTGAGTCTTACGGAGGCTATGTGCGTGTATTGTCCCAGGGCCTGTTCACTCCTTTGCCTCTGAACTCACATGGCCAGTAGCTGATTGAGTGCCATGCGAAACTGCTGAGTGCAACCTGCAAGCTCCTGCACTCTCTCCGTCATGTCTCTTGCAGCACCTGGTGAAGGGTACTGCAGGGCTGCATTCTTGGTGCTAACCACAATGTCTTTGAGCTTCTCGCAGAGCGTATTGCTGTGCTGGGCCACCCTGGCACGCACCTCAGGAGACTTAGCTTGTCTAGAGAGCGTGTCTCCAATGAAAACAAGCTTGTGTGCGCTGAGGATGACGAACTTGCTGTGGGCGACAAAGATCTTGGGTGGCTGGTTGTTGTTAATGGATGAGAAGAAAGCATCAATGGCGTTGGTGAGCGTGGTGATGTTGGCTTCACACTGCTCCATGTAAAAGAGCAGCAGCTGCCGGTCACCCATGCACAGCTTACTGCGAGGTGTCTGCGAGTAGTGAGAGGGCGGAGTCCAGCCCGAAATGTCATTGTTGATTGGTCGGGAGACCTCCTGCTCCAGTCTCTCAAACTGCTTTAGCTGTTGTGGGTTGGGGGACATGAGTAAATAATAATTCATACATTGTCCCTAAAGGAATGTTCTGGGTTCATCAACAGAATTTGTAGCATTGATAACCACAAAAATCAATTTTGACCTGTTTCTTTAAAAAAGGCAACAGTGAGGAACTTACAATGAAAGTGATTGGGGACCAATTGTTTTTGGTTAAAATACTCACTGTTTCAAAAGTTTAGCAACAAGACGTAAATAATGTTATGTAAACTTAATAACATATTCTGTGTAAAGTTATAGCCAATTTTACATCTTCGTTGCCATGACAATGTAATATCAACAAACCCTAAAATGACTGTAAAATGACATGAGTTTTAACAGAAGAATTAATGCAAGTGCTTTTATAAAATGATAAGCTTCACTTCATTTCTGCTTTTAAACCCTCCACAAATTGTCCCCTACATTCATTGTAAGTGCCTCAATGTAACCTCGATTTTTGCTTCTTTTTTCTTAAAGAAAAGGGACGAACTGAATTTTTTTTTTGTGGTAATCAACATTATGCCACAAATGCTGTCGATTTAGCTTAACTTGTGTTGAACCTGGAACATTCCTTTAATAACTGAAAAATAAAACAACATATTAAAATAAATTATTTCATATATTTATATGAAATAATATATTTATATGAATAATAATAAAAATATACCTATACTTATATATTTTTCTAATGTATAAATGTCATTACTCTGTAAGGATCAAAGACATATCTCATATCTGATATCCCATACCATGTGGTTGGTATGGGATATCACATGATGAGATTCTGAACAAAAACCTCAGGAAGGGATTTTTCCTCTTAAATGTGGTTCATAGCAACTTCATTTGTGATAACTGATATATTTCTGTGCACACAATAAATTGTGTTTTGTGCTATTTTGATTTTGTTTATGAGTGCTATTTTTTGGGATGAAATCTAATCTCCTAAATTGCAGAATATTCAATTTGTATCAAATGAGAAACTCAAAGGTATAATAGTATAACATACTAAAAGATGCTATAAGAAAGTACAAAATACCTGTTGCTGTTCAAGAATAGTCTTATTGTGTTTGATGCTTCCTTTTTCCAACAGCTGTCTCTGGATTTTTTCAAACTCCTCTTTACCCTAAAAAAATTGACATTTCTGTAATTCATAAATCATGTACCACGGATAGACATGCATGTGGGGGTGCTTTGGGATGCTGAAGTTTTGAACATGATCTGCCACATGTGTAGTACTTGGGTTTCACATTAATTTAATCTATTTGGTCTATTTTATATGATCTATCATATCTATTTTATAATGTCCTAAATGTTTGGATGTTTTCCCACATTCTTTAGTCTGCTGTGTTGTGTTTTAGATTTAGTGTCTTGTGCATTGCATGTCAGAGTGTATATTGTATTCAGTATTTTGCATATTGTGCAGTCACTGTTTCATGTTGAAAAGTCTATCTATCCACCTATCTCTCCAAACAAAGTATTGAAAAGTTTCCATTCAGTCCATCAGAGGGCAGTACAGTATCACAGTGAACCTCAACACAATCATTTTCTGCTATGGAAAAGATTAAGAAATGTAAGTGTAACTGAATGTAGTTCATCTAAGCTGGGCTGTTTTTAGTGGAAGTTTTGACAGTACTACACAGCAGACGTGTAACAGTTGGTGCCAAAGGAAAATTTACTGTATGTAGGATTTAAGGAAATGCAGGCCTGCACATGCAATTGGAGTGATTGATGAAGAGGCCCAAGGCTCAACAGAGTGGGGATTACAGGCAAAGCCTACATTGAGAGGGCATGCAGACCACCTATCACTTGATCACTCTGATGGTTGAAGAGACACTCCTGGATCTTGTTCTCACATGTCCAAATACCTGCCGCAAAGACCAGCTTGGACCAGCATGGAATTTTATGCTGTTGTCTAAGCTGGTCTTTAACTGGTACACTGGTTAATGCGAGAACTTGTTTGGTGTTAAAAACAACGTAAATTATCTCGTCAACACGAGTACCTCTGTGAACAAGCTTTTCTCATTGCGCTCATGAATGCACCATGGATGACAATATTTTCACTACAAACTGACTTAAATTCTCAGTTCTTTCTTACTAAAACATATGCCTTCAAAAGACTTAAAATATGATGAACGAGTCACATGGACTACTATTATGATCCTTGTGGGCCCTTTAAGCTTTAAAGTGAGACACCATCCACTGCCACTGTATTGACAAGATGGAGGACTGTCGTCATTAAAACATCTCCTTTTGTTTTCCACATAAGTCAATCAGTCCTATGGGTTATTTTTAGCATGACCAGTGCACTACAAATAAATATTTTGTAATGATTTCATATTTGTTTTAATGTAGTAAAATGGTTCCTGTACCTGTAAATGCACATAGTCGTAATCCTCCATCCAGCCCTCCTCTGTCGTCTCATATGGTCTGTCTGGAGTCTCTTCCTCAGCTGTGAATTTAGGAACGGAGGGTAGTGGCCGAGACTGGATGCTGGCCCGTTCAGGTGTGCCCGACTGATATGCTGAGATGTTGTTGTTGTTGGTCAGCATGTCACCAGTGTGAGGTACAGGTGGCAATGGCAATTGCTGCTGTTTGTTTGTCCGTTTAAAGAGCAAAGAGGCATTGCCATGGAGAAAGGACGCCAGCTGCTTGGTGTCATCAGGCACGCCACGGGCACACATTACCAGCCGGTCTAGGTCATCCCCACCGGTGCCTGTAGGAGGTGCCATGAGATCTGAGGGGGACCAGCTCATGGAGTCCAGCGCCTGACTGTACTTAACGAGACCTTGGAAGGCCTCTTCCATCTTCAGCACCTGCTTGCCCAGCTTGGTCTGAAGTGTACGGTCAGTGGCCTGGGTGGCGTTGGCCACCGCACCTCTAGCAAATTCCAGAAGGTCCCTGATGGCAACTCGAATCCGTTCCACAGCCTGTCTGATTGCAGGGAGGTTGGACTCCATCTGAGTGGCACTACGCCAATTCCCGCTGATGAACGACATGAGGAGGGACACAGAGCTCTCCACAGCCTGCTGTAGATGGGACAGCCGCTCCATGGCCTGGTCAAGATCCAGGAGCAGCAGACGGCTGGATCCAGAAGATTCCCGCACAGGCACCATGTCAAGAGAGGATGTGGAGAGGTTACTGCGAGTGCTTCCCGTGCTGGAGGCAGATAGTCGTTTAAAGCTGACTGTAAGCTCCTCATTGACTGCTGCATCGCGTACCACCTGTGGAGGCACGTCGTACACGTAGTCACCCGAATCTTCGCCCGATGGCCGTTCGCGAGGGAAGTCATAAACATCCGCTGGGTGTTGGTCCTGTGGGCCACCTTTGCGCAAGCTGGCAGGGATGTCGTAGATCTCCTTAGGTTCAGGTTGGCGTTTTCCTATTAGCTGAGGAGGAGGGACATCATAGACGTCCTCTGGTATGGGAGGTTCCAGACCTCCAGGGATCTGAGACAGATAGGCCTGGTTTTGATTCTCATAGGCCTTCATCTTGGCAAAGTGAGGAGGAACATCATAAGTCTCCTCCCTGATTGGACCATCTGGGACATCTTTGCTGACAGACGGTGGAATATCATATACCTGAAAGAGGAACAATCATAATTCAACTATTTATTCCACACTAATAAGAATGATAAATGAACAATAAGTTTCAAGTTGCTGTAAATTATTTTAATTTTAGAAATACTTCAAAATTAGAGGCTGATTCTAGCAGAAAGACTGCTAAATTCAAGTACAGCACCTTTAATGTTCCAAATGTGTTTAGTTATCGTGTGAGTGTCAGTGGTGTTTACTTTCAAAAGGATAGTACAGATCTCTCTAACCACTTTATATTTCTACATAGAAAATTGACATATTGTCAGTGTAACTGATTTGAGTCAATCTTGCACAGAGTTACCGTTTGTTGGTAGAGCAGTTGGCTCTTGTCCACACTAGGTGGAATGTCATAGATCTCCTGTGCATCTCTGCCGGGTGGGCCTTTCATAGCCATGGGTGGAGTATCATACACCTGTGATTCAAATAAGTAACAGATGATACATACAACTAATTTACAGGACTATAGATTTGAGTAAATAATTCATGTAAATGCGCATTCAATGGCAATGCGTTGAACATATTGCATGTACCCATTTAAACTGCATTTCTTGGCACAACAAGAACTAATGAAATCTGGATTGAAAAGAGTGTGTTCAATGCAATTTAATATGTCTGTAGCAATGATGCAAGGCTGGTAAGGACTGCATTTCTCTTTCTCTCGTTTTTTGCAGCGTAATATCTACAATCTACTTTCTACATATTTTGTACATTTTTGTATTTTTCCCTCTTCCATCTATCTCTTGTTTTTGTGCAAGTTGAAACAGAACAGTGGGATTTTTGTCACATTTGAATGAATGGGGGTCAGAGGGAACACTGGTACACGCATTATGGGACAAACTCCAACATCACTCAGACCCCACATCCTGACACAAACACAGAGGCATGACATGGAGAGATTATATGTGTGTGACCAGAGACAAGAACAGCTGGAGAAGATCAGCAGTGCTGCAGAGATGCTGACCTCTACCTTAACCCTCAATCTCTCCTTTCTGCTACCTGTCCAATGGCTTTGTGGTTATCCTGAGATGCTGAACATAGAGGAGAGTGAAGGAGGTTTTCTGGAGAAAGCTTTAGTTGATTTACAAAGAGCTTCATGATCTACCAAAGGCTTCCATACTGTATGTCTTAATGGGTAAATTTTATGAAAAGGTCAAAGATTATATTGCAATATTTTTAGTTCTTAATTGTAACATCAGTATATCTATAGTACATATGCGAACATACAGACCTATCTAAATAAGGAGCCGCACAAACACGCGTGTGTGTGTTCGTGTGCATAGTTATCTTTAAATAATCATTGATAAGACAATACAAAAAGCAGCTTTAGAATACAATGTATTGTTTACAACCATACTATTGATCATAAGTCAATCACTGGCATACAGTTCACAGCAATCCATTTCACAAGTGAATTTGTCAATCAGTTGGAGATTTATTATGAGGGCTTGCTTAAGGGCCCGTCAATTTACACCTACGCTAGACATCTCGGGTGTGTTGCATCATAAACATAAAATGTTTAGGTCACTGTGTCAAGTTAAATATAGTTTAATACTCAATATTTAAACACATCTTGAGATCCCTTAGATCGCATTTGCGTTCCTTCGAGTGTTTTGAACGCAAGAACATAACGCATGTTTGTGGATCAAGTAGTGACACTGCTTACTGAAGTTTTTTCTTTACAGTATAAACTCTGAGGACAAATTTCATTTGCAAAGTATTGCTAAGTACATCAGCCAACCTCCCCAAACACACACAGAGTTATGCATGCACTCTCATCTAAAAACAGCATTGAAGTTTTAGAATGTTATGTAAATGAAGTGTGATTTCCTGTCCCAATTTTCTGCCACACACGTGACAGCTGATATAAACATGCAAAACTTGTAGCTAAAGTGTGAACAAACATACACACACACACACACACACACACACACACACACAAAGGCCCAAAGCTCTGTAAAGCATAAAAAACCTATAAATATTTTATTGCGCAAGCAGTAAATGTGTGATTTTTCCACTACTGCATCTGATATAGGTGAAATGAGGTTGAGGAAAATTGGATTAAACTGACATTAGGTCTAATCTTGCTCGAGACTGTCACACACATTTAGGGACTGTTAAATTTCAATATTGCATTGTAGTGTAGTTACACTTACACTTGAATAGTTTAAACCAGAGGTTCTCAAACTGGTTCCCTTTGAAATTGCAAAAATTGTATCTACACAGATGCTACTTGATATTATACATGCCAGAGTTATATTGACAAATAATATATCACATTTCAGCCAATTTATTGTTCCTTTCATTATGCAATTACAAATGCTTCTGTTCTCAAATAGCTCTTTTTGCCTGTTCATATTTGGCACAGGCTGACAATTTGCTTATAGCAGCCTAGACAGAGTCACTCAGCAAAAACAAAAGATTTTCAAAAGAACAATTTAAAAGTACAGCTGTCCTCTATTACTGCCAAAAGCTCCTGATGACTACAGGAATGTCTGCTAGCAGCAATAATCACTGTTATTTATTGCAGAAATGTTTTTGTTTTCTCATTCAGAGAGTGATAATTTCCATGCACAATTTGCACTTAGTTAAAAATTTTATTATTTATTTATTACCATGTTTAAGGTGATGCGATGCTTGACAATTATCAAAGAAGGTAGTGCAGAGTTTAAAAACAATTCATAGCTCAAATAAAGAACACATATTAGCACTAAAAGAAATCCTAAAAACTTCCTAACCCACATCTTCAACCTGATCTAGAGATTTCTGAAATCCTGATGTTCATCTTAGCCTGTCTTATACTCCGCACTTCAATCAGAAGTGCACAAATTACACACATACACACACGCCCTTACACAAACAGCCATTAGCATTTATAATACTGCCAAAACAATGGCTCCCAATTTGTTGTGTATGCCCCCAGGAGAGCCTGCAGCCAGAGAGAGGCAAGAGAAACCATGAATACTAAAATCTCTCATTGAGCATCTACTAGGCGCTGAGCCAACTTTGTGTGATTAAAAGACTACCAGTATACATCTTTCACTCTAATCTGAGGAGAGGGCAAATCTTTACATAGTTCTGAGCAATTTTGAGGCTTTGAACACGCGATTTCAGTGGTTTAGTGTGTGTATGTGAACAGAGTGTGTTTTATATAGGGCTTGTGTGCTTGTGCTGGTACTAGATGCAACATCTAAGTCCTATGTTACATTAGTTCTACTGGACACACTGTTGTGCTTTAATGCAAAATGACTAGTGCTGTACCTCCTCTTGGTTAGTGTTGGGAAAGGTACTTTGAAGACAGACAGACAGACAGACAGACAGACAGACAGAGGCGGCAGCCGATTCTGCCGGGGCTTCAGCCCCGAATGTTTTGAGTGTAGCCCCGAATTAATTTTGAAAAGTTGACTGACAAATATGAAACTGGACAATAGCCTATGTAAACCCCCGAAATCACAAGTTGCCTTATTTCATTGTGCTTTGGCTTTGCACATACTGCATACAGCCTGTAAAAATAGACATAGGCATAATCTAGCCTATAGAATAAGTTTCTTTGCTGTCGGTAGCCTATGGGCTGACTCCGCTTCTTCCTCTCTGTTGAATATGCAGCAGGTAGGGAGGAGCTGACATCAACTTACGTTACTTAGTGGCGAGTTAACAGCAGTTAGCAGGAAAGACAGCAAAAATGAAGCAAATGAGGCTTCTAAAATTTCCGAAAGAAGTCAGTGGGTAAGAATTCACATTTGTTTTTGTCCCTAAAGTCTAAAGATCATCATCTGGCTGGCTTTCACCCACAGTAGGCTAAACCTTCAAGACCTCCAATACTGACTGTTAGCTTCTAGCTTCGTGGTTAACGCATCCACCTCTCACGCTGGACACTGCGGTTCGAGTCCCGTTCGGAGCATAATTTTCTTGTTTATCAGGTGTTGTTTTCTCTAAGGATAACCAATAAGCATTAGCATAAAATGTATGTGTGACTTGTTTTGTGATATTACTTTGTAGTAAATATTCACTTTGAGGGTAGCAAAGATGTGCCAGAATCAGGCATGGAAACTGGTAACAATTAATCAGTCACTTTACTTTAGAGAAAGTTAAAAGTGAAACATTGTTTATCTCAATGATCCTAATGAAAGGATTTTGACAGATTAATTATTCTCATAGAGATGATGAGAATTATATACAGTTCGATGCCATGGTGTGTCAATGAACTTAGACTAAAGTCATTCATGTATTGCTTTAACTTAGGATCTTATGCATCATTTTGACTATTTATGTCAAAAAATATAAATTATTTATATAAAAAAAATTTTTTTACTTCACTTTACTCACTATAATATACCTTGTATGTGATTACTTTATATTAATGTACATGACAATTCAAGAATCATGATAGATCTAAGGGCAATCCCACTGATCTGCTCTTCCCAATACATTTTCTTCAATGGTATTGGTCTACAATTTGACATATGTAGCACTTGATGAATTAGTTGTTTGAAGCTGATTTGCAATAAGTTATGTGCTGTATCTGTTCTTTTGCATCACAGATGATTCAGGGAGGAGAGAGGATGTTGAGGATAGTACTAGAGTGGAAGATTTAGGAACTGTAGAAACAGGCCCAGCAAGAGCAAAACTCAAAGAATACCCTCTCACCAGCTTTGGACTACAGAGAAGTGGTTGCTAGTGTGAAAATAAAATGGTCTGGGCTAAGCCCCGGATGTCCTTCAATGCTGGAAACGCCTCTGCAGACAGACAGACAGACAGACAGACAGACAGACAGACAGACAGACAGACAGACAGACAGACAGACAGACAGACAGACAGACAGATAGATAGATAGATAGATAGATAGATAGATAGATAGATAGATAGATAGATAGATAGATAGATAGATAGATAGATAGATAGATAGATATGGCTGCACAGCAGGCTGCATGTGTGTATTGGAATTGTGAGGTCTGGGTATGTGTGGCCTTTGCTGTGAGTCAGGGATATGTGTGGTGTGTTTGTGTGTGTGCTGCAATTTGCTGCATTGAAGGACTGATCTAGTTGACAACACATTCCCTCTCCAATACACACAAAATACACATACATACAGTAGGTGCACACAGCAGTCTCAGTATATTCTGCTTTTTAAAGATACACACACAACACCTTCTTTTTGAAATGCATCCAGACACTGAAATATCTACATTCACTTCAAGTAATGCATGACCTCATCTAAAAATAGGCATACAATCATAGAGCCAACAGGAGCGAAAGAAAAAAAGAAAGAAAGAAAGAAAACATAAAATGCCTTCTATTATTAATCTGAGAGGGACTCTTTACAGACAGATGACCAGTCCTGCAGTGCGTGTAAGATAACAGAAGAGAGATGACTATCTCTGGCACACACACACACACACACACACACACACACACACACACACACACAAGTGACATCTGAGATACACTTCATGACTATTCTAGTCATCAATAACAATTTTCTACTGGCTCATCCACACATTACTCAATATCAAATAGCCTCCAGCATAATAACCAGCTTATCTTCAGGAAAGGCCAAAACTACACAATAAAAGTACATTTGATACTCTAAACAATGACTTTATGTTTGGCCTGTGCTATAAAATGAAACTGTTGATAAAAAGTCGACATACTTCCAAATTGTAATCTCCAACAGACATGACTTTTTAAGAGTAATATGCACTGTTATTTTAGTCGACCATCTCTAGTAACTGACCTTCAGATGCATGTGTCTTACATGCTCTTTGTCATTATATGTTAGTTAGGCTAACCTGACATGTTCTGTTAAGCCAGGTACATGATTTACATGGCTCTGATTGGATGGTTATATTCCTTTAAAGCTCAAAACCAGCAATGTTTAAAACTCTTGTTTTAGCACAATGGTTGTGACTATAAGGTCCTTTACCGTTGTCTGGGATACATCGGGACACTTTATACAAATGTGACGTAGTCGTATGCGTCAACAAAATCATAATTTGGTTTGAGTGTTAAGGTCACAAAACATTTTGAAACCTGTTTGCACCTGTATTAGTGCTCTCCACTTGGGATCAAATCACCTGAAACAGATGTACTGTAAATACCGGCTGTAAACAGGATCATTGTGCTATAAGATTTTTGTGAAATTAACCCTTTACCTGTTGGTTGTACTGGGTGCGGGTGGGTGGTACGTCATAGATGTCCTGGGTGGGTGGCAGATGTCTGGGAACATCATATTCATCCTGTTCATTTTTCCCTGTGTCATACACGTAAACTTGGCCAACCCGTGTGGGAACAACCACCTAAGAGAGATGGGGGAGAGAGACTGTAAGGTAATTTATGGATCTGAATGAATTAATGGCCCATTTAGATTTGCCCAGGGGCAGGGCATATAATGAGACGAGTTAGCTCACAGAGACTATGGAGGTTATAGACTCCATTGCATTAAGATCTGCCCTGGTGGTGCCATTCACACTAGGATAACACAGACACTACTGCAACAAATCAGGGGTCCTGAAAGGTCACCGTGAGAACAGGGACTGTCCTTTTGTCTGCCTGTTTACCTTCTGTCTTACGCTTTGAGGACTGTGTCAACCATGTGAGCATGGGAAATGAAAACAAGCTTCGACCCCATATTTGTACACTGCCTGAGACATAATACCAATCACAACACACTGATCCAACATATTTAGATGGGCAGTTCATGAATGTTCAATTTCAGAACAATAGTGGCATCCTCAGTTGTTGCATATGCAACTAGCGCATGCTTTCAGAATATTTTCATTTGCTGGATGCTTTATAAAATGGATAGTTCTGGTTCTACAATCTGATTGGAGAGTTTACTTGCAATGTGACATCCTATCCTCCATCTAAAACTTTTTTAAACAGAATTTTGCTAATTCTTCTTTAATTGTTATAAATTACATGCATTTTTAATGGCATCATGGTAATTGACAGACTACATGGAATATTTGTACTTTCTAATATCATGTGTCACCTCAGAACCATTTAAAATGAATTAGTAGAGGTAAAAAGGTGATTATAAATGGTGAAAAAAGATATTCACTTTCATTCATGTTAAAAAAAGTCAATGGACACATAGTGTGTCAGCTATCCATTTGCATGAGTTGAATTCTATAAAAATTATATAAGTTCCTTGTTAGTTTAAAGATTTAAATAGCCAATAGGCTAATTACAATATTATTTGGTATTAGAATTATTTATTGTGATAATTTGTATTGATAATATTTTATTAAATGTTTTCATTACATATATGATTATATTAAATTCATTATATATTATATAATATAATATAAATTATATTTATCATATTGTTATTTTCCCCACTATAAAAGCAATAAGCCATTCAATGCCATGGATTAGAGATTTTAACATGGTTAAAGGGTGGCAGTGAAACGCAAGGCTTCAAATGATCTATTGTTTTAGTATGTTAGTAATGCACTCTGCCCTCTGTCAATGCACTGTAAAACAAATATTCACTCCTTAACGACTGACAAAATATATGCACAGGGCAGTATTGGTTTGTGTGCACTTGTGATATGTGTACTGTTGTGGTTCTTTATTTAGTTTTCATTATTCCCTGCAGACTCCCAGTAACAGATGATTGCTGGCCTTCACTCATAACAATGGGTTAATGAGATTAGTTGTGCTTCATTCTCTTCATTCTCTTTCTTTCCATATCAATTTGCACCAGCCAGTGTATAGAAACGCACTGTGCCAGGCTTGCGTATAGGTGTCACCTCTCGCATATTAGACAAAAGATACCCACAATGAATACACAACAACACACACAGAGACTGCTAGACGTCACTCAGTCATTTCAGTAGGGATTTCAGGGCGTGAATGGTGGAGGTCATGTGACCTAACAGCAGTAGAGAGTCCTGGAGCAGCTTCATGTAGAGACCCAAGAGAGTACCAAAACTGTTTATTGTAGGAAAGTAACAAAAATGTCCTTAAGGTCAAACACTGAAATGTATTATTATTATTATTATTACTGTTGTCCACGGTACACAGTTCAAAGGGGGGTTTGGATTCAGATAAATTCTTTGCTAATTATCTTAGAGACGAATGTCTTTGTGAAGCACTGATGCTTTCTTAGATTAAATCAAGTGAATATTGTAACCTTGCATGAGAGACAACAAGGCAAGCACAACGGACAGCACAAGTACGTGCATGTAACATGCTTTTAAAAGAACCGTTTTGTCTAGCCAGAGCTTTGCTGCAAGTGTAATGTATGAAAATAGACAAAGAAACGTTATGCTATGTGTAACAGTATAAGGATGGCAAGGAGGAGGTGGGAACCGGCAGAACTTTAAACATAAAGTTTTAATGTCAAACTCAACTTAAAACCAACATAAACAAATATGCAGCATGGCTGGGTGTGTCTCTCTCTCTCTCTCTCTTTCTATTTGACGACTCCAGCTCGTCTTTATCCCCAACCCAGCTGATTAGCCCGATTCAGGGCCGGCCATGTGTCTTCAAGGCCCGATTCAGGGCCGGCCATGTGTCTTCAAGGCCCTGCTCTCCTCCTCGTCACACTCCTCCATCACCCGACTCAGTTTGGGGTAACCCCTGACATGACGCCCTCCCCTCCCCTCCTGGTCTTCCCTGCTTTTCTGGAGCCCTGGGAGAGACGAGGGGAGGGAAAGGTGAGAGGGAAAGAGCGAGGCAGAGCGACAGAGAGAGAGAGAGGTCGCCAGCTCCCGGACGTGCTGTTGCCCGGTCGTCAACCGCTCCTCGCCCTCTAGCAGAAGCCAGCTCGCTCCTCCCCCAGCGGATGGCAGAGAGTTCCCCAGCCCCTGGCAGACAGAACCCCTCCTCCCCTTCTTGGCAGATGCTCGGCGGTTGGCAGCGACCCCTCCATCCCCAGGACGTCCTCCGTCTCTCCCTCTCGAACCAGCTCTCCCACTGATCAGTTGATTCAGCTCCATCAAGGCCCAGCCACACCCTCCTCCTTGTCACACTAGGCTACTGAAAATCCCAGAGATCCTATATTACTATTTACTCTCCCACTAATACAGCCTGTCACTTTAGATGTGACACTCCTGCTAACCATCCAATTAAGCTGTTCTCACTGAAGAAAGCTGACAAGCTGTCACTGCTAAGTCTCATCTTTGTCTTACTCACACACCTCTATTTCTTTCTCACTCTTTTTCTCTCACACCCTTTGCCTGACTCTTGCCCCTTTTTCAAAATGGCAGTGCAAAATCAATGATAAATTCCTTCAGATTTTTCATCAGGGAGCTAAAAGTGTGATACTGTTGTGATAAGCTGTAGAAACCCTGTGACCCATCATCCACCCCATGCCTCATTCCTAGACCATTCACACACTCACAGCCTCTCTCTCTCTCTCTCTCTCTCTCTCTCTTTCTGGTATAGACATTGCTGTGATAAATTGGTGCATTCGCCACGGTTCTGTACACACTTTCACACACATTATGACTGCTCTGCAGGTGTTTCATCTGACATATCCATACGTACACAACCTCTGGAACCATCACACACTCACACATACTCTGCATTTGCACTTAACCTCACACATGCAAACAAAGGCAAATCTGCTTGATTTGAGTGAAAAGAGCATCTTGAGTGATTCAATTTGAGAAAATCAAGAAAATCGGAAATCTATCTATCCATACATCTATCATTTCAGAGATTCACATCATTATTGTCCACACCCTGGCCCTTTAATACTGCACACCCTGTGTTTATCTTGCCCTTTGAAGCTGACTTGTGTTTAGCCTTAAGTAATAGTCACTCCATCCCACTGAGGGCCTCTGAAGGGCCTGCCATAAATGACATCGATCAATAATGTGAATTATCAATGAGCGCTGCTCAGTGAAACGGGGATGGGCACATATGGTGAACTGCCATCATCCAGCCCTCATCAATACAGCTGAAAGGGTTTGATCATAGTGGATGTGTGTGTCCGTGCCTCCAGCTGTCACAACAATCCCTGGTGGGACAGGGTGGAGTGCATGTAATGATGATGTCACAAAGAGCAAAAACACTCCCTGGTGTGGATGGAAACAACAGAGGAGCATTGACTGTCCGACTACATTGTCCCTCGCCAAGACAGCTGGCCAAAAGTCACAATCACAGCAGCTACATGGCCAGAGAGGCCTGAAGAGAGGGACAGATTGCAAAGGCTGCTATACAAAAGCCCCTATAACCCCTGCTGCAACATAGAGCTGTGACCTCCTTACCCCAGCTGACACAATGACACATGCCATCACTCTAAAGGGCACAGCCAAATTCTGATGAAGACATTCCAGACAGGACTGGCTCCTTGGACCATAAATCTTGCCAATTTTAATCCATGCTTCCTGGCAATGGTTGAAGACCCACAGCCAAGCCGATTTTAAAAGGGTCATGATATTATTCAAGGAATAATTAACCCAAAACTGAAGATTCTGTCATCATTTACTTACCCTCCAGTCATTCTAAATTTGTATGACTTTCATTCTTTCATGCAACACAAAATACATAATTTAATGCAAAATATCCAAGCTGCTTTTATATACAATTCAAGTTAATGGTGACCTCTGTGAATAATTACTTCAATTTCAGTCTTCCCCTCAAAGATATTTTATGGCTTCAGAAGGTTATATATAGTGGTTAAGTCGTATGGAGCTTAGTGGTCCCTGGTCCGCATCCATTTTCATTGTATGGAAGAAAGCAGCTCGGACATTCTGCTAAACATCTTATTATGTATTCCATGGAAGAGAGAAAGTCATATGGGTTTGTAACCCATACTGTACGTGAGGGGGTAAAAGATGACAGATTTTTCATTTTTGGGTGAACTATCGCTTTAATGGCTTTAAGTACTAGCTTTAAACGTGACCAAAATGAAATGGATTTCTTTATGTTTATTCAGAGTGTTTGAGCTTTTTCCACAAAGCTCTGTCTATTTCTGTGCTCGACTGTACACATTCTTTGGACTCTTGCTCTTTAAAAAACATCATGCTGAGATTTTCAGCCAAAGCTCCTTAAATTCCCTTGTAATCTTTTTTAACACATGCTCTCATTTCTTTCAGCCTTTCAAATGCTGCCGGTCAGAGGCTACAGTGCATTTAACGCAACTCACAGCGAAAATGGTTATTAATTGTTCCAACATTATACAGTATAATGTGTCTTTAACTACTAACATTTAAATACATTTAATACAAGTATTTATTGTGTAACTACATAATATTGTTCTGCAAAATTCTCACAACATTTACATTTGCTGCTGCTGAGGTTGGGGTAAAGGTAGTTTTAGGAGTAGAGATAGGGAAAGGTTTAGGGAAAAGTTTAACAGTGTAACTACAGATGAAATTGTAAATATTGTAAATGAAATTGTGAAGACTTTAAATATAAGTACAATGCCGCAACATGTGTGTGCATAATACGTTCATAGTACCAAATGCTTAAGTGCATAGTAGTTAAAGACACTTAATAAAGGTCCTAATAATTTAATAGCACCAAACAGAGAATGCAAAATTATAGTGAATGGAGTAATGCGATAAACATAATTCCACCCAGTCTCAGATTCCACACTGTCAGCTCATTTTACAATGCATTTTCTCATCTTCAAAAGGGCTTTAAAACAAAAAAATTTTTATTAAAAGTTTTTCAAGTCTAGTAAAGTTACAATTAGTAAAGTTGACCTTAAGCTTGGCTTTGATTCAATCCAGTTTCTATGCAATGAATAACTCAGTCCACAGGCCTGGAACACGATGAGGGGGCAAAGTACAAACACTGAAGGGCTACCATATAACTTCACACAAACTCTTCCTCTATGTGAGAGGTCATGTAAAAGAATTGCCCCCATAGCCCCTACCACCACTCTCATATTGGCCATCTGTGGAGCAAGCTGTCCTCTTCACTGTGTGCAGAGAGGGGGCTGCAGGTCAGGGTTTTCTGTGTGTTGGCATTATGTAGACTTCAGTTTACCACAATTGTTCTTGTTTTTTGTTGAATATAGGTCATTATGAGAAGCAAACTTGAAAGGTGTGTGGTCTCCTTTTCATAAAATATATTATATATTAACCTCAAATGTATTTGGACACTTTTTTTGGATTTATGCATGAATTTCACTGGACTAGATAACAGAATATAAAACCAAGTGGCTTGTGCAAGCAAATGATGCTAGAGCTTTTCTCAATACTAAGTGAACCATTATAGCAATAACTTGTAACCAGTTGTTCTTAAGGTGATTTTTTTGTGTGGATGTATTATGCCAGTTCCAAGCAGACTAGTCACAGGTGAAGCTCATCACATTAATATTCATAATGTTTTCTTAATATTTGTTGTATTGGATGATACATAGTTTTGATTGATAGTATATTCACATTGAGTACAGCAGGAGGTAACAGAAAATAAAAGTATAAGGAAGTAAAATAGGGAGATGGTGATTTAACACACTCTCAGTGTATTCACTTGCATTTAAGATGATATAAGTGCCCTTTCTACCTCTGCTTAGTCCATGTCATTGAAGTTTCCACATCAAGGCTGTCTCTCAAAGCATTTTATAGAAGGGTGTGTCTGTGTCTGCAATAAAGCCCTAAATAAAGGTCCTGTCATGTCTGATTGTGTTCCATACATGCCCTGGCGAAAAATCACTGGAATGAGGCTACAGTTATGAATATGGTAACATGACTGTGGAGAGCTCAGCTGGGCTCAGGGTGTGATGTGGCTGCCAGTGGGACCACATCTGGACCATGGACACACACGTTACCCCAAAGAGAAAAGCCTCCCTTGGGTACATCTGTACATTTTTGCCCAAATCCATTTCATGTGGGTTTGGTGGTCCACTATTGAGTCTTATGTAAACTTGAGAGTGACCTCTTCTTTTGACTCAGTGGTTTTCAAGGCTTTTCATATCATAGAGCAGCGCTTAAAGTTGATTGTAGTGTTTCCTGCAGCACTATTCAGCACTGAAATCTACAGCACCATGGCAAAATAAATTATATTTGTTGCAGTCTGAATTGAATGTGTAGAGATAAAAAGACTGGGTAGATTGATTAGAAAAAACAACATCAACAACAAATTACTCTATTGAGACGGTTCTTTTAATAAATCAGTCAGAAAGACTCGTTTGTATCAGCTGACAAAGAAACAAATCATAAGTGAATTACTCGCTGCATCTGTTAGAATGGTAACAGAATTTACATCTGACTCACTGACTGGGTGTTTGTTAGACAATGTGTAGTTAAAGATACACATAGTAGTTTTGTTGTATTAAACTGTATTTTAATTTAAAAACAACTGACAAAATTTTTGGGGGGAAATATAATAGAAGCACCGTATTTAATTTTTGATGGGAATTAATAAAAGGCTATCAGGTATAGAATTACAGTCTCTTCAATGTATGCACCGTATCCACCTTTTTCCTGGGGGTCTTACTGGGGAAACGAATTATACAGCATTCCCTAGCTCTGGCTGCAGTCATTTTAAGACCCAGTTTACAGCTGGTAATAAGACGCTTTTTGGATCCGATCACAAAGGTCAGCGCTAAATAAAGTTGTAAGTGGTGCAAAAGGTTTTGAGATTTGATCGCAAAAAACACATACAGAGGTAGTCAAAAAACACATTTCATTTGAGGTGTAAATGCTGTCCTGATGCATCCTGGATGACAGCGAAGCACCACCTCTCACCAGTCAATCACCCGCTGAACAAAAGTTTAAACTTACCTGTGGATTTAAAAGGAAGCGATTAAGTGATTACATACCCAAATATGAGAACTTCACGGCTCTTCCTCAGTGTGTCTGTCTGATTTAAACATGCAGGGTGACAAGAAGCACACCCATCTGAAGCTGAACTGACACAGGTACTCCACTAAAACAACTGATAATTTTATTCAAAATGCTGTGCTGTGCTAAGATTAAATCTCAGCTGCATCTGGGAGAAACAGCGCACCGGTTTTTGTTTATGCTTTCTTTGTCTTAATGACTTTTTTCTTCAGTTTATTATCATTCAGTAACACACTGATTTTGTGACTGATGTATGTCCTCGTGAAATCATACACGCTCTCCTCAAAATCCCAACACCACAATGAAAGAATGAATGGATGTATACCGCAACAACAGCTGTGTTAACTTGACAATGGATGTAATGCCCATATTTCATTCTAAGCATCATGGGACATAGGAAAAAGGTGGATAGTCTTAGATCACATGTCAATTTTGCAACCTATAGTCTTCTGATATTTTTTTAAAAGATGTTTTTTATCAGCATGATAACCATCACTTTAAAAAACAGTGCAACCCAGAAGAGACTGGTTATCATTCCTGTCAAAGATCAAATATGCCACTACATTGAATAAGACCTAATATGGGATCTATTATTATTATAGGCTCCTGCTACATAAGAATTCTGTAGGAAATGCTGCTTAAATGTGCAAACTGGGTTAGTGAAAACTCTTATTTAAAGGGTTGTAGTAAAGATGGATGTTGGGTGACCTAGATCAGAGATTTATGCCCTGAAACAGAATCAGCTATGAAAGCAAAAGTGCCAAGAACCAGAATGAGACCAAAAAAAAAGCGAAGATTTGGATTTAAAGGCCACATCCTCGGCATCCTCGGCTGAATTAATAAGCTGCTAATTAGCTCCAAACTTGTGAATATGAACTTTGCTTGGGGCCAGAGGGTGTGTAATGGGATGGCTGGTGGACTGGGGGGCTGGAAGGGCTGCTGGAGACAGAGAGGCACCTGGTACTAATCCACATAGATCTCTGGTAACAGGCCACTAAAGCCCCCTGACACATGTCCCACATTATTGTCATGATCGGGCTGGGCGTGAACCATCCAACTTATTACCTTTAAAAATCATATTTTGTTTAAACCCTCACTCTTTACCTACCTACCTAGCTGACTGAAGACATTTATTGATATTCATTGTTAGATTTGAGGACCATTAAGCTAAATATTGAAAACACTCAATTCTATCTCATCGTTTTGTTTGTTGGTCAGTTTTTTCATGAAAATATTCCCTTTCTTTTTATACAAACAATTTACTAGTGATATGCTTGAATGACATTTATTCAAAATAGCTCAGGATATTGTCTTGTCATCTTTCTCTCTGTTTTCACATTTCCTTTCGGTCTCATCTCGCTGCTCACACTCTTGTTTTCTCTCTTTTTTTTTATGCTGCTTGCAAGAGCGTATAACTGTGCCAGTATATTTTCTACCACACGCACACACACACTTCCTCTCCTCCTGCTCTCTTGGCAACACAACACTCGGCCTGTATGCAGCACCTATTAATAAGATTGAGATGAGAGTGTCTCCTTGGAGACCACACTGTCCTTGTGGCCAAAGATCAAATGTTAGTCAGTGCCTGAGATCATTGAGTGCATTTTAGGAAGTGAAAGATTTTGAAAAGAGACACCATTCAGGATATCTAGCCATGTACAAGCTTTTAAAGCATAGTTGACACCAAAGTGAAAAGTATATAATTTTTTATTCACCCTCATGGTGTTTCAAACTGAAAAGTTCTTCATTAGACCACAAAAGGAAACATTTTGAAGACTGTTCATGCAGCTCTTTTACATATTATGACAGTTCATTTTGACCATGTCTGTTAAATTACAAAAAGCACACCAAAAAGTAGTCCATAAGACTTCTGAAGACATATGACAGCTTTAAATGAGGAAGACAGACATTAAGTAATTATTGACTGATATTCTTTCCTTTGACCGAGCTGTTATCTTGAGATCTATTAATTTTGTCTGTCTCAAGCCATATTTGCAATGAATTGTCATTGTTTAGAGAATACCTCAGTGTAGATTCTTCAAAATATACATTTTTGTGTTCCTCAGAAGAAAGTATTACGGGTTTGGAACAACATGAGTGTGTGTTTATTTTTGAGTGAACTATCCTTTAACTTGTGTGTATACATAATATGAACAAACATAATTGGTAATATAAATATTAGCTTTTTACAAATTGAACCATTTGGTCTTCATTTCGGAACAGTAAGTAGCAGCAATTACCTGTACCCTGTTTAATCTCTGACCTTAAGGGAAAGATAGTAAAACATCACAGAGATGGTTTAAATGGTCACCACTGATTTAAGCCTGAGGTGTTAGAGTTTCACGAGCCAATTAAAATTTGACACCAAGCTTCCTTTAAACCTATTCATACATGCATACAAATACATAAACAGCATGATGAACAACATAGCAACACATAGAGCGCAAAGGTTGTATATAATCTTCAGCAGAAGATATGTGGTGTGTGTGTCTAGACTCAGTAAACGAGTTTGCAGCTCCATTAGGCCTCTTGTTCTTCTCTCTGATCTGTGTTTTTCCAGTCCTTTCAACTCCCTGCAGTACTAAGTGAAACCTGTGGCCTTCTGTGATATTCCAGCCCTTTGATGAAGGCCACTGGAGCACAAATAACGACTCGCAGTGATGTGCTGTTTATGCTGAGGGGCCCGCACTGGGTCCAGTATCCCCTCCTCTCCTCTGCTGCTGGCTATAAGAGGACGTTAATGACAGGACACAGTCTGCAGCTCCGCATGTGAACCCAAAACCTCCTGAAGCGGCTCCACCCAGGGTGCTGTGTCCCCTTTAATTCTGTCCCATTGCTCAGTTTCTCACTCACTGTTTTTTCTCTGTTGCCTTCAGCTGACAATCACCCATTCTCTCATTTGGCACACACTGTCAGAGCAGAAAATTAGACCACAGCAGGTAATAGAGGAGATTTAGGCAGGAAGACTCTTCTTTTTTTTTATTGTATTTTTTTCAGACAAACACACACACACACACACACACACACACACACACACACACACTGTCCTCTTTACTGTCTTTATAGCAGTGGCTGTGCAGCCTTGTTAACTGACAGTGTGGCATGTTCAAGGTTACAAAGTCCCAAATACCCCCTACTGGCCTTGACCTAGTTAAGATCTCCAGTGGTTGGATGCAGTAGGAACAAGTCTGGCCTGAAGGTTACAGCCAAATGGACACATAATAGCTGTGTTCCAAAATCAAATAAGCTGCCTTCTAAGGGGCTTCAGAAGCTCTATGATAGGTATGGGTGAGAAAAAGATAAATATTTAAGTCCTTTTTTCCAATGCATTTTAAATTTTGAACAGCCCCAACCAGTAAGCAGCTGAATGTTTAGGTTTAGAACTTTATTAATCCCCGCAGGGCAATTAAAGATGTAAATTGAAAGTAACTTCCACACCAGAATGTGGAAGTAAGAGTAAAAGTTTTGATTTATCAAAGACTTCAATATTGATCAGTTTCTCACCCACATTCATCATTTCACTTCAAAATATATATGATTTAATCACTAAAGTCTTATGGATTACTTTTATGCTGCCTTTATGTGCTTTTTTGTACCTTCTAAGTTTTGGTCAGTATTCACTTGCATTGTATGGACTTGCAGACTTGACAGCAGAAGAAAGTCATACACATCTAGGAAGGCATGAGGGTGAGTAAATGATGAGAGATCTATCCCTTTAATAACCATTTTTTATATATATGTTTTTGTGTTAGCAATCTCTTTCGGCTGCCATCTTGGATTTAGTTTCACTAAGCTAATCCAAAGTCTTTCTAGCAAGTCCACTGCCGGACATCTTTGGAACGCTTACCAAGAGACTGTAATCCACGCTGGACTACTGTAATTCCCTATACTGTGGCCTGCCTCAAACTGTGATCTCTCGCCTGCATTCAAAAATGCTGCAGTGAGACTTCTTACCGGAACAAAAAAGAGGGATCACATTTCTCCTATTTTAGCGACTTTACATTGGCTTCCTGTAAATTTAAGAATCTATGTTTTTGTGTACAAGGCTTTATCTACAGTAGTGTTGCACCAAAATACATTAGTGACCTTCTGATTCCTTACTGTCCCCAAAGAGCACTTAGTTCTTGTAATCAGTTTCTCTTAACTGTCCCACGTTGTCACTGTAAAACTAAGGCCTTCTCTGCTGCAGCACCTAAACTTTGGAACAGTCTGCCTGTAAATGTGAGGTTTGCTCCTTCACTAGCCAGTTTTAAATCAGCTCTTAAATCTTATTTGTTCTCTCTGGCTTTTGATTAAGATTAGTTTAAGGGTTTTATGTAGAATTTTTCTGATTTTATTTGATTTAATGTGTTTATATTTTGTACGTTGCATGTTTTCCTTTAATGCTTTCTTTTTATATGCTCAATGTTTTATTGTACAGCACTTCGGTGCAACTCTGTTGCTTTTAAAAGTGCTATAGAAATACATTTTGACTTGATTTGACTTGGCTCTCAGGAGGCTATTTCCTGTCATGCCAGAGCAGTTCCTATCTACTTGAATGGGGAAAGACTGAAATCTCAAAAACGGTTGGTCAAGATTATGATCAAAGAACATATTTCAAATCAGCAAAAAAAAAATTATAATATTGGAATCACAAATTGTGCTTCTTTACCTCATATTATGCAAAAATGTTCCCAGATTTTATGCACATGTGCTTTAGCGAGTTGATTGACAGGCGATGTCTGTATCTAAAAGATGTTTGGCTCTTTTACCAATAATGCAGGACTTCCTCTCTACATCCATTGACCGTTGGGCGCTAAAGCTTCTTGGTTGGGCATTCCAATTTCTCCCATTCATTTAAATAGTGTGAACTATAATTTTAAAATGTTGCTTCCATAGGTAGCTTTCTACATTTTGGAGCAGAGCAAATGTGACCAATATCGATATGTATGTGCTCTACCTCAGCCTCCTCAAAGACAGCCATGAGGTTGCAATGACATTTCAACAGTGCTCTGGAGCTCAGAGAATTATAAATAAAGCACATCGGTGCTGCAGATGCACAGTATGATCACAGCTGCCCTGTCATCACACTACTTCCCGTGACTCTTGCAGCTAAGGGGAACATTGCATCAGCACTTTGTTTTCATATTCAATCTCTCTCTTTCCCTCTATTCCTCCAGAGACACATCACAGGAAACCTGCAGCCACTACACTGAGCCCAGACACGCTGTTTGTAATGGATGCCATGTTGTCTTCCGATTTGCTCACTGCATCACATTACCGTGTACAGGAGACTGCTGGTAGATATTTGCTGATTCAGAGTGTGTGTATGCAGTCTGAGAAGAGAGTAATGAGGCTTCACTGAGGCGCAGGGCCCTGGAGCAGCCAATGCTTCACTGATGTTCTGTGCCGTGAGGCCAATATGACAGTCACTCTTTGAAGAGCCCACAGTGCACTGCAGTGGAGCTCCGAGATACAAAGTTAAAATCTCTCACAAAGCCCTGAGGAGAACTGAGACTATTTAAACAACCATTAAGCGCTCTCTATTCATTATTCTGCATTACTTAGGGAGACGAAAGGAAAGGAATAAGAAAAAGAGAGAGGAGAGTGTATTTGGCAGGGATGTCCAGTTCACGAAAGAATCTATCTTTTGAGCCGGTTGTCTTTACAGATTCAATAGATGATCTAACCGATATGTCAAGTCTTTGAAAAAAACTCCACTTTAAGAACTTTGGGAACAGTGCAACATTTAATCAATGTAATTTATTGCTACACATAGCGATAAACAGCAGTGTTAAATAAAGCAATAATCCACTCAAGGGCAAATGTCACGGGTAAGGTGTGTTCTAACGTAAAGCAGAGTGCCAAAATCCCCCTTTACTGTGGTAAAATCAAAGAAGGATGCCCTGAAGGCTGTCTGGAGGCAGGGAGGAGTAACTCTGGTATTTTGGAATGTGAAGGGAGAGACAGAAGAGCAACATATTACAGACTTGCCTATACACAAACACACAGCTGCATTTCCCTTGATAGCATGCAAGTCTGGAACAACACACAGGTTCAGATCCTCCCAGTCCTAGACATTGAGCACGTTTACATGCATGATCTTACACCAATTACGCTTAATAAGTTATGTTAATTCCTCAAATGGTTCTCCGGTTTAAAAATAAATTTTTTTACACATTACCCTATTTTATGTTGCATGTAAACACCTTCACCGGCATTTGACTTATCCAATGTGCGCAAGTGTTGTGCAAATGCCTGTTTATGTTGTGTCGTAAATAGCAGCGGATAACACTAGGATTTCAACTCTCACGTAAATATAGATTTCATGCATTTTTGGGGGGGATTTTGGGGACATTTTGAGGAATTATCAGCATATTGGTGTGCATGTAAACTTGCTCATAGTAGAGATTATACACTTATCCTAGATATTATAAACTTGCTGGCTCTTTGGGTCCTGTATAATTCCGATCCTTAAAGGTCTAGTGTAATTTCTGCAGCACTAGTGTAACCAAATAATGACTGTTTTCAAACAAATTTCCCAAAACTCCTACCATCACTACCTACTCCTACCATCACCATTGGACGGTGAAACAGAAACAGCCAATTTCGCTTTGTCAGGCTGGTCGGGAGGATCAAACTAACAGAGCAACGTTTTAAGAGCCTCACAGCCTCAGAGCCACATTGCTTACAAAATCAGCTGAGATTCTAAAGTCTCAAAATTGAAAGCTTGGATACAAGAAAATATTTTAACATAGAAAAATAACACACTTCTATTTTCAGGTCTCCATGCTTGGTGAAAGGAACATTTCCTGTTGATAGCCCTTGAGTGCACAAGAGCAATTGAGGGTGATGGTCTTAAGTACTGATCTCAGGTTTTTGGCGAGGAATTACCACCCTGGATCATGTGATCACAAACCACCTCAAAAAAATCCTTTAACTGACTGCTATCTTTACACTTTGCTAATAGCCTTGTAGTGAAGGGTCTCTATCGCTCACTTTTCTTTGGAGCGACCCAACAAATAGTATTCCTTTCCAGCAGTGCCCTAAAAGGCCACAAAAAAATATGTTTGGAATTCACTGATAACATTGCATAACAAATTGATAGGATTGATAGCAGATTTCATACTGGTGTGTTTCTCTGTACCACTGTTACTTTGTGGATATGTATGTATGGATCTATAACCCCACTGATCTTCCTTTATTCTGTCTCCTCAAAATGTTCTCCCTTCAAAAAGTTGCCTGCCTGTTCCTGTAGATAAGCCAACCCAGCACCACCTCCCCCAACCTCCACTTCCCCGCCTGATCAGGTGAGTTGCCGGCCTCAAATAAGTCTTCAAAGATTACACATTTACTTTCAGAACAGGCAGTGCGGCAAACCTACAGCAGAATCTCAATCTAGCCTTTGCCATCTCTCCCGCTCTGTTTCCCACTGCACCTTGCCTTAATAAACCGAAGCTCCCTGTCCAGCATATTGAACGGCTATAGCAAGCGCCATTATAGAGATAAGGCCAGAGATTTTTATAAGGGGAAGTATATGGACCAATCATGGAAAAAAATAATGGGAGACATCAGACTGTGATGCACCTCACTGAATGATACCTATATCAACACTCGCTTAAACTACATAGAAACGAAATGAACCACTAACAAAAGCCTTCATCGGCCAAAATCAAAGGACAGTGCATCTACATGTATTTCCTCGCTTAATTAATTAATCACTAAAACTTAGTTCATACAAAATAATTTTGTATAATCATTGACCCACAACACTTACTTAGTTTACTTATCCTACTTATACTTTATTCTAAACATACATAACTAATATTGGCATTATATTCATGAATTTTCTGTTGTTGCATAATTTCATGTATACAGCTTCTTTGAAACAAAGACTGTAGTGAAAAGTGTTATACAAATAAATTTGATTTGACATCGTAATGCTCAATATGGCAAATAAAGAAATGATAGTCACACCTTTCAGTTAATAGAGACGAATCCGATTGTGCTTTCTTTTTTCTGGAATTTCTTCTGGAAATACTGGAGATGCTCACTCCATTTTAGTAATTATGAACAGTAATTTACAAACGAATTAATGATCATTTATATCATTAACAATAACACTAAAGAGCACAATACCATATCAACAAACCTCCATTTTGACATGCTCACGTGGCCCTAAACTCATTGCTCAAATCTTTCTTCATCCTTTGGTTTTATTTACTCTAATGGTCAATGTGCAACTTGAGTTGATAGTATAAGCTGGATTTGGTTAATGTGTAAGCAGAGCAGTGGGGTGAGTGGTGAGTCACAATTGTACCGAAATTATTCTGACAAGTATTACGGTAACATCCAGTATTGCATTCTTATTTCGTAAGATAAATTACGCAGATAGCTTTCGGGTTTGATTGAAGCCTGTCGACTAAACTCTTTCATAATGTTTAGTATCCGTTCTTATCTATGTAGTGAAGGTTTTATTGATTTGAGTTAATGATTTGTGCATGTTAGCGAAGAGAATGGAGGGTGAAAATATAAATCAACTGAGAGGAAATAAGCAAATAAGATCCATGATGACTAATTCGGGCAGGACAAAGCAAGGGAGGAATCAAATGAGGAATTCCTGCCTGTTGATGGAGTATTCTGGGGCTTTGTGTGTCACGTGTTGATGCCCTGCCGGCACATGTATTTGATGTGACACAAATCTTAGTTGTTCCAGCTGCTTTATCACAATCCACCCCACTTCTAACCCTGACCCCCTTCCACACAAAACCATACAACCCATCCTAATGCAGCCTCAGCGGCCCTGCACATGGCTAAGTAGAACCACAACTTAATTTTTAAACCATTGTGTTTAATTGACACATTTCCAGTGAAGAATTACAGTCACCCATTTGTTTTTCGCCATTGTCACATACCTTTTTTCATGGAATCAAATACTGTATTGTTTTGTAAAGGCATGGTTCAAGGCCTAAAGCTCTTAATTAAATTATTTTTTGAATGCCTCTTGCAAAAAAAATAAAAGGGGAAAAAATTCTTCCGGATCCAAGGCTCCTTAAAAACAAACAGAACTGCTGCTTATGAAGGAACAACAGTGGCTTAGTTATGAGAAAACCAGAAGAAAATTAGCTAAGTATTTTTGCCCTGAAAAACATTCTTTAAAATTCCTTTATTAAGCACAACCAGAGCATAAAGGTGTTTTCAGCTTTCTGCTATGTGTGTGTTTGTGTGTGTGTGTGTGTGTGTGTGTGTGTGTGTGTGTGTGTGTGTGTGTGTGTGTGTGTGTGTGTGTCTGTGTGTGTGTGTTCATCTTCTCCCAGCAGGAAGCCTTATCTCATAATGAAAAGCTGCCAGTGGTGGAGGGACTGTGGGCACAAGGACGAGTGAACATAATAGAGGACGTTAAGAGAAAACATACATCAAAATCTCCCCTCATAACCCAAATTAAAAGTAAACCATCTCAATGTGTGTGCTGCGAATAGAAATGTAACACTAATGCTTTCCCGTATGATCATGGAAGGACATCATTTAACAACAAATGAAACAGGTCCTTTTCCATTCTAAGTTCTCTTTTGGTCTTTATATTCTTAAACTGCTCTACACTATGTATTCTTCATAATGCTACAACAACATATACATCTGTTATTTCTATTTGATTTTATGGGGTTTCAACTCGATTTTCTTCAGTAATTAAATTCAAAGTGGTTAAAAGAGTTCAATACATTTATCACAGATAACATTGGCAGTGCTTTGATTGTATTGAAAAATTTAAGGCAGCAATTCAACTTTTTAATTTTAGTGTGTTGAATTGTTTTCCAATGTAGCAACATTGATCAAAGATGAAGAATTGTATTACCATTCCAGACAAAGTGACAGAATATTCTGACAGTAGATATGAGATTGCATTTTCTTTGGCCTCAACACAGCACCAAACCCCAAATATCCTCTCTGAACTCAGTTCTGGTCTTGACTATTAATCCACACTATATCTTCCCCTTTACTGCAGTATTCAGGATGCTTTGTAAGTTTCTGGGTCACTGCCATCAGTATTGGTTCCTCAGCCATTGGCGTTTGCAGCACAGACCCTACCACCATCCAAACACTCTCTCAACTACTTCAACTTAGAGTCATTCTAGCATTTGTAAAGCAGCTGAGAAGAACATAGAAAAACCAAGGCTGAATATGTTATACAAATCACTGATACAAAAATCCTTCAAACTCAAATCAAAGCATTTTAACTGAGCTAATGCTTTAAACACTTGTAAAATTGAAAAACTCAAAAATCTTCCAGAAATTGATGCAACTTGCTGAGGTATTTCACTTGGAGTTTCAGTGTCTCACAAGCTTTTGCACCGAAATGTCATCCAAAAACTCAACACAACACTTATGGTAGCAATTTATTAGCAGTACTGTTCTACATTTACATACTATATAATTACAACATCTACAGGAATTACTAATAAGATACTAAACCTAAACCAGGGCTGGACTGGTAATCTGGCATACCAGGCATTTTCCCGGTGAGCCGATGCACTTTGGGGCCGATCGGGGGCGGACTGACCATCGGGAGAACTGAGCGGGCCAGTGTGTCGGCCACGAAACATGCAGAATAGGCTGCGATTAGCTAAAATGAGCCGGCGCGTTATGCAGAACGGAGCATAAAACGGTGCCGCGATATGCAGAAAAGGACAGCGTTTTGGGCCAGTTGCCATAAAATATCCCGGGCCGATTTCGCTGTCCAGTCCTGCCCTAAACCTAACCCCAACCCTAATCTTAACTCATAATAATTATATGTAGTTACCTAATATTTTCTTGGGTAAGTAGATTGCAAGTATACTGAAAGTACACGTACTGTAAAATAAAGTTCAACCACACTTGCTTATCTACCAGTGTCATTTAAAGGATGCCCCTACCTTATACAAGCAATTTAAAATAACAAAAATGTACCAAAAATTACCATGCTATTACAAAGGTGTTTGGACATATACCGAGGTAATACCTTGGAATTCTTTAAAGTACCTTGGAATACCATGAATATGATAAGCAGATACCATCAATCTGCGATGGTACATAAATCCACAATTCCACAGTATAATGTTAAGGTCCCTTTAAGGCAAGCCAGTCCACTGAGTGGCCTTCTTGAAAATGTTTTAGGGCAGCTATTTTAGGCATATACGTACAACCCCTATCTGTTTGTATGTGGAAAAGCAGAAATCTCCAGAGCTGTTTGTCAAGGTTATATTTCAATAATATACTTTTAATATATAATAAAAATTATGTATTTTTTAAAAAAAATTTTTTTAGCTCAAATCACACTCAATAAAGGCCCCAGTATTTTTCAGGTTGTCTGGCTAATTAAAAAAATATATAAAAAAAACAGACAATGTCTCTATTAAAACGACAATTTGCTCTTTTAACGGAAAGGCACAACTTCCATTCCTACAGTCAACACATTGAGTGTTATGATTTCTCTCATTCATTTTTCTATGAGTAGCCCATCTCCCCGTCATTACGCCATCTCTGGTTACCATCACAGTGGTTGAAAATGCCTGACCGCATTCAGTTGTTTGTTGCATAACCATCAAGTAATAATTCAGCATAACATAGTGTGTTATTAGTATGTCATAGTTTGAAGCTTTAAATATCCATGTAACCATATCACAGTTACCAGAATACTGAGTCATGTCTAGATGTTTATGGCTGAAAGGTCAAAGTTGAAGTGACAGGTGGAGCTGGCTCAAAGTCAGCAGGCCTGCAGCTGAACCTCTCCTCCCTTCATCCATCAATCTTTACACTTCATTTCCCTTGCCACTGCGGCAGCCCCAGCATATGGCTCAGTGCCCTAAGACTGGCCTGCAAGGCTCTCTAGGGGGATCGCCATTGCCCACAGCTTCAACCTGTAGTTACCACTTGAAAAAAAAATGCTTACTCACCCTGCACTGCCCACAGTCACCGCCGTTATCAACCTCTGCATTATTTATGACTGTCTTTCAGCCATCCTCTCCTCTCTTTTCTCTGTCCTCTTTATGTTTTCCATGCTATCTCACTGCTCGGCTTATTATTAATCTCCCTTGTGTATGACCATTTGAGTTGCAAACCTATTTGCAACCTATTTTACTTCCATAATATAAAGTATTTCCATGTTAAACAGGATATAGATTGAGAAAATTTAAGGGTAGGATTATATTTTATTAATTGGAAATTGATTGGATCATGAAAAATGGTGTCTATGACAGGTGGTTGAAGAGAAGGGGTTGAAAAGGAAAGTTGTGTTAAAGGTGGAGCAAGTATTATATTTTGATTCAAAACTACGAAGACAAACGTTTATTTTCATTGGAATAACATGCATCAATTCATCGTTCATGATAAGATCATGAATCTGTATTAACACAATTAACAGAACAATTCATGTGGCTTATTTTGTGTGGGTGAAATCATGTTTTATCTACAAGATAAATTAGAAAAATAACACAATAAGCCACAAAAGGATTAACCACAAAAGGAACAACCACTCTGCATTAACGACATGTGTGTCTTTATATTCATTTTGCATCAGCTTTAAACCTGGCTGATCCAATCAGAATTTAAAGTCAGAACTATCTGTTTAATGTTAATGCTTTAAAGGTTTTGCTATTTGCATAGGAAGTTACTGTCTAAATGTGTGTTATATGTGTGTGTGTGTTCTTTGATACGTAAAAAGGACACAGTCTTTTCCTACCTTTCCAATAGGTTTAGGCGAATCCCAGTTCCTCTCAATTGAAGGGGGAATCTGGTAAATGTCCTGTGTCTGGTTCACAGAGGGTGGCACCTGGTACACATCCTGCCCAGGACATGCCCCTCCTGCTGTGGGTGGCACCTGGTAAATCTCCTGGCCTGAAACATTAATGGAGGGCGGCACCTGGTAGACATCCTGTGAACTGGGAGGGTACTGTGCCTGGCTTTGCTTCTGTGCCACAGCTGGTGCTTTGGGTTGGGGTTGTGGAGGCTGGGGGCCAGTGGGTACCTGGTAGAGGCTGGAGGAGGCAGGCAGATTATGGCTGGGGGGGAGCATATAGATGCTGTCAGGGTTGGTTGAGTTGGCAGAACTGGAGGAGGGAAAGGCAGGGTGCATGGCTATGTACTGGGAGGTAGGAATGGGCTTGCTGAAAGCACTTTGGGGCAGGTTTAGGTGGCTCTGGGCTGGGCTGGGTTGGGGTGATGACTGCTGTAACTGCTGCTGCTGCTGTTTATCATACATGCCCACAAGGATTTTCAGGCGGTTTCCGGGGACGATGCCTTGGCGACCATGCAGCGAACAGAGCCACCAGCCATCTAGCCCCTGTGTGTCCCGCTCCAGAACAGTCATGATGTCCCCCTTCCGAAAGGACAACTCGTCCGGAGACTCTGCCACATTGTCGTACAAGGCCTTTGCCAACACATTCTACAGGAGAGGACAGAGAAGCAAAAGTTAACATTCACAAATACTCTTTGTCGGTGTGCAAACCAACACATATTGTTAATCATCACGTCGATGGCTTGCATGAAAGACTAGTCGACTGATAGTTCTTAAAGGGATAGTTCACCCAAAAATGTAAATTCTCTTATTATTTACTCACCCTCATGCCAACTCAGATGTGTATGACTTTCTTCAGCAGAACAGAAACGAAGAGTTTTAGAAAAATATCTCAGCTCTGTAGGTCCATGCAATGCAAGTGAATGAATAAGATCTTTGTAGCACCAAAAATCAGATAAATGAAACATAACAGTAATCCACATGACTCCAGTGTTTAAATTAATATCGTTAGAACAATATTTAAGTCTTTATTACTCTAAATCGCCACTTTATCTTTCAATTTCAAATGTACAAGTGAAACTAAACAGGCAACACATTTGACTTTCAGATCAAAAAGTAAGTGAAAGTGGAGATTTAGAGTAAAAAAATATATATATATATATTTGTATCTGTTTCTCATCCACACCTATTATATCACTTCTAAAGATATGGATTTAACCACTGGAGACTTATGGATTACTTCAATGTTTCCTTTAAGTGATTTTTGAAGCTGATCACCATTCACATGCATTGCATGGACCTACAGAGCTGAGATATTCTACTAAATTCTTTGTTTGTGTTCTGCTGAAGAAAGAATGTCATACACATCTGGGATGTCAATTTTTGGGTGAACTATCCCATTAAAGAACCCTTGTAGCCCTGTTAGGCTACCTGACACTCAGACAGGGGGTGTTAGCATAAGATGTGATATTGTGTTCAGAAACAGTTATATGAGGCAGAATGCTTTTTAAAATGTTTTTTAAAAGTTGGATATATGAGGTATTTTTTACATAAACATAACACATGATGTTAAAAAGCGGTGCTCATGGCAGAACATTAAAAAAAACAGCACAAGAGGCAAAGACATCCCTCTGAATGTGTATGGCTGAAGCGCATTGCTTTAAAAGGGATTCATTTAAAGACAAAACTTGTCTGACAGTGTTTTACTGTAAAACAGCATCCTGACAGCACCCTAACTAAAAAAGTAAAGAAAATATCTAGATAAACAAGTCATGTGACTATGGAATAATGCTCCATTGCTTTTTACAGTTTGTCTATCTACTCCAAACACATTTACACAACATGGACTCCATCTGTCCACTCATTTACAAAGCCACCCACAAGTGCGGCAGGTCTTTGACACTTAAACAAATATTTGCAGTTCGGCCCTCTAGAACAGTGCCCCCTCTCTGGCACAAGAATGATAGAGCCTGGCATGACGCCAACTGACACGTGTATTACCCATCCCCATGCCCCCTTATTGAAGCCAACTGCATCCAATAACACTCTATCATGGTCCCCTAAACAAATTCAGAGAGTTTGAATACAAAGAGGACTGCTTTCAGTTTTATTCCTTCGTCATCCATTGTTCGCTACAGAAACCATCTACAATTGTTAACAAATGGGAGAATGAGAGTAAGAAAGAGAGAAAAGTTCACTTTTAAACAAGACATACCCATTGTCCTTTATTCCGCCATAACCCTCCCCACTCTAATACATTGACAGTCAATTCAGCTTATGTTTTGTGTAAGAGTACACAAAAGTAACAGTAGGTAGCAGCTAATTTGCAATACGGAGAGCTCCATGTCGCCCTCATATCCCCGTCTATATCTCTCCTACTGGGAGTTTACTCTGGTTTGCTAACTGCCAGTGGAAAGCCAGGTGATTGATACACCACAGCAGATAGCCAGCAGGTGTTTCATTACTAACAGACCACCCCTGTCAGGACACATGCTGTCTTCAAGTCATGTCTGAATGATGGTATTTACGAGATGAGGACACACCACAATGTTGTGATTATCAGCGGGAAACTCTAATTTTGTTTAAGTCCCAAATTTGCACATTGGGTGTGTGTCAATTCATGAACCATGGTGAAAGCAAACTGAAATTGGTCATAATTATGTACATATAAAACGCACACCTCAGGTCTTTAGTGTCCCAGGACCTCATTCCACCCCCTGTACAGCATAAATGTTTTGTAGCTGTGCCCAGACCCCTTCAATATTCCACAATCTATCTTTTATAAAAATTAATTATCAACATTGGTGACTTATCAGTATTCCATATGCATGTACACATGCATATTTTACACACAATTTCTTACTCAGGGTGGCGATGATGTTTCAGTGACTGACTTGATTTACATTTTACATTGATGCTGTGTCTTCGTCAAAAGCAAAGTAAACTCTAGCAAGTACAACACATGAACATGAAGTTCTAGACTCAATTCTATTCTACTCATTCTATTAAGTAAATTCTATTCTATTCTATTAATTTGTACTCATCTATTTAGACTTAATAAGTGGCTGAGAAAATGCATGTGTGTAACATATGTGTAATTTATGTGTAGCTTATGTGTATCTTGTGTGATATTATGTGCCATGTGTAAATCAATATGTGTTTGACAGTCATTTGCATCTCATGAAATTTCAGTGTGAAATAATGAATTTTGCTTTATATTTGTTGCATTATCTATTTGATTTATGAAAATAAAAAAATAAAAATAGATACAAATATATTTCATTTTATTATTTTCTGATTGTCTTAAAAGTATTTTGAAAATCGTACTCTACTTGGGCATTTTGTACATCCATTTTTGATAGATATAAGTGCCGGGTCTTTCAAGTCCCAAATATGTAGTATTTGGGAAAATTCCCATGCATTTAAGGGTTATCTGAGAATGTTGGCTGTACAGTTTAGTTTGTATGCATTTTGTGTACCAGAAACTTCTACTCATTTACAGTTTATGATCAAATACATAGATAAGGCATCAATTATACACCTAATGCACAACCTTTGATCTTAATTTGTTTTGGCAGTAGCACTAAAAATCGTATTGTCTTGGTCAGAAAGCGGAAAAGCAAGAAAGACAAATGATATTGCCCAACACTTCCATTTTGTCCTGACCAAACTCACTTGAACTATCACTAATATATATAATTAAATTGAAAATCAATACAGTTAAACATCTCAAGACAAAGTATTACATTATGAGGATTATTGTGTAACATGACAAATGTAAATAACAAAACAGTGGACAAATATCTTTATTTGCAACTTTTATATACTATACATTAGAAAATCATATTAAAAGGTAAGCAAAACTAATATTAAACTATAACAATACATTTAAAAACCGCTGTGTCCTTGCAGGCCTTACAATTTTTCTAGAAATGAGAAATGTCAAAAGAGCACCATGGCAAACACTTCCTCTTACAATGGGTTGTAGCCAATATCAGCCCAAAAAGCATGGATGGATGCTTCTTTGAAAATCCAATGGAAATAGTCAATCATATGAGCACCTTAGACATACCGGTTTCAACAAACTATTGTCTGACATCCACTAATCCTAATCTCGCATACTAAATGGCAGGTTTTCCAAACTAAAATCTTCTTTCCAAATTCTTATACTATTGCTTTGATGCTAATTATACACCTCTGGTGCAGTAGGTACACACACACACACTGAGTGAATGTGATCTCCGTAATTGTGCTGAGTGAGAGGCTTCTGATTCACTGCGTGTTAAAAAAGATCTGTGTGGAGATTGGCAGAGGCAGTCTGATGAATGCTGTCTCTGTGTTGAGAGCTGGAGGAGAGAGAGCAGAGTCTCACCGAGGGCATATCTGACAGATGAATGCCCTGCCTGTGCTGCCAGGGTGAGAGTAAGTCCCTCTGTCTCCCATAAAACCAGAGGAGACTGGGGCTGGACACAATAGCGTCCGGGAGGCTTTACTGCCTGCTAGCAGCTGATTGAGATGTCACCATGTAGGGCTGGCACACAAATGCACACACAAAGATGCACATATGCGTTTATACCCAGAGGAATTTGCAAACGCATAGAGGCACGCATACCACCACAGCCTCTTCTATCCATTCTCACATGCACTCACACACAAAATGTCACAATAATGAGAAGCCCTCAGACCAGCTGACAGAGCTCATTAACTCCACTGGCTTTTTCCATAGAGGCACTTTAAGCCATTATTTGGGGGGTCTTTGAAAAGGAATGAAAAGTCATTTGTGACTATATGAAAATCTACTGACAAACATGATGAACATGCTATGTCAGTGGCTCTCAACTGGTCGTCACCCAAAAATGCATTGGAGGTCTATTTAGTAAGGGTCACTTAAACAAGAAAATGTGTAATCGTGCATAAAATACACAAAAAGGAGATATTAGCAGAATGTTAGGCTCAGTCACCATTCATTTTCACTGCATTCTTTCAATATAATACAATTAAATGGTGACTGAGGCTAACATTCTACCTAATCTTTCCTTTTGTGTTCCATGGATGAAATAAAGTCATACGGGTAAGGAACAACATAAGCAGCAGTAAATGATGACAACATTTTCATCTTTGAGCCAAGTCCTTTTATAAATTAATTGGGTGGTTTATGTTATTGTGGCAGAAAAAAAAAAAGGAATTCCTTGTGACTTGTTGTATTTGACTTTTTCCTCCTTATCTTCAATGCCTTCTCCCCTTCTGAAAATGAGTGTTGTGTGCTTAAGGCTAGTCTATTCACTGTTTTTCTAAAAAAAAAAATTTTTGCCAAGTTAAAAACTCTGGAGGACTAATGACATCACAAGCTGTTGAACTTTGCCTACATTATAGAAAGCATGCCAAGCTTCTCAATCTGTCTCTCCCACTCACTCACACTTCTCCACATATCCCTTTCTTTCTATCTCTGTCTGTAGATCAGGACAAAGGACATGTTTAGGGAGTGATTCACAGAGGTTTATGAGTGAGTGCGAGTCAATGATTCAGTGATGGTGTGTGTTTTATAATTTGTTGGGAATGTACACAGGAAAACCCAAGCACACGGACAGTAAGATGGCAGCAGGAGGATAAATGAAGGAAAATAAGAGAGCTGAGAATATTTGGCAATTGATCAATGGAATTTATATCTTCTTCAGAGCGCAGGAAAAATTACACCTTTCATCTACAACAATCATTAAATACAACATTAAGCACAACACCGATCAGCCACAACACCAAAACCACCTGCCTAATATTGTGTAGGTCCCCCTTGTGTCATCAAAACAGCTCTGACCTGTCAAGTCATGGATTCCACAAGATCTCTGAAGGTGTCCTCTGGCACAAAGACATTAGCAGTAGATCCTTTAAGTCCAGTAAGTTGCGAGGTGAAGCCTCCATGGATTGGACTTGTTGGTCCAGCACATCCAATAGATGCTCAATCGGATTGAGATCGGGGGAATTTGAAGGCCAAGTCAACACCTTGAACTCATTGTCATGTTTCTCAAACCATTCCTGAACAATTTTTGCCGTGTGGCAGGGCGCATTATCCTGCTGAAAGAGGCCACTGCCATCAGGGAATACTGTTGGCATAAAGGGGAGTACGTGGTCTGAAACGATTTTTAGGTAGGTGGTACGTGTCAAACTAACATCCACATGAATGCCAGGACCCAAGGTTTTCCTGCAGAACTTTGCCCAGGGCATCATTCTGCCTCTGCCGGCCTGCCATCTTCCCATGGTGCATCCTGCTACCATCTCTTGCCCGGTTAACACCACACATGCACCCGGCCATCCACATGATAAAAGAAAAAATTATTCATCAGACCAGGCCACCTTCTTCCATTGCTCCATGGTCCAGTTCTGATGCTTCAGAACTTTCGGTGATGGACAGGGGTCAGCATGCGCACTCTGACCAGTCTGCGTCTACACAGCCCCATGCGCATAAAGCTGCTATGCACTGTGTGTCTTGACACCTTTCTATCATGGCCAGCATTACGTTTTTCAGCAATTTGTGCTACAGTGGCTCTTCTGTGCGATCCGACCAGACGGGCTAGCCTTCGCTCCCCTCGTGCATCAGTGAGCCTTGGACGCCAATGACCCTGTCGCCGGTTCACCGGTTGTCCTTCCTTGAACCACTTTTGGTAGGTGCTAACCACTGCATACCGAGTACACCCCACAAGACCTGCCGTTTTGGAGACGCTCTGACCCAGTTGTCTAGCCATCACATTTTGGCTCTTGTCAAAGTTGCACAGATCCTTACACTTACCAAATTCTTCTGCTTCCAACACATGAAATTCAGGAACAGACTGTTCACTTGCTGCCTAATATATCCCACCTCTTGACAGGTGTCATTGTAACGATATAATAAATGTTGTTCACTTCACCTGTCAGTGGTTTTAATGTTATGGCTGATCAATGTATATGATTGCATTAAACATGAGTTGTTCCCTCAAGGGTATTTTCTGGCGTATATCTGCAGTTATTGAGCAATCGTTGGGGAATCTACTTTGTAATTCTTCCCAAACTGCAAGATTCTCATAATTTTAAGAAACTACTCTCAAGTAAAAGTTTTTTAAATAGTGATAAGCTACACAATAAGCTACTTCTCAATGCTGTTTGATATATAGACATTTTTGAGGCTGTTCGCTTTACACCGAATGCGTTTTTGGGTCCATCCACACTGTTTTCCAACTGGTTTTCTATGTAAACATGCACTACATATCACTGCATCGCACTGATTTTTCTCATGCAGGAGCACCATGATTGTTTAGCGTAAGGACACATTTGGTGTGAACAGCGCCTTATGAGAGCACATTTTCACTCTGTTTGCTCTACAGGTAAGCTGCTGTTTATGCAATACAATGTGATATAAAAGACAGCACTATAAAGTTTTGACACACTACATAACTATTGTTTGGGGGGAAAAGTAGCTTGTTACTGGTAACGCTACACTGAGTTAGCATCACGATAATTGAGTTAGTAAAAATAATACTTTTAGTCAACTACTCCCTAACGCAGTTATCAAGGTACTTTTTGAGGTAAATGTGTAACAATAAAACTTTTTCAAGATGTGTGGACAACATGAGACCAGAAAGCATTTCCCCATGGAGATCATCACCATGGAAATGCCAATGTCAAAAAAGTTATCTTTACATAGAGCAGACAGAGACTGATGTTACATTTTATTATCTCCAGAGAGCATAAAAAGGGAAAGACAAAGAGAATAGATGAAAGAGATGGAGGGAGAGAATGGAGAAGAAAAGGAATGTCATCATCCAAAGGACAAAATGTTAAATCCATTTCCATTTAAAAGGGTCAAATGTTCGACAATGTTTTGCTGGCCACACATTAATGATGAAAGAAACAGTGAAAGTTGGTACTTTGTGCATTTTTACTGATCAGATAGCTCTCATGAAGATACCAAGTGTAAATACCATCCAAAGTTTGAGACGGATAGAAATGAGATTTTAAGACTAAACTTTACACCTTCCAAATGGACCTATGTCAGCATAAAGAAGTTTGAGAGCTCAAAGACAAAAAAATGCTGCACATAACAGCTGTTGCCTTTTGTACCACTATTGCCAAAGCAATTTTAGCTGCCTCGTTTTTTTTTTTTTTCTTATTCTTTTTTTTATTTGTATTTTTTATGAACCACATCAAGTGGTGGAAAATAGCACCGCATGGCAATAAAATCATCACACAAGTGAACTCCAATATATTTGCATCTAACACAGGAATAGTAGATTGGATTTATATCAATTTTGCCAACACAAAATTTGGCTAATTGTAAATGGAAAGTGCATATCCAATCGCATAGAAATCTGAAGTGAACATAGTTCAGAAGAAATGTTAAGAATGAAAGAGGAAAATTTGACAGGAAAGAGGGATGTGGAGCTGTGGAGAGAGGGAAGGAAGAGGCTGTGCTGCTGTTCATTCAGACAGAGCCACTGAACAGGAGGTAATGCAACAGCTGCAGGAGCGCACTCTGCACAGACAGGTCAATGTGTGTGTGTGTTTGTTATGTTGTAGGGGGGTGGGGTTGAACAGCTTTTGTCTGGTGCCTCTACATGACCCCATGTGACAAACACTCGTACAGTTAGCGAGGTGGGGGCAGGTTGTGTTATTTTGTGGGTGTGTGTGTTTATTGTGTGTGTGCATTAGAGCATGGGGGAAGTATGAAAAAACACCTAGAGCCCTGCTCTTAGCCAGTGGTTCACAACTGGTTTTGCTTCAGGAGCCACATTTTCCATTATGGAAGTATTAGCCATTTTCAACCAGGGTCTAGAATCACATTAATACATTTTTGCAATGTAGTAATATGATAGTTTCATTATAAACTTTTATTATAATCCAAAAAGACAAATACAACAAACAGGTGTCGGCAGCTGCCCATAAATCTCTCTCTCTGTCGCACTGCTGTTTTCGGTCGCCATCATCCCTCTTGAGCTTCATCAGCCTAATTAGGGGGCGGGTGTGCGGAATCACGACCCTGCCCAGCCCTCCACCCTGCCACATTCCTCCCTCATTCTCTCAGTCCGGGGAGCCTCTGGCATGACGTACACCCCCGTTTTGTTGATTTAAAATTCAATAAGTATTAACCATAAAAACCTCATTCATTTTGGGAAAGAAATTGCACACTGTGACATTTTAAACAGACTGTCACTCACGGCCTTGTTTCCATTCGTGTCAAATTAAAGATATTGTCTAATCTGTCTAAGGTCTATTCTCATCCCACATCCAGCTATTGCAACCTGGGAGCTAACGCTTCCTACATCATCAAAAGTTTTTATTGGTTAAAAAACAGATGGGCGCTGCAGACAAAACAAGGCAGTCTATGTTATGTTGATCACATAAGGCACCTGAGCCTGACCAAACTAGAATAAAAACTAGATGTTCCGATGTTCAGTTTTATCTGTGCTGTAAATTTAGTACATGGGAAAATACATTTGTGAAACTTGGTGAGAGGGTTCTAACAATGCACAATGCGTGTAGCGTCTCAAGCTTGATTTGACATTTCTTGGTTGGGTTGTTATTCTGAAGGGCTTACTGGGTGCATAAGTAGCAGTTTAGCTGGAGTAATTACAAGGTGGTTAGAATTTCGAACAGCAAGCTGTTGTAGACACATTTTCAGACATATACACAAGTAGTAGACATTGTATAAGACAACTCTGATAGTCATCAGATTGAAAACACAACGAGTGAGGGCAGAGATGTGACTCAGGCAGCCAGATGCATGTTTGGACGCTTGCCGTTATCAGCCGTGTCAGTCAGTTGTGTGACACACATTCATGTGGAAGGAAGCTCACACACACAAAGTTAAAATTATTATAAGGTTACTGTTTGTGTTTTAAAGGGATAGTTCAACACAAATGTATTGTCTATTTCTCTTAAGCTTGTCTGTGATAACTCTGTGTATCTGAACAGGATGAAAGCTTCTGTAAAAGATGTTGGAGGTATATGCTGTAAGTGGGGCATAAACCTGCTCTATTTGTAGGAAGGGACCTGTAAATCTCGACAGAATAGAATACAATAGCAGAATAATGATGGCAGAGACAAACAGTGGGCCACTAGCCTGCTCTATTTTCAATGGCCTAGTGAATTTACAAGACAAGACCAGACTTGAGCACTAACAACAGAACAGCAGAAAAGAAGAGCGGCGGGTGGGAGGCACATAATTAATTGTTAGTTTGTATGTTTGTACAAAACTAAGCAAAAAGGAGACAATAACAGATGGTAAAGTCAGAGGTAGAATAAATAAATCCTAAATCTTATGCCCTTGAAGGCAAAATTCATAATTGAAACAAAAATAATGGTGTTATCTTTTATATTTTATGTGCTGGTTTTATTTGTTTTTATTTTTTTTGTGACTATTTGTACTGTCATGTCATTAATTTTTTTAAAAGTGAGAAATACTGTTAAACTCTAAAATCTGAATCTGTTAAAATAGGACTCACACCTGAATTTGACCTTGGTGGGACTTCATTGTGAAACCTATATCTGTTGTTTTCTAATTGTCTTTGTGAAAACACAAACTATTCAAAAATATATATTTTTTTCTATTTTATTATTATTTAAAAACAAGACAAGTCTAAGGAATGTTTCTATTTAGATAGCTAAGTGTGTGTTCGTGCAAATAAGTGTACATAGCATTCTCAGAGCAAGTCTAGGCATTCCTAAAACATTCCATAGCTTTTATCTTACTCAGATATTAGCCTACATTCCTTACCATCAGACCATTTACAACCCACTGCACACAGCCACACTTTCATACTGTACACCTCTTTCATTTCATACTTTCAGTACAATCTTGTTACACTCATACAAGCATACAGACACTACTGTTGATTGGTGCATCCTTTACTGTGATTCACAATCAGCACATCCTAGGTTTATTGAAAAATCCTAATAAAAATATCCCAGATCATCCCAGTAACAAAACTACACTCCTACACGCACTTACAATCAGTCATTCACCATCCAGCTTGCTTGTGTTGACCTGTAAAAACAAAGACACCTCATCTGCCCCTCCTTTTCTGGCAGGGTGAGGTTGCAACACCATCTTTCAAAAAAGTAGCTCTGATTCTTGTAGCTACAGGCTACAACTAAGTGTGGGTTTGCTGCCAATTTTTTTTCCACACCAACACAACGCTGATGAGCAATCTTCACACCATGACTTAAAGAGCTGGATAGGTCAAAAGAGATAAATGTGATCATAACAAGGATACTGTGCATTTTAGTACAGACTGCAGAGTGTGCTAAACATTCCTTTTCACCCTGAGTGGAGGACCTTCATCACTTCACAAACATGTTCAGAATCCTCCCAATCCCAAACAATAAATCCAAAAATGACAGGCTTCAATGGAACACAATTTATTTCCAATGAGCGTCACTCTGACCTTAAACACTCATTCCACTCGTCAAGGAGTCAGATACAAAGACAGGAAGAGGGGTTTGCAAATGGAATGTGCATCACTGCTGAGAGACAACATTTTTTGGACGTTTTCACTTTGGAAACTAGGTAAGTGCTACAAAGAAACAGTGAATTACTATTATTAATAATAATACTATGACTTATTTATTACGCTTGTGTATTTATCTGAAATATTTTTAACTAAAAAGGTATGAACAAAGTTTACACAAGCTGGTGAACCGTTTTTGATTTGATCCCACCCTAGGCAAACTTCTGTAAAAGTTGTCTCATAGAGTCTGAAATACCTTTGACAACACTATGTAGGCTTCATGTGCATGCTGTTACTGAAGGTGATGAATTTTTTATTTTCAGATAAAATGACAAGAATTTTCCCAGACTGCTCTCAAATCAGCACTAAATGCTGACACCCATAATGTGTGAATGATTATGATGACAATGAAGAGGATGAGGAGCAGGCCCTGTCAGTCAGATCTCCCAGGAGAGGGTGATGGTTGAAGGCCAGTGGGGGGAATTTCACCCTCCTAAACTCAAGAGGAGGGGTGTGAGTCAGTACTGAATCATAGCCCTTTTCCATGGACATGGTACAGATGCGGGTTCCAGGGCCAATGGGAATTCTCCAACTGGTCCATGCATTTCCACGACAGAAAAGGCAGTTCCGGGGTGGAAAAGCTGGTTCAGCATCAGCCTCAAAAGCTTGCTGGTCTCAGACGCAGAAACCGATAGGTCAGGGTGCGGAGGGCGGTATAACGTTTTGCAAAAATGAAATGTATTCCCAAACAACAACAGAAGCTACCATCTACAGCAAGGCGTACTTTTCTCTATAACAGCAATAAAAACCCCACGCAAAAATGTCAGACATCAAAAGCATTAAGGAAACGTAGATGAAACAAGCACTCTTCTAGCAATATGGTTTTAAGATGAGATTCAAGATAAGAGAGATCGCAAAGGGAAAAAGAGTCTAAATGATAAACATCGACTTTAATTACATTATTTAATCGTTCTTATGTAGCTGATTTCATTACATTTACCAACTTTGCTAGCTTAGCTTTCAGGCTTCTCATCTTATTTTGAGCATTGTTTTGTTCAGTAAGGGGACTACCCAATTATTTACGGAGATCGTGGCTATCAATTAAGGTAAACTAGTGGTATTCTAAATCAAGACATAAACATAATATTATATGCTATGGCAAAGCACAAAATATAAACATCCGCTACACCAATGTTAATAATAATTCCACTGATAGAGCTTAAAGTACTTAGCAAGTTTATCCGCATTAAAAAAGTTCATAAAAAATAATGTAATAATGTTACCTGTTGTTTTGAGCGAAGACGTCGTCTCTGGCAATCTAGTTAAGCAGTGTCAAAATGTTGAATTGCATTTCTCTGTATATTTAAATATGTCCCCAAAAACAGGACTAAGTCGTATACACAAACATTACAACACACCATGTTTGTTTTGGGCAGGTGAGGTAGTCATGTAAAATTACCACGTAGCCATGTAAACCGTTACGTCAATGTTTGGTTCTCATGCAGATCTCAAGTCAGTGGAAAGTGTGGCCCGTTTGCAGTTGGCTCTTGATTGTCCTGGCTGTGAACCAGCCAAGTTCAGTCTTGTAGACCATTGTGACACACTGAAGCATTTTATGCTAGCTTGTTTCTACAAACTATGAAAACAAAAATTTCCACTGTATTAAAATGTAAAATGAAACCCTTAAAAAACTAAACTAGCTGCAAACTTGCCACAAATTTACTGCAAAATTGCAGCTCATTATTTTCACATGCAAATAAATTTGTGATTAGCTGCAAATATTTGCCAGAAGTTTGCGAACTCTCAATTTTTGTAAGGGAAAGAAATGTATTGTAGATTGCTGTAGCACTTTTGTAGCGTCTCATACTAACTTGTTTCAACACACGATAACACTCACAAAATTTCCACTGTATAAAATGTGAAAAGGAAAGGTAATGTCTTTTACATTTCCACTGTATAAAGTGAAAAGTAACATTAGTGACACTCCTGCAGACAAATTTCCACTCTATAAAATGTGCAGAGGAAAGGTAATCCCTCACAAAAAAATAGAGGTCTGCTAAATGTGCTGCAAAATTGCAACTCTTCACAGGTAGTGGTTAATCTGCATCAAACCTTGCCCACCAACAATGGACAATTTGTCCAAATGCTACTATCAAAACTTCATTGGCAGACCTGTGGCAGCAATGAAGAGTTTGCTGCAAAGCTCAAATTCTTTCGATTTTATTTAGGGAATGTCTTGTGATACTTTCAATAGACTGACAAATTTACACTGTATGAAGTGAAAAGAAAAGGTAATGTTTAGTAGATCGGTATGACACTACTGAAGCATCTTATAGTAGCTAGTTTCCACAGAATATAAAATGACAAATTTCCTCTTTATAAATAGTGAAAAGGATAGATAATGGCTTGTAGACCATTCCTGAATATCGGAAAAGTCACAAGGTATTCCTGTGACATAAACCACAATCTGATACTTTTCACATCCTCCAAACTTCTCTCAAAACTCTGTCAACTTTGTGCTTGAATGCACACTTTTGATATTCAGTGCAATAATAATTGACAGTCACCATGTGTTTACATTTCAAGACAGGTCCATTTCAATGGCCGGGGAATATCCCAGCCTCTGCAGGGGGTGAACCCCAGGGTCCAGATTCCTCACAGATGGAAATATAGTACAGCCCAACTCTCACTTCCAAATACCAAAACCCTGTGTCATCCCCAACTCTTACAAGCTGAATGAGTGCCAATACTTTCAAACAATAGCAAGGAATTGATGCTTTAGCCAAAACCCTGGCCCAGTCAACTTAAACTCATTCTCTCTCTCTCTCTCTTTCTTTCCTTTTTCTACTTACTCCCTTCCATAAAACCTTAATCTTTCAGCTTTCTCCTGAGTCAGCAGTGAAGCTCACAGCGGCATGGCTCCATTCCCTTCCACTCTTTCCCTGCTATGCCTGGCTTCTCACACTCTCCCCTAAGCTTTCAAAACTCACTGCTCCTCAAGAAAAGTTTTACTTGCTCTGATCTGCTACTGTCAAAAACACATCAAGAAAATATGAAACCGTTAAAGATTTAAAGGCACAATAGGTCAAAAAAAAAGTGCAAAAATTAGAAAATAAAAACAAAGTTAAATGTTACATTTCTCTTACATTCTTCTAAGACACTACCTCACTCCCCTGTCTATCCCAGAGGCATTACCCCAGGGCATTTAGCATAACCAATTCAAAGCGTTCACACAACAATGAGAACAGCAAATATGCTCACAGTAACACTCACCAGATAATTCATTTTCAGCCCTGCTGTGTGAGTCGCTGGGACTCCAGACAGCACTTAAGTGGCTGAGGTTTAACCCCCGACGAAAACTCCCTCGGACCGTCCACCCCTTTATAAAAAGCTCTCGCCGTCTGCGTCGGTGAGAAAGTGAGGGCTCCTAACACATACTCCAATTCCGTGATCTCAGAGAGCAAGAATGAGACTGTTCCATATACTTCTCGCTCTTTAACTCTCTCACTTGCTCGCTCTCTCATTCCCTCTCTGTGTTCATCTTGTTCTCTTTCTCTTTGCTTGCTTTCTCTCCCTCCCTTTCCTACAGGAGGAGGAGAGAAGAATGCATAGAGTAACCTGACACCCTCCCAGTTCCTTCTGAATCCTGACATTCCCTTTCCCTGCTCCTGATTGGCTGAGGACTCTCTTCTTATGTTAACGAGTCTTACACTCTTCCTCCCCCTGGCTGTGAGGAATGTTCAGTGAGACATTAGCTTTCGTTTTATACTATCCTCTGAACCCCTAATACACAAACACGCATCGCCTGACACCACAGCTTTGTCTAGATCCTTTCCTTGAGCCTCTGTGAGATTCCCCTCTCTTGCTTTGTGTTGTTGCTTCGAACTTTTATACTAAAAGTAAATGCCCTCAAGCAACTCCTCTTCTCTTATTGTAAATGGAAAGCAAACCTCAAATGTCTTTTTCCCAGTTATTTTTAACCTTGTTTCAAAATGTTCAGTGTGAATATGTATTATGAATTAGTAAATTAACAATTATGAAAACAAATAACTAGCTAGCTTGTGATGGATAGACACTTTATTGAGTCCTGAGGGCATATACTGTATGGTTATTAAATGTAACAAATCACAGATGCATAATTCTGTTCTTAGTTCATCATCTCCATTTCAATTAAACTGACACAAATGTAGTTATTTATTTCTTCAGAATAAATTATAGGGGAAAAGACACAGAATGAGGTAAACTTCTTTCTTTTAAATAAATCACAGCTTGAGCTAACAAAACATATGAGGTTGGTTTTAATAGTACTGTATTAAATTAGAAATATTACAGTCAATAAGAGTATATTAGTTTCTGTGTATTTATATGTAGGAAAAAATTAATGAACCATGAATAAAGTTACTGTAAATAATAATATTTGCTAATATTTGCACAACATAATTTTCCAAATCTCCCGTGAGGGAGTGACAAGGTCAGGAGGTCAAATTGGGATCCCCATTTAAATCAATGTAAACAGACTAAAGCTATGCATCCTAATGGACCGTCTCCTGTGATTTCAAGATAACAGTCAGAATATCCTGTCTAAGAAGAGAATATCTCCATTCTTTAAAAAAAAAACCTGGAATGTTAGAAGTGACAAAGCAGAATTATGCAGTCCATAAACTGCCACGACATTGTCCCATGGCCTAGTGCTGAGGTCAGGGAAGAGGTCAATAAGGTAGCAGAGAGCCAGGCTTACGTAATTCGTCGCAGCATTCCAGCATTCCTCTTGAAATGTCCTGCCAGAGAACATAGTGTCCCTTAGAGCTACATTTTAGTGATGAGACTTGTAGATACTGATAGAGTATTTATAGTATTGTGTTTACTAGATGTGCTACATGGACAATAGTACGAGGACACCCCTTAATTCCAGTGATGACAAATCTTATTCCGGGTTCATATTCCATACTGCTGATTACCACAAAAACAATTGAGACTCGTAAAAATCAAGGTTAGAGTGAGGCATCCACAATGAATGTGAATGGGGCGATTTTGGAGGGTTTTTGCAAATGTGAAGCTTATAATTTATAAAGGCACATTAATTCCTCTGTTCAAACTTGTGCATTATGTGAGCTGTAAAGTTGTATAATCCATAATTTTTACAGTTGTTTTAAGGTTTACAGTGCTACGTTGTCATGGCAATAAAGTAGTAAACTTGAATGTAACTTGAAATGTTAGTAAGCAGTTTTATCACTAAAATCATATTAGCATGCATATTGTTTAAGTCTTGTGGCTATACTATGGAAACAGTGAGTATTATAACATGTACAGATTGGCCCCATTTCCTTCCATTGTAAGTGCCTCATTGTAATACAGACTTGTATTTGGCTTTTATTAAAGCTGCACTATCTAAGATTTTCTGGTTAAAAATCAACAAATTGCCATTATTGATTAAGTACATAAACAATATGTGTCCATTTTTTTCTTTTAGTCACAGTTTTAGTATTTTTACAAAAATGTCCTTTAACATTTTAGCCAACGAAAATAATACTTTTACTTGATGACGACGTGCAAAGTGGAGAAAAGTGTAAAACTGTAACAGACCAAACTTTTATCAAATATTAAAATATTTTGAAAAAAAATATAACGATTTTCTAATGTAAACATGTATCAAACATACAATAATAGTGTATAGACAGAAGTATTATCTACTTTTTAGAAGTTAGCCTGTATTCTAAATTCTTGATGCTTTAGAGACTTATTCATTTTCCGTGAAAGGGTATTACATTGTGTGTAACATGTTTTTTATGGAAACCATGTATTCACAACACAAGTTATGCAACGCAAATTATGATTATTTTGACTAGTGCATCATATAGATATATTAATGAATCTCATGTATAAATAGGATGCGTTTGAAAGAGGTATTTACCCCATTTTAAAGGTTCATTTTGACAGTGTTAGCGCATTCAACTCACGCAGCTCAAGCAGAAAAATGTCCAACACACTGCATTAATGGATTAGATGAATCCATATCTAATATCTTCTTCTATTTACAGATTCTCAAGATGTTTCTTTTTATTGTCATATTTTCGTCAACAGCTTTCGTCAAAAGCTATAATCTAGCTTTAATAAAATCATTTCATAATCTTTATGATGCACCTTTTGCATCTCATCTTCATTATCATTGACAAAACCAATAAACCTTTCATCAACAAATGCTTTAATCATTGTTTTCGTTGATGAGATTAACAATATAAATAATAATAAATTCTTACATTGAACTCGAATCAGCAGTATCACGAGTGGTGTCAGAAAATTTTACAATTCATTCATTCAAAATATGTAAATAAGAGTGTTGTTTACTTCAAAGGAAGTAATATTTCATTTTTCAATGTTTAATCGTATAACATAATAATATCAACATGAAAATAGCACAGCTCTAAATTTCTACCAATCATGATCACACACAGGCGATGTCCAGGTAAACTCATATCATGAGATTCATCCTCAGTTTTACATTTCAAACACAGATATATCTAGAGAGCACAAAGTGCAGCTTTAAGAAAAGGAGGGACAAGTCCAAATACATTTCTGTGGTAACATCATTATGTCACAAATGTTGTCGATTGAGGTTAACTTTTATTGAACCCGGAACATTTATTTGACGCCACATTCAAAAACATTTAAGAGAATTGTGTTTTCAACTTCAACTTGTGTGTTTTCAATGACAATTGTTAGGAAGGGTCCTTTTCTGTTCCAGCATGACAATGAACACAAAGCAAAGTTCATAAAGAAATGGTAACCCCACTGAACAGCCAGGCCCCAAACCATTACTGGGGCAAGTTGTAAAAAAAATCAACATATATTCAATGTTCAAACTTTTTTCCTGGGCAATAACAGTGGAAATGTTCAATTGATGTTTTCTAGCCAAGACTTCAATGTAAGTGGCTTTGTGGAAATTGGCTTTCAAATATAAATCTTATGAAATATACTGATGTGAAAAGAGAGAAAATTGTGACAACTAGCCCCCCAGTCACCACAATATCTAAAGTCCAAGATACCTAAATGTGTAAAATAGCCTGAAGCCGAGGCCAAGAGTTAAAGAGCATTGCTGGTGTCAACTCAGCTAGAGTACCCCTAATTGAAAGTAGTTTGGCAATTTAAAGCCCTTATCTTCATTCACACCGCAGCTGTCTTTTCAAGCCACAAGGTGCTGTGTCTGGTCCCCATGACAATTGAGCGGCATTTCATCTCGCACTATGGATTGGCTGCTATGAAGATAGATTTTGATGGTTGAGACAAGATTTTCTCTTCAACAAGCGTTTTCTGGGATGTTTTCAATCTTTTTGTTATTTGTTGCAGTCAGCTAAGCCTGAGTAACATCAGAGCTGTCATTAAAATAAGCAAGTGTGCATGAATTTTGTCACCACAGAGATTAGGCCATCACATCAGCCATCATCATTAGCACCCCACCCCCGACTCGCTCTTCAGCTAATAACCCCCCTCCGTCAGTGCCCACTAATCACAATCCTGTTATACAGTATATCAGAAAGAGAAGGTGAGCGGGGTTGGTTTTCTAGAGGCGAGTGGCCAAAATGCCTGTCGCAGAACACAAGAGGTGAAAATGAGACAATCTCTGCGGTTCTTAACAGATCGCTGCACACTCTTGCAGAAAGCCAAGCTTGAAATCGTTCTTTATTAATAAATATGCTATCACTAGAATGTGTACCTACGGTGGCCCCAAAAAGCATTTGGACGCTTAAAAAAATTATATTGCGAGGTATAACAAAATATTAAAGCAAGTGGCATCTGCAAACAAATGATTATACTGCATAATTTCCAATTACATTTCCAAAACCATTTCATGTCAAGCCCATTTTCCCCTCAAGTTCACACATGTGACACAGCAGATTACATTATCTATGGACATGTTCCACTAAAGTTTGAGAACCAGAAAGTGTATCTACTGTCTAATTTGAAACTTCTTTTGATGAATTGTGTGAAAAATGTTTGAAATTGCTTGAAAGTGTTTTTTGTGCCATCTTTCTTTAACTTAAACGCCACGTGGTTTAATAGTTTTTTATACAATGCACAAACATTCATACATTTTTAAGTGCTAAAAGTTTCTAAATACTTTCAGAGCCACTGTATGTTGCCATGAATTGATGTCTACTGTGTGTGTGGAACAGTAGGTCCATTGTATCTGAGTGGCCCGGTCTAGTTAGTTTGGTCAGGCCATCACACCTATGCACAATGTTGTCCAGCTGGCAATTCTTTGGACCTGGAACCTCGAACACTGGCCTGTGGACTCGGTAACCCGTTGCATGCCTTGCGTGTCACTCTGAGATTCAGTGCAAGCCTATATGCATGCCTCAGCCAAGCCAGATCAGATCGGGCCACCCCAGAACAGACCAAGCATTTAGGACAACAGATGTGGGTCAGTGAATGTGAATATGGAAATCCCATTTCCCTCTGAATCAAGGATCTGTTGCCATTTTTTTCTCTCTAACTTGCTAGCATTTCAAAGCTGTAAAACATCTCCGTTAGGATTTGTCAGCATCAGGCCTCGAAATTCCAGAAGAATCTGATGGAGACTTCTGATGAAAAGGGGACATCTCTAATGATGACTTGTTTTATAAGTAAATGGATTCCTGGAGGAGTTGGACATTAACATCTTTTAACAAAGCTTTTTTATATTTCCTGGTGGTTTTGATTATTTTTATTTGATGTGTACCTCAATTGGTCTGATATAATACAGAGAAAAATAAAGTAGTAAATATAAATTCATGGGTGTTATTTTCACATTGTCATGTCCCCTGAATGCAGGTGCACACTACGATTTAAAATAGTTTTTTACGATTGTTGCTTGTCAGACTGTATGATATGAACACATTGATATCGCATGTCAGACTGCAGGATATACACACATCGTAGCCGACTGTGATCCCAATCTTCCTGATCAGTGAATGTGACTCAAGGTTATGAGAGTGTTGCGGAACAGAAGTGAAATGGCGAAATTTGCCCACCACTGAGGAGCATATTTTTTCACTCTCAGAAAGTCAGGACATCAGCATTTCCATTGCTCCAATACCACTCCATCACGAGCACGGGCTAACATTTACAAGGAAGATGAATTTTGTCAAACAGGCCTATAATAATACTGCTTGATCACAAATACAGAAAATTACAGATGTTGAGAATGAACGTGAGTGCGGGAGGTAGCCTACAGTAATAATGAGTTACCACAAGCAAATATTCACTGTGGAAATAAAAAGACTTGTGGCATGAAAAATTACAAACTTCACCGTTCACATTGGAAAAAACAAAAAAGGTGGATTAGAGAATGTCTTTCTCCTCTTTTAGATTAGTAACCTATAGGCCACGCAAAAATTCGAAAATTAATTAAGGCTGATAATATATGACTCTTGCAAATTCCCTATGGATGATGCACAAACATGACAGATTTCTATAATTGTATCCAACTATATCTGCTGATTTGGATTAAAATGTCCCATAAATACTTACCAGTATAAATTGTTTGTATATATAATGAGTGGTGTGAATCTTAACTAAAGAAGTTTACAGACGTTTAAAGTAAATTTATTTAAAGTAAAATAGTAATTAAAATAACGTTGTAAAGAAAATGCATGATATGTGAAGAAAACAAAAAAAGAGAAAATGCAATAATTTATTTATTTTCATTTTGAAGCCTAAGCTCTCTATTTATTTAATGCAGATAATAATGCTTTCATATTACTGACATGTTACACTTTTCTCTAAGTATTTTCTGATTATTTATTTATTACAATTTTTATATAAACTAAAAAGAAGAAAACACATTGAAAGTGCTTGAATAGAGTGATAACTGGGCACAAATGTTGCTATGGTGGTGCAAACACAGAGCAGGTTTCTTTCCAAGTGAAGGGTTCGAGAGAGGAGCAGAATATCTCATCTGGCCGTCGTAATAGCAGTCACATTATACGGCTATGATGCTAAATTTAAGACACCGCCCAAATTTCGCCAGAGGCTGAAGATAATTGCAAAGGCTACAACATTCATATCCAACTGCACTCAATTGATAAACTTTATAAAATATTGTAATATTTTCATAGAAGATCCCTCAGACACCACTGCATTGGCTGTGTCTGGGCCCCCAATGTAGTTTTGTAAAGACTATTAAGGATTTGTTTTCGCTTCTTTTTTTTTAATTAAAAAAAAAGTGCAATGTGCATATGTGATTGAATATCGTGATAAATATCGATATCGAATGATATGAAAAAGTATATCATGATAATATTTGTTGCCATATCACCCAGCCCTACTTTCAATTAAAGAAAATTAAAGAAAAAAAGCCAGAAAATGGAGCACAGGTGGAAGAATACAAAATTAGAGGTATTTCGCGGTGCATGGAAGAATAATGTCTGTAACTACAGACAGGCACTTCTGAAAACAGAATCTTATAATTCTGCTTACAAGCATCTTCATTCCTTCACTCTCATAGATCATAAACAGCTTAACTTAGCAAAAACAACAAAACTTTGCAAAAAAATCAAAAGCCACATATATGTTAGATCCAATACCAAATATAGCTGCAAGCAGCAATGCGGATTCCTCCTCAAAATGGCAAATCATTTAAAATTGATCAGTAGATGGTTGGGGATAAACCCTCCCAATAAAGGAATTCAAAAAAACATGTCTTTGTCTGAATCCTAAACTAAACATTTTCAATGTACAGGAAAATCCATACCGGACCTTATGGATCCTTGAGGCTTTTTTGTTCCCAATGAGAAATGAGGCATGTACACCAAGTTTCAGAAGAATTGGACAAATGGCGTGGAAATGGTATCACTTTGAAAATATTTTTTGGGGGCGTGGCCTGTAGCGCCACCTATGGTCAAATTTGGGCCATTCTTGGTTTGTGGGTTCCTGTTGGCCTGTAGTATCAATGTACAAAATTAGAAAATATTTGACCAGAAAATGGGAATTTTGGAGTGGCCTGTAGCGCTCCCTAGGGGCGAATGTGGGCCATTCTTGGTTTGTGGGTTCCCGTCGGCCTGTAGTATCAATGTACCAAATTAGGAAATGTTTGACCAGAAAACAGGAATTTTGGCATGGCCTTTAGCGCCCCCTAGTGGCGAATGTCGGCCATTCATGGTTTGTGGGTTCCTGTTGGCCTGTAGTACCATTGTACCAAATTAGAAAATGTTTGACCAGAAAACGGGAATTTTGGTGTGGCCTTTAGCGCCCCCTAGTGGCGAATGTCGGCCAATCATGGTTTGTGGGTTCCTGTTGGCCTGTAGTACCATTGTACCAAATTAGAACATTTTAGACCAGAAAATGGGAATTTCGGCATGGCCTGTAACGCCCCCTGGGGCGAATGTTGGCCATTCTTTGCGCAGTACTTCAGAGTGATGTCATCTTGAAGCATATTAGGTTTGAATAACCATCAGTCAAAATTACATTTGATTTATTGACACGTATATATTGTTAAAATTTGGACATTTACATAAACACACCCCTTTCAGCCATTTTGTATCGTATTCATTTTTCCTAAGTAACGTTTTCAAAGACTTCAATTCTACACATGTGTACCAAATTTCAAGTCAATTGGAGCTACGGTTCAGGAGAAGAAGAGTTTTGTAGGTTTTCGCAAATTTTCACCGTATGGGAAAATGAATGGGGGTACCCGTTGGCATGGAGTATCAATGTGCCAATTTAGAAAATTTTTGACCAGTGACTTTTTGAGCTATTTGGGCTCAAGGAGAATAATAATAATAATAATAATAATAAAACCGTCAAATACAATAGATTCCCTCCTTACGGAGGAATCTAATAAGCTTTTAAAAGTAGGTATTGCTAGTGATCTCAGAATCTCTTAATATTATTAACTCGTCTCAATCCTTGGGACAGGTCCCAAGAAACTTTAAAGTGGTAGTTATCAAACCGCTTATTAAGAAGCCACAGCTTGATCATGGAGAATAGGCTAATTACAGACTGATTTTAAATCTACCTTTTATGTAGAAAATATTAGAAAAGTTTGTGTCCTCCCAACTGTCTTCATTTCTACAAAGAAATGGTATATATGAACAATTTCAGTCAGGATTTAGTCCCCAATCACAGTACAGAGACTGCAATTATCAGAGTTACTCTTATCCTCTGATCATGGCTGCATTTCTATTCTTAGTGCTCTTAGCTTTTAGATCCTTCGGCATGATAGATCAGGACATCTCTTGAATAGGCTGGAGAATTATGCTAGCATTAGTGGACATGCATTAGCATGATTTAGGTCCTACTTATCAGACCGCTACCACTTTGTATGTGTAAATGAGGAATTGTCAAATCAAACAAAAGTTAAGTATGGAGTGCCACATGGATCAGTTTTAGGACCTCTGCTTTTCTCTTTACACATGCTTCCCCAGGAAGATTTCATCATGACTCATGGAATAAGTTTCTACTGTTATTTCAATGATACTCAATTTTTTATTTCTTCTTAACTCAACGAAAATTCAAGAGTGTATCAATGATATCAAAGATTGGATGGCCAGAAATTTCATTCAACACAATTCCGACAAAACAGAGGTACTAATGTTTGGACAAAAACCTCTAAAAATATGCCGCTGAAATATAATTTGACTCTTGATGGATATACTGTTAAGTCGTCTTCGGCAAAGAACTTGGGTGTTATATTTGATACCGATCTGTATTTGAAAAACAAATTTCCTATGTTTTTAGAACAGCATTCTTACATCCAAGAAATATTGCTAAATGATGATACATTCTCTCTAATTAATGCGTTTATGACCTCAAGACTAGATTAATGTAATGCGTTACTGGGAGGATGTACAGCAAGTCCAAATAAATAAGCGTCTAAATAAACTTCAATTGGTTCAAAATGCAGCTGCCAGAGAGCTGACAAGAACCAAGAAATATGATCATATTAGCCCCATTTTATCGTCGTTACATTGGCTACCTGTTACATTTTTTATTAATTTTAAAATTCTGTTAATTACATCAAACCTTTGAATGGTCAGGCTCTACAGTACTTAAGTGAACTTCTGACATGCTATATTCTGTCACGTTCATTATAGTGTCCGACCGATTTAAGTGTTGTCTTGGTAACTTGCTAACAAATTTGTGAATTACATACTGGAAGGTTAATAAACAATGACCCCATCATTTTCCCTTTTCAATATAACAACTATAACATTAACCCTGTCCCTGACAACCAATGAGATAAACATGAGGGACATTGTTTATCACATCCATTTGTATGTTAGCCAGCTATAGTTTGTCAGTAGCGTAGCAGACTGAAAGGTAGACGTCAGAGCATCTATTTGCAGCTCAGTAGACAATGGTGCAGTGGTGGATTGTGTCTGTTGAGTATTGATTTCAAAATACATTGTTACCTAGTTGGTGAGACGCAATGCTGGAAAGTAAACAAAGTCCATCTTTTGCTCTCCGTAACAATGAGCGTATAGCTAACAAGCTAACCGTGTAGCTACTTTCATTGCTTGTCAGTGGAATGGAAGCTAATGCGTAAACATGTATTCACCAAACTGTTTTGTTCAGGATTCGCAGTTTGGTAACCCCTTCAACCAAACAATTCCAGTTGTTGCATCTATCAAATGTAATATTTCAAGGTCTGGTTTTCCACTGTTGAAAGTTCCCCCTGAACTTGTATAGCAGAATATGTTGTAACACTTCTGCTGCTGTTTATCTGTTGACTTGGCAGGTGTAAATGCTTCTTGTTTTACAACCTGCCCCTAATTGGCTGGCAGCATTAAAATCGTCAGCATTTGACTGAACCTAAACAGTAATACTGATGCTTATTTAGCTATTTATTTTATTTGAATGTATTCTTTATTTTAATGGTCAGCAACTGACTGATACTAAACATACAGTATTGATTTTTATTTAGCTATTTATTGTATTTTTATGTATTCTTTATTTAAATGGTCATCAATTGACATACTAAACAGTACTGATGTTTATTTAGATTTTGTTTATTTATTCTTTATTTAAATGGTCATCAATTGACTGATACTGAACATACAGTACTGATGTTTATTTAGCCATTTATTGTATTTTTATTTATCATTTATTTTCTCAGTGTTCATTTCTAGAATTTGTTGACAAATGTATAATAATAATAATGTCAAATATTCTTTGATAATAATAATAATAATAATAATAATCTTTAAGAACCTTCAGAGTACCTTTCCATAGTCATATTGGTGCAAAGTCAGTGCACAATCCACATAGAAGAGGTCTGTTTTCATTCCAGCTAAAAAAGAAACTATATCGGCCACCATTCCCCCTCTAAATCGGTATCGGTCTCAAAAATCCCATATCGGTCAGGCTCTAGTTCATTACGATCACAAAATTCTGGCTTGTTAATCATTCCAAAGAATATAAAAAACCACAAAATTAGGTAGATCATTTTCATACTTGGCTCCAAAACTATGGAATAGTCTCCCACAGTTCGGGATGCAGACACACTCACTCAGTTTAAGTCTAGACTAAAGACTCATCTATTTAGCCAGGCATACACCTAATTTATCCTTCAACTCACAATTAGGCTGCTTTAGTTAGGTTAACTACATTCATATCCCGAGGTTACCAGAGTCTGCCAGATCCAGCTCCATTCCTGCTTGGTGTCAGACTCCACTGCTACGTGTCGCTGACAGATGACGACAAACTACAGCTAGTGCCAGCCAGACATCACTTCAGTCTTTTGACTTCAGAGGATAACGGCTGTCAACTACAACTGTAAAACATCAGATACTACATATGCCACTGCCTGAACCTTGGATTAAGGATGGATCCCACCGAACCTCACCGAAATTACCTGCAGGTTGAACTGTGATTCACCTATTAATCTCTGCCTGCATCACCTTTATCTTTTGATGGACTATACTCTTGAAATTGAATACATAGACTATCATTTAATTGCCATCAAAGCCTTCATCAGCCAACTAACAAAGGACAATGCATCTATGTAAACTTCTACAGTTAATCCAGGATGGACTTCAAAAGACATTAGTCATTAATCTTACAGTTTAAACACTGACCCTTAACACTTACTTAGTTTGATCATTTTAAACCATGACTTGCACTATACATAAGTAATATTGGCATTATATTCATGATGTTAGCTAGAGGGGAACTGGCCCCCACAGTGAGTCTGGTTTCTCCCAAGGTTATTTTTATCCCATTAACCAACATCTTATGGAGTTTTGTGTTCCTTACCACAGTCGCTTTCAGCTTGCTCACAGGGGTTCTAAATACAGTTATTATTTAATTTCTATACACATTTTACAATCATATTTAATCAAACTACACAATGACCACTTTAAGGAGGAGGCAATGATCAGTCTTCAATAAGACTTGTTAAGACTAATTAAGACTTTAATTCTAACATAACGTCAAACTGGAACATAATAACAGACGTCGACCACAAACACACACAGCTCCGTGTCTCTCTCTCCCACTGATTGGGTCACTCAACAGCAGGCAAACACACTCACAGCCTGGCCACGCCCTCCTCCTCATCACAATCTCCAATCAACAAATGTTCTTTATTACATGGCTCTTTGGAAAACTCAGTTCTGTTTGGTGAATCGCACCATCCAGCAATTCAATATTTCTAAATAATGACCGGACATCCAGGGATAAAGTGATATTTTATCAGTCATCTGGGTATTGAGAGTTATCTTTCCTATTTCTTTATTAGTGAGCTAATAAAATTATTTAAATTCAAATCAATTATTTTATTTGGAGAGTGGTTGCTATTTAAAAAACCAACAGAACTCTAAAGCCAACTGTAGGTTAAATGTAGCTGTTTCTGGAGACTCTGCTGTCTCTCACTTCTCACAAAATAAAGCAAATACAATTAATCATTTTATAACCATTGAATTATTTAATTAGTAAGTAGCCATGTTGGGGTCCTGACCACCTTGTTTTATTTTGGGATAATGCCTGGCTAATTGACTGTAGATTATCCCTTACCTAATAGTCTAAACCAACAAATATTGTGACAAGGCCACATTACGGTAATGACATCTGAACTTGAATTGACATTAGTAAGCTTTCAAAGTTTATCAGAGATCAACTTTAAGATTTGTAATTTTGCATATGAATGATTTTATAATTATGGCTTTGAAAGGGCCTAAGATGCAAGATCACTCTCAAAGTCAAATTAAACACGTCCTGTGTCTGAACGGAGGGCTGTGATGGTCAATTAATTATTTGGTGCCAGATCAACAAGAATTACTAACCCAAGAACTAAGAACGGCAACACCCACAGTATCCTGGCCATTATGCACTGCTCCAGTCTCTGCTCAGTGAAAAAACAATGCACATCCTTGTATTGAGACATCTGCCCCCCCACCCCCCCCACACACAATATTCATGCAGCTTTGAAGGACAAAGGAATAAAGAGTTGCTTTCTTTGTTGGGACTGTCAGGCCCGCTGCGCTGTCTGTCACCAAAGCCTTTTAACTGCTTATGATGACGGGTGGAAAAAATCCATTGCCACACAATCATGCGAGACCACTAACACACACACACTTAAAAGCACAGGTATATCCAAACAGTTATTCGCAAACATGTGGTCAGAGGTTGGACTTCTGTAGCAAGAGCTCTTTCATCTTACCAAGTGCTGTGTTGATGGTTATTGGGCTTTTCTTTTGATTCTTCTCTCGCAATATGAAAAAGACAACAGACACTGCAGTCTTGCAATCTGGTCACCTAACTGAATGAACAATATGCCAAAATTTGTTCCACTGGAATACACTCTCCAAATATATTCAATCTATTTTCTTGGGGTTTCTTTAAAACTTTAATTTCTCCTCTATTCTTCACTTTTAATCCCTATTAATATCATCTGCATTAATGTTTCTAAAGCAGCGAAAAGCAATATTACAGATATCTTTGACATGAATGCATGATTTTAATGCTACCTGTAGTGGACAAAAAACAGGACACGCATTTTCCCTACAGGACACTGAATCAAAAGGCAGTGTCAGGACAGGCAGCTTTCCAAAACCCCCTCTGGAGTGAATGTCCTCTTCCCTGATCCCACATATAGAGGATAAGCACCCTATATTTGTACAGAATCTAACCCTTATGAAAATCACTCACAATCTTAATCATGGCCCCTGTTTGAACATTTAACAAATAACAGGAGAAACAGAGTTGACCAGACCACTACCAACATTTAATTTCCATAGATAGTTCTGTTTGTTTCTACTGATTTTAGTTAATATTTCTTCTCTTATCAGTCATGGTAATAGTTTAAGATGATTAAAAACCACAAAGTGAATCTGTCTTTCTCTCTTTTAATCTAAAATTGCAAGGATGAGGTTTATGGTGTGTGTGCAATGCAAGCAAAACAAGCAGGCAGACACACACTTACACACTCACACAGAACAACATCAGCATCAGCCGACTAACTCACTTTTCTCAGTCTCACTGCAATAAAAAGATTAGCATTTATGTGGCAGAAGTAAATGGCATTAGGTAGAGTTGAGCATAATCAGAGTGCGCCGGGAAATTACTATCCCTCAATATCTAAGTGTGTGTGTGTGTGTGTGTGTTTGCTAAAAACTCTCAATAATTTAGAAATACTTCCAATCAGCAACCCCATCCTTTACCCCTTAGCACATAAAACACATAAATGTGGGAAGAGATGGAGGAGAGCAATAACTGAAAATGTGCATCCCCGGGTTAATTAGATGGTGCTGATTTGATTTTTCATTTCAATCTGTTTCAAGTTGCTCTCTGGTTTTTGTATCCCATTGGAAACTCTTCTTTTTCTCTGTCTCGCTCTATCTCTTTCTTACTCTCTCTCTCTCTCTCTCTCTCTCTCTCTCTCACACACACACACACACACACACACACACACACAATTATCTACAGTAGCTATATAAATGAGGACATTTTGTTAAATTTTACAGCTTTTAAATAAAGTGAATTATACAACATTTATTTCCAGTACAATATTAACTTACAAATAAATTTCTCACTGGCAATTGTACTGTTGTACTGAATCCAGAGAGTTTGTGAGATATGCAGCATGCTGCTCATTAGATAGCAAGAGTGACCAACTCTTTGAAATAGAGAAATAGAGACCAATGGGATATGCATTCACAAAGACGTTCAAAACAAACCCTGAAACAACTCCAAACAAGTCTACTTCAGACAGACACAAACCCAGCGATAGCCAGCCTCCCCTCCCCCTCTCAGTGGAATGAAGGAATGCGGTGCTAACCCTTGCAGAACGCCACTCTCTCCGACCATCACTTCCAGGAAGGGGACTGTTTCCCATGGGCTGGGTTTGTCCAAATAACCAATTCTACTTGAACCCCACCTTATCCATAGAATTGAGCTGAACAAGGGTCTCCACAACAACAGCTCTAATTATGCTGCTCCCGCTTAACGATCTGTCTGGAAAATTGAGAGGTAATAATCTACCCAGACGTTAACAGTGTTATTACGCTCTCTTACAGATAGCTTGACTGTCTGAGAGGTTAATTACGAATCGCTGCAATTTCGGAAATGGGCTTCAAACAATAAAATATGCAGTTGTAATGAGAAAGCAGCAGCCGTTAGATGGTATCCACCGAGGATTGAGATGTGTTTGATATAAACAAAAAAATCTGAAGCACTGCAATATTCGTTTATTTAGTCTAATGGATTTTACAGTGCGTGTGTGTATTCAAGGTGTGGAATTAACACCCGCCAGCAGTCATATGCAGGTTCTTTTTGTGCAGTGGCACCAGCCAATGTGGTAGGTGACCTGTAAGACATCTGGGAATGATATTTGATAATGCTGTTGCTGAGAACCAACAACACACTTAAAGAAAAAAAAAAAAGTTATTTTATGGTATTCCTTATTTCTTTCTATTACAGCTATATTTCAAAAAGAAGTAGGTCAGAAAACCACACAATAACTTTGTGGGCAGCCTAAATTTGTTTCCCTAAAACTACTGTTTCCCTAAAACTACTTAATAAATTGTAAACTGAAGTGGACCAAAAAGAGATTCAAGCCATTTTTATAAGGCTAGGAACAGTGTAAATGCAAAGAGATATTTTTTTGGGCACTTTTTGGTCTTTGCATGCTTACATTGTTGTATATATTTGAATTGGAAAAATAGAATTGGGCACTCACCAGCAACAATAGCTGGTGGGCAAATTTCCCACATCCATCTTAGTGGAGTAGAGAGTTTATGAGACATAGTCTCAAGCTCTGGGTCCTAGGTGACTGGATAAGGTAATAAACGGAGGTCTATGAGAAATGTTGAGATAAGCCCAACCTAGCCAGAGCTGACAGGTCATCAGTCACTGCCATCTAATGTAATCGCATTAGGAGTCTCTCCACAGTCTGACTCCTGCCTAATTTCATCTGATTACTCTTCATGGCACTCTTTACTGTCAAATATAGATTCTCAAAGATACATTCAGATGCACTGGGTGATAAGATGTTTGGCAAAAGACACTCTTGTTTGCATGAATTCTTAGATTTTCTTGTATGTATTCTTATATTTGTATCTTGTATTATCAGGGGAAAGATGGCTTGGCATGCTGAAACCAGCTGTGGTTGAGTGAAACCACAGCAGCAAATAACTAATAATGAAAATAGCATGAGATGAAGGGGCAGAGGTCAGAGTTCAATTCTAAGGTCAGATACTGCAGTCTCAGGTATTTCTCAAATCTGTCCAAGTTTTGCATTCCCTTCTATTGCATACTAGACAAGTTGTAAATCATAAGACTAATCCTAATAATTTTATTCAATGAAATATAAAAAATAAAACGTTTCCAGATAATATTTTTATAAAACTAAATATGTTTTGGATAAAGCACAATGCCTATATAAAAGCCAGTAGATTGGATTTAGCAAACAATAAGTTTTATTTACAATATCATGCTTTATTTTTTTCTCACGATAAAAATGGGTCTTTAAAAACTACATGAAAATGACTTTAGCAACTAATTACACTTATTACAGGACAATGCCTCTGTCATAACCTGTGGTTGAGTGCATTGCTCATGGGCACAATGGTAACTCATAGGTTGTTCGAATCAACATCCTTTTAATTATCAATTCCAGACTTTAACCACATTGCAAAAAATGTCCGTAATTTTAACATTAAAAGACTGTAAAAATGCTACAGTAAAAAAAAAGTTAATTGTTTAACGGGTATTTACCTTGAAATATATGGTAATAAGATTGAATATATTAAAAAGAAAATACATGTACTGTAATTTTACAGTAAAAAAAGAAAATTTGATGTAAAAATATAATTTTCCTGTATAATTAATGGTAAAATTGTATATTGCGAAAAGAGAGTACATGTACTTTTTATGGTAAATTATTGTTAAAAAACAATAATCGGGCACTCCCAGAATTCACTGCATGACCAGTCACATTAAATTATATTTAATGGGAATAGTTATGTTTCTTCTTATTTTAATATCAGTACTTGGGGGGTATTGTTCTGTGTTATATTTGATGTAGTTTAGTTAATGTTTACTGCATTATTTTAATTTCACATGTTTTACCCTGATGGTATTTAGTGTTTGCTTGAGTGGCACAGAGCACTTTCTGTACGTGTTTATTGATCATTGAGAGTAACTATTGATGAACTCCATGTCATCATATGCCTTTCTGTAATTACTAAGGTGAGTAACAATACATTAAGTGAAAAGCAGATTTGTACAGTTTCAGAAGGTTAATGTATCAAGTTTATAATTTAATAACAAACGGTAATGAACCATAAATTATACAGGCATCAAAATTACATCCTATAAAGCCTGAAACGTGGTTACTTTATTTTTCATGGTAAATCTCTGGCAACCACAACTGCCAGTAATTTACTGTAAAAAAAAATGTATGGTTACACCTGCACAGCAGACACTGATTAGAGCAGTTCACCATGCTATACATGAAAACATTTCAAGATCACACATGGATCTCAATTCTCAAAACAAGTATAAGGCTTCAAGGTGATGAAAGACCATTGAACTTTTTTTTACAACATAAATAGCAGGCAGAAAGTATGAAACACTATAAGGCATTTCATACCTCTAATAGCAAAGGAATCATGCATTACATGGACAGTCATGTCAGTCCCGCTGTAGTGCAGTGGTGCTTATAGAGTTCAGCGAGGTCTGAAGAAATTATTAACTCCACTGACCCACAGATAAACATCACATTGATCTGTGTGAGAGACTGAAGAACACGATTGGCACAGTTGTGTGGCTCATTGAACCCTCTCTCCATTTCATCTCTCTCTCTTTTTCTCTCCATCCCATCATATAATCTAACAAACCTAATTTAGTCCATAGGAGGAGAGGGCAAATATTGATGGAGACAGACAGATTTTTTGGACACCTTGAAGTCTGGGTCTTAAGGGTTGTTGTATTGTCAGTGGTTTAGGGTAGTGTCAGGGTCGGGTGTTCTGACCTCTCCTCCCAGCCACCCCCTGGGGGCACATCCATTACCCCAGCTGAAGTACAGTGCATCATGGGGTCACTGACCCCCGTGCACACTAGTGAAATACAACACCCATTTATCAAGAGATCTGGAATGTGGCTAAGAAACCCCAAATACCAAGCATTTAACAGCCAACCAAGCAATTTTGTAAGCGAGAGAGCATTGTTGGACCACAGAGCCTTCTCTTGTTCTCTGCTGATGTCATCATTGAGTGGTAGGATTCAAAGGTTTCATAGAGCTGGGGTTCTCTTACGTGTGTTCGGGTTGGCACAATGACAGTACACTCTAAATCAGTAGTCCTCTGGTTTTGCTTCAGGAACCAGATTTTACTTTGGACATCAAATGGCAGCCAAATACAACAACAAAATTGCTCATCATACAAAAGTACACAAAAATGTGCTTAAAATCATACATTAATATTATCATGAATTGCACAGGCCCATCACTATGCAAAATTACTAAAATGATCTAAACTCAACGGGAAAACTGACATTTTGTAAATGCATTAACAACAGCAGAATTGAGAATTATTAGACTGGAACAACACTGAACGCGTTAACATGCACATTCTTACACAGATTATGCGTAATAAGCCGACAACGCGTGTGGTCATGTAAACGCAATACACAGCATTCCTTTATCGGTGTAAGGTCATAAATGACACAAGTATAAACCAGTCGACACGGGTCGATTTTTGGCCATTACGCCGATTTTGCTTTTCATGTAAACACCTTAACCGGCGTAAGTACAGGCTCGTCCTATGAGCGCACATGTTTAGCGCATGCCTCTTCACGGTTTGACGTCAAAAGCAGAGAATAATGTGATTTCAAATTTCAAATTTTCATGTAAACATGGATTTTTTGATTTGTCAGAATATTTAAAGCTGATTTTAGAGAGTAATCAGCATATTGGTGTGCATGTAAACAATCACTAACATAAAGATTTTTAAGTGAATAACAAAAGATATGGAATGCATTTTCTCCTGCCATTTGAAAGTTGATAGTCATCTATTTATATTGCAATTGACAATATGCACGATTATATGGTTAGTTGCGTTGTATTATTTGCATTTTACATTGTTTTTCCCCTGCTGTCCATAACTCCATCAGCACAGATCTGTGGACCATTTTTGGGTCGAGAACCCACCATTTCTCGAACCAGAGGTCTAAAGTGTGTGTGTTAGTATGTCAGAGTATAGATATAATGGTTTCTAATGAAGAAATCAGTATCTTTGCTGCTCAGTGATGCTAGGTGTGCCATTAACGGCTCGCTGATACTTAAGAGATCATCTCAGAGACCATCACTTCCAGAGAGGCTCCCAGCTCTAATGCTGCCTGGAGTGCTCGCAATGAAGGCCAGACCAACATCTAATAACTCATTACATACCCACTGAACTGGTGGTTAGATAAATGGAGACGGGAAAACAAACGTGTCATTCAGCTTGGTGCCAAAGCGTGAACACACACAAGCAAACAATCCAGACTCCAATTTAGTATAGTTATGCATCTATTTGATCTGAAAAGGTGCCTGTGTTTCAGTCTAAAAGAGGGGTCTTCTACAAGGGGTCAGCAGCATTAATGCATGGGGGTCTGCCAATTACTGTTTCACCTCAGTCTAATTTTTGAGACCTCAGCCTTATCACTAGATCCTATCTATCAAAGATCAGCAAGACAAAGAGATAAATGTCTGGACTGATCTGGACAACACTAACACTATAGAGTCCTGGCAAACTTAAACATGGAGCTTTCCTTCTGTTTAGTATTTAGAGATGTGCAGACACACCCACATACACAAACACAGGTAATACTCGATATTTACACATTTCATCACCTGCAGCCTGTTGTTTTACTTAATCTTGATGTTTGCTCACACACAAACATACACATACAGCACATGTTCCCAGCTGCAGACTGTGTGAGTGAACATTACAGTTTTATGGAGAATAAAGATCTGTTTAAGGAGTGAAGAATGCCCTTGCTGATGGGCTTCTAATTTCAGTTTTATTGAGAGAGCTGCCTTACAGCCAGCTCTCGATTAGAGGGGTAACGGGGCATAAAGACAGAGCGACTGACAGAGAGATGGGATGGAAAATTAAGAGAAATCATCTGGAAAGATGAGGAGGGAAGAGAAATTACTTGGAAATGGAGGAAGGATCAGACGATATCCCTGGAATTAAATGTAAGTAATAAGCAATAAGAGAACATGCATTAGTGATATTACCACAGGTAAGGGGTCAAATCCACTTCACATAAGAACACCCCTTTCCAGTAGTAAAATCACTGTAAAACTATATAAAATGAGGCAACAGCACTGTGATAAAAGACACCAATGATCAACAAATATTTACATTAATTATTAATAATAAAGTAATTACTGAAACAAACAAGTCTTCTGCCAGTAACGGTAGGCTGTATGTGGTTACCAAGCAACATAGCAACTAAGCGCATTAATAAATAATGTGTGGTCAACGGTGTATATTTATTGGAATTTTACAGCGGCTTTGAAAGTGGCTCAACCAATCAGAATTTAGAGTTGGAACTGTCCATTTCATAATTTTGAGTTTTAAATTACACCCCAAATTTAATCTATGTAACACAGAAAAACCTTGCACCACTCTCTTAAAGACTTCAGTGTGTGCAACTGCCCATTTCAAACAAAACCAAACATATTCACACAGGTCAAGAGCAATCACCAGCTATTAGATCCATCGTACAATCAGTCATGCAATCAGTAGTCAAATCTCAAGAGGTCCTCACTGTGGACTGTAGTGCAATATTATATAAAACGTTCTGAGCCGCGATACACTGGATGTTATTAATGCAAACTTTTAAGCGTGTACAGTATGTAGCGTTACGTGTAAATAAAAAGTGAGTGCAATAACGACTGTATTTCCTTAAACTTTTTTAATATTGGGAGCATCGTATAGTGTACTAATAACTTTTAAGCATCTTGGATTTTAGTATTCAAAAGAATATGAGCAATTGCCGAGTATTTGGAGTAAATTTGTTTGGTATGGATGATAACCAGTATGTTTTTTTATTTGTTTGATTCTGTTTCAAGAACATATACGGTCCTATTTGTTCTTTAATTTGTTTTGGGATTAAAATCATATTTTAATATATCATGTCTTATACCATGCCACGTATATCACAGAGGGGCCGAGAAATATATAGCCTTTATTTGATTCATACATTAATGATTATTACACACCGATGACAGCTTCTATACATCTATGAAATAAGATACAGAGTATGAACAATAGATATGTTCAGTCTCTAAACCTTGTATTTTGGACAGCAAAACATAAATGGACAAATAAAAATGTGTAGGCTACTACATTTGTATTTCCAAAACGAAGTTATATGGATTATGAACAACACTTATATTGCTATTTTTTTTTTTTTATCCTGCAATGGTCGATTACGATACGGCACAAGTAGATCAGTTTCGTGGAGATAAAATAAAAACAATTAATATATCCAGTCTTTAAAATAAACACCATACTTTGAAGCTGACAGAGTGGAAATGACATTTATTATATGGATACATTTATTCTAAAGCTTATACAGTCACAGATGTCTACCATCAGAACTATACTATACTAACTTTTAGTTAGCGACTAGGCTAATATAACCTGTCGAACAAAATTGTGTATAGACTTTATGCTGTCCGGACAACACTAAATAACAAATTGTGAGTAGAATCAAATGTAATATGTAGCTGTGGGCATTAAAAACATCCAGTATGTCACTGAAATCAACTATGTAGTGGATTAAATCTACTACGGCATCCAGCTACAGTCCGCAGCGAGGACAGTCTCAAATCTCGCTTTCACTCCATGCAGCTGTACCTACCTCAGCTGATGCCCCCTGCAGGCAGTCAAACATTTTACAGAACACCTGGAATGGGAGGAGAGCAGACGAGCCAACACAACACATTAACATTAATCTCACTGCTTCAGAAAGCATGGCAACAACACAGGACTACAGACTTTATCACAGTCTCAAGATAGGCATGTAATGTGGTTGTGTACTGTATAGGAGTATATCAGCAATAGAACTGCTCAGTAAAGATGTCAAATCAGTGACTTCGTTCACGTTGTCATTATGGGGTATTGTTTGTAGAATTTTGAGGAAAATAATGAATTTAATCAATTTTGGAACAAGTCTGTAACATAACAAAATGTGGAAAAAGTGAAGCGCTGTGAATACTTTACGGATGCACTGAAACTACATCTTTTTCCATACAATGAAAGTGAATGGTGACTGAGGCTGTCATTTTGCCTAACATCTCCTTTTGTGTTCCACTGAAGAAAGTCATACAGGTGTGGTACAACATGAAGATTAAGTAAATGACAACAGAGTTTTTATTTTTGCGTGAACTGTCCCTTAAAGTTCTCTGGAGAGTATATAAAGCCCTCCTACCACACAACACTGTCCCAGAGGCTCTAAGAGCTGATGTTCAACATCAAATGCACACAAAAACACCATGCTGCGCCTGTCCCACTGATGATGTCATCAGCCCGAGGCCATGCTGACACATCATCAGCATATGTCATTCTCCATTTAACAAAGAGAGAATGCAACCGTCACCAGAGACCATGGGGGAGAGATGATAGTGGAAAGGATGAAGATGAATAGAAAAGGAAAAGAGCTAAAAGCAAGAGTGAGGAGATAGGGATAGGGAGCAGAGACATATTATCGCTTGAGGACAAATTAGTCCAACATATAATACTTGATAGATATGCACACTCAAAAGAGATCTAGAGCCATGGTGTCCTACTTCTGATGAAAGATAATACTGAATCGTCTTTGACTCAGGGACATTAAAATATGTCCCAGAGTCTAAAACCTACATACATTAAAAGTAGCATATGTAGTGTTCCATTAAACAGGGGAAGTTGAATTTCCAAACTCCTACTTGGAAAAGTGCAATAGAACACCACTTGATGTTGGACAACCAACTCGGCTAAAACACATACGTCATTCCAAATCCGTATTCCTTTTTTTTCTTCCATATAATAAAAATTAATGGTAACTAAGGCTGTCAGTCCCTAACATGCCGCCAAGCATCTTTTGTGTTCCCCGGTAGAAGAAAAGTCATAAGGGTTTGGAATGACATGAAGTATATAGGTGAATTTTCATTTTTGGTGAACTATCCCTTTAAGTATGAATATCCCACGTAATACTCTATCTGCCAAATTCTTGCACACACACATTCTCTCAGTCACTCAACATTGACACTGGCCTTGGGGTCATTGTGTTGTTTCCATGGTTACCAGCCCCAATGGACCAGCGCAGAAGAAGAGAAGACGGATTACACTTGGACCAGTTCTTCCGATGCAAGACTCCTGCCGCCATTAGGGCTGGGCAATAATGAAACAAAAATGATATCTAAATATTTTTCAGCCAATTGATGATTTTCTATATCTCGATAATTATGCATTTGCACAGGCTTTATCAGAGGCACCATCATTTCAAATAAAAAGCCACTGTAGTCAAGATAATTTCAAATGTCAATAATAATGCAGGCAGTCTTTCAAGACCTTACTTCAAAGTACATTTTATTGTAAATATTCAATATATCGCCCAGCCCTAGCCACCATCCATCATCCATCAGCTTAGGTCACACAACAAACAATACTCATCCTGCATCCGTCCAGAAATCTAACCCCACTCATCATTCAAACAAACAAAATATTTATCTCTGACACACACTCAAAGTATGGGTGTAAATCGGATGTTTCATCATGATACGATCTTAAATCGATTCTCTTGGCCTGCGATCCAATATTTGCCGATACTTCAAAGTCTGCCACGATACGATTTCGATTTGATTAGATTCAGGGCCCTGTGATATTCCAGTATTATGTGCCTATTTTACACAATCAATTATTTTATTTTATTTTATTTTTTATGCCCTAAAATGCAACCATAATATAATTAGAATATTTTATTGAGCTCTCTGAAAAGTGCAAATTTAGTATCCACAACAAAATTTGTAGAGGTGCGAATATTCACTGGCCTCACAGTTCAATTATGATTAAAATGGTAATGATTCGATTATAAAATGATTCTCGATGCATCTAGACCTTCAATATCTTTCTTTTTTCAGTTTCTTCAAAATTTATTTTTTACTCTCAATTTTTTCCCCTTTCAGCTTTTTATTTAACAGCTGTTTTAAAAATCAGAACGAGTCCTTACAACATTACATAAACTGGCCTTTTACATTCAGTATGAGAACAAAACATGGAGCATCCACAAGATTAAATAAACGGTTCTATAGTTTAAAAGATTATTTCAGTTTTTCAGTTTCTTTCTTTAGAACCTTGTAAAAATCTCTTAAAAGCACAAAAAATATTGGTTCTCAATCAAAGCTTACAGACTACTATTACTTCAACTGATTATATTATTCTTTAATTTTTTGTTAAAGCACTCTAAATCATTTAATAGTATTTAATTATTTAAAATTAATCTATGCCATGCTATTCATTTTCATTTTTAAGCACAAATGGAAGTTGCTGGTCCAGGATGAGATATTTCTGCTTCTATGAGAGTGCAGCTGTCAGCTTCTACTCACCTGCACAGGTAGCGCACTTGTTGCTACAGAAATGTATCAAGCATCCCGTATGCACTATTCTATGCGTTTGCTCTGCGAATATACAGATAATAATATAAATTTAATTTAAATAATAATATAAAAAATAACATCACACACAAGTGATCATCAATTGTTTTATTACAGCTTATTTTAGTCCATTTCAAAATACTTACATGACTTTTCTCCAAATATCCTTGCTATCTGTGGTTTTCTTGGCAACAAATTCCACAGTTAATGACAAATTCTGTTCGACTTAACTGGGATAAATGTTAGTAAGGGTGTTGATGTGTAAAGTCTTATAACTGATGCTAGTGTTGGGCAGCAGGTGTTTCTCTTTCCCTCATTAGTGCTGTTCAGAATGTCGGCGTTATCAAGACATTTCACATGGTGGTTGAACTGCTCCATGGTACATTTAAATAGCACATTCTAATTTAAAATTCAAAAGGGACGCAAGCGCAAAGATATAGATGGAAGCCTGAATTAACCATGCATGTGAGCCGCTAATGAAAGATCACATTTTAAGGAGCGCCCGGTTGACGCGTGCACACTGATCCTGTCACTGGAGCTTGAGTTTCGCCGAAAGCCCGGTTGGCACGTGCGCGCGGATAGCAGAGCGCAATTTGGCTTCAAAGATCCCGCGCGCAATCGTGTCCAACATGAAAAGCATATTTAACGCTCATAAAGTGAAATGAATGTTATAAGGTTGCTTCATCGCCTGACGGAAATGCGTACGGACGTGGCTGACATGAAAGTTTTAATATAAAGTTCTTAATCTTAAAAAAATTCTATATCGATATTTACTATATCGAGTTGTATCGATAACAATGGATCGTTGGTTATTGGATCGCTGCTCTCCTTCCAACACACTCACCCTGGTGACTCATAACAAAGCTTTTCATTTTTGAATGATTATGCTTTTAAGTATTTTATCAGGCTGCAAATGCTGATTGAAAGGGCCCTGGAGAGGAACGCTGTACTTTGTGTAAACATGTCGACTCAGCACTGCAGGCCTCACCTCCTCTTATGGCACATTATACATTTCAGCCCACTCCAATTAGCATCCACAGGAAGCAAACGGGAAAAAGCAACTGAGAATATGGAGTGAGGAAAAGGAAGAGGGATAGCAGTTACAGATGAAGACTCACACACAGTACTTATGAGGGCAAACCAAGAGATAGTGCTGGGTAATATCTAAAATATTTACAATACATATTCACTACATCCTTTTCACTAATCCTAAAGTCTATGCCAGGGGGTTGGTTTTGTTTGTCTCTTGACTTCTAAGAATAAGAGGGTTACTATTTTAATATGATCTCTGATTTAAACATGATCTCAGTAGACTAGCAAAAATAGTGACAGAATTGGTCAGTTTGATTCAGTTCCGTGAATCAGTTGTTTTGAACTGTCAGTTTCTATGAATTAGTTCAAAACATCAGTTAAAAGATTAGTTAGCCCAACACTCAAAAATGTTTTCAGAAGTTCCTGAATGAGGTGTTTTGTGAAAATATATATTTAGGAAAATATTGTTTATTACTTAATTTACATTTAGTCATTCAAGGGGCACTTTTATTCAAAGCAACTATCAAATGATAAACATTACAAGAAATCTATCAATGCACCATTCATGCATAAACAAATGATTCAATATTCATGTTCGGTCATTGTGGTTTTTCAGATTGAAAAATAAAATCAAGCCATTGCAAAGCAAATACATAAACATCGAGATATGTAGTCACCGAGCACTTTATTAGATACACCTGTACACCTACTTATTCGTGTGATTATCTAATCAGCCAAACGTGTGGCAGCAGTGCAGTGCATAACATCATGCAGATATGGGCTAGGAACTTCAGTGAATGTTCACATCAACCACCAGAATGGCGAAAGAAATGTGATTACGACCATGGTTCGATTGTTGTTGCCAGATGGGCTGGTTTGAGTATTTCTGTACCTGCTGATCTTCTGGGATTTTCACACACAACAGTCTCTAGAGTTTACTCAGAATGGTGCCAAAAACCAAAAACATCCAGTGAGCAGCAGTTCTGCTGATGGAAATGCCTTATAATGAGAGATGTCAACGGAGAATGGACTGGTTTGAGCTGACAGGTACAGATAACCGCTCTTTACAATTGTGGTGAGAAGAATAACATCTCAGAATGCACAACATGTCGAACCATGAGGCAGATGGGCTACAACAGCAGAAGCAATTTATTAGGACCTCAGTGTTTCTAATAAACTGCTTGGTGAGTAGGGTTGCCACCCATCCCGTAAAATACGGGATTGTCCTGTATTTAAAGATAAAATTATTTATCCCGTATCTAATCAATACAGGACGCGATGTGTCCCATATTTAAGATGGTCAGATGGCATCATGGTGAAATTGTTCCAGATCGCTAATTTAATATTCATATAAGTTGGGAAATGTGCCTATGGTGCTAAAACTGTGGATTTTGGTCAACATAAATGTTCAATAAGATCATAAATGTTCAATATGAATAATTATGTATTATGTTATTAACAATGTATAAAATAAGATTAAGGAGGCAAATAAATATTTATATATATTTTTAACATACAAAATATATATTTTTTATAAGTCAGGGGTCTTGAAAGTTCTAATTTCAGCATATAAGAACGGGTATACAAGTTTTATTAATAATGCATATTAACTCATTTATTGCTAAAACTGTGGAAGATGTGGTTAGGGGCGTGATTCCCCACCCTCATTTAAGTGTCCCTTATTTTAAAACGTATTGGTGATTGAACACTGAATATTATCAACAAATATCAAGTTATAATTAGCCTATATTGCCTAGCCCTGCCGGAAAACTATCATGGGTTCTGTCCTGCAGTTTATGGTATTACTGCCAGATTATAAAATTCTGATGTCTAATCAATGACACAGAGATCAGAAATCTGTCTGCTCTGGTCTGATTGTGGCACTTCCTGTGAGCCTGTGGATCTGGGACAGTGAGTGCTTCTGAATGAGCCTGGGGAATAGAGAAGGAATTGTGCCGAGGCCAGTGTGTCTGTGTGTTGTCAGATAGCCCACGCACAAACATACACACACACACACACACAGATTGATAAAGATAGAGTCAGAGAGTCTCCAATCCAGGACATGAAGACTGACAGCTGAGACTGTCCAGCTATTTGTCCCACTCACAGCAGGCAAAAGCAACTCGAAGTACATTTGACAAAGGTGCACACCAACTCATAAAAACGTACAGATCGAGCAAGCACAGATGTAAAAAATGCATACACATACAGATTGTACTCATTCCATTTATAAACTAAGAATTCATGCCGGCCGATTGCGCTTTTATTTGCAAACTCGTGCTGCATTGTAGCGCAAACTATCAACATGTTTACAGCTAGCTATTGATTAACTAAAGAAATTATTCAAATCAGAAGACGATGCAAACACATCCACAAAATTAGTACTGAACACAAATTGAAAGAAGGTGTGTTTGAGCTAAAAGGGTTGACATAACTTAAATTAACTTCTTCAGAGTATTTAGCACCTGGTTTAATGGGATTGCTGGTGCTTAATGTATACAATGTTTTAATTTGTACAAGACTGTTAAGTGAATTCATCCAGAATGAGAACATTAATTTACTAAGATACAAATACACATTCTCACAAACACACTCCCATTCACATAGATAAACATGTGCGCACACACATCAGCTGGAATGAACGTCACCATGAACGATGGGAAAAGTGAAAACCGAGGAGAGAATGAACAGTGTTTCCTCTGAGAGTAGACAAGCCTTTTTATACCCTCTCAGAAGTGGAGTAGGCTAATTAGAAAAGAAGGCCTATTTAAATCATACTAATAACAGCTGTCACCTCACTCAGAGAACAAGCAAGAATATATACAGTACAAACCCTTTAGATGCCCCTGCTCATAATAATATAAAGAGTCTTATACTTATGCATTGATCAAAGTTGATCAGTGCAGAGCGATAGACAGTTGATTTTTAAGAATCTTTCTCTACACCAGAGGTCCCCAAACTTTTTCTTGCAATGGGCCAAAAATCAAACTTGATAGAGGGCTGTCACGAACCCCGCTCCCTCGCTCCGCCCCCTCGAGCTTCCACGCTCGTTCCGCCCCCTCGAGCTCGCACGCTCGTTTTGCTCCCTCGAGCTTCCACGCTCGTTTTGCTCCTACGAGCTCTCATGCTCGTTAGCAGGTCTCCCTCCTCGGGCTCACATGCCCGCTCCCTATCGCCAGAACATTATGTACACCTGCACTCGTCTCAATCTCCACATTAGTTTCACCTGTACTCGTCTCATCACCTTTCATTGTTTACACCTGCACTTTCTCCTATATATATCACTGCCCTTTCATCTCACGCCGGTTGGTTATTGTATTTAGTTTCCCGTGTCTTTGCCCCCCGCTAGTCCCGTCTTGTTATTCTTATTCTTATTACCCCGGCTTTGACCCCCTATGCTCTCGTTGACCACTCTCTCCCGGATTTGCCCCTCCATTCTATTCTGATTCCCCGGCTCCGACATCACGCTCCCCTTTGACGCCTCTTCACTGGATTTGCCCTGTTTGTACTGTTGCCTGCCTTTGTTGGAATAAAGCAGTTTTCTCCGACATTGTGACTGTCTCGTCTTGTGTTTGTGTGTGCGGGTTACAAAATAACCAACCCTTACCGAAGACAGTCACAATGCCCCGCGCTGAGGATTCGCGCAGCTCACTACAGCGGAGGTACACGTCACATTCAGCGTGAGGAGCTACTGTTTGGAAGCTTGACCAAGCGCTCGCGGCCCAGGGGCAGAAGGTATGTGCTATGTCTGATTTATTTCACCCTGTTTCACCTGTGTCTGCCCCTGAGCCCGTTGATGCTCTCCATGCATCCGCGAGCGCCGTATGCTCTCCATCCCCGGAGAGGTTTTATGGCTCTTCTGACGCTAACCAAGGGTTTTTCATGCAAGGCAGCGGTTATGTAACTCATAACCCCGCCCTTAACATTATGGACCCAGCGGCCCAACTCTTGGTTTTGCGTCAGGGGAGTCAACCCTTGGAGGCTTATGTTGTGGATTTTTGTGCCCTGGCTAACCAGGTGAATTTTGATGAGGTGGCTCTGAAAGACATTTTTCAATATGGACTGAATGAGCCAGCCTCATCATTCATGCCTGGTGGTCGCTGCTCTCTCAACCTGGCTCAGTTTATTGACCTCGCCCTACTGTACGCTGGTTCCTCATTTACTGTGGGGGAGGCAGAAACTGAACCAGCGTTCCACACCACGGCCCCAGTCTCGAAGCCTACCACGGCCCCCGTCTCGAAGCCTACCACGGCCCCCGTCTCGAAGCCTACCGCGGCCCCCGTCTCGAAGCCTTACACGGCCCTAGTCCCGAAGCCTTACACGGCCCTAGCCCCGAAGCCTGACACGGCCCTAGCCCCGAAGCCTTACACGGCCCTAGTCCCGAAGCCTTACATGGCCCTAGTCCCGAAGCCTGACACGGCCCCAGTCCCGAGGCCTGTCACGGCCCCAGTCCCGAAGCCTGTCACGGCCCCAGTCCCGAAGCCTTATACGGCCCTAGTCCCGAAGCCTGACACGGCCCCAGTACCGAAGCCCGACACGGCCCCATTCCCGAGGCCCGTCACGGCCCCAGCCTCGAAGCCTGGCACGGCCAGCGAGTCAACGCCCATGCCCACCACGGCCAACGAGCCAGCGCCCATGCCCGCCAAGGCCAACGAGCCAGCGCCCATGCCCGCCACGGTCAGCGAGCCAGAGCCTGTAGCCTCGACCGTCCCCATGGCCACATCCCCTGTTGGCCGAAGACGTCAGAGAAGGAGGAGGGCCCCTTCTCCCCAGTCTCGTCTTGTACTCAAGACCGCAGAGGTTCCCTCAGAGTCTTCCACGGCTCTGCCGGGCTCTGCTCCGCCCTCAGAGTCTTCCACGGCTCTGCCGGGCTCTGCTCAGCCCTCAGAGTCTTCCACGGCTCTGCCGGGCTCTGCTCCGCCCTCAGAGTTTCCACGACTCTGCCAGCCTCTGCTCGGCCCTCAGAGTCTTCCACGGCTCTGCCAGCCTCTGCTCGCCCCTCAGAGCCCTCGCGGCCTCCGCCTCACGAGCCTCCCAAGGCTCCTCCTCCCAAGCCTCCCAGGGCTCCTCCTCTCGAGCCTCCCAGGGCTCCTCCTCTCGAGCCTCCTAGGGCTCAGTTTCTCGAGCCTCCCAGAGCTCTACTTCCCAAGCCCCCCAGGGTTCTGCCTTTCAAGTCTCTCGAGCCTCCCAGAGCTCTACCCCTCGAGCCTCCCAGAGCTCTGCCTCTCAAGCCTCCCAGGGCTTCTCCTCTCGAGTCTTTCAGGGCTCCCCCTCCTTCCAAGCCTCTCAGGGCTTCTCCTCCCGAGTCTTTCAAGGCTCCTCCTCCCAGGCCTCCCAGAGCTCTACCTCCCAAGCCCCCCAGGGTTCTGCCTTTCAAGTCTCTCGAGCCTCCCAGAGCTCTACCCCTCGAGCCTCCCAGAGCTCTGCCTCTCAAGCCTCCCAGGGCTTCTCCTCTCGAGTCTTTCAGGGCTCCCCCTCCTTCCAAGCCTCTCAGGGCTTCTCCTCTCGAGTCTTTCAGGGCTCCACCCCTCAAGCCTCTCGCGGCTTTGCCTCTCGAGTCTCTCAGTGCTCCTCCCCCTCTCAAGCCTCTCAGGGCTTCCCCTCTCGAGTCTTTCAGGGCTCCTCCTCCCCTCGAGCCTCTCAGGGCTCCGTCCCTCGAGTCTTTCATGGCTCCACCCCTCAAGCCTCTCACGGCTTCGCCTCTCGAGTCTCTCGGGGCTCCTCCTCCCCTCGAGCCTCTCAGGGCTCCGCCCCTCGAGTCTTTCAGGCCTTCGCTCCTAAAGCCTCCTTTGGCTCCACCTCCAGAGCCTTCCAGGACTTCGCCCCTAAAGCCTCCTTCGGCTCCACTTCCAGAGCCTTCCAGAACCCCACCTCCAGAGCCGCCTACAGTGCCGCCTCTGACGGCACCGCCTTTCACGGCTCAGCCCGGACTTCCTGACCCCCTTCCTGTCCTGTGGCCTCTTCCCTGGCCTCCGGACCCTATTCCTGTCCGGTGGTCACCTTTCAGACCCCCGGACCCAGTCCCTGTCCTCCAGTCGCCTTCCAGACCCCCTGACCCAGTCTCTGCCCTTTGGATGCCCCTTAGATCTCCCGACCACCCGCCTGTCCGCTATGTTCCCCTGACCTTGCCTTGAAACTGCCCATTGACCCCATGGACTGTCTCATTTCCCTCTGTGCCCCTTGGACTGCCCTCAATTTTGTTTGTGTGTTTTGTGGGTTGTCTGTTCAGGGTTTTTAGTTTGTTGGGATCGTCCAGCACCACTTCCCAGAGGTCGTGCTCCTCGCAACCGAGCGCGGCCGTCAGGAGCCATCCGTTTTAGAGGGGGGAGTACTGTCACGAACCCGGCTCCCTCGCTCCGCCCCCTCGAGCTTCCACGCTCGTTCCGCCCCCTCGAGCTTGCACGCTCGTTTTGCTCCCTCGAGCTCGCACGCTCGTTTTGCTCCCTCGAGCTTCCGCGCTCGTTTTGCTCCTACGAGCTCTCATGCTCGTTAGCAGGTCTCCCTCCTCGGGCTCACATGCCCGCTCCCTATCGCCAGAACATTACGTACACCTGCACTCGTCTCAATCTCCACATTAGTTTCACCTGTACTCGTCTCATCACCTTTCATTGTTTACACCTGCACTTTCTCCTATATATATCACTGCCCTTTCGTCTCACGCCGGTTAGTTATTGTATTTAGTTTCCCGTGTCTTTGCCCCCCGCTAGTCTCGTCTAGTTTTGAACTCCTCTTGTCCTCCTCTTAGCTTGCCAGCTCCCCTTGTTCCCCTGTCTTTTGCTCCCCTCTAGTCCCGTCTTGTTATTCTTATTCTTATTACCCCGGCTTTGACCCCCTACGCTCTCGTTGACCACTCTCTCCCGGATTTGCCCCTCCATTCTATTCTGATTCCCCGGCTCCGACATCACGCTCCACTTTGACGCCTCTTCACTGGATTTGCCCTGTTTGTACTGTTGCCTGCCTTTGTTGGAATAAAGCAGTTTTCTCCAACATTGTGACTGTCTCGTCTTGTGTTTGTGTGTGCGGGTTACAAGGGCTGTGGGCCAAAAGTAAACAGCATTATAACAAACATTTTCTGGTAATCTTATGACTCTGTTATCCTTCTATGACAAATGCTTTAATTCAAATAATTACTGTAATTAAATTTTAAAATGGCATGTTTCAATAATTACAAAGTTGCATGATCTCTACATTGCAAAATGTTAATTGTTATTGAAACAAAACATTATTTTCCTCATTCACATATTTCCAAATATTTTGGCTATTAAATTAACAAAACTACAAAACGAATGCACTGACACAGAGGAGGAGATGACAGCATTTCTCCAGATTTGGAACGAGGAGCTTAAAAAAAAACTTAGCAACTCCTTGCCAATGCCAATTGAATAAAACAATGCAAAAATAAACATTTAACAATGAACATCAGAGATATGATTCATACACAAATAGTGGTTAATTTTCTGTAAAATTATTATTGTATCATTAATAACATTTTATTTCAAGGCAATGTAACACATCCAGATTTGTTTTGTGTTCATATTATTATTAACAACATTGTAGCATTTGGTATTTTTAGCACGGGAGTACAAAACCAAATCGGCCCCAAAGTGCGTCGGCCCACCGGGAAAATGTCCGGTATGACAGATTAACAGTCCATCCCTGCGCATCTGTGTGCGTTTATGGTGTGAGCATCCGCCACTGACTCTGTAACATCTGCACAATGGATGGCACGAAACAAATAATGTTCAGCGGAAATTCAAATGAAGATCTCGATGGATATATATATATATATTTTTATTTTTATTTTTTTGCCCAAACAGTTGCAAGAGAGAGGGAGAGTTAGAGCGGATTTAATCGTGCTGCCCCTAGAATTACAGTTTGATTCAAAAACAAGTTTATTGATTTGATTTTGATTCTGTATCTATTGGTTTACTAATTTGCTGCTGCACTGTAAAGTTAATAAAAGTGTGCGGGAATTTTCCGCATTGTGAACGTGGAACTTGTTAAAATTTTCCGCAAAACCCACAATCCCGCACCGAATTTCAGGCCCTGCAAACTGTATTATATTAAAATATGACAGTTGCCCTGGTTCCCCTCCTTTATGATGTAATTATACACTCAAAAAATATTTTAGCCTATTTTTAAGATGTATCCATTTCAATTTAATAACAAATTTCCATCTAATTGAATTGAATAGTCTTGAAGAAAATGTAATTAATAAAACTTGCATTTTTTAAGATTTATACATTTTATTTGGTTAAAGATTAGGCAATTCAATTAGATGGAAATTTGTTATTAAATTGTTGGATACATCTTAAAAATAGGCAAAAATATTTTTTGAGTGTACAAAAAACATTACTCTGCAATCTGCTAAATTAATGCAATGAAAAGCTGCATCAAAAGCATTTTTTTCTTCATTGTTTTCCCCTCTTGTCATATACGGCAAGGTGGGCAAAATCAAAGGTCATCACGGGCAAACTTTGGCCTTTGGGCCCTGGTTCGGGCATCTCTGCTCTACACCAGTGGTCCAGGGTTACCTTAACACAGCACATTGTTGCACTTATATGACACACCCATCTCAAGTCATAGACTCTCTAGCCAGCAGCCATATCACCTTGTAGCTCTAGACTGGTTGCCCACTGAAACTAAGCAGGGTTCAGCCTGGTCACTCAGTACATGGATGGGAGACCTCCTGGGGAAAACTATGGTTGCTGCTGGAAGAGGTGTTAGTGAGGCTAGCGTGGGGTGCTCACTCTGCGGTCTGTGTGGGACTAATGCTCCATTATAGTGATGGGGACACTACATAGTAAAAAGGTACCTTCCTTCAGATGAGACGTTAAACTGAGGTTTAATTCTCTGTGGTCATTAAAAATTCCAAGGTAACTTTTACCCAAGGTTACTCCTTCTGGTAAAAGAGTAGGGGTGTAACCTGGCCAAAATTCCCCCATTGAGCCTTATCAATCATGGCCTCCTAATAACCCCCATCCATTAATTGGTTCTATCACTCTAGCATCTCCTCTCCACCAATAGCTGGTGTGTGATGAGCATTCTGGTGCACTATGTTTGCCATCACATCATCCAGGTGGATGCAGCATACTGGTGGTTGTTGAAGAGTCCCCTGTTCACTATGTAAAGTGCTTTGAGTGTATTGTCAGAAAATAACTATATAAGTGTAACATTCATTCATAAATTGATCCATCCATCCATCCAACCATCCATCCATCCATCCATCCATCCATCCATCATCCATCCATACAATCATTCATTCTGCTAACAAGCTAAATTAAATGTGTTAGATTACGGAGACATCCAAAAAGTACTTTCTGTATATAGACTTGAAATGTGGACTAGATTCTATAGTGGATCTCCATTGTGTTGATATCACATTATTCAGTCAATTTAAATCTTGTAGTTTGTAATATATTAACATAGTTGTTATTATTATTAATAATAATAATACTTCTATAGTTATAATGCACTTAGAAACCCTCTGGCTTTTTATCTTTGCAGAAAACTGCAAGAACTTTGAGTTTCAGCCCGTAGGCTTGTTCATAGTAGCTTTAATATGTTCCTCCAGTGCCATTCTCAATAGCATGTTTTAAGTGAACCAAACTATCAATCATCTACATCTGAGATGAATTTCAGTGGAGCGCTCACATCACAATCTCAATCACAAGCCTTGTGAAATGTGTATGTGTGTGTGTGTGTGTGTGTGTGCATGCATGCGTGCGTGCATGCGTGCCTGTCAACAATAGAGCAGCGTCTATTTACTGAAGCACGATGCACATGCAGAATGTATATTTACCTTTAAAATGCATCCTTTTGCGATTCACACAAGTATTGTATGGCTTCAAGAGACTTTGAATATAATGCACAAGTCATATGGACTACTTTAATAGTTCTTTTATGCTTCTTTAATGTCATACTGAAGCTTGACAGTAACGATCATGACACACAAAAACACACAATACAGGAGCACTAGAAACCACGCTAATGTGTTCATAACCAAAAGAGCGATGACTTCACTTTTAGGGATGTGAAATTTAATTTTCAACAAACAATGCTTTTTCTGGATCTTTGAGACCTATTTGGACATGACAATTTGAATATGAATATGACAAACCAAAATGTTGCCAAACTCTGGATTTGAACTTTGAGCCTATATGTTGTGGGCGACGTCAAAGGAGAACCGTTTGGTCTCAGCTCAAGTTTATTAACTGTGCCATCTAATGGACTGTTGTTGAAGTACTAGATCAATTGGGCAATAGAAAGTTTTTCCCATGACCATAAAATGAATGTTGAAAAATTTGAATAATATAGATTTTTTGTCACGCAAATATTATTACAATATCGTGAGGAAAAATATTGCAATATTTTAACATATAGATTTTTTACCCACCTCTACCAACAATGCATGTTAAATATGTACAACTAGAACATTTACTTGCAATCCATTGGCCACACTGTGTTTCTGGCCTTAACCTTTGCTGTTATAGTACATCCTATTGAAACACCCTACATGGGGCACAAAGTGCTGACATAGTATTCAGACACCAGATGGCCAGTACATTGTTTAGACATATTCATACCAATAACCATATTATCATGCTGCATGTGCACAGGGAGCTTAAGAACATTTCCTGCTTTACACCAAAGTAGAGAGAGAGAAGGAAGGAAGGGGGTGGGATATTCCTGAGGGTGTGAGTCCAGTGGTAATTTGAAGGTCACCTCCAGTCAGCTAAAAGAGAGACCAACCCCACATCCATCACTTCAAATAGCTGAGGACAATTCACTTACAGACAAGAGACTGAGAGACAGAAAGGTCTGGTTGCACTCATACAACTTCCCACAAACCCAAACACACACACAGACAAACAGTTCATTTTCTGTGTTCCTGGTATTATGTCACCAAATACTTGTATCCACTGCTTGTTTCAATCAGCACACGGATGCACAGCAAATGGACAGACACGGCTCCCATCAAATGCTAGCAGTGGCTTAGTTTGATCTCAAATCCTTTCCTCAACATGCCAAACAATGTTCGGATGTAATGAGTGCAACATGAAAATCCCAAGTTGCACAACTATCGAGTCAGCCACTGTGGAGCGAAACAGAGCAGGGGACAAAATTGGATTTAATTCACCTACAAAAACACCCCATCCAGATTCTAATCGGTCAATCATGTCGCACTGTACACCCCGTGAGTGATTACAAGCATCATTTACACGCATTGGCATATGACCCAATTCTGACTTTGCAGAAGAGAATTTTCTCATTTTGCTTTGTCCACACTTCTCTGCTTATCTTCCTTAAGACCAATTGACAGTCCACAAATAGTCAATTCAGTCAGGATCACTTACATCAAATAATACTAAATTTAATACTTAAATTAATACTTTATTGATTGTACACAATTTAAGAATTTTTTGAGGTTGGCGGTATAGTTCTGATCTGGGCAAACTCTCTGACCATCTACAGTATGCAGCCATGCATGGATGGAGTAGGCAGAGCAGCAAATAACCCACTAGGAACTCCAAACTGTAATCGATTGTTGTCTGAGAGCATCAAGACAGATTTAGAGAAAACTAAAAGGCAAAGCTGTCATACAAGAGGTGCAGCTGGGGATGGAGGAGGGTGTTAAGTGCCGCTTGCATCCATACAATGGAAAGGCGCTTTCATTGAAGTCTGAATTGCATTGTAGGCTTCATGATCAGCTAAGCGTCAGCTGATTGCAAGTTGACTAAAATTACCTATGTTATTTACGAACATCCTTAACACGTTCACTCATCTATTTATACTTATTTTCACAATGCACAAGATCTGGCATCTGCTTTATTGCTAACACAGCCAAATGGACTCTGTAAGCTCAGGTATTTCCATGGAAGGATTTCCTTACCTGTGCTCACACAAGGGGCTTGATGTTCCTGTCAATCTCACACATACATAAACACACTCCCATTCATACTAGAGAATCATCCTAGTGAAGGGCACACAAAATAGGTCTTTTCCAACCTACAGAGTGAATCACAGTGAAGCACAATAACAAAGACTAACTCCAGGAATGCACCGACTGAGGCAACATTACCTTTGACATTATACTTCTCCTGACCTGTCACTGATCAATACACATGAATTAGTGAGTATATATATATATATATATATTAGTCTTTATACAACATTTAGTTCTGGTCCTCTAATCTGATTTGACAGGTGTTACTGGAATGTTCCATGAGTGGAAAACCATGGAAAAGACCACTTATGCTGCATGGAGTGTGATGTCATTTATATTTTCCAGAGACAGTTGATAAGTAAAAATTAGCCATGTGCCAGTGTGCACAAATTATTAAAAGTAAATTTGAATGTGTGTGTATGTGAGCTTTGTCTGGTGTGAGTAGTACAGCCCAGAGCATTCCACTAATCCAATGGAAAACAACTTGATTTGGCTGGTGTGATGGACAGATGAGGACACTCGAGTGGACAAGAGGAAAAAAAGCAGAGAGAGATAGAGACAAATTAATAATGAGGAAGAGGAATGAGAGAGACTGATTTGACCACTATATATTTATAGGGGAGACTGGGGTTAGTTGTTACACAGTGACGTGGTTGGTAACTATAGGCTTTAAGTAAAAAAAAACTTTTATACAAATGTTTTTATCTGTAGCAGTGCTTTTTATGTTGGTTTCAATTATCTAGTTCAAAAATATCATAGAGTAAACTTTAGAGTAAACAAGTGAACACAGTAAAACTACACTGGGATACATTAAGGCAAGAGTCAACTACATAATAAAGGTAGATATGAACCGAAGATTTGAACAGTGTTCCCAGGACAAGGGCATTTTTCATAAATGTCAGGTTGGAGTAAGTTATAACATGCTTTTGTAAATGTATACAATTTATTAATTCTCTTTTAGGGCATATTGTCAAAAAAGTTCAAGGTGTGTTCAACAAACTGTCTCTTTATTTCTTGGCAATAATGGTTTAAATGTTTACCCACTTTTTTGTAGCCTTGACTTTAAGGTATATGTCTATAAAGTAATAATTAAAAAAATAAAAATACCCTGAGAATAAAGTGTGACAGCAAGCTCCATTCTCTCCTACTTATACAGTATGTGATTACAGTGTGTACATAGTAACCACACACATAGAGTTCCAGGTATGTATCACCCTATAATCTCAAATATAAAAATCCACTCAAATTGAAATAATGTCTGGATGGTGGACTGCTATCTCCATCTCATTGCTTTTGATGATGGCCCATCATGAAAAGATGGGATGGAAGAAAGAACAGCCCAAACTTTACTGTATCTAGCAATATGGAAATGTCATCACTGACGTTCAAACCCAGTTATTTCATTTGATGCGTATGATGATGTGTTAATGCAGGCTATTTCTTCATTGGGCTCAGAGGGGAAGAGTGGGTGGAGCTTTAAAAACATGTTACGGCACACAAGACAACTTTTTACCAAAATGACCTACATTTGTATAATGGAGTTAGAGGGTTGAGTGAGGGCACTGTCACAAACACATGCACACAGATGTGCACAAACACAAGCACACAAATTCCCCATATGTACTCTTTCTCTGTCTCCTGAAGTTTCACCATTAGGAAGACAGACATCTAATGGACTGCTGGGGGGCCATAGCACAACATCCCTCCGGTATGAGTGTGATGGGTATGTAAGACTCAGGGAGCTGCAGAATCGATCTAGCCAAAACACAGAAACTATTGTTCATCATAACTTATAAACCATTCTAATGATTTATGAATGCAGACCACTAAATCATATAATGCTATGTGAATATACAGACTTTCTCAAACCAAAAATATTGTCTGACTACTTAAACAGCCATAAACTTAGTGGGTTATACAGAAATTTAGAAACTGTAGCTCTGTTAATGTTCTGGTTAAATTAAAGTTTTAAGCTTTATCGACAACATCAGTGACAAGCAGTCAGTTACCACAGGAAATAATTTTGACACTCAGTGTTTAAATTAAACAAACTGTATTCACAGTAATGCACATATTATGTTAAGAATTAGTCTATATGGGGCCAGCATTCTGGAGGGTTTCAAAAAATTATTTTGAAGCGAATATCTTTGTTACACCATGTGAGGGATCAAGCAGGCAGACACGAGATCACAAGCTTTTCAACAAAAAAATGGGTCTTTATTTTAACCCACAATCTTTCAAACAAATAATAAAAGAATATACCAAATTAATAAACTCAGTCAAATAACAATTAAACTAGACTGAAATACTGAACAGAACAAAACTAAAACTATTGCTCAACTGAAGAGAACTGAACAGAGTAAAACTGACCTTCTTACTGAGACAACAACCAAGCTTATAAGGAAGAAGGTGGGCCCACTTAAACACAATAGGGGATAAACATTAACATGACATTTAACATATAACATTTATACACCTGGATTACATTCAGACAAACAAAGAAAAAACGACAACAAAATAAATAATTCACTAACATTTCATAACGTCTAGGTTACTGTCATAACCCCCGTTCCCTGATGGAGGAAACAAGAGTTTGATTTTGTAACAGAATTTGCATGTCCCTCCCTCAGACATATGGGTATACAAGGAGGGAATTGTGCATCTATTTAGTCAGGTTTTGCACTGAGGAGCCGAGAATAAGGTTCGGCCGTTACAGCGGTTGGTACAGTGTTGTGGCAAGAGGGACACAACGTCTCGTTCCCTCCATCAGGGAACGGGGGTTACGACAGTAACCTAGATGTTCCCCTTCTGTCACTCACTCGACATTGTGTTGATGTAGTGACACTAGGGGTCCCTATTCAATAACGCCAGGACACTGAACCATGTTATATGAACAGCGGTCTCATATGCATCAACCTGCCGCTGTGGAAGCCCTATGCCCCAGGAGCCTCTGTAACTGCATTTGTGGGATCGCGGTGCATAGTTTGAATGATGTGAGGAATTTCAGCACAGACTGCATGCACTTGTTTGTGAGGCACGCTGTCTTTGAGACTGAGTCTAAGTCTAACTGAGAGCTTGCTCTTTCCCCAGTTGATTCGAAGCCCTAAACGGCTGAGGTGCCTGAGCACCTGGTCCCTGTGGGCACACAGTAACTCTCGAGAGTGAGCTAGAATCAGCCAGTAGTCGAGGTAATTGAGTATTGAGAAATCGCAGGTCCAAGATTGGCCACAACCCACCGCCTTTTTTTGGGTACGATGAAGTAAGGGCTGTAGAAACCATTCTCCATCTCTCCTAAAGGGACAGGCTCTATTGCGTCCTTGTGTAAAAGGGTTGCGATTTCCGCAGGGTGTTGGCATTCTCGCCATGCACCGAAGTGAAGCGGATGCTGCTGAAACAGGGCGGGCGCCTGGCGAACCGAATCGCGTAGCCGAAGTCGGATGGTCCTGGCCAGACAGCCCGACGGTTTGAAGAGAGCGAATGCTATGCGTCCAAGCTCCATGCAAGGGCCACTAAGGGGACTATCACATTTGACATACCTGGTGGGACTTCTCAGCAGGGGAGGGGAGCAGGTAGTATTGCGTCGGGAGGCAAGGTTGCGTCCCGAGGAATCTGTGCTGAGGAAAGACTCAAAGCACTTACCTTGCTCCACGTACCCGGCAGGGGGCGAGTTGGTGACTGAAGAGGAGGTCCTGTGAAGACGTCCTCTGGACTCGTCAGAACCGGCCGGCCGGGGGTCTGTACATGATACAGTCACTGGTGTGGAGGTGAAGGGTCCATGTCCAGGGCTCCTTATTTTTTGTTTTAGAGGGTTTTTGCTCTTTTAGAAGCGCTTACGAAGCGCCCAGGGGCGTAGACTGCACTGGCGTGCAGAGAAGAGAAAAGCTGCTGGTAACGCGCCGTAGATCCAACAGCAAAAGCTCTGTAGAGGCAAGTGAATAGTAGTGGGAATGCCAGCTTGCTGAACACACAACCGCTCGGCTCCGAAGAAAAAATTTGACTAAACAGATGCACGATTCCCTCGTTTTATACCCGTATGTCCACGAGAGGGACATGCAAATTCTGTTCAACAATTCTCATTGGACTTTTCTCAAAGATCAGAGGCAACCGAGGCTCTCAAGAGAGACCCCTAGTGTCACTACATCGACACAATGTTGAGTGAGTGACAGAAGGGGAACTGTAAATTCTATATAAATATAATAAACAAAAGATTGTCAAAATCTATTTCCCTCTCCCCGTGACATTTCATCAGGAGTGAAATTTGTGATTTCCGCCAGGACCCCGTTCTTTGTCACTCTCCAGAGCGCCGCTTCTGATTGGCATGACCGCGGATCAACACAATTCATCTCTCCACATCACCGGTAACTTAAACTCAACAGAAATAAATATAAGAAACAACGAAAAACTATAATACAATGCAACTAGTATGTATGCACTCCAAAACAGTTAACGATGTACTAAAATGTAAATGAAGAATTGATAAATTACCAGTTTGTCTTGTATCGTTATAATAAAACAATATTACATGAAAATGTTAATGCATTTAAAGTAACTAACCAACTAAATTACTGGGATATGAAAAGAGAGATATAGAGAAGACTGAGAGCAGCATGTAACGTGTAATGTGTGTGTGTGAATATGCGTCATCAACTGAGTGTGAGTGTTATAAAGCTACATTATGTTTTATTGTGCAGCCAGGCCAGTCACACAACACTTACATTAATTATTCAGTAAAAAAATAAATGACAATTTGATCTGTAAAGTCAAATTGTTCTTTTTGAGGTAGGGCTACTTTTCAAGGTGATTGAACTTCTGGATACTGTGGAGTGGAGTATGCTCCATGAAAACAGTTCTTTGAGGATGTTATGTCATGCCTATTACGCAAAAGTAAATGGGTTTACAGGCTTTAAGTGGTAATGACATGAGTTGAAAGATTAAAGATGGTTAGCGACCAATTCTGTAACACCTGAAGTTAACACACAATTTTTAATTCATCATCAGTATCTTTTAACATTTATTTTGGTTCTCATGATAGGTCGTAATAGTAGGAAATCATACGAGTAAGCTTTTACTCTTTACAATGTTGTAATAATATCCCAAACTTAAACCTAACCATAAATTATAATCCCTTACCCAAACGCTAAACTTAACCATGATTAAAATATTTAAATCATAAACTCATATGATGACTTTAAGTAGTAAACTAAATAATACAAATAGATAAAATCACTGTATTGTACCATGGAAGAAAGAGAGACATCTGGGTTTTGTTACAACTTGACTTGAGACTATATTGTCCAATTCACTCAATGCTGTTGATAAAGCTTCATTTGTTTTTAACCCAGAACACTACATTAAAACACTATGGTCACGTACACACGAGAGTGACAACTGCGGAACTGAATCCGCTACATTTTCATTCCATGTGTTTACAGAATACAGGACTGATTTCCACAATTCCGATGACTGAAAAGTGATAACCATAGCAAAGCTTCAGTGTCTTGTGCCTGTGAAACAAGAATGCCACCACTTTAACCGGTTTTGTGTTCACTGTTTTGAGCAAAGAGATTATAAACAACAGATGCATGCTCTCTTTGGACTGTAGTGTACTGGTTACCCCGAGACTGTAGGGCTGACAAGAGAAACTACAGTGGAGAGACAGACTGGAATATACAGTATGAATGAATGAAGGCACTTACGTCTGTTTGTGTAATTTACACAAGGAGTAGACAAACACATCTCCCACGTACTATTGATCATGCCATTAACAACTAATTGTTCAGTTTGAATCCGTACACACTAGGTGACATTTTTAAAAATAAGGTTGACACTACCTGAATTTTTTGGGAGTTAATTTGGTTGTAGAATACAGTTGTCACTTCCATATTGTACCAAACTGTGTATTTACAGAACGGGATTAAGCACTAAAAGGTAAACTGACAACCGTCTTTAGCTGCAGTATGTATGTGGCCTATGATTACATTTTTTATCAAAGATTTCCAGTCTTTAAATTGAGCAATATTAGGTGGTCTCTTTCTCTCTCTCTCTCTCTCTCTCTCTCTCTCTCTCTCTCTCTCTCTCTCTCTATCCCTCTCCCTCTCCCTCTCCTTATTTGTTTGTCTAGCTGTTGTGTAGTAAACAGGCCATTATGTTCTCTTCTCCCTGAGTCCATTAGTGAGCATGTGATTAGCATTCCAGCAAAATTCCCTTAACGAGCCCTTGTCTGCTCCTGAGTACACACACATACTGCAGATTTGCATGCATACGTGCACTGTATCTCTCTCTCTCTCTCTCTCTCTCTCTATCGCTCTCTCACACACACACACACACACACACACACACACACACACACACACACACACACACACACAGAAAGCTCTGTCTGCTCAGCAGCCAGTCTGGACAAAGGAATGGTCCATTTCCTGACCCCGAACACAGAGTTGAGTGAGCATGCCAGTGCAAGGCTGCTGTATCCTCATTGGGCCTCTCAGAGATGATGAAATGATGATACGGAAACTTCCATCATCAAGTCTTGCTCTTAAGACTCTTTATGCAGACCACTAACATGCCCTCACACCAGGGCTGGACTGGCCATCGGGCATTTCGGGCATTTGCCCGGTGGGCCGACGTGCTTTGTGGGCCGGTAGCCTACATACTTACAATTTTTTATTTTTTTTTTTTGTCTGAACGGCCTATAAAACTCGCACATCGGGCATACCGATGGTGATTTTTCTTCTTTTGTGGGCCGGTGTTTTTTGTTTTTTTTGCAACGGTATAAACTATTAAAGGTGGTGGATTGGCCAATTGGTCATGATCGACTCTGGGCTGGACCAATTACAGCCGAGGAGGTCAGATGCACCCTCCCCCTTCAACGGATCAGCAATCACATATCATTGCTGCTGAACAAAAATGGAGAACAAAAAACGTAAAGGAGGAGCCGAAAAAATGAGGGCAAAAAAGAAACTTGCCCTTCAGGCAGATGCTGCCAAATGTGCTAAAATATCACAGTTGTTTGGTGGTGGCTATAGTGGAGCTTCCACTTCAGTAAAATTAGCAAGTGATGGAGGCCAGCAGCAGGTTGAAGAGGGAAAGGGGAGGCAGGAGGAGGAGAGACCCGAGGCGGCCGCCGGTCCAAGTGGCAGAACTGAACTTGAGGTAAGTTGACACACTTTTTTTAATGACGATAACGCGACGATGACTAGCTAAAAATGGCTGGCTGGCTCTAAGGTGACTAAAACATGACGAGACGTTTTCAAGTTTTCGTTGACGAGACGAGGGACGAGGCGGAACGAAAATGATTATAACTAAGCAAGGGCGGAGTGGCAATCGGGAGAGTCGTGGCCGTGACTCGAGGCCAGGTCTGATAATAGTTATACATTGCAAGTCTTAGCAACACCATCCCGCAGCCTGGTGTGCGCCCGCTGCCCTCTGGTCAAACTGTGCAGCCTCTCTCAACCCGTAAATAAATGCATCCATCGATGATCCGAAAGTTTTGTCTGACATCTTAAATGGTCTAGTGGTAGATATTTTGGTAACACTTTATAATAACTGCACGCTATTAATCATTAAGTAAGCAAACAGTTAATTCATCATTTATAAAAGCATTTATAGACATTAATAAGCAGTTTGTAAATACAGCTATAAATGCTTTTTTCTTGATTTATAAGCATATCTATAATGTGTTTAATAACTGTATTTTCATACTTTGTTAATGATTAATTAATCATTTCTAAATGAAGTATAGCATTATTTACAAACCAGTTATTTAAGAGTTGTCAGTGGTTCATAAGATCACTTAGAAAGTGTAAGTAAATGGAGTAAATTCAGGTAGTTATAAAGCATTTAGTAGTGGTCAGTTAACTATTTTTGTGAGCTCATCTAAAGTGAGGACTACTCATGCCTTGTAAAGCATTTATAAAGGAGATTTAAAGACTCAGTTATCTTCTAAACAGAAAAATGAAACAAACACAACACAGTGATACAGAACAGAGAAATTATTAACAGCATTTAAATCTCCTTTGTAAATGCTTTACAAGGCATAAATAGTCCTCACCAGGGTGGAAAATTAGCACCCGCCACCAGCCAATGGCGGGTACTTTTTCAAAGTGGTGCGTGACTTTGCCTTGTATACCAGCCACAGTGGTGGGTAGATTGTAAAACATATTTTTATTGGTTACTACTTAAAACATTCCTTGTAACTGATTGGACAGCTTTTGTCAAAGAATGCTGTTGCTAAGTAACAATAATGCACTTTTGTCGAGTAACTAATTTGATTGGTTTTCAGCGCTGTGCGTCACAGACATAGCGCACGGACACGGCGCTGAACGGACCGTGACACATATAGCTGAGCTGAGGTAGGCCTACATACAGTACAGACGAAAGGAAAATTAAAAAAATGTGGCGACATATACCCGGTGTTAAGAGGCCCGCCGCGGAGTCAGCAGTAGCTGTACAAACTGTTGAGGGCGAAGTAAATAAAAAGAGAAGGTACTTTTCAAACAAGTGGCGCATTGATGACGAAGGGAAAACGAGGGAATGGTTAGCCTACCTTCCCGTCGAACAGTCCATGCACTGTACTTACTGTCGAACCTATGCGTCGTCCGAAAATGCAAACAATTCGTTCGTTAGAGGAACAACTAACCTTAAAATAGAGTCAATAAAAGAGCACGAGTCATCCAAGTCTCATATCAAGTGCACTGCCATACAGCTGGCGAAGACGGGACCCCAGGACCAAAGTGTGGCAATAAAGGCTATCTGCTCTATGCAATCCGCGCAGTTGGACCAAATGAGAATTCTATTCAGAAACGCCCATGCGATCGGCAAAAGGGCAGACCTTTTCGGACTACGTTTGGATGTGCAAGTAAGTAACGTTAAATTACTAACTTGAAGTTGTGTGTTTTGTGATGGCTAGATAGCTATCGCTTTTTTAGTTTAGCTGATAGTTTTAGCAGCCGCGAGGATAGGAGCCGATAGCCTACCGTGGGTGCTCCGGAGCTCGATTGCGTGTCAGTTAAACTTTTCATCTCCAACCCTATCTGTATTTGCTTTATTATTGAGCTTTATTATAGAGTTAACCCTCGTTGGCAAACGCGCTGGTGCGTTTTGCTGGATTTTTTTCAAATAGCAGCAAAATACACTTAAATACTCCATCATTTATGGTCATACAGACTTAACTAATATTAAAAAATAAACTGTAAAATAACCATGCATAAAAAAAAAGTGGCTAGTAAAAAATATAAGTGGCTGGTAAAATTGGGCATCCACCAGCCACTGGCAAAAAAGTTAATTTCCCACCCTGGTCCTCACTTTAGATGAGCTCACAAAAATAGTTAACTGACCACTACTGCACTGTTGTGTGCCGCCATGTTATTATTTAGTGTCTGCGTTTTTCCAAACAATTTTAAATATTTTTGGACCTTGATGTTATAACTATGGTATGGTATGGGGCCACCCTACTTGTAACCTTTAATAATTAAAGGTTAAAAATAAACATATTGCATTTGGTACATTATTGTTAAATTGATAATAATAATTATATTTCATTTATGTTTGATATTATTAAACAGTAATTAGGCAATTTTATCACTGATTATTGTAGTCTTTGGTCACCTTGTTATTGAGGAACTCCCCAAAATCTCAACAAATTGTGCCAATCCTTACATGTTACACCAGGTTGATCCATCATCACAAGCAGGGCAGGAGAGAGAGATGGAGCAGGAGAGAGAGATGCAAGAGGAGGAGAGAGAGATGGAGCAGGAGAGAGAAATGCAAGAGCAGGAGAGAGAAATGCAAGAGCAGGAGAAAGAGATGGTGCAGGAGAGAGAGATGCAAGAGCAGGAGAGAGAAATGCAAGAGCAGGAGAGAGAGATGGAGCAAGAGAAAGAGATTGAGCAAGAGAGAGAGTTGGAAGACCAGGAGAGTGAGAGCCAGGGCATAGATTACTTTGCTCGCCCTGAACCCGCCATATTACAGGCATTCTTAGATTACCACCCACAGCAGAACACCAGCAATGCAGTTGTGATGAGGGTGTTCAGCCGTAAAGATGGCACCAGCAGGAAGTGGCTTACTTATTGCAAAGAACGCCATTTATTGTTTTGCTTTGTGTGTCTGGCATTTACAAGGCGGACTGACACCAGCGCATTTATAACAGGCATGAGTGACTGGCGACATGTACATCTGCGCACAGAGGAGCATGAAAAGAACACTACACACCAGACCTGTGCTGAAGCTTTTTCTTAATGTGCTCAAAAGGCAACATCAGCAGCTTGTTTGCTGGCAGTCAGTTGTCAGCTCACAGAGCACAAGTGAAAAAGAGACGGCAAGTTTTGGAGCGTATAGTGGACGTGGTCAAAGTACTAGGGAAGAGGGGACTCAGCTATAGGCATGTGGAGAATGAGGCTCCATACACTTTGGGTGATAACACTATCGATCATGGTAACTTTCTGGAATTGATTGTGTTATTAGGCAAGTATGATATGTGCCTTAGAGAACATTTGAATGACTGCATTGAGAAAAGCAAGAAGTTGCATCTGTCCAGTGGATCAAGAGGTAGAGGGTCTCTCGTCACCCTACTCTCCAAAACAACTGTCAACTCAGTGATTGATGCAATTGGCCATTTCATTCAAGAGAGCATCACCAGTGATGTCCAGAGAGCTGGGATGTTCTCTGTTCAGCTGGACACAACCCAAGACATCACAGGTTATGATCAGTGTCCAGTAATTATCAGGTATGTTACTGAGGCTGTGCAGGAGAGGCTTGTCTCCATAGTGAGGTGCGAAGCATCCACGGGGCAGTACTTTGTAAACTTGCTTTCTGGAGTTTTACAGCATCTGAATCTGGACAAGGCCATGTGCATTGGGAATGCAACAGATGGTGCTTCAAATATGCAGGGCCAGTACAAAGGCTTTTCAGCACTTATGACTGCCCAGTCTCCAACTCATGTGCATGTGTGGTGCTATGCACACATACTTAATCTTGTGCTTGCTGACACAACACAAAGTGTCATTGAAAGTGGATCACTCTTTAATTTACTTAATGACATAGCTGTGTTCATCAAGGAGTCCTATCACAGGGTTAATCTGTGGGAGAAACAAACCCAATAAGAGACAAGACACAGACGCCTCAGTCCAATAGGTGAGACACGGTGGTGGGCCAAGCATGATGTCCTCCAAAAAATCTTTGGACATTTTGGAAAACCAGATGATGGCCTCTTCATTGATGTAGTGCTCACGCTGGAAGCCATTGAAAAGAGGGAAAAAGAAAAGCCAGCTGTTCGTGCTAAAGCACAAGGCTTTAAAGAGTGTCTCTTGAAGCATAAAACTGTCTTAACAGCACAGATATTTCTTAGAGTGTTTGAGCAAACAACTCCTCTGTCGAAGTACCTCCAGTCAACGGGGATGGACATTCTCTCTGCCCATCATATGGTGACTGCCACACAAGATAGCCTCAAAAGTATCGCCAGGGACTTCCCAACTGTGAAGGCAGCTGCAGACACATTTGTGAAACAGACAAATCAGAAACTCGAGGAGAGGGAGGACAACACAGACATGGAAGTGGAGGCTGCACTACCTGAAAAGAGAGCCAAGAAGAGAAAACGCATGGCCGGAGAGATGACTGAAGATGAGTTGCAAATCAATGCTGAGAAAACATATGAGGTGAAAGTGCACAACACCATCCTGGACACAGTTATTGAAGCAATCCACAGACGATTTGTCACAAATGGCCCTCTTGTTGTGGATTTGGCATGGTTGGACCCCAGGAAGTTTAGCCAGGTCAGAACAGTTTCTCTTCCTAGTAATGCACTTCAAAACCTCAGCACATGTCTCCTGAAATTTGACAGCAGGGCTACAGTAAATAACCTTCAGTCAGAACTGAAAAGTTTTGCTGGACAGTGGGAAAGGCTTAAGACATCACATGTAGATGACTACAGGACCAGAACAGCAAAGGATAGATCTGAAGAATGGGACGAAGAAAGTGAAATTGTGACCAAAAGCTGTGATTCTTGCAAAAATTGCCCACTGTGCTGCTATCAAATTCTCAGGTGGTTCAACATGCTGTCTGATGCCTACTGTCTCCTTGGGCTGGCATACAAGTACCTGCTGACCCTCTCTCTCACTCAGGTTGCCTGTGAAAGAACATTCTCTACACTCAAATTCATTAAAAGCAGACTCGAAGCAGCCTGTCCGGAAACAGGCTTGAGATGTTTATGCTGATGGCCACTGAAAAGGACATTCTTATGTCATTGGACTCCGACATGGTCATTGACAGGGTAGCTGAGAAGAGTGACCTGCTGAGAAAGCTGCTTATGTAACCTGGTGGGGTGAAATAAAATTATCAAAACATTCCTAATTATGTTTCAGTTAAGATTAAATTCAACTTTATTGTTATTGCCTAAAAGTACAGTCAAATGAATAGGTTTTGTATCTATCTTCACTTCAAACAAGTCACGTGCTCAGAAAATGCTTAGAATGTGTCCATTTTAATAGGTTTTAATGCATAAGACAGTAGATAGAATAAATATTAGATAATATAAATATGAGAGTTTTCTTACAGCCTTAATCTGTCATTGTTTCGTTTCAGACTGTCAGTCAATTTTGGAAGCCTGAAGTGGGTTCATTTTAAGTAAGTACTATATAGAATATGATTCAACCATTTCTCTAGAGTAAACATACCAGTAGTGTCATCGTCTGAAAAAATCCATTAAGTGCAAGTCTTTCTCACCCTTCAGCTGTCTGTCCTTTCACTTCTTAAAGGTTTCCATATTCCATATGTTAAGATATGTTCAGTGTTGCTGCTGTGGAAGTGTTGTGGGTGACTTTTTATTGATGCAGTGAGTAAATAGTCTTTGGTAATACAATTCAATCACAATCTGTCCTTAATAGATTTTATTATTTATCTAATCGTTGTTCCTCTCTGTCCTGTTTTTCAGGGTCTAATCATACTTTAAGAGGTTCTCTAGACCATGCAACTTTTTAAGTTCCTACGTAAGTACTACTGTATATGATTCAGCTATTTTTGTGGAATAAAGATACAAGTAGTGTGATCATATGAGCAAGTCCAACAAATGCCATTCTTTCTCACCCTTCTCTGTCCTTTTTACTTGTGTCCTGTTTTTCAGGGTCCCATCATAATTTCTTAAGAAGTACTGTATATGATGTCAGTATTTTCCAACATTTTCTAAATACTGTACCAGTACTGTGTAAAATGCCATCAAAAAGTCAATTAAGTGTTATTCTTTCTCACCTTTCTTTCTCTGTCTCCTTTCACTTTTTAAAGGCTGCCATGTTAAAAAAAATATTTTGTGCTGCCATGCTGTTTGTTGATGTGGTAAATAAATAGTTTATGAAAATACCACTAAATCTGTCATTTATTAATTTTAATATTCATTAATGATCATGTCTCACCTCTAGTCTTCTCTGTCTTAATTTCAGGTTTCCACCATGTGTTGTAGATAGACAGTTCAGGAGGAGGTTAACTTAACCAAGCAGTCTTTTGTTTTCCGCTAATTACTGTTTAGAATACCAGAATAGGGAGGATGGTGTAGGTTTAAGTTTATTAGATTGATACATATATACCAACAAGACAGTGTACATCGCTGTCAGAACAGCGTTTGTTTTCATTCAAAGGCTTTATGGCTTTGCCAATAATACCTGGTGGGCCGGTCTCTAGTCAAAATGCCCGGGCCGATTTTTTGTCCCAGTCCAGCCCTGCCCCACACTCCTCCTTCTCCTCCATATCAAAGACATCTTGTACTCTGTCACTTACAGTTAAGTCCATTGTACTGTGAAGCTAACAATGCATTATTACATAAAGAACAATATTTAATAGTCTGCTTTACAGTTTTGGATAAAATATTGTATTGTATGAAAATATTACATTACTCTAAACTCTGTCTGCCAACTTAGATTAATTTTTCAGGGATTGTCTCAACTGTGAAGGATAAATAGGATTCCTCCTTTGAATTTGATCATAAGAAGGTATTTTTGGAGACCAGCCTTTGCATAGGGAGTGCACCTATGATGCCTTAAAAAAGTTTTGTAGGCAGACAGCTCACAAGTTGAGTAGGTAGACAGCTTTTTCAGCTCTCCCTGGAATAGAGCTTATAAAAGGGCATTATTTATTTATTTATTTATTTGTTTATTATTATAATTTTGGTGTATATAACTTAATCTAGCTGTGGTTATTCTCTCGTTCCCATCTGAAAAAAAAATTAAACCAACCTAAGCTGATTTGCTGCTATAAACTTGTGTCCCAGCCTAGTCAAGCTGGTGTTTATCTGGTTTAGGTGGTCAGCAATCTGGTTTCCAGCCTGACAAGTGCCCCAAAACACTTTAAACCTATCAAAACAGACCATCCTGTTAAATTTACGGTAAAAAACTGTCAGCTGTTGTTGCCAAAATTCACAGTAAAAAATACGGTAACCATGTTTCAGGCTTCACGGAATGTAATTTTGATGCCATTTGACAGTGCATTACTGTTTATATTATTAAATTATATAAACGTAATACTTTTACCTTCGGAAACTGTACAAATCTGCTTTTCACTTCATAATATATTGTTACTCACCGTAGTAATTACAGAAAGGCACATGATGACATGTTCACCAATAGTGAGCTTTCCAGCAGCAATGATCAATAAACATACAGAGACAGTGCTCAGTATCACTCACACAAACAATATACACCATCAGGGTAACACACGTGAAATTTAAATTATGCAATAAACATTAACTAAACTACATCAAATATAACACAGAACACCCCAATGTAGTTAAGTGATATTAAAAATAAGAAGAAACATAACTATTCCCATAAAATATAATGAAATGTGATATGACATTAATGGAATTCAGGGAATGACCGGTTACTGATTTTGCCCAGTAATTTAACAATAATTTACGTAAAAAGTACATGTACTCTCTTGTTAAACATAAAAGAAATGATTACTGTTAATTATACGGTAAATTCATACTTTTTACATCTAAGTATTTTTTACAACATTTTACTGTAAAATTACAGTACATGTATTGTCTTTTTAAATATATTATAACTTTTTTATGGTAACTACCTGTAAACCAATTAAAGTTTTTTTTACTGTTAAAATTGCGGATGAATAAACATCTTGCCTAAACTGGGATGTCAGTTAACCACCTTAAGCTGGTTTTAGCTTGGGGTTTTCAGCAGGAATAATGGAGTGCCATTTCCCCAAACCTACTGTGCATTATCTCAAAGGGTGGCTCTGGGTAGGTAATCATTCCGATGTTTGTGTTTGTTCTGCACTGCTGTTTTTGCTTTGCCCACAGATGAGCAATGAACAAACATCCTCTGAGTAGTAATCCAGCAGAGAAAGATTTCCCTGTAGGCCTTGGCCCAGAAAAATCGAACTTCTGCACAACTGTCTGAGGTCTGTCTGATTCCTTACTCAAAAACACGAGATAAAATCCTCAGAGAGGATAAGGAGCCAGATGACAGGCAGATGATCTGTGAGCCAATAGTAAAGCTCAAATCCAATGTGAGGCTCAGAATTCAAAGGGATGACTGAGAAATAATATCATATGAGACGCAAGCATATAGTGCTGGGAAATTTATATTGAAAATGTGCATTATATTTATACATCTTTAGATGGTAATATAAAAATTAACCAAGATATTGTAGTAAATTTTGTTGTTATTTCAATGCACTTATATTTGGTGAATAACTTTTTAAAAGAACATGTAATTAGAGCCGACCTTTACAGTTCAAATAATTTCTGTGAATCAGTTTAAACTGTCCATATTTAATTACAATTACAGTATTCAATTCAAAACTCTGGTTCAGCTATTTGTTTGTGTCATTACTAGAGATGCACCGACTGCAATTTTCTTGGCCGATTTCGATTTCCGATTTCTTGCACGTGTGACCTGCCGATACCGATTTTTTTCCGATTTTGATTTTCTTTCTAAGAACTATTATTGACCACATATACAAACAAAATCTACCTTTCTTCAATGCTAAATTTTATTTTCATAATAAAATAAATTATTAAACATTACAATTTCCCCCAAACTGCACTAAGTTACAGGATCTTCTCTCACTTAAACAACTCTCAAAATAATGTGCTCTGTGACTAGAAAGTGGTAGAAATAACAATTAACTGCAAATAAATTGCTTTATATAACAGATGTCATTTTCCACTATTTTTATAAATTGACCTTTTTCTCTTTATTACTCGTCTAACAAAACAATTCCAAAGATCTGAAAAACTGAAGTGTCCAAACCGCTCAACTTCCGTTAGATGTACAGATATCAGTTGTAAAACTGAGCACTGCTTCGGGAACGGCTTCTAACCATACCTGTCAACACTCCCGTTTTTCCCGGGAGTCTCCCGTTTTGTTATTTCTCCCAAAAAAACTCCCGTAATTTGTATGGCCCAAACCACATTATATGAATAATCAAATCAATATATTATTCCAAGGTGGTCCAGTTGCCAGATCTTGAATGAAACGCATCCTACTCACACAATCGACACATCATACACATTACAAATCATTTGTGACCTCAATCTGGCAACCTACAACCCATTTGCGCTGTTGATATCTGCGCAGGCAGTAGACGCGGGATGTTAAATCAAGCATCACTGGTAGATGGGAGGAGAAGAATCAGCTGGTGCTCTGGTGAAAAAAACTAAATATACATGTACATTTAACAACAGCTGGATGGAAGAATTGAATTTCATATCCCGAGGCCATGTCGACAATGCCCACGCCTTTTGCAATGTGTGTCGCACTGATTTCAATATCGGACACGGTGGGAAAAATTACGTTAAATCACAACGGCACAATTTGTATGTATTTAGCCTGCCTCTGCCATCCAGAACCCACTTCCCCTCTCCCGGATTTGTGTACCCAAATGTTGACAGATAACAGGCTGCGTGTGTTACATGACATGAGATTAAACAACTCGGGCAACGTGACGTCGGAAAGTATTTCATACTCTGTATCGAGGAAATTTATCAGATTTCTGAAGCCTCTGTCCTCAACTATGGAGAACAGCTGGTCATCCAGGGCCATGAATTCCATAATTTTCCTCGTAATTGCTGTGGTATTTTCGCTGCTCATTCCAAGGAATGATAGGAGAGGCTGCTGTCTTGTGACTGGCTCTGAGCTCTGGCTAGCTTTAGCCGCTTTCACTTTTTAGCTTCTTTTTTAAAATGGGCATTTTCAGCTGGGTGATGGATTTATAAATTGTTTTTGAATTGTTTTTTTTTTAAATATCCTTTTTTGAGTTTAGACCAAATTTATTGAGATATAAACTGAATATCATCAAAAGGCAGGAATATATATATATATATATATATATATATATATATATATATATATATATATATATATATATATACCTAATCCTACCCTATATATATGTATATATACAGTATATGCTATATATACAGTGTATATATGTCACAGTTTGTCTCCAGTGTGTTCAAGGACTCTTATTTCGAAGTTTCCATAGCACTATGTTTCACATTATCCACTGCCCTAATCACTTCATGTTTTCCTCACCTGTATGCCATTCCCTCATTAAGTTTCCATGTGTATATATACCCTTTAGTTTCGTTCATAATTTGTCAGTCCTTGAATGGTAATGTTTGAATGGTTATGTTTGTGAATGTGTTTGTTTCCACTCCTGAGAATGTTCTACTCCAGTGTTTATAATTAAACGATTCAAAGATTCTACTCCTGTGTCTCCTCTCTTCCACTCCTTGGACACCAAACATTACAATATATATATATATATATATATATATATATATATATATATAGATAGATAGATAGATAGATAGATAGATAGATAGATAGATAGATAGATACCCTAATCCGAAGCTCCTTGGGGGTCTTAGTTGTATCGAGAGACCATTGAGAGAAGCGTGATGACAGGTTTGTAGCACAGACAGCTTTTCAGAGCCTCTTGCTGCATCCATTCCCAATAAATATTTACAATCCATTCATTTCATCACATACACAAATGGCAAGCTCAGCGAACTGGAAGAGGAAACATGCAGGAGACCCGAACAATACCACTTACAGCTGGTGCCACTACCAGATCCATCAGTGTGTCAACGGCAAAGGGATGTATGTGTGTGTTTGAATGTGAGTGTGTGCCTTAGCACCTTAACTGACAAACGCATCAGTCAAACATAAAGCACATCCTAAAACACACCATCAATCTGCCATCAAATAGACATTAGAACACACACCGGTCAGTCGACAAACACAGTTCAAAGGCCATTTTCAGTTGGTGGGGGGGACTGCTTGCCAAACACATGAAGCACTGGTCAACAGCATGAAAGAAATGAATGAGACCCTTCATTCTCACAAGGACATATCAGACCAATGATAAAGTATACTGTTGCATTCCACAGATTATTGACCTGCGAGCTACTGTATTAACAAAATGGTTTACCCACAAATTAAAATTCTGTCATTATTTACTCACCCTCATTTTGTTTGGTGCCTCTCCTTGTATGCATCTCTGCTTCGACACCAAACATGCCGATGCTGTATCTGACAAAAACGTTACATTTGGTCTCATCTGACCAGAGCACATTCTTCCAGTTATAATTTAAATGATGTTTGGCAAACTCCAAGCGTTTGCCTCTGTGTCTTGGGGTCAGAAAGAGCTTTCTTCTGGCAGCCCTTCCAAAGAGCCTGCGGTTGTGGAGGTGGCGTCTGATGGGGCTTTTTGAAACCTGGTGACCCCAAGACACCACCAAGGCCTGCAATTCTTTCACAGTGATTCTTGGGGATTTTGTTGCTTCTCTCACCATCCTCGTCTCTATTCTGGGGGGGCAAAATTCATTTGTGTCCTCTACCCGTGAGGTTTTCAACTGTTCCAACTGTTCTCTTTTGAACGGCCTGTTCTTTTGTTTTCTTCATGGTGTTGATAACAAAGGGATATTACATGTGTGTTACCTAATTTTTATACCCTAGTTAAACAGGAAGTGATGTAATGAATCAACGAACACAAAGACTTAAATAAATCTTTGTGAATTATGGACATAACTAGTTTTTCTTCTGTGGAAAGTCTGTTCTCTTTTAATGCTCTCTGATTATAGAAAAATCTAACTGGTTTTGTTTGCTTTCAAATTTCAAGAGATGACTAAACTTGAATCAACAAGGTCCCGATGAAAGGAGACACATTTCAGTCTCACTGTCAGAATAATTTAGCCCTATCTAAATTAGGTGTTAACTTTTTGCCTTTTATAGATGTTATAGATAACCTTATAGCCAGTAAATTTACATCTGCATACCAACTAAAACCGCCTAACCATCCAATGAGCATTTCAGTTGGGCAAAATATGCTATATTATTGGTTATTGCATATAATAATTGCATTGCATATATAATGCATATAATAATAATATCACTTTTGTTATTAGTTTCTGTCTTCACCTTTTTATTTTAATGAATAAATACAAATAATAAAAAAACACCCCTCACCAGAGCTACCAAATGAGGTGCTGGTGCTGCCACCGCTCTCAAAAGTTAGTCTGGAGCCCTGCACGCTCTAGTGTATTTTATTAAATGTAATTCATTAGCAAGTGAAGTGAAGGTAATGAATTGTTCATTTGTGGTGTAATTACATTTAGTGTAAATCCATGAGGTAAATCCATCATAAAAAGAGGCAGATGGAGGATGTATACCATAAAGAGTGAGTAATATTAATTTCCTCTGTACTCAATTCCTCCCTTTCTAAGGATGATCCTTCAACACATCCCACTGTGTGGGAACAACGCGGCTCTACATGGTATCACATTTGAGCACGCGCAATGCTGAGTCTAATCAATTCAGGAGCAATTCTTTCTGTGTTGTGATTATATTGCTACAAACAATATCAGAGTAGTCTATATCCTTTTCAAGCATATCACTGAAACACGGAGGCTTTATGCTGTTGGAATGATCTTACATTATGCAGCTTTATGACAGTTCAGCACCTGTTGTAAAAATATCTCTCATCCTTAGTTATTTCTCAGGGATAGTAGAGAAGGGGGTTTTGAGAAGCTTGCCTCAGTGATGTCAAAATTACATCCACATGGGACGCATTCTTGCTATTATTTATGTGCTTATTTATTGGGGCAGGGGGTCGGTCTACAGTCAGGTCCATAAATATTGGGACATCGACACAATTCTAAACTTCTTGGCTCTATACACCACCACAATGGATTTGAAATGAAACGAACAAGATGTGCTTTAACTGCAGACTTTCAGCTTTAATTTTGAGGGTATTTACATCCAAATCAGGTGAACGGTGTAGGAATTACAACAGTTTGTATATGTGCCTCCCACTTTTTAAGGGACCAAAAGTAATGGGACTATTGGCTGCTCAGCTGTTCCATGGCCACGTGTGCGTTATTCCCTCATTATCCCATTTACAAGGAGCAGATAAAAGGTCCAGAGTTCATTTCAAGTGTGCTATTTGCATTTGGAATCTGTTGCTGTCAACTCTCAATATGAGATCCAAAGGGCTGTCACTATCAGTTAAGCAAGCCATCATTAGACTGAAAAATCAAAACAAACCCATCAGAGAGATAGCAAAACATTAGGTGTGGCCAAATCAACTGTTTGGAACATTCTTAAAAAGAAAGAACGCACCGGTGAGCTCAGCAACACCAAAAGACCACGGAAAACAACTATGGTGGATGACCAAAGAATTCTTTCCCTGGTGAAGAAAACACACTTCACAACAGTTGGCCAGATCAAGAACACTCTCCAGGAGGTAGGTGTATGTGTGTCAAAGTCAACAATCAAGAGAAGACTTCACCAGAGTGAATACAGAGGGTTCACCACAAGATGTAAACCATTGATGAGCCTCAAAAACAGGAAGGCCAGATTAGAGTTTGCCAAACAACATCTAAAAAAGCCTTCACAGTTCTGGAACAACATCCTATGGACAGATGAGACAAAGATCAACTTGTACCAGAGTGATAGGTAGAGAAGAGTATGGAGAAGGAAAGGAACTGCTCATGATCCAAAGCATACCACCTCATCAGTGAAGCATGGTGGTGGTAGTGTCGTGGCGTGGGCATGTATGATGATGTGACTGCTGACAAAAGCAGCAGGATGAATTCTGAAGTGTTTCTGGCAATATTATCTGCTCATATTCAGCCAAATGCTTCAGAACTCATTGGACGGCGCTTCACAGTACAGATGGACAATGACCCGAAGCATACTGCGAAAGCAACCAAAGAGATTTCTAAGGGAAAGAAGTGGAATGTTATGCAATGGCCAAGTCAACCACCTGACCTGAATCTGATTGAGCATGCATTTCACTTTCTGAAGGCAAAACTGAAGGGAAAATGCCCCAAGAACAAGCAGGAACTGAAGACAGTTGCAGTAGAGGCCTGGCAGAGCATCATCAGGGATGAAACCCAGCATCTGGTGATGTCTATGCGTTCCAGACTTCAGGCTGTAATTGACTGCAAAGGATTTGCAACCAAGTATTAAAAAGTGAAAGTTTGATTTATGATTGTTAATCTGTCCCATTACTTTTGGTCCCTTAAAAAGTGGGAGGCACATATACAAACTGTTGTAATTCCTACACCGTTCACCTGATTTGGATGTAAATACCCTCAAATTAAAGCTGAAAGTCTGCAGTTAAAGCACATCTTATTCGTTTAATTTCAAATCCATTGTGGTGGTGTATAGAGCCAAACAGGCGTCCATGTAGCGCATGTTTACATAGGAAAACAATTGAAAAACCGCACATATGGACATAAATACATGTTCGGTGTGAATGCCCCTAACTTCACTCTTTTTTGACATTTTTGCAGTTATTTTCATTTCATTTTTAGCAGATGTTCCCCTCAAGTTCACAGCAGTTACATCTTTGACCTTTCAAGCCCTAGTGAATAAAAGTGCTATTTTGTATGCTCTGACAATGCTTTTGAAAATGCCCACAGCTCAATTACTGTAAACAATACAATTGCAAAATTCATGCAATCTCAAGAAAGATATGATCATATACTGTATCTACAGTATTAAAGTGTTCTGTGCAACTCAGATATCATGAGGAATTCTCCACAAATTATTCAACAACAAAAATTCAGTAGACCAAAGCTGGGAATGTGTCTCATGTGCCACTGACCATGACACAGCAGCTATCCTGAGCTTTTAGATGAAGAGTAGCAGCACAGTGGATGTTGACAAGACAGACTCATTTTGGCTTCTGGGAGTTTCCAGGCCCAGAGATCCTGGACCCAGTCTTGAAAACACAAGGATGGAATGGGGGAAAGAAAGAAAAAACTGAGAAATAGAGGAAAGGAAGCCCACATTCCAGTGTGGCGGTCTGCAAAACAGCTTTCCAACAAATTCAGGCACATAACCTACATGAAACATTGCAGAACCATTCATTAGATGATGTTTTGCAGCACAAAAGTATGTTTTTGAGAAAATGTCAAAGACATTGTTTAAAATAATAAACAACTGATGATTTAAAGGTTGTTCCACTCAAAAAGGTAAGAGCATGCGTTTGAAATGGAATACTTGAACACATTGGAGAATCCTGGAACCTTTACAAGTGGTACAACCATCAACAAAGTACTATGTGTATTATTCATGGTTTGAGCTTCTCTATCTCTCTCATACAAACAGCTGCAGGAAAAGACAGTAAACCTTTAAATAGCAAACTCTGACCAACATCTCCACTCTCATGTAATTCATTATGCTAACATGAGGTGTTTAAAAGTTTGAATTCAATTGGACTAAATTTGTCATGTAATATCACGTCAACGCTTCATGTCGATTGAAATCATATCAGTTACATTTTTTGCAAAGTCGGACTAACAGACCTAGATAATGCAAATGTAGCTGGGGTTATCCAGCATATGTACTGTACATGTTAATTAGACCACAACTGGTCTCTGCATAGTATTAACGCCATTTGACATCCTCCCTTGAAATAGTCATTATCGTGTATACTAGGACAGACAGATGAAGACTGCAGCTTGACTATGCAAAAACCTGCTGTAGCTCACTTATAACAGCTCATGTAAACGTACTCATTGAATGTACTCCAGGCTAGCTGACATCTGACTCCAAATAGCTTTTGGAGAAGTCAGTGATTCACATACTGCATGTTTTCCACCCTGCACTGTAAATGCTAACACAGTGTGATCAAAAAAATGCATAAAACCATATCAGTTCTAGTTAAGCAGACTGTGTTGGTTTATTGTTGTAACTGAAGCCCAAATTATACTTTGGTTAGGCGCAAGGCGTCTGCATTACAGGATGCGAGGCGCAAATTTAGTTATCAGAAGTGTTCTTGAGCAATGAATGTGAGCGGCCTGATTTTTCAAACCGTATGTACTCTGAACATGCAGTATATGCATGTGCCTGGTATTATTTACACTAATTAGCGGGTTCACGCAATGGCAATCCTCACAGCTGAGCCATTGCTGTATTTAAGAATTGCTGGAAGGAGACAAAAGATAGAAATAACAACAGTTGATTTGCACGTCAAGAACACATGTGAGGAGGTCAGGTGGTACCTGCATTAATAGTAATAATAATAAACTTGAGTCTGAAGGAATATAAAGACATCTTAATTGGTCTAAACACCTGATGAGAAATAGTCCAACCCCAGTTTTTTTACATCAGTAATGTCCTGACTATACTTTGTGATCAGTTGAATGCCGCTTTGGTGAATTAAAGTATCAATTTCCTTCCAAAACAGCAAAATCTGTACATTATTCCAGTGTACATCTTCTTTATAATCACACCTATTCACTTTCATATATCCCTTCTTTCTCCTATTCATTCTCTCCTATGATTCTTATCTCATTCTCTCTCTTTTACTCTCTATTTCTATCTAATCCATTATTTTCCTCTTCTACCCTATCCTGCTCTCTTTTCTTATAAACTGGGGAACGGATGGGAATGAGCAGTAAATTGTTTGCCCTTACAGTTCAAACATAATTCAAATGGCCTCTGAGCAGATTACCTGCCCAGCCAACAGGGCAAAGGGCCACGGGGCAAGAACAGAAGCTTTCCCTCAGACTCAACAAACAATGTAGATTGGTTCATCTGTCCATCAACAGTCCCACATACAATAATATATTAATCTTTTTAATGCATATTGTGAGCACAGCATTACCAATCATTCAGACTAACCCAAGCTCTTGATCCATGGTTTCAAATAAAAACCACAGAGATAATAATTATTCCAGACATTCTGATCTGATCCACAGCAGACCTCCAGGCCTTTGGAACACTAGGAGTCCTCAGTCATATTGCTAAATTATGAGACCAGGAAAAAGACAGGTAGGGGTCCCAGATGGCAGTCTTTTCATGTGATGAAGAACAAGGCGTTCTTTTACAGGTCTGGAGTCGGCAATGTTGGTTACCTTAATTTTTTGCCAAGACTAGCAATTATCCATAAGCCACAAGGATGAACAAAGGCCTTCATCTGCTACGTAAATTAAAAAACCTTTATAAACACTACCTCTACCCGAAACCCATAATTTCTCTGCATCAGTGGATAGCGAGATCTACTGGCCACCTGTACTGATGCATGCTTTAGTCAACAGAGCATGACCACAGTACTTATCACCAAAGAGACATATTCAGTGGGCTCAGTGCAATACAACAATAAGATCTTAGGCCGATGACACCATGAAGAAAGATGACATCAAACATCTGGCCCCTTAGGTTCCCTCTTAGACAACTTACAATGGAATTAAAGTCTACCTTTTGGACAGACTCAGCTACCTGAACCTGAACCAAAACTGTAAAAAAAAAAAAAAAAAAGGTTTAAATGAATGTTAAAAGTTTATTATGATTTTTAAGAACTTTTTAGGGTATACCAAAAATGTGCTATTTAAAAATATGAAGGTCCAGCAAGTATATGTACTGTACAAAAGCCATTCAAGTATCCTGATGAGTTTGCATTGGTTGTCTGGAAGCGTTCCGGAGGCCATGCTGAGATTTTTATACAGCTCTCTGAGTGTTTTACAGGAAGTACAGCATTCCTATAGCACATAAACGGCCTATTAGCTACCCCCTCCTGAGACTAACACACACACACACACACACACACACACACACACACACACACACACACACACACACACACACACACACGCACAAGATCTTATAAAGGAAAAAAGATAAGCTTATGTAGAAACATTCTCAGAGTATTTTATCTATGTGCACTATCATAATCATGCATCCTTAAAAGTGAAGTGTGCAAACTCTTATCACATTTTAATATGTAGAGACTACTATAAATTAAGATATTCTTAGATTGATTTCCCCGAAAAGTGTAAATGCTGCTTCTGCAATGCTGAGCATCTTGACCAGCATTATTGACTCAACTAATTGCGTGAGTTTGGGGCAGGACTATTTGTTTGTCCAAATAATGGAAGACATGGGACGAGATAGGGGGAACTACACTATTTTTCTTACTCCATTTGGTGATACTAGTGGCACAGATATCACACATTTAATGAGTTTTAAACACTTAAATTGTCCTTCACAAAATCATATCTATCATTTCATATGAATGATATAAGATGTCATTCTGTGTGTGTGTGTGTGTGTGTATGTGTGTGTGTGTGTGTGTGTGTGTGTGTGTGTGTGTGTGTGTGTGTGTGTGTGTGTGTATGTTCGAACAGTTATGGGGTTTTCATTACAGAACCAATGGTAAACCGACTCCTATAACTAACTAGTGGCACAAAAGGAATATCCCAGCTGTCGCTAGCCACAATATGAGAGCTGCAAAGTCCTACAAGAGATCAAAAGCCAATCTTCAAATCCATTTTCTTTCACATCAAGGGTTTTTTGGCCTATAAATTATTTTGTTTACAGCAGAGCTTCAGTAATAACACACAAAGTCCTGTCATTATCCTTTTAAAATCCATTCCTGAAACTGGAATTAAAAAGCCTACTAGCCGCTTAAATATCGCCCCTCTAGCGGAAAAACAGGAGACAACATTGGGTTAGCACCATGCTGCTGCTGATGCAACTTAAATCCAGAAAACTGCATTGACGAGCGAGACGGACAATAGCCTGTTGAAAGGTCACAATATAGCTGCTGTGTGAAATGGAGTCACCCACTTCAAAACAATCTCTTTTTATGTCTTGCCCGCCCCCGTTTTCCATCACCACCTCTCTCTCTCTCTCTCTCTCAAAGTTCCTATCATAGAAAGGTCAACGGGAGCAAGAGCACATCAGCGATGACTTCCAATAAGATACATCCTTGAAGAGGACCATGTTACAGTGAGAAGGTGTGGGTGCAAAGGTGATGATGGAGGTCAAGCCGAATCAAATAGGGCATGGTAAACCACACCCCCAATCTATTCCAAGCCAGAGTGAAATAAATTACATTTGCATTACATTAATTATGCATTACGGTTACTGTTTGTCAAAGGGAACCATATTATACATGCACAAATATTTTTGCTTAATAAATAGCTAAATAGTAACTAGTAGCTGGTTTGTTTTACAGTAAAATTTGTTAACAACTTTTAAAGATACATTTATTGGAACAGCATAGGCTTCTTTTTAGAGAATATATCTTGAATGAATGTATAGTTCACACACACACACACACACACACACACACACACACACACACACCACACACAAATTATAATTCAAAATCTATTATCTGAAAACAAGTCTTGCTTTATTACACAATTTTGTTTCTCAAGTACATCAATCTTATTTTATGTTTGTTTAGACACTTTTACTGTAAAACGAGACAAAATATTTATTAAAATAAATTCTGCAAAGTAATACCTTAAAGCACAGAAAAAATGCTAACATATAGTGTACATTCACATCTATGCTACTAAACACTGATGACCCTGAATTCTGCCAGAGGTCAAATCCACAAACTGGACATTTAGTTATTAAATAATAAAGTTGATTAATCTGCCTGATCCTTCAATTATGGAATTGAGTTCTGCCATTCCAAAGCATACATTACGGATTGTGTTGCTTTAATTTAGGGAATGTGACATAAAGAGCAGCAATAACCTTCACATGGATTAGCAGGATTTCAACCAAAGATTATAGTCTCTTCATGCTGCTGCAGTGCAGCTTATAAGACGCAGGCGCACACACACACACACACACACGTCAATGCCACACACTCATTCAAGTACACTCATTAGCATTGAGAGCTCCCATGTGCAAATATATATTTATATATCATATTTCATGTGCACACTCATTCACACACACACACACACACACACACACACACACACACACATGGCTGTGCTGATCTCATTGAGGTGCTTTACTCTCAAACATCCTTAATGAGGATCCAGACACAGAGGATCATTAAAACACAGGCAGATGCTGATGATGTCATGCTCATGCACTGTGAGAGGTTCAAGAGGACAGGACAAATAACAATTCCCTAATTCATCTCACCAGAAAAGCACACACATAACATTGGAAAAGAGGTTGATATAGTGCAATGCTAAACATTGTGGAGGGGATTCAATAAGAATAAATTTCACTTGTTGATAGCAACAATTCAAATGTATATTTGAACACCCAATTAACTAAAGACATTTTTAAATCAGATAACAGTGCAAAAAAAAAAAAAAAACACTCAAAAGTCTGTGCTGAATGTTGTTTGCACAGCATAATTCCCATCTGCTAGGTTGTGGACATTGAGCGACTTTTCAGAATAAGGTGCAATCTATAATAAGCCTAATTTACATTTTATGAGTGATTTAATTTAAATACAGCGCAGTGCTATTTGAGTACATTTAGCACCTGGTTAAATTGGATTGTGGGTAAATAAGACACATGTTTTTGCACTGAAGTGCAGACACAACTGGATGGTGGGCTCAGAATATACAGATGGAGGGTTCTCTATCTGTAGTTCACACACAACCTGCAGCATCTTCTGTAATATTCTCTTTTTCTGTTTTCTTGACCCCATCTCTATCTTCCTTCTTGACGGTTTACTTCACTTTTTCTCTCATCTACCTTAAAATGTCCATTTCTCTCCTCCGTGCTTACCATGATCTTTTCCTGCATGTCTTGCAGTTTATTTTCCTCCATGTGTCTCCATGTCCTCCCTCATCTTTTCTCCTCAATTAAATTTTCTCCTTTCTATTTTCACCATTGTTTATTTCTTTCTTCATTTGATTTTGTGGTTCTCTAGAGCCCTTTACACCTAACTCTTATGGTTCTAGTCTAATTTCTCTGTATTTCTCTTCCATCCCCCTCTCTCTTGGCTCCTGCTCTTCATCTGACCCTTTCACATTGTCACTAATCACTGCCAAGCAACTCTGCATTTTAAATGCCAATCAATCCTCAGAATGCCTGGGCTTAGCTGGGCTGGACTGGGCTGAAGTAGGCTTAGATGGACTGGACTGGGCTTTGTTAAGAAGGACTGGACTAGAATTACGTACTGTAGCTGAGTTGAGCTGGACTAAACTAGTAGGTTTAGCAAAAGAATTGCTTGACTGTACTGATCTTTACTGAGTTTGACAGGACCAGACTTAGCTGAGCTTGACTGTATTTGGCTTAGCCCTAAGCTTTACTGGACTCCATTTGATTGAGCTGGACAGAAATGGGCTTATCTGAGCTGAACTGGACATTGCTAAGATGGACCGGAGAGGGTTTAGTGGAGTTTCAGTGCACAGTGTTTAGCTTAGTTGAACTGATCTTAAATGTATTGTGTTTACTTGACTGGTCTTAGTTAAGATGGACAAGACTGGGACTGGTTGAGCTGGACTGGGTTTAGCTATGATCTTAGTGGACTGTGTTTAGCTAAACTGGACTGGGCATAGTTGAGTTGGACTGGGTTTTGTTGAGCTTACCTAGAGTGGACTGTTTAGCTGAGATAAATCGTACTGGGCTTAGCTAAACTGAACTGTGTTTAGCTGAGCTGAGCTTGAGTGGACTGTGTTTAGTTGAGCTGAACTAGAATGGGCTAACTTGAGTTTAAGTGAATGAATGAATGAATGAATGAATGCTACACTTAAATAGAGATTTTCTGACACTGCACCCAAAGCACTTTACATAGAAAACAGGGGACTCTCCTCAACCACCAATACTGTGCAGCATCCACCTGGATTATGCGAAGGCAGCCATAGTGCACCAGTACGCTCATTACACATCAGCTGTGGATGGAGAGGAGAGAGCAGAGTGATACAGCCAATTAATGGAAAGGGATAATTAGGAGGCCATGATAGATAAGGGCCAATGGGGGGAATTTGTCCAGTACACCGGAGTTACACCCCTACTCTTTTACGAGAAGTGTCCTGGGATTTTTAATGACAACAGAGAGTCAGGACCTCGGTTTAAAAGTTTCATCCGAAGGACGGTGCCTTTTTACAGTATTGTGTCCCCATCACTATACAGGGGCATTAGGACCCACGGACCACAAGGTGAACACTCTGCTGGCCTCACTAACACCTCTAATAGACTTTTCCACTCAATTGGCGATGGTTTGCGTGCCAAGCTTGTGCTCAGCTGGTTCATGGCCAGGGCAATCTGGAGCCTTTCATAGATCATGTCTGATAATTTTGTGGATTTTTAATTGTTTTCATAGGGTGAAGAAGTACTCTTTGCTGCACACGGTATCCACTGTTGTTGTTTGGGAAAAATTTGGTGACAGAACATTATTCTGCCCTCCACCCCCTGACGTAATCGGTTCTGTGTGGAGACCAGCAAGCTTTTATGGCTGGTGTCGAACCACGTTTTTGAGCCCGTAACAGCTTTTTCTGTGGTGGAATTGCACGGATCAGTTCAAGATATCGCACTGGCCCAGGAACCCGCCCCCGAACTATGTAGTTGGAAAAGTCCTCTAAGTGGACTGTGACTTGCTGAGCTGAACTAGACTAAGCTTCTCTGATCTGAACTGGGTTTAGCTGAGATGAGTTTGAGTGGACTGTGTTTAGTTCAGCTGGACTGAATTGGGCTAATATCTCTGTCAGTTCACTGGTAGGCACAGCTCCCCTCCCCCACCCCACCCTACCCAGCTCATACAGCCTAATCTCACAAAGCCTGGCATGATTGATGGAGCTCCATTAATATGACCACATCGCACATCAGCCAACAGATTTACAACAGTGGCAACAGGACGATTTGGCACACGCTTTGGCAAAAAACAGACACAGACTTGCTCATACAAATGCACCACACACAACTCCACTCACTCACTCTCTTCTTTCACTCTCACAGCTGCACTATAATGAGGATCCACATCAGGTTCCAGTGGCCATCGAGCTAAAAACATTTACGCACAACATCATTTCTCTCTTTGTCTACAAACACGATCACTCAACACGAAACTTGAATACAAGGCATGGAAATGTTTCCACATACACATCCACATAATCTCCATTTCCATCCACACCCCCACACACACACCCCTTTTAATATAGATGATAGAGATTTACAATGGAACAAAAAAGCAGGTTACACTCAGTTCAAATCATCATATGGTTTAAAAGCCCTGCGTTTCATTAGCAACTCAGCACAAACCACGTAGAAACAATTACACAAACACAACTTAAACAGCAACCTAAACAGAACTCAGTGAGGGGTGCACATTCATTCGACAGTCTGACACAGAAAAACAAGATGTTACAATTTAAATGCTTGACACATGGGGGTCAAGCGGGGGGGGTGTAAATTGTTTAAAGGGCATGTTTTTAGTGTGTCTCTTTTAGGTGACATGAGGAGCTGATCTGGAATGCATGTGTCCTCCAGACCATCTGAGAGCGGCAGTCTGCAGTACAGTCAACACCAGGGTGAGTTAACGACACCAGCTTTTGAAATCAGAATGAGTCTAATTGAATTTCACACTGAGCATGACCAGAGCATCAACCAAAATGCAAACTCATAACAAGCAAAGCATACAAGCCTGTAACTTGTTTCATTTGTAAGGATGTCAACAAATATTCATCAAACAGTTAAGACTGCAATGGTTTTCATGTTATGTTAAACACGCTGGGACCATGGAACACTATTCCCTCACACTGTTTTTTTACTGGCTCTACAACAAATTAAAGCTTGTTGCATTAAGCACCGAAGTCCAATGAATCCAACAATAAGTAAAAGACCACAACATATAACAGTTTTGAATCGCAATACACTAAACATAAAGAATCGTAATGTTATTGTATGGCAACACAGATATTACATTAATATTGTAGTACTAGGTCCCTGCTCAATTTAAACACACTGTTCAAAGCAAGGAAACTGAAACTAAAACAAAAGACTGAAAGACTGGTACTACAGTGAGAGTGGGCAAAAGCTTGAGGAACCCTATGAACCTTTACAGCAGCATGAGATGAAGGACAAAAATAAAAACATAGAGAAGAAGAGGAAAGAAGCTGAGAAGCATTTGGTGAGAATGAAGTGGCTAGTAGTATATTCAAAGATATTTTCAGACTGAGAAAATGAGTATGAAAGTATCTTCACTGAGAGATCTGTTTGTTTGCCAGCCCGCACGCAGGATTGCACATATTCACTGCGTGCAAAACCACAAATTCCACACATTGCATTCTTTTCCCACACTGTATCAGAAAGAGATTTTCCTTCACTCCCCCAGACCTCTCTCCCTCACTCCATCATACCAATATATACTGTATAAATGTGCACATACACAGTCACAGAACTCAAGAATCAACACACACACTTACACATAGTGGCATGTGGCATTTGATAGAGATCAGCAGAATAATGCAAGGGGTGACCACAGATTTTTCCACAAGAATCCACACACACACACACAATTTTTAAGCTACAGTATATTGGTGAGGACCCCTCATAAGCGCAATTGTTTCTTAATAAGTTATTGATATTTACTATATACACCTTTACCCTGAACATAAACCTCACAAAAATCTGATGACATTATTAGATTTAAAGCTAAATATGATTTGAATGATATATAAGCACTTCAAATAGTGAGAAGGACCACATCAACTTGTTTCATTTTCAAAGGTTTAGCCATTACAAGTATAGCCAACTTTACACACACATACACAAAATATCAGAAAGAGTACTACTGAAAACACACCAATTACACTAGGGCTGGGCAATATGAAGATAAATATCATGGCAACGATAGATATTTTGCTATATTGTGTATATCGCGATAAGTAAATATCCATGTGCTCATCATGGGCTTATCTATCAGTGGGCAGGGCTTCACGAAAGAACTGAGAGAATTGAAGAAACATGGACAGGGTTTATCCAGGATTAAAACATTTCTGCGGCCGCCTAAGCAAATTTAATTACATTCATCGCTCGTTTGGCTCTTTAAAAGTGCTAAATATTCTTCTCATCTGACACATGAATAATAATAATAATAATAATAATAATAATGGTCAACAACATCTTCAAGTGAAATGTGGCATACTGTTATATTTAGCATTTTGGTAAGGATGATTTTTATTTATTTACTTGCTTTGACATTGTTTGTCTTGTTCAAATAAAGAGGAAGTAGTTTTAATTTATAAAGTATTTAATTCACTGACTGGAGTTCCAAAAATAGGCATTACAATATGGTTATTTTATATACATTTAAAGTCAGAAGTTTACATACACTTAGGTTGAAGTCATTAAAAAATGTTTACCACTCCACAGATTTCAGATTAGCAAACTATAGTTTTGGCAAGTCGTTTAGGACATCTATTTTGTTCATGACACGAGTAATTTTTCCAACAATTGTTTACAGACAGATGGTTTCACTTTTAATTGACTATATCACAACTCCAGTGGATCAGAAGTTTACATACACTAAGTTAACTGTGCCTTTAAGCAGTTTGGAAACTTCCAGAAAATTATGTCAAGCCTTTAGACAATTAGCTTCTGATAGGCTAATTGGAGTCAATTGGAGGTGTAATTGTGGATGTCATCTTAAGTGCACCACCTTCAAACTCAGTGCCTCTTTGCTTGACATCATGGGAGAAATTGTGAACCTCCACATATCTGGTTCATCCATTGGAGAAATTTCATCCATTCAAATTTCAGCCAAATGGCTGAAACTTGTACCATTTTCATCTGTACAAACAATAGTACACAAGTATAAACACCATGGGACCATGCAGCCATCATACCGCTCAGGAAGGAGACGCATTCTGTCTCCAAGAGATGAACGTAGTTTGGTGTGAAAAGTGCAAATCAATCCCAGAACAACAGCAAAGGACCTTGTGAAGATCCTGGAGGAAACAGGTAGACAAGTTTCTATATCCACAGTAAAATGAGTCCTATATCAACATAACCTGAAGGCTGCTCAGCAAAGAAGAAGCCACTGCTCCAACACCACCATAAAAAGGCCAGACTACAGATTGCAAGTGCAAATGGGGACAAAGATCTTATTTTTTGGAGAAATGTCCTCTGGTCTGATGAAACAAAAATTTTACTATTTGGCCATAATGACCATCATTATTTTTGGAGGGAAAAGGGTGAGGCTTTCAAGCCGAAGACACCATACCAACTGTGATTTGCTGCAGGAAGGACTGGTGCACTTCACAAAATAGATGGCATCATGAGGAAGGAAAATTATGTGAAGATATTGAAGCAATATGCTCAGTCGAAAATGGATCTTCCAAATGGATAATGACCCCAAGCATACCTTTAAAGTTGTCGCAAAATGGCTTAAGGACAACAAATTCAAGCTATTGGAGTGGCCATCATAAAGCCCTGACCTCAGTCTGATAGAAAATTTGTGGGCAGAACTGACAAAAGCATATGCGAGCAAGGAGGCCTACAAACCTGACTCGTTTACACCAGTTCTGTCTGGGGGAATGGTCCAAAACTCCAGCAATTATTGTGAGAAGCTTTTGGTAGGCTACACAAAACATTTGACCCAACTTAAACAATTTAAACGCAATGCGACTAAATACTCACAAAGTGTATGTAAACTTCTGACCCACTGGGAATGTGATGAAAGAAATAAAAGCTGAAATAAATAATTCTCTCTACTATTATTCTGACATTTCATATCCTTTTTTTTTTTTTTTTACTTTCTCCCATTTTCTCGCCAATTTGAAATGCTCAATTCCCAATATGCTTTAAGTCCTCGTGGTGGTGTAGTGACTTGCCTCAATCCAGGTGGCGGAGGACGAATCTCAGTTGCCTCTGCGTCTGAGACCATCAATCCACGCATCTTATCACGTGGCTTGTTGAGCGCATTACCACGAACACCTAGAGCGTGTGGAGGCTCGCACAATTCTCCGCGGCATCCACGCAAAACTCACAACGCACATACCGGGAGGAGGTTAACCCAATGTGACTCTACCCACCCTAGAAACCGGGCAAATTGGTTGCTCAGAAGACGATCTGGAATCAGTCAGCAAGCCCTGGATTTGAACTTGCGACTCTAGGTGTGGTAGTCAGCGTCTTTAATTCCTGAGCTACCCAGGCCCCGACATTTCACATTCTTAAAATAAAGAAGTGATCCTACCTAACCTAAGACAGAGAATGTTTTCTACATTTGAACTGAGTTTTAATCTATTTGGCTAAGGTGTATGTAAACTTCTGATTTCAACTGTATAACCAATTTGTATTGATTTTCCAGAAATCTTTTACTATATTGTGATATATATAATTATCATGATACAAAATAACTCATATCGTGATATAAGAATTTGGTCATATCACCCACCCCTAAATGACACTTTTCACAAAGTGATTGTCCCTTCTTTACATTGGATTCATACATTGGAATTCATTTATTTTGTAGTCTAATACAAAAATGTGTGCAATGTAAATAAAGTGGAGTGAGGAATATTCACACACTACACTAATAGTATACTGTATATTGCATACTAATGTAGTAGTATTTGATTCAGTTGAATATGAAAAGTTACTTGTTAAAAGACTCCTGAGGTGACATAAACATTAATATTTACGTTGATATTCATTATATGTACACCTGCAGCTGTTTATAGCATAAATAGTTTTCTCTTGAGCTGTCAGCAATAAAAAAATGCATGTGTCAGCTGGCTTCTGTATTAAGATGCCTCCAGTGTAAGTGTGTGTGTGTGTTGTCTTTAATCACTAAAAACTGATAAACATGCATCTTCCTGCTGGGAGTGGCCAATCTGAGAACACTGATGAGTAACTGGGTGTAGGCAAGAATGTCTCTGAGATGAGACACTTAAAATGCATGCATAGTGGCTTTTGCCACTTGAAACTGTTAACTCATAGCTATTATATACCCTGAGTTAACATAATCCTGGGTTCGATTGTTCCAAGTGTAACAGGTCCTGCTCGACTCGCTCTGAGCAGGATTCGTACTGGCATCTCCAGCACTGTTGGCGGGTGCGCTAACAAGGAGGCTAATGGCTACAGCCTCTTGCGATATTGCACCTCTTGAGGCCAGGAGAGTGAAGTTTACAAATACCGCACAGCTATCACATACCAGCTGGCTCCTGTTACACATTTCAAACTATCCATACTTTACCCTGGGTCAGTAAATAATCTTGGGTTTTCAGGTTTTGAGATTTCACCATGTATGTATGCAATCCCCTGGGTTAATATTCTAATATGCATATTGCTGTTCAGTTTCTGATTGGCTGTCGGGTGCTAAACAACTGGCCTTTACATTCTAAGGGATTGTTCTGAACGATCGTATTTTTGTGTTCAAAAACACAAGATGTAGCACAACTAATAGAACCGAACGGCTATTAGTTATTTTTAATTTGGTACTACAACTAAAAAACTTGGTGCTCCAGCGCGAGACACTAAAAAAACCGTATAAGACCACCTAGCAAAGAGGTTTTTAAACTAGGGTCCAGGGACCCCCGGGAGGCCACAAAAGGGGGAATATTTGCAGACATGTGAAAATTGATTTAAAAAAATAACATTAACCAAATTTGACATTCTATTCATTCTACTTTATAAAGATTAATCATGAGATTTACCACAATTGTTTTTCAAATTGTCAGCTATTTCTTTACCACCACCACCTTTAGCTTGCTCAATACTGTAGCTGCCATTATATTTTAGGAAAGGGGGTACCTCACAAGGGGAATATTATATTTGGGGGTCCTTGGCATCAACATTCAAAAGGTTTGAAAAACCCTGGCCTAGCGTGTTTACAAAGAAAAACAATTGAAATACAGCACAGGTGGATGCAAAAAAAAACATTCAGTGTGAAGGATCCTTAACACTGCATTGTTTTGCACTGTCTACCTTTTGCACTTGGCTGGTTTTCACAACCCAGGATTAAAAACAGTGCTAATACGCTTTCAGTATTACAAGTTTGAAACGTTGCTTAGACCTGGGTTTAAACTGGTCTTAACCCAGGGTTTAGCATAGTAAGAAAAGTTATTTCACACTTTAATTTAGGTTTAAGAAAGGAATTAATAAGACATGAGTGTGTGATTGAGTGTGAGCACATTCACAGTTGCATGTTGCAATTCCTCTTTTGAGCTAGTGCTTGTCCATGGACAGCATGTGTGCAGTATTATATGGCATCGTCAGCTAGCTTTGCCTGTTTACTACGAGTTCTGCTGCCAATGAAACTCATATGTGGAAGACGTGGCAAGTTGGTGGCCTCTAGTTGCCAGGGCAACCCACACAAATAGCAAAAGGTCTGTATCAGATGATTGAAATGCACAGACTCACCTCAGCCAATATTATTAATATGTATGTGGAGTATCATCTATGACAAACACCAAATGTCAGGCATCTGAGAGTGTTCTAGCAAGGACCTGCAATCTCGTTCCCTGTTGCCGTCCTATTTAACCTCTCGCAGTGGAACTCTGCAGGGAGACTGAGGGATGGTGGGGGGAAATGAGTGCATGGTTGCTGCCGTAGCATGAACTCTCTGGAAGCCATCCAGGGGATGCGATAAAGATCTAAAGCCATGGAAAATAACATTAACGGCTAAACATTAATGCTCATCAATATGTATGAAGCTGAGCATATGTAGAACGCGAACTTATGAATTTATGCATTAAAGAATGTATGCATGCATCTTTACATGCAAAGAGAATTTACATGCATTTGTATGGAAATGTGTCCGGAAAAGGGTCAGTGGCGGATAGTGTGGCCGGCGTCTTGTTAAAAAGCTGGTTAACTCCATTTCTGTGGGTTGGCAGGTGACCAATACTACAAGGATTTGTTAACGAGTCAATGGAGCAAGCACATGGTTCAGCATCCAAAGTGGGTACCAGAGCACATGTTGATGTAGGACAGTGATTTCTGCATGGCAATGGCAAGAAGCTATCAATGTGTTCAGTATTGATTAAGCAAATTACTACTGACTGAAAGCAGTATCAGCAAAGTTCTTAAAGGGTTAGTCCACTCAAAAGTGAACAAAAATTAGATATCACTTTATATCTGATATTGCAGCATAAACAAATCAATGGGGGTTTCAATCCTATTGTCCCTGCAGATTTCCAATTGAGTGTGCATGATGGAAATATGATGCAGACAGGAGGTTAGACTGGTCTAAGCATTAGATTTGTTTGCATCTCACCACTTGCTGACGTCTGTTGGTTTCAGGTAAATGGAATCATACCACATGCACACAGATGAACATGCCACAGGACAAGAAAACCACATTCTCATCTTTGTGGCAGAACAGCTGTTGCGATCAAACTCAATCAACCCGGGCAAGAACACAGCAATCTGTTCTGTTTGTTGAATAAGGCATGGGACTTTGGTGAGAATGCGATGCTGAAATTTAATGCAATCCTTTCCCATTGGCTCAGTGCTACCTTATGCAAAGACACCATTGAGGTCACCAAGATGGCCTTTCAGTGATTTCCAGAGCTATTCAAAGACCAAATGTGATTTATAATTTATTTTACAAACATTGCCAAGAAGACATTGCTCCTAACAACTGCTAAGACATGCAAATTAATCTCATTCCTCCCACAGGGATTTATAATGATGTTCTGCTGAACTTCCTCTACCTCCATAGCTCTGTATTAGAAATCCACTGACTTTTTCCGCTTAACTCCAGCCGACATGAGCAAAATGTTATATCTTGTTGCAGTATGTTGAAATGAGATGCCATTCAGAGCAGGAAGGTGGAACATAGGTCTCACAGGTTGAGACTGGATGGAGAGCTCTGAGTGAGGCTGCTTTTAGAGGAAAGAACAGATCTTGCCTCAGGGTGACTGATATCAACCTTAGATCATTAAACAACAGTTTTTAATTGTGAATATATTCTTTACAGGGGGGAAAATCCTACACTGCAACAATTGATGAAGATTATCAGAAAGAAAAAAAAATGTATTCTAATATTCTAACGCAAAAATAAAAGCCTTACATGCATGTACGTATTTAACCATAAAAAGTATAATCTGTTGAAATCAAAACTGATAAGTTTCCAAAAAGCTTGCACTTCAAAATGCACTGCAAATGGCTACACATAAACAAAGTATTTACATCTATTCTAATTGTATTTCTTCCTTTTAATAAATAATTTAACATGGAAACCTGACATAATTAAAGTCTGCATCTACTAAACTGAAACCTGTTTGTGTTTTATTCTGGAATATGACATGGCTTAAGTCGCATCTTCGACTTAAATTCATGGATGTGTTTCAAAACGCAATGAGCTGCTTACAGCATGTTGCACGCGCCAGAGATGTCCAGAAATGCTTTCTAGTTAGACAGGTCACTAAAATTTTGCGACAGCTCTTCTCCCCAGTAATTTCCTGTTTCTCTGTTTCGCCACTAACCTACCTTAATAAAGGCGAAAAATAACATATAGCAAAATATTGCAGTACCATCCTGAACAGCTGCTTTATACTAAACAACAACGTGTGTACTACACGAGGATGTCTAGACCAAACTGGGCAAAATGCAGTAATGAAGGAACCAACGTCATGGTTTAATATAGGTTTAAAGCACAAATTGAGACTTGATAAGCATAATTCTTCTCCAGTAAGATCACATAACACTTATTAACGCCAAATGCAGCTGGTCATTCGTGCAACCATCATCTATTCGTTAAATACAACGCATTAAGTTTACGTCAATCAGTTCAGTAACTTTTCCCACATCGAGATGTAGAGAATCAAATCAGTGGTTGTAATACTAATAACTTACCGGTACAGACATCTCGAGTGCCTTCTTTCAATCCACTATAGAGCTTGATGCTGATGTGTTACAGATCAGTTTTTTCCCCTTTAACGTTATTCTGCAGAAAATATCAAAATATGTGATTAGGATTCTCTGGGAGTCTTTCTATTCCATGTTATCTATAGTAAGTCGCGAGATCCGCCGCTCACGTGAGAAGTTTGATATGAATGTTTCAGATATGTCCGAGCACCTCACAGAAAGGCTGTCCACCTCATACAGGCAGCGCTGCGCAGAGATTTTAAAGAGCCTCTCCTGCAGATATCCTGTTAGACTTGAAAAATATGGCCGTTTAGATTGCCCCGCTTCTCTTATTCTTCTCTTTTTCGTATAACGTGGAATGATTTGTCCTCAGTTCGTCCGTGTTGCAGTGGTGTACATTGACGATTCATAGCACAGCGATACAGCACGCTGCTCGCTCTCGCTCTCGCGCTCTCGCTCTCTCTCTCTCTCTCTCTCTCTCTCTCTCTCTGACGGAATCGTAAAGGTCTGTTTAAAGGGATAGTATATTGTTAGCTCTCGCTGGAAACAGGGCATTGCCTATATTTATTATAAGGGTGACAATTTGTTTTATAGTGTTCATGTAACACGTATAACATGGTAATGTTATTATTTAGTAATAAAAAATTTTAAGTACAAGCAATTCTACAAAATAATTACATAGTAATTGCATGTAGCTCATTTGTATTTCTAGTGTGACCATTAGACATAACCTGTGCACTGTATAAAGTGTATACAGTATGTTGATGCCTTTTTCGTGCTACTGTCCTATTTGTTGTTAACATGTCAAAATATCTTAAATATCTTAAACACTTTTAGAGATATGCTTGCTAGTGACAGTAAATGTTAAACACATGCTGGTGGAAAGCATTACTGAGTGCACCCTGTTCACCATGCTATGATTAGCACATCTATTGCTCAATGGATAAAGCAATGTAGAATATTCAAAATGTATTATTCCTCATAATTGTAACCCCCATAACTCCAACATAACAGAAATTTGTCTAAATATAGTCTAAATGTCTTTAGACTATAGTCTATAGTCTTTGTCTAAATATAATACTAGTATTAGAGACTAACCAACACTAAGATTAACTGATATTCACCTTGCACAAAGACACTTAATTTGAACATTTACTCTCCCTGTCAAGTCCCATGGAAAGCATGCTGTGAACTAGAAATCCTCTGCCCATTTTCAGTTAACAAAACAAAAAATATTCATGTTGTACAAACACAAATGGATAAAGTAAATCTGACAAGACACTTTTTGGTTTAATCAACTCAGTTAATTTTAGGGCCATTGGTTACATGATTCTTTGGGTAATAGGAACATGGGAGGATTGAGTATAACATTGAAAGTAAATGTTTTTGAATGTACTCATGTATTGTTCCCTGTGTCATGTACAGACCCTGTCTACACCAGACATAAGCAGTGCATCACATCAAAAGCAATAGAACCTATTATAATCAATTATGCTGTCTACACTGGAAGCGCTGCGGCCATTGCGGCGTGTCGCACCGTCAAATAAAACTGATTTCCTGTTCCATTATGTGCTGCACGTGCTGGCACTACTACTGCCAACAACACAAGAAACGGAACCTTTAGAACGTTCATATCGACACATCCAGTGTAGACAGCATCAAGCCATTGTGTTGAGTCAACGGATGCGCCCGGTCTAGACAGGGTGTAAGAGTCATTAGATAAAATGAATTCCTTCTCTTATTTGAGCAACGACAATGAACCTTCGCAAGTGTAAGTAATAATACAAAGTAAACAAAATATTACCTTGGTAACTGCAGTTTTCTAATAAAACATCCTTGTTATTACAATTAATGCTGTTCAAATAAGACTAACTTGGAATGAGCTGTGATCTGAAAGAAAGAAAGATTTCTCTAGAAAGCAGGATGTTGGTCAATTTTCTTTGACTCTTCAGTTCTTTGAAAAACGCTGTGCTATAACTTAAATAAAACTCACCAGATGTTTATTATTCAGGGAATAAAGGCATTTCGTAGTTAAAAATCAAGTTTTAAAATGATGTCATAGGTAAACAGAAGCGTGTTTAGATGCTCCTTGGAAACAAGTGATCAAAGAATATAAGAATATAAAGATTTGAGAAGTAAACCATAACATAAGAAAAAACTATACTCTTATAAATAAATGTTCTCAATCAGCATTCAACAAATCCTTCAATTTGCACAAAAGGTACTTTGTAGTGGAAAAAAATACATTAGACTATAAAAGGTTTATTTAAATGGTTCTTTTAACAACCTTTCACTGGTTCTTTGGGGAGTGGTTCTTCTATGGCCTTTATTTTAAATATTTTTCCCATTCCAGGTGACATGTTGGAATGATGTATTTGTTTGAAACCAATTATCTCAATTAATGATCATACTTCACTTTTAAAACAGTGTACTAGTGATCAGTTTTGAGGCCTTCTGAGACATTGCTGAGTGGGAAAAGAAATACATTTGTACAGAAATAAAAAATCTCTACTGATATCTTCTCAACAACAAAAAGATAAAGTGAAGAAATATGAAGCAGCAATACCCCATTAACTTGATCAAACTGTTTTCGCTGGCTGGAGACATTCTAGATTTTTACATTGGAAGCAAAAATACTAATAATGCTGATTGTCAAGAGAAAGTGATACTTTCAAAATATCAAGTCTTTTAAATCAGTAAAAAAATACACTGGATTATGGTCTAGGGATGTGTTCCATAGAGATTAAGCACACGCCTTCAACAACAACCAAAAAGAAAGAATAAAAAGTGAACAATCTTTGATATTGTAATTTAACAAGTATCAGTAATAGTCCACAATTTCAGCATCTCATCTACAAAGGTGTTCCTTAGGGAAGAACAGTGCGTTATTAGGCAGACAGCAAATAGAAGTCTGTGCTGTGAGGGACCATTCCTTTACAGGCAGTATTATTCTCAATGCTCTCCCAGACAGCTATGCCTTGAGCACTGTGAGTGGCTTTTAATTACACAGGGCTTCTGTGTGAAGATAGCCAAAAGTCCTCTTCTTATCTTCAGATGTCTGTTAAATTGGTGTCATGACAGGCCTTCCCTTCATCTGCAAACATTAGCCAATGTTAATAGGATAACATAGAAGAGGACGAAGAAAATAAAACCTTAGGAGAAGACCTTCAGAAGGAAATCTGTTTGCTGGGCTGCCAAACTAGTCTGCAGCTAAATATGCTGTGGAGACAGAACTGTATTTTAGCCATGAGCAATGTATTAGAAAAAAACAAGCCTGTTTAAAGGGCAACATAAAAGTAATAGATATCAAGCCATAAAGCACAAGCTACACACTGACAAAATTAGAAGAAGAATTTTAAAGTAGCTTACACACAGGGAGTAGTATATGACTAGCAGATCTCTAAAGTGTCTCTTAACTCTGGCAACCTGAAGGTAAGAGGCATTTGGAACATTTTAGCCAGCTGTTATTTTAGGTCCTCATCACAGTGATTGTTTATAATTGTCCACTCAACAGCGCTGTCTATTTTTAACGTTTCTGCCCCTGTTTGAAGTCCTACACTTGGTGACAGATAGATACACATGCCTGGAGGTAAAGTTTGGGCTATATTTACTACAGGAATTTCGAGTGGACACCTAAGGCTCTGTGCCCGGTTGCAAAAAACATCACAAGTTTTCCTCTTAAGTATAACACTTAAAGCCCCTTAACTGAAGGACTGTCTTGAGGGTGTTGCATATAACCCCTTATACACTTATCTTAGGTAAGTGAAACCGTTAAGGGATTTACTACAATGAGCGATGTTTTGCCGCAATTAAACTCTACTGTTACCATGGACACGACATATCTCTGCGAACTTTCAGAAGATCGGAAATGTCCCGACCAAAACGTGGGCAATTTTACCACATAGAAAATAACTTTACACTATGATTTTATCTTAATATTAAATACTATTATTTTTTTTAAATTATTATTCATGTGTAAATTATCCGACCTCTTCTGAAGCAGCATTCTAAACGGCATTGTCACGTGTCAGTTGGTAGTTTTCACAGCACTTTTCAATATACACCAATCACAGTAGTTTACGATTACTGCATAAATAGTTTTTCAAACTAATTTACTGGAGGATACGAAGGCATATTTCCATTTGTATCTGAGGTACAATCCTCGAATTTAATCGATTCAAACACCCTTTTTGTGTACACATTTTCCTGTGTAAATGTCCTGAGTTTCGCATGTATACCAATTCATGGAGGATTCAGGTTTTACGTCCCGATAAGAGTTGGATTAGAGGTGCAAGACGTTAAGCTGTTAGTATAACTGTGCAGAGAACTGATAGCCATCCCAAATTAAGAATATTAGGGGCTGTATTCCTGCAAAAGTTTTTCATTGCTTTAAAAAAAACTGGGTTCCCCTATCGAGAAAACACTGTACTCGTCAGTTGGTTGTATAAACGCATTTAAATGTTTTTAAACCTTGAAACTCTTAACCTATGTTTAAGGTGAAGTTTACACAACCTTAGCTTTATGCAACACTTAAAGGTGCTATATGTAAGATTGACAACAAGCGTTTGAAATAGGTGCTACTGCAGACCACATTCAAAATATTGGAGAGTTGTCTGTCTGCCCCGCCCCAGACTCGAAGCTCACGCGGGTTTGAATGTTGCCGGAATATTGACGCGCAAATTAGCCAACGCAGCATCCGTTTTAAAGGATTTCTGGGCTTTAAGCTGTCTCCATCTTCCAAAAGCATCAACAATATTTATCCTTATTTTTACTACGCCTCTGGTCATGGTGGTTTTTAGACGGATGGCGAGGCTTTTTAGGGCTTGTGGAATATGTTATCGATGATCCAGTTCTCTTGCTGGCTTCCATTGCTGCAGCACGCAGTGTTGATTGCCTCCAAACTTGTTCAAATCTGACAACCCGGTGGTGTCAAATGTGAGTGGGCAGTGGGCGGGATCACACTTGTCAAAACAAGTATATTCTACTTTACTTTAAAGTAGAATATACTGGCTGTAGCATTGTTATCGGAGAAGCCAATATTTCAACTTAACATGTTTCTCTGACATATTATGGTCATTTTATGATTTAGTACAGTACAAATATTACATATAGCACCTTTAATGGTTTTTAAGGGGACACTTAAAGGAGCCATATGTAACATTGGCATTAAGCATTTAAAATGGGTACTGCAGTCCAAATTAAAAATATTGTAGAGAGGTGTCTCCCCTGCCCCTCCTCCCCAGACTCGAAGCTCACGCGGGTTTCCATGTTGGGCACACGCAACAGGAACAAGCAAACTGACAATGGCTAATGAGGAGCCTTACATTGTAAGTTGATAAGCTAATGTATGCGTTTGCAATGTTTTCATTGTTTAGAAATTATAATTCAGCTCATGTGGATTTTGTATGGCTCTGTCAATGTTAGCTATTTATTGCTGGCTTCAATGGCTGCAGCATGCTGTGTTTGCCCATTAATTTGTTTAAAATATGGCAATCTGGTATTATCGAAATACTATTGGTGAGTGGGCAGTGGGCAGGATCATACAGGCCAAAACACAAACAGAAATTTCAACATTTCAAATTAGAATATACTGGCTGTAGCATTTACGGAGAAGCCAGTAGCCTACTATTTACAATTAGCATGTTTCCTAAATCTCTGATAACATTTATGATAATTGTATGCTTTAGTACAGTAAAAAATATGGCATATTGCTCCTTTAACTAAAAAAATAAATACTTAAGGGAAATCGTAAGGGATTGTAACGTTTTACCCATAAAAACCCTTTAGTAACACTTAAGGGTTATTTCCTGCAACACCTTTAAGTTTAAGGGAAATATTAGGGTGATCTTAAGGGATAATTACACTTGAGGTGCTTTATGCAACTGGGCACTGAAGCTCTATAAATCTATAATGTACAACACTGCTAAGGGTCTAAACCTATGTCTGTGTTTTCTGACTGCAGTACCAATTGATGTTTGCCTACTTTTAATTTAAAGGTATAGTTCAGCAAAAAAATGTAATTCTGTCATCATTTACTCACCCTCACATTCTTCCATCCAAACTTGTATTACCTTTTCTTCCATGTAACATGTGGAAGAAATTTAGCAGAATGGCTGAGCTGTTGTCTTCCATTAAATGAAAGTGGACGATGTCAAGCTCCAAAAAAAAAAAAAAAAAAAAAAGCACTATACAAGCAGTCTTTATGACTCGTATACTATATTTCAAGTCTTCTGAAGCCATACAATATCTTTCTGTGAGGAACCGCCTGAAATATTGGTTATTTTATTGAAAATCTTGGGTTTCAAAAGAAATGAGGGTGAGGAAAAGACTGAATTTTCATTTCTGGCAGAAGTATTTATCTAATGACTCTTCTATACTTCTACATATAGTGTGCATTCTTAAATGAAGTCATACCTCTCTAAATAATAACACCAGAAACCAATTATTTGTTACTATTCAATACTATTTGAAACCGTTCCAAAAAAATAAAAAGTTAAAGGTGAGAAAGTAAAGAGAATGGTAAAAAATTAACAAACACGAGAACAAAATGGAAAAAGTATTTGAAGTAGATGTCAATGATACTGGCAAGGAGACAATTGCAAAAGAAGGAGGGGACAGAAAATCAGAGTCGTGTCATCAAAAAGTCTAAGTGTAATGCAAGATGAATGCTAGAGAAAATGGAAAGAGGGTGAAAAAAAGGGAGCATGTTAGGAGGAGAGGGATGAGGGCATTATTTAGGGAGCTAACAGCAGTGATCAGACCCAAGAGAGAAAGTAAATCAGGAGAGGACAGGTGCATTTGAATAAAGATGAGGACCACAGGCTCCTGTTCACTCCTGAATCCCATTCACTAGCCACTGACTTTGAGTGGAATGGAGAGGACATGAATAAACATAAGCATGGCTACCTCTCTATGGTCCTATAATCCCTAGAGAGACATGCACATCACTGATATGCATGGTTCTTTACATTATATGAAGCTAAAAAGTACACAGATATGAAGTGTCTTTAGCTGACATGTCTGCACTGTGTCAGGACTGTTTCTGTGTATGTTCACATGCTGAGCAGGGATGGACAGGGATTACCAGTGGGCCGGGCGACTTGTGGGTGGGCTGTCAAAATCTAATTTGTATGCAATGTAAACATACAAAGATTTAAATACAGAGAAATTTTCCCTATCATCAAATTGGCCCATTTAAGGTGTGGATTCTGGCGTACACATGCAATATAGACAACATTCTGTAAACCCTTTTTGCTTGGGAATTCCGTTTTCAGTTTTCCAACATCATCACTTTCCAAAGTATTCGGTACTGGAGTGTTTTCGAAACACTGTTTTCATTGGAGAAAAACACAATTCCAGTATGAATTAAAAGGCATAAACATAGTAAAATCAATGCAATTGCAAAGGGAAACTAATGGAACAGTTGTATGTATGTGGACACTAATAAGTTTTTGTTTGAAAACACATTTGTCACACTATTCACACTAGAAAGGCATTTTCCTCCACCAAAAACGGTGTTTAAAAATACTCTCCATTACTGCATACTTTGGAAACTAAGACATTAAGAAACAGATAACAGAATTGGATGAGCCACATTCAAAGTTGTTGTAAAACAACTTTAAACTTAAATCTCTGAGCACACATTATATTTTGCTACATTGCTTGGCAATTGCAACATGCTACAGCTAAGATAATTAAATATATTATTCCGCTTTGTTTTGGATCCATTTACTCCCATTCAAACGCATCAAATCGCAGGAGACAGGAAATGCAAGCTCATGCGAAGAAATTTCGCATTCTGCGGAGGACGAAAGTTCAAGTTTGCTGTGAATTCTTTTGACGAAATGGCATGTGACCTAAATTAAATTAAATTAAAACGTCACCAATGGAACTTTTGGCTCAAAAGCGCTAAATTTGAACCTTTTAAAAAAATATGTTATTTATTAATTATTAAAACTAGATGTCCTCAAGTGTGACATCATCTCCTATCATTGCGATGTTTGAAATAATTTTGCATGCTCAAAAGCCTAGTGTGACCACAGCAGAACATTCCTTACCTGAGGTAAAATTGTTGTAAGGTTCAATCTCACATGGCTTATTGCTTTAATCAGGTCAATGAAAAACAACAGCAACAACAACAAAAACAATCAACTGTTACTCACTCAGAACACATAAGAAACCAAACAGAAATGCCGTAGCAGCTACCAAACACCCTAACGTTGTGATGGTACTTGCAAGAACCACTCACATCGTCTTTACAGTTGAAATTTGAAACTTTGAATGTGAAACAGTGTAGAAAGATTCCATGCATTATAATATTTTTCAAAGGGGAAGGATGATGTGGCATCTGAAATCCTCTCTTGTAGAAAATTGGGGTTAAAACCCTCCTGATCTCCTTCTTTTAGATTATATTTCAGAAGACACAGGCCAGTCAGTAGTGGGTGATGGAGCTAAAAGTGTAAGGCATCAAGGGGCACAAGCTAGCAGAGAAGGATGAGTTATAGATGAACTATGAACCCGTAGGGATGAGGCAGAGCCATTAATTAGTAGGTCAAAGTAATTAACAGTAAGACAAGGCTCATTTAAAAAGAAAGTGTCCAAACCAAGTGACATGATTTATTTATGTCAAACTGTGAAACACATTGTATAAATTTGAGTAATTTCCAAACAACAACTAATGTCACCGAATGCCTGCATGTAGAAAGCACACAGATGCAATATTGGCTTTGTTTTTATTTAAAGTGAGCCCTAAAGAGCACCTGAAATGTCAGAATGAGGATGTGAATTATGCAAAAGAAATTCAGTGTAAAAGTTGAAAAGCCTTAACTGATGATTAAGAAAGGATTTCTGTCACAGTTACACACAAGGGATAGTTTTTCCAAAAATGGAGATGTCAGACATAATGCTAATGACTGACATTTATGTAGAAACAAAAGGTGCAATCATAGTGAATGGTGATCGAGGCTAACATTTTGCCAAACATCTCCTTTTGTGTGCTACAGACGTCATATGAGTTTGTGAAGACACGAGGGTGACACATTTCCGACTGGATTTTCATTTTTTATTGTCACTCTCATTTTTTATTTTCGAGACTGAACGGTTGCAAATCTCTGAAAAATTTTGAACTGCTCTTATATGGCAAGGACGCCCTCAGAGATGCGAGCATGCAATACTGGTTAAAGGAACAGAGCCATATTCACTTAGGTTAACTCACGTCTTGATCTTGTGCAATGAGAGTATTTCTCAGGTGGACAGCAAGTAAAAGAGAAGGTAGGAGAGCTGTCTTTGAACAAAAAGTGTTTTTTGGTGAAACTGTAACAGGCAGGGAGTTCAAAACAAAAAGACAAGTCTGCACTAAGGGTGTCTATATGAAGTCTTGTGTTGTGATCAGTGTCAGATCTGATCTGTCTCTCATCTTGTCATCGTTTCACGTTGCTGAGACGCACAGTCTTCTCCAGCTCAAACTGCCGCTGATCCACTCTCTCCAGAAAGTACTTGCGCTCCACGTATCTACAGACAAATACAGAATAGTGACAGTTGGTTGCTGAGATGATAGTGGGTACTGTGCACAAACAAAATAATAAAAAAAACATTTCCATGGTGTCTGCAAGAATGGGAATAACAGAAACAGTGGGTCTTTGCTGTGTTTCTTCGCATCCATATTCGGTTTGAAATCAGATTTCTAAAAATGTATTGCAATCTGAACAGTCTAAATGGATTTGAAGTAGTTTTTCATCATTTGTGATGTAACATTTTTGTAACGTCATACAATGTGCACAATAATGTCTGGAGCAGAGCTGTTCACTTATTAACGTTAACTCATTTCTAAATTATAAAACACTATGTGGTATTCACTTCGTAGAAATGAGTGAACAAGCGATTTCAGACACAACATTCTATTTAAAAAAAATGATGTGCATCTAGGAATTTATTCCACATCCCTTATTCGCTAAATGTGTTTCCATCGTAGTTTATGTGCATGTCTTCAAGTGTTTTATGCACATTTTCTCCACATTAACAGCTATTCTCCCCAAGTTGTTGCTATTGAAATGCTATCTGGGTCATTGCAATATCAACCAATGTAAGTATACCAGATTTTGGCAACATGGTTTGAACAAACAGATCAGATTGCAAAATGACAATGCAGACAGTAAGTCTTAAAAATCAGATCTGCAAACAAAATTGTGATTGCAGTGTGAACAAAGCCTTAGTAAACCCATATACTGTAGATGGGTGGCAGACATTATAAGCTCTGGAGGTTATAAGTGCATAACAAAGTCTCGCTGGTTTGTAGGCGAAGGATTGACGTGGAGAATAGAGAAAATAAGCAGACATCATCTGGTTTTGTGGTTTTCCTCATAATAGCTAGAGTCTGGGTTCAGGTACAGGGAGCTGGCTGATGATGGGCAGAGACAGGCATCTCCAACATAAAGCTTAATGTGAAGTCCAGCTGAATTGTTCTGGAGAGCAGTGTGCACTAACAAATCCCGTGGAGCAGATGCTATATACAGAGAGATGGGAGGCTACAGAGCAGAGACTGGAAATTGTATTAGATATCACATTACGCCCCTGCCAATGATTAAAAGGAGACGACGCAAAAAAATGGATTGCCTGTGTCCTGTTTGAAGTCCTAATGGGATCTCTGTGACACAAATACACACACAAACACTTAATCTCTGCTATGAGATGAAACTGGGTGCTACACAGTGGGGTTATTCTTTTTTTTTTAATAATTAAAAAAAAAACATCTGTGGTCCATGTATAATGTTAGTCTTTTTATGTCAGAACCTTTATGTAATTTTTTTAATGAACAATTTTACCCTCTCTGTGACCTTCAGAAATCAATGGGCCTTTTTGCTAAGGTGCCTTTTAGGACTCGTATATTAATGCCCTCTTCACGTGCAAAATGAAACCAGTGCTGTGCTGCACTTACTCCTGAGCTGAGGGTTTGCTGTGTAATCTAATATAGTCTGTGCTGGCCAGTCAACAGTGTCTTTATAATGGATGGCTAAATTATAGTAACGGGTCCACAAAAATAATCCATAATGAAATATTCTGCTCAAACAATTAAAATCAGACTTGTACAAAATAAACATCAGTAACTCTTTACTTTTCTTGGGATTTTTTGGAAAAATATGCAGAGCGGCAGGTGCTCCCCACTGCAAGAAACAGTACACAAATTGACATTCCCACATTTTATTCTCATCATTAGTTCTTCTTCTTGTGTTTCGGAATAACAATAACCTTTAAAAACGAGAAGCCTGGATTTACAAATTTCAATGGGGCAAACACTCAAATATATATTGTGCTTCCTGCACGCTCTACTAATCCAATGTTTAAAGAGCACAATCTGTCTCATGGCTGTTCCGTTCCCACTAAATCCCAACAGAGGGGCATTCTCCCCAGTGTCTAGATCCCAAGATGCTCTGATGCCCAATCAACCGTTTACCTCCTGAAACTGCAGGCCCTGAGTTTACTCACTATGCGACCTCTGTCAGATGTGCATGCACTTAGACAGCAGTCTCTTGTCTTCTATAGTCTTTGGGGGAAAAAAAATTCTGGAAATATCAGAAGGTTTGGAACCAAGAACTTACACTTAATAAAAAAGGAAACATCAAAGAACTGAAAGATTTGTATGACTTTCGGTTCCATTAACAGTTCTTGGACACGCATTCTTCTGCCGATGCGGACAGAACAACGTATTAAAATAGTATAAAAGTGTTTCCTGGTACCACTTGGGGGCACTCCAACACCACTACTGAATCAGTAGCACGAAAAATACAGCGTGGTCTGATTCCCAAATGAATAACTCTTATGAGTCGGTTCTTTTTAATCTAAGTTGCAAAACATACAGCACTATCTCCCAAACGATTTACTCATATCAGCCAGTTCTTTTAAGCAAATGAAAAACATACTGAACAGCAAGTCATTCATTAAGTCATGTCCCGTCCGACTGGAATCAAGAATTGTACTTTAGGCACATTTGATCATTGGATGGTTGTTAATATGACAATGTGTAGTTAAAAGACACACATTGTGTTTTGTTGTAAAAAGTGGAATTTTATAGAAATTAAAAAATGAATAAAACATCTTAATTAACGTTAATTACGCTTATAAACACATTTAGTAAGAATCTGTTCTGTTAAAATATGAAATCATCTCAACATTTGGTAACAGGTTGTCATGGGCAATAAACATTAAGAAATGCATTTCTTATTTTAAAATGTTTCTTTCTCAAAAATACAAAAAGTATCAGTAATGGAACCTTTAAGGAACCAAAATCAGAATTGGAACCAGAATAGTTAAATTCCATAAAATTTCCATCCCTAAACATCAGCCCAAACTAAAACCGCTCTAAAAAGGCTGTGAGCATGCAATAAGCTAGCGTGCACTTTGCTATTCTAGCTTGCGTCTGGTCCGCACATCTTCCAAACCCTTTAGAGTCCCTCCTGCTAAACCACATCCCTCTGAGAGAAACAGAAATATGGAAACAGTGGCAATCCATAATTTCATCTGTCGAAGGAGCTTTATTTTTAAACCCCAAGGTTTTCAATTTAGCAACTTTTCCACTCCCTACAACCATCTGCTCAAGAAACAAACACCTCTCTTCTTCCATTTATTAAAGAGGAGCACTAGACCTCTTTTAAAGGGATAGTCAAATTCTCACATTATTCACTCACCCTGATGCCATCCCAGATGTGTATCAGTGTTTTTCTCCAGTAGAACACCAATTAAGATTTTTAGAAGACGATAGATCTCTGTCATGTCCTTATAATGCAAGTAAATGGGTGCAAACACTTTAACGGTCCAAAAGTCAAATTTAGGCAGCATATAAGTAATCCACATGACTCCAGTCAATAAATCTCATCTGAAGCGAATCAAGTTATTTTTATTTATATAATGCTATTTATATAGCACGTTTAAAACAGAATCAAGGCTGACCAAAGTGCTGTGCAATACAAAATATTGATAGGTTTAAATAAGAGACAAGTTGATAATTAAAACGTAATTCATTTTAAATCAGACCTTCCATCCAGGGCTCTGATGCTGTTTGAAATGGCCAAACTCTCACATGACGTTCGATCTTCTGTTGTAAATAAGTGCTGAATTCTCGCATGAACTCGACACGCTTACATCACGTGACAGCTAAGTGATGCGTCGACTGCTGGCAGGAAGCGCTTTTTTAAAAGTTGTTTTTACACAAACTTATCGATTTGCTTCAGAAGACATTGATTTATTACGTATGTGCTGCCTAAATGTGACTTTTGGACCATCAAATTGTTGGCCCTCATTTATTTGCATTGTAAGGACCTGACAGAGCACTATCTTCTAAAAATCTTTATTTGCGTTCTGCTGAAGAAAGACAGTAATACACATCTGGGATGGCATCAGGGTGAATAATGAGAGAATGAACTGGGTGAACTTTTCCTCTAAGAACAGGAGAGTCTCAGCGCTGAGCATGCAGCTCCACCATGCCTAGTGAGTAAAATATTATACATGAAACATGAACCTTTGCATGCAAAGATAATGTCATTGTGAATTACCATCCCCTTGGGACAAGATGCAAGGTCTTTCTTGCCTCTTTGTATATGCCAAATGCATCTTGGGAATGGTGCAACATCTCATAATTGTGGCATGGCATTACCCTAGAGGAATTCCTGCTCTGAGACCCACTGCAGGCTGGGTAACTTCGGCGACAGGGGATTTTAAAGAGGTATTTGCAACTCAGAGAACAGCAAGTAAATAAAGGCATCAGCAAATGCACTACTAAGATAACTAACAGCCACAGCTGAGGCATGCAATCCAAGAGACCTAAAATGTACTCACCTCTTAAAACTAACCAATTGGCATCCTTTCATGAAGGAAAGCTCAAAGGGAAACAAATGTTCCGCCAAATGATTTCAGTTCCTCCTAAACTAATTATGAATGAAATCTAATCTTAATTGTAGAGCGGAGATGCAACTATGTATGTAGATCTAAATTATGGTCTTGCTCAATTTTTGAAGTCTTTTGAAGTCTAAAAACTGATCTGCAGATTACTGGTACTACAGTCCGTCCTGACAAGAGAAGTATACTTAATCTACAAACTTTATTTTCAATCCCTTAAACATAATAATTTGTAACATAATGTTGTAATTTGCCAGATAAGACCATGTATTTAGGCTTGTGGTAGTAACCCTGAGGACTTGCCGGGTTTGTGTATCTTACCAAAAAGGGAAATTAGCTCACTACAGTATGTAAAAAAAAAACCCTCTATACAGTTTTGACAATGCACTCTCATTCATCTCTACACGTACTCTAATTACAGTTAAAGCAGAAGATCTTTTGAGTTTTGAATGGAAAGTTTTAATTATACCTTTGAGGTAAAGGGTGTGTGGGGAGAGATCGATAGCAGGGTTTCATGGACCTGTTCATAATAAAACTGAAATCCTCTCTCCTAAGCCCCATCCTTAATGGCATTTTCAATGTTGTGTTTATAAAACAACTTTCCTCCAGTATTTGTCTTAAATGTATTATTACGAACTGAAAATGGAGAGAAAATATGGAGCAGTTGGTTGGGTGAAGAGGTGTTTTTCTGGGGAACAGGTACCGTGGGATGGAAATTATGTAATTGCGTGTCTCTTTTTTTGAGGTCTGCATGTGTAGGAGAGATTTGGGCGTTGAGTGTGTGGCTCCGCATTGCAAGTGTCTGCCCACACACGTTTGAAAGAGTTTGGGTGCCCTTCAGTGACTTATGCATGAACAGTACATATTTATACATGAATGTCAATATGAATGTACTGTATATACAGTATACATTTATTATTTAAAAAAAGAAGAGTTTGGTGGATGAAAACAATGCAAAAATAAAAATAAAAAAAAAACGTTTAATTTGACAATCTTAAAAACGAGAAAATCTTGGTGGTGCATGACACATTTAATCAGATATTTAACCCATATAATAAACAAATATAATTATTGCACAACTATAATAGTCCACACAAAAACAGAAATCTATTAAATTATAACTTAAAATGTATCCTTAAAGGCAGTGGACTTGAAATGTTTCAATTCCAGCTAAAATCGGAACCAAGAAATTGCATTAATATAAGTGAAAAAATGTATTTGCAATATATTTAATTTTCTGTAAACACAACCTTAAATGTTTCTGAACCCCAGTTTTTATTCTGTCCAATGGTGCGACAGCTTTGCGTCAATCTTTTGACTAAAGTCCAGTTGTACTCTACTGCCTCACTGCCTTCTCCTCAAGATAAGCAGTTTTAAATGAAATGCAATTGGCTTTGGTCCCACTCTATTTATTTATAAAGCACTGAGCTACAAAAGACTGATCTTAGACCAGTTGGGGATCATCCTAAGTCAGGTCTTAAAGAACTGATAATTTATATTTCTGTACAATACAATCTAAGGACACAGAGGAAGAGATACCACAGGTCATATTTGAGCCCATACTGTATCTGCTCACCTTTTTCACATTTTCTGTGTTGACAGTCGAGGAAAATCAGCGTACAGCAAAAACAGATCACCTCGGGCTACTACTTTTCACAAAAGAACACATAAGGGCTGGGGAATGTGAAGAATTTAACTCATAACCAAGCCAATGCGGAATCTGTGCACAGAACTCTGCAAAAAGCTCTACAAAAAAAAAGTGCATATCTGCAAAATAAAACACACGTCATCCTCAAATTTCTACAAATCCCCCACCTCTTGCATGTTCATTAATTAAATAATAACTATATAACAACTAATTTGGTGATGCTTTGAGCTAACAATAATAGACTAACATTCTCAGCTGTATTTAATATATTTTACTATGTTTAAATCGATTCCTTAAAATTCTGCAGATTCTCCCCCAAAATCAGAGCACGAAAATTTTAAACAAGTCGGCAAACTTGAGGCCGGATGCATGAAAATCTTCTTAAGGAAGACAATTAATGAAGTTCTTAGGGTGATGAGAATGACAGCCTTATCAGGAATACCAAATATTCTTAACTCTTTTTAAGTTAGAAAATGAGAGGAAAATAGGAGAATTGTAATCTGAAGAATGATTCATGAATCTGGCTCCTGGGCCTGCTTATAACTTAATGCATGTTTCTGCAGTCCTAAGAGCAAATTCAAAGATCAGCATGTTAATCGAAAGCATGTATAGCATATGGTTTTATCACAAAAACTTGAATTTCACTGTCCAGGGAACTTCAGAGCAACATAGTTAATTAATTCTAATGTGTAAAAAAAAATTGCACAGCAACACAATATTTCAGTGAGCTGTCGGTTTAAGCACACAAGACACTTAATGATGTTTATTCAGCTCTCATGAAAATCTCTGAAGCCAGTGTGAGACACTAATGGGAGATAATATTATATGATTCATTTGTCTGGGTCACTAATGAGACTGAAACGTACCCTTCTTTGCCCCGATTATGGATGGCCAGCTCATCTACAATGCCCTCTTCTGTTTTAAACGTATCCCAATCCAGTTTAGACTTCTCCAAAGTGCTCATCTTCTGCTTTTTGGCCCGATGCAATTCAGAATGCTCCCCATGCCTGCTGGCCTCTTCACACTAGATGGAGAAACATCAACATAAAAAAAAAAATGTTTAGGAGAAAATGGTTCCAGTATTATTTTTGTTGGATTTTAAAGGGATTGTTCATTCAAAAAATAAAATTCTCTCATCATCTACCATCATGTTCTTAACATAAACATAAATTATGTTAGGCAGAATGTTAAAGATTGACAGCCTCAGTCACCATTCACTTCATTTTCATTCAGACTTTCATTGTACAGAAAAAGATGAAGGTAGATGGTTACTGTGGCAGGGCAGAGGGCGGGGCCAGGTCGTGTTCATACACACCCGGTCCCTTATCAGGCTAATCAAGCCTCCGAGAGGGATAAAGGTCGACTGCGGAGGATTGTGCGGGAGAGAGAGATAGTTTACGGACATGTCAGTCAAGTATGTGTTTTTTTAAGTTTATCATTAAAAATATTATTTATATTTTGTCAAGCCGGTTCTCGCCTCCTCCTTTCCATTGATCCCTTTACAGTTACTAAGTCTATGATCTTTTCAGTTTCATGGAAAAAGGAAAGTCTTAAGACCTTTTCAGACCAAACGCAACACGATAATGAAAGGCGAATAGCCGGCAAATGGCCCTTTCCCATAGGAAGTGAAGCAAATGACAGCTGTTAACACATTCACAACTTTACAATAGGTGCCGCTAATTAACAAGCAATTTTAAATCCGAAACGGTAGGTGGCTCAGCATGCTTTTGAGCTGGTCTGCCCTCTGCCCAGGAGAAGAGGTACTTGACAAGCAGATCGAAAAAAGAAAACTGATTTCTCTACAAGCTGCAGAAGAGATGAAGAGTTCCCTATCAATTCAGTTCACTCAACATGGGAATTCCTTTTCCACGACCTAGTTGAAGCCCTTGTATCATAACGCCAATCTTATGATTGGCAATGGGGTTTGAGCCCCACCTCATTTGCCCTATTTAAGCGGGCACTCAAAAATAATTTTCTTCAAGACCAACATCGTCGCCTCTTGACTATCTCTTCACCGTCGATGGACAACTTGCTCATCCATGCAGATGCATCAGGACGTTCTTTGCCTGACTCTCAGTGCCTGCAGCGAAAGAGTCACCCGCCCATTATAGTGTTCTGGTGAAGAGTTTCTCCACCACGCCACCGGATCCCTCACCTTAGTGAGACATCCACCCGCTTCCCACAGCATTCAACTAGAGGCATGGGCTCTTCATGGGCATGGACAAATGGTGCATCACCACTGGATATATGCTTTGCAGCAGGATGGTCTTCGCAGAAAACATTCACAAGGTTTTATAACCTAGACGTGGTTTCCATTGCTTCACAAGTACTCTCCGTCTAGAGAGCTTACCATTCCAACACCAGGCAGGTGAGCCCGAGATACTTATTACGGACAGGCTACCTGTTATATAATTTTATTATAAGACATATTATAATAAGTCACCACCCGATGGGCCCATGACCTCACATGCATATTCTTCTAAGTGTTTATACCCTGGTGCATCTCAGGGTATCACGTTACATAGTGTGGTGTGAAAGGACTCACTGTAATTTTGAGTGAACTAAAGCAATTGGAAACATATCCTCCGTTCCCTGAGATAAAGGGAATGAGACATTGCAAAACTTGGATGCACTACTACTTCAGAGTTTCGAGCAATGCATTCTTGTCCTTCAGTCAGAAAATTCTGAAGAAATGGTTTTTGAGCGCCCGCTTATATAGGGCAAATGCACAAACACCATTACCAATCACAAGAGAACCCTAAGTAGAAAAAACTGCTTCTGATTTGAAGGCATTTGATGGAAATGAAACACGCATCCTCACTGCTTCAGTGTTGTATGTCGGTGGTCAAAACAGCTTTCTGTGCTTTAGAGCCATCTGTTCTATTGACTTTGTGACCTGAACATGACCATTCACAATCTCAACTCAAATTTTATTGGTCGGATTCGGGGCATAAATTAGACACACTCAACATAAAAACTTTGCTTTGTCAGTGTGCAAATTCTGTGTAAATGTTCGTTCAGGTGTGCAGGGCTTAGGAATCCATTGTTACCCTAAACATTTTTAAATGGCAGCGAGAAATTGCGTCGAAAGTTCATGTTTGGTGTGAAAAGGCTTTTTAGGTTTAAACAACACAAGGGTGAGTAAATGATCGTAGAATATTCATTTTTCACTTTGACGAAGTGGAAACAAATATTTTGCATCAACATAGGTAAGGAAAATGCAGGAAGAAGGAGAGAAATAGCATAGAGTCAGGGAAAGACACAATGTGGAAAAAACGAAAATCAAAGGAGGAACGATGAGCAAAAATGCAGGGAGAGGCAATCTAATACTGCCGATAATGCAGCTGGTATGTCTCCATCCCTCGCAATGTGCCGCTGGAACAAAGATGTGTATTTTGTATGTTACAAAGTCATCTTGACACTGAGATTGCGCTTGGCTGCAGTAATGAAATGTTAAACGATCTGTTGAATGAGAGCTGAGGACTCCAGACCAACAGCCCACCCTTTTGTAAGTGGGTGCCAGGGGAGTGAGGACTACAGGTCTGCTAGAGCAGCGGTTCTACACTGTGGTACGCGGAGTGCCCTCAAGTGGTACGCAGCACGACCCAGGATATTTACATTAAAAAAAATTACAAATATAAATGTTATTACTATTTTTTCTATGTATTATTTCTAATGTATTATTAAAAATGGTATATATCTTTAAGATAGCCCACCTTTTCTTTTTTCCACATCGGCAGTGCAGGATGTGAATAGGTATCGTTTTCGATGTCTCTGTGCACACAACACAATATTATTTAAAATCCAGAAAACAGAACAGCAAAAACGGATACTATTGAGGCAAGATATAATTCTGTTTATTTTACACATTCTATGGTCTATGATCTTAAAAGTGCTTTGACTCAAAGACACAGAGTTGTATTTGCCTGTATTTTGTTTTTGATTTCACTGGAAGATTGCTCAGATGAGGGATTGCGCGTCTGACAGCTGTGCACAAGGCAGCGCTATGTCATGAACATTGCCGCTATGTCACCAATGGCCATGTCTGTCTATGACTAGAGGGAAGGAAAATACGTAGTTTGACCAGTTTTAAAATGAATGACTGGTAAGGGCATGATTCAGAGTCAAATGAACCTCAGACAGCTTACTGCAGACACTGTTTTCATAGATCACCTGCACATTATCACATATTTTTAAGGGTGATGCTAACTGCATAATTTTAGCTGGGCTAAGATGAAAAACAGGGTCTAGCAATGCCTAAGCTCAAAATTTCTAAATATATATATTGTAGTTTGTTTGATATCGATTGCAAAACTTCTAAATATGAATATTGTACTGTATGTTTAATTTTAGAAACACTCATACTGATTGTGTAAACTACAGGATTATTGATATTAATGAAATATGGCAGTGTGTATGTTGCTCACAATCCTTAAGACTATCGTTAAAATTTACATCTACCGAATGCTGAAAAAATATTTGAGTGAACATTGGTGGTGACTAGTACTTGAATGTTCTGATTTGATCGAAGATGGTACTTGGCCTAAAAGGTTTGAGAAGTACTGCACTAGAGGAATGGGAAGGGATGTAGGGGGAAATGGGCAATAGGACCTTGGGGTACATTAGATGGTGCTGGGGTGTCCAAGGACAGACGGTTTCACGCTCAAGTGAATCATATGAGAAAGCCTGCCATAAGGAACAAGAATGGAAATTGTATAAACGTGTATGTGTACAGGAGAAGCAAACAATTGGTTTGAGAACAAATAAATTAATGCATTTGTGAGTCTCAAGAAATGGAGACTGACACAAAACAGCAAATATCAATATAAAAAAGGCCTGTGTGAGCAGGAATTGAAATCTCTATTTGAAACACAGAATATGCATAAAAACAGAATCACATGTTATTGAAATTCCTTCAAAAATTTCCATTCTTAAAGCTGAAGATAATTTCAATTTAAAGTCAAGTCAATTTAACAGGACTTGTATGTTACACACACACGCACACAAGAGTGAGACAACCCACAAACAGACACACGGTTAATGTGTAAAGGTTTGAGAAAATGCATCTGCCATCTGTGCTAATGCTGTCAACATTGTTAAAAAAGGAACAAGAAAAATTACAAGATGGAGAGAAGGAAAAAAGAGAGAAACCAGAAGAAGAGGGATTTTTATATTTTTTTGCACGATTTCTTTAATGCCAACTTAATTCCAAGGAGTACATAGGCTGTCAGGAAATGTGTGTGAGAAAGAGAGTGAGAAATACTAATATAAATGCAGAACAACTTAGAACTGCCAGCTTCAGTCCAAGCACATAAATGTACACACACACACACACACATCAGCACACTGGATAGTGTCAAATGAAGCCCATGATTACACACAGCTTTGTGCCAGCTGTTTCAGCAGAGCACACTGCTCCAGAGGCCGTCAGACAAGTCATCCAACATACACACACAAAAATAATGTTGGGGTGCAAAAAAGGCAGCAAAATGTAAAAATCAATAATAGCAAAATCAATACTATAATTATATTCCATGCATTAAAGCTGATCCAAACACATTTCATACGCGGAGAGCTCACCTGACTGCTGCAGAAATGAACATCTGAATTATACGATTTTTAAAAGGAACAGTCCTGCTCTGTGAACTCCTTAAAAAATGAAACCTTCATTTATTTGGAGGATAGGTTGATTTTGTAATTGTCTGGATGACAAACAACATCCACATTTTCTGCATTTACAAAAATTCATCTCAGAGTAAATAGCTTTTTAGAAAAACAAAACTGTGATTCTTTTTCATTTTTCTTGTGACATTTAGCTGAATCAAGTTTGGAATGAATAGGCCATTAAAGGTTTACCCAAAGATTATAATTCTCTCATCATTTACTCACCCTCATGCAGTCTCAAACTTATATGACTTCTTTTTGAAGGATGTACGAGTTGTTGTCTATACAATTTAAGTGAATGGGGGTCCAAAACTTTCAAGCTCTGAAAAGGCCATAAATGCAGCATATTATATAAGTAATAAATACATACTACATAGGATTTTAGTGGTTTAATCCATGTCTTCTGCAGTGATGTAATCGGTTTGGGTGAGAAAAGTTTCACTTATGCTATATACATCCTTCAAAGCAATCTTTGCTTTTGTTCCACAGAAGAAAGTCATACGAGTTTGAGATGGCATGAGGGCGAGTAAATAATGACAAAATTTGCCACATTGGGAGACAGGGAATGCTGTAAAAATATTTTCCTGCAGCCTAACAGCTTAGTCAACATAACCAGTATACACACACACACACACACACACACACACACACACACACACACACACACACACACACACACACACACACACACACACACACACACACACACACACAGACACACAGACACAGACACACTGCTTAAAACAATCCTGACAGGGAATCAATATACAATCAGGATTCAACTGATAGTCAATCCTGTGTGCCATGCAGCAGTGTCGATGCGAGCAGAGAAACCAGGGCCAGGAGCCAGACCACAATGGACAGGGCAGAATGCTAAATACACAGCCAAGGTGACTGTATCCTGCCTGAGACATATTCGACCCACTGTCCTGGGTACACTTGTTCTCAGATTGAAACAAACTTTTATATAACCACAACATGTTCATAGATAGGCCTATATGGATTACGAACAAGTAAAATTAAACATACTCGAGCATTTGCCAATATACAAAAAGTACATAAATTGGCAATAAAACCTAAAGAAAAAGGATGCACATAGACACTTTCTCACTACACACACACACACACACACACACACACACACACACACACAAGTGGAGTCAGGAGCCCTGAAGTCTGTGAGTTCATTTCAGTTTATTTGCAGTCAGCATTCTCCCATGACCAAAATCTTGTTACAGTCTAAATTGAAGGCACAAACAGAGCTACTGTGTCCCAGCACTCTTCTGGGTCTTTTCAAGACAGGAAGTAGATTCCTCCAGCTCATTATATCAGTTCATGTCATCATAGGTTAACTGAGTGGCTCATAAACTCAGCATCGACCCACAGTTTAGTTGACAAGTCTTTCCATCTGCACTCTGAGTAATTACAGGCTTTTTGACATCATAAGGGAGGACATAACAGGGCATCATTGGAGATGGACGCCAGCTAACTCTGCACACTCATTCTCCATCATCTCAGCAGCCTGGTTACTTGAATGTGTTTAATGGCCTTTTCCTGCCTGAGGCGAGGACACTGGCCTAGTTGTAGACCAGTTATTAACAAGCGAGTATGGAAGTAGGCCTGTGCATCTGTAAAACCTGCAGACATGTCCTCTGTGGGACACCAGCTCAGGACAGCATAGTTTCGCTGACCCACATTCTGTCTGCCAGATAGAAGCTGTATGAACAGCCTAAAAAGAGGCAGATGGGTTGGTTACACAATACACCTCAAAACACTCAAAAAGCATGCAAAAATAACTTGCATGCACATTTAAACAGGAATAAGGGAAGTTGGGTGTCAGTGTTTTGCTCTCTTATACACACCTCTAAAAAAAAAAAGAAATTGAAGGAAGAGACAAGAGACACATACATGTGAATGCATCGGCAAGACACCACTTTAGTTATGAAAAATGACTTTAACAAACAGCGCACCAATTTTACACCTGGTATTAAGATCCAGTTTGGACAATGTTGAGATGGGACAACACTTAAGACCCAAAACATTAGTACATTTCAACCACATTCTGAGGTGGTCAAATGTGGTTGAAAATGCATGTGACCACATTAGGCTTGTAGTCTAAATGCCATTATTGTGCCAAGATTAGGGCTGCCACTATCGATTATTTTTGTAATCGAGTAATCTAACAATTATTCTGCTGATTAATCCGAAAAAATATTTCACTCAGATTGCAAGTTGTCGAGGTGAAGTCACGTTTGGCTAATATGCATTAATTAGCCTAAGAATTGATGTATTTTACGATTGAATAACAACAACAACAACTGTGCACACACTTTCTAAAGCCAACAGACACCCAAAGCAGATATATAATACAAAAAAGATGTATATTCAAGCTGACAGAGATTGGCTTCTCTAGGTTTGCCCAAATTTTAAAATGCAAGATCTACTTTTTTCTTTAACTAGTTCAACATGATCTACCCATTTCAGTTTAGAGATCAAATATGGGAAAATAATATACATATATACACATACACACTCACCTAAAGGATTATTAGGAACACCATACTAATACCGTGTTTGACCCCCTTTCGCCTTCAGAACTGCCTTAATTCTACATGGCATTGATTCAACAAGGTGCTGAAAGCATTCTTTAGAAATGTTGGCCCATATTGATAGGATAGCATCTTGCAGTTGATATCTGGTGACTGTGGGGGCCATTTTAGTACAGTAAAATGTACTAACATTGTCATGTTCAAGAAACCAATTTGAAATGATTCGAGCTTTGTGACATGATGCATTATCCTGCTGGAAGTAGCCATCAGAGGATGGGTACATGGTGGCCATAAAGGGATGGACATGGTCAGAAACAATGCTCAGGTAGGCCGTGGCATTTAAACGATGCCCAATTGGCACTAAGGGGCCTAAAGTGTGCCAAGAAAACATCCCCCACACCATTACACCACCACCAGCAGCCTGCACAGTGGTAACAAGGCATGATGGATCCATGTTCTCATTCTGTTTACGCCAAATTCTGACTCTACCATCTGAATGTCTCAACAGAAATCGAGACTCATCAGACCAGGCAACATTTTTCCAGTCTTCAACTGTCCAATTTTGGTGAGCTCTTGCAAATTGTAGCCTCTTTTTCCTATTTGTAGTGGAGATGAGTGGTACCCGGTGGGGTCTTCTGCTGTTGTAGCCCATCCGACTCAAGGTTGTGCGTGTTGTGGCTTCACAAATGCTTTGCTGCATACCTCGGTTGTAACGAGTGGTTATTTCAGGCAAAGTTGCTCTTCTATCAGCTTGAATCAGTCGGCCCATTCTCCTCTGACCTCTAGCATCAACAAGGCATTTTCAGCCCACAGGACTGCCGCATACTGGATGTTTTTCCCTTTTCACACCATTCTTTGTAAACCCTAGAAATGGTTGTGCGTGAAAATCCCAGTAACTGAGCAGATTGTGAAATACTCAGACCGGCCCGTCTGGCACCAACAACCATGCCACGCTCAAAATTGCTTAAATCACCTTTCTTTCCCATTCTGACATTCAGTTTGGAGCTCAGGAGATTGTCTTGACCAGGACCACACCCCTAAATGCATTGAAGCAACTGCCATGTGATTGGTTGATTAGATAATTGCATTAATGAGAAATTGAACAGGTGTTCCTAATAATCCTTTAGGTGAGTGTGTATATATATATATATGTATTTACTATTAAAAACAAATTCACATGCATTGAGCTGCGGCAGTTGCGGGCATTGGTGTGCGTCTGCTACATGCAGATAGCAAAAGCCTGTCGCTTGCCACGTAACATGTATAAATGTCCTTCTGGACATATAGTTCCTTACGGAGTAAAAATTTAATAATTTCACATGCAGAGAGACCATTTCTCCCTCAGGTAAGACAAAGTTTTATATCGCGTCTGTGTGGCACGAGACACGCAGCAGTGGCTTTAACAGCATACTCACATTGAGCTTTGACCGACAGCATACAGACAGATCTGCGGTTTTATTCAGTAAATAAAGTTTCCCACATTGAGTTTTACATGTAATAATGGCCATAAACTATAAAATATGTATTGGAAGTGGGGCGTTGTGATCTATTTTTTAAACAATCATCATTAAATCTAGAGAAAGGTTGCATTACATTCACATGTTAATTTACACAGAACTCAAATGATAATTTGAAAATAATCTTATTAGATAAGGATTCAGTCTGATTTATTCAACTGCATGAGTTTGTGCATCTGTAACTTCATGTGTAACTTTAAGTCTGACAGATATCTTTTTCGTGACATTATTTTATGTTGCTTCATAAAATCCTATATTGCAAAACAATGTGTAGATACATTTTTCCAATGTGTTTTTCGCTGAGTTCAGCATGTCCCATGCAGCAATGAAGGGCTCAACACATGCATCTAGATACGCAGCACCGCAGTCGCAAGCAGATGAGCTTACCATATATATATACACGTAAGTTCCAGTTTATGGGTGAAATCACCACAGAGGGGCACCAAAAGCAAGTTGTATAAAATTGTATAGAATCTATTTTAATAACTCTACCTCCAAATCCCAACCCTAAACCTAAGTGCCCTTGGTGTAAAATATTTTATCTAAAAGGGAAAATGGAACATCCGACACACACACTTCACTGATTATGTGAACATGATAACTTCCTGGTTTTAACAAGGGATGAGAACACAGGTCCCTAATACTGCTGAAACAACACTTTATTGGTCAAGCCACATGAGAAGGTAAACACTTAAACTGATGCAAAAATGTCTGATAGGAGATGGCGTTTTTCAATTAGTCAGCAGAATGGGGTCGACGTCAGGGTACTAGAATATTCAGTAGCAACATATCGACTGTCTGTGTGATCATGGTGGTGTAAACGCCATTGTGTCTCGTCTGTCCACTTGTGATCGGATCACCCAAAACCCATCTTAATATCAGGTGTGAATAGAGCTTTAGACACTTAAGGACAGGATGGCCAATGTTGTCCAATTACTTTAAGTCAACATTATCCCACAGGAAGTCGTCATGTTGCTTCCGAATCTTCCAGTACCCTGGCATCGGCCCCAACATGCTGACTTACTGACAAGTGGCACATCCTATCAGATATTTATGTATCAGTTCAAATGAGTTCACCATCTTCTGTAGCATGACTGGAAATGTGTTGCGTCAGCTGCATGGTGGGAAGTAATCGCATTTGCATAATAAGTGACAGCAGCAATTTGGAGGTTCCACTTTACCTCTAAGATTACATTTGTATTCCACTAATAAGTAGGTTTAAGGTTTTGGGCAGGGTTGGGAGGGTTACTTTTGAAATGTATTCCACTACATATTACAGAAAACAAGCAGTAAAATGTAATTTGTAATGTATTCCGTTAGATTACTCAAGGTCAGTAACATTCTAAATACTTTGGATTACTTCTTCAGCACTTTACTTGTTTTGACTATAAAAACTCAGTAAGTACAGTAAGACAAAATATACATGTTAAAAACCTAAATATCTTATGCAGTGTTGATTCTAAAATAAGACAAATCAAATTGATCTTATTTAAAGGATTTTTAGATATTTTTACAGGAATACAACAGAAAAATATATATATATATATATATATATATATATATATATATACATACATGTACACACACATACACACACTCACCTAAAGGATTATTAGGAACACCTGTTCAATTTCTCATTAATGCAATTATCTAATCAACCAATCACATGGCAGTTGCGTCAATGCATTTAGGGGTGTGGTCCTGGTCAAGACAATCTCCTGAACTCCAAACTGAATGTCAGAATGGGAAAGAAAGGTGATTTAAGCAATTTTGAGCGTGGCGTGATTGTTGGTGCCAGACGGGCCGGTCTGACTATTTCACAATCTGCCCAGTTACTGGGATTTTCACGCACAACCATTTCTAGGGTTTACAAAGAATGGTGTGAAAAGGGAAAAACATCCAGTATGCGGCAGTCCTGTGGGCGAAAATGCCTCGTTGATGCTAGAGGTCAGAGGAGAATGGGCCGACTGATTCAAGCTGATAGAAGAGCAACTTTGCTCAATGATCCAATGTGAATTTTCTTGTTAAAAAATATGATCATGCCTGATAACATGTTCATGTTAAATGGCTAGAAATAGCATTTTAGCTTAGCGTAAAGCTGACAATTTACACAAGGTTTATTTCAATTTCTTCTGCTCCAAACTTACTTCTCTGTCTGCTCGTATGAATGTAACGCATCATAAGAATGTGTTTCACCGCTGTTCAAATGCACTTTAGATCGCATCATATATATGGATACATTATTCCATTGAAAGGCCTAAATATTAATATCTGTAGGGGAATACAGTTACTCATATTTTGATTTTAAATATGTAATCCAGTTACATGTATTCCGTTACTCCCCAACCCTGGTTTTGGGGGTAGTGTTGATAAAATATTCATTCCTCTCCACTGCATTACATACTTTACAGCTAAAAACAACTCGTGTTTGGAACCCCTCAGTGGGCATTTCACCCGGAAATTGGAGTTCACACATGCTATAACATTTTAATTTTAAATTCTGAACACTGCGCAGTCTCCGTATGTCCTCTATTACCCTCTATTTTTCCACCATAGTTACAGAACAATGTCGATAAAGAAGGGGTATCAGATACTCTGGCCTTGCCTAGCATCGACTAAAGCCCAAGCACAATTTCAGCAGAAAATATGTGCAAGACTCACTCTGACTGTATTCTGGGCCTGTTCTGCTCTCTTCTAACATTAGAATCCAGATATTTTTAGCACAGGTCGGCAAAGTGTTGAGCTCAACTGTGAGTTCTACAGAGCTCTGCAGGAAAAAGATGTATGCACACATTTAAAGATACAGACAGGTTTTGTTTTCACGTGTCCTCTAGTTGCTGTGGCAACTGTCTGATAAACGTGTTTTTTGGCCTCTGAAGGTTTCCAGAGAGTGTGACTTTTATGTGTGCACACAAGACTGCTCTTTTGCCTTGAGGTTTTGGAAAAGAACCTTCAAATTCTGTGTGTCTGAGCCAATTTGTGTGTACATGTCATGTGAATGTATGTGTGCCTGTGTGCCCCAGACAAGACATGGAGCAGACTCAGTTTGCCTGGAATGCAGGAAATGCATGCTTAAGATTTAAACCAAACTCATAGCTCTAGGGGGACAGAGGAGTGCAGTGATTTAACCAAACTCATTTGATGTTTCACACACTCCTTGTGTCTAATTGTCAGTCTTTAGGACACAATCATATTATCTTGTATAGCCCAGGAGTAACAAGAGGGGACTATTATACTTTCACAAACAAAACACCGAAGACAGACAAACACAATACAGTTTGAGTGGTGTAAAACATGCTATGCTAAACCCCACTGACCAAATCTTTTAAATAAAGCTACAATACTTTGTGTGCCGTACACGTGTAGCCGTAACCCGTCTGTCTCTGCTCTGTGAACACAGGGCTGTCACACTTTGTTCACCTTGCAAGAATCCCAGTTCCAAACTGTCAGTACATTTCCTATCCTCAGAGCTTATGCCTGCTCACTGCTCTCCATTTTTCTCTTTTTCTATTCTCTTCAATCCTTATTCACATAACGTCATGTTGGCATACTTTGGAGCAAATTCACTAAACAGTTGCGCCATTTTCACAAGCTGTACTTATGTGCAAAAAGCTGGTGCAATTAAAGTTGCACTATTATTATCACCCACGTAAAGGTAGTAAATTGAATGTTATTAAAAAGAGATATGTTCCTATTGATCATGGCAGAGGTAATTTAAGGAATAATAATCAAGTGATGGCGAAGTCCGTTAACATGATCGATCCAGATGCACAGTGTAATTGAGTGCACTTTAAAGAGCCGATTCAAGTGTCTGGATTGCAAAGGTGGTGAGATGCTATACAGACCCAGTAAAGTATGCCAGATCCCAGTACTCTGCTGTATCATCCACAACCCATCACTAGGAACTGTCCTGCAAAGTCGGAAATTGCGCTGGGAAAATTGCGTTCAGCACTACATTTTTGGGCGTATTTGCTGCATTACCAAATTTGCATAATACTTCTGGTGAATTGAGTGCCAAAAAAACAAACTGTGCACAGATAAAAACACTCTTAGTGAATTCCCCACTTTGTGAAGAGGCCAGTTTGGCAGTTGATCCACAAAACCGTAAAGCTTGCCTTTACTAATTACGGTCTCAGTATATCTGCATAACCGATAAGAGCAGCTTACTATAATCACTTCCAGTCATTTTGTGTCTAATGAGCCTAATTTCCTTCCTGCAGGGGTTTTCTCTTTTCAAAGGAAACCAGCAGGCCGCTGTGGAACTGAGAAACTTAGTGGAGAGGTATGGAGTGGCCTCCAAATCTAAGAGATCTGACTTACCCCATCTGTTCCCACAATATTTGGAGAGCATCACCCCAACATTCAAACTATTCAGAACCGCTGCAGCTGCATGTCCATATGGACGGAAATATGTTTCCTGTCACAAGCCGAGTCTCAGTCACAAACCCTGGTGTCTAAAGATGAAGCATGATGAGGGCTGAAAAAGTGGTCTAGTTGTGTCTCATTGACAGGCTGAATGGAGGCTGATGGAGCTCTGAGGATCCACAAAGAGACAGGAGGGAGGTGAAGTGTGTATACAGCGAAGGCTGATTTGACATTTTAAAAGTGTCAGTGGTGAATTCCCCCCCCCCCAAAAAAGACTTTCAGTGCTGCTTTTGATATTGAAGTAAACACTCTTAATATTCCATGTGTGATTCTGCATTCAGAACAGAAGTTTGATTGTAGGTCATCTCAGCTGTAAAAAATATTATACAAAGAGGGACATTTTAATAGGGTTTAAATATACATAAGATAAATGTCTGTTAAGGTTTTGATACATTACCGATGCAGGGTTGCGTATGTTTAGTAGGAATGTCACAAAATATTGATATATCAATTATTGAGCAGCACGTTTTTTTCTTTTAAAGTTAAAGCAAGTTTTTGAGGCATCAATATATTAACGTTAGAATTAGAGGCCTAATTTGTGTGCTTTACAAGTCACTCTCAGTTGGCGTTCCATTTCATATTTTCTGACTAAATACCTTTGGGAGACCACAAGGGAGATGTTGCCAGTCACAGTTAGAACAAGGCACAGCTATCACACACAGGAGGCGTTGATGCAATTCAGGTGGCAGTCTAAAGATGTGAATCTAGTCACCATACACACAAATGTTACAAAAGGTTTTTGTATTTCTTCGAGAATGAACAAAGTGACATTGAAGAGTTTACAGGTTAGTGTATGAAACTGGTGTAACTGTGAAAACTAAATGATAAGAAATGGTGACTTTTATTGTGACAACTCCCCTGTTTGTAGAAATGAATAGGATTCATTCAAACTGTCAAACCACAAAAAAAAAAAAAAAACATAAATATAAATATACACAATATATCATCCAGTGATAGATTAAATATCAAATCAAATAATGTCAACTGATAATGATTTGGGTTGTATTTAATAGAAAGCTATGCGAGTTGCGTGCGGTCCGTGGCACTACAGAATTTTGAGCAGTCTCCGGAGGGTGCCGCCGATAGATTAGTGGTGGCGGTGTGCGTACCCTCATAGAAAATAACTGTTTATAATTTTAGAAAGCACCATGTTGTCCACCAGAAGCGTCCACCTTTGAATTATCCTGCCACTAACGCTTTACCAAAGTTGTGTTGATAAATATGTATGAAGAGACAAAAAAAACTTTTGTGCAACCAGTAGCACCATTTATATCTGGAAAATATGCTGAATATATATATTTTCCAGATATATTATCGATATATATACAGTATATATATATATATTTATATATATATATCGATAATCATCAGGAAAATGTGTTTTGATTATCGATGGGTGGAAAAGGCATCGAACCTAAGCCTAATATTTGGCTATGTTCAAAAACACTTTTTGTGCTTTACAACCATATTTACAAAAAAATGCATTTCAGAGTGGCTATCCCACTGTATGACGTGACAGGACAACTAGTCGCTCGTTCATGACGGAATTGTTTGTGAACACCCATATTTTGCGTTCTAAAAAAGGACTGACAACTGAATTCTGCTGCTGAGTGAACATAGCCTTGCATAGCCCCCTGTTGCTGTTGCAGAGATGTTGCCTTTCTACTATCACTTGTTTAACACAGAGACTCATGGGAGGATTTGCATCTCTTTTGGCAGGAGCACACACGCTGTTATACAGAGGAAACTGTGTGGGCTGCTCTCTTTCAGGCCACAGCACATTTTAAGATGCCAGGGGAGCAATGAGTGACCTGGTTTTGTCAGAAGCATTAGCTGGGAGATGGCAGTGCTGTTCTGTGTGCCGTGGTGAGGCGTGTGATGTTGAACCCTCACTTCAGTTAACATGGATTCATTATAGCGGGAAAACTGACTGCCACCGTGTCCTGCTGTGAGGAGACATGGAACAGGTTATTTCAGGTCTGCTAATGAAATCCTGAAGTTGCAAGCTCAGTGTGACCTCATTATAGATGGGTGGTTGAGTGCAATGGTAAATATTGTTTAAAGGAATAGTTCATCTGAAAATGAAAATTGTGTCATAATTTTCTCACACTTCAAAGACTTGCTTTTTCCTGTGGAACCCAAATTGACGTGTTACGCAGAATGTTAGCTTTAATCATCATTCAATTTCATTGTACAGAAAAAGTATGCAAATGTAGGTTAATGGTGACTGTCGCTAACATTCGGCCAAAACACTTCATGCAAATAAAGAAATTAATATGGGTTTGAAACAAAATGAGGGTGAGTAAATAATGACAGATGGTTGTTGGATTTAATCCCACATGGAGAGAGTCACAAGAATTCACAGATTTAAAGACCAGTTAGTTCAGTTTGTTTGGGCATTGTGCTGCTTAAAACACTGGACAAAGTGTTTGATCTCCATTAGGGTGATACTTTTTCTGATGGTGTGACATAGTAGCTTAAACCTCAGTCCTGTTACTGGTTGGAGCCAGAGTTGTGAGTCATCACGAGTGTAACCTTGAACAAGGCACTCCAGTTTGCTCCTTGTCTTCGTAATAAGTGTATGGATAAAAGTGACTGCTAAATGACTACTTATTCTGAGTAACTTTTGCTGATGCACCAGTGGATTAACTGACAAAGTACAAAGCGCATTGTGATGGCAGGGACAATGTGTACTTGAATGTGTTTTTGTAAATGAAAGTTTTTGAATGTCATTAACTCACTGGCATATGGTACAGTTGAACTTAACTCACTGACGTCTAAACAGTCTGAGGAAGGAATTATTCACAATACAAAAGACAGCCCTGTGTGTGTGACCAAGAACTAAAAAGCATGAATGACAGAGAGAACAGTCTCACTGCCGTTGAGGTAAGACACTGCACTAGCACACTGCAGTATGTGGAGTTATCAGCAGCATGCACAAGAAGAAAACCCTTAATATCATTCCTCAGATAAAAACTCTTCTCGATTTAAAAAGTGTGAACGAATATGCTTCTCTCTCTCTATCATGTCCTTTTTTCCCCCCCTTTTCTTCCCAATTTGGAATGGCCAATTCCCAATGCGCTCCAAGTCCTCGAGGTGGCGTAGTGACTTGCCTCAATCTGGGTGGTGGAGGACGAATCTCAGTTGCTTCCGCATCTGAGACAATCAATCCACGCATCTTATTATGTGGCTTGTTGATCGTGTTACTGCAGAGACATAGCGCGTGTATAGAGCGAATATACACAGAACAGGGAGCCCTGCAACAGATGGCATGGCCCTCACAGAGCCCCCTACTGAACATCGTGTCAGTCTGAGATAACATATACAGACAGAAGCAATTGAGACAGCCGAAATAGACTGTTTTGAATGTTTGGAGTGCATCTGTGAGCGGAGTGTTCTTCCTCTCCTCGGGCATGCACAAGCTGCAGTGCTCCTCTCGCTCACCATCATTAGAGTTTTATGTCTCATGTTATGTTAAAGATCAAACGACTATTCGACAATGAAAATGTATTGTTGACGTTGTCTATAACGAATCACTTCAGCCCTACAGAGTATACACAATCTCTTTTGCCCTTTTGCCCTTGATGGCGTACGCACACACACACACACACGCACACACACACACACACACACACACTGACCTGAGCCTCAGACTGGTGTGTGAGTGCTCTGCAATAATGGAAGGAGCGGGCCCTATTTTTAGGGCCTTCGAGATCAGGCTCTATAATTAGAAAAGCAGAGAAGTGATGGTCACATGTGGAAATCATTAGTTTAACTGGACACAGACACAGCTTTCCCAGAACTGCTGTATGTTCTTCTACTCACTCACATACAGCAAACTGAAAGGCAGCCAAGCAGAACAGAAACAGGAAGACAGAGGGCAGACTTCCCTCTGATTCCTCTCTGTGAGGGTGTGTGTTGTATAACAGGGCTTTTACATACAAGTGCTGTGGAAAAGTTTTTGCCCCATCTTGATTTCTTCTGCTTTTGTGTATATCTCATACTAAATTGTTTCAAAAATTCTATAAAAAAAAATCTAACAAAAAACAAAGGCGATCTGAGTAAACATAAAATAATTTTTTTTAAATATAATGTTATTTATTGAGGCAAAAAAGTTATCCAATACCCACTGGGCCAGTGTGAAAATGTATTTGACCCTTAGTTACTAAATGCCCAAATCTATGAAACTGCATTCATAATTGGATTCAGCTGGACTAGACACAGCCAGGCCCAGAATGCGTGGCATCACTTTGTTTGGCGTGGCTATGCATTCTCTTGGTTGGCATGGGCATATATTGCCTTATTGTCTTGCTCTCTTGCCATTCGAGTGTTTTGTTGTCTTGCGAGAGCACATGGCTTTGTTTTGTTTCTGTATCGCCATGTGCCTCTCTGTCTTACTTCATACCCCGCCTCCTTGTTTGCTTATTATTATTTAATTTGCCTCACCTGTCCCCTGTTAACCCATTTGATTTCTCTCCCTATTTTATTCTCCTTGTGTTTGCTGTCCAGCGCCAGTTCCAGTTGATCAAGTCTTGTTGGTCAGTTCATGTTATTCCCTATTCCTGTGCGGTCCGGTCAGTCCTGTTCCCCGTAACTTCTGCCCTAGCCTGGATGAATTACTTAACATTTTCCCCTACGGCATAGTTTGTGTTTGTTTTTCCCACTTGTGGGAGTTTCGGTTTGTTTGTTTTTTTTTTTTTACACTTTTTGTTATATTAATAAATCCTTTGTTTTTCACTCTGCATTTGGGTCCTGAGCCTCTCATTCCCTACACTCTGATGCTTCTCCTAAAAACCTTCTTGGGACCAGTTGGTTTAAAGTAATTACAAAAATGGTTAGTCTCACAACCTTTGTTTGCAGATGTCACTTGGTTTAATATTTTGTCATATGCTGAAATTAAATTCAGATATTTTTAGTGTGATTTAAGTGTCCAAATACTTTCTGAATCCATTGTGTGTAGATAAAACAGCATCTGTTTTCTTTGAGAGAGATAAAGGCTTTGACGATGCCATCATAGACATTACAGAATTACACATTTGTGTGTATGTTTCTGAATGCTTAGATGGAGCTCAGCCTCAACGTCAGTCAAGTTCTGTGATAAGACCACAGAGACACAAGAGAATCAATCAACCTATCAGTGGAACACAGAACAAGCGACAGTAAATCAGGCTGGTTTTCCGATCGATAGCACTTAGACGGCACAGAATTACACAATGCTGCTCCACTCTGGATCCGGTAGCAGAGAGTTTACATCTGTCTGTGATGTCCACACAAGCAGTGCTCACAACATGCATGTATCCCAAAGTTATCATTCACACATTCACGTAAGCAAACACACAAGCAGCTTTCCAAATCGCATACTTCTGCACTTTTCTACAGCATTTTGTACCATAAGTTTACACATTAACTGCAATGAAAAGAAGATTACTACAAATACCTGGATGATGTACTTCAACTGAAAAAAAATGTTTGGAATGTTGGACATAAAGCACTCAGCGGTCGCAGCTTGCTGTTGGTGGCGGAAGGGGTGCGGTTAACTGGTCACGATGATACAGTAGACTGACAAAAAAAATAACAAATTATTAATGGTGAATGACACACCTATTGCAACTTTTTTTTTTTAATTCAGCACCTTGAAAAAGTGTGTTGAATGCTTTACCATCATCCACGATGTGTCAATATGTGTATTACTTGAGATGTAAGACTGACGCTGCAAAGATGGCTGCAACAAATCGCATGCATTTGAAACATAACTTGAGTATGCTGAAAAACAGTATTGCTTGAGTATGTGTATTGCAAACTTTTTTTTCTAGCCTTCAATTTGCACATTATTTTAAGGAGAGCATTGGGCAAAATGAGCAATAACATGCTTTTCAATAAAATTTGGAAAATTAAAAAAATTCCCATTAATCAAACAAAAATGTAGTAATTGATTATGAAAGTAGTTAAGAGTGTAAGCAGTTGAAACCCTAATCTTAGTGTAATTATCTTTGCTGAACCAAGAAAAGAAAGATCTGTGTGTATGGAAAGGGGACAAAAATGTAGGAGTCAAGAAGAGTCTATATCACTATTGTCAGCAGTTCTGCACTGAGGCGCAGTATGACACTGTTAAGTAGAGAAACAGAGCCACCGAGAGCTGTGAGAGAGAGAGAGAGAGAGCTTTGTATGAACCACAGTGCTGACTCAAGCCCTCTAACCTCAAATCACACAAAATATCCTTAAAGGAGAAAAAGAAAAGAAAGAGACAGGTACCCTTTGTGTTTCAGTGCTTTTTGTAATTTCAGCATGACTCCTGCTGTGCTAAAGAAGAAAACCCATTCATATAAATTTGCCCAATAATATCGGAGCACTGCAGCAGCTACTAAAATCTAAATCAGAGACAAAAAGTTTAGTCGAGGCAGCGCAATTATTTTTAGTGTGGACCTAAAAAAGTGACATTAGTTTGGATGATAAAGGGTTGACAGGGGTTGGGTTCAAACTGCTTTCCTTCTGTGCATGTCAACGCCCAATACTGTATATCCTGTACGAAAAAATATCACTTCCTGTTCAGCAAACATTCACAATCTCAGAGGACACAGGAGCATTCGTCCAAATTAACGTCATAACAACCTTACGTAAAAAACAGGGATGACCTAGGAAAGACAGATCAAAACAATGATAACCTCTCCCTTATGGTGGCATCCTGCTACTCTAAACAAAATTTTTATCATATCTACCAATTAGGAATGGAAGTGGGATGACAAACTAAAAGACAACTTTGACATTTCTCATAAATTCCTGGTCATGTATTGCTGAAATAAGATCAGGAGTAGCATGCATGCATACAATGGTAAAAGACTGAATTAGGACACAATAAGTGGAGTGGCTTTACCTGGTGAATGTGTATGTTACTTTTGGACTTGCCTATATATATGAATAGAACATATACATATGGGGAAAACAATCTCACACACACACATCTGTGCAAACAGTGGTTGAATCATTCTTGTGTGCCACTGCTTCTTTTCCCTAAAGGCAGACAGATTTAGAGGATCAAAGGCTCATGATCATACTAGCTGTCAGAGATGAATTACATATCTGATATCACCTCTTCCCCTGCACACCAAACACACACTGGTGTCTTCATTTATTTACCAGCAGCAATGGCATAAAGGAGATGAAATCGAATTACTGTAATATAATATCAGCAATATCAAAGAATGAACTATAATCATGCATTGAGTTATTCACTTCCGTAGCAGTGATACACAAAATGGAACCATTAAAAACCACTTAGTTTCATTAATTAACTGGCACTCTGTGAAGGATCATAACAGGGATATGCAAGAATAAAGGGGTCTCATTGGGGTAGTACCTGGATCCAGAAGAAACTGGTAATGTGGGCTCAGGTTCGGAGGATGAGGACTGCTGTTCTGTGTCCTCATGTGCTTTCTCTTCTATCTTCAGAAAACTCTTAGCCTCTCGTGAGTCTGCGTCCACCTCTTTAGTCATCCTGCAGAACAGTAAGCACCACAAAAGATCTAATAATTTTAACTAATCGCATATGCTTTCAAATCTTCAAAAATAAATGACATACAATGACAGTGATATGTTCTGTATATAATACAAGTCTTTAAATAGATCACAGTTTTTGTTCATCAAATCGGTTCAAAGTTTGTTGTGCTTTGCAGGATATTTTACTAGTCAGCTTAGCTTTGGATGTGTGACTTACTCACAGATACAACATACTGGAATGAATTATTGAAAAGTAGCAAGAATATTTAAGACAAGCCAAAATGAGATTGGATCAAATTAAGCTATTAGATAACATTCACTAAAAGGGCCCTTGTATTATTTTTGAAAGGCAGCTTTTGACTTTATTAAGATCAAACATATAAGCATTATATAGTACACTTTCTTTACCCAAAACGACTTTTGGACAACTGTTTCATAAATGTAATTACTGCACTGACTGTCTAATGTTTGGGGCATGTTCAATTGTACATTGTATTCAGGGGTTCTCAACGGGTGCATACCACCCCCCACGGGGCGTTCAAAGGATACCAGGGGGTGCTGTGAGCAATTTAGTAGAGAGGGGCCATTAGGTTACAAATGAGGGGTGTTTATCAGTCATAATAATCAAATCTATCATCAATTTCCTCTTTGCATTAAAAAATTTATCTACATTTGGGAATATATGAGTTGGTTCTCAATTATATGGTTTGGTACGCATTTGAACAGCGGTTCATATGATTTTGAAATATAGTGACACATCCGAAGTATCTGGTTTAGCAGCATCAAATACACAGGTGGAGTCACAACCTCCACTAATGTACCTGTATGGCACTGTAAATGGATACAGCTCAATGGACAGAGCAGCAGGAGCACAAAGCTCTTAAACTCACAGCTTTGCGACAATCAGTGAGAAACAGAAACCATTTGAATTCGGCACAGAATTCTACATCACCACCCTTGAATTTACTATAGTAACACTAACTGTACTTTAGAAAGAAATAGATCATAAATAGTATCACTACTTCAGCTATATCACATTTGTAATAGGCTACATTAGAGGAGTGAGGGAATATAATTAATTTTTGTTATACCCTATAAATATCTATATTTTGTATTTATTGTTTTTACATGATTTTAGAGTAGGTCTACTGTTTATAATTTCAAAAATGACATAGTTTGTTTTATAAAAAGCATGGCTGAGGTAAGGGAATGAAGTAGGGTGCGTTCATCAAAAAAGGCTGAGAACAACTGGTATAATGGATGTATGCTGCCATCTGGTGGCCTTATTTAACACTCACATTCATGAAAGAGAGAGTAACCTACCGCACTTTCTCCCCGGCAAAATCAAACACCCTGGTAATGGTGATTTTGGAGGATTCTTTGAGTTTGTCCTCCAGCTGTAGAGAGCCTGTGGAGGGTTTTCTGGGTATATCTGTGCCGACTGTGGATGTGGTCTATAAATGATACAAAGAAAATTAGCATTTTATTCGAACTGACAACTAAATGAAAGCAGAAGCGCAAACAAATACAATAAAATAAAACAAGTAATCTCAGTGTACTAAAGAGACTAAAAATCAAGGATTGTGAGTCTTAAAAATTACTAGACACTGAACCACAGACATAACACAACAAACATAATGGATGACTTCAGTCCAAATAAAGCCTTTTCAATGTATGGTTTAAACTAATCAACACAAAAGCACAAAACACAAAAGTAAAAATGACAGAAACTGACCTTTAAATTTACATTTAAAGACTGTGACGAGGAGGAGGGTGTGGCTGGGCCGTGAGGACGCATGCCCTGCGCTGAATTGTCTTAGTCGGGAGGGGGATAAAAACAAGCCGGAGGTGCCATTTCGAGAGAGAGACAAATGTGGCCGCTGTGTGTGTGTCTGCGTGTACATGTTTAAGTTATGTCAATAAAATTATGTTGATTGTTCTGCCAGTTCCCGCCACCTCCTTGCCCATCCTGTGAACCTCATTACAGCACCAGTGTCATTAACAAAGCCAGTACATTCATAAGAAGTTGGTAGTGCAAATGGGCTCTATGCAGTGAATTAGAAGAATAGAAATATGGACTTAAATTCTTTGTGAATTTCCAGGGCCCTTGTTGAATGTCAGGCATATTTCTATGACAGTAACACACTCCTTTTATACACTTGGAAAATGTGGTTCAGGATTTGGAGGCTCCATTAAAATTATAGAGAATGTAAATATTATTAATCATATTGATAAAGTGACACAATTCATGGCTAGTATAAACACTGATAGTATCGGCCTTCCAGGTTATAACGCACTTCACTTCTACTGGTCGATTTTGCTTTAAAATTTGTATTTATTATAATTTATTGTAAATACAAACATAATAAAATAAAATAAAATATTATTGAAAAATAAACTATGACTGCTAGAAATATTAACACAAATCTCTTACATTTTTGTTTCAAATAATGGCTTCAACAGTGATTGTCAGTGACATAATTTGATGTTCCACAACATTTTCGGAGTTTGGACATGAACTTCATTTCCACCTGCTAATGGAATCTCCAAACTGCAAAGCTGCAGTTTGTGCGGCCACGAAAATAGAACCCTAAATGTTAACAAAACAGGTTTTTTCACAAATTAAAACCTATTTTTAAGAGTTTTCTTGCATTGATGTTTACCTGCGGAGAGCCTGTGCTTGGAGCTGCTGCTTTGGGTCGAGTGCCGACATCACTGAGAAAACTAGCCCACAGATCATCTGCTTTCTTCTTCTTCTGGTCTTCATCATCCCCTCTTGACTTGCCAATATAATAATCTTCTTTTGTTTAATGTTCATCTTTCTGTTGGTCTGCTGCACCTCCCTTGCCATCTTCATCTAATTTGAGGCCTCCTTTTCTCCTTTTTCTTATTTAAAAAAACATCAGCAAAAGAGAAATATTTGGCAACTAACCAAATTGACTATTTAAGGAACATCACACGAGAAAGAGTAATATTCCACTGAATATCAGTATAATACAGGCAAACACTGTGCTGATTTTCATCACTATAAAACAGCACAGTTGTGTGATATTGCTTTTATACGACAGCTTTGTTTACAGGAAGTTAAATACTCACTCAGTAATTTGTTTCCTCATTAAAAAAGTTTAACTTCGAAAGACAAGAATTGTAATTTTGCAATAGGCCTATATGTAGGAAATCATGACTCCAGTCATATCAGTAACCTTATAAAACACTGTTTTATTCTACATGAATAAACAAACAAAAAAAAAACACATGACCAGCTGAATGCAACTCAATCTCTGTAACCGTCCTGTTATTTGACACTTTCACTCAATGATTTAAATAATCATGGCTGACTGTGAATACTACATTTCTACAATGACATATGAAACTTAAAACTATTGATATTCAATTATGTTGCATCCAAGCCACTAGGTGTCAGTGTAAGTCCAAGATGACACAAAGACAAAAGTTACTGAGTGCACCTTTAAAGGCGCAATATGTAACATGTTTCATGTAATATTCGCCTTTTTTTGTCAATGGCTTGTAACGCAACTTGCAATTAGCCCTTCCAGGACTTTCTAGGTTGCCTATTAAAGCCTGTAGACTGATTTTCATGCGAAGGGAGTGGGTCACTTTTGCCGAGAAAATCCAAAAGGATGTGACGTTTCTGCACGGTAGCAACACTAAGTAACGTTATCTTAGAGATGGAATGCAGCAAACTGCAAAGCATGTGAATTATAGTGCCATATGGATTGATTGTGTAATTTTAGCTAACTTGATTTTACCTGCTAACCCTGACGAATTGCAAGCTACCTTGCTTCGTAACTATTCAAATAATTTAAACGATCTTCTCTTTATACTGAATGTCAGGTTAATGTCAATGTTAATTTGTAATTATTCAGCCAGGTAAACTACAATAACACGTAAAATGAATGCTAGACAATGTTCAAGATAATGGAAAAAAGCTCCATTCATTAGTGCAACGTAACTTGGTTATACAGAAAATAGTTACATTCTATTATTATAAAACAATAGCGCATTGATATATCAACATGACAGTTGTGATGGTATCACATCAATACTGAACTGTCAAAATGTTTATAATGTACACTATTTTATAAACAGCTACTAATATCATCCACCAAATTTAAATAACAGCGATAAAGCTGGCTGGCTAGCTAATGCTAGCTACTGTATAAATGCAGGCAATGTGTCATGCAAAGAAAAGTGATAAATTCAAACTACAGTCTTGTATAGTCAGACCTATATCCACACTTTGTTTTAGCCCTGTTCCAGCACTGGAGAGTCAAATATAATATGCGGTCTCAAAGTTTCTAGTAAAACAATTATAACTGTGTAATTTTAATTATGCTACCTCATCTGAGCATGATGCCAGTGAATCATGTTCAGTCTCTTTGTACAATACATCATTTTCATGCGAAGGGAGCTGGTCGCTTTTGCTGAGAAAATCCAAAGGATGTGATATTTATGCACGCTCACGAGAGCCTTGCCTCATGGTGCGTTCAGACCAGAGGCATCGAGAGGGTCAAATCAACCATAAGTCATTCATTTTCTATGGCAGCCAGCATCTCTCGGTGGCGACAAGCGGCTCGTCCGTTTTTTTTTTTTTATTGAAGAAAATATCAAAACAAACAATACAACATTTCAAATGCTAGGGGAGGTATAAATAATATTATAAGAATATTTTAAAAAGTGTACATGCTTGTAAAATTCGAATAGCTTTTTGTTTCTTCGAGGGCAATATTGACTATAATGCTTTATAATGCTACATTGAATATAATGCTTCACTTCATTTTTAAATACTATAAAAAATAAAAAAAAAATCCTGAAAATTTACATTTATGAATGTGTAATTTTGTGTAATCTCTATTTTTCGTCATTCTCTGTTTTTGTTCATTCTCTGTTTGGCTCGTTTTTTTATAATATTTATATATATATATAGATAGAGAGAGAGAGAGAGAGTTTTTACATTGTCCATAGCAAAAAATTCCTCAAAAAAGCGAAAATAAAGAAAGGCTAAACGCATCACACATCCATTCACAACGCTTATTATTTAGGACTGTCGCGTTTTTACCATAGAAGAGAACGTTAACGTCAACTAGCGTGTTACGACATTAAATCACCCGATACGATAAATGATTAGGGAGAGCCGTAAACTGAAACATACCTGTCGCAAAAATGTTAGCGTCTTCTCTTATAAAACAGCAGATTTATCGCAGTAAACTCCACTCATAGTTCGATCCAAAATTATTATTTAGTGTAAAACATGTTGAAGATGATCGTAAAGGTAGTCAATAGTGATGATCTATTCCTCAAAAAGGAAGTTTATTAAGCACACTAACACATCTCCTCCATAGACATTAAATAAAAAAGGATGGCCTCTGGTCTCCACGCCTTGTATCTGGCTTGTACATTGCTTTGCTAAATTTGTAAATTAATCTGATAGAAGGGCTCTGCCTTATTTCTATCCATATGACTTGCAATTCATGTATACGGATACCGAAAAGGGACAAATACTCCAGTACACAGCCCCTCCCACAAGCCTGCCGCAAATCGCAGGTGAAAGAAAAGTAATCTCACACCCGACGATGCAATTCTGTTCTTTTGCACGATCACCTCTGCATTATATTTAAGATATGCTATAGACGATCAGCAGACCATATTTAATTTTTTTTGGTTTAATAAAGACATATCGGCACATTCACCAGTTATTCGCACTTAAAGTGGACGTGTTTAAGAAGATGGACGAGCAGTGGTGCTAAAAACAAACAAACTCTCAGCTCTAGTCCGAATCTATTTTCTAATGCTGTTTATCGCATTGGAAACTTTCCTCACGCATGATCGCGGTATTGATTATATGAGACATGCAGGACGACTATAACGTGGAGATAGGATTCGTGAAACAGATCCTCAGTTTGAATCTGGTGCCGAGGAAAAATGCCACCAACTGCGGGAGGAACGACACCTCTCTGTGCAATTTCATAGGTGAGGCTTCACACCATTACAGAGATCGCAGATGCTTTCGAGTGTCTCATGATTATGATGTTATAAAACACTATTGTTGTTGCGTATGCTTTGTATCACAGAAAGTTTTGACAAGTTTTTAATCTAGTGATTGATTAGCATGCTAATGCTAGTAGATTAGCTTGTCCATTTTATATTACATGGATGAAAGCAATTCCAGCTAAAGTAATGCTGGAATTAAAACATTGTGTTTGCTGTAATGGTAGGGTTTTCAGATAGATGCCGAGATGTGCTCAGACTTGGCTGATCTGTTAAGACTTATTCGCAGATGTTTTTATCTAGGCTAACTCTGTCTATTGAAGGAACACATCCCTTAAGTGATTTCTTAAATGGTCTGAAACCTGTATGCATTAAGGAATAGTTAACCCTAAAATGAAAACGATTTCATCATTCACTCACCCTCATACCACCCCAGATGTTTATGACTTCATTTCTGCTTCAGAGAAATTAAGTATTTATATTAATTGAGAAATTAAGATTTTTAGAAGAAGATCTGGTCCATACAAGGCAGGTATATGGTGACCAAAGCTTTGAAGCCCCAAAAAGCACATACAAGTAATCCACGGGACTCCAGTGTTTAAATTCACGTCTTCTGAAGTGATTTAATTTAGAATAGTACAATATGTACCTCCTTTTTCCCTGTACATCTTGCCATTGCATTCTCTTGGAACATCATGATTTCAAGCTCGACTACACTTCCTAGTGCTTGACGCTTGCGCAGACCTCTAGCAAAGACAGGCCACTCTAAAGGTGCACTCAGTCATTTTTTTCCTAATTTAAAAAGTTTTACTTCTAAAAAATAAGGTACGGAAGTCTTGAAACAAATGGATGAAATCATGACCACCCATGTGAGATGAAGTGTTAGCTCATATCAGTAACCTTTAAAAGTTCTTTTATACTATAAGGAGCAGGGTTGCCTCATGAGGGCAGCCATGTTAGCATCACATGACCAGCTGAATACTACTCGCTTGATCTCAGTAACTGGCCCGTTATTGGACACGTTCATTCATGGATTGAATTAATCGTGGCGTACTGTGCATAGTGAATTTCTGCAATGATAGACTGTTGGGCCCTTGAGCAAGGCCCTTAACCCTATCTACTCCAGGGGCGCCGTATCATGGCTGACCCTGCACTCTGACCCCAGCTTAGCTGGGATATGTGAAAACTAATACATTTCACTGTATATATGCAAAAAACTGTGTGTATAATGTGTGACCAAAATAAAGGATTCTATTCTATATTGGTAACTGAAATCTACTGTGTTTGAATGATGCAGCACCCAGGCCAATGTCAGTGTAATACACTTCGACACATGTCAGAAATTTACTGATTGCACCTTTAAAATGAATGGGAGAAATTGGAATGCCCAACAGTCAATGAATGTCGAAAATGAAGTCTTGACTTACAGGTAAATGAGACAATCACTTTTTTAGAAACCAACATTGCCGAGCCAATCACCTTTTAGATACAGACATTGCCTGTCAACCAACTCTTCAATGCACATGCGCACTAGCTATACAAGTCGGGGGAAAACATTTTTGTCAAATGTTTTTTAGTGTTATCAGACATAAAGAAGCACAATTTATGATTCATGTCAGATTTTACTACTGATTGGAAATGCGTCCTTTGACCATAATCTTGACCAACTGTTTTGGAGATTGCGGTCCTCACTTCCCAATCAAGTAGATAGGAGCTGTACTTTTAATCTGCTTGTATCCATAAAAAAATGGCTGCACGGGAGCATTCTAAAAATGTCCGCCGAGTGGAATGACTAGCTAAAAGACTTTGGCTCTAGTAAGAAATTTAATAAAGCTTGAAATCATGATCACCAAGGAGACTGTAGGTGTCAAGATTTACAATGAAAAAAGACAAAAAAAAAAGAGTTATATTTTGGAATGTTCTAACACAAACCTAATTAGATCACTTCTGAAGACATGGAGACATTGATTACTTTTATGCTACATTTGTGTGCTTTTTGGAGCTTCAACGTTTTGGTCACCGTTCACTAGCATCTATCAGTCCATTTATCCAAGATGTTTAGCCTACATCAACATTATCGACTGTCTGTCTATCTATCATTTCAAAATATTTAGTTTGCATCAACTGCCTAGATATCTAGCCTACATAAGATGTTATACCACGAGTCTGTTGAATGCTTGATTCTGATTGGTTGACACGTTCTAAGGTGTGCAATTTGTTTTTCAAGTTAACGCACAGCTATGAAGTAGTCCCACGCTAACCATCCCCCTATCTTTCTTTCTCACACTAACTCTCTCGGGAGCAAAGTCAGCGCACCCCCGCGACTCAAGGGATTTTAAACCGTTGTTTAGCAATGGAAAAGCTGAATGGCGACACTCCCTGCTACAAGACCTGAAACAACTTCATAGCTGTACGTTTACTTGAAAAATAATTACACACCTGAGAACGGCCATCAACCAATCAGAATCAAGCACTCAACAGACCCTTGTTATAAATTATCTGAAATATCTGTGGGAAACACCCTCACGCTCCCCCTCTCTTAAGCTCTCACACCGTGGACACGCATACATTATATGCATTGCGCACACAGTCTCGAGCCAAAAACAGCTCACACCTGCATCTCAGTGGGGTTGAAAAAAGTTTTACATTGGAGAAGCTATATACAAACACACTGCTGAGAAGTGCTTAAACTTACGTACATCTTGGCAATTTGGAAGCAATGCTACTTATGACAAGAGCTACAACAAAAAAGGTAATCCCAGAAGCGATCTCTCTGTTTATGAGTTTCTTTCGATCGCTTAAAAAACAATCTCACACATGCGCACAAACGCGCTAACTTATTAATCCAGTAAGTGCTCCAGTAAAGCAGCGCAAGCCTTGCTAACCTCCGTTGCTAGTTCTATAGTGACATTTTCCAAATAGCAATGAAGGCTCGTACTGTATCAAAGACGCTGAATCCGTGGCGTAAGAAAGTAGTTACACTCACGAGCGTTTTAGGGATGAACACCAGAAAATGTCTTCAGAACAACCCTGAAAGATGTATTAATGTGTATTAACCGTGGTATAAGGGGAATAATTGACTCCGGCCCATTTAATTTTTGAGAAATAATGCACACTCAAAGTGTAACGGTGCACGCCGTGACCTCATTACCACCTCGGGGGTGCATTATTTTTAAATAATTCAATGGTCCGTTGTCAATTATTCCTTACTTAATTTCCATGATCAGATTCCTCCAGTCAATTAGAATTATCTGTCATTAGAATGACTGGCATGCTGTCTTAACCACTGTTCCATAAAGTAATGTGTATTGAAATGCCACTCATTTATATCTCTTTGGATACTTTTTTTTTTTTTTTCTGTGGTTCCATGAGGGATTGTTTACATACATTGACTTTTGGCTAATCATTAAGCATTGAATGTCTTTATTCATGCACTTGTGCAATCTCTTTTTTTCGGCAGAGATGTGGTATGGGGTGTTTCTGTGGGCTGTTGTCTCCTCGCTGGTTTTCCACCTGCCAGCTGCCCTCCTGGCCCTCGCAACACTCCGCAGACATAAGATGGCACGATTCTTCCCCATCGGCATCCTTCTAATGGGCATCTTAGGCCCGCTGTTTGGAGGGGTTCTCACTAGTATGTATCTTGTGTTTTTTTTTAAGTGCATTATCTGTCTAGACTCTTGTACATCTGTCATAATGAATAATAAAATGTGTTTATATAATGCTTGTGAAATATTGTATGTTGTTTTACAGGTGCAGCCATTGCAGGGGTTTATAAGGCGGCTGGGAAAAGCATGTTCTCCTTGGAGGCCTTGGTGTTTGGAGTGGGACAGTCTTTGTGTATTTTTATCATATCCTTCCTCAGAGTGCTGGCGACGCTGTAGCACTAAGACACTGGCACACCAGGCTGCCATGAGGAGGAAACCATTCAGTCCCCCGGGCATCATATGCAAAACATGGAGGCCTTACTTTCCAAACAGTCCCAACAAACTGTTTTTTTTATACTGAAAAACTATGTTATCCCCCGCCCCCAAATGGGTTTCAGGTGAGTGTGTTGTGATGAAGCAGATTAACAGGACTTTTCATTAAAAAAAAATTAAGCACAGAGAGCAAGCTTTAGCCTTGTGTTACAGGTGGTCATCTTGCATGTGTAATTTGTTAATTGATCATGGCAAGAGATCCACAAAATGCAGGAATTCCTTGACAGATTTAGTCTTTTTGATGCTAGTTTCTTTTCATTGTCCTTACATTGTACTTAAACATTTTTGAATGAGGCAAAGACAATGTTGACTGGCTCAAGTCGGTGTGTTTTTAGTTTTGCTCTGTAAATACTAAAGCCCATTCTAGCCCTTACATTATGCTTGAGGGGAACAAAACTTTTTGCACTTCTTATATTAATTCTTTAGGCCAAAGGCTATACATTTGTTTCAAGTTTCTTTGTCTCTTTCTATCATAATGTTATATAATTTTTTGCCCCTGATTGTGTGCATGTTTGAGGAGATTACAGTAGAACACACATGGAGGTAAATAAGTGTGGACTTTGACATGGAAATCTCTTTACAGCATACACATTCCCTTCTGGAGTTAAGTGGCTTATTTATTTTTCAGTTGGCCTCCTGGGTTTGGACATCACATTGTTCTATATATATATATATATATATATATATATATATATAAATATTGTGTTAAAATGTATTTTATTTATTTTGCCCATAAGATTCTGTATGTGGCAGCCTCACCTCTAATGCCTAATATATGAATGTAAACCAGATTTCAGCAAATGTATAATATATTCACTTATACCTTCACCAAAGACATGTTATCACTAATCTACAGCTGTCATAAGTGAAAGATCCTGATATTTTCAATATTCCTGTAGAGGTAACAACTGTAACTCAAACTAAATTACAGAATGTACCGTTATAAATAATATCAGTCAGAAACCCAAATTTATGTAAAGAAGTATACAAAGAAGTTTATGGAAATGTTCTCCATTTATCTTGTTTAGAAATTCAACACATTGCAAAGCTTTACAAAGAGATCCAGTGCTTGAAAGGTTAATTGGAATGTGATAAGAAGTGAACTCTATATTTTGGCTGATCTTAATACACAGTAACAGAATTTTTTGACTTAACTAAGGATTTATAAGCCTACATAGTTCACATCTATACCAAACCAAATTTACCAATGTTAGTTTTAAATTTCTTCTCAGTATTAGCATTTGTAGAATTGTGTTCTCTCATTACAAGGCCTCAGGAAGTTCTTGTTTTCTGAAAGTTTCATTTCAAGCTTTTTACGGTGTGGATTAATGAGATTCAGTCTAATCTTTCACGAGTGGGTTGTTAACATTTGTGGTGACGCTGTTGGGATACACTGAAAGCTATGCTTTATTTGTCTGAGCCTATGGTCTCTCAATTGCACAAATGAATTTATTTTTCTAAAGTCCAATCATTCGTGGTAGAGTGACTGCTCATTATTTTTGTCGTCTGTCTTTTGATTTGTATTGCCTTTTTGAGAAATTGTTTATTCTTTACAGCGTGATACTTTTCATTGATTTTTTTTTTTTAAGTTAAATTTTCTTACTGTATAATAAGTGCCAATTGTTAGTATTTTCATGAAATAAAATGGTTTCAATTATAATGACACCACCTTGTTTTATATCTACAAATGTGTATGTTGATTTTTGTCTCCTTAAAGGGATAGAAAACCCAAAGATGAAAATTGACATCATTTACTCACCCTCATTTTGTTCAAAACCCATATAACTTTTTTTCCATGGATACAAAAGATGTTGGGAAGATAGTTAGAGACAGCCAGATTCCCTATTCACTTTTATTGTAAGGAAAGAGCAGTGTCAAAATAATTGAGAAAACAGAATTTAATATTTTTGATGCCAGGGCACTAAACGTTTAGAGGTCATAAAAAAATCCTTTTAGTTCTGTTACAATCTGAGGGCAGTTTACTCATGCCATTCTCATCTCTGGTTTAGTTCTGCTTCTACTTTACAGCACTTCCAATCTCACAGATGGCTTTCCCGTGTTCCGTTAACCTTCACCAACCAAATCTGCAGACCCGCCGCTTGCTGTGTACTGAAGGGAGTAATGTGGTGTTACCAGAGCGTCGAAACACAAACATGCTGAGTAAAGACCACAATCATGTGGGCTTCTAACACAGGCCTGGTTTGGTAATGGAATAATTTATATTTTAAAGGGATAGTTCACCCAAATATGAAAATTCTCTCATCATTTACTCACCCTCATGTCATCGGAGATGTGTATGGATTTCTTCTGCAGAACACAAAGAATTTTAGAAGAATATCTCAGCTCTGTAGGTCCATACAATGCAAGTGAATGGTGAAGCTCAAAAAAAGCACAAAGGCAGCAAAAAAGTAATCCATAAGTAGTTTAATCCCCTTCTTCAGTAGCAATATTATAGGTGTGGGTGAGAAACAGATTGATATTTAAGTCCTTCTTTTGAGCTTCTAAGTTCTGGCCACAATTGATTTTAATTGTATGTACAGAGCTGAGATATTCTTCTTAAGAGCTTTGTGAATTTTTGTTTGTTTTTATAGGTTTGGAAACACTGATTGTTTTCCTATGGCTTTACTTGATTACCTTAAAGGTAAAACTGTCAAAATTGTTCACCACTGTTTCTGATCCAATATGGCTCAAAAGTTTATCTTAAAGGGGTCTTATAATGGTACATGCACTTTTTCAAATTGATTGTACTGAAATGTGTGTTGGCTGTGCCTGTACACAACCATCCTATTATGATAAAAATCCATCCAGTGTTTTTGTTTTAATCTCCTTATATATTTTCCCCTGCATCAAATCGAGCCGTTCGACCGTGTGACGTCACACGGTCGGACGCCCATCCCAGGATTGTTGATGGACAGCAGTGTTTCAACACAGACCCGCCCTCGCTCGTGAGCGAGCTGTCAATCATAGTCCGTCATCATTGTTGATAGACTGGAGCAGAATGGCGCCTAAGCGATTGTGGTGTCCTGTTCTTCGGTGTAATAACGAACACAGCAGTCATTTTGATGTTCCTAAATCTGAACCGCTGAAGACGCAGTGGCTGAGTTTTGTTTACGATGGGAATATTTCCCACGAGCAACGTCAATGCGTTCATGTTTGCGCGAATCATTTTTCACCAGACTGTTTTATAAACGAGGGTCAGAATAAAGCTGGTTTTGCTAAGAAGCTGCTGCTGAAAAAAGATTCGGTACCAGCTATTTATATTCCCTCTGCACCTCCAGAAGAAGTAAGTGTAACCTTTTATTAACCTTTATATTAATCTTTGCAAATCGCTTGCACGCTTCACAATGAATGTGGCTAATGTTTACACTCAGGGTACATTACAGCATGTTTTCCATAACGTTACGACGTTCTCAATATAATTCATAATCCCACGTTTATAATGAACTACGCGTTATGGTTATTGTGTTATTAAAAACTGTGTACGCAGGTGTTACAGTTAACATGGTAACACTAAGTTACACCTGGTTTACTTGTATGTTACTGATTAAGAAGTAATGTAAAAAAACAGTTATACGGAGAATAACTCCAGAATGGAGGGGCGGGGTGACCAAAGCTCATTATCATTTAAAGTCATATGCTCTGAAACGGCGTGCTGAAAAGAGAGCTGTTTTTGAGCAAGTAAAATTAGTGTTTTCTTAAAATACTAATGAGAATTTTTAATAAAAGTATATTACAAAGTTTTCATTTAGACCCTAAAGATTCATATTAACTTGTACAAAAATGGCATTATATGACCCCTTTAATGGTGGTAATCTGTTGCATAATTTGGCAGTTATCAGCCACTCCCTTTAATTTTGAACCAATCTACATCTGATAGCAAAAGTTTAAAGCTGTTTACTTTGGTTTATGTTTTAGATGTAGTTTACAAACATAACTGTAATTGCAATGAGTGATGTATTGAGAATTTTAGATAGGAAATGTGCATCAAAAACAACACATTAAAAACTAATAGACCTGTGCCAGTTACAGATAATAGAGCTGGTGTTTGGTCTTTTTGACTGCAGAACATGTGGATCCAAATTATTTTATTCCCTTAGATATATTCTCCTTTCACAGGTAGGTTTAAGTGAATTGCACATTTTTCAGTGTTAAACGATTTGAGTTAAGGTGAATTGAGCATTACAATCCATTAAAAAGTCAGGACTCTTAATGACACAACAGAATTAACTTTTTAATAATTATTAACAAGTATAGGTATCGATTTACTCTCTCTTTTTTTTTAAATGCATTTGTTCATATTTCTTTTGTACATAATCTGGCGTGCAAGGCAAAGGTACACATGATAGAAAATAGATTTGCGCGGGGTCAGTCCATGTGCGTCTCAAGTGAGGGGGATTCAGTTCTTTGGTCTGACGTTTCTCCCTGTGTTGTGTGCTGCTCTGAGACTGTCTCCCCCCTCTCCTGGTTGGTCACTTGCTCGCTGAGCTCAGATGGGCTCTGCTCTGATTGGCTGTCTGTGACTGTTGTGCTGTCCGTCTCATGGGACTGTTCAATGTTCTCATCCCTCTCCACAGATTTTGCTGTAACAGAAATGCACATGATAGGCACAATCTAAATGCGTAATTGAAGTGCATGAATGAATTATTATGCACACATTTTAATGTTTTTTTTGGATATTGGTACTTTAATTGTGTGTGTATATTTTCACACCACAAAGCTAATTTATAACAATTGGGTAAAGGTTAAAAGGTGATTAAAAGATAAAATGTTCAGAATTTTTATTTCAGAAATTTTAGCTCAGAATCTAAAATATACACTTTCGCTTATACATACAGTTGAAGTCAGAAGTTTACATACACTTAGGCTGAAGTCATTAAAATATACTTTATTAACCACTACACAGATTTCATATTAGCAAACTATAGTTTTGGGAAGTCGTTTAGGACATCTACTTTGTGCGTGACGTGAGTAATTTTTCCAACAATTGTTTACAGACAGATTGTTCACTTTTATCACAATTCCAGTGGATCAGAAGTTTACATGCACTAAGTCAACTGTGCTTTTAAGCAGCTTGGAAAATTCTAAAACATTATGTCAAGTCTTTAGGCAATTAGCTTCTGATAGGCCAATTGGTACCTGTGGATGTACAGTACTGTGCAAAAGACTTAGTTTTATGCCTCACAAAAACATTTGTCTTAAGATGGTTATTTATATTTTTCAGCTTTAGTGAGTTAATAGGAAATATATATATTTTAGACTCCCAAACATTTCTTTTGCAAATGGAATCGGATAGAATAGAAGAACAGGGAGCCCTGCAACAGATGGCATGGTCCCCACAGACCATGTCTCCTAGAGATTAATGTAGTTTGGCGTGAAAAGAGCAAATCAATCTCAGAACAACAGCAGAGGACCTTGTGAAGATGTTGTAGAAAACAAATATCCACAGTAAAACAATGTCCTATATCGACATAACCTGAAAAAAGCCAATTACAGTTTGCAAGTGTACATGGAGACAAATATCTTACTTTTTGGAGAAATGTCCTCCTTGAGCTTTTTGACCATAATGACCATCATTATGTTTGGAGGAAAAAAGGTAAGACTTTCAACTCACAACATTTTGCACTTCACAAAATATACGGCATTATGAGGAAAGAAAATTATGTCGATATATTGAAGCAACATCTCAAGACAGCCAGAAAGCTGAAGCTCGGGCGCAAATGGGTCTTCCAAATGGACAATGACCCCAAGCATACCTCCAATGTTGTGGCAAAATGGCTTAAGGACAACAAAGTCAAGGTATTGGAGTGGCCATCATAAAGCCCTGACCTCAATCCGATAGTACATTTGTGGGCAGAACTGAAAAAGAATGTGCGAGCAAGGAGGCCTACAAACCTGACTCGTTTACACCAGTTCTGTCTGGAGGAATGGGTCAAAACTCCAGCAATTATTGTGAGAAGCTTGTGGCAGGCTACCCAAAACATTTGACCCAACTTAAACAATTTAAAGGCAATGCTACTAAATGTTAACTAAGTGTATGTAAACTTCTGACCCACTGGGAATGTGATGAAAGAAATAAAAGCTGAAATAAATAATTTTCTCTACTATTATTCTGACATTTCACATTCTTAATATAAAGAAGTGATCCTAACTGACCTAAGACAGGGAATGTTTTCTGCAATTAATTGTCAGGACTTGTGAAAAACTTAAATGTATTTGGCTAAGGTGTATGTAAACTTCTGACTTCAACTGTAAATGTATCATTTAACCTACAATCTTTTTGTCAAATAAAAAGTACATGGACATGTTATACACTATGTTGACTACCATAACATCTAAAATTGTACAGAGTTATTTTATAGATGTTGTTGAAACATAGATCTTGACTGTCTGTCTATTCCTCAAACACACACATTCTCAGACCTCACGTCATGTTGGAGTGCCACCTCACTGCACTAATCTCTTCCTCCACTCACCTTCCTCACCCTCTGGTAAATCCTCTGAGCAGGGCGTCAGTTCCCCCAGGTTCACTTGCTTCCGACCAGGTGACCTCTGCCATCTTGGCAACGCAGCCTTCAGCTCTGAGAGGGCCATAACAACAATCCTTATTATTTAATTGTATTATTGGGGGATTACTTTTCACACACATTATTTACACAAGTTTCTGCAGATGACAATGAAGCAGTAATTTCAGTAACAACTATAGATTAAAGTGTTAACACTTTACAATAAGTTTCCATTCGTTAATATGCATTAATGTATGAGGTATCATGATCAAACAATTAGCAATATATAGTTTTTTACAGTATTAATCTTTGCCAATATTAGTTAATAAAAATAGAATTGTTCATTGTTAGTTCATAGTCTTAAAAACATACATACAACTTTTAATTTTTAAAATCTGTTAGTATGTTGAAATTAATATTAACTAAGATTAATAAAAGCTGTAAAAGTATTATTCATTGTTAATTCATGTTAACTATTGTTGTTAACTAATGTTAACAAATAACCTTATTGTAAAGTGTTACCAATTGTGTTATTGTATCATTAATTTTATTTATGAATAGTATGATATTACAGATTATATGAATAAAAATCCTCAACTGTGAGTATTTTCTCTCTCAGTAATGTACTACTCATGTGTAATCTCATGCTTTGATTAGGGGGAAATATAATAATTTACACACAAAAAAAATCTGTACTGTGTAGTGTTCTCAGTGATGTTTTGTCGCCCTGCGGATGGCGCTAAAACCTCAGCTGAGCAAAAGAGCAACTGACTACAAGTGATTTTGTGTTTGTGCTCTGACATGAATCGCTTGTACTGTTGTATTTCTCACTAGTAAATCACTGTGTAATTGTTGGATGTAAATACTTTGCACACAGAGGAAGCCTTACACAATGGTATAGCAATGCTCAGGCATTCTACAATCCTGAGATCGTATGTATTTAAACTTTTTGTGCTCTTTACGGAGATCATTTTTATATTTTAAATAAATACAATTACATATGTTGTGATAAATCGCTTTATTTGAGAAAGAATAGTAGTTTTCTATAACACTTGACACTTTCACATTAGCTGGATACAATACCGGAAGATTGTTAGCCCCTTGAGATTTGACCGGAAATACATAGGCTACATTCCGTGCATGGAGTTCACAGAGTCCCACCCCCGCCCACAGCCTTTCATAATCAATCCAAACATAGTTATATCATATGTATACTATTAATACTATTTACATATAGGTTTCTTGAGCGTTCTTAACTTAAATGTTTTATTTAATTGCTTAATTTGTGATTCTTCTTTCCTCTACTCTGGAGCTGCAGATAATGCATTTAATTGGCTGCAATGGCTGCATTTGATACACTTTGACTTGAGTCATACTACATTGTGTGGAATCATTAGTAAGAAACATGGGCATTTAGTTGACATATTCAAGACTCACCCTCTGGGTCAAGGATTGCGGCATGTTGCAAGAGAGAATCCTCGTGGACAGACACAGCACGGCGTTGGGGAGAGGGCTTCATGCGGGGCCGTGGTATAGGGAGGGTCTCTGTGAGAGGTGAGAGACACAGTCAGTCTATATCCAAGAAATTGACACAAAACAGCACTTTTCTTAAATTGTTTTGGGGGTCTTACTTTGTAGAGGATTGACAGTGAGTATTGACAAGATTAAAATGTGCGACCAGCACAGTCTCTTCTATCATCTGATCACAAATGGAGTAAAATATTTATGTCAGGGTGGATAATGTGTTTGTGTGGAACATCCTGACTGGCTGCATCACTGCCTGGTACGGCAACAGCACCGCCCTCAACCGCAAAGCCCTGCAAAGGGTGATGCGAACTGCCAGACACATCATCGGAGGTGAGCTTCCCTCCCTCCAGGACATATACTAGGCAGTGTGTGAAAAAGCTCAGAGGATCATCAGAGACACCAGTCCCCTGAGCAATGGGCTGCTCTCACTGCTACCATCAGGCAAGTGGTATCGCAGCATCAGGACCCGCACCAGTCGACTTCATGACAACTTCTTCCCCAAGCAATCAGATTTTTGAACTCTTGATCACTCACAATACATACAGTATATAAACACTGCACTTTATTAGCCTCAGACTGGACCCGCATTTAATACTTCACTTAATAACACACTGGCAACTGATTATCAACCGACAACTGAATGTCAACACAACACTTCATATTTATTTCCACTAATTATATGGAGTGTGTGTGGGGGTATACAGTCTTCTTTGTAAATTATTAGGTGTATATTTTATATTGTGTTGTGTGTAAATCAGATGTTCATTGTAGTTGTCATACTGCTATGTTGCACTTGTGTATATGGTTGAGTGACAACAAAGGGTTTTGATTTGAGTAAAACTGCGGGACTGCTCAGCATCCGCAGAAAATGCTGAAACATAGGTAGCACTTTGCAATACCAGGGGACACTCAGCTTATTACATTATCACAATATTCATTTTCTCGGTTATGTGGTTATTGCATTAAGATGACATTTAAAGATACAACGTGCCAGTGATGGAAAGAGTACTTGGACAAACACTGAAATAATGAATGCATTTTCATCAGAGCCCATTTGCTGTATCAGGCTTACAAGCATTGAATTACATGACTAATGGGATAGCCGTAATTGAATTGTCATTGGCCAAGCTATGTAAGACGCAGCACACTCTGAGAGCTTTAAGTCTGGCCATCAAGGGAGGTGTTGAATGAAAACAGACACTTGTTGAGTCATTATGTGGCACTACTGTAGTATAACAAATTTGTTTAGACAGTGATACATATCATGATGGCCAAGCATGAGTGTACAGATAAGACAGAGCAAGAAAGAAAGAAAAAAACAATGTTTCTCAATCCGGGGCCTTGTCCCACAAGGGGGGCTCAGTAAACTTTCAAGGGGGCCACTTATATTTTTTTAATATTTTGAAGAAACAACATTATTTTGAAAGAATTTTATAATTTAAATGCTAAACCTGATAACAACTAAGATATGGTGCAGCATATAAAGGTGGCGTCTCACTGGCCAATTTTTCCAATGATTTTCATTAACATAATCACCGGCCAGGCAAAGGGAGACTGATGCATTAGCGTCTCGCAGCGGGAAGTGTTAATCACTTGACTTTTGGGACTCCCTGCTAAGTTAATGGCTTCAAAAACTGAAGAAAAAAAACACATCCGTTTTGAGTAAAAAAAAGAATTCTGTCACTGAGGAAGTGTCTTGTGTTCTCGTCAAGTGACCAATGAGCTTCTTCTATTAATGAAGAACGGACAAGACGTCAAGCTGATGTGAATGTTTTCATCGCACTCAAATTCTGTTACCAAGCTTTTTTCTTTCACTAAAATGAGCCACAACAGTCTGCTTTTATTGGATGCATTTCTTGACTAACTGAAAGCTGCTTGTGGACATGCGTTCTACGGCAAGCTTCAATTGGATAAATAATCAATCAGCATGTGGACATGCGTTCTACGGCAAGCCTTGATTGAATATATAAACAATCATGCACTTTCACAAGGAAAAATGTATCCATCCTCATGACAGACTATTAAAAGCAAAACATTTCTGACTATAAATGTGTAAAACCTTTTACATTTAATACTTAGGTCTTATATTATTTTATATAATGAAAACATAAGCTTTAAATTGTATACAGCTTTAGATTATATGAATATATCGTAGTCTACATTTATATAACAGTATGTATAATGTTTTATTTTAGTTCATGTAGCTTTAATATATTTATGAATAGTTCACTTTCTACCAAATGACACACGTTTGTTGCCCAGCTCCTTGCACAATGTGACAATAAATGTGAAAGAAAAGGATGCAATTTCTTGTTGCTATGCATTCTCAATAAGACATGTCTTTAACAAACAACCAAACATAGCAGATGCTGCAGACTCTTGAAGCAATATTGAAAAATACCTGTGTATTCAAAAGCTTCAGGTTGATTGGCTGTGAAAATGAGGCGTGACAGTGAAGCGCTGAGAAATGTCAAAGGCAGTCGTTAAGTGTGACACCTTCCCTCCATTTTTAGTGTGACAAACTCACTGTCTAGGAGGGCGAGATCAACGAAAACAGTCACTAAGTGTGACACTCCCCACCCAAATCGAGTTGTACCGAGTCTGCTAGAGTGGAGCCAGCTTAACGGAGCTCAATTTTGCATACAAACTTGGTGAACAAAATTGATAGCACTAGTTTTTGTTTATAAAAACAAATTTACAAAACAAGCATCACCGTTATAATTTCAGAAGTAAATATAGCCTATAAAGGGGGGACTTTGAATATTGTCTTTGACAAATGAGGGACCTCGTATTTACAAGGTTGAGAACCACTAGACTAAAAAAATGGCCCTTATTCTATTAACCCTTGTGCATCCTTGTGGACATTTTTGGCTTTTTCAGTTTTGTTTTTTTGATAACTTTGTCTGTGTTAATGCTAACTGCATAAAATTTTCCACAGGTGTGAATTTTTATTGGAATTTTAATATTTCACCCTATTTTCTTTAAAAAATATATTTTTTGCACTAGTTACACAAAATATTCCCTCTTAGCGTCGTCACAAAAATGGCACATTGAAACCCATTAAAACTGCGATTTTTTTTTTTTTATCCCAGTGCCATTTAACTATAAAATTATGCAATCTTGTTTAACATGCTTTCATTATGTTGGCAAGGCTTCAAAATTTACATTTTAAATATTTTTTACCAGATCGTGCCATTTTTTCAGGTTTGGCATATCGTCGCTTTTGTTGTTGTTTTCTGCTGTTTTTGGCTTATGCATATTAAAGAGTCAGTTAGATACATTATGAATATATAATTGTGTGAGTGTGTTGGTATGGATTTCAGAGTGTGGTTTGTATGTGTCTGAGGCTCTAATAATAAAAATAAAAAAAAATCTGTTTAGCATTTATTAAATTGAAAATAATTATAATTATTATAATTTTTATAAAAAACAACAGTGGCATTATGTAAACAAACCGGCGTTTAAAGTGTTAAAATTCTGAAAATAAATGAATGTTTGGTAATTATGATTAGAACTCATGCTGGTTAAAATATAAGTCAGTGAAAGTAGAAAAAAATATTATTCTATAATATTTTTATGACACTTTTTTGACATGGCCATTTTTGTCCATTATGGACCTAATTGGTAGCTTTTTTTTTAAATCTGATACTGTATAAGCATCAAAATGAATGTTGTTGTTAAAGTGTTAAAATTCTGAAAATAAATGAATGTTTGGTAATGAATCGGTTACTAACGTAACCTTGTTTCTCTTAAGAGAGGTTCTCTCGTATTGCGTAAACTAGCTTACGCTACGGGAAAGATTAATCTTTTCTGAGATATTGAAGCCAAAAAATTATCCTTAATTTTGTATCCATTGTCAACGCAGTGCGGCAGCTGCAGACCTTGAGCGGGCTAGCTAGCGAGCTCATAGGTTGCTCTGCGGCAACTGCTGCAGCCTATAGACGAGCTTGGGCGAACTCGCATCCAATGAGAGGCGTCCGCGCGCTCACTGCATCAAAGCCCGCCAAAATGGGCGTGACTAGAGTGCATATAAGCGTAGTTCGTAGGCTGGAACCCTGGTTTTCATTGAATGAAGCGAAAAATCGCTCGTGGCGCGAGCACGGCCGGTTACGCAATACTCGTTCCCTTATCTAGAGAGAACCGAGGTTACGTTAGTAACCGATTCGTTCTCTTACGAGAGGTTCTCTTGTATTGCGTAAGCTAGCTTACGCTACGGGAACCCTTTGTCAACGCCGTGCGCGCCAAGCATCCACTGCATGAGCCCCAGGGAATTAAGGGGGACCCGGGGGAGCCCTTGTGAGTGGGGAATTAATATTTGGCCGGCAAGAGTGCGGGCCAGTGTGTGTGTAGTACATAAGCACATAGACAGAGCAGCGGTGCAGGTCTGTGTGGAATGTGTCCCATTAATGCAGCTCACCAGGGGAGCTGTAGCGTATTAAACCGCTAGCAGTTTAGCCTGCAGAGCGGGTACTTCCAGATTGTAAAATCTGACAAAGGTGGAGGGGGAAGCCCAGCCCGCTGCCACACATCTGTGAATAGAAATCCCGCTGGACCATGCCCACGAGGAGGCCATGCCTCTAGTGGAGTGAGCCCTAATGCCTAGCGGGCATGGTAGGTCTTTTGACGCGTACGCGGCAGCAATAGCGTCCACTATCCATCTGGACAGTGTCTGTTTCGAGGCGGCAAGACCTTTGGTGCGCCCTCCAAACGAACCGAAAAGCTGCTCAGAGCGTCTGAAAGATGCGGAGCGCGCAGTATACAATCTCAGTGCTCTGACTGGGCAAAGGAGATTGGCGTTGCGTTCGCTATCAGATGCTGGTAGCGCCGACAAGGAAATGATCTGTGCTCTGAAAGGAGTACCGATCACCTTGGGGACATAGCCGTGTCTAGGCTTTAAAATGACCTTGGAGTCACTTGGTCCAAACTCAAGACACGCAGCGCTAACAGACAGCGCGTGAAGATCTCCCACCCGTTTAACTGATGATAGGGCAGTTAGAAAAACGGTTTTAAGTGAGAGGTGTTTCACATCCACGGATTGAAGTGGTTCGAAGGGAGGGGCTTTCATAGCTTCGAGAACTATAGAAAGATCCCAGATAGGAACCGATGGGGGGCGCGGAGGGTTCATCCTTCTAGCTCCCCTGAGGAAGCGGATGACCAGCTCGTTTTTACCCTGTGACTGGCCGTGCAGGGGTTCAGCGAACGGCGCGACGGCCGCCACGTACACTTTGAGCGTGGATGGGGATCTGCCCTTATCCAGCAGCTCTTGTAAGAACACGAGCAGCGGCGATACCCCACATGTCCGTGAGTCCAGGTCTCTGTCGGTGCACCATTTTGAAAACACAGACCATTTTGACGCATAGAGTCTTCTCGTGGAGGGGGCTCTAGCGTGTATGATGGTGTTTATTACTCCTTCTGGCAAAGCGACGGGTAGTCGTTGATCACCCATGCGTGTAGCGCCCAGCGCTCTGGGTGGGGATGCCAGATCGTGCCGCGAGCTTGCGAGAGGAGATCTGCTCTCACTGGGATGGCCATGGGGCTGTCAGTGACAGCTGCGTAAGCTCCGGGAACCATGTTTGATTCTCCCAGCGCGGGGCTATGAGGAGCACCGAGTGGCGCGTTTCCCTGATCCTCTGCATTACCTGTGGCAATAGCGAGACGGGAGGGAAGGCGTAAAGCGGGCGGTTGGGCCAGTCCTGGGCCAGTGTGTCCTCGCTTTTCGAGAAAAATATTGGGCAGTGAGAGTTCTCTTCTGACGCAAAGAGGTCTATCTCTGCTCTGCCGAATATGCGCCATAACGTCTGGACTGTTTGAGCGTGCAGGGACCATTCCCCTGGGGGAATATTGTCTCTGGACAGTCTGTCTGGGCCGTCGTTCAGGTGGCCTGGCACGTGCGTCGCCCTCAGCGAGTGCAGGTGGCACTGGGACCAACTCAGTATGCGTTTCGTCAGATGGAAGAGGTTCCTGGATCTGACACCGCCCTGACGGTTTAGATAGGATACCACAGATCTGTTGTCCGAACGGACCAGTACATGGTGACCCTGAATGACCGGGAGGAAGCGCACAAGCGCGTACTCGACCGCTATCATTTCCAGACAATTTATGTGAAGGAGCTTTTCCTGAACTGACCATAGGCCAAAAACCGGAGAGCCCTCGCAGACCGCGCCCCAACCCGTGTTGGACGCGTCTGTCGAAATGACTTTTCGGCGAGATACAGCTCCCATCGTCACTCCCCGCTGGTACCATTCGGCCACTGTCCAGGGCTGCAGAGCTGAGATACAGGTCTGAGTCACTCTGAACGGCTGGCGGCCTGTGGCCCAAGCCCGGCGAGACGCGCGGGTGTTTAGCCAATGCTGAAGCAGGCGCATGCGCAGTAAACCCAGCTGAAGTACTGCTGCGGCTGAGGCCATGTAACCTAGCACTCTCTGAAATTTTTTCAGAGGCGTGAGGCTGTTCATCTGAAAGGACGCGGCTAGTCGCTGAACACGGCGCGCGCGCTGTGTGGATAAGCGAGCCGTCATTGCCACTGAGTCTAGTTCTATTCCAAGGAAGGAAATTGCCTGACTGGGCTGTAGTGAGCTCTTGGTCCAATTGACTGCAAGGCCCAAACTGTTCAGATGACTGAGGAGAACTGTCCTGTGAGACAGGAGCTCTGTATGTGATTGTGCCAAAATCAGCCAATCGTCCAAATAGTTCAGAATTCGCAAACCCTGACTCCGCAGGGGTGCGAGCGCCGCGTCCATGCACTTCGTGAAAGTACGGGGTGCTAAGGACAGGCCGAAAGGAAGGACGGTGTATTGATAAATCTGGCCGTCGAAGGCGAATCTCAAGAATGGCCTGTGACGGGGATTTATCTGAATCTGAAAGTATGCATCTTTCAGATCGAGAAAAATAAACCAGTCCCCCTGGCGCACATGCGCGAGGAGTTTGCTGGTTGTAAGCATTTTGAACGGTCTTTTTGCAAGCGCTTTGTTCAAAACCCTGAGATCTAATATTGGTCTGAGGCCGCCGTCTTTCTTGGGGACAAGAAAATAACGTCTGTAAAACCCCGACTCGCTCAGAGGCGGCGGCACTCTCTCTATGGCCCTTTTGCACAGAAGGTTTGCTATTTCTGAACGAAGCATGCATGCTGCTTCCGTGTTCACAGTAGTTTCGAGCCGCGCTCTGAAGCGAGGAGGACGGCGATCGAACTGTAGCAAATAGCCCTGTTTTATTGTGCTTAACACCCATTCGGATATCCCTGGAATATCTTCCCACGCTTTGAAGCGTAATGTTAGAGGGTGAATGACCAGATCGCCCTGATTGCCGCACACAGCGCGCTGAACAGAATGTGTGAGCGCGCTTAGTGTGTTTATGCATGACTGCTCGCAGACAGCAGAGACAGGCTGTTCTGTGAGTGACTTCCCGATTGGGGTAAATGGGGAAAGAGTCACATCTGATAAGTGATGTGCGAGCATAGTCACGGGCACGGGACTTACATGCGGAGAGGTGTTTGCTGGCTGTGTGACAGAGCGGGCAGAGGAGGGGCGCGCGCACGGGCTCGTGGGGCACCGGCTTGTTGGCTGCTGAATCTACCACTGTAGTAGCCTGAGAGAAGGGGACTGACAGGGGGCGAAGCTTTGACGGTGGTCCAGCCGCGGCGGGACTGATCCGCCGTTTTGTCAACAAAGCTAGGAGGACTTCGGTTGTTCAGGTTTCAGCGCGATTCTAGGCCAAGGCCCGTGGGGCGGCGGTCTGCGGCGGCTGTCTGAGCGCGATCGAGGGCGGCCGCCCTGTCGACGCTGAGAATTCTGGCTTTGCTGAGCTGGGTGCTGTGAAGAGGCTCGTGCAGGAGGCTCATGTGGGCGGCCTGCAGAGGAGTTAGCGCGACGAGGCAGAAAGAGATTCATGGCTTGTGTGGCTTTTTGGACCTCTGAAAACCGGTCAATGATACCACTCACCGCGGAGCCGAAGAGACCGGATGGAGAGAGCGGTGCGTTGAGGAACGTAGAGCGCTCTGCTTCTCCCATGTCGGCTAGCGTTAGCCACAGATGTCTCTCGGTCACAGTCAGCGCGGCCATGCACTTCCCTATAGCTTGGGCTGCAGCTTTGGTAGCGCGGAGGGCGAGGTCCGTCGCACTTCTTATGTCTGCAACCGCCTCTGGATGCCTGCTTTCCTCATCCCACTCCCGTAGAAGGTCCGCTTGGAGGATCTGTAAAACGGCCATAGAGTGCACAGCAGATGCAGCTTGGCCAGCGGCGGAATAGGCGCGGCCAACACAGGCGGAAGTTGTTCTGCAGGCCTTAGACGGGAGCACTGGTTTAGACCGCCATCTCGTGGAGGGCGGGCAAAGGTGTGCTGTTACCGCATCCTCGACCGGAGGGATGGAAGTGTAGCCCTTCTCGGTGGCGCCGTCCACCGATGGGATCGGATCCTGGCCGAGAAAGGCGCGTTCCAAGATTTGGAAGGCTCGGCGTGGAGTTCCGGCAGGAAGGGAGCGGCCCGGGTAGCGGGTGCTGCGCGGCGGCGGCTCTGAAGAAAGCAGCCGTCGAGTCTGTTGGGTGCCTGCTCAGGGGGCGGTGACCACTCGAGCCCGAGGCGGTCGACGGCCTGTGTGAGGAGGCCGTCGACCGTTAGTTCCCCTTCGACTCCGGCGCGGGTCCTGCTGGATTCCTGGGCCGAGGAGGAGGCGTGTGAGCCTGACCACTCCTCGTTGTCCGAAGCCATGATGGAACACGCTTCTTCGTCCGAGATGGCAGCAGAGCAGCCGCTCGGCGGCAACTGCGCGTCCCGGGTGGGCGGGGAGGGTGAAGGCGATGCTCGAGGGATGGGCTCCGGCGAGGCAATCGCTTCTACCACTGGTTCCGGCAGCCTTTGAGAGCGGCGCTTTTTCTGCGCGGCTGAATAGAAGGCGGCGCGGCGGCTTCGGTCCTGAGCGCTTCGAGTCGAGCCCGCAGGGTCGACATCGGCAGCTCCTCGCAGAGATCGCATCCGCCTTCAGCGAGGGCGAGCTCTGCATGCCCCAGTCCCAGGCAGAGAGCGCAGATGATGTGGCGGTCTCTGGTGCTGAGAGGGGCGCGGCATGAGGCGCAAGTGGAGCGAGGCATCTTTAAAAAGACGCTCGTACTCTTTTGTGAAGTTCTTAAGAACTAGCTTGCTTTAAAAAGGATATGTCGCCGGATGGCGTAGCTCGCAGGACGGCTGAAGGTGGCGAAGACGGCCGGCTTCTTCGAGCGCTGTCCAAGCTTGCTTGATGCCCCTCGAATGGCGACGCGGCTTCTGGTTCAGAGATGCAAAGAGCTTCGCTGAAGAGATGAAAATCAGGGTTCCAGCCTACGAACTACGCTTATATGCACTCTAGTCACGCCCATTTTGGCGGGCTTTGATGCAGTGAGCGCGCGGACGCCTCTCATTGGATGCGAGTTCGCCCAAGCTCGTCTATAGGCTGCAGCAGTTGCCGCAGAGCAACCTATGAGCTCGCTAGCTAGCCCGCTCAAGGTCTGCAGCTGCCGCACTGCGTTGACAATGGATACAAAATGAAGGATAATTTTTTGGCTTCAATATCTCAGAAAAGATGAATCTTTCCCGTAGCGTAAGCTAGCTTACGCAATACGAGAGAACCTCTCGTAAGAGAACTATGATTAGAACTGATTCTGGTTAAAATATAAGTCAGTGAAAGTAGAAAAAATATTATTCTATAATATTTTTATGACACTTTTTTGACATGGCCATTTTTGTCCACTATGGACCTAAGTGGTAGCTTTTTTTTAAATCTGATACTGCATAAAAAATATGAAAGCATCAAAATGAATGTTGTTGTTAATCATTGACATATCCGAGGCTCTAATAATCAAAGAAAACAAATTCTGCTTAGCATCTATTAAATTTAAAATAATTACTATTTTTCATTTTTTCCTAAAAAATCAACAGTGGCATTATGTAAACAAACCAGCGTTTAAAGGGTTAAAATTCTAAAAATGAATGAATGTTTGGTCATTATGATTAGAGCTGATGCTGGTTAAAAAAATTATGTCAGTGAAAGTGGAAAAAAATATAAATCTATAATATTTTTATGACAGTTTTTGGACATGGCCATTTTTGTTCATAATGAACCTATGTGTAACTTTTTTTAATTGATGCACAAGGGTTAAAACAAGTTTATGACAGCATATTAAGTGAAAACTGGCTTTCCAAGACCAACATGTTCTATCATCCCCACTAGATTGACAATCAGACAAACCTTCAGTGACAGATTGTGCTCTCTCTGCACGCCCCCTGGCGTCTGTGCTGAAACTTCTCCGTGGCGAGGGGGCTGGGGGGGTCTCTTTCCGGGAAGATGGGGTTGGGGGATCCTTCTGCTGAGGCTGTGAGATCGAGATTGTTTCTGGTGCCTCTTCCTGATCATCCTGAGATGGGCTGGGTAGCTTGGGAGTGGGTGTGGCTGCCCGGGCTGCCTCACTAGCAGGAAAAAGAACGGGCTTGATGGCCGGTTTAGGGGGCAATGGGCCTATAGGACGCTCTGGGTGTAGCAGCTTTTCTGTACAGTGGAAATCCAGAACACTCTGGGTCACTCGGGTTGGTCGCCTTGTGTCTAGAGAAAATAGGAGGTTTAAGAGGAAAGTTCAATTATCCTTCTGTTGTTCCAAACCGGTATGAATTTCTTCCATGCGTTTTAAGTGCTACAGAGCCAAAGGGTTTACAGCTTTAGTGGGAAACAATCTACAAATGGCTTACTTGTAGTTTTTATGCATATCAGGCTGGGATAGGAGAAGTATTTTTAACATTCAAAAAAGATCACACTTACGCTGTGCTTTGGTCAGAGGAGAATTGTTAAGGATGGGTGATTCATTTATTACCTGATGAGGTGGACATTGTGCGGGGTTTCATAAATGTGGGTGGTGGCTCAGGTTTATCAAGTATTGCCCCTACAAAAACAAGCACAGTGTACTGCATAAGAAAGCACCAACAGAGAGGAACTTTATCAACAGAGCCATGGAAAAAATGCTGCACATCAACATGAAATACCTGCTGAGCTGTGCTTATGTATACAGTAAGAATAAATACACTGAAACTAGATTAAGGAAAAGGCTTTTATGGCAGAACCTGCAGACAGCAGTGAAATTGCATTGTAATTATTAACACAATGCTGCAATTTATTCTCAATATTTTAATCACTAGAGAATGTGCAGACATGTAGCCTTTTGCCAAGCTGAGAAGAAGAAAAACAGTTCCAACAGCTTTAAGTTATATAAACAAACACAGTGCTAAAAATATGACAAGAATTGGCAAATCTGACCCCTGATGCCATTAAAGGATCTCAGCACTAGCATGCACATGTTTTTTACATTTACTCTGATTCATTTAACAGAAGCTTTTATCAAAAATGACTAGCAAATAAACTACACATATACTTTAACTATTAGAGGCAGAAGCTCAGAGCTGGCCTGCCTTACAAATCTAGCCATTATTCACCTCTGTGTGTAATATAAACAATTGCCTCTGATTACCCCACACTAACCCCCAAATACCCCATTTATACACTTCATGATGAAGTGTGACACTAGCGCCACCAAACATAATTGCAAAAATAAATGTTGTTTTCAAAACAGAGTATACCCCCCCCCCCCCCATCTGCCATTGGTCAAACAAAGAGATAGTTCCACCTCCAACTCATGCCATTGGTTGAGTAACATTGTTGAGACAGGTCTAAGGCAGGTCTAAACAAACAGAGCCATTTTCAAATTGCCACAGAAAGAGAGTGCTTGTAGTTTTCGAGCATACGAATGGCTTACTAATAGTTGTCTCTGCATATTAAGCTTGGATAGGAGACAGTATTTTGACAGAAAAACTTACATAAGCTTTAAGTCACATTTAAAATACATGAATTCCATTGTATTAAGAAAACCAAGAGACATTTATTTTAATGTAAGCTATCTCAAGCATCCATCAAAAGCAAAACATTTCACCAAAAGAAGTTTATTCATTTTATATGTGATAAAACAATAGATATACTGTTGGAAATGAAGATTTTAAAAAAAATATTTAGAAACTTTCTGGTTGTCAAACTAAAGGTGCAGTTAACTTTGTGTTCCATTAACTTCCATTCATTTACATTTGAACGCTGAAGAGCAAAAACACAAGCACATGAGAAGAAGTTTACTCCGCTGGGTTCCAAACTTCAAGTTTGGTGAACTCTGCCCTGTGAATTTCCAAAGCGAAGAGTCTTCACCAATAGATGATCTAAACATCACACATTGACCTCTTGGCTCAATACAAAAATAATTCAAAACTTGATGGTAGATTATATAATTTTTCTTTAAAAGTAATATTTATTGTAACTTTTTTTTTAATTTAAAGCTGTGGAGCATGACATCATACCCTGTTGCTCATATTCATTGTAGGGTCTGTAGGTAAACTAGTGTGACTGCATCTTTACTTGAACATGTCCATAATTAGTGATGAACTACACCTATGGACACCCTATGATGACGCATCATAACATAATTAAACATGTCTGATTAATCTACCGGATCCAGATTTTTTGTGTTAATTCAGAAACATAAGGGTAGAATCCAGGAAAGATAACATTAATATCACACATATGCCACACCATCACATGACTCTAAAGCTCAAGTCACTTGATACCACAGAGCAGGAATTCAGAGATTACCACTAACAATACAAAAATCTGCAGACACAGCACTAACAATTCAGCAAATTATTCAGAATCCCAACCAGAGATCTACAGTCTATTCTAAAGCAATGGAGAGAGCAAAGATGATGTGTCTTACCCTCAGAGTTGGCTTTTCTCAGCTCCTCATCCTTGCTCTGTAAGAGGATAACACAGGTTTAATTGAGATACCTACTTCATAAGTGTATAATCTCTAATTCACTCACAAACATGTCAAGTGCAAGCCTTGATTTTGAAACTGTGGTTTTAGCTGAGTGGACAAATATTAACAGATAAAGGTGTTTTTGCTTAATACCTTGCACTTGTGCAGCAACAAATCCGATATGGGTGAATTATTTAAACACATTATAAAGTTTAAGGGGTCTCCAGGGAGCTGAAATGTTCGATAGCTTCATTTTAAAGGGGTAAATAATGTTTCAAAATGAAAAGCCAGCCTGTTGACAACATTTAAAATAATGGGCTCTTTCACAGAGTTTGATGATACATTTTCACATTCATTTAGCAAATACTAGCACAGACCTGACTCTCTTTGGAGTCAGTTGGAGATGTTTTGGTGACTCCCATGCGGTGAAGCATTACATGGAGACGCTGTTCAAAGCTGGACGAGCTCTCTGACGCATGTTTCTAGAAAGTTACCAGAACAACAAGAGCTTCTTTAGACATCACTGTTCAAACACATCAGCACATAAAACTTACCTATCAATTTTTATGCTTGTATCGTTTACAACACTTTTTTAGGAATTGATCTAAGCCAAATATGAAATGCAATATACACCTCTATAAAAAATGTAATCCTCCCATCCAGAGAGCTTTTGGGTTAAGATAATATTTTGACATATATAATTGAAGAGCAGACATTGGACAAACAATTTAATACTGACTCGTCTTAAGCATTAGCCCGTAGAAACAGCATATGCTAAAAGAAGAACATTTTCTGCTAAATGTTTATAGTATAGTATCTTTCTTTCTTTTCTTTTCTTTTTTTTTGACAAAATACTGGTTTTAAGGTCATTAAATCAAAAAAATATCAATAACTGTCCAATAAGTGAAAGGATAGCATTTGGGGTAAGATGGGGGTTGTGCCTTTTTCTGAAGTTGTTATTTTTAAGTATTATCTTAATTTGTTACTCAAAAAAGCATCTTGGTCTCTCAAAATAATTTTAATTAGCTGACAAATTGTGCCCTATAACTTTTGCCCTGTTATCAAGATGATATCATTTTAAACCCCCTAGGGGCTTTTACCCCAATGTTTTACACCAAATAATGGAACAACCTTCCGTTATTATTTATTTTCACACAAATTATGTTGCTCAATAAACATACATATATTTGTTTTTTACCTTGATAAATTTTGTGACCAGAAAAAAGCAACATTTCCTTAAGGGGTGCCTTTAGCCCAGATGCTGTATATGGTACACGGTAATCCTCCAATTCCACAATATGGTATTGCCACAGTCCTTTTATCTACAACATTCTTTTGCCAACCTCAAATTAAAGGTCTAAACAGCCATCAAAAATAAACAATAATCAGTAAATCTGATTACTGGTCAATCGATATGGTCTTTTTAAAGGTAGATGCCAATACTGGTATGTAGAGCGGGGCAGCTGATGGTCACATTAGATTGCTAAATTTAATTGAGCACTTTTTTCCTCAAAATTCTGAAAACAGAAAATTGTTACTATCCATTGACAAGGATGTCTATTGATTTTGAAACTGATCACTTCTATTAATCAGCCACAGTTCTACACTGTAAAAACTGTCAGTAATTTTAACAGTAAAATAGTGTAAAAATGCTACAGAAATAAAATGTTAATTGATTAACAAATATTAACTGTAAAATATACAGTAAAATGTTTTAATATATTTTAAAAGTAAATACAGTAGTTTTTACAATACAATGATGTAAAATTTTTATAATTTAAATGTAAAAACAACAATGTTCCTGTATAATTAATGGTAAAAAGAACAAGAGAGTACATGTACTTTTTTTTACAGCAAATTATTGTTAAAATTACTGTTAAAAAACAGTAATCGGGCATTCCCACAATTCCCTGCATGACCCATTACATATCATTTTATTTTGTGGGAATAGTAATGTTTCTTCTTGTTTTTAATATCAGTTATGTACACTGGGGTGTTCTGTGTTATATTTGATGTAATTTAGTTAATGTTTACTGCATTATTTAAATCTCACATGTGTTACCATGATGGTGTTTAGTGTTTGTGTGAGTGATTTTGAGCACTGTCTCTGAATGTTTATTGGTCATTGCTACAGGAAGAGGCACTACTGACTAACTTCATGTCATCAAGTGTCCTTCTGTAGTCACTACAGTGATTAACAAATATCTCATGAAGTAAACAACAGATTTTTACAGTTTAAGTTTATTTATTTTTACTGTAAATTTAACAGAATTTTGTTAATTTTTTTTACAGTGCCTGCGTGTAAATTACAACCATTTTAATCTGTAAAATGTACAGGTTGTTATGTAAAGTGGTTTACATTTAACTGTATTTTTTACAGAATTATTCTGGCAACCCCAGCTGCCAAATTTTTGTTTGTAAAAACAACAGGACTGTTTTTACAGTGTAGCCTATAATCTCAGCCAAGTAAAGTAGAATAGGCCAATTAATTGGCCTGGCCTACATGTGACTTTCCTTCACTTAACATTTAGTCTAAACCAATCTGAGCCCAGAACCAGTGCTGTCTCACCTTAGCATGTGTGGCTGTGCCATCTTGCTCTGGCAAGACATCGGAGAGCAGGATGAGGGACTGGGATTTACCCTCTCTAAGAGAGCGACGGATGGGTTTGGGCCTCCGTTCTCCATCTGGGGTGCTGCTTTTCTCAAGGGTTCGGCTTTTCTCCCGCTCTGAGGGTGACACAACTGGGACTGGGCTGGGGGTTTTGGTGGGAATGTGAGGTGCAGCAAGGGGCAGTGCAGGGGCCTCTTCAGTTTTGCCTGGGGAGGTGGCAGGAGGTGTGTGAGTGGATGCAGGTGGGGTCAGTGCAGGTGTGGGGACAGGTGAAGGAGCTTTGGGAGACATATTGTCTTCATTAACAGGTGCAGTTTTGGAATCTGTTATCGTGAGTATAGTAGTGCTGGCTGTTGGTGTGACTGCCTTGACCACATTTTCCTTTTCCAATTTCTCTTTCTCCCTCTCCTTCTCTTTTTCATTCTCTCGTTCTCTGTCTTTTTCTCTTTCCCTTTCCTTTTCCCTCTCTTTCTCTGCTCGTGCTGCCTCCCTGAGTGGTCGTATGAGATCTGCTATTGAAGTCTTTTTGACTTTGCCCTCTGGGCCACCCTCGCCCTTGGCCCCTCGACCTGCGCGGACTTTCTTAAAGGCGAAGAAGTCACCAAACTTCTTCTTGATGTTTTTGGAGGGGGCTGTGGTGGGGATGGGGGTTGTAGTGGAGGTGGTGGTTGGGGCAGTTGTGACACACTTGGGCTCTGAAGGTTGTGCTTTAATGAGGGGCTCCTCCCTCTGGTGCTTTCTGAACACGAGGAGAGGAGAGGCATGATGGGAAAAATCTTTTGACAACCATCAAGGAAATTTCTTTGTTATCAAGATCATGATTTTTCAAAATTAGATGTTATGGTCACAAGAATTCTAGTTCTACAAACATATAGCACTTTATTTTTGTAACTTTTATTTTTCCTGTGGTGTGACATGCTATATTCCTATATAATCTAAAACGGTTATAAATGTAATAATTATTATGCAGGCAGCTTTTTTTTACCTCATATTAAAATTTGTGTTTATGTTCGCTGACACTTAAAGGGATAGTTCATCCAAAAATGAAAATTCTCTTATTATTTACTCACCCTCATGACATACCATGTGTGTATGACTTTCTTTCTAATCAAATTCCACAAAATAAAATAAATGCATAAAAAAAAGAAAATTCAGGGATCCGAACTGCTCACCTTTCGGAGAAATGTGCCATTTTGAAAGCAGAATCGGTAACTTTTGTGATTGTGAAGAGCAACGATTAATGTGCAAAAGTAAGTGATATTTATACATTGAATGTCTCATAATTTCTTTTAATTAAATGTTACCTTATCATTTACGAATATCAGAGGCCCCAGTTATTAAACTAACTGAAATTCACCAAGAAAATGCTTAGACCTAAACAAAAACGAGTCCTTTTATTACTTTCTGCTATCAAAGCAACTGCAAGTTTTTTTTCTCTCTTCCAAATACATGTTTTCAATGTTTATTGTTCACACCTCCCACTTTTTTACGTGGCAAACTTGACAATGAAAAAGAACATTACTGAAATGTAAAATGTATTATTATTTGTCTGTCTTTTGTGATAAAAGCCATGCTCAGCAGTGTAAATAGTCTACTGTAGGAAAATGATACCATAGATCTGCTTTGTGTTTATAATTCTTCTACTGAAGTCAGTAGATTTGTAGCCATGCAAGTTTTAATAAAGGAGAAGGTATTGAAACTCACTATTATTAGACTATTGTTGTTATCTTTTTGGATGAAAAATTATGCTCAGACTATAGATCTACTTTGTTCTTTTAAAGCTTAAACACTATAAAGTCTCTTGGTAGATTTCGGTCATGAACTGACACACTCAGCACATAAGACGCTCATTTGTTGCCACCTAGTGACATTTCCAGAAGGGGTCACTGAACTAATCAGTTAATAAAATAGAAACTATTTGTGAAACAGAAGCAAACCTCACCAAAATACTCTTTATTTTGCAGCTATAATTGTAAACTGGAATATACTTGAATCACTAAAATAGCTGGAATTGGTGCTTTTATCTTATTCTTTGAAAAAAATATCCACAGAAAATTTTTGGTGGCCATTGATTGTCTTAACTTTTTCACCCCTCCACATGAGTTTGCATCCCTGTAATTTGTTGTGGCATTTCAAGAACAAATCAAAAAATTATAAAAGAAGCAATTTTTTTTTCATTACACATTTAGAGCTCTTGCCACCTGTATGTAACCTCACACAGCGTAGCCTACTTATGTGACTTCTTTTCTTTTTTTTTTTTTTTACGCATAGCCGAATTTCAAACATTACAAGTAAACGCTTCTAAGACAGACAGAGAACATGGACAAGTTCTTGAAAGGAAAAATATTGATGATGGTTAGCCTATGTGGGATAGTGGTGTGCCGTAGAATTGTTTTAGTCGTAAAAAGTGTGCCGTGGCAGAAAAAAGGTTGGGAAACACTGTTCTAAAGCGACACGATAGCTTTTGGTGTGAAAAAATATACATTAAGTATTTTATAATTAAAATCCAACACTTAATGAGAGGGTGGAGTCCAAGCTGTCTTTTGTGACGCATTCACGTTGCTATAATACAAGCGCATTCTCACATTCTCCACTCGGTTGAGACATCCAGGATAATCATACAAACGGACCATTGTGAGGAAAGAAACAGATCTAAACCAAGCTATTGTAGAGCGTTCCTCAAACTCACTTGTAAACAGCGCTGAACTTCTGTCTGTAATGCACGTGCCTCAGTTCTTTCTTGTTTCAAATGCCAATGCGATTACGTCAGACACACGTACTGCTGCCGACCGGAAGGATGATTTAGAGTTTTAAAAAAAGTACTTAAATATTTATCTTTTTCGCACCAATAGCTATCATGTCGCCTTAGAAGACATTAATTTAACAGCTGGTGTTGTATGGGTGATGTTTATGCTGACTGTCTGATGTTTGGAGCTTCAAAAGCTAAATCTCCATTCGCTTGGACTTTCAGGACCTACTGAGATAAGATATTTTTCTGTATTTTTTCAAATGTGTTCTGGTGAAGAAAGAAAGTCATACACACCTGGGATATCATTTGGGTGAGTAAATAATGAGAGAACTTACATTTTTGGGTGAACGATCCCTTTAATGCCGTAGATGTCGCATCATACAAAAACAAAAGTTCACATTTACCGATGCCATTGTAAAAAAAAAAAATTATATTCGATGTCAGCCATTACTTATTCCATGAGTGAAAGTGTCCAGCTCCAGGGGATTATTGAGATAAAGTGAGTCATATTCCACTGGTCATATGATCTCAACATCATATTTAGAATAAAGCAGCAGTGTTCTTCATCTCATGTGAGTGTACATAATTTAAACATATTTTTTCAGTAGTAATATTCTATTACTATTTCTGTTCATTTAAAAGTTTAGCAAATAGCAAAAAAAGATATTGCACACACACATTTTATTAAGAGATTACATGGAATATTTGTACTTTTAAAATATAATTTGTCACACCACAGAACTAAATGAACAACTGATGTAAAAAGGTAATAGATGAGGAACAGGTTACAGGACCTAAAATATACACTTTCCCCTTTATATCCATATAAATATTAATGTAATATCTTTAGAATTGTATTAAATAAACACTCCTGAAACTACTCATAGTACAAAATGTGCATTAGCATTGCTCTGCATGCCTTTACTGTCTATTGGAGTGTGTTTGTGTGTGTTGTGTACTCACAGGGGGTCATCGGGGATTATCTTTTTGGTGAAGAACTCTTCTACACCTTCATCAACCCTCCCCATGTTCTCATTGGCTTCATTCTCGCTCTCAGCAGCCTGCTCCTGTACATATACAAACAGATACAAGGTCATTTAACCAATTAAAAACACATGTGAAAATGTGAAACTATATTTTGTCCTAAAGGAATTAACGGAAGATAATTTGTCTGCATTATAACATGATTTACACAAGCATGATATGTCCCAGTTGATCCCAAAACAACAATACTATAAAATCATCCCTCTTTGATTTTAGGGGTTGGTTTGGGTTAAGGTTAAGGTTAGGAATAGGTTAAGGTTAAGGGTAGTCTCGAACAGCCAGAATTAATCCAAGAACTGCCCACTTAGACAAGAAGGGTCTGTATGACCGACATGTAATGCAAACAAATAAGATTTTTATTTTTTTATTTGTATGTGTCGTTTATGGGTGTGATCTGAAATAGTTGATACTAATAGATTATTGTGAGAGAAAAAAGGTTACTATTGTCTTTGTGATCAGAATTTCTGTCAACCAAAAATAATAAGAACTGATTATTTCACAAACATAATTCAGAAATCAAATATATGGAATATATGGAATATATCGAGGATGTCTAGTTTATTTGCTCAAGTGCCACAAGACCGAAATATGCTGATTCTAATGCAACAAACTATGCATACTATCTTGCTATCGCTATAGTGTGAATTCATGGGGTGAGCTGTTAAGCCAACACACTAATGGCGAAATCGGCAGGATTCGTATGACTTTTCTTAGTTTGGCTAATACCTATGATACCATACAGCTGCACTTGTTTGAATTCCTACAACTTTCACTACACACACACACACACACACACACAGTCTAATATAATTACGGCCATCAGATACAGCCTCATCACTTAAACATGGACAATGAGAGTGTGATTGCTCATCAGTGGTGATTGGTATATCTGTCATGTAGCCACAGTAATAATACACTAACAGCAGATATGGAGGCTTTTTGTTGTGAGATAAACCAGTCCTGAGCTAAAAATAAAAACATTCTTAACAGAGCTTTAATGAAATTACACCACATTGTGATAAGTGAGCAACATGATTTTCATGATGGCAATCATTATCTAAATTAATTACATAAATAACACTGCGGAACATCTCTGTAGAGGGTTAAAAAACATAGGTTTGTACTTTTAGTACTTTAGTGAGGATTCAGGTCTGAAATGAAACAGTACCCCAAAAAATATATATATATTCTCTCATCATTTACTCGCCCTCATGCCATTCCAGATGTATATGCCTTTCTTTCTTCTGCAGAACACAAAGACATTTTAGAAGAATAGGACCATACAATACAAGTGAATGGTGACCAAAAATGTAAAGCTCCATAAAGCACATAAATGCCACATAAAAGTAATCCATAAGACACCATTAGTTAAATCCATGTCTTCTAAAGTGACCCAACTGGTTTTGGGTGAGAACAGACCAAAATGTAAAGTAATAAAGTAAAAGTTAAAAGTTTTGGTCACCATTCAGTTGCATTGTATGGGTCTACAAAGCTGAAATATTCTTCTAAAAACCTTTGTTTGTGTTCTGCACAAACTTGCAAATAGTGCTAGACCTTAAAGTTAACATCAAATGGCATTCTCAACTCATTTTACTTCTTTAATGTGATGTATTTCCAAGTGAAACTGGACATTTAGAGAAAGAAAAAATCCAGGGCGGAACTTTATCCATCAGAAATTGATTGTGTCATGAAAAGTAATCTTTGTGTGTCTGGTGGTTGGAATGGGATGGACTGAAAAATAAGAGGGATTTGTCATGTCAACCAAAAAGGAAAGTTGTTATAGAGGTGGAGCATGGGATTGCATTTTGATACCTGTTTGAACGAACAATTTGTTTTGTTTTTTGGTATCACTAGTGGTGCAGAAAGAACTAGATTTCTAGAGATACAGAAAAACCAGGAAACTAGAAATAGAGAAAAGAGTTCTGCATCATTTCTTGTGTGTGTCTTTGGAGGCTTTTTTGGAAAGGAATTTATTGGATATTGATACATTGATATAAAAGTCTTTATAAGACAGGAGGCAGGAGGAGATGAATTGAGAAATAAGAGGTATCAATAATGTCAGCCAAACAGTAAAGTCGTTTAAAAGGTGGAGTATTTTATTACCTTTTGATGAAAGATTGTAAAAACAAACATTATCTTTGGAATAACATGCACAGATGAATCATTCACAATTGGACCAGGAACAGGTATTAAGGAAGTAAATGGTGTCAATTTAGGTTTCATGTTTATTATAAAGCTGTGCCAGATCAGTAGCATACGATTCAACACAAAAACACAGGGTGCCCAGCCTGTGTGTTTTGCCTGTTTTCTGCTGCTGCACAGACTGCGAGGCCTTCGGGCAGTTCGGGTACTGCAGGAGGAGAAAGAGAGAAAGATGGAGAGGGAGAGAGACCACTGCAGAGCTGTAGCTACCATATGCAAATGAGGGACTGCACGCCGCATGACAAACGGATTATAAATCATTAAGCGCCTCTCAACCAATGAGAAATCAATGCACTCCTCACTCCATCTTCAAAAAGAGGAGGAGGAGAAGGCACGTAGTGTGTGGAGGCAGAAGGGTGAGGTGTTTCCTACACATCTTAATAACACACAATCATATTCTCCTACAAAACAAGCTGCATGAACAGCGAACCCATACAGCTCATGCATAATTACATACTACTAACAGAAAACAAAGCCTGTGTGTTATTTTGGCCTGATGGGTTTGTTAAATGCCTAAATATGATATCAAGGGTTTATATAGTTCCACATAAAGGTACAAAATAAATATTACATTACTAATGGTGAATTATTTCATAAACAGGCTTTTACACTTAAATCATTCCATTGGTTGTAATTTGCATTCAAAACTCCACTGTGCAACAAACAGATATTGCCTGATAATACCTGATAAGTTAAAGGGAAAGTTCACCCATAAATGAAGATTATATCATAATTTACTCACCAAACCTGGACTTCTTTCTTCCATGAAACAGATAAGGAGACAGTCTTAGTCCCCATTCACTTTCATTGCATCTTGTTTTCTGTGCAATGAAAGATAATGGTGACTGAGGCTAACATTCTGTCTAACATCTCCTTTTGTGTTCCATGGAAGAATGCAAAACAGGTTTGGAACAACATGAGGGTGAGTAAATGATGACAGAATTTTCATTTTTGGTAAACTATCACTTTAACAAACATTCTCTAATTATTTACTCACTCTCATGCCATCTAAGATTTGTGTGACTTTATTTATTCGGCAGAACACAAAGATCTTTAGAAGAATATTTCAGCTCTGTTGGTCCATAATGCAAGTGATTAGTGACCAAAATTTTGAAGCTCCATAAAGGCAGCAGAAAAGTAATATTACTCCATAGGACTCCATTGTTTAAACTGCAGTGGCAAGATGTACAATGTAAAAGGAGTTACATTTTGGTCTGTCCTCACCCAAAATATATTAGAGCTCTTAGGAAAACACAAATGAATCCATTGGTATTATGGATTACTTTTATGCTGCCTTTAAGGGTTTTTGGAGCTTCAAAGATTTAGTCTCCATTTAATTGCGTTGTATGGACCTACAGAGCTGAGATACTCTTCTAAAAATCTTCTTTCTGCAGAACAAAGAAAGTAATAAACATCTGGGATCTTCCTGGATCAGCGTTAAAGTAGAAAGCTGACACACTGATCAAAGATATCAGACTTAAATGTCATTACTCATGACCATGATGTGTAAAACATGGTGGATTTGCATTAATGGCGCCCCTTTAAATATGGGCAGAAAGCGGGAGAGATAAGGACAGACACCATGTTCTTTCTCACACCAACAGTGACTTTACCTTAAAGATAAACTCTGTGAACTGAGATCAGCATTATGATATGAGCTGGAACAGGCCTGTCTAAAAGTATGAGGTGCCCCTAGGGACATTATTCAGAATTACCATGCACATACATGTACTTTTCCTCTCACATACACATATGAAACCAAATTCATTCACATACTATTGTGAAATGCTCACACACATACAAGTGAAATGCTTTTACAAACACAACTGAAACGCTCTCATACATACAACTGAAAATATTACGCTCACACACACAACTGAAATGCTCACACACACACAACTGAAATGCTCACACACACACAACTGAAATGCTCTCACACACACAACTGAAATGCTCTCACACACACAACTGAAATGCTCACACACACACACAACTGAAATGCTCACATACACACACAACTGAAATGCTCACACACACACACAACTGAAATGCTCACACACACACACAACTGAAATGCTCACACACACGCAACTGAAATGCTCTCACACACGCAACTGAAACGCACTCACACACACAACTGAAACGCGCTCTCACACACACAAGTGAAATGCTCTCATACATACAACTAAAATGATTACACTCTCACACACACAACTGAAAAGCATTTCAGTATGTTGTATGAAAGCATTTCAGTATGTTGTATGCAAGCATTTCAGTATGTTGTATGCAAGCATTTCAGTTGAAACGGAAGGTGGTTAAAGTACCCACTCCAGTTGGTGGCAGTAGTGCACCTCAAGACGAATAACTAGAAGCTGTTGAAAGAAAGCATATAGGCGGTGGGCCGAGTCCGTCTATCTCGTTTAGTTTTTGATTTGATAGTTACCCAGCAGCTGTCTGGCTCATTTTTTTTATTTGTCTGTATGAATAATTCACAAAAAGATTACCGATTGTTTCCAACGCCAATTGTTGCACATTAAAGTATAAAAATAGATTTAATTTCGCTAGGTAAGACAACGTCAAGGTAAGATTTGTTTTACAATGATTATACACCCCTATATCTTAATGCTTTTCATATAAGTTGTATTTAAGACTGCAAGCTATACTTCGTCGTGAATATATGCGTTGTCGTTGATGAGAACACGAAAGAATGTTGGTAATGGAGCAGTAAAGCTAGGTCTAACGGTATGTTGCTTAGGCTAATCCAAATCATTCGGTACATACACAATGAACTAAGCAAAGAGTATTCAAATACGGGATATCCATCCATCCATCCATCGTCAACCGCTTATCCTGTGTACAGGGTCGCGGGGGGCTGGAGCCTATCCCAGCTAACATTGGGCGAAAGGCGGGGGACACCCTGGACAGGTCGCCAGTCCATCGCAGGGCCACACATAGACAGACATACACTCACACTCACCTCCACATCCACATCCACAAAATATGGGATAATTACGGGTAAATATTTAAACGGGAAGACAGTAAGAAATAATTTGACCGGTATGTCAAGGTTGGATTGGTTTATAGCAAGCTACCTAGGCTACAAGTAAGCTAGACTAATTATCAGCTAAAAAGAGTGCAAAGCAAAACAAAGAAATTATTTCAAATCAACTTTATAGTGGTAGTCATGGAGTTATATAAGCCATTTATGGTTGATCGTCACAGTTTATACAATGACACAATTCTGTGCATGGTAGCTTATGTGATTTAAAATTATCTAGTAATGTGTGCTTTCTGTGTTTATTTATCTGAATATAATTCAGTTGTTTATCAAACACACAGACACGGACAGGACAACATCATATCTCTCCACACCCAAATGACTACAGAGGTGATCGTTGACAATCATCACATCAACAGCACCATGAATGGAGCAGGTCAAGATCACGGAGTTGCTTAGTATCCACATCACAGATGACCCATCTTGATCTATCGACACCACCAACAGAACCTGGCCAAGAAAGTCCAAAAACCTCTGCACTTCCTCCCACAGTTGAGGAAGGCTCATCTCCCACAAATCCATCCCCTTAACTTTCTATAGGGGAATCATTGAGAGCCTCTTCCTTCCACCCCCACCCTCCAATAACCTAAGGGCAGCTGATTGACTCTTGCACAAATACACTGGTAGTTTACACTATGATGCTGCTACATTGGTTTATTTTTTGTATTTTTAAATTTGCTATGAACATTTGACCCCACTTACACACATATTGCACTGCCTTTTGCTACTTGTCATGTCATCCACTTGCACTGAAATACTATATTAATTAGGGATGAGTCACGATTTTCGAATATTCGATTAGTTGATTTTATTATAGAATATTGAATAGGATGTGCTGGGATGATTGTCTTTAAAAAAATCCCCATGTTTTAGTTGTGGTTATAAGTTGCAATCCTAAATTCACATAATATTTTTATACATTTTATAAATATATTCTTAATATTTTTTTTTTTTGTTTCTATGTTTGAGCTTATATATCTCAATATTAATAACAGTCTGGTTAATTTGGAGTCTTGAAATGTAAACTCTCAAGGGTTGGCTTTCTAAATATATGTTGGTTATGTGTATATTCAGAATGACTTCTGAGCAGCAACCTTTTTATTTTGGGGATGTCATGAATGCATCACTTGCCAAAATTGGGGCTGACTAGTAAGGGGTTAAACGTATATAAATGAAACGTTTTATATAAAAATTATACATTTGATACAAACCTTCACTGTTGTTAGCTGCATTTTCTATCTTCTTACGTGCTCTTCTTATGTGTTCTTTGTTGGTGAAGAGCATGTAGCATTCTCTGTGAAATCCAACATTAGCCGGCACATCTTGGACGTCTTCGGAATTTAAGTTAAATGCTAATACGGCTTTTTCAGCTATACTGTACTCTCTGTGGTTTGCAGGTTCACCCATAAATTTGTACATTGAACAATCTTTGCCCAACTTGTCTGGGAAAGGGGGGTTATAGGGCTTTTTACATTTGAGGCTAAATGGATAAAACACCTCATTTTTACCTCAGTATTACTGAACTACAGAACTAAATTAAAATTTGTAATGATTTACAGCAAAATTGTAATTTCAAGAACGCAGCTTCCTGGTCATCTGTGTTCATTATTTACATTGGTTGTCAAGGAAACGGGAGGTTTTCTAACGTTATGATTAGTACTCCTGCTTATTTGCCGGTTTAAAAAAGTAAGAGTTTGTAAGGACATTTTGCGTCAAATGTGCAAACAACAAAGTTGGAAACAATGTCTGTAGTACTTATACGATTTTATTACATGACCTCAGCAAAAAAAGACTTACACAGCTGTGAGGTAAGTATTAAATTCATAATTTCGAGGTCCGGCCCATCGCCTAATAGTAGAAAACCGCGCCTTCCACAACATAAGCGACTGTTGACCGTTATTTCGCCCGCCAATTGCGCTACACCAATGTCTTCCCAACAACAGCAAAGAACATTAGTCGATGCAGCGGGCTTGCTGAACACCATATTGGCTTCAGCGGAGACCATCAGAACACTGTCAAGTGCCACAACAATCGGGCAGCAGCCGACCGTTGCAACTCCAAGTGTGGACACGTCGATGGACGATCACCTAGCGTCGCTCTTCCCTTCCCGCCAGCGTAGCAGCGTTGCATTGTCAACTGCAGGTCCAGTCAGGAGAGAACATGCTCCACCACGTTATCAACCACAGCAATGTTTCAGCCCATGGATGTCAGGCAAAAGGAGAACAAGGTAAGTTAGCTAGAAACCAGCTTGCTTCAGCTTGTCATTTTTATTTCCTAATGACGAAAATGGGTGTTTGGAGGATACATCACGTTATCTACAGCTAACTTAAGTTAGGTGCTGTGATTAGTGGTCTTCCTAGTTTTAAAAATGACAAGCTGAAGCAAGCTGGTTTCTAGCTAACTTACCTTGTCCATCGATGTGTCCACACTTGGAGTTGCAACGGTCGGCTGCTGCCCGATTGTTGTGGCATTTGACAGTGTTCTGATGGTCTCCGCTGCATCGACTAATGTTCTTTGCTGTTGTTGGGAAGACATTGGTGTAGCGCAATTGGTGGGCGAACTAACGGTCAACAGTCGCTTATGTTGTGGAAGGCGCGGTTTTCTACTATGCTTTCTTTCAACAGCTTCTAGTTATTCGTCTTGAGGTGCACTACTGCCACCAACTGGAGTGGAGTGGGTACTTTAACCACCTTCCGTTTCAACTGAAATGTGCTTCCGTTTCAACTGAAATGCTTGCATACAACATACTGAAATGCTTACATACAACATACTGAAATGCTTTCATACAACATACTGAAATTCTTGCATACAACATACTGAAATGCTTTCATACAACATACTGAAATGCTTTTCAGTTGTGTGTGAGAGTGTAATCATTTTAGTTGTATGTATGAGAGCATTTCACTTGCGTGTGTGAGAGCATTTCAGTTGTGTGTGTGTGAGCATTTCAGTTGTGTGTGTGTGTGAGCATTTCAGTTGTGTGTGTGAGAGCATTTCAGTTGTGTGTGTGTGAGCATTTCAGTTGTGTGTGTGAGCGTAATATTTTCAGTTGTATGTATGAGAGCGTTTCAGTTGTTTTTGTAAAAGCATTTCACTTGTATGTGTGTGAGCATTTTACTATAGTATGTGAATGAATTTGGTTTCATATGTGTATGTGAGAGGAAAAGTACATGTATGTGCATGGTAATTCTGAATAATGTCCCTAGGGGCACCTCATATAAAAGTGTCAGGTTGAGACAGTGATGCTGAAATTCCACAGGCCCCAGTCTGTATGTCTATGGTGGAACAGCTATAAGCTCTATGCTATGAAGTACTGCACTTCAGAGGGATTAAAGGGATTGTTTAAAGAAATACAAATAGTCTGTCATTATTTAATCAGCCTTATGTCATTCCAAACCCATCTGACATCCTTTCTTAAATGGAACACAAAATGAGACATTCTGAATAATGTACTGGTCCCTCTTTTCCATGCAATTACCATGAATGGGAACTAAAGCTTACTAGCTTTAAAAGAACGTAAAAGCCCCGGGTCTTTTTCTGACATCATATATCACATCTAAGTCTTAATCTTAACAAGAATCAGGTCTTTTCAATTATTTGGGTGATCCAGATCATAAAACCATCATTACAAAAACTGAGAGTTCGTGGCAAATTCTGCACTTATCATTTTTAAAGGCAAATTAGATTTGCGGCAAATTGCCCCTTTTGCCAAAGGTTTGCTACAGGTTCACCACTACAATGGTATCGGTAACTGATGGCAAAAATTTGTGGTGAATAACAAGCTTCTTTGCATGTGGAAATAATGAGTGACATATGTGCAGCAAATTTGTGGCAAGTTTGTAGCTAGTTTGCCAGAACTCAACATTTTTGAAAGCCTGAATGATGAATTCACATAAAGCTATTGTATGTCCTCAGAAGGCTTGGAATATAGCTTGCAAGTCATATATGGTAACTCTGCTTTTGGTCTCCATTAATTGTAGCGGCCACTACATTCTTTAAAACTGCTCCTTGTGTGTTCCTCAGATGAAAGTCATACACATTTAGAACAACGTCAGGGTGAGCAAATGACAACAAAATGTTCATTTATAGGTGAACTATTCCTTAAATCCAACATGATGGAGTTCCCTTCTCCTGAAACACCTACAGAAGAATTCCAGCTTGAACACTGAACATTTCTCTTGATATGAGAAAACAAGCTTCTTGATTTGTGTGTGGCCCTGCCATGTGACAAGAAGTCAAATTCTGGAATGAACTGGGAAGAAAGGGGTGTGGAGGGGGTGGAAATCCTGTGGGGAAATCAGTGGGGTCCAAAAGTCTGAGATCACTTGTGAAAATGCTACAGATTTACATTTATCTAATTGAATCCAGTTATGTTTTCTTTACAAATTATATATCAGCATATTTATTGTAAAAGTTGAAAAATTAAACATGAATTAAGAATGACTTTGTAATTGTTTTCCCCATATTTTCCTTTTATGACAGCATACACACAAGTTTCAGCAAAACCTGATGATCCCTGTTATCCCAGCATGATATGAGAATGTTCCAAAGAGCATCTTGTGTGCTTCATTGGAAACAAGAAAACTTGCGTTATCGTGAAAATCTGTCTCATCGAAATACCTTGAATGTAGGTATACTAGAAAATGTAGAATGCATCTATGTGCGTTTTGAAATGTGCTGCGATGTGAAGATTCAACAAATTAACAACCATTCTTTTTTCTTATCGAATGATAATAATGATAAGTCAAATGAGTCCACAAGAAGGCAAGAATGTATTTTTAGAAACATAATATTGAATATTTATTAAACATTTCAATGATTCATTTTTTCTGCAAATCCTAAAACTTTCCAGCCTGCGCTCATAGTCAAATCGGAAAGGGTAGATTGACTTTTCTTTCGTCAAATTCGGTATACGTTGAACGGAATTACGAAACACTGCCCCCAGTGGCCAAATCAGTAAGTGTTGTAGGGCATATGGGCACGTGTGAGCTCCATTTATGTCCAGGAGAGGTCGCCAAAAGCTAGTGGTGAAGCAAGTTGTTTTCAGCTTTACAGAATGTTATACAATGAAGAGAAAATAATATATTTATAGATTCTATACCCCAACTCAAACCCAAACCTTACCTTAACCATTAGTGGAGTAAAAAGGTAATGTTAGAGGGAAAAGTGAAACCTCCGAATCATGCTCGTCATTGATTACTCAGACGTGGTTACTGTCTGGCTTTGAACCCTAGTCTCATGCGCTGCATATCGCGCCAGTTGGAAAAGTAAACACATTGAAACCTCTGCAAACATGTCTGATAAGAATGCTGTATGTCTGCGTGTTGGTATACAGTCGCCGATCCTAGGGTTCCGAAACTATCGGAAACATCATGCCGACTTCACGTGTGATCATGTTGCACTTTCTGTTTGTTTCCATGTTAAAATTACATTTTTAATCACAGATTTTCAATGTGGACTTTTGAATCCCACTGTATGTGTGATGGGGGTGTGATATTGGCGACAGGAAGGCAATAAATAAATGCTTATACCGTCATCATAAAGGCAGTTGAATCGAGAAAATGTTAACGTATAAAAAAAAAAAGAGACACAGAGACACACACACACACACACACACACACTTTAGACCATTCTGGCATCATCTCTTCTATAGGCACACAAGCTTCTCACTGAGGCACCACCTGTCATTGGATTTTTACTAGCCAAGGAGTATCACCACCACACAATATGTACACACACCCTTGCCAACAGATCGCACAGATACTGTACTGTACACACACACACGTTCAGGTGATCTGAGAAAACAAATGTAGTTTTTTCACCCCTCTGTGCCCATCTCTGTGATAACCGTGGCGCCAAACTGTGCAGAGTCTCTGCCCTTCCCTGCACAATGACCTCAGAAATATACACACACACACACACACGCTTATTTGGCTTTCTAAATGGGGACATACACTAGACTTCTACTGCTAATTATCCTTATTATACTACTATAGACTCCCCTAACACACCCTAACTCTTAGTCATTTTTAGAATTAAAATAAAAAAACACTAATTACTATATTTATGAATGATATAAAAACAAATTTCAATCGTCACTGATGGGAGCTTTTGTCATATTTAGCTTAATTTATTAAATATTTAGCATGTTTGTCCCCAAATTACAGATTAGTATATGCTGCACACACACTTTTAACCATTAACAGGAATAACATCACTACAACGTTACATGAATAACACAGGTAATCACGAAACCTCTGTAAGTAATGCACCCTCCCTCTTCCACTGTCTCTCCCCCCCCACAACCATGGATACAATGCATCCGGTATAAAGATATTATCATTGATTGTATCTGTATATGATAGCCTCTCTCTTTGAGTCTGATTGTGTGAGGATACCAACTTCTATAACTGTCATAGCCATGTCATAGCCAACAGGTAGCCATGACAACCACATTTTCACTCGTGCTGGTTATTATGACAACACAAAAAACAGCTTAAATTCTTTCACATGGACAATGACATCACAAAACAATTTAGTCACATAAATGGTTATCAAATGATGCCTCCAAAAACAGAAAATCCTATGATTTACAAACCACACATTACTAACTACCATGATGTGTACCATGCTAGGTTAATTAAAATTGGTTATTGAGAACTACAGCATTACCAGTGTAGTCCAATTTCTGAATGAATGACTCTTATAAGTTGGATCTTTTGAATTTGCAAACAGTGAAGTGTGAATATTGTAGTCCGATCCACAAACGATTGGCTCTTAGGAGTCAATTCTTTTGAGTGAATCTGAGTGAAAACTGTATATATCAGTATAATGTGTTTATGTGTATATATATATATATATATACACACACACACACACACACACACACACACACACTGATGGCCAAAAGTTTGGAATAATGTACAGATTTAGCTGTTTTGAAAGGAAATTTGTACTTTAATTCACCAAAGTAGCATTCAACTGATCACAAAATATAGTCAGTACATTCATGATGTAAAAGACAGCACAATCACTATTTGAAAAAAGTCATTTTTTTCCAATGCCTTATCCTTGAGTAATCATGCTAAATTGCTAATTTGGTACTAGAAAATAATTTGCCATTATATCAAACACAGCTGAAAGCAATTTGTTTCGTTAAATGAAGCTTAACATTGTCTTTGTGTTTGTATTTGAGTTGCCACAGTATGCAATAGACTGGCATGTCTTCAGGTCAATATTAGGTCAAAAATGGCAAAAAAGAAACAGCTTTCTCTAGAAACTAATCAGTCAATCATTGTTTTGAGGAATGAAGGCTATACAATGCTTGAAATTGCCAAAAAACAGACAAAGATTTCACACAAATGTGTACACTACAGTCTTCAAAGTCAAAGGACAACTGGCTTTAACCCTCTGGGGTCTGAGGGTATTTTGGGCCCTGGAGAATTTTGACATGCCTTGACATTTGTGCTTTTTTCAGTTGCTTAAAAACATATTAATGGCTAAAGTCTGATTACACTGTATTCAGCACAAACTGGGCTACAATAACATGTGAGCAACATGTATGTACAGGTTTGTATTTTTGAGAAACTAACGTTTATGCATGGTTTTTGAAAAATAGTATGTGTTATATGAAATAAGGTCATATAACACATACTCAACATTTGTCCACAAGACTTTTGAGAACTGGATCTTGTAGCCTAGAGTTTTTGCTACAAAATGATGTGAAAACCATACTGATCACTCATTCATATAAAACAATATAGTAATTTAACTTTTGTAAGACACTTTTAGTGTTGATGGGTAATATTCGAGGAGGCGTGAACTATCTTGAATATTGATGTGTTTCACACCTGAGGATACAAAGACCCCTCCCCTGGGCCTATCAATGAGGAATAGAGAATGAATGTGAGGAGACTTAATGATCAAAATCAAGTTTTAAGTTAAAAGAAGTAATCTGACTATATATTTTCTTTACATAAAGACTTCACTTAATGTTAGACCTACACTACCATTTAAAAGAAGTCTCTTCTGCTCACCAAGACTGGATTTATTTGATCCAAAATACAGAAACAACATTGATATTCTGAACACTTTTTACAATTTAAAAGAACAGTTTTCTATTTAAATATATTGTAAAATGCAATTTGTGATCAAAGCTGAATTTTCAGCAGTCTTCAGTGTCACATGATCCTTCAGAAATCATTATAATATGCTGATTTTCTAATATGGGCATATTTAAAGTGCATTTTACTAATTTAACCCTAACACATATTTGCAAGCACAAGCTTTGTTGATGATAATGAGGCATTATAAACACTAGATAAAATATAATCTAAACATTCATATTATTTTTATATCATATTACATATCATATATATATTATACAGCATACCATTTAAATACCTGCTTTAGCCGAAACAGCATTTAAATGTAACTAAAACTTGCTTATTGGGACATATTTCAAACGTCAATACTTTGAATCCTGTCTAGAAACAGTCCCACTAGTAAAATATGTACATGTTTATATAAAATAGCATGTAAACTATTGAAAACTAAATGACTTACTCGTCCGAAATTGTATCTGTATTTCCAACAGATAATTGGAAAAGAGTGTTATGGATCTTAACCCCATTGAGCTTGTGTGAGACCAGCTAGATTGTAAGGTTCATGAGAAGTGCCCGACAAGACAGCCGCATCTATGGTAAGTGCTACAGGACGCGTGGGGTGAAATGTCACCTGAGTATCTGGACAAACTGACAGCTAGAATGCCAAGGATCTGCAAAGCTGTCATTGCTGCACGTGGAGGATTTTTTGATGAGAACTCTTTGAAGTTTAAAAAGTTAATTAATGGTGACATTATTAATGTCCTAACTATACATTGTTATCAGTTGAATGTCACTTTGGTGAATAAAAGTACAACTATTTTCCATTAAGATCAGATTCTGTAAATGTTTCCAAACATTTGGCCACCAGTGTGTGTGTGTGTATGTGTATATATAAATGAAACATGTTTTTAGCACATATTTTGAATGCTTAGAATTTGTATTAAATATATAGTTACAGTAGTGCCAATTATTGGATTGCATTGATTCCTCTAAAAAGTCTATGTAAACATGTCTTTAGCAAGAAATGGATCTCTGATTTATAAAATCTGATCTGTTAACATCTGAAATGGATCTCATAATTTGGCAACAGACTCCTGGTCAGTACATGCAATAAAACATTTACTAATCCAAATATTTCCTCCTGAAAAGTAAGAACTGTTAATGAAACCATTAAGGAATCGTAACTGGTAAGAGGAATCCGAATCAGACCAGAATCATTAAAATCCTTAAGATTCCCATCCCTAATAATATACCATGTTTTGGAAACTATCATGATGGAGAACCATGTAAATACCATGGTAAATGAATACAGTAATCAAAATGTACCACTTTTGATCATGGTACTGCCACAATAATTTTTTGTAACAGAACTACACACAAATAGGTCAATTTGGCCAAATAGAGATACTTACAGTTCTGTGGCAATAAATTAAAATATTGTTCAAAAGTGTATCTATCAACATATCTATGAATACATACCTGACAATCACACAGAATTGCCACAATCACAATGGAACACAAAATCCAATTATGAGGTCACAATGCCATTCTTATCAGCATGATTAACTGATAGACAAACACACAATGGAGGCAACAATTTAACAGGCCACATGCCATAAGAACACATTAGACACACAATAGTGTACAGGCATGTGTGTGAGCAGTCACAATTCAGAACACCATAAAATCCATCGCTATGGCAACTATTTACCAAGTGGCCATTTAGAGGATACCAAGATGTTCAAGTATTACTCCACCTTTATTATCTCTCTATCATTCTTTCTGTCTCACACACATAATGAAGACACTGCAGTGAGTATGTAATATTTCATAAGAGTGTGAATCCATACGAAAGAGAGGACAGGCTCAATAGAATTGCAGGAGATGCGTGTGTGCCAGTGCAACTGCACACAGCCATTGCAGCATCAGTGGCAGAATTATACAGACTGTCAAATACTAACCTAAACATCACATCTCATTGTCACACAGAGCCAAACGTCTCATACATAACACACACACATCAATCAGTTTCTCCTGTTAAACAATCAAAGATGTCATGCTACACTAGGTGATCTGTACAACATACCAGTTACTGACAAGAATGAATGTAAACGTACAGACCTCACACACACACAGATGGTGATTAAATGATTTCTATCCCACACATGGCACTACACTGTGGAATGCCACAAACAGAAGGATCCTCCATTCCTAATGACAGAAGGTGGAAAGAAAAAATGACAGAGAGAGAGAGAAACCCTCCTTTATCTAGAAACATTAATAATTAAGATGCTACAGCAGTCACACCAAGCACAGCCGTCCATAACCACTGGACAGAGACTGTGCCCCATTCTGAAAGCATACACACACACAGACTGCCCAGCTGAGAGTCACAAACACATACACACACACTGCCTTCGAAAATGGCAATGGAGGATACACACCCAAAAATTCACAGCCCACCACAGCATCACCCTTGCTCCATGTGTCTTTTGCCACATCTTGGAACATTTTAACTGAGATAAAGGATACAAATTAGAGGATGAAGTGAAGGAGACGGACAGGTAGAGCGAGAGTGAGTCTTGAGGTGCTGCAAGCCTCTGACACAGCCTGTGTTGCGGTGGATGAACCAACCTGAGCACTGCCATCAGAAAGCAGCCTCGGTTTCTCCTCCCCCTAGCATTCTCTCCCACTCTCTCCATCACCAGCATCCCACACTCTGCCTCCATTATCTCCCTCTCTCAGCCAGCTTCTCTCACATTCATTCCACCCCTCTCAAGTGCTTCTTTCTTCTGGGTTGCAGAACCTCCCGTACACCCATAGCCCCGTCTTACCTGCTGCTTGCTGGGCGGCTGCCTGTTCTGGCGGTTGGGTCGGGGCCTGGAGCGGGTGTAGTGCCTCAGTGTGTGGCCTTCGATGGGCAGGTCCATAGGGGGCTGAGGAGGTGCGGGCTCCAAGCGCCAGTGCTCTCTGTTGCTAAGAGCGGCAGCAGCAACGGGAATAGCAACAGCAACAGCATCCGCCTCTCTCCCTTGGTAGGAGGGGCTTCCTGGCTTCAGCTGCCCTGCCGACATGACTGACAGCCCCGTCTCCAACGACAATGAAAGGGCCCGCCTCCTCTCATCCGTTCCTACCCTGGAGACCTGAGGCCCTCCCCCTCCTCGCTCCTCTACCTCCTGCTGGGGATGTGTAGCCGCACGCGCCTGCTGTTCGCCTTCCACATCTAACAAACCTGCAGAGAGAGAGTGAGAGGAAGGAAATAAGGGACAACAGAGAGAGACAGTGAGGGAGGGGTGCCATTGAATCCTGTATAATATGTGTATCTCTATTGAGATTAAATGGACAGGGATAGTCAGAGAAAGAGGATGGAGAAAGAGGAAGAGAGTGATGGGTATTCAGATATAAGGCAGAGGATAAGAGAGAATGATTGAATGATTAGAAGTGGAAAAAAGAACAGGAAAATGAAGATTAAACCAGAGACAAGGGTAACTGGACAGTGGGCATTCAGGAAATCCACATGACAGTCACAGACCAGCAATGGACCTCATGGAAATCAGTTCAGGTCACATTTCACCCCAAAATAAAAAAATATTATTTAGACTTTAAAGAACATTTAAAATTGCATTATGACATTATGTTCATGACAATTAAGCACATTTCCCCCTTAAATTTCCCAGATTTCTAAAGTCTCCAGATGTTTAGCTTTTTTCCAGAAAGCTCAATGGTGATTCTCGATTTATCATCATTTCTGTATTACAGTGTTTTTGCGCTGACATTATTTTCACGACAGTTAAAGGAATATTCCAGGTTTAATACAAGTTATGCTCAATCGACAGCATTTGTGGCATAATATTGATTACCACAAAAAAAAAAAAACGTTTCAATTAGTCCCTTATTTACTTAAAAAAAAAAATTGGGATTCCAGTGAGGCACTTACAATGGAAGTAAATGGGACCAATCTGTAAACATTAAAATACTCACTGCTTCAAAAGTATAGCCACAAGACATAAACAATGTGTGTTAACATGATTTTAGAGGGATGAAAACAGTAACTAACCTTTTCTGAGTAAATAATATCAGAGCAAACAATTTCTTTGACATTATTTTTATGACAATTAAATACATTTCCCCCTTAAATGTTCCCTCATTAACGCCAAGTCTCTGTCTGTCTTTCTTTCTTTCTTGTGATTTCCATTTTTCTAAAAAGTGAATCTCATTATGGTTTTATTTCTGTATTTTATTTTACTGACTTATATTTTACATATACAATGTTTTTATTTAAATAAGCATAAATTTAAGGCAGCACCACAAATGCTACCATGGTGTATAAAGACTACAATTTAAATAATACATTCAATTATTCAATTATCATTGAATTGGGGGGAAATGTTCTTAGTTGACATAAAAATAAAGTCACAATGGTCATCATAATAGGCTTCTTATTTAATGCAAAAAATATTAATTTTGTTTTTCTTTTGGTTTTGAGGTGAAATATGACTCTGGACATCAAAGTAACAATGAAAAGGACGGAAGAAGAAAAAAAGAGTGATAGATCTGAGATGACAGTTCATGTATACACAAAAGAGCCGAGGCGAGGAAGAGGAAGGTGGAGGATCTGGGGAGGGGCTGTGTCATGGTTGTATGCGGGCGGCCCCCTCCCTCTGTCTGTGGGGCTCAGTGGGGCTATGCTCCAGTTAGCTGCTGCCAGTAGTGTGTTACACAGCTCATTATATATAGTCTAGAGACAGGGTGTGACCTCCTAAATCCAACAACCCCCTCTCTTTCTCTGACTGGCAGGACACAGAGAGATGACCAATTAGACTGGGAGGGGAAATCCCATGAGGGGGGATCCCACTCTCACAGACAATATTTCAAAGAAAAAAGCAAGCTCTTAGTGTCCCACTGTAGCACTACTGCATCACAAACACACACACAATCTCACACATCAGCACAAGAGGTCAGATTCTGTAATTAAAGAAAATACATTTTTTGGAAGTCAGACTAGTTCACCCAAAATGTTTTATTCTGTCATCACTTACTCACTAATGTTGTTCCAAACCCACATTACTTTCTTCTGTGGAACAAAAAAGGAGAAATATTAAATGTTGATGCAGCTTTCACCCATACCTTGAAAGAGAATAGGATGGGGCACTGTCAAGCTCCAAAAATGAGAAAAAGCACCATAGTAACACTATAAAATAATCCATATGACTCTTGCGCCTGGAATTTAAGTCAATATTCAGTGAAAATCTGAAACAGAACTAATGGCAGTTGGTTTAATTGACCTGGTGCAACATGGCAAGAGTGAATATACGCATGTGTAAGTACAATTTTGTGAGCTATGTGAACTATGTGAGCTACAGGCTTGCAGAGGGCAAGATTCTGGACACTATATAAACTGGACACTTTGTGCTTTCATAGTGTGGAAAAGGAGCATATTCATGACATACATATACAGACACACTTTGAGCTACCAGTAAATCTGATTTGGCCAATGCCAAGCATGCTGAAGTAAAGGATTTGAGCTATATGGCTGAAAAAGGTCTATCCAACCATTTACATTTAGTTTACTCTTTAAATATCATCTTGGTTTTAGCTAAGATAAGAGCATCAACAACGCTTTGACCCCTGCTGTTCTGATATCATTGATGGTTGCATAATTAAACAGATCTGAACATGACCTCTGACCTCAGCAGCTGTGATGCGAAGGTTTGTTACAACCAATAATTTTGCCAGTAATGCCCATCTATGATGTCACCAGTGTGCAAGCTGCATCCAATGAAATTTGAATCAGGAGGGCAAAAGCAGAGGGACAGCATTTGAGAGAGGGCAAGAAGTGAAACTTTTTCAACAAGCAGCTCTCCTCGCCATCAAGGCACAGGGGACCTACTTTTGACGGAGGGGGCGGGACGGATGCTACGCGAGTGGAAGCTGCTTCTCCAGATGACGGGGATGTACTGAGGACATAGGCAGAGAGAAAAAACAATCATCTTAATATACAGCTGTACATATAACTAACCTGAAACATCGCACTTAAACAGGACATGAAGGACTGATTTGATTAAAGTAAACATCTTGTAAGTTGCTCTGGTAGGAAACTAATTGAGCCCAAATTGAAAATCTCGATTTTTTTCCCCCATTCAAACCAGGATTTAAACAAACTTTTAGATTTAAACAAGATGTTCTTTTGTACTTTCTCAAATCATTCTGGGTCAACACAGATCATCAAGTTTTGCACAAACCTATGGAGTCCAGCATGAGTGCATGCTCTCATTAAAACAAACAGAGACAAAGCTAATACAATACAATTCTGAAATTAATGTACATTTTTCAGTTAAATGTATCACTCAGATTGCTATACATATAATCTAATTTGTAATGAAACATTTAGTTTTAAAAACAAAATAAAAAAAAATAAGAATATTCTGCAACAATTTACAATTGGAACAACAAGGTTCCATTCGTTAACATTAGTTAATGCATTAGGTATCATTAACTAACAATGAACAATATATATTTTCACAGCATTTATTCATATTAGTTAATGTTCGTTAATAAAAATACAATTCTTAGTTCATGTTAGTTTATTCTTAGTTCATGTTAGTTTATATTGCAATAACCTATGTTAAACTAATACAACTTTTGATTTATTTATTTTTTTACTAATATAGGTTTTAATTAACATTAACTAAGATTAAAAAAAATGCTGTAAAAGTATTGATCATTGTTAGTTCATGTTAACTAATGCTGTTAACTAATGTTAACGAATGGAACCTCATTGTAAAGTGTTACCGAATTTTCACTATTGGTCTCATCTCTGCATATTAATACACCAAGCTATGCTGAACAGCCTACAGTTAGGCTAATGCAATACATTATTTGCCTCCATTTTACAAAAGCAATAAGCCACTCTAGCACGTGCGTAAATGCTTCAACATAAAATGTACTAATTTATTCTTATGTGTAAAATAAGATACAAGGGAAGGAGAGGTGAGTAAGTGTAGCAGAATGTAAGAGTAGAGCAGACGTGCTCTGGCCACACATCATCTGTGGGGAATTCATGCCCCATCACTCTGAGGTGAGGTGCTTTAGCCTTGAGATTGGTAGACTGGGAGAACTCCCTCATGTGCTTGTCCTGAGAGCAGAGGAGATACATGTTACATATCTCTCTCTCTCTCTCTCTCTCTCTCTCTCTCTCTCTCTCTCTCTCTCTCTCACACACACACACACACACATACTATTCTCATCTGCTTAATACAAACATTCAAGAATGAAAACACTCACCAGTTTTTCCTGAGCCACTGACAAGTCCTGGAGAACTTCATCAAATATACTTTCCACCAGAGACAAACTGATGGACAGTTTCAGTTCACTGAGAAAAAGAGAGAAAGATAAGCACAAAGTAATGAAAATTATTATTCAGGATTAAGGAATGAGTTATTTAGCACATCATAGGACAAGCACAATACTCTATTCTGTGAATTTGTTTTTTAAGTTTCAAGAAATTAAAACAGAAATTTCACATTTGAAATATTTAAAATAATTTCTCCTATCCCAGCTTATTATGCAGACATCTATAATAAATAGGCCATCTGTAGGTTGTTTTTCCCAAAAAGTGTAGCATTGTGGCGCTATCAAAACATTTGTTTGATTATACCCAACCAGTTCAACACAGCAACAATGGCTCAATCTATGGTGTGACTTTGGGGTTGGACTCAATGGCAGATGAGGGGAGAGTTTAAACATGTTTAAAAAAAAAAAAAAATCAAACATTTTGCAATTCTCTTTTTATGACCCAAGTGGCACAGACATTATGCACTTTATCTTTGATGTTTTTCCCTCCTATTGCGTTCATAATCTGCACCCATCCTTTGCATTAGCGGGTCACTTTTGACAGGTTTAGTTCTAACAGGTCACTTGCAGATACGCTAACAGATACTGAACCAATCAACTGTGAAGAAAGTGACATCTCTGACACAAAGAAGTCAATCCCTCGTGTCTCTTAGACCGCACAATACAGAAAAGAAAAAAATCTTAGAATCCACAAAATCAACTATTCATGATAAATTATTTCAATATAGATTTTCAGTAGATGTTGTCTTGTAATTTATTTAAATATACTATAATTGTTTTCAATTTACCTACTCTAGCTATAAAATATCCACGAAAATATCAAATATTAACATTACAGAAAATTAAACTATCTAAAAAAGTCAGCTAGTAAGATAGATTAGGCCTAATATAAAACCTTCCAACAGTACAAAATACTAAAAAGCTTAATTACGCTATAAGATTGCTATAGAAACGGACCTCCTATAGACTATTCAGTATTTCATGTGAAATTCAATATGAGCAGTACACAAAACACCACTTTAAAAAGAACAAATACATCTTATTATTGCATAGTGTATTCTGAGTGCTCACCTTTTAACTATTCTATAGTAGCCTATATGATTTAGTAATAGCATTAAATGATATTTAGCTTTCAATTTAAATAAATATAAAAAGCTTTATATTTTAAATACAGTTTGTACACTTTTAAAATCAATAAGCCTGCGTATTCTTGTTGTGGACCAAGATGAATTCATCAATGCATTAATACTTCAGCTTTATGTTTTTATCACATTGAGAATTTCTTTCCAGCAGTCCTCTTGAGCTCTCACACCAGCTGCAGTGTTTCTTCTTGCTGTGAAAATGTCTTTCATTTCTTCATTCTTGTAAAATGATCCCCTTGTGCTCTGTAAATCATGTGTTTTAATTCTTCATGATTTCATGGTGATGTCTTGTGTAGTGTAAATGCAGTTTCGTTTTTTTTATTTTTATAACATTCTCTTGTTGTTCTGATTAAATGTGTTTAAATCTTTTATATTTTTATAATGATCAGCCTCCAGAAGAGAGATAAATCCCACTGACTCTCTCAAGAAGGGAATGGCTCTCTTTCTCTCTTTACATGCTTCACGCGATTGGCTATTCCCTACAAACATCACTCATTCATGTGATCATGTACACGTGTGTGTACTAATCTTAAAATCAGGATTGATCTGAGTTGACAGAGAAAGTTGATTAGCAGTGTCATGGTTCGGGTTTTCCCGAAACCAATCTTGTAACCCCGAATTTGTTCAGCTTGCTTTATGATACAGACCTCAGGTATGTACGTGTCTGTATTTCACACTGTGTGTATGTGTGCATGCATGTTTGTAAACTGGATGCAGTCACAATGAAATGTAAAAAAAAGTGTGTGTGAGGATATGGGAAAGTGGCTAAACGTATGTAAAGTATCTCAAAGTAAAATCTAATTCATACATGTACATTTTTTTAAAAAAAATCACAATATCATGTGAAAAGCCATAGTTGTTGCCTGGATCAAAACCGACCCACAACCACAAACAAAGCAATAATTTGTTTTAAATTGTTATATCACTTTAAAAACTATTAAAATCAATCTGAAAATATTTTGTTACGTGTATTTTAATTGTCTTGACAAAGTCACAAAGTTTGGTTCCCGTACTAAAATCTATGTCATATTTAGAGATTATTATCCACCTCTCCCAGGTCAGAAATGACCCAAATACAATAGTCATGTACATGAGTGTCCCACCTGAGTTTGTTGCTGATGCTGTTCTCTGCCTCTTGCATGGTCTTCTGAATAAAGTGTGCCACCTGACGGGTTTTCTTGGCCACGCTATCTGCCAGCTGTTCGCTGAGACTTGACCTCTGGACAACTCTGGAGCAGGATTACTGGGCAGACTGCAGCATTGCCGTAGCCAGTTCCTGTACAGCACACACAAAAAAAATATTTCTAATACCATCTAATACCATTTAATTTTCTTGTACAATTCCTATAGCTCATCTGGTAACACATGGAACTAATAAAAGCCTACTTAATTCATAAATATTACCCTACAAGTATGGCCTCCAACAAGATTTTCAATTGTTAATTCTTATTACATAGCAAATACTACATCAGCAAAGTAAACAGTTATTTTGGACATCAAAAGCGAGTGTGCTGTATACATAGACACTCCCATAAAACATGATTCAACTTTACCTGGATCTCCCCAGTGATCGATCTCCTGATGGCTTTAGCAGTGTCGTTGAGAATGTATTTTAACATGTAACCACTAGAGGGCGCCCTCCCCAACTCATGGAGCCCTGCAAAAGACTGAGGAGCAAGGACAGTGTCTAAGATCAGTAGATTATTCACTTAGTATAGAACAATATTATATTGCCAAGGAAATGTTAAACAAAAAGACTGTATAGCAAAAATGTAAAGGTTTTGGATATTTTCTGATTCAGATGGATCATGTTTTACAGTTGTGGGCAAAAATATTGGCACCCTTGGTAAATATGAGCAAAGAAGGCTGTAAAAAAGGGGTGTGGGGTATCTCATTATTAAATACAAGTTTTTTCTCCAAAACATATTTGTCACAATTATTGGCACCCCTAGAAATTCTTATGAGTAAAATATATCTGAAGTATATTCCCATTAATATAAAAAAAATGTAGTACACCTGGGTGACTACAAACATGAAATTGGCTTCCTGTTTCACAAGGGTATAAATATGAGGTAACACACAGGCCAAATTCCCTTAATCATCAGTCACAATGGGTAAGACTAAAGAATATAGTTCTGATGTGTGGCAAAAGGTTGTTGAGCTTCACGAATGGGAAGTGGCTATAAGAAAATCATTGAAAATGCCCATTTCCACCATCAGGGCAATAATGAACAAGATCCACTTAACTGGAGATGTTACGAATCAGCCTGGAAATCACATATGTCTATACTGTCTCCATGCACGGTGAGGAGGATGTTTCATGTGGCCAAATATTCTCCAAGGATCACAGCTGGAGAATTACAGAAATTATTTGGGTCTTGGGGTCAGAAAGTCTCCAAAACTACAGAAGTCACCTACATCATCACAAGTTGTTTGGGAGGGTTTCAAGAAAAAAAGCCTCTGCTCTCATCCAACAACAAACTCAAGCATCTTAAGTTTGCCAGACACTACTGGATCTTCAAATGTGACTGGGTTCTATGGTCAGATAAAACAAAAATAGAGATTTTTGGCAGCAAACACCAGAGACTGGTTTGGTGCAGATGAAGTACCCAGTGCCCACAGTTAAACATGGTGGTAGATTTTTAACATTGTGGGGCTGTTTTTCAGCCAGAGGTCCTGGACATCTCGTTCGGATACATGGCATCACGGACTCTATAAAATACCAACAGATAAAAAAATCTAAACCTGGCTGCCTCTGCCAGAAAGCTTCAAATGAGCTGTGATTGGATCTTCCAGCAGGACAATGATCCAAAACAAACATCAAAATCAACACGAAAATTGGTTCCCTGACCACAAAATCTGGGTTCTGCCATGGCCAATCCAGTCCCCTGAACAGAACCTCATTGAAAACCTGTGGGGTGGACTGAAGAGGAGAGTCCACCAACATATTTGGTGGCAGTGGTGGCTCAGCGGTTGAGGCTCAGGGTTACTGACCAGAAGGTTGGGGGTTCAAGCCCCAGCACCAACAAGATGCCACTGTTGGGCCCTTGAGCAAGGCCCTTAACCCTATCTGCTCCAGGGGCGCCGTATCATGGCTGACCCTGCACTCTGACCCCAGCTTAGCTGGGATATGTGAAAACAAATAAATTTCACTGTATATATGCAAAAAAACTGTGTGTATAATGTGTGACCAAAATAAAGGATTCGATTCATAGACCTCAGATTTTGAAGGATCTGTACAGATTCTGTATTGAGGAATGGTCTCAGATCCCTTGCTCATGTGTTCTCCAACCTCATTAGGCATTATAGTTGAAGACTCAGAGCTGTTATCTTGGTAAAGGGAGGTTGCACAAAGTATTGAATAAAAGAGTGCCAATAGTTGTACTACACATATATTTGACAAAAATATTTGTTTTGTAATAAAACTTGTGTTGTGTTGGCAATTGATTGATATCCATTAGAGGATATATTTTTGTAAATATTTTGAATGAAAGGATAAACAATAAAGACATATTTTCACAGCCTTTTTGCTCATATTTACCAAGGGTGCCCATATTTTTGGCCACAACTGTATGATTAAGTTCATACACTAATAGCTGTCTTTGCATGCTGGAGTGCTTCCTCTGCAAGCAGGATGTCCAACTTCACCTCTTGTGTATTATAACAGGTTAGAGAGTGCACACTGTACTGTAGTCTTCTGCAGAGATCCTGCACTAACTGAGCACAGAGGAAGAGAGAGACAGGAGAGGCAGGGTCAGATGCAGACCATACACTCTTATATTCTTATATATTTTATGATCTGAACCATGAGTATATCATGTACATGTAACAGTAGAATCTCACGGTGGTAATAGGCAGTAATAATCATAGCGGTGCATATTAACAGTGAGTCAAACCTTTTCAGAGAGTGTTGCCTTAAGTCCATGCTGCACATGACACATGTCCTCACCTGCATCGCACCATCTTTGATTGTTCCTTAGTAAACAAGCCTGAATCTACATACACACATATAAAGTTAGATGTTGTATACAGTGTCCCCAAAAGGCATTAGGACACCTAAGCAACACTTGAAATGTATGAATGCATTAGCATTATCTTACAAAACATTTAGACAATTACATTTATACTAAATAAATTTGTCACAAACACACTTTATGCAAGACATTTCACAAAAAGTAGGTTATAAGTTTTCAAATTATTAAATATTTGGACACTTTCTGGTGGTTAAACATTAGTGGACTGTGGAACATGTCCACTGTGAACGTCATTTACATCTGTGTTCACTCTTGATTGGACACCTGTGTGAACTTGAGGGGAACTGACTTCATACATCCACAAAAAAATACTTTGAGACCAGTTGGTTACAGGTAATTGCAAAACTTATAAAGAAAAACAGTCTGTCATTGTTAGGAATTCCTTGTCTTGTTTCACTGTTGCCCTTTGTCTGCCACCTTTGCATTCCTTAGTTTTCACTTTTGTCTTTTGGTTAGCCTTCGTGTTCACTTGTCATTGTTTAGAACTACACTTCCCAGAATCCACCTGCCATCTTCACTGCCATTTTGTTCATTGTTTTCACCTGTATCTCATTCAGTCATCACTCACTGTGTATTTAAGCCCTGCTTTTTGTTCACCCCTTGTCGTTCGTTGAGTGTTGTTAGCCTGGTATGTGTTTCCTGCCCGTTTCCTCTGTCTTGTGTTTATTTCCCCATTGTGGGTTTTTTCTTTGTGTTTATTTGTTTATCTGTTTATAATAAAATAAGCTTGCATTTAGACCCGCTCTCCTCGTTTGCCTTCGCTGTCTGCATGCGTAACAGAACGAACGACCAATATGGATCTAGCAGCTTACCTGATGGAACTGACCCAGGTGGAGTTGACCATCCGCGAGTACTCCCACTTCTTTTCCGCTGTTGCCATCCACACCGGCTTCGACGACACATCCCTGAAAACCATCTACCAGCTCGGGCTACCAACATACCAGCTGAGGGGATTGCCGAACTCCAGAGACCTCACGTGGAGGGAATATGTGGATCTAGTCTTGGGAGAACTCGCTGCCAGGGAACCACCTCTCTCGATCCCGGTTTCCGCCACTGGGCTTTCCGTGCCTGCCACGGCCAACAAGCCAGCGTTGCCAGCTTCGTCCGCCCGGCGGAGGAGGAGAAGAGGAAAGGCTTCTGCTCCCCAGTCTCCGCCTGCCCCGGCCAGCGAGCCAGAGCCCTCGCCTGCCCCGTTCTGCGAGCCAGAGCCCTCGCCTGCCCCGTTCTGCGAGCCAGAGCCCTCGCCTGCCCCGGTCAGCGAGCCAGAGCCCTCGCCTGCCCCGGTCAGCGAGCCAGAGCCCTCGCCTGCCCCGGTCAGCGAGCCAGAGCCCTCGCCTGCCCCGGTCAGCGAGCCAGAGCCCTCGCCTGCCCCGGTCTGCCAGCCAGAGCCCTCGTCAGCCACGGTCAGCGAACCCAAGCCAGCGCATACCACGGTCACCCAGCCAGAGCCTGTTGGCTCAGAGGACAGTGAGCCAGCGCCTGTAGCCTCGACCGTCCCTGAGCCAGCGCCTGTAGCCTCGACCGTCCCTGAGCCAGCGCCTGTAGCCTCGACCGTCCCTGAGCCAGCGCCTGTAGCCTCGACCGTCCCTGAGCCAGCGCCTGTAGCCTCGACCGTCCCTGAGCCAGCGCCAGTAGCCTCGACCGTTCCCGGGCCAACGCCAGTAGCCTCGACCGTTCCCGGGCCAACGCCAGTAGCCTCGACCGTTCCCGGGCCAACGCCAGTAGCCTCGACCGTTCCCGGGCCAACGCCAGTAGCCTCGACCGTTCCCGGGCCAACGCCAGTAGCCTCGACCGTTCCCGGGCCAACGCCATTAGCCAGGACTGACCAAAAGCCAGCGCCAATGGTCATGCCCGTCCTAGAGCCTGTGCCCCTCGAGCCTCCCGAGCTTCCCAGAGCTCCGCCTCCCGAGCTTCCCAGAGCTCCGCCTCCAGAGGCTCCCGAGCCTCCTACGGCTCTTCACCCAGAGATTCCAGAGCCTCATATGGCGCCGAATTCCTCTGCTCCGCCTCCTGAGCCTTCCAGGGCTCCGCCTCTAAAGAATCCTATGGCGCCACCTCCCTCGGCTCCACCTCCAGAGCCTTCCAGGTCTTCGCCTCTAGAGCCTCCTACGGCGCAGCCTTCCTCGGCTCCGCCTCCTGAGCCTTCCTCGGCTCCGCCTCCTGAGCCTTCCTCGGCTCCGCCTCCTGAGCCTTCCTCGGCTCCGCCTCCTGAGCCTTCCTCGGCTCTGCCACCTGAGCCTCAAGAGCCTCACTCAGCTCCGCCTCCTGAGCTTCCAGAGCCTCCCTCAGTTCCGCCTCCTGAGCCTCCAGAGCCTCCCTCAGCTTCGCCTCCAGAGCCTTCCAGGCCTCCACCTCTAGAGCTGCCTACGGCACCACCGCCCTCAGCTCCATCTCGTGAGTCTCCCTCAGCTCCGCCTCCTGTCCCTGTCCTGTGGCCTCCTCCCAGGCCTCCTGACCCTGTTCCCGTCCTGTGGCCTCCTCCCAGGCCTCCTGACCCTGTTCCCGTCCTGTGGCCTCCTCCCAGGCCTCCTGACCCTGTTCCCGTCCTGTGGCCTCCTCCCAGGCCTCCTGACCCTGTTCCCGTCCTGTGGCCTCCTCCCAGGCCTCCTGACCCAGTCCCTGTCCTGTGGCCTCCTCCCAGGCCTCCTGACCCAGTCCCTGTCCTGTGGCCTCCTCCCAGGCCTCCTGACCCAGTCCCTGTCCTGTGGCCTCCTCCCAGGCCTCCTGACCCTGTTCCCGTCCTGTGGCCTCCCTCCAGGCCCCCTGACCCGGTCCCTGTCCTGTGGCCTCTTCCCAGGCCCCCTGACCCAGTCCCTGTCCAGTGGCCTCCTCCCAGGTTCCCCAAGCCTGCCCTCTGTGCTCCCTTGGACTTCTTGCCTGCCCTCTGTGCCCCCTTGGACTTCCTGCCTGCCTTCTGTGTCCCCCTGGACTGTCTATCTGCCCCTCGTTGCCCCCTGGACTTCCTGCCTGCCCTCTGTGCCCCCTTGGACTTCCTGCCTGCCCTCTGTGCCCCCTTGGACTGTCTGTCTGCCCCTCATTGCCCCCTGGACTGTCTGTCTGCCCCTCGTTACCCCCTTGGTCTGTCTGCCCACCTCAAGCTCCCCCCCAGTCATGGACATTTTTTGTTTTGTTTTATGTTACTTTGATCGTCTGGAATCCGATCCTTGAGGGGGGCTATGTTAGGAATTCCTTGTCTTGTTTCACTGTTGCCCTTTGTCTGCCACCTTTGCATTCCTTAGTTTTCACTTTTGTCTTTTGGTTAGCCTTCGTGTTCACTTGTCATTGTTTAGAACTACATTTCCCAGAATCCACCTGCCATCTTCACTGCCATTTTGTTCATTGTTTTCACCTGTATCTCATTCAGTCATCACTCACTGTGTATTTAAGCCCTGCTTTTTGTTCACCCCTTGTCGTTCGTTGAGTGTTGTTAGCCTGGTATGTGTTTCCTGCCCATTTCCTATGTCTTGTGTTTATTTCCCCATTGTGGGTTTTTTCTGTGTTTATTTGTTTATTTGTTTATCTGTTTATAATAAAGTAAGCTTGCATTTAGACCCGCTCTCCTTGTTTGCCTTCGCTGTCTGCACGCGTAACAGTCATCCTTTATTTGCTGATGCCATTAGATTTGATCTTTTTGTATCTATTGCAAAGAAATTGAATGAATGAATGAATGAATGAAATCTTTATTTCGAACAATTAATAAATTAATAATAAAAATAAATAAATGAAGACAGCAATACGTATGAAATTTCCATACAAATAAATAAACACAAAAACAATAATCAACCTGTTCGAAAAGGGATAGGTAGAAGCTCTAGGCTTATCAAGACCTACCCCCAGTAACTACCCAAACCAATTCACAATCAAAGAAGATAAATCTAACATAACGTTTTACATAATACAAAAAAAAACCTGCTAAATTACAATAATGCTTTATCTTAGTATTAAGATAATGAAAACAATAAAATCATAAACCAAAAAAAAAAACAAAAAACAATCAAACTGCATTTACAATCATAATGAATTATCATTCACCCTCTTCACTTCTGTACTTGTCAAAAATAAAACTTTTATACCTTTTTTTTTAAATTGCAACATATTAACACTTTGTTTGATCAAACTGCTCAGACCATTCCACAAAAGCACCCCACAAATCGAAATACACATGCTTTTGAGTTTTGTCCGAATCCTATGTTGACTCAAATTTAAATCCCCTCTCAAGTTATAACCCCCAACCCTATATGTAAATAACTGTTGTATGTTTCCAGGCAGCTGTTTATTTATTGCTTTATAAATTAATTGAGCGGCCTTAAATTTAACGAGATCATTAAACTTTAGAGTGTGCCATTTTAAATATAGTAAATTAGTATGCTCATGATATCCTACCTTATTTACTATCCTAATTGCTCTTTTTTGTATTGTGCTTAATGTTTGTAAGGTGGTTTTGTGGGTGTTGCCCCATACTTCAACACAATAATTTAAATAAGGCAACACAAGGCAACAATACAAAATAAAAAGTGATTTTTTACTCACTACATGCCTTACTTTCCCCATTACTCCAATACTCTGCGCTACTTTTGTTCTAACATATTTGATATGGGGTTTCCAACAAATTTTATGGTCAAGAATCACACCCAAAAATTTATTTTCATACACTCTTTCTATTTTAACATTATTAATCATAACTTTTACTTGTATATCAGTTTTACGATTACCAAACAGTATAAATTTGGTTTTATCTAAATTTAACGATAATTTATTTAAGTCAAACCAAATTTTTAACTTATTAATTTCTGATGTGCCACCTCCAAAAGCTGCTTCAAATTTTCCCCTGAACAAAAAATATTGGTATCATCCGCAAAAATCACAAATTTTAAGAGGTCAGTCACCCTACATATGTCATTTATGTACATAATAAATAATTTCGGACCCAATATTGACCCCTGTGGTACTCCACAGGTGATACCCAAGCACTCCGATCTGTACTCACCCATTTGAACAAATTGAAGTCTGTTACTTATGTAACTTTTCATCCAATCTAATGCAACTCCTCTGATACCATACTTTTCCAGTTTATTGATTAACAAACGATGATCTATTGTATCGAAAGCTTTTTTAAATCAATAAATACTCCCACTGCGTACTGTTTGTTATCTATAGCACTGGTAATGTCTTCAATTAACTCCATTAGTGCCATTGATGTAGATCTGTTTGTCCTAAATCCATACTGACTGTCAACCAATAATTCATGCTTCTCAATAAAATTGTCCAATCTAATTACATACAATTTTTCTAATATTTTAGAGAACTGAGAGAGTAAAGACAATGGCCTATAATTCGTGAATTGATTTCTCTCTCCAGATTTATATAGTGGAATGATTTTTGCAATCTTCATTTTGCTTGGGAATACACCTGTTTTTAAAGACAAATTATAAATATGAGTTAATGGTTTAACGATTGCACCAATGACATCCTTAATTAAGACCATATCAATATCATTCACGTCTGTTGACTTTTTATTCTTACAATTATTAACAATTTCAATAATCTCAATTTCCTCCGCTGGTTTCAAAAACATAGAGTTAGGGTTACTATATAAATAATCAACTGCCTTCGCCTCACTTTCAATCTGAAGACTTTTAATAACATCAGCCAGCTTTGCTCCCACACTTACAAAGAAATTGTTAAACCCATTGACCACATCTTCCATGTTGCTTAATGTCCTCTCTTTTTCTATAAAATGCTGAGGGTATTTTTTATTCATTGGTCCATTCCTTATAACATTATTTAACACTTTCCATATACCCTTGATATCATTTTTATTATCATTTAATATTTTATTATAATAATCTTTCTTACTTCTCATGATACTGGTCAATTTATTTTTATATATTTTGTATTTATTCTCAGCTTCTTTAGTTCTGTGTTTTATAATTTCTTTATACAAGGTATTCTTTTTTTACAAGCATTTTTAATCCTTTTGTCATCCATGGTCTCTCTATAAATTTGTGCTTTATGGTTAATTGTTTTAAAGGACAGTGTTCATCATATAAAGATTTAAAGGTGGACAGAAATGTTGCGTATGCATTATTGGTATCAGTCTCATCATACAATTTTTTCCAATTATATGCAAGTAATACACTTCTAAGTGTATTTATTGATTCAACAGTTTTGATTCTCCTGTAACTAACCTCATTAACTTCCTTATACTTCACATAATCACCCATACAAGTCACAAAAACTGGCAAATGATCACTTATGTCATTTAGTAACAAACCACTCTTTAGACTATCGTCCATTCGGTTTGTGAATATGTTGTCTATTAGAGTTGCACAGTGTGATGATATTCTACTTGGTTTAGTTATAAGTGGGAAAAAACTCATGCTAAACATTAAATCGATAAATTAATCTGTCAGTTTATGCTTATTGGGATTTAAGAGATCTTTCAAACATTTTAAGTGTGACTTAGTGATAGTTCACCCTCATGCCATCCCATGTATGTTTGATTTTTAGTTGCTTAACATAAATGATCATTTTTAAAAGAATATCTCAGTTGTGCAGGTTCATACAATACAAGTTAATGGTGGCCAAAAAGCACATAAAGGTAGCATAAAAGTTATCCATACGACTCCAGTGGTTAAATCCATATCTTCAGAAGTGATATGATCAAAGTGGGTGAGAAACAGATAAATATTTATGTTCTTTTTACGATAAATCTCCACTTTCATTTTCACATTCTTCTTCTTTTGTTTTTGGCAATTCACATTCTTGTTGCATATTGCTACCTACTGGATGGTGCAGGGATGCAAATTTATAGTAAAAAAGGATTTAAATATTGATCTGTTTCTCACCCACACGTATTATATTGCTTCTGAAGATATGGATTAAACCACTGGAGTCGTATGGATTAATATTATGCTGCCTGTATGTACTTTTTGGAGCTTAAATGTTCTGGCCACCATTTGCTTGCATTGAATGGACCAACAGAGCAGAGATATTTTTCTAAAAATCCTAACTTGTGTTCAGCAAAAGAAAGAGTCATACACATCTGGGATGGCATTATGAGATAATTTTTGGGTGAACTACTGTACCTATTTAAGAGTATAAAAATACCTTTGGGGCCATTATATCAGTTCTGTATCTCATTATTGGTTCTGCAGGTTTTCTACAGAACTGGCATCTAGAACTTACTCTCTGTAAAGCTTCCTCGGTCTTCTCAGGGTTGATTCGATAGGCTTGTAAAATATCACTTATTGGAATCGCCATGTTCTGTAGTGTCATGTTCCTGTGTGAAGAAATTAAATGCACACTTTAATTCTCCAAAATTAAAGTACAAAACACTTAAAAATCTGCAAAAGGTGTGGACTCACTTTTCCATGGCATTGGCTACATCAATAAACCCACTGGCAGTCACATTGTTTTTGTCCCAAACCAGTGTTCTGTATCAGAAAATGAAGCAAATCCTCACTTGATAATATAAGAATAAATAAAGATATTTGTGATACTCATTAATTCTTGGAACAGGGGCAAATACTGTATACAAACTGTAGTCACCATGTTTGGAAAAATTACTTTAGCTTGGTGTTGATCATGAGGGCCTTTGCTAACATCTTAGCACCTGTGTCACCAATAAAGTTGCCACTGATATCAATCTTAGACAGACTGGCGTTACTCCCCAGACTGTTGATGAGGATGGTGATGCCAGTCTTCAATTTTGAGTCGCACACAGAGAAAGACTCCAATGGCTAGAGACAGAGAGGAAAATACATTATAGAAAAACCTTTTTATATAATATGCTTAGCTACATATAAAAACAAGGGTTCTGTGATAGAAATGCAGGTTACCAATTAAATAGAATGATTATGTATCATTTTTAAACTATAAATGTAAAATATTAAAACTAGATAATAAAATAAAAAACTTGATCTTATCAAAATTATTGTATACATTGTTTGAATTATTTCCAAATAACATCAATTCATTTTATTTACTGAGAGGCTAGCATTACTTATGAATCTTAAAATATTATACAGTGTAAGATGTTGGGATATATTGAGATAAGTTCCTTGATCAAGTGATCTTTCATTAGAGTCACTGTCATGGGGTTATTAACCTTGGAAGTCTCATTAAGATTTCAATGAAGGTCCAAGTTTAATTAGCTTTAAAACATTATCTAACTGGTTGGATATCAAGAGGCCAGCAATGGTCCTTTGGAGGGCAAAAAAAAAAGCCTATTTTAATGTGGATGAAGTTACATCAAGTTGAGTCTATTTTAATGAGACCTGTCTTTGAATGAGAGTTGCTTGTGTAATTATTGAGCTCAGGCATGCCTTCACAGAGAGGGATTGTGGGTAATTAAAACTCAAGGCTTGCTGGAGGGATGTGGGGGTGTCTCTGTGGACTTCTTCTCTTTTTTGGTTACTCTTTTTTTGTATTACAGACATATATAGAAACACTCTGATGCAAACGGTTACTTTGAAGGCCAGAAACAGCAGTTCTTCCTCTATGTTTTATGAGAGCTAAGGGCTGTAGGTGGGAGCTGTGATATACAGATCATTTGTGGATGGGGAAGTGATCCTATTTTGAAGTAATAATGTTACCAATTTGGAGAACCTGTCTATGACTGGCTGTGACTAAGGCATGATTCTAATGAAATAATGTGGAACGTGTGTGTGTGTGTGTGTGTGTGTGTGTGTGTGTGTGTGTGTGTGTGTGTGTGTGTCTGTGTGTGTGTGTGAGCGTGTATTTATCACTTTGTGGGTACCAAATGTCCCCATAAGGATAGTAAAACCCGAAATTTTTGACCTTGTGGGGACATTTTGTCGGTCCCCATGAGGAAAACAGCTTATAAATCATACTAAATTATGTTTTTTGAAAATGTAAAAATGCAGAATGTTTTCTGTGAGGGTTAGGTTTAGGGGTAGGGTTAGGTTTAGGGGATAGAATATAAAGTTTGTACAGTATAAAAATCATTATGTCTATGGAAAGTCCCCATAAAACATGGAAACACAACTGTGTGTGTGTGTGTGTGTGTGTGTGTGTGTGTGTGTACAGTGTAGTGTTTCTTATTACAAATGATTTACTCACACACTCCTCCTCCTGAATTAGCTGTACATCTGTAAGAGCTCTGAGAGAGAGTAGGCATTTAAAACATGCTCCAGGAATATAAATGAAGGAAGAAGAAGGGATGGAGCGGATGCGGTAAAGAGAGTGAGCTGGATGCGTCTATTAAAAGAAGGATAGAAAACTTCTTTAAACAAAAGTGTGTCATTTCTGCAGGAACAAACTGAATTGTCAAAATAGTGATTATTTTGAAACAGGTCTCCCAAACACTCTTCCAATGGTCAAACAAACAAATAGTCCCACCCAATTCACCCTATTGGTTGAGATTAATGTTGCTATGTCTGGCAGGTCAGCATGCTTTAAAAGAGAAGCTGCCTCAGAGCTACAGTGTTTACATATTTGAGGGAAATCAACCCTCAAGTGGACAACATATAGTTGGCTCTGCTTATTAAGCCTGAATAGGAGAAAGTACAGTATTATAAATTAGAAAGAAATTGCACACTTCAGCTTATAAGAAATAAAGGCATTATTTCTAAATAATAAATAATAAAGAATCCATCTCACCTAGATTGCATGGCGAAGTTGCGTCCAATTGAGAGGTGTCGAATAGATTGACTGTGACCAATGGAGAGAATTAGAGTAACCATATTGTCCTCAAAACCTGCGGGAGCGGAGAAGAAAGACGAAAGTGACAGAGAGAGAAAACTCAAATCGCTTATTGTGATCTGTATCGAAACAAAAGTATAGTTCACCCAAAAATGAAAATTCTGTCATTATTTACTCACCCCATGTCCTTTCAAACCCGTTTGACTTTCTTTCTTCTGAGGAGAAATGTTGAACAATGTTGATGCTGCTCTTTCTTCCATACAGTGAAAGTGAATGGAGACTGAGGCTGTCACTTACATTCTGTCTAATATTGTCTTTTGTGTTCCATGGAAGAAATAAAATCATGCTGGTTTGTAACAACATGAGGGTGAGTAAATGATAACAGAATTAAAATTTTTGGGTGAACTATTTCTTGAAGTCAAAATCTGATTCAATATGTCTTTATACTTGTTTTCTATATTTTCTTTTTCCCAAAGGTCTAAGGCTGTTTTATATTACAGTGAGGTGTAGGTATCAAATGCCTTCGGTACAACAAGATAGTGTACTTGTACACCCCATGTAATGCCGCCCACTACACAGCACAAGGTTTGACAAACATTTCAACAAAAAAATGTGTATCCCTAATTTGTATTTGGGATATGTTAAAAGGGATAGTTCACCCCAAAATTAAAACTCTCTAATGATTTACTCACCGTCCTTGCATCCCAGATGTGAATGACTTTCTTCAACATAACAGAAATTAAGATTTTTAGAAGAGTATTTCAGCTCTGTAGGTCCTCAAAATGCATGGGTGCCAACATTTTTAAGCTCCAAAATCCACATAAAGGGAGCATAAAAGTAATCCATATGAATCCAGTGGTTTAATCCATGTGTTCAGACACTATTTAAAAGGTGTGTGTGAGATACAGGTCAGTTTAAATAATTTTTATCATAAATTCTCCTCCCTGTCCATTAGGGGGCTGTAAAAGGAGAATGTAAAAGTGAAAATTGAATGAGCAGGGAGGAGAATTTATAGTAAAAAAGGGCTTAAATATCCGTTTCTCACCCACACTTATCATATCGCTTCTGAATACCACTAGAGTCATCTGGAGTACTTTTATTTTGACCTTATGTGGATTTTGGAGCTTCAAAAATTTGCCACCCATTCACTTGCATAGTGAGGACCTATAGAGCCGAGAAATTTTTGTTCAGCAGATGAAATAAAGTCATACACATCTGGGATGGCATGAGAGGGAGTAAATGATGAAATAATTATCATTTTTGGGAGAATTAACACTTTAAATATTTTGTCTGCAATTTGTCTCTCTCTTTTGTGTTGAGTTTGGTGTGAAAGGGTCTTTATTAGGGCAGTCAATCGATTAACATTTTTAATCGAATTAATGACATGGTGTCCCGATTAATCACGATTAATCGCATTTAATCGCATATACAAATATTTGCTGAGAAATATAACAATAACTCAATATATAATGATTATACATATTTATATCAATATATAATTATACATAGTTATCTTTAAATATTTAAAAATATATATATATATATATATATATATATATATATATATATAAATATTCAGATAATTAAAATGCTTTACATTGCTGTAGCAGAAGAGTTAATCATTAATAAGACAACACAAAATGCAGCTTTAGAATACAATGTTACTATTGTTTACTACCATATTATTGATCATAAGTCTCCATTTCACAAGTGAATTTTGTCAATCAGTTGGAGATTTATTATGAGGGCTTTTTTAAGAGCCCATCAATTTACACCTGCATCAGACATCTCGAGTGTGTTGCATCATAAACATAAAATACTCAATCTTTAAACTAGGGCTGTCGATTTAACGTGTTAATTCAGTGCAATTAATTTGACAAGAAATAACGTGTTAAAATAATTAACACAATTAATCGCAATGCCACCGGACCATAAAAGGGAAGATTCCTGAGAAATGGAAGCTTGTAGTACCACCTGTTTACTCCAGAGGGCAGTAAGTGAAACTTCAGCTGTATGAGCAATGCGCAGTTTATACAGTGAAGAAAACACTTCTGTAGGCAGAACAACGCAAACGTGCGTTACATTCTTGCGTTCAAAACACTTGAAGGCGCGCAAATGTGATCTAAGGGATCTCAAGATGTGTTTAAAGATTGAGTATTAAACTATATTTAACTTGACACAGTGACCTAACCATTTTATGTTTATGACACAACACACCTGAGATACTACACAAGCATGTCTAACGCAGGTGTAAATTGACGGGCTCTTAAACAAGCCCTCATAATAAATCTCCAGCTGATTGACAAATTCACTTGTGAAATGGATTGCTGTGAACTGTATGCTAATGATTGACTTATGATTAATAATATGGTTGTAAACAATACATTGTATTCTAAAGCCGCTTTTTGTATTGTCTTTTCAATGATTAACTCTTCTGCCACAAGAATGTAATGCATTTTAATTATCTGAATATTTTTTATTATATATATATCATTTTTAAATACTTAAAGATAACTTTGTTTAATTATATATTGATATTAATATGTATAATCTTTATATATTGAATTATTTTATATGAGGGGCTTTCTCAGCAAATATTTGTATATGCGATTAATCGCAATTAATTAATTTTTTGTAAAATTAATCGCACTGAATTAACGCGTTATATCGTCAGCCCTAGTCTTTATCATTATTTCTTGTGGTATTTAGGAATAACAGCCACTTTTACCTCTTTCTTATCTCATGAAGAGGTTTTCAAAGAGACAGGAACACACACACACACACAGTCAGATTAATTCATGCCTCCATGTATCAAATATGATTTATAACCTGATGTGAGAGACCCTGTAACCCCTCTACTACTGCTGTGAGATAGAGAGATAGAGGTTAAGAAATAGCAAGGTCTCTGTGAGAGTGAAAGCAATTCAACACATCTGACAGAATGAAAGAGGCAGGTATGAAAGTGATGGAGGATTGCGGTGAGAAAAGCATAAAATTAGAGACTGTACCGTTGTCTGACAGATCTAAACTGCAGATGGCCTTGGCCTCAAAGATGTGTTCTTGAATCACCTGAGCTCCGGCTGACCTCAGCTACACAAATCACAAAGAAACACACATATGTACAATGCCATACCTTGACATTTGTATGTGTGCGTGTATGTGCATGTGTGTGTGTACCTCACAGCAGCTGATATCGAGCTCCAGGTCAGACAGATGAGCGTTGGTGGCCAGGCCCTGTAGCAACAATCTAAACAACATTCATACCATCCATTAATGAAGACCAAAGAAGCAATCAATACAAAGCTACTCAAAGTTACTCTGCTTATCAGAAAAATGGACTCAACTGCTGCTGAATTTCTGTCAGAGTTCACTATTCTGTCAACAGTATGGTTGAGCATGTGGTATTGCTTTTATACAGTTAAACACACATTAAGTAAATAATGTTGAATAATTTAGATTTCTGACAAAAAATGGTGCGTACATTCCATTCAAAAGAAATCTAAAGCATTAAGCATTCCGCTGTCTACACTACTCTCCTAGGGGCTGTTCATACCAAAACGCATTTGCAATAAAACAGCTAGACACAGCACAAGGCATTTCCACAGTTTTTCTGAGCAACAACTGCATGGCGCCATGATAATTCTGATGGCCTGTTTTCTGTTTCTGGTCTCAATAAGAAGCAATGTAAAACTACCAAAATGAGCTAACCATTTAAAGGGGCCATGACATGCCTTTTTTATTATTTTAATGCGTTCATTGAGGTGCACTTATAGTATTAGTTATGTTTTTTTTTGCACACACACACACACACACACACACACACACACACACACACACACACACACACACACACAAAAAACAGTAATATTTTGAAAACATGATAATTTTCCACCCTACATCTGAAATGCTCGGTTTTGGTGCTGCTTCTCCTTTAAGACTTCAGAGTAAATGCCCACTGTTATTACTAGCTCTCTGCTCTTGACTGACCTACTCTCTACTTGCCATCTAACTATTCACCATTGGGTGGGCCTACAGAAGCGATAAGGTAAAGCAGGCATTGATGTGTTGTGTAGGTGGTCAGATGAAAATGTATACCACAGTGTGACATCATGTGGAGGAAGTAGATAATTTGTCGTTTTGGCAGCTTGGTTTCAGCAAATGCTCTTTTTGCAGTGAGGAGGAAGTTTTGGGTTCTGAAACTTACAGTATGTTTTTATAGTACTGTACTGTACTCTTATATGTTGAAAATGTGATTGCTCATGTTATGACCGCTTTAAGCATAAGTTGGAACAGAAATGAATATCAGGCTCAACTTGTGCAGTTGTTGGGTGTCATAACAATTCAAAGTAATTAACTAACCTCAGATTATCACTTCGTGTTGTCTACCCATTCAGGTAAAGCACTTTCAAAAAACTCATATCTTAAGTGTCTGCACTATGGAGCCACATGCTTATTTAAAACATTTTCAAATGTAATACTCTTAACATCACATTATGTACTAATATAAGAACATTCGCGGATGTGAGTGGAGACCGTAAATTAAAAACAGCCATCCGTTGAGAATCATGGAACACTTCTCTATTCAGGAAAAAGGTGGATAACAGAACACAGTTGTCTTGAGACATGATTTTTAAACTTAACATGCTTATTTTTTTATACCTGAGACAGTGAATAAACATGTGGCGCACCCGCGCACACAATGCTGAAAAAACAGCTGGACTCTTCGCAAATGATAAATACATCCGTCTAGCGCATATTCACATACAAATATGTGTATTTGTACTCTGGTTTCAAACTAGTGTTGTCTCATTCATGAACAAATCAGTCTTTTGAATGAATCTTTTAAGGAAATGAAAAAATCTTTCTCATTCACGTAATTGTTTTTCAGTGGTGAACAACACTGGGTGAATCCCAATCGCAAGTAAGCATACCTATGCCCTACCGAAGTGCAGACACTTTAAGTGAGTACTCTGAAAGGAGCATGGCATTACTGTATGAATGTACACCTCGTTAACAACCTTGTGGAAGGGCCATTGTGAAAAGATAAATAAAATTAAAAAAAACTGAAAAGCCACTATTTTGGAACAACCCCTCATTTGGCATCCCCTTCCTGCAGTGCCCTATAAGGGCGCAAAAATGCCATTTGGAATTCAACATCTATATTTTAACAAAGAGTTGAGTCAATGTGTGTTTCTCAATGCAAAGAATGCAGGGAATGGACTTGTGTTCTTATGAAGAAGTCTTGCCAAGCTGCCTTGGAAGAATGAAGGATAGGAGGACGAAGAACGCATCTATTGTGAGCTTTGAGATGTGATGCGATCTTCCTGTTGCACAAGTGACAATCACAGCACATTTGTAGCCAGTGGCAGAACTACTGCCATTATCACACCAGTGAAGTTTGCAAGACTTGTGAAATGTTGAAAGAATAAAGTCTTTTAGCAATTGTTTCCTCCATGTGTTTATGTACAGGTTCCAAGCCACTTTCTCCATACTAGCGAGCTTCTTGGGGAATTCATTGTACTCCAGGATCTTCTTTATCTGTAGCCTGATGAAGACACCGGCTTTGACCTTTACATCAGACAGCTTAGGGAAGAAGCCTTGAAGGGACTTGAAGGCTACCGACTCCTTATCTAGAGCTCTGACAAATTGTTTCATAAGGCCAAATTTGATGTGCAGTGGTGGCATCAACACCTTCCAGGGGTCCACAAGTGGCTCCCACTTGATGTTGTTCCTCTCCACAGAGAACTCGGTCCGATGTGGCCAGACCCACCTGTGATAGTGCGCCTAGGTGTCCCTGCTGTCCCAAAGGCAAAGATAGAAGGGAAACTTGGTAAAACTGCCTTGGAGACCCATCAGGAATGCCTCCATTTTGAAGTCTCATATGACCTCCCAGCCATACTCATCCAGCAAGTTCTTGATGCTGTTGTAATCCTCTTTGAGGTCCACCGAGTGATCCAGGGGAAGAGACAGGCACTTGTTACCATTATGGAGCAGCATGGCTTTAAGGCTCCTGGAAAAGCTGTCAATGAAAAGGCAACACTCATCCTGGTTACAGGCGATTCCGATAACCTCGAACAGACTGGTCACATTGTGGCAGAAGCAGAGCCCATCTTGATCCACATGGAGTGGTGGTGGTGTAGTGGTCTAAACCACATAACTGGTAAACTGGTAATCAGAAGATCGCTGGTTCGATCCCAGCCACCACCATTGTGTCCTTGAGCAAGGCACTTAACTCCAGGTTGCTCCGGGGGGATTGTCCCTGTAATAAATGCACTGTAAGTCGCTTTGGATAAAAGCGTCTGCCAAATGCATAAATGTAAATGTAAATGTATATGATGGATGAAGTGGCTGGAAAAAATTTGGTGATGCTTCCTCTGATCTGCGACTTGCACACCATCAAACAAGTTCCACTGCTTGAGCCTAGACGTCAAAAGCACGGCATTGGACTTGGTGATATCTAATTCAAGTCGTTGAGTTCTTTTTGGTCTGGGTAGTTTGGGTTTCTCTCCTCAGCTCCACCTCTGAAAATGTCATCTGGATCTACAACGTCTTCCTCGCTCTCTGACTTGCTGCTCTCTTCTAAAGACGGCTGCTCTCTCTCCAGAGCAGTGTGTACGGAGAGCTCATGGTAGCGTGGCACCAGGGCGATGGATGAAAGAAGGTCCTGATACATGATAGCAGGTGCATTCTTGCCATTCTGATGTTTGGAAGGGTCCACCATGCAGAAGTAGCAGTTGCTTGAGTGGTCAGTGGGTTCCCTCCAAATTCTTGAGATAGTGAACTTCGTGGCTCTCTTATCCCCTCTGTACCATCCTACAAAAATACATTTATTTCACCCATGACTAATGTGTAAGAGATTTTCGCAACATTTTTCACATATGATATATTTTTAAATTTTTTAAATAAAAAAAAAACATTTTTTTTTTTGCAGTGCTCGCAGGTGAAATGAGGTGCCCAGGGTTTGACTTGATCCCCGACAGGCATGCCTTGTAGGCCTCACACATCTTAGCAGATGCTTCCGTGGAGTAATTTTTCACTCTTGTCTTGATAAATTGGCCACAGACTTAGCAAAATGCATCTGCCGGATACTTGCAGCCTCTTGATGCCATCTCAGAAATATGGAGATATGTATCCACTTAGGCAGCTGGAAATAAACTGAACTGGTGGGCTTATTGCCCCCTGTATTTATACTACTATTTATATTACTTGAAAGTTCTAAAAGTTACTCCAAGTCTACTCAGCACTGAATCTATCTGGAATGTTCTGGAAAATTAAATTTCAAAATATCACTGTCCTGGGTCACAAATCAAAATATTAATAATAGCTATTTTATATAACTTTGAGGCATAAGCAATTAGGAAATAACACTTACTACCCAGGAACCAAAAAAATTATAATACATTTTTTACACTGTGTAGAACACCTAATCAAGAACACATCCGGGTAATTTTATGCATTCTCTGTGCTTGCGTTTTTGACTATTGGAACTGAACTTCAACAGTGGATGATGACGTCGAATGAGTCCACGAGAACGTAATGAATTTAATTCAGTTTAACTAACAAAAAACTGGACAAATATTATAAATGTCAGCAACTTCCACTTAACTCACTGATTCATTTTATGTAACAAATTGAGCAATCTACTAAAAAAATGAAGCAATATAATTCTGTAAAGTCCAAAAATGGCACCTTCTGCTGTGACTCACTGTGTCTAAGGGGCAGTCTGTAAAGCTGAGGTCAAGGTGTGAAACTACATTTGGAGCAGTCAGGAACTTATAAAGGCCCTACAAGAAAGAGAGTGCAGCATCAAATGATTCAGACATCAAGCACTTATATTGTTTATATGGATAATACACTAATATCATTGGGATGTACTGTATCAATCACTTCAATCCACCCTCAAACTCACTACAGCCTCTTCTGTGGCCAGGCAGCCGATGTTTCCACTCAGGTCGAGGTGGGTCAGGGTGTTGCACAGAGATGTACTCTGATAAAGAACCTGAACCAGAGACCCTAGGCCTGGAGCAACAGGAAAGGTGAAAGATGAAGAGTGATGAGTTAAAAAGTGGACTTCAGTGTTGTCATCCAGAATATCACCACATGACTTGATCATATCTTAATAAGCAAAAGTGTTCTTAAAAATCCCAAATCTGCCAGTATTATGTGGTTTTCTACATTAGCTGGATTGGAATGTACTGATTTCAATTTATCATTATACAGTGGCATGCCAAAGTTTGGGCACCCCTGGTCAAAATTTCTGTTGTTGTGAATAGTTAAGTGAGTAGAATATGAACTGATCTCCAAAAGGCATAAAGTTAAAGATGAAAAATTATTTTCAAAAGTTTAAACAATATTAGTGTATTATTTTTATTTTGTAACATTTTAGAGTGAAAAAAAGGAAAGGAGCCCCATGCAAAAGTTTGGGCACCCCAAGAGATTTGAGCTTTCAGATAACTTTTACCAAGGTCTCAGACCTTAATTAGCTTGTTAGGGCTATGGCTTGTTCAAAATCATCATTTGAAAAGGCCAGGTGATGCAAATTTCAAAGCTTTATACATACTCTGACTCCTCAAATCTTGTCCCAACAGTCAGCAGCCATGGGCTCCTCTAAGCAGCTGCATAGCACTCTAAAAATTAAACAATTGATGCCCACAAAGCAGGAGATGTCTATAAGAAGATAGCAAACAGTTTTCAGGTATCCATTTCCTCAGTTTGTAATGTAATTAAGAAATGGCAGTTAACAGGAACGGTGGAGTTCAAGTTGAGGTCTGGAAGACCAAGAAAACTTTCAGAGAGAACTCCTCGTAGAATTGCTAGAAAGGCAAATCAAAACCCCTGTTTGACTGCAAAAGATCTTAAGGTAGATTTAGCAGACTCTGGAGTAGTGGTGCATTGTTCTACTGTGCAGCGACACCTGCACAAAAATGAACCTTCATGGAAGAGTCATGAGAAGAAAACCTTTCCTGCGTCCTCACCATAAATTTCAGCAACAGAAGTTTGCAAATGAACATCTAAACAAGCCTGATGCATTTTAGAAACACGTCCTGTGGACTGATGAAGTTAAAATATATTTTTTGGCCACAATGAGCAAAGGTATGTTTGGAGAAAGAAGGTTGCAGAATTTCAAGAAAATATCACCTCTCCAACTGTTAAGCAAGGGGGTCGATCGATCATGCTTTGGGTTTGTGTTGATGCCAGTGGCACAGGGGAATATTTCTCTGGTAGAGTAAAGAATTTATTAAATTTAATATCAGCAAATTCTGGAAGCAAACATCACACCATCTGTAAAAAAAACTGAAGATGAATAGACGATTGCTTCAACAACAGGATAATGATCCTAAACACACCTCAAAATCCACAATGGACTACCTCAAGAGGTGCAAGCTGAAGGTTTTGCCATGGCCCTCACAGTCCCCTGACCTAAACATCATAGAAGATCTGTGGATAGACCTGAAAAGGGCAGTGCATGCAAGACGGCCCAAGAATCTCACAGAACTAGAAGCCTTTTGCAAGGAAGAATGGGTGAAAAAAAAAAAAACAAGAATTGAAAGACATTTAGCTGGCTACAAAAAGCTTTTACAAGCTGGTATGCTTGCCGGGGGGGTAACTACTGACCGTGCAGGGTACCCAAACTTTTGCTTTGGGCCCTTTTCCTTTTTTGTTATTTTGAAACTGTAAAAGATGGATATAAAAAAGTACAATTGCTTAAAATATTAAAGAAATGTGTCATCTTTAACTTTTGGAAATCAGGCCATCTTTTACTCACTTAGCTATTCACAACAACAGAAATTTTGAGGCGGGTGCCCAAACTTTTGCATGCTACTGTAAGTGGTACTTGTTAAGACAAGCATCACTATTACTTTTGTTCATACTTCACCCCTAAGTATCAAACTTTGCACTGTTTGTGTCCAGGCATGATATCTTAATGGTGCACTCAGTAATTTTTCCCCATTATAAAAGTTTTACTCCAAAAGAAATACAATTTGAAATATATGTATAAATCTGGGGCTGTCGGTTTAACGCGTTAATTCAGTGTGATTAATTTTTACAAAAAAGAACGTGTTCAAAAATTTTACGCAATTAATCGCAATGCCACCGGACCATAATAAGGAAGATTCCTGAGAAATGGAAGCTTGTAGTACCACCTGTTTACTCCCGAGGGCAGTAAGTGAAACTACAGCTTTATGAGCAATGCGCAGTTTATACAGTGAAGAAAACAACTACTGTAGGCAGAACAACACAAACATGTGTTACGTTCAAAACACTTGAAGGAGCGCAAATGCGATATAAGGGATCTCAAGATGTGTTTAAAGATTGAGTATTAAACTATATTTAACTTGACACAGTGACCTAAAAATGTTATGTTTATGACGCAACACACCCGAGTTGTCTGACGTAGGTGTAAATTGACGGGTCCTTAAACAAGCCCTCATAATAAATCTCCAACTGATTGACAAATTCACTTGTGTAATGGATTGCTGTGAACTGTATGCCAATGATTGACTTATGATCAATAATATGGTAGTAAACAATACATTGTCTTATCAATGATTAACTCTTCTGCCACAAAAATTTAATACATTTTAATTATCTGAATATTTTTTATTTTTATATATATATATATATATAATTTTTTAATATTTAAAGATAACTATGTATAATTATTTCATAATTATATATTGAATTATGGTTATATGAGGGGCTTTCTCAGCAAATATTTGTATATGCGATTAAATGCGATTAATTGCGATTAATTATTAGGGACACCATGTAATTAATTCGATTAAAAATTTTAATCGATTGACATAACTAATAAAATCATGACAACTCGCATGACATGAAGACTCTAGTCATATCAGTAAACCTTATAAAAGCTGTTTATTTCTACACGGGGCGGGGCGCCCTCATGGGGGCTGCCATTTTAGAATCACATGACCAGATGAATACTACTCACTTCATCTCAGTAACTTATTGGACACTTTCACTCTTAAATTAATCATGGCTGATTGTGAATAGTGAATTTCTACAAAGGCATCTGTAACTGAAAACTATTTTGAATGATGCTGCACCCACACAACTAGGTTTCACTGTAAGTCTGAAATTACACAAGCAAAAGGACCAAATGTCCCCATAAGGATAGTAAAACCCGAAATTTTTGACCTTGTGGGGACATTTTGTCGGTCCCCATGAGGAAAACAGCTTATAAATCATACTAAATTATGTTTTTTGAAAAGGTAAAAATGCAGAAAGTTTTCTGTGAGGGTTAGGTTTAGGGGATAGAATATAAAGTTTGTACAGTATAAAAACCATTATGTCTATGGAAAGTCCCCATAAAACATGGGAACACATGTGTGTGTGTGTGTGTGTGTGTGTGTGTGTGTGTGTGTGTGTGTGTGTGTGTGTGTGTGCACATAAACCGATCAGCCACAACATTAAAACCACCTGCCTAATATTGCATAGGTCCCCCTCATGCCACCAAACCAGCGCCAACCCGAATATCAGAACAGCATTCTAAGATGCTATTCTTCTCACCACAATTGTACAGAGCGGTTATCTGAGTTACCGTAGACTTTGTCAGTTCGAACTAGTCTGACGATTCTCTGTTGTCCTCTCTCATCAATAAGGTGTTTCCGTCTGCAGAACTGCCACTCACTGGATGTTTTTTGGCACCATTCAGAGTAAATTCTTGAGACTGTTGTGCATGAAAATCCCAGGAGATCAGCAGTTACAGAAATACTCAAAACATCATGCAGATACAGCTCAGGAGCTGATCTCAGTGATTTGGAGCGTGGCATGAATTTTTGTGCCATGATGGGCTGGTTTGAGTGTTTCTGTAACTGCTGATCTCCTGGGAATTTCACACACAACAGTCTCTAGAATTTACTCAGAATGGTGCCAAAAACAAAAAACATTCAATGAGCGGCAGTTCTGTGTATGGAAACGCCTTGTTGATGAGAGAGGACAACAGAGAATGGCCAGACTGGTTCAAATTTACAAAGTCTACAGTAACTCAGATAACTGCTCTGTAAAATTGTGGTGAGAAGAATATCATCTCAGACGTGTGTTGGCACTGTTTTGGTGGCACCAGGGGGATCTACATAATATCAGGCAGGTGGTTTTAATGTTGTGGCTGATCTGTGTATAAACAGTATATATAAATTTGTAACATGTAAAATGTCACTGCTTAATTTCCCTCTGCGTCTCTATTTCTCTCTCTCTCTCTCTCTCTCTCTCTCTCTCTATATATATATATATATATATATATATATATATCTGAGTAAGTACTGACATTGTGAAGTAATGCAATCATATCCTTATGCTGTAATTATAACAAGAGCGCACCATTAAAATTTACAGTATAGGCCAATACACTGTCAGTCATCAGCACATCCTTGTACTACATTAAGAGTCTAATCACAATCACATTATGATCAAAAGATTATGTTTCATTACAACACATTACCCTGTGCACAATAACAGATCAAATTAATGCACAGATAAATAGAAAATCCTATTCATATCATACTCATAAATATGTATACACTGTGTATCACATCAAACATTCAGAAAAAGTTTTCATTCAGAAACATTAACCCTTTCAGAAAATTACAAATTACAGACCTGCTCATCTGAAATACCTGCCTGTCTGCTTTCCTCACCAAGAAACAACAACTGATAATTTCTAGGATGCCTTTAACATCTCCACTGACTCTACATATGACTCATGTGATATATTTTATGTTTTCAAAATGTTTTTGTGTGGCGAACAGACCTGCAGACTGAAATAGCACATGTTGTACATGTTGACAGTATCTTATGATACACAGTTTTCTTCCTGCAGGGGGGAGCTTGATGCTTGAATGCATCCGCATTTTAATTCCAGAACGTTTTATATCTTATTGCAGACATTTTACACTGGATCGTTCTTTTAATAGAAATTGATAAATACAAGGTTTCATACATGTGAATGGAAATCCACCTCAACAGTATTCATAAAACTATTGTAAAAATCCTCATCCAGTAATTATAAATGACCGTGACTGGCCCATCCTAGCCAGCACTGTTAAAAGTAACAGGTACCAAATGTCAGTATCATCAATGTGTCATCTCATTGGAGGCATTTTTACACTGGATAATATTTTTTTATCAAACCTGATAATTGCAAGGATTCATACCTGTGACTCATTTAGTAATAATAAATGACTGAGATTGGCCCACTGGGGCCAGGTACCACGTGATACAGCCATCTGTGCTAGAGGGGATTGCAAAATAGTTGGCTGATAACAACTCATACAATGGAGGGGGGTTTCAGTTTTTTGTGTGGGTATGACAGTCAAGCAATTGCAAGGTATAATGTATTAAATTACCTTCAGCGTTGATAAAAAATTTTTTAAAAATTCCACCACCACATCTACGGCACTGTAAACATTATAGTCAAAAAGTGTCCGGCCATGCAATATCTGAACAACATATGCATTTTAGGGTAAAATCTTGATGTTGGCTGAGAGGACTGACTATTTTCACCAGGATGGATGGCAAAAAAGGAGGGATTCAAGGCATGTCTAAGGACCAAAATATGATACTGACATAAGGGTGGGATCTTTTAACTTGTACCAGTAAGCAACTGTCTAGAAAATGTTCCCAACACTGTTGCAACCAACATGCAAAACCTTAGCATTGTTGCAGTGAGTTTTGCACAGGCATGCACTTATATTTTTAAAAATCTAGTTTATTTTGTAGACATGATTTGAAGCACAACAGTCTGCCTAAATAAAACTTGATAAAAATGTTAAAGGCAGTGAAAAGTCTCTGGTGTACCTTTCGGGGACATGGAGACCTTGGAGAGGTACAGCTGACTGAGGCCACGGGGCAATTTGCCCAAACTCTGACTGAGAGCAACCACACCTGTGCACAGGAAAACAGAGAGAATGTGACTAAATACAGTTTCATAACATCAGCATAACAAAGCTAAATGTGCACAGACGTAGACCTGATCCCAGATCAGAGAGAATATCTGTGTTGGCACCTTTGTCCTCTATTGCACTGACAGACAAGTTGATGATATGAAGAGCAGAGGCCGAATGGTCCTGAAGAGCACTAGCCATCTTAACAGCAAAATCCCTGCACCAGGATTTCGAGAGAATTCATTAATTACAGGAAAACTAAACTTCAAAGTAATAAATAACAGTGTAAATTTGTCAATAATGTAAGTGTAATCAATGCTGTTTTTGGTATTGTTTGTATTGTTGTAGACTGGAAGCTCCTGTCACCAAGACAAATTCCTTGTATGTGTAAGCATACTTGGCAATAAAGCTGATTCTGATTCTGAAGTGCAAGATTCTTGATTAAACTCACATTTTGAGTCCACTGGCTTCCAGAATGACCTCCTCCAGAGCAGAGGACCTGTTGATCATATAAAGGACCTGCTCCTGCACATCAGGTGTCTGAGAATAAAGAGTTGAGGCTCATCAAGAACACAGTTCCAAATGTTTTGGAGGCAAACATACATTACACAAAGATTAAGATGAAGTATGAAACAAATAATATGTAGAGTGAAAGAGTTATAGTAGTAGCCACAGATTATCAACGTTTAGAATCACATCCAAAGTTAATGTATACTGGCAAAAATATTTCAAATTCTCTGGTTTTCCCTTGACCCAAGAAAGTGGCTTCATCAACAGCTTGTTTTTCTACAGTTCCTTAATATTCTGTTTCTCTCCATCTAAATGAGTAGACTCTATTACACTGAGTAGATTTAAGTCATGCTAGAGTTGTTATTGTGTTGTTGTCATGTCTCATGGTCAGGCCTACATAAACTATTTATTATTTGGCAAGTGACCAAATTATTAGACCTTTCCAAAGGAGAGAAGCTGGAAGCCTTTCAAAGCTGAATAAGTCAAGTTGGAAAAAGTATTTGTCTCTGTACCATTTCATGCTAAACTTTAAGCTAAAAATACTGTAGCTACAATCCCAATCAAAACAAACACATACCTTAAAAGAATAGTTCACCCAAAAATGAAAATGATCTCATCAATTACTTATCCTCATGCCATCCCAGATGTGTATGACTTTCTTTCTACTGCAGAACAAAAAAGATTTTTAGAAAAATATCCCAGCTCTGTTGGTCCAAATAATGCAAGTGAATGGTGACCAGAATTCAGAAGGTCCAAATATGACACAAAGTGTGGGTGAGAAACAGATCAATATTTAGGTCCTTTTTTACTATCAATCTCCACCTTTGACCAGCCCCAACCAGTAGGTGGCTGAATGTGAAAGTAATTTCAATACCAGAATGAGAAAGTGAAAGTGTAGAATTACAGTTAAAAAAGGACCTAAATGTTGATCTGTTGCTCATATTGCTTCAGAAGATATGGATTTAACCACTGGAGTCTTATGGATTACTTTTATGCTGCCTTTTGGGTCTTCAAATTCTGTTCACCATTCACTTGCATTGTGAGAACCAACAGAGCTGAAATATTATTTAAAAAACTTTGAATCATTTGAGTTTTGCAGAAGAAAGAAAGTATATCAAATCTGGGATGGCATGAGGGTGAGTACATGATGAGAAAACTATTCCTTTAAATACTTCTCTCAACTTAGAAGGTATCTGTCTGATCCCTGATTAAAAGGCAGCTTTATTAACTTATGATATATGGATGTCAATAATCATGTAAATATTAAAGATTACAGACATTCGATTATGAAGGTATTTTGGGGCCAATCGTCGCAACCTGTAACCTCTCATATACACACATTAGCTACTTTTCTCCAAGTTAGCAGCTCACTATGACACTATAAATGTCATATAATAATAATAATAATAATAATAAAACCTTTATTTAACCAGGTAAGCACATTGAGAACACTTTCTCATTTACAATGGCGACCTGGCCAAAAAAGCGTCGAGGTACAAAAACACAAGTTACACATATAATTACAAGACAAAGTAGTACTCAATAAACATAGATGATTAATATACTGATCCGTAAATCATGTACACAGATCAGGTTAGCATGTACAGTGGTCCGACAATAAATTTGCTAACAATAATTTAAAAGTAATTAACGGGACAATGGATTCAAGCTTCAAAGATTTTTGAAGTGTATTCCAATCATTAGCAGCAGAGAACTGGAAGGAGAGGCGTCCAAAAGAAGTACTGAGCTTTAGTAGCCACCAAGGTGACATACCTGCTTGAACGAAGGTTAATAGAGGGGATTGTTCTGGAAATTAATGATCTTAGATAGGGTGGGGTGTTACACAATAAGCATTTATAAATAAAAAGATACCAATGTTTTTGACGCCGGGTATGTAATGAAGGCCATCCGATTAAACTGTAAAGGTTGCAATGGTGAGTGTTATATGGAGCATTATAATAGGTATAATAATAAGAGAAGTCAATGCAGCTGACCTGTGCTGACTATCTGGTATTAAAGGAATAACAAATAATGGAATAAAACTGGAATAAAAAGTTCATATAGCCCCTTAGAATCCATACATACCAGTTTGAAGTCCTTGCTGCATATCTTAGTGAACCACTGGTTAAAGGACAGAGCACCGACTGCTAAAGCCAAGTCTCTGTTCAATTCATTTTACACATTAGATGCTTATTATTACAATTGTGAGGAATGGAGAGACAAAACTAAACATGTTCCCAAACATCCAGATAAAAAAAGATTTAAAAATAATCAGTCATCGATGACGCTGAGAAGTGCTGTTTCATCTACCTGGTGTCCAAATGACTGAAGTCAATACGGTTAAATACCCGACACTTCTGAACATGGTAAATATTGTCAATGTCCTAGAACACAACAAAAGCAACAGTTGCTGAAACCATAATTTTTATAATTCCTGAATATTCTGTTTAATGCAAGTGAATCCCACAGACCCACTGAACTTCCCCACAACATGGGAACTCATTGAAGTCACACAATGCTGCATATGTGTCTGAGAAGCCTCCTGTATAGGACCAAAGAGGATGTAGAAATAAATAAATAAAAAGGTTGCCCATTTGCTTGGATATATATAGATAATATACAGATATGATCATTTTAAATAGTTGTGACATTTTGTTAGTGATGAAATTATCATCTGACCACATGGTCCAACTGCTCCATTCACATGTTCCTCTCCTCTGGAGGCAAGACGACATAACCAGTCTTGTAGGTCAGGGGGAATTTTCTTCAGTAACTTCCTGAGAAAAAAGGAGAGGGAGGGATAAAATGAAGAGCAAGAGAAAATGAGGACACACCAACCAGCACAAATTCTTTATTTAGTTTTCCACTCAGTGGGAAACTAACAGGTTATAGTAAAATGTTGGTGCTTTGTTGTATTAGATACTGACTATTTTAAAGGTCATATTTGTTCAATTTGTGGGCTGATTAATCTGATTTCAAGTGAGTCAGTGTGTTAAAGGCTGCATGGCTTAAGTAATTGCAGTCTAATAAAAGGTCAAATATGGACAAGAAACATTCTGCAAAGTTCATCTACCCATTTCAGAATGATTGATTCGAGAATGTGTACATTCTTTTAAAGGGGTCATGTCATGAGGAATAAAATTTTCCTTGATAATTTTACATATAAGAGGTCATTCTACTATAAAAAAATAATACTGTAAATTCCAGAACTCAAAACTTAATCCATAATTCAATAAAAGCATTTATTGAAACCAAGCTGCCAAAAGTCCCATTTCCCTTCATCACTTGGGGTACTAATTCATTCAAGATGCCTCTACAACAACAACATCAATGGCTATTTTAAAATCATCATACCCATGTCCCCGCCCACTGGTGCTCACTTGGCTCATAAACAGTGACAGAGAGAAGGATAAAAGACCTACTGTCTGTGGGCTAACTTGCCTGAGCAGGAATTTTTTATTTTGAATACATTTTGTAAACAAACATGTACTATACAGACATCTTTGACGGTTGTCATCTCTCTGGCACATTTTTAAGTCTTCAGCTTCACAATAACATAAAAACACTCAGTAAGAAACGCCAGTCAGTGGTCATTCGTGTCGTTGTCACTCCTTTTACACAGTACTGTACTTTGTCTCCCTCAAGGAGAGCTTACGGCTGATGTAACCAGGCGCTCCTCCCCCTCCACCACCTGCGAGAGTACGGCCCCCAGTCCTCTGTCTTAAGCGTCCATCTGTAATGGTAAAGGGAGAGAGAAATTAGGTGAACGCAAAAGTGTCCCCCCGCAAAGTGTGGCTTTAACCTGCGTGAATGCCTGTTGGCACTGCTCTGTCCACTGGACTGGGTCTGGAGCCCCCTTTTAAGTGAGATAAGTCAGAAGGCTGGTGATGTCTGAATAATTGGCACAAATCTCCTGTAATAGCCAGCCAGCCCCAGGAACTGTCTCACCCTCTTTTTGGTTTTGGGACTTGGGAAGGTTGCAATCGCCACAGTTTTGTAAATTTGAGGAAGTACCTGCCAATGACCCAAGTGGAACCCCAGATAAAGTATTTCAACCCACCCAATCGTGCAATTCTTGGGATTTGCTGTGAGCCCCACCCGCCGCAGCAATCTCAGGACCGCCATCAGATTCTGCATGTGCCGATTCTGCACATTCTGCAGATTCTGCGGCGTAAGCAGTATGTGGTCTGAGGATTTGGTCTATGAGATGCTGAAACGTAGCCGGATCCTAAAATAAACCGAACAGATGCGTCACAAATTGGTGCAATCCAAACTGCATGGAGAAGGCTGTTTTTGTGCGGGAAATTAGTGTCAGGGGGATCTGCCAATAACCCTTTGTCAAATACAATGTCGAATAAAATCGAGCAGTACCTAACCGATTGAGCAACTCATCAGCACGGGGCATTGAGTATGCATCAAATTTAGACACAGCGTTGACTTTTCTATAATCCACACAGAACCATACAGACCTATTGCTCTTAGAAACTAGAACAACCGGGCTGGACAATTGCTGTGGGATTACTCTATTACCCCCATATCAAGCATCACATCCAATTCTTCCCCCTCTATCGGTTCACTTAACCTGATAATCGAGATATTCCACTCATCGTGTGACCTCAAAGGGTCCTTGCCATTTGGCGAGTAATTTGAAGCTTGATGTGGGGAGTAATACAAGTACCTTATCTCCCGGTGCAAATTCCCACAGCTGAGCTCCCCTGTTATATAGACTCAGTCGTTCTTGAGATTGGAGCAAATTCTCCTGTGTTAGTTGCCCCAAAGTGAGGAGTTTTGCTCTAAGATCAAGAACGTACTGAATTTCATTCTTGATGTCTGAAGGTCCCTCCTCCAAAGCTTTGCGGATGACGTCAATCAGCCCACGTGGGCGCCGCCCATATAGCAGCTTGAATGAGGAAAACCCAGTGGAGGCTTGCGGGACCTCTCGTACTGCAAATAAAAGGGGATCGAGCCATTTATCCCAATTTCTAGCATCCTTGTGCATGAACTTCCGAATCATGTTCTTAAGTGTTTTATTAAATCACTCCACCAGGCCATCTGTTTTTGGATGGTAAACACTGGTGCAAATTGACTTAAAGCCCAATAATTCATAAGCTCACGTAGTGTCCGTGACATAAAGGTTGTGCCCAGATCTGTGAGGATTTCTTTCCGAATCCCCACCAGGGAGATTATTTTGAAGAGTGCCTCCGGAACACTACGTGCTGAGATGTTGGGCAGGGGCACTGCTTCCGGATATTGTGTTGCATAGTCCACTAACACTATTACAAAGCGATGTCCGCATGCTGTCTGCTCTAATGGCCCGACGTTGTACAAACAAATGACTCGATTAGAGGAAGGGGACGCAAAGGTGCTTTTGGGGTGGCCGGTGGATTCACCAGCTGACAAATGGGCTATTAATTGGTTGAGTGTTTTACTTTCCCCTAGATGACCTGCCAAGTGATTATAGTGAGCCGTCTGTAACACCATTTATCAGTGGCTCCGTGGTATTAAAAGCTGGGTTGTATCTTCTTTTGTTTGAGTGTCCTGCGTCACTCTATACAACCACTCGTTTATAATTGTAAAATAAGGATATGAAAGTGCGACACTCTGCTGGAGTTTTTGACCATCAATCACTCTCACTTGGTCAAAGGTGTGCTTAAGGGTTTCGTCTCTAGAGTGCTCTAAATGGAAATCCTTTGAGGATGGGAGGGGCCGCAGCCTCTCCCACCTCACGTCATCTTGACGTGGAGCTGACGAAGATGGCCCAGGCCCCGGCCCCGGCCCACATCTCATTGCTTTTACACAGGACCCATCCGCACATATCCCCTTTAATATATTTTTGAATTCAGGCCAATTAATCCCCAAAATCATCGGATGGGTGAGGCAGGAACTAACCGCAGCCTCTACTCTATGATTTGATCCCCGAAATTTAATCAGCAGGGTCACCATAGGGTATTTGTGAATATCCCCATGTACATACTTCATCCTCACAATTTAGCTGTGTCCAATGCCTCGTGTTGAACCAAGTGTTTGTGGATTGATCGTGGTTTGATTACAACCTGTGTCCATCAATGCTTGGTGAGTACCCCCCTTGATCCTTATCTGGTACGCTCTGGCCCGGTCGGGGGCAACCTGTAGGGTGTATGGGATCTGGACCATTGTCCCCAGCTTCATTAAAGTGCATTGATCTCGGAAGTGTCCCGGATCCCCGCAACCCCAGCAGGCTGGCCCAAACGCCACGTCCACACTCCATCGGCGGACACTTCCACCTGATGGGGAGGGCAACGGGGCCATTGTCCCCAGCTTCATTAAAGTGCATTGATCCATATGGTCCTCCGTGAGTTGGACAGCTTCCTCCAGCGATGCCGACCCATTCCGCCGATCCTTTTGGCAGACGAACGATTAGCTGCTCCAGTGCCACCTGGTCGAGCACTGGCATGATGTCATGGTTCCCCGCCAGCAGCCATTTCCGGCATGCGTCTCAGAGCAGTTGGTTGAAGGCCAATGGGCAGGGGCGGTCTTCCCCAGCTTCAAGGACCGGAAAAGCTGGTGATACTGCTCAGAACTTCGACCCACACGGTGCAGAATGGCCTTCTTTAGGTCGTCAAATTCCAGGAGGTTAGCTGCCGTCAATTGTTGGGCAGCAAGCTGCGCTTCTCCGGACAACAAAGGAAGGAGCCTGGCCACCCTCTGGTCACACGGGCAGCCCCAGATCTCGGTGGTCCGTTCAAACAGATCAAGGAAGGCCTCTGCGTCATCTTACGCCCCATTTTTAAGAGTGTGGGTGGGGGAAGGGGGCTGCGGTTGTCCGGAGTCACGGCCGGGGCTCTCTCCTGGCCGGGGAGACTCCGGATCGCATGACGGTCCTCTGCTTGAGCTCGCAGGATCTCAAAGAACTGACGATCCTGGTCTTGGCGCAGCTCAAGCAGGGATTGTTGGTGGCTCTGAAGTAGGCCGGCGAGGGACTTGATGATCTCGGCCATCTGGGAGTACTCCTTGGGGCGTACTTCCAGATCCCGGGTTTCGGCACCAGTGTAACACATTCAAGCTCAGAGATGGAAGGGAGGCGATGGATAGCAGTGATGCAGTCAAGTAAGGCTCTTTATTTTTCTCCCTTCAACACTGCATGCACACTTCTCTGTGCTTTTCTCAGTTTAATCAGATCAGTGAAACACAAACCTTGTCAACATCAATTTCTATGAGTCTTCAGCTGTACAATAACATAAAAATGCTCAGTAAGACACGCCAGTCACTGGTCACTCATGACATTCACTCTCTCCCCTCTGGTGGTGGCGCGGCCATTTATATGCCACTCTCCCCATGCTCACTGGAATTAGAGACAGTAGTTAGACATAATTTAGCTCAGGTGCAAGTGCCCTTACCAATTTCTCTCTCTCTGGATGGGTGCTCGACCACGCCACCACTGCCACAATGCGTTTCATCAACTACTATGGTTCCTGTTGTTTTGTTGCTTAAACTGCTCAACAAACTGTTCTTTCGCCTATCAGTGCTATTTTTAATTGTTGGTGAAGTAAACATGCACTAGATGGACGTCTTTGACCGTATTCATTTGTTTCTTGCGATCTGCACCTCAGTGCAGGATGATAAACTGGATGTGTGCGTCTTGTGATTAAAGCTGTCATAAAATTAGTCTTTGCTAAGGAATTGTCACTGAAAGATATGGGACAGTTTAAAACACAATTGGACTAGATAAAAACATAAGTTAACAGGTCCATTCATTAATATTTCAAATGTAATGATTGTTTATGATGCTGACACGCTGTCTACACCGGGAGCGCCCGTTGAGGCGCATCGACTCAAACTTTCTGAAAACGTTTCTTTGTGTTGTTGGCAGAAGTAGCGCCAGCGCAAAATGGAATGGGCACCTGTTTGTTTACTTTTGGAGACTTCCATGGTAGAAACTCCGGTGTCTAAATTTAACGGACTGCATGCTGTTAGTCAATCATAGTTTAAATAGGCAAAAATCGAGCTTTACAGAAAGATTGTCAGAGACAGAGTAGAAAATTATCATATATTACAAAATTATGACTGTTTTGGTGAAAAAGAAAAACATTACTAAAATTATTATTAGACCTCAGGGAAGATAATTAAACAATAAAAAGAGCATTTCATGACCCCTTTAACAGCACTTTCAATCAATGAATGTGAAGTGTTTGAGATCATTAATTCTGATAGAATAATGACTTTTTTCACAATTCTGCACTGATCAATTCTGTTGAATTTTGTGGTATGGGGTACAGCGGATGCAGATTCCATGTGGACATGCAGATCATTCACCCTGGGGATGAATCAGGAAAGATCTTCTTGAGTGAGACGGTGATCTGTGTGACCACAGCCTCCAGGTCTCGCACAGACATTTGGTTGAAAGAATAGATCTGACTGTCTGTCAATAACCACCTGACACACACACAAACATAAACATGTAAGAAAAGGTGAGTGGATGCATTTATCCATAAAAAAAGCAATGACTAACTGGTTGGCTGGCTGAAGAGGATCTTTCTTTTAAGAAAAATACCAGCCCTCCATGTACCCTTGATATATTTTTTTAAAAGACTGCATTTGAAAAATGATCTCACCTTTTCTTCTTTTCTTATTATATATTAATTACACATCCAATCGGGGCCGTAACAACCACAGATATTAAAAGAGTTACGAATCCACCCATATTCAGAATAGTAATAGATCAATATGGGTTTTTCAATAAAATATTCTAGAAATGTACCCCTCTTTGTCTTGAATATTTGGTTACACCCTTGCATCGTAACAAACAACTTTTTATACACTAGCCATCATTGCTATTGCACTAACCTGCTCGATACTCTCGATGATGATGGTATAGATCTCCAGATAGCTGAAGGTGCTCTCCACCTGCAGCAAAAGATGGGACCGTTGTAAACAGCACACACTCTAACATGTATATGTAGCAAATAACACTGGAAACAGTGTTACAGTGACTCACAAGTTAACTGAAGTGAAGGAGGGGGGGGGGAGGGGGGGGTCAGGGAGATTGGGTCATTTGGTGAAACTCAAAAAATGTTTCCACAGGAACTAGTATTGAGTCACACACTTTCAATATCTTACTGCATGGCATTACTCTGCATTGAATCCTTCATAAAGAGCAAACAGACCCTTTTTTTTACCAGTTAAGAACTATATTGATTTAAGAATGCAATACAATTATTTTCTCAATTTTTTAGCAAACTGTGTAATAACCATGTTTTTTAATGCAGAAATATGAAGCAAATTGTATTCAGAAGAAATGTGAAGTGAAAAGGAGCACTGAGCAGCAATGAGTTCATACTGCACCTGAACAAATGACCATGCTGCTGGTAATCTACTGTATGTTTAATCTGCCGCATAATTTCACGACAGTGTAAATGCACTGCTCAAGGTTATTTTCTGCATTTTGACTCTCTGTTTCCTTTTATCTTATCTAAACTGTCAACATTATATTAATATTCTAAATATTGCTAATATTGCTGTTCTGAATATAATATTTTATTTAACATTTCTAATGTATTCTAATATGGATAAATCTTGTGTTATGGAATAATAGAATCTTTTATATTGTATTTTGGATATCTTAAGTTACATTACATTGTGTCATAATTATTTTAAAATACTTTGTAATATCAACCTCTTCTTATACACAGTATTATTTGGATAAACATATTTGGATACATTAGCCATGCTTAAAATTCATACATTCTCATTGCATTATATACAAAATATCAATCCAAGTGGCATCTGCAAACAAAACAGAACCTAAAGCCTTAAAGGAATAGTTCAACCAAAAATGAAAATGGGATCTCATCATTTACTCACCCTTATGCCATCCCAGATGTGTATTACTTTGTTCTGCAGAACACAAATTTAGATTTTTAGGAAAATCTCTCAGTCCTGTTGGTCCTCACAATGTAAGTGAATGAGTGCTAAAATTTTGAAGCTCCAAAAATCACATAAGACAGCATAAAAAATACTCCATAATACTCCAGTGGTTAAATCCATGACTTCAGAAGCGATATGATAGGTGCGGGTGACACATTTATCAATATTTAATTTATTTTTTAACCATAAATTCTCCTCCCTGCTCAGTCAATCTCCACTCTAACTTTCACATTCTTCTTCGTGTGTTTTCAGGGATTCACATTCTTCATACTTATCACCCCCTACTGGGCAGGGAGACGAATTTCTAGCAAAAAGGACTTAAATATTGATGTTTCTCAACCACACATATCATTTCACTTCTGAAGATATGGATTAAAACACTGGAGTCATATGGATTACGTTTATGCTGCCTTTTTGGAGTGTAACAATTTTGGCACCTATTAATTTGCATTGAGAAAAAGAGATCAAAACAACAGGGTAGATACTTCTTTTCAGTTGTACTCTCCAATATTTGCTTTCAAATGTTAATCCTCAGCTTTTTCTGCTTGAAAATATTGCTTTTGGTTTTGGCCTATTCAGTCCAGCATATGCATTATATGGAGAAAAGCATGCAGCCCTTCATTGATGAATAAACAATTTCACAACTTGACAATCTGTCCTTAAAGCTGACTGTAAAAGCAGAAATTGATGCTCTGCAGAGCATGAGACATGTACATTTCATCAGCAGCTCATCTCTATGATTCATACCATGTGAAAAATGTAGTACCACTCAAGAGTAAAATGAGAGTAAACCAACTAGCCTTAGACTATTTGAAGTGCAGTGGTACAGTGACAGATATAGATTACAGACAGCACAATACGAATATTGTACAATATACACGTTAGACACATAGTAAAGTGTGAATATTGAATATTATGTATTATGTGATGTGTATAATATACATATTGTGCAGTGTGTAACCTATATCAGTCACAGTATCACTGCACTGTTTTGGAGCATGCACCTAAGATCTTCACCAGTCTCTACACTTGTGTGCTTATGGCAATGTCATAATAAAAGTGATATTATTTATTGCATTATTGCTGTTATTATTATTAAAAGTTTTTAACTTTATTTATCATTACGTCTACTGCTTAGGCTAACTACATGTGCGATCAGAACCACTATCATAACTACAACCAATATGGCTGCAATGCACTGTTCGTTTTGTCACTTTCCACTCTTGTTCCTTCACCATTTTACTATTTGCAATGTTTGATATATGCAGTACTGTGCAAAAATCTTAAGGCATATTATAAGGCATATTATACTTTCCACGACGCACACACACATACACACATACATATATACATACATATATATATATATATATATATATATATATATATATATATATATATATAAATATATAAATGGTGTGTGAAGGAGAGGCTGAGGTACCAAAATTCTGCTCTCTGTCCATCCTTTACATTGATTGAGATGCACCAAACCCATGAACTGAACTCTTTGTGGCTTCAGGTACCGAGTTATGCCATCTGTAAATCATGCGCACACAGCCATTTATGCAGCAAATCATACGTAACAGCAGATAACTTAATAATCTCATCATAAACATAACATTTATTTTTTTTTAAATACAATTTAGAAATTTTAAATTATCATGCTGTAAAGATGGTCCTGTAATGTCAAGAGTATTCAGAAGCAAAGTTTCACTGTCATAAAGAGGTACAGACATGATACAATCCAAGGAAGTGAGGTTATAAGTTTGTATTTTATTAGAATGTTTAGGAATAATAAGAAATCAGCTGCATGGTGCCATGCAAGGGTCGAACGTGTGAATGGCGAGCTCTGCGCACTTTGCTGGTTTTAATACTTTTTATGTCAAAAACCGGTGAGATTCGATACACTCTGATTCTTGACTGTTCTATGAAGACAATATGTCAAAGAATTCAAAATCTTAGGAACTGGAGACATTAAAAGACACATGCTCAAGCTGAAGCCCCTGAGCAACAGGCCGAAAGGCCAGGACTCAATTTGGACAACGCGGTGAAAGAGATTCAGCGTCAACTGTTGAACATGTCAGCAATGCTGGCGAAGGTCGTTGCTGACTTGGAGGATCATGCTGTAATACATTAATCGATCACTGCCATGGAGACGAAATTCACTGAGATGGTTACAAGAGTGTCGGATATTGAGAAACGGATCGATTATCTGGAGTCATCGGAGAGGGAATTAGCTGCTAATCCGCTAACGACCAATACAGAGTTGGAGCACGTCTGAGAAAAGTTGAAAGACCTTAGAATCGTAACCGGCAAAACAATGTCCACATTTTTGGAATTCCAGAGGACAAAGAAGGCAGAGATATGGTAAAATTCCTAGACAGGCTCTTCCCGAATCTGCTTGACATAACGGGCCATGAGCTGGAAAACGAGCGAGCACACAGCGTTCCGGCTCTGAGATCCGCATAGTGAGACAAGCACTGATCAATTCTGACCAAATTTCTGAGATCATCTGATAAATATCTAGTGTTACACGAGGCGAGGAGTAAAGGAAGGCTTCCTTGGAAGTACAACATTTTCTTGTTCTCAGACTTTGCAAATTCGACAAGAAAAGTGATAGATTCTAGGAATGCAAGAATCTCTTACATCAGTGGAAAGTTTCTTTTCCACTGATGTTCCCGGCCACATTGAGAACAGATACTAAGGATGGCCGCAAAATATTTACATGCCTACAGCAAGCAATGTCCTTCATAAAGTCAATGGAATGAGTAGGTCATTGTGTGATACTCTCCATGCAGCCGAGTGGACCTGACTCACTGAACATTCACTTAACTGTCCGAGGAACCTGGGCACCTTTTTTGTTTCTTTTTGTGCTAGTTCCGCCTAGCGGCTGGACTTTGTTTTGTGGAGGAACACACCTTCAGAACAGTTATATAGATGAATCTACATGTTCTTTGTGCTTATGCCTCATATTGGCTGGAGTTTGTTTTATAGATTATTTTCTGTTGTGTAATTCTGTCTCACAAAATTTGTATTGAAGCACCGGACTTGAGGAAACCGACGGCAAATTTGTCACGGGGGCTCTCCTAGGTGTACATGGACTGTTTAAGTTTAGACGGATGGACGCTGGTTGGCACAGTTAATGCGCAGATTTTTGTTTTTTCTGTGTTTTTTGTTCAGGGGGAAGTTTGGGGTTTGATTGTTGCACTAATGTTGGAATGTGGTCGTTATGATTTAATTTTTTTACATACAATCTATTTTCTTATATGTCAAAATCTCAAATGTTAGTATGAAGGTATTGTCTCTCTCCATGTGGAATGTGAATGGGTTGGGGCACCCCATAAAAAGAAGGAAGGTTATTTCTTTTCTTAAATTTAAGAAACATCATATAGTGTTTCTTCAAGAAACACATCTTTCCCTGCAGAAAGCTGAAAATTTGGGAAGATGTGGGGTGGACCTGTTTTCTATAGTGCTGGCTCACGTAAGAGCAGGGGAGTCATTACATTGATACAGTAAGTAACCATCTAAAATTCAAATGTCTCAAACAGATTAAAGATAAATTAGGAAGAGTCATTATTGTTTTTACAGAAATTCAGGGGCAAAGGTTGATTTTCGCTAATATTTACGCACATAACGCTGATGATCAGGGCTTTTTTATAAATCTTGATGAGATGTTGCATACCGCTGGTACCTCTCATGGTATAATATTGGGAGGGGACTTTAAGCTTTTGATGGACTCATTTTGATGGATCATAGTGAAGCAAAAGTGTGTAAGCCCCCTAGAGCAACAGTTCACAGGATGTGTAAATATCTTGGTCTTACAGATATTTGGAGACTTATGAACCCATCCGGTAGGGATTATAACATTTTTTAATAAATCCATATTTACTTATTAAGTCCCTCATTGAATCTGTTGTTGATTGTTCAATTGGAAACATTTTAGATTAGATTATGACACAATGTAATGTAACTTAAGATATCCAAAATACATTAAACAGATTACGCCTTGGTGAGTTTAGAGGTGTTGCCAACTTAGGGGCCAGATCATACCAATAGTATCCAGCTGCAGACCCGCAGCACCACCAGTTTCAGAACCCCAGCACCAGAACCTGAAGTGAGGGGCGGAGCTTACGTTCTAAACCGAGTAGCGCCACCTAACGTTTTGGAGAGTAGGCTACACCACCAGTTTCAGAACCCCAGCGCCAGAACCTGAAGTGAGGGGCGGAGCTTACGTTCGAAACCGAGTAGCGCCACCTAACGTTTTGGAGTGTAGGCTACACCACCAGTTTCAGAACCCCAGCGCCAGAACCTGAAGTGAGGGGCAGAGCTTACGTTCGAAACCGAGTAGCGCCACCTAACGTTTTGGAGAGTACTTTGCTTTTATTACAAACGAAACATCATACTTTATACATATGTTATAATGATTCTTTAAGGTACAGTACAATAAGCATTTTAAAACATTGATCTTGTGTAATATAATTTGTATATAGTTATCCGTTTCATTGTATTATGAGAGTTACTTCCTGATCATGATGGTGAAAAAAAATGCTTGAAACTTAATGGGCATTTTATATAAAATATACTTTATTTCACAAGAACATGTGCAGCATGCATTTTTCTTTATGTAAAATAAAACATGTCAAAAAACTAAAAAAGAGAGAACATTCAGCATAATTTTAAAAGAAACAATAAAAATATATACAACAAATGACCAATTCACCCCTAGGCCCATTTTATCATGACAATCCTGTATAAATTAAACTTAAAATGTATCAAATGAGGAATTCACTCTCAGGCCCATTTTGTCCTTACATTCTTGCTAAAATAACTCCATGTCATCCCTGAACACAAAATGAAATAGAAAGGGCTCTCTGGAAGCTTCTGACTGTTCCAGGAGATTGTTGCGGGCCTTTTCCTTGTGGTCTTCATTCATTCGAAATGTCTCTACAAGAGATGAAAGCACCACACAATAATCTCAACGTAAAAAAAAACCTCAACTATAAGGTAACATTAACTCACAAACAATGCATATAACAGAGGAACGTGGAACAAACACTTTAACACCTTCACAAGATGTCTTCAAAACATCACCGCAAGGCTCATTTACAACACGCAAAAATGTATCGAACCATCCGTAGAATTTTGTTTTTAATACAGTAAAGTATGACAACATATTCAAGCTTCATTAAGATGATAAAGTTATGCACAAAATTAAATATTTAGCAGATAAACGCTGAACTTAATATATGCGATAATTTTTCACAACATGATGTCAAAAACGTTACACAACTCACCATGCTCTCCGCCATGCTTGTCTCATTGTCAATAACTCCGCCCCTCACTTCAGGTTCTGGCGCTGGGGTTCTGAAACTGGTGGTGCTGCGGGTCTGCAGCTGGATATGTCTCGATCATACAGTATGCCTCATTCACAAATCCAAAGCACGAGAACTTGTGGAGTTGGAAGGGAATATTAAAAGTGTATAGGCAGAACCAATGAATTGACCCGATTGAAATACAGATATAATACTGTATTGTCATGGAAGGTGGAGTTTTGGCTGTTCAGGGCAAGACAGTCATATTTTGAGTTGGGGGACAAAGCAGGGAAGCTTTTGGCTAGATATATAAAGCAGAGAAATGCTTTTTCATTCCCTCAGAGAAATATGTTGGTGATGAAATATTTACCTCAGACATTGATATTAATAAGGCTTTTAAAGAATTCTATTTTAAACTCTATAGTTCCACATCTTCGTCTACTAATGAAGATATTAGAAACTTTGTGGAACCATTAGAACTCCTAAACTGATGACTGAGCAAAAAAATTATCTTGATTCAGAGAAAACCTTGGAGGAGCTTGGTGAGGTAATTAAGGCCTTGCCTACAGGCAATGCTCTGGGGCCAGATGGCTTTGCCGCTGAAATTTTAGCTCTTATGCTACAGAACTGGCTCCACTTTTGTTAGAAGTTTATATGGAATTATTAAAAAATGGAAAGCTTCTGCCAACCATGACTCAAGCCCGGATCAGTCTGATTGTTAAAAAGGACTCTGGTCGTGACAATCTCACTAGATTTGATATGGTAGAATGGGATTACCTTTTAATACTTTTATTGGTTGGATTAAGTTACTTTATAGACACACGGTAGCGGCGGTACAAACAAATGAATTAATTTCAGATTATTTTATTTTACTCTGGATACTTTATTATTGTCCCCATTATTGTTCTGTCTTGTCGCGGAACAATTAGCAGCCAAAAAAAGAAGTGAAGATGATTTTCAGGGGTGGTGGCAGGAGGTGTGGCACATAAGCGCTTGCTTTACGCAGATTATATTTTATTATTTGTCTCCGACCCCATTAGATCTATGCCTTGCCTCCATAGAATTATTAATTTATTTTCTACATTCTCAGTGGCCCAAACAGGGCATTAAATACTTGGGCATTTTATTCCCATCAAATTTGTCTGACTTTTTAAGTTCATTTTGACCCCTTAATTAAAAGAATTTCGAGCAATGTGGGCAGGTGGGCTTCATTACATTTATCTATGATTGGGAAGGTTAATGTTATTAATATGAATTGTATTCCAAAATTTAACTACATGTTAGGGTCTTTCCCTGTAGATGTCCCCCTCTCTTATTTCAAGCCATTTTATAGCATAGCTAAGTCCTTCATTTGGAATGGAAAGCGTTCTAGATTCAATTTTAACAAGTTACATTGGCTGATTGACAAAGTGGATCTAGGACTACACAAGATTTTGTATTATTATTATTATTATGCTTTTGGTCTCAAACATTTGGCTCATTGGTCGCTTCCACTTGAGAGAGCTCCTCCCTGGTTTTGCATTGAACAAGAAGGTTCTTGCCCCTATTTTGCCATTGCAAAGCCTTTCTATCAAACTAATTGGAGAAGTTAAGTTACACCATGTTATCTTGCATTTGCACTCGGTATGGACAAAAGTGTCCAGTGTGTTTAATTTGGATATTTGTTTAAATGTTACCCCAAGCATCTGGCTGAACCAGGGCCAGAGTGGGACTCATTTTCAGTACTGGAGTTTCATGCCTTAGACCAGCCCACTTTAGTTCACGACTGACTCTTAAAATAATATAATTAAAACCTCAGTATATATGTCTGCAATAGTGCACTGTTCTCTACAGCCATTTAATTAATTGTATTTTTCTAGGCATTTTTTATATTTACTAGGCCTATATTTTCATTAAAAACATAATGGGTCACTAGTAACACTTGGGCATAGAAAGTTGTTATAGGCCTAGTGAAACTAATGTGATCATGTTTGCTTATTCACACTGCTTACCTGTGTCTTCCACAGTGAGAGCATCAATCTCTTGCATAGGCCTACAACTGGGTCCTGCCTCTGCTTCTGACACTAAATCAAATTTTACAAATTGTCATATTTCTCACCATAAATCTCCCCTTTTTACAAAGCTTTCTGATCAAGTCAAGTCAGTTTCATTAATGTAGTGCTGAATCATGAATCTTGTATCATTAATTATCTCAGGGCATTTTTCATTGAGCAGGTGTACACCATACTAGGGCTGCAACTAACGATTATTATGATAATTGATTAATCTAATGATTATTAGAACGATTATTTGACTATTCGGCGATTATTGCAATGATTAATCATTCGCTCTTAACCGATTATTCAGCTTGTGTGCTGACATAAAGGGTTGTATTAAACATGTTTACTATAAAAAAATAGGACAAAATCATCTTTTAAAAATACCTCTAAATGACATTCACTGAATTAATGGGAAAAAATACATTTTATTAAGTTTAATTCAGTAAAGAAATTCACTGCAAAAAAAACTATTTCTATCAAGTGTTTTTGTCATGTTTTCCATTTAAAATAGTCTAAAAATCCTTAAAACAAGATACATTTACTTGAGAAGCAACAGATAAGTTAGACTTGCTTTAAGAGAATTGATCTTAAATATACAGTAAGTGTTTTTTGTATAGAAGTGTATTTTTTTCACATGGTTATACTTCTATTCAAGGTCTATTCTCTAAAAGCAAGTCTAAATATCTCATATGCTGCTTCTCAGGTGAATGCATCTTTTTTAAAAGGATTTATATATATTTTTAAATATTTGTATTTTTTATATTATATTCAACATTGTCAGATAAAAGTATAAAAGTATTATCTTCTGTAGTATAGTTCCTAAAGTAAATGTACATTGTTTTAAATGAGTTTTAGATGTTTTTATTGAAAAACAAGCCAAAACAAACAAATCACTTATTCTGTTATCACTTATTCAAAAAACGTATTCTGTTGCAGTGTATAATGGGGCGAAGACTACCCTCTCTCACCTTTCTGTACACTTCAATACATCTTTAACTTACAAAAAACAAACTCTCTCTTAATAATAAAGCTGTTTATTGCCAATTTTCTTCACAATAAGAAATGCACAGTGACACATATGTTATGATTCAATAAGTCGTGAGCCATCGCATTATAATCTAGCTTTAGTAAGTGCGGGTCTCTCTCAGCCGGGTGCAGTATCAATCTCTCCCCCTTAGATCGGGACATTCGCGCGTAGAGGTGCTGACCACACAGAAAAATGCCAGTTTCGGAGTTTGTAGTTAACTACAAGACCTGGTTCCATATTATATTAACCGTAATAAAGCTATAACGCATTTTGGAAAATAATCATGAATCGTTCCAAAATGGAACCGATTTGTGATTTCAGTTTTTTATTATTTTATATACAAAATATAAGTCTAATATTTGGATAGATTAACAGGCCTATCTACTCCATTGACAAAAATAGTATTATGTTTGTTTTTTGTTTTTTTTAAATAGGCCTATGTTGAGTCATTATAATGTAACAGAGCTGAAACATAATTTAGAGCTAAAAATACATTAATGCAATGGTTGGTAACAGTACATGTCACTTTATTGTGCTTCAGTTTCTTCTGTATGATTACATTATTTCTTATGCAGGTGAGGAGGGAAAGATGGCCCATCGACACGCTGAGTCCTCCCAAGATGGAATGTCTCGCCTTTTTGCACCTGGCAGTATGGTGCTATATTTATGCTATAAATGGACAGTATTTATGCTAGAAATGCATATCTGCATTTAAGATGTAACGCCGGGGTGTTTCCTTTAAAGACCTCCGGCTCCACTTATTCCACAACGAGAGTGCTTCTGTATTTACTCATTGGATATTTATGTATAATACAATACTTTGTGATCTACATCACCTGAAGCTGTTTGGAAAGTTTAGAGTGCATCTGGACGGTAATCTGCGTTATTCTTCCTTAGTCAGACTCAGGCGCGAACTGCAGTGCTGCTCTTGCGCGTCATCATTACAGTTTATTGTGATCTCATTTTACGTTTAATGAGATCAAACAACAAATTCGACGAAAAATATTGCCGACAATTTTTTATTGTCAACGTTGTCGATAACGTCGACTAATCGTTTCAGCTCTACACCATACTCTTCATTAACATTACTTCTTCTAATTCTTATATTCACTCAATGAGCAATAGAGGCTGCTGCTGCTGAAGAACTATAAGAAAAAGTTTGATACATAAACATGAACGGTGGTTTGCAGACAACATTGTTTTGCAGGGCCGCTAGCATCTTGCATTGCTCCTAACTAGCTTAACGTTAGCTTACTAGCAATCTCATCTTCATTTGGTGCGCTGGTGAAAAAGCTGCTCAGTTATACAATTGTTTGTGTCAGTTTGAAGAGCTTTCTTTTTTTAATCTTGCCTTTTCAGCGTCGCCTTTGCGCTTTCTATTGTCCATTTTAGCCTATATCCTCCATCAACCACAACTGACTTAAGTTTACAAGTGACGTTTTTTTTAAGCATGGTGCTGCTGTCAGGGGAGTCAAAAGATAATTACGTCATTAACCTGCAGGCTGCACTCTGTATGTGGGCTGCTAAAAAATAATAAATAAAAAGAGTGGGGCAGAGGTAAAATAAAAAAAGAGTGGGCTGCTGTGAGGGCAGGCAGCCTAGGGACAGTATCCATATTTCAACCCAGTGACATGACAAGACTGTAAAAAAAAAAAAAAAACAGACCGGCCCACCGGGAATTCTTCCGATTAGCCAATCTGACTAAATAAGGTATTAATAAATCCCCTTTCTGCTGGTCAGAGTGTATTGTGAGGTGGGTTACTACACTCGGTGACCTATATGAGAGTGGAGTGTTGAACATTTTGGGATTCCACAATCTCTGTTCTATAGGTATACAGCTGTCACCTGCTCTGTATTGTTTTTGGGAGTAGCACACACACCCCTAACGTGGCATATACTCTGGGATTAAAAAAAAAAAAAAAAAGAAAAGAAATAAGGGTGCGCCTTATGTAATTCAAGATCTTACATAGATTCTGTTGGACCCCTCTAGATTGAATAGGCTTGGTCTTAAAGACACACCCACCTGCTGGCAATGCCAATCAGAAGATGGAGACACAACCCATGTTTTTTGGGTGTATGTCAAGATCCAAGAATTTTGGTTGAAGATTCAGAGTTTTATGTGTGATGTTGAACACTCAAATTTCATTTAGCCCCAGACTCTGTATTTTGGGTGATCATAAATTTGGGGGATAAACACATACAAAATTGGGTTCTGACCAGCATTGACTGGCAGGCACATTATTTTTAGGGGATGGATGTTGGATGGCGCGCCCTCATTTACAGAGTGATGTGTGGAGATGGGGAGGGTGGCTGCTTTCGAGGAGAGGTCAAGCAGAAGGCTGGGGGGTCAGAATTTGTTTGATAGGAAATGGGGCAAGTACTTAGTGTTTTTGGGGTACTCTTGGGCAGGGGCTGTGGAGAGAGCAATTTAGTTTTAATTGTATATTATCATTAATATTTTCTTTTTCTCCAGTTTTTTGTGTGTAATCTTACTTGTGACCACAGGAGTGTTCCTTGGGGGTCAGGGTGGGGCTGGTGATTAGTGAGAGTTAAATGTTAATTCAGTGTTTATATGGTGTTTTTCCTTTTTTACATGTCTATGAATCAAAAAATATTAATGGGATTAAAAAAAAAGAATAAGAAATCATCCGAATGGCTAAGTGCATCATACCTTTAAGGCAAAGGGGGACACCTGTCAGTGCAGCCATGTCTGCTCACTGCATCAGTAGGATGAAGACAGGTCAGCGCTGGCAAATCTTGCAAAGCATGTGTGACACACTTGCACACACGCATCCTGTTGCTTTATGATTCATGCTCATGAAAGCCACAGGTTGTGAGCACAGATCTGAGACCAGATGTGACACCTGAACTACACGAAGAGCATCCAATTACAGACACATCAAAATGTGCAAAGTGATCCTGAGACAGTTTCAGAAAAACACCAATTCAATGCAGATAAATACTACCAATGCTTGCATTATAGGAAAATGTGTAAAGCTTCAGTCAGTCCAGGGATTATGACAATAGGGACACCTATGGCCACACAGACCTAGTTATATATGATGGTTAGTGTTAGCTTCATTCAACGTACATGAAAGGAAACGCTGATGTTGTAGCGCTCACTTGTTTGTGGTCCTCTGATGACTTGCTAAAAAGCTACTCAGCATCTCCCTCTGGTGGATGTTCACTTGATACTGTGGCACCCAATTCATTTTAGAAATCTGACTAAAGTTACGGTATTTTGTAATAAAATAAACAAACACCACAATCTAAAAACACTGCAAAATAAATAGATCAGACCTTAATCAAATTAATGCAAATAACATACCATTTATGTAGGTAAATGGCATTACAAAACTGTTATTTTTGGAGAACATTAGTTCTAGCACTTTGCCCAAAAACAATATATTTATTTTATGCTGTCTTTCATGAAAATTGTTGACAGGTTGGGGGCTAAAAACAGTGGCGGTTCTTGTAAAAACACATTAAATTATGACTAGGCAGGGCTAATCTTTTATCCCCCCCCACCCCAGTGTAACAGAGTTCAAAGTTATGGGTGAAACTACTTGTGAATCAGAAATGGTTTCTTTGAAGGGGGGAAACAAACAAACAAAAAAAAACCCATCTCAACTTCCTGTGGAAAATTATTTAGCAAGAGGAGAAAACAAACACTGAAATGGGGACAATATTTTTTTATTAGCTGTACAGCAATACATTCTCCACACCATCTTGATTCATATGCCCTCTCAGCCCCACCCAGCCATAATAAATGTCTTTAAGGTAGATTTTCTGACCATTGTAAAATTCACACAGTACAGCTAGGTAAAAAAAAAAAAAAAATGCATTCACCTAGAATTTTAAGAGCTTAAAAATAAGAATGCAATTTAAATGCAAATACATGGAGGAAAATCTTCATTCTGAATCAGAAAACAAAATCATCAGAAATAAGGACATTGCTCTTTTGCACAAATGATGACAAACTTTTTACAAATGTTCCAGCCAAGCTTCCCCCTCTAGAAACAGTTTGTATCAAAATAGCTTCTTCAAACACTCTTATCAAACTACTTAAATTAGTCGTGGTCTGAAAAATCTACTGTAAACGGCAAGATATCTTTTATAAGTCTCTTTTTAGTATCCCATTAAATATAATCAAACTCTTTCAGGTCACGTACAGTTCAAGATTGGGAGCAGGTTATGGGGAACATGACCACTTCACAAAAGATCTGTCTCAAAGTAATTTGAGACGTTCAATGTCCCCAGTTCTGTCCCTTTTCCTCCTTTTTACAAAGCCAAAACTAAATTCAGCATGGAAGCCTGTCACATGGAACAATATTAAAGCTCACTTTTTTGTCGCCTTTAAAGTAACAGGTGGTAAAAAGATTAGCTGCAACATCAAGCAACCACTCCCCAACAAGCGAGTTTGAGCAGACTCAAATGCAATGATTCAAGCTACAGAAAGACAAGGGGTTATGCAGCCTACATGATTATTCTGGCTTTTATTTTGCCCCAACAAGTCATTTGAAAGCCTTCAGTGGCATGTTTCCAGAAAACTACTGTTAAAAGCCATTGCATTCAGGACAATCAATTCACTAGAAAAAGATTAAAATATTCATAATAAAACAGAAAATAAAAATTATTTACAAGCAAGACTAGCCAAGATTACCTTATTTTGCACAATTTTTATCAACCGCAGGTTTTTTTAAACACTTGATGGATGGATGTCATCGTCCCTGGTTTGACAATCAGATGGCTACATTTCTACTCTAACATTATCAACTGTGACCAGTGAAAGAGCACAAAGGGAACAAACAGCAAATGATAAATCATCATAAATGTCCAACATTGAGAGGACATTCTCAGACAGATGGGGTATTAAAAAAAAAAAAAAAAAAAAAGCAGCTCATTTCTACAGCAGTGACAGCGATTTTAGAGATCAAAGCTTGACCAGGCACAAAATGATATAATTTCCCAATATTGCCATGGTAATGTCAGACTTAAATGGTCAAATAAACAGCAGGTTATCTTGAAAATTATGTCTAGATGCATGTAGTACACCAAGTTAAATAAGATGCTGTGCAGTCCTCTCTACAGACAGCAAAAAGAACTCTGGTGAACTACTACTAAAATAGACAAAAAAAAAAAAAAAAAAACATGCATTATTTTGTGATCCTCATGAATCTAAACATTATGAAGAGACAAAATTGAACAACTCTGAGAAGTTAAAAACATGGTTTTATGGAAAATGGTTATTGGAATATGAAGTCTTACTTCCTCAAGATAAATCTGATTAAAGACTTTGAGGAATAAACATATGAGGACACAAGAAAATAAGAGGTGTGATATTAAAAGGAAGTGTTGAAGAGAAACGTGAGCACACATATATATATATATATATATATATATATATATATATATATATATATATATATATAAAAAAAAAATCAAGGGACACGGATAGGGATGCATTTATGCAAGATGTGTCTACATACATCCCCAGATCACCGGTCCATCATGCTAAGGATCATTTCAGGAGTAAGATCGCCATTAGGTGCAGTGTCAGGGACGGCTATCTGCACGGTTTCTATTTCAGCCTCAATTGTCTCCATCTCCTCCACCACTGGTGGGGCTGCAGCTGCTTCAGCGCCCTCTGGCTCCTTCTTCACTATGATGTTCTCAATGGCCCCTGTGCTTTCATCCTCCACCTGAATAATTGCAGCAGTTTCTAGGAGAAACAGTGTTTTATTAAACCCAGCGAAAAACTTTTTGCAGTTTGTGATTTAACACCACACCAGCTTCCATACCCATTTTCATGGAAGCAGGGATATATTCATAAAAAAACACAAAAAATGTTTTTAATATATCTTTGATAAAAACTCAAACTCATTCAGGACTTTTTGAAAAATATTTTCAAAAGTACCCTTTTTACCTGCAGGGGTTTTGGCAGCAGACTTGGTAGGCGAGGCCTTGGGTGTGTTCTTGGGGGGTCTGCCCCGTTTCCTCTTTACAGGAGGCTCAACAGGAGCAGGGATGGGAATGCTGGGTGGAGCCTGTTCTACCATGATATGTTGTTCTTCAAGATGCTCCTCCTCCTCCTCCTCATCTTCTTCGTCAATGTCATCCAAATCAGGCTCTCCATGCTCATCTGAGACATTCAGATCAGTGTTTAACTTACATAAAACCATTCAGAGCAACTGTAAGAGCCACTTAATACATGATTTGTATTAAGCATAAGAGATCATTCAGATAAAATCAATCCATTCTGCCAATACACGTTCAAGGGCAAGTTTACCCAAAAAAAGATATTTTCATCATTTACTCAACATTGTATTGTGCCATACCCATAGGACTTCTTTTTTCTGTGGAATATAAAAGGAGATCTTAAAAATGTTAAGTCACCTTTTTTTCCACAAAATGAAAGTGAATGGTGACTGAGGCTGCAAGTAACTAAAAATATTCTGCCATGATAAAATAATCTCCTTTTGTTATCCACGGAAGAAATATTATACAGGTTTGCAATGACATACATAACCCTTGAAAAAGTTCAGATAATCAAGTTCTTGCCAATAAGATTAATCTCATGTTAAGTATTTGAACACAGCACAATAAAAGAACTAGAGCCAAGCCACTCACCACTGTCATCTTCATCATCATCCTTTCTAGAGCGCATCTTCCTCTTTCTGCCCCCACGGGTTCTCTTGGATGGAGTTCCATTCTCTCCATCACCAGAATCTTCACCAGTGCAGTTCTCAGCATGCCTGGCCATGGTATTCTGTCAGATTCAAACAGATCCACTTCATTAGACACTGTTCACAGCATCTAGTGGCACATTTAAACATGTCTAACCTCCTTTAATAGGTCATCATACCCTGCGAGTGAAGGTCTTGCCACATTTGGTGCATACAAAGGAGGTGGGTACAAAGTTGGGGTCGTGGTAACGCCGGAAGTGCATGTCCAGGAGCTGTTTCTGCCTGAAAGTTTTCTCACATTGGCTGCATGCATATGGCTTCTCTCCAGTATGAGTACGCTTGTGCATGACCATGTGACGCTCCTGTAAGCAAAGAGGACACAAAACTTCATTAACTTAAGTTAAAGAAGTGAACTACACTGTTTTGTACCACTTGCTCTTTCAATGTCAAAATGAGATATGAAAAATAAAGACTAAGTTCATCCAAAAAGTGAAAATTCTCTTATCATTCACTTTTGTAGTTCCAAACCTGTATGACTTTCTTCCATGAAAGGTATCAAGCAGGATGTTGGCCCAAGTCAACATTCAATTTCATTGAATCTATTTTAATTACAATGAGGTGAATAGTGAGTGAAAATGTCAGTCCCCATCTCCTTCAGTCTTCCATGGAAGAAAACATCTCATAGTTTAGAACATAATGATTGCAAGTAAACAACTAAAATTTTCATTTTGGGGTTAACCGCCATTTTTACATGCAAGCAAGTTAATTACAAGAATTTTCATAGCATTGGATGAGCTGTCTGACCTGACGGCAAGCATAGTCACACTGGTCACACTTGAAACGTTTCTCGTTTTTGTGGGACTTCTGATGCTGGATGAGAGCATAGCGCTCATGGAACACCGCATCACAGTAACGGCACTTCCTGCCCTGCTCAATGTAGGAATGCTGCTTACGGAGATGCACACCTTGGGACGCAGAAGTTAAAACATGTCAATTGGAACACCACAATTAAGAACCAAAATATTGTAACTTCTTGTTAAGAGTTAAAAAAAAAAAAACCTCAATACTCAACCCGCAAATACCACAAATGGTAAATGCTGAAGATAACAGCAAAGGGTCTTACCGAGATCACTCTTGCGGGCGATAACAGTGTCACAGTGGGGGCAGTGAAACTTCGCCACATTCTCGGTGTGCTTCTGCAGAATGTGCATTTTCATGGTGCCACTCTGAGTGAACCGTGCATGACAGATGTAGCACTCATAGGGCTTCTCTCCTATAGAATAGACAAGAAATATTGTCATTTGCCAAACCTTTTAAATAACGGAACAAAAACATGACACTAATAAGCTGAGTGGTGACAAGTGGGAGTCTGTGCTGCTGACCTGAGTGGGTCCTCATATGTCTCTTCAGCTTATAGGTGTCTCTGCTGGCATAGCTGCACAAACTGCACTGGAACGGACGCTCTCCAGTGTGGGAACGAATGTGGCGCTTCAGCTTACTGACCTGCAACGTATCAATTTTATGCCTCAACTTAGTACAAAAATTCAGATGTAGTATAGAGAATCAATCCTTTTACAAACACGTTATACAAGGTAATGCTCTTAGACCAACCTCCACACTGGCATAGTCACACATGGAGCACTTGAACGGTTTCTCATGGGTGTGCTTGTAGCGTCTGTGTCGCACCAGCTCTCCACTGGTGACAAAGGCCATGTCACAGTCAGTGCATTTGTGGGGTCTGGTGCCTGTCAGAAAAATAAAAAAATAAGGTTACATTTTTTATTCACACAAGTGAACTGATGTTCCATTCCAAAACTTTATCTATAATGTAGCACAAGAGATTATGTACCTGTGTGGGTGTTGAGGTGGTTCCTCAGCAAGGTGACAGTCCTGAAGGCTCGTCCACACAGATGGCACTTGTGAGGCCTCTCATCCGTGTGGCTCTTCATATGGCGGTCGAGGTTGGAACGTCGTGGACAGGTATAACTGCACAGCTCGCACTGGAATGTCTTCTTTACACCTGCATGCAATGAATTAGATCAAGCTCAGATATTACACTATTATGAGATCAGATTTTAATTTCATGTAAATGTCAGCTTTGTGCACAGTCAAGAGTTCTCACCTTTCTTCTTGATTTTGGTTGGTTTGGGCGGCTTCATGTTGCCCACAACTTTCTCAGCATTGACCTCAGAGAGCAGTCCCTCCTGTTGCTCCTCCTCGAAATCATACACTGAAACATCCATGTCTTTGTCTCCCTCTGTGTTGTAGCGCAGCTTGCTTTTCTTTGTTTTCTTGGTCTTTTTAACAGGGGGTGTGTAGTCTGGATCTTTAGGCCAGGTGGGGTCATCATTTTGGACTTCAGCCATCTCCTCCTCCTGTGGTTGAGGCTGCTCCTCTTGAGCCTGGAGCTCATCTTGCTCCACTGTCTCCACCTCTCCATTTGCACCCACCTTGACAACCTATAAAAAAAAAAAAAAAAAAAACAATTTAGATTGAAGTGAGCACAGTCCAAGCTTGCCATATCTCAGTGAATCCATTCAAATCAGAATATAAATTATGACCGACCTGAAAACCCTCAGGTAATGGCAGGGTGTGACAGATGACTGGCTCTCCATCTTTAGGCATTGAGGTGGCATCCACCAGTGTCCCCTGCAGCTCTTCTACAGTGGCTGCAGTGACGGGCACTTGCACAAGCTGGAGCTCTCCCAAGCCCAACTGCTGCTCCTCCATGTTCACCACCTGCAGGGTGATGATCTGAGTATCATCAACAGTGGTGACTGTGGCTTCATGGGCTGCACCAGCCACAACAGGTGCTCCGACAGCAGCCTCCATGACTTCGGTCTTCATCTGGAGCAGGGCAGGGTCCAGGGTATCCATCACCATCATCTCAACACTGTTGCTGACATTAACTACTCCCTCTACCATTTGCTGCTGGGTCTCCACTACAGATTCTACTTCAGCATGGGCTTGCTCTAACCCAGCAGCCTGCAGTAGTTCAGCTCCAACCTCTTCATCCTCTCGCCGCCTTTGGTACGTCTTACATTCCTTGGCCTTAAAAGCATCCCCCGCCTCTTCCACCAATGCCTCAGTCGGTCCCCCTTCCATGGGTAATACCTACAGTGAGAAAGATCAAAGTGTTGGAATTCAGCACTAGAATTGTCCTACCTGACTGCAATCTGAGCCGTGTTTACTTACATGCATACAGAGAGACAGGCTGCTATCAAATATATCAATGAGAACAATTGAGTCGAGTTGACACCTCCATTGCAAACAAATGACTTTGGTGTTTGCAGAGCATACTAGGAGTTTACCTGCATCAAAAAGGAATACTTCATCTCCCTACACCTGTGTCTCCGATGAATGAGCTATCTGTCTCAACTCTGCTTACTACCTAGCTCAACCTGTTGGAATGCAAATAAACCAAGGCAGTCAATCAAATAATGTAAAATAAAAATAAAGAATAGATTTTCAAAGAAAAGTTAATATTAGCTAGGCTAATAAAGCCTTCTATCTTATCTTGAACAGGGCTATTATAGTTTAGATTTCTATTCGATATTTGTTAATTTGATTTAGTTGAGTTTCCCCCACAATTTCTCTTAGCTGTAATTTTCGCAGTCTTTTCTAGTTTCAGTTTAGATCGTTTTTACTTTAGTTTTAGTATTTTAAGGCTGGCAAAGCATAAGCACTGGTTTACTGGTAACATATAGGACTCATGTCAATAAATATCACAGGATCAAATTGTGTTACCTCTATCTAGAGGCATGTTCATGTTTAATTGTAAATGTTTCAAATGTTATAATACAGGGTGAAAATGGGTAAAGTGGGACAGTTAAACTTGACCCCTATTATATCTATATGTCATTAAATACAAATAATATTTGAGAAGTAATCAAATTAACTTTTTGAGTTTTAAACGGAATACTTTAAATCAGGGTGTATGACAGAGCTCATTCATGACTACCTGTGGGAAAAGGGCAACTACCAACAAAAAAAAAAAAAAAGTAAATATTTTTAAGGTGCTAAAAAGTACAAAAAATTATTTGATGCTTGTAAATATTACATATGCTGTGAAAGTGTTTCAGAAAATATATAAAAAAATATTTCAAATAATTTATTTCCCATTTTACCAACACTGTCATAAAAACAAATCTGGGATTGGGTCAAGAGGTCTCCAAAGTTTCTTAATTTTTGCTTTTGATTAAGATTCATTTTTTTTGTTGAGTTAACGAAAATGTTTTCATTTTAGTTTTCATTAACGCTAATAATTCAGGTCCACATTGGTAAGATGCTTCTTGTGTACTAGTTAGTATTCCTAATATCCATACAGCGCCAAAACAGCTATTTACAATGCCCTAATGATTTTTGTTGTACTAATTGTTACATTTCAATTCGTTCAACGAAAGCTCAGCTAAATGTTTAGTTACTTTCATTCACCCCAAAACCACGTTTGTGAACTCTTGATCGGGCGCCAGAAAGCATCATATCATTCACTCGTACTTCCTCACTAGACTGCATGATCGCTCGACATTGCCAAACCCAGTTTAACCAACAAAACGGGGCAATTGTGTCCACTACCTCCAACCTCCACACGTTTAAAAACACTCTTATGATTTCCCACAGCAAGAGGGCATTCTGAGACGGTTAATCGTGTTTTTGTACCACTACCAGTCGGGTTGTAGAGGGAGCTCTCTACAGTTTTTATCCGTTCAGTCGTGTGTTGCTTCAGGTTAGTCTTTCAATAAGAGTGAGCGGTCGCACAGAGACCAACATCTGCGGCGATTCAGGTGTTTTAGGCGGTAACCCCTAAAAACCTGGAGCCAGAGAGCGTACGTCTTAAGGAATATGGCCATCGGTGCCATTTAGCAACGGCATCTTCCTCGTTTGATTTAAATCTGCGCAATAAGCTAGCAGCAACAGAACCGACGGTCAAATATGGGGTTCATTTTCAACAACTTCGATCTGAACTCAATTCAAATCGATTTCTAGGAGAGATGAAGAGATCACAGCGTACCGAAGCCACAGTAGTTGGACTTTATTATCGCAGAAACGAGTGAATGTTTCATCGGCTCGTGTTTGAAATTTAACTGCGCGAGGAGGGGCGAGAACATAGCGACTGGCGCTCGATTGACATTTATGTAGTAGAAACACTCATATTCTGCTTAAAACATTTTGGATTAGATATTAAAGCAGTGTTTTTACATGTAGGGGTTTGTTTGAGAGCATTTGGATGTGGTGGGACTTGAAAGCTGGCGAAGTGTATGCGGCACATTAGCTAGTTGGCTAAGTGCGCGTGCAGAAACGGCGGGTTTCTAAAGACAGGAAACAAAGAGAAGAAACAGAAAATGGACGCCTGGCCTAAAGATTGAAACAAACATCCTTGCGCTAAAAATGGCCATCTCGGCGAAATGTCGTCTGATATAGTTTCAATAGTGCTTAATAGTCGGGCAAAAGCCCGAACTTCTGGGTTATAAATGTTTTTTGCTAAATTTTCGATAACGATAGAGGGAGACAAACACCCCCCGCCAGCCGCCTGGACTGGGAGCCCCATCGTGACACCTAGAGGCCGATTAAAGCTCCTGCAAAATTCCTCCCTTTCGGAAAAGTAGTGCTGTTTTACCTGCGTTTCGTGATTTGCTCTCGCGTTGAATTCGACAGAAAGCCCAGGGTTTGTTCTTCCTTCAGTACGAGACGGAGTAAAATTGCGTCCTTCTCCTCTGGCGGTTTTAATCCTCTCCCGCTTTTGCAGAGTAGGCTCCGCACAAAATGGCGGCCTTGAGCGGCTGTTGCGCATGCGTGGCGTGCAGGGGGGCGGTGGCGAGGGGGAGGGCTGTAAACACAGGCAGTGTGCGGATTGGCCGTGTGGGGCGCTACGTTTGAATTACAAATGTGGGCTGCTTTTTAATGAAACGGTCAAATAGGTTTAAATATATAATTTTACATTGTAACATATGGTCATCCTATTACACGAGATAAGTATTGTTGGATAACATTAGAAGAGACTAGTTTAATCAATACAATGTTGAAATGGGCTTCTCTATTACTTAATAGCAATGTTCCTTTTTCCTGTTAATCGACCATCATATGGTGGTTTCTTGCTCAAGTCTTTATTTGTGAGCATGTGTGTAGATATATATATATTTACATACAGGGTTGGGAGGGTTACTTTTTAAACGTATTCCACTACATATTACAGAATGCATGCTGTAAAATGTAATTTGTAACGTATTCTAAATACTTTGGATTACTTATTCAGCACTGACAGATTTTTTTTTCACTTTTTTTGACTATAAAAACTCTGCCAGTACAGTAAGACACAATATACATGTTAAAAATACATTCTCTGAAAAACCTAAATATCTCATGCAGTATCAATCAAATTGATCTTGTTTTTAAAGATTTTTAGATATTTTTACAGGAAAACAATAAAAAAAATTATATCAAGCCTACGATTTTTGCCCTAATTTCAAAGGTCTTACTAGGAAAAAATAAATTATGATCCAACATGAATTTTCTTGATAAAAAATATGATTGTGTCTGGTAATATGTGCCAGTCAAATGGCTAGAAATAGCATTTTAGTTTAGCATAAAGCTGAATATCATTCCATAGGGCTGACAATATACACAAGGTTTATTTTTATTTCTTGTGCTCCAAACTTCCAAACAAATCATAAGTGTTTCACTGCTGTTCAAATGCACTTTGAATTGCATCATTTATATGTATAAATGTTTTCCACCTGAAAGGACTAAATGTTAAATGAAACAAATTACAATAAAATGCAACGTAATCTCTTCAGTAATCAAAATACTTTTTGAATGTAACTGTATTCTAATTACCAATGATTTAAACTGTAGTGGAACACAGTTCCTTATATTTTGTATTTTAATACATATTCCCATTACATGTATACTGTTACTCCCCAACCCTGCATATGTGTGAGTATATACACTCACCTGAAGGATTATTAGGAACACCATACTAATACTGTGTTTGACCCCCTTTCGCCTTCAGAACTGCCTTAATTCTACGTGGCATTGATTCAACAAGGTGCTGAAAGCATTCTTTAGAAATGTTGGCCCATATTGATAGGATAGCATCTAGCAGTTGATGGAGATTTGTGGGATGCACATCCAGGGCACGAAGCTCCCGTTCCACCACATCCCAAAGATGCTCTATTGGGTTGAGATCTGGTGACTGTGGGGGCCATTTTAGTACAGTGAACTCATTGTCATGTTCAAGAAACCAATTTGAAATGATTCGAGCTTTGTGACATGGTGCATTATCCTGCTGGAAGTAGCCATCAGAGGATGGGTACATGGTGGCCATAAAGGGATGGACATGGTCAGAAACAATGCTCAGGTAGGCTGTGGCACTAAGGGGCCTAAAGTGTGCCAAGAAAACATCCCCCACACCATTACACCACCACCACCAGCCTGCACAGTGGTAACAAGGCATGATGGATCCATGTTCTCATTCTGTTTACGCCAAATTCTGACTCTACCATCTGAATGTCTCAACAGAAATCGAGACTCATCAGACCAGGCAACATTTTTCCAGTCTTCAACTGTCCAATTTTGGTGAGCTCTTGCAAATTGTAGCCTCTTTTTCCTATTTGTAGTGGAGATGAGTGGTACCCGGTGGGGTCTTCTGCTGTTGTAGCCCATCTGCCTCAAGGGTGTGCTTGTTGTGGCTTCACAAATGCTTTGCTGCAAACCTCAGTTGTAACGAGTGGTTATTTCAGGCAAAGTTGCTCTTCTATCAGCTTGAAACAGTCGGCCCATTCTCCTCTGACCTCTAGCATCAACAAGGCATTTTCGCCCACAGGACTGCCGCATACTGGATGTTTTTCCCTTTTCACACCATTCTTTGTAAACCCTAGAAATGGTTGTGCGTGAAAATCCCAGTAACTGAGCAGATTGTGAAATACTCAGACCGGCCCGTCTGGCACCAACAACCATGCCACGCTCAAAATTGCTTAAATCACCTCTCTTTCCCATTCTGACATTCAGTTTGGAGTTCAGGAGATTGTCTTGACCAGGACCACACCCCTAAATACATTGAAGCAATTGCCACGTGATTGGTTGATTAGATAATTGCATTAATGAGAAATTGAACAGGTGTTCCTAATAATCCTTTAGGTGAGTGTATATATGTGTGTATAAATCTATATGAAAATTAATTTGTTTAAAGTTTGGCAAAGTTTCATATTTGTTCATAAATTAGACATCCAAGTTTTAGTGTTTATAATTTTAATAGTTTCCTTTACAGTTGATGTCAGCCTTGTCAGACAATATACACATTTAAGAAGAGGGGGGGAAGCAAAAGTATCTCACTTCTTTAATGCTGCACAACCTGTAAGTAATAATGAAAAATATATATTCAAATCTGTTCCGCAGTTTGTAATCCTAAACTGCAATCTTGAGTTTTAAATAAAGTATCTCATTCTCATGCTCCCTATACTATTTTGAGGCACTTATACACTGTAGAGGCATTCTTTGTCCATAATGAAGTCTGGAACAAATTTGGCGAGAAAACAATGCTATGCAAAATGAACCCTCTATGGTTACAGATCAGATGCTTCGTCTAGCAGCACTGGAAAAAAATGCTCAGAGTCAAGCAGTCTAGAAATCACATGCATGGAGAGGCTGTCTGAACCTTTTGCAAAAGGCAATATTCACCACAGTTTACATCTTTCAATCAAAATAATGATAAAAAATAATAGCTTCTCACCACCTTTACAGCAGATTGTACATTGCCAGTCGCTTAAATCTTGGGAAGTGCATGGTGAATAAAAACAAATCTGCATTTGTTATTGAGTACTTAAACATTTAAACTAAATTACAACAAAACATATACACTTCCGATGGGCTATAGATATATTCTGTGTCAATAAAGCTTCTGACAGTATGGAATGATGACACTGTTACACTTTTAATGGCAACAAGGTCCCTGTTAAACTACCAACATTCATTCTCCAATTAATATGTACACACACACATAAACACTCTTGACAAAGTGTAGTAGGCTCTCTATATACTCTGCAGGTAGTCGCAGCCTACTTGCATCAATAAAGTGAAAATAACATCTCCAATCACTATCAGCACAGTCATCACTTGTACTGCTGATCAGGGTTCAGCTTTCATGAATCGTAAAGGCAACACCATTGGGACAAATCATAAGGCAGCAAAACATTCTTAAAAAACTAGTTCACCCAAAAATGAAAATTCTCTCATCATTTACTCACTTTCATACCATCCCAGATGTGTATGAATTTTCTTTCTTCAGCAGAACACTAATATCTCAGCTCTGATAGTCCATTCGATGTAAGTGAATGGTGACCAGAACTTTGTAGCACAAAAAGCACATAAAGGCAGCATAAAAGTAATCCATACGACAGTGGTTATATCTATATCTTTAGAAGTGAAAAGATAGGTGTGGATGAGAAACAGATAAATCTTTAAGTCCTTTTTTACTATAAATCTCCCTCTTTAACCAGCTCCAACCAGTGTGTGGTGATATGTACAAAGAATGCTAAATCACACAAAAAAAAAAAAGAATGTGGAAGTGGAGATTTATAGTAAAAAAGGACTTAAATATTCATCTATTTTTCACCCACACATATTATATCACTTATGAACATTTGGATTAAACCACTGTAGTCTTATGGATTACTTCTATGGGGCCTTTATGTGCTTTATGGACCTTCAGAGCAGAGATATTCTTATAAAAATCTCTGTGTTCTACAGAAGAAAGAAAGTCATACACATCTGTAATGGCATGAGAGTGAGTAAATGATAACAGAATTTTCATATTTGGGTGAACCATCCATTTAATAAACCCACTCACACCCCCACTCTCTCTCTATGCATCTTACTATATTACTTTACAGTAGTTTATCTTAGGCCATATCCAAAATATTCATAACATACAGACTGACATACAAGTCCTCTTGTCCAATGATTGGATTCATATCTGTCCATGTATTCAAGGATACTGATTTGCACATATACATCTGTATAGTGTACACTGGATAGTTTTTCATAGTGTGCAATTAATAGTTTGTTACTGGCATGATCATGTAGGTGAATATACTGAGGCATGAGTAAATTGTTTTCTATGAGCATCAGTTGATTGCGTTAGAAGGCGGTGCTGGCCATACTGCCAGGTGCAAAAAGGCGAGACATTCCATCTTGGGAGGACTCAACGTGTCGATGGGCCATCTTTCCCTCCTCACCTGCATGAGAAATAAAGTAATCATACAGAAGAAACTGAAGCACAATAAAGTGACATGTACTGTTACCAACCATTGCATTAATGTATTTTTAGCTCTAAATTATGTTTCAGCTCTGTTACATTATAATGACTCAACGTAGGCCTATTTAAAAAAAAAAAAAAACATAATACTATTTTTGTCAATGGAGTAGATAGGCCTGTTAATCTATCCAAATATTAGACTTATATTTTGTATATAAAATAATAAAAAACTGAAATCACAAATCGGTTCCATTTTGGAACGATTCATGATTATTTTCCAAAAATATGCAGAAGACACAAAATGTACATGGTGGGGCAATTTGCACAGTAGGGGAATACTGATTGAAAATGCTCAAGGTTTTAATTCACTGGTTCAAAAACTTTAATTAATGTGTGATGCATTGGAACAGAAGAACAGCAGTCAAAAGATTTAAAATATATTTAGGGAGCACACAGACATTTGGTTTATTCTTGACCTTAAACATTAACAGAAAAAATTGTGTTACATTAATCATTGAGTCAATATGAATATGAGCTACGCCAATGGTTCTTGACCCAACAACGGGATGCAGGCCTGACAATTCTAAACACAAATAATAAAATACAACTAACCATATAATTATCCATAGTTAAACTTTAAAACGTGTAAAAAAAAAAAAAAAAAAAAAGATGCAAGGTAAAAGAAAATACACACCCAGACTACATTAAATACAGTATTGCACTGTACCATTACTTAATGTCCCATGTAAAATCTGGGTCCACTTGCTCCTGTGTCTCAAGCTCTTTAATCTCTACAGAATCTATTCTTGGTTTCCCTATTACTCCATGAGTCTATTTCCAGATATTTATTGCACTGCTTACCTAGCACAAGGAGAGCTTGTTTGGCAGCATCCCTCACATCCTCCATATCTGACCGGCACAGATACACCAGCTGCTCAATGCTTTCTTTGGCCTGTAATGTATAAACATAGTCAGCAGGGCACTTTACTTAAAAGTTCCGCACTAGCATTGAGGTGTAATACTGCATAAAATCTGATTCCAACTCAGATTACTAAAGTGCAGAATCTGTGCAACACTTCAAGGCTATATTTAAGCAGAAATACCAAATAGATTGAAGAAAAAAAAATCTGATGTGGGTGAAGAGATGTGCAACTGAGGATGTTCGGGTTATTGGGGAGAAATGTTTAGACGTTATACAGGAACTGACCTTCAAACAAGCGAGTGCTTTACATCCACAAACTCGCGTCTCAATGCTCTCATCCTCTAGTAGCTCTAGACAGCTCACAAGTGCCTGAGACAAAACAGTAATGCAAGACAGCACATGTAGATTAATTCACAATCCTTTCTGAACAACAGAGTGTCAAAGAAAACTAACTGCTTTGTAAAATCACTATGAAATGTGTCATAACATGAGAAATACAATTTTCCTTTATTATATGAAGACATAAGGAGTTCATTGATCTATGAAAACATACTGTAACATCAGAATTCAAAACTTCCTCCCCAATCCAAAAAAAACATCTATCGGAACTGATCAGCAAAACGGCTTGTTCTGAAATCCTTGTTTTTTATGTCAGAAACCCCAAAAAAGTTCAGTTAATTTTGTTCATGCCATACACTAACACCTAGCGGCATGGATGCAGCATAATTGAAATGCAAAGTAAAAATGTATTATTGACAGTCATTCTAAGAGCGAAAGTATCCAATAACAGGGTGCTTACTGAGAGAAAAGGGGATAGTTCACCCAAAAATGAAAATTCTCAAATTTTCTCACCCTCATGCCATCCCAGATTTGTATGACTTTCTTTCTTTTGCTGAACACAAATGATCATATATTTGAAGATATCATATATATTTGAAGATATCATATATGAAGATATCATATATAAAAGAATAATATTTCAGCTCTGCTGGTCCATACAATGTAAGTGGGTGGGTGCTCAAAAAGCACATAAAGCCATCATAAAACTATTCTATTTGACTCCAGTGATTAAATCCATGTCTTCAGAATACTATACATTCTCCTCCCTGCTCAGTCAATCTCCACATTAACTTTCACATTCTTCTTCTTGTGTTTTTGGTGATTCACCTTCTTTATGCATATCGTCCCCTACTGGGCAGGGAGAATAATTTCTAGCAAAAAAGGACTCAACTATTGATCTGCTTCTCACACACACCTATCGCATCACTTCTGAAGACATTGTTTTAACCACTGAAGTCCCACAGATTACTTTAATACTGACTTATGTGATTTGTGTAGCTTCAAAATTCTGGCACCCATTCTCTTGCATTGTATGGACCAAAAGTGCTGAGAAATTCTTCTAAAAATCTTCATTTGAGTTCAGCAGATGAAAGAACATCATACACATCTGGGATGTCAAAAGAGTGAGTAAATGATGAAAGAATTTTCATTTTCTGGTGAACTATTCCTTAAAGCTTGTAGTATTCGGACATTATGTGATCAAAACATGACAGCCCCCCTGAGGGCACCCTCTTCATGTAATAAGGTTTCTGGGTAACACTTAGATTCCATTCATTGACATTAGTTAATGCAATACGTATCATTACGTAAGCATTTATTAATCTTTGTTAATGTAAGTGAATAAAAACGGTTTATTGTTAGTTCATGTTTGTTTATAGTGCATTAACTACAGTACGTTAACAAATAAATGCTTTTATTTGAACAATGTATTAGTATATGTTGAAATGAACATTAACTAAGATGAATAAATGCTGTAAATATTGTTCATTGTTAGATCATGTTAACAAATAGTACCTTATTGTAAAGTGTTACCGGTTACTGATACGACTTGAGTCGTCATCTCATGCAAGTGGTCAAGATTTTAAACAAGTTTAAAAAGTATTATACATTTCTATAGGAGTAAAATTTTACATAGAGAAAAAAATTCTTATCATATCTTAAACATATGACTGCATTTTAAACATATGATTGGCTACCCACAGTTACACATCACTGAAACCTACACTGCCTGGCCAAAAAAAAAGTCACCTTTTGGACTTAAGGCTTCAGTTGGTCAGTTCTAGGCAAATTAATTCCCATTTTTGTTTGAAAACAGTTTAAAAATTATCAATATACTGTAGACATGACTGTTTTAGGCAGGACCATTATCGGGGGGTGACCAGGGACATCCTTTATAGTATAGCCAACTCATGGCTCTTTTGGGAGAGGGTAGCCCACCCAAAAATATTTTGTCCCTGTCCCCGTGAATTTGAGTGGCGGCCCACATTTTGGGTGCGACTCAGAACAGGAAGTTCCCTTGACTTGCACTGTAATTGCAGTTCACTAATCACCTCCAAAAGTACAGAACACAATGTTTGAAGGAGGACCCTGAGTGCAACATCTTACCCTCTCCCTGTGGCGGGTTTGATCAGCTAGACTCCGCAGCAGAGAGCTAGCTGCACTGCACACTTTCCCCCTTGCATCCCTCAGCAGCAGACTGACTGCCCGCAAGCCCTCCCTCTTCAGACTGCACTCTGGAGGCTTCTTCAGAGACTTTACCAGAACATCCTGGTCTCCAGACTGCAGGCACTGAACTAGCCACACTGCAGGAGAATGTGGAAGAGAGACAGAAGTGTGGTTAATGGAAGAAATGGATGAAACGGATAGTGAAAAGAGAATATTAGGTGGGGGAGGAATGGAAAGATGAAATAAGAAAGCACAAAGAGAGGTGTGGTGGGGGATAATGGTATGGCAGGGTTCGAAAGTACTCCTAAATGTGTTGCACAATCACTCTTGCTAATGAATGTTTACGTTTCATAGAAGAAGATAGAGGGCTATAAGTCATTTACACTTTCGCTGCACATAAGCAAAATGCATTACGCTTTCACACTGACAGTGTTTCTATACAGTAAATAAAGTGCTAATGGCCATTCATTATTTAAATTTTATGTCTTTTGAGAACTTGATTGAAGTGAAATCTAATTTACATGAGGAAGGGGATTATATTTACATCTATATAGTAATTCATCTACATGGAGTGAAACACAAACCTGTAAATGTAGAATATAAACTGCTTAAATGATCTGGATTCTGTCAGATTTATATTTGAAAGTATGGTACTCTTTTGTGCCTATCACTGCATATAACTTGCATCATGCACAAAGCACAATAGTAATACTGCTTCATAAAAACCTCGATACCAAAATATGTTTGTATTGTTGATATGTGTTTATAATGCGTTTTCTATGAGAAAAAACTATTATATTAATTTTACAAATTATTTTTATTATTTAAAATTCTCAGTTACTTTATTCTGCTCTACTCTTTGAACTTGGCAGTGTGATCCTTCAAATGTTGTTGAGTTTGTAAGAAAATTGCTTATGTTCCTCATTTGTAAGTCGCTTTGGATATATGAGTTTGCCAAATGTAAAATGCAAAATGTAAATGCTATAATAGGCTCAGTGCTGAAACTGTACTTGCAGCTATGGTTCAGCAACACTTGAGCTATGCTGCTAGCACCAGTTATACAAGCATGAAAAATAAATACACACTGCTAACGAGTATGGTGTGATAATGATTTCTGATTCTACTCTCTCTCATACTCTGGCACACACAAATAAAACACTCAAACGTACCTTCTTCAGCAAGCTCAGTAATGTGTATGTCCAGTTCACTCACTCCCTCTGCTTCCAAATAGCTCCAAAACTGGAAGAGCGTGACCGTCTCTTTGGCCACAACTCCACTACGCCTGGGCAGCTTTTTCTCAAGGACCCGCTCCACCAGACGCAGAAACACTATCAGAGACGCGCACACAGGTTTGAAGAAACATCAGTCTAAGTTACCAAGGGTCAAAACATAATCTGATATGGCAAATTGTAATGTAGAGATTTTTTGGTGATTTTCACACTGGGCATATTAGCTGCGGTCCAAATCCCCCCACAGCATTGGTCCAGTTTCAGAATCACATTTGATTCTGTCAACCCCAGTGCTTTCCATCACAAACGTGCACATGATGGAAAACGCAATTGGGCACTATATTTGTGTTTGTTTATATTAATTTGGTGTCATTATGCACATCAGAGTGGACGAAGCTTGTGCCTCTGTGCGTCACATGCCGTAACTCAGCTGTTGTACTTCTCCAGGAGAAGGCGTCTATATCGGTTGCTCACAAACTATCTTTTTTAAAGACACAGCTAGTTGCACGCTCACTCACGCATATATAGGCACCTCACCTCTTCTGTATTTCAAAATGTTCCCATGTCTTTCATGGTGCAACTGATGATGGCATTGTGCTTAAATCGGCTAAAACTATTTAGTAATTTTACGTCCTGAACAAATGTGGACCCGAGTACAGGTTGCTTCCTCACTCATGCAAAAAGTGCCACAGTTCCACTGCAACCAAACTTGGATAACCTCCTACAGGTAGTCTCGGGTTCGTGCTGTCTGCCCCCGGACTACAAAACAGCTTTCGTATTACCAACGTTTCATGTGAACTGTGCTCTGTGTCGACTAAACAGCCAGTGTGGAACCCCCCTTAATTGCCCCAGAGACCACTAGAATTGATGATTAGCAGTAAATACTTAGATAAAATCGAACTTTGTTTTCACATTTATTTTGATTAGTTGATTAAACAGCAATTTTTATTAATAAACAATATCACAACAACGGTTTACAGTGCTTGCTCGAGCATTACAATATTCATGCACACACATTTCACAAGGTGGGGAATTTCAATTGACTTTTATTGTTTTTATACTGAGCTATTGACATTTTCTACAGTATACCCTAATTCCCTATCACTAAACCTAACATAACCTAAACTCAAGATATAAACACTGCATATTTAGATTTTAATGAAAACTTTAGTAGGTTTTACTGTCCTTGTAGGGACATTTGAGCCTCACAATATAGAAAACACCTGACCCCCACACACATACCTGTGTCTGCAAAGCCGTCTCCTCTCTCTGGGATATTGCTGGCATAAGCATTGCTGAGCGCCTGCAAGAAAGCATCTGTGGAAGTGCTGTACACACTGCAGCCATCCGTGCACTGCCGCCATAGTAACACAGCCCCTTGGCACTGATCTAATTGAGGAACAACTGCTCCGACATACAAAGTGAAAGAGAGAGAGTGAGCGCTTGAAAGATGTTTTCCGAAAAAATATCTTATATAAAGTTATTATTTTCCATGCATAATAATTTATAATATATCATGTCTGAAAAATCCAGTGAATTGGGAGAAATTGCGGACCGACTGAGACACAAATAACACTACAGAAAAACCTTGCAAATATATACAGCAGATAGCAAAAAAATAATTTAACACACTACTATAAAACTAAACATCCTCTAAAACAAATCTTGTGAGACATACCCTCCTCTGGTTGAATGACTCCGCCCCTTGAGTCCTTGACAACCCATCGAATTAGCTCGAGCACTCGAGCCTCCCTGAGGAGACGGTCTAGAGCGTACATCTCCCCACAGCGCAGAGGCCCGAATGTCCCTAACCTCTGTTCACAACAACAAAATACAGAGCATTGTTAAATGTAGACCAGTCATCCCCAAGAAATGATTGGGGCTTTAAAACAAACACCTGCGAAAATAGAAAACAAAAATGATTCAGGAAACAAAATGATGGAGAGCAAATAAATGTGCAGCTATCAAGTTCACAAATCCCATTTAATTAAAATATATATTTTTTAAAGTATCAAAAATACAATGTATTACCATGACTGTTTGGACCTAATAAAACCATGTTATTTGGGTAGCACAACAGTATTCTTTAAAATACCTTGGAGTATCAGGTACATACCATAGCAAACATTCAGTACCACATTATACATCAAAGAACCCTGGTATTACCATATGACACAATCAATGTACCAAAGGACTTTTCATAAAGGCTGAATATCAGTTGGTTTGTGTTTACACAGTGCAATATTAGGAAATATTGAAAGTGAAATATTTCCTGCTGTTCCCAGTGTATGTATGTATGTATGTATATGTATATATGTGTATATATATATATATATATATATATATAAAAAGTTCACACACACACACACACACACGTGGGACCAAACATCCTAATGAAGTATTACATTTAACTGAAGTTACTGACCAGTAGCTGTGAGCTGCAGTACTTCAGATGAACCAGCAGGGTGTGATCTAGAGCCATGCACCCTGTGCTGAGAGGACCAGAGGGAGCGTCCCAACATCTTGCCTCACAACCCTCATCCTCCCCTGCGCTCTCCACAGCTGCTGGCCGCTCTGCAGCGCTGTATCCATCACAACATACAAATATGAAGACCAAAAGACGTCAGATAAAAAGAGGGAAGTGGCAATAATCCATACAATACTTTTACAAGTTTGAAAATCATTTCCTCAAACAGTTTCTGTTCAGTTGTCCTTCTATTCTCTAGGTGGCAGTAGAATACCATATTATTATAAAGAGGTGTGTTTTGAGGAAAAATCTTGGTTGAACCGGATTTTGTTTTCTTTTTCTTTACATATAAAATAACAAGACCGCAGAAAAGTGAGACATTTCTCAAGTTCTGACCTGTCTGCCATACTCTGTCTCTCTCCATCCTCCTCGTCTTCTTCCTCCTCCAGGTCTGATGTATTGAGGAAGTCAAAGCTTCCAAGAGCAGTCTCAACTGTCAAACTGACACTGGACGAACGACTGCGATTCCGTACCTTCACATACATTCACACACAAGAAATCAACAAAACATTCAACAAACTTACTATCTATCTCTTTTCACTTTCACTAATAATCACAAATGACATTTTGATTTTAAATTGAAAGGTGTGAAATGTATCCAATGTTCTTGAAAACTACATTTATATTCATATTAAACTGAAGAAAACCACAGAACTTCCAGCTTAAAGGAAAAGTTCACCAGAAAATGTAAATTCTTTCATAATTTACTCACCCCTCATGCCATCCCGGATGTGTATGTCTAACGTTTTTCTGCAGAACACGAATGAAGATTTTTTGAAAAGTATTCCAGCTCTGTAGCTCTATAAAATCAAGTGAATGGTGGTTGGAACTTTGAAGCTCCAAAAAACATATTAAGGCATCATAAAAGTAATCCATATGACTCCAGTGTTTTAATCCATGTCTTCTGAAGCGCTATCCTCCTTTTTCACTATAAATCTCCTTGGCGATCATGATTCCAATCTCTATTACACTTCCTAGTGCCATCTAGCACTCTGCACATGCGTTAAGTACTATGAAGTGTGATCGAGCTTGAAATCATGATCATACCAAGCGATCGCAATGGCAAGATGTACAGTGAAAAAGGGAAAAAACATTTTGGAATGGTTCATCCAAAACCGACTGGATCACTTCAGAAGAAATGTATTAAATTACTGGAGTCGTGTGGATTACTTTTATGCTGACTTTTTGTGCTTTATGGAGATTCAAAGTTTTGGTCACCATTCACTTGCATTGTATGGACCTACAGAGCTGAGATATATTTCTAAAAATCTTCGTTTGTGTCCTGCAAAAGAAAGAAAGTCACACACATCAGGGTTGGCAAGAGGGTAAGCAATTGATGAGAATCTTCATTTTTGGGTGAACATTTCCTTTAATGTTCCAGGTTAAATACACATTAAAAAAGGACAATATAGAAAACATTACAACTAATTTTTGTACAATGGGAGAATTAATAAGTGCTACTAAAAATATGAGCAGCACATTTGTTCCTTTGAAACCTCCAGAATACCTTACCCCATAGACTTGAATTGTAAGTGTGTTACTGCAAACAGGATCTTTGTTTGTTTTACAAATTGAGGCATGATTCAAAATTACTTTGTGTGGTAATCTTTAGCTTCAGCAAATGCTGTCAATAGAGCTTCAATTAACCTGGAATAGAACCTGGAACATTCTTAAGGACAGTCCTGGAAAAAGACAATTTCCATTGAACAGTGTTTGGTCTATGACTAAGCTAACTTGTGTCAGGAAGACCTGCCCTCTATAGACAGAATGAAACAGTGAAACAAAGAAAATATATTTGATGAATTCTATTGTTCTACATTCAAAGACCAAAGCCTCAATCTCTGGACCCAAACCCGGATCTGAGAATTTGATGGTTATCATGAGTCATGGATATTTAAAAGTGAAACACCCAAAACCTGGCATCTCAGTCAGCCAGGAAGAGCTACACCCAACATCTGGGAAGCCCCACTGCAAAGGACAGAAGTTAATGTAAAGATTCCTCTGCTTTCAACCTCCTTTACCTATTTCACCTCATAAAAGATTTAAAATGTTGATCAAATGTGGTGAACTATACAGTATATATGACCTGTTGTGAAAGCACTAGTGCATATGGATTCTTAGAATCACAGAGGTAGAGGTGTGCACTTGCATACAGTGGCCCCAAGAGGTATTTGGGCACTTAAGCCACACTTAAAAATGTAGGAACAGCATTGCATTACATAACAAAATATTAACCCAAGAGGCATTTAATTTAAAGAAAGATATCACAACCAGAGATTTCAAGCAAAGCAAGTGAAGTTTGTTAAGTTTTAAATGATAAAACAATAAATATACTCTTTAATTTAGACAAATACATTCAAAAGTACACTTTTTGTTAGTCAAATGTTAGTGGAAACATAGTTAATGTGACAAACTACACCTGTGGCTACAATGCAAGTACAACTGTGTAAACTTGAGGGGAACGAACTTCATTCATCCGCTAAATATCACATAGACACAGCTGGTCATTGCAAAAATGTCTAAGAAAAGTAGTTATTTTTGAGATAAGGTCAAACATCGTAAGTTTGCAAATGCCACCAGTGTTGGGTGCAATCTGATTACAAAGAAATTAGTTGCTGCAACTTCTATGTATATTTTTTTAAGTTGTGTAATGCATTCATTTGTCAAATTCTTTCAATTAGATTACAGTAATTGACTTTCAATTAAAAATATTACTTTTAAGTACATTACTTGGGTTACACATATTTCTAAAATATTATTGTTATGTATAAGCCAAAGAACAAGAAGGAAAAACAGAAATGACTTTGAATTTGTTGAGTGGAAAAACCCTTAATAATAAATTATCAATATTTGTTGTGGATTACTTTTTTAACTAATGTTTAACATCACTTGATAACACTGGGTTTGATATTGTTATTTAATGCAAAACATTCATATATTTTTAATGGGGTGTTCAAAAACTTTTCGGGGCCATTGTATGTGCAAACAACTGAAACAAATAATAATAATAATTTACTTTGTCACTCACTGCAAGTACTTCTTCCAACAATTTCAGCTCTTGCTCCAAGACCTGCAGTTCTGGGAACTGGCCTCTGCAGTCGTCAAGAGAGGACATAACTGCACTAAGGGCTTCCTCCACACTGCTGTCTGCTGATTGTATCTCATAATCATCCGTAGGTCTTGTCTCTACCAAAGAACCAGACTTCTCAGCTAGCAGATTGTCTGTTTGTGTCTTTGTGAGGCATGACTCATGGTTCTGTATTGAGAAATCAGTCCTTGATGCTTTCGAATGCTGGGACAAGACAATAGCACTGGGGGAAGAGTGCTTCTCACCACAGGTGAAGGAGACAGAGCTTGGCCTAGAACTGAGCTCTTTGTTAGCTTTTTCAGATGAGTCACAGGTTGTGGTTACAGCAGGAAGTCCCTGCTGCTCTTTGCAGGAGCTCCTTTCTGGACAGTTCAGTGGCTCAGCTGTGCAGGTTGGTTCACAGATGGCTGGGTAAGGAACAGGGCAGATCTCCTGAGTCTCTGGTACGACAAAACAGGTTTCTGCTCTGTGGGGCTTACCTAAGTCACTTACTGATATCGAGGAGACCATTGAAGTCCCTTCAGTGGTCTCCAAGGACTCCCCAGTCAATCTATCTGTCAAAACTCCATCTACACTGTTCTCGCTGATGTGGCTAAGAGAACGAGAATATCGGGGATGGCCGTTGGGCACTTCGTGTTTCACAGGGGACTCAGTGATTATTTTTGCTGCTGGTTTCTTGAGATTTGCCTCCTCTTCCTCCTCCTCATCCTCTTCTTTCTGATTGGCCAGGCGCGTGGGAGTAGAGGTCGCTGAGTCACGTGGGGCAAAAGAGATTTCAATGGCGGGAGGAGTAGCTTGTACCTCAGGCTTGACTAAGTTTTTATGTGCGTGACGCATTCCCAAGGAAAGCCGTGGACTGGATGAATCGTCTGAGGATTCCGAGGAATTTGACCATGCTGTTCCATTCTCCATCTCTTCCTGTCTCTTCAACATGTTCTAATGGAAGAAAGAGCTTATGAGGATGAAATCAAATTATCATGATTAAGATAATTTAAGAAAAGGCCCATTTACATGACTCATGTCAATATTCAAGCCAATAACTTGAATTTCATGGAGGAAACATTCAAGCTAAATCTTTACTGCCAATGCATTGGTGAGCACAAGTCATGTGCTGTAATGCGTCAAACATAATTCATCATCAATTTCAACTTTGACACCGTGCAGCCTGTGATTACCAGATAATTTGCATGAGGCATCATGGTGGTGCCAGTGTGAAATTAAAACTTTGCATATCTAAATAAATTGGGTCTGTTCAGAAAATTAGTTAGCTGCCTAGGATGCCTCGTGCCTACAAAGGTACCTGTCTTCTATGGCAGCATACTGAAATGCAGCCTCCTAAGTGATACATTTGTAACACACTACATAGGCAGTAATTCCACATGCCACAAATAGGGCTCCTCACATGTAGCATACTAGAGACTCGACTCCATGGCCGGGTCTAAGGGGGGGCTGGGGCACTGCCCCCATAGATTTTTCTTGTGCTCCCCCAGTTCTGGTTGGATGCCAAAATGATAAAGGAGGCCCCCCTACTACGCCCCACACATTTGTGTTGATTGGTGGGATGATGCCCAGACACAAGTCATATGAAAGGGCCTTGTAGACCATTTTAATTATCTGTTTGTTTTGACCAATGGCAGACAAAGGGAGTGTTTGGGACACCTGATTAAAATTTTACAATGTTCTTTATTTTTGCAATTCTCTTTGGTTACACTATTGGCGCAGAAATTACCCACCTTACCCATTTTATTTGGTCCATGAAGTGACACACTCTGAACTAAAAGAATTCACAGTATAAGGACAGTGATGAGACAGCAGAGTAGTTAAAAAGGAGGCAGCGAGTACAGTAGATGATGGGAGTGTGTTCTCTGTCACTCAGCATTATCATGAATCTCCAAACACATTTTCTTCATTACAGTGGAGAGCAGACTGCCATCAGGCTGAGAGAGCCAACACACTCCCTGCTCCCTCTAATTGGCTTCTGCTTCAGCCACTCTCTGCCTCACTGGGTAAATGTGACCACCCTCCAAAACAATAACAGCAATGGCTGAATGAATTTTGGATGGCTGGGACTTTGTTTGTATGTAAATGCTACTGTTGTCACTCACAGCAAGACAGAAGGAAACTTGGCTATTAAATCATGCTACAAACAACATGTACCTTAAATTTTATTTGTTCTACTTTATAACAAGAACTCTGACAGAAACTGGACAAAATCACAACTACAATTACCAAGATCAACTGCAGACACTACTAATTATTACAACTATGATAGAAGTACCATACAAACCTGTTTTTCGTGCTCGCCGCTGTTCAAGGCTAGTAGCAATCACAACCTTCCAGCCAATTACAGACAACTAACTAAAGCTATTCAACTAGACAGTCACACTAGCGCTACGGGCTAACCACACTTACATGGTTGGAGGGCAGAGAGGACCACAGGCGGACTGAAGTGACATCGCTGCATGAGCAGCTCTGAGTAAGTTTCTCTGTCAGCGTGTCCCGGAACACGTCCACTAAGGACCAGCGCTGTTTGGACATCATGCTCCGTGGAGCTGTCTGCATGCAGTAATTTTAAGGTAGAGAATGTAAAAACTGATTGCTAGCTAGAGATGTGCACGAGTACCAAAGTACTCAGAATTAAAAGAACTGATCGATCATGAAAACACAATAACAACAACAATAATAATTGAAAAAAATTATAATTTTGTTTTTTCAATTGAAATCTACAAACTAAACACAAACCTGCATTAAAAATGGCCTCTTTTTGTAATTTTATAAATGGTTACGGTACTTTTTATTTTATTTTATCCAAACCCTCGTCGGACCGCAATTTGCATTGACAATGGACATGGTAACTTTCAGTCAACTGAGCAACTGAGCTCAATAATTTATTTGGAAAAGATTAGATTAAAACCATTTTAAACTTGACGCAGCATCTTAAAACACTTAAAATTATGAAAATTGATTCGACTGTTGGGTCCCAAAATACTCTTCCTTACTTCCAGCGGGCTAATGCTAGATCTCTTTTGGTGCAAGGCAATCTGAGCCATCAAACATAGATCTAGTCCAGTTCTTTACACAGACCATCTATTGGTCTAACCTCCTGACTGGGTCTATCATGAAAAAGGCAGTTTATGAGAAATGGAGACACTTATGTTTCTATGATCTTCAAAATCAGAGAACAAGATACTTCTGAGAAACAATATTCAAATCTATGTGGAGCATATTGCCCGATATGAAATCTTAAGGGACTAGGGTCTTGTGGATTATTCTGGATTGGACCATTAGAACATTAAAGAGCCTTTTCACATTATGGTGGTATGCACTTAGCAGAAATGTTTAGTTCAATTTAGATCAAATAAATCACCCACAAATGTATTGGGAGCAAAGCAGATGAAATATGAAAGCAGATATATTCAGGGAACAAGAAATATTTAAAAGGTTTTGTCAGTCAAAATAGAACAACCATTAAGGCAGTGGACAGACTCACATAGAAGGCCTGTTCACGCAGAGACGGGGTGTCTGGAGGACTCTGGTTGTACGTGGAGAAGCGTTTGTTGACAGAAGGAGCTTTGTTCACGGTGCTAGCTGAAGATGACTGATCATCTTTGTCAAATGGACTACAGAAGAAAAGTGAGATAAGGACATCCGTGTTAACAGTGCATTTAAAATGAAATTAGTTTTATACTAATACATTTCTGTAACCAATTTTCTTTTAAAGTGGTAAGATTTAAAGATCTTTCAATGGTGACATTTAATATGATATCACCCCCATAACAATCCTCCAAAGCTGTACATACTTCCACGACACCTCTAGACTGAGTTTGATGGTGCCCAAGTCATTGATATCCACAGCTACAGTTTGGGGCAAGGCAGCAAACAGGTCCTTCGTCTCACAGGAGACACTCCCCACCACCACATGATTGGCCAGACTCTTCAGCTCTGTCACCTTAACAACCATATAGGATATATTAATTTAGGAAAAAAAATGTCATCATTGGATCAGTAACTGACACAACGGAGTATCTGCCAACATTAAGGCCCTTGCATTCTTCCTAAGAAATCAAAGAACGAATGGGTGTGATGTCATTTAGAACAAAATCTGGCCAAAAATAATGTGGTTTTGAGTTCATTTCGGTGGTTCGTAACAGCTCACAATTGCAAACCTTTAGGAAAAATTCTTACCGGCTGCTAAACACCTTACTGCCATTGGTCCACGTCATCAGTAGGTGTAACCTGGGGCTCCACCTACTTTGAGGCCGACAGCAGATTCCCATTTTTTCCCAAAAATGAAAATTCTCTCATCATTTACATATGCATGACTTTCATTCTTCAGCAGAAAACAAACAAAGATTTTTAGAAGATCTCAGCTCTGTAAGTCCATACAATGCAAGTGAATGTTGACCAGACCTTTGTAGCTCCAAAAATCACATAAAGGAAACATAGAAGTAATCCAAAAGACTCCAGTGGTTAAAAGCCATATATTCAGAAGCTATACAATAGGAGTGGGTGAGAAACAGTGCCTGTTTAGTTTCACTTTCACATCTCAAAGTGAAAGTTAAATTGGAGATTTAGAGTAAATAATTTCTTAAAATTTGTTCTGTTTTTCACCCACACCTATTATATTGCTTCTGAAGATATGGATTTAAACTCTGGAGTCATATGGATTACTTTTATGTTTCCTTTATGTGCTTTTTGGAGTGACAAAAGGTCTAATCACCATTCACTTGCATTGTATGGACCAACAGAGCTGAGATATTCTATAAATCTTAATTTATGTTCTACAGAAGAAAGTCGTACACATCTGGGATGGCATGAGGGTGAGTAAATAAGAGAATTTACATTTTTGGGTGGACTATCTGTGGTGATGGGGGCGTGGCCGAGCGACGTCTGTGGAGAGCGAAGGATTGACACCTGTTGGAAATGAACTTTAACAGCTGTTTGTGTTTGCAGTGAGAGCTGAGAGGGATATAAAAGAGCAGTCCAGTCTACCGGAGGAGGGAGAGAGAGAGAGACGCACAAAGCTGTGTGTGTGACTGTATTTGACATGGTGCTGAAAAGCAGAACATTTTGTGTAGAACGCTGAAAAGTGTCAAATAAAAGAGTTACGTTGGACATTTACCTGGCCCTCGCTTCCTCCATTATAATAAAGAAACCTGTCACACTATCCCTTTAAGATCAGTCAAAATGAACACACCGGTGTGTGGAGTTATTAGCAAGATGGTGCAAATTTACCCACATCTGTACGATTGCTCACGTACAGACATTTTCAAAGAACATGTTGTGCGATTTTGTTTATTTGTTTAATTTATCTACAAAAGGAATAAAATCTTCACAAATACTCTTAAGTGCCCATTCACACTATTGTTTGATATGCTGCTTCACTCATGTCCCTTCTATAGCAAAATCTATTTGCACATCTGCTTATAGTAAATTATGCCTATCATCATTCTTTTGCCTGTATTCTGCCCATTAACATTCTTTTATACATGTATCTTTGCAGTAGTAACAGTGCCATCACTAATTACAATAATATAGTGTGCGCACCAAAAGTGCTAGTGTGAAAGCACCCTAAGTGTGCTGGGGCCTTTAGGAATCACTTTGTTTTGTAAGAACTGCAACAGTTTTAAGACCTAACCCTAATGACAAAATAAAACATGCCATGTTTTTTGAAGTGACAGAATATTCAGGAGGAAATACGCAGGACAGAAGTGGAGTGGTCTCACATCAGCAGAAATGTGGTGTCAGTGGTGGAGAAAGTTACTACATATTGATAAAAGATTACTAAAACACACCCTTTTTCTTTTGAACAATCTGCACTGATGAATCATGCACAATAAGACTAATGATATTATAGCAGTAAATGGGATCACTTTTGATTTCTGATCAATGAAATGAAATGCTGATCATGCTCAGAGATAGGGTCAGGCATATTTCCAGTGAGGAATATAGTTTCAAACAGAGCTCTCTGTCATGTAATCTAGTCACACAGCTCTTTGGGACAGACCCAACAGCTCCTTTTACATCTCTCAGGCATATCTAAAAAAAATTTGACAAACATCAGCTGCATTCTATTCATTCCTCCCCTGGAGCCTCTCTCCATTTTTCAATAGATTGCTATGTTCTGTAAAATCCCCTCACTTTCTCCCATGCAGTCTTCCTCTCTCCATCCCTTTCCCTTCCCGCACATGCAGATATGTGTCATGGGAGAGGACAAAGAAGTCAAAGTCCAGCTGTAGTGCTGTTATGTGCATTAATGTAACAGACTGATGCAACTGAGATTGATTGTGTGGGTGGGAGAGAGAAAGAGAGGAAAGGAGCAAAACAGGCAAGAGCAGAGAAGATTTGAGTGAACATGATTGTATATTCATACCTTTATAGATAGGAACTCTGTGATGAGGGGGAGGAAGACCATCTCCTCACTGTCCCACACTTGCTTGCCATTGATCTCAATCCGACCTCGCAGCTTCCACCGCTGGCGACCATACTTCATAAATATCTGCGGAGGAATTAATTTAATATTACAGCTCATATATATGAACTGTATGACTAATTGGCACAGAGAATGAATGAATCCTGAAGAGCACACAATCAATTTATTAAAATACTTGTCAAGTCAGGCTTTGAAACAACAGAAAACAGACATTCATTTATGCAGGTAAAGGTGGATAAAATATTGGCTTTTGTTTGTTTTTGTACAGTAAAAGCAAAGAACAGAGTGAGAACAACAGATGGGCTGTAAAAAAATAAGTCTCTGCCATCCTCTCTCTTTCTCTCATCATCTCTAGATTCTCGAGTCAATGTCTCACAACCTCCCTGCAGTCACATGTCTGTGGGCTCCAGCTGAGCAGACTGTGCTGACTCACTGCATTGATTAGCCTGTCAGTAATTCCAAATCCTCTGCATGTTGAACAGGTGGAGGCAGGGCTGACACATTAATATTAGTCTTTCTTTAATTATCCTCTGCTTTCCAAAATGTGTTCTTCTCTGCAGATGCTTTGAGCACACTAGGGAGCAGTGCTAATGCGTTACTCTGTCTCTAGTAAAAGAAGTAGTCATTTAGCAGACGATTTTATACAAAGCATGCTTAAGGGCAAGCTTGTATTGACTCATGGATCACCCCTTGTGAGTTCAAATTAAAAACCTTGCAGTTACCATCCCAGATCCTTAACCACTAAGTGACACCACCCCTCTATAAGTCATATCTGTCACCAACAAGTACAAAGTTGATCAGTGACAATTGGTTTCTGTAGCTTGACTGGTACAGTATAGCATTAGCAACACAAACATCATTAGTTCGATTCGCAAGCAACACGCATACTGATAAAATATATATCTTATATGCAAAGTTGCTTTGGATAAAAGCGTCTATCAAATGCATGAAATGCAATTTGGTAGCATGACTTTATCAAGACAAGGGGAGTTGATGAACCTATTAAACGAGAGACAGCATAAGCAGCTCACCTCATACTGATCTCCTGCACAAAGTCGTGCAAAACCTGCCAGGCCTGAAACAGAGTGGACAAATCATTGCTTAAGATGCAGACATATGATTATGATTATGGAACAGAAACACTCATACATTTATTTTTGAGACACAGATTATGGCATTTATTTCAACGGCTTGAGGAAAATATGGTTAAAAAAATATCCTAAAAGGAATAGTTCATCCAAAATTTTTTATTATGTCATTATTTACTCACCCTGATGTTGTTTAATACCCGTATGTGTTTACTTTTCGTGTTTAAGTCATCACAGGATTTATTCTCCATAATGTTAAGTGAATAGTGTCATGGTCTGTCGCATGTTTGGTCACGAGACATGCTGAGAACAAATACTGAAGGTTTGATGTTATCGATGTAGTCACCATATTTGATTTAAGCAATTTATTAATACAACTTGATTTAAGAGTGAATAAATCTTGACTTCAGTGACTTCAATTCATAGTGATTGTCACTTCAGAAGGCTTGGAATATAGTGCATGAGTTGTATCAATTACTTTTATTTTGGTTTTATTGTGTTTTTTTTTTTTGTTTTGTTTTTTTGTCTTTGAACTTGACAGACAGTATTCACTAACTTTCTGGTGAATAAACACTTTTTAAAAGACTTTTTAAAAATGTATCTTGTGTGTTCCATAGAAGAAAGAAAGTCACATGGGTTTATAGCAAACTTAGGGTAAATTAAAAACATATTAGAGTAAATTGTGTAATTTTCATTTTTGGGCAAGCTATTTCTTTTAAGTTTGTAAGAACCCCAAAAAAACATGTTTTGAGTTGACCATTGTGACCCCAGTATATTGAGACAAGCTGATAGGCCTGTGTTGTCTTACCCTTCATTTTGACATGGAACTCTCCCAGCTGGTTCTCCAGCTCACTCTCTAGCATGCACATATTCTGCAGAGATATAGAGACAGATGCAGTGGGTAAATATAGGGAAGAAAATAGATTATGGCGGCAGACGTGCAAGAGAGAGAGAGAGAGAGAGAGAGAGAGAGAGAGAGAGAGAGAAGACAAATACAGCAGTTCATGGAGAATTCGCTTCCTATAGCTGACTGTGGGTTTTGCAGTGACCATTAGGGTAATGAAAAGCACTTGACTGGCAAAGGCCATCCACTCTTAATCTGATTGCCTTGCTGCATTATTTCCACCAGCATATCCAATCAGTCTAGTTATTTCTCTCTAGGCTCTATATCCATCTGACTGGATGTGAAAAATAATTTGGCCTAAGCCATAATCAGCAGAGCATAAGCTTCAACTTCCTGACAATGACATAAAACTAATCACCTTTTTGTCAGCCTTATCATTACCGGAACTATATATTACTACTTTATTTATATATTAACCTCTGGATCTTACAACTGAAAATTATGCACAGTTCATTGCTTACGTTCCTTCAAACCACTGTACTGCACTCTTCTGTTGCTCTATGACACATTTTAAACATTCAACAAACTTGAAGTTGCTTTCAGTTCTGAAGCCAATTCACATTACTAACACTAAAGTGAAGTGTATTACAGTCTATTTCATTTTTGAAGGGTATTTCAGTTTTAAACTGTTACAAACATTGAAGTAAATTTGACGCAGTGGAACTGTCGGAACTCGTTGCTAAGTTAATGGTTCTTGCAACGGGAAAAAATTATCCAGCTTAAAATATTGTTCTGTCACCAGGGCGGGCTCTTGTTCTCTTGAAGGGGTCATATAATGGTACATGCACTTTTTCAAGTTGATTGTACTGAAATGTGTGTTGGCTGTGCCTGTACACAACCATCCTATTATGATAAAAATCCATCCAGTTTTTTTGTTTTAATCTCCTTATATATTTTCCCCTGCATCAAATCGAGCCGTTCGACCGTGTGACGTCACACGGTCGGACGCCCCTCCCAGGATTGTTGATTGACAGCAGTGTTTCAACACAGACCCGCCCTCGCTCGTGAGTGAGCTGTCAATCATAGTCCGTCATCATTGTTGATACACTGGAGCAGAATGGCGCCTAAGCGATTGTGGTGTCCTGTTCTTCGGTCTAATAACGAACACAGCAGTTATTTTGATGTTCCTAAATCTGAACCGCTGAAGACGCAGTGGCTGAGTTTTGTTTACGATGGGAATATTTCCCACGAGCAACGTCAATGCGTTCATGTTTGCGCGAATCATTTTTCACCAGACTGTTTTATAAACGAGGGTCAGTATAAAGCTGGTTTTGCTAAGAAGGGGCGGGGTGACCAAAGCTCATTATCATTCAAAGTCATATGCACTGAAACGGCGTGCTGAAAACAGAGCTGTTTTGAGCAGGTAAAATTAGTGTTTTCTATTACTATTACTACGATTATTACGATTACTAATGAGAATTTTTAATAAAAGTATATAACAAAGTTTTCATTTAGACCATAAAGATTCATATTAACTTGTACAAAAATGGCATTATATGACCCCTTTAAAGTGTCCAATGAGCTTCTTCTTTACTAATGAACTAACAAGATTTCAAGCTGATCCAAAAAAAAATTTAAATAGTGATCACACTCAGCAGCATATCATCAAACACTGTTTGTAATCCATAGTGATTTTGTCATAGAGTGTTTTCCACAATAAAATAAAATCAGAAAATGAGGCACAACAGTCTGTTTTTATTGAATGTGATTTCTTTACTCAATAAAAGCTGAATATGGAAATACATGTTATACGGCAAGCCTCGAGAGGATATATACACAATCACACACTTTTACAAGGTAAAATTACTCCATGAATTGCATCCTAAATCAATTGTTAGTATGTTGGTATGCTTGTATCCACCATTTTAAAGGGATAGTTCACCCAAAAGTGAAATTTCTCTCATCATTTATTCACCTTCCTGCCATACCAGATGTGTAGGACTTCCTACCTTTCTTCAGAACTCGAAGAATTTTAGAAGAATATTTCAGCTCCGTAGGTCCAAACAATACAAGAGAATGTGATCAGAACTCAGAAGGTCCAAAAATGACATAATGGAGGCATAAATGTAATTAATAGGAATCCAGTGGTTAAATCCATTTCATTTGAAGCAATATGATAAGTGTGGATGAGAAACAGATCAAGATCAGATAAAGATCAATCTTTAAGTCCTTTTTTACTGTCAAACTACACCTTTGACCAGCCCCAACCAGTAAGTGGCTGAATGTGAAAGTGTAGATTTACAGTTAAAAACGGACTTAATCATTGATCTGTTTTTCACCAACACACATCATATCACTTCTGAAGACGTGGTTTTAACCATTGGAGTTTTAAGGATTACATTTATACTGCCTTTTTGGCCTTCAAAATTATGGTCACCATTCACTTGCATTGTGAGGACCAACAGAGCTGAAATATTCTTTTAAATATCTTGTGTTTTGCAGAAGAAAGAAAATCATACACATTTGGGATGGCATGAGTAAATGAGAGAATTTTCATTTTTGGGTGAATGAACCCTTTAATCGACAATTGTGTCATACCTCTGACTGAAGAGAGTGAGATCTCAGCAAAACAGTCTGGAAGTATGACACTCCCTGCCAAAATAGAATTGTTTTACATCTGCCAAATTGGTGCCGGCTTAAAACAGAAATGTTTATTAGTTCTGAATTGAGTCAGTTTACCAACACTAAACTGAAGTGCAGTTCTTAAACCTCTCAAACCATATCTACACTGTTTCCTATTAAATTCTTGTCAAAATATCCAGATTTCTTCCCACTACACACTCATCTCCACACACCCTCTCTCTAACCTCTGTGTACTCTTTGAAGCTCTTGTTGGCTTCAGACAGACTCTCTCTGGCCTCTCTGCTGCCCGGAGAGGCAGTGTAAGCCTTCACCATCTTATTGGCTCCGTCTCTCAGTCTGCGCTGCATACAGTAGGCCTCGTAGAGTTCATCAATCTGTAAAAATACCCAACGATGCCCCAGTGTTTATTAAAATTGAAATAGGTTAAGTGTGTTGATAAGGATTGTCTTGTGTAGCATTCAGTATTTTATGGCATAATGAGGTTGCTGCCATTCTAGTCAACATCCAACTGGTGACATTTACCTGATTAACCAGCTAACACACACACACACACACACACACACACACACACACACACACACACACACACACACACACACACACACACACACACACAACTTCTTGTTGTTAATCTTTTATTGCCCAAGTGCTTCCTGTAGGGCCTCATTGTCCCCAATGTAAGTAATTTAGATGTTATTGATCTCTCCGCAGCACCTTGTGTTGGTCTGCAAAAGTCAGATATGGAGACAGGAAACAGTTAAACCCCCAATAATGACAACCATCTTATGCACAGACTGAAGTAAATTTAGAGAAATACAAATACTGGGGGAGATGTTCAGAATAAAACAGCTTAGCATTAATGTCCCAACAAACAGCCATTTAGAATAGAATGTGTTCACAGCACAAGTTCTGTATTTCAGAGATTAGCAAAACCTAATGTTTTTAGATGCTGTGTCAATGAAAAGAACTTCAACCATTCACCTACACTCTGTTTTTAGGCATAAGGATGCATTCGGTCAGAACGATCATTTAACTTGATATATAACAACAGAAATCTAGGATAGGTCCTCATTTGATATGCTAATGAAATGTGCATAATGTGTGTGTGTGTGTGTGTGTGTGTGTGTGTGTCTCTCTGTGTGAAGAGGCCAAGGATGGTAATGACCCAAATCCTCTGCAATGCAGAAGCAGCAGTATCCTGCAGAATTAAATAGTCAACACAGCAGGGGTATCTCATACTGGGCTAAACACAGACATACACACGTGCACACCATGTGATAAACACGCAAGTGTGACCCAGACAGCATGAGGACACGTATGCACCATACCAACACACATAATCCCTATGAAAGCAAGAACAAGTGGGACACAATCTGCAACCCTTATAAGGTTTCCTGCAATAAATGAGAAGGAATGGAGGACAGAAAGTTACAGAAGGAAAATATTTCCCTCTGTCTGTCCTTCTGGAGGTGGTTAGGAGCCATCCAGTGAAACACAAAAAGAGATATTAGTTAGAGTGTTAGGGACTGATAACCTCATAACTCTGATAACTCTTTTCCATACAGACTAATGAAAGCAATACCTCATTTTATGTTCCAATGTTTAAAGGAAAAAAGTCATACTGGTTTGGAGGGTGAGTAAATGATGGAATTTTTATCTTTGTGTGAACTGTCACTTTCATATATGGGCTTTTTTGTATTTCCCCCACTTTCCCCCTCATAATCCATAACATAGAGGCCCTACATACTGTATCTCACATGACTAAAGCATGCAGGCTCCCTGCAGTGCTCACAACTAAAACACACACTAATCACACAAGAAATGGGGCTATGGAGTAAAGAGGAGGAAGAGGAGAAAAGATGAAGGCTTCTTCCTGTAGTGCAGCTGTCTTAGGTTAGTTTAGGCTGTTAGTTCAGACTCCAAAGGGTCCAGTAGAGGGTATAACCACTTCCCAAACAAGCCAGGAATGCGAGCAGGCCCTAGAGCTGTCCTCTGCCTGTGACCCGTGTCCCCTGCAGTGTGCGAGCGTCTATGTTTGCGTGAATGTGTGTACTGGGGAGAAATGTCTGTAAATGTGTTCTTTGAGGGTTTGTGAGGAAGGGCTTTGCTGTATATCTTGTAAGTGAATGTCTATCACAAAATAATTGTTACTGTTTTGACACCATGCATGAATGCATTCACACAAACATATAGATGTTTTTATCAAGGCATCAGGGCCATGCAATAAGAGAAATTTGAGCAAGAACAGACCTGCAGTGCTTTCTTAACTTTATAGAACCACAACATACATTACACATACAAATAATATTTGACAAGTGTCACATCTTGTTGTCTGCACACATACAGGACAAATCATCACATTGCCATTTCACAAAAAGTTGACAAATAAAATAACTAAATGAATAATCAGATCTGTTCATTCCATAAAAAACTAAACATTTAACCCATAACTAAAAATAAAATAATTCTGCATACTAAAGAAGGATGTCACAGATGATTAAAGCACATATGCCAAATTCATAAGTAATAAATAATAATAATTAAGTAATAGTAAGTAATTATTATAAGTAATAAATTAATATCATAGTTTCCTTACACCTTCAATAGCTGTGGGTGTACATGCCTTAATTATTATATATTAGAAAAAAAATTTCAAACTTATTTAAAAAAGACAAAACAAATACAAATACATTTTGAATCATGAATATCAAATGTGGTTGGGGTTATACCATTTGACCAAAAAAAGACACATCATCCGCCCTTAAATATTTGCTTATTTATACATTCAGTTTGCATACTTCAGTTAAACAGCAGGCTTACCTTACTGAGATGAAACTCCAGCCGTCTCATAAATCTCTCAATCACTTTCACTTGCTAAGGACACAGCAAGTAACAATCACAATATGATTTTGAAAGGCAGTCACTGTTAAATAATATGAAATAAATAACATCCCAATGTGGCTTTCAGAATCTAAACACAAGTAAGATGGAAGACAACAAAGAAGTTTACACTCACCTTGTCAAGTTCATACAGAAAGCCCTGTAGCAGAACAACAGATAGATGTCATATTAAAATCAAACAGTTAAAAAACCCTTACATTTGAAAGTAAATGGGTATACATGTGGAATTGAAGTCAGAGCAAAAACTCATGCATTCTTTTGGAGCAATTTCTTTTAACATTTAATCATTTTAATTAAAAAAATGTAAGTATTAATTTCCAGATTCATATTTCTATACCCAGCCTGCACTTTAATGCTCGTAATTTTTGTGATTCTCTCTCAGATGTTTATACTTACCAAGCGAGAGTTTCTCTTGGATTCTTTCATTTGTCTATTCAGACTGTCCAGCTCCATCTGATGGACATGCAGGTAAGATCTGGAACAACACAGCAGACATAAGCTATCAGTATATGCTTCGCTATCAGTGACTTATCTATTGTACAAGGAAATTCCATGTTGTTTCTATAATAGCTCTCTGTGAGTGTGATTTACTGATAACATGCACTGCATTATGTGTCAAAATTAACTTTAATGCCTATTACATGCATTTAGCCAAGTCTGTACTGAGCATCCGATATGAACTCCACATAAAAAATATTAACATCCAATTTTCCTTCTGCTTAGACATCAAGGTTTGAACAATGACATAAATCACATTAAAACTGAGCAAAATTAAAAACTTGCTATGCCTTAAGATGCCTTGTTTCTCCAAATTAAGTCATGTTTTTTCTAACAGAAAAAGTAACTCTTTTAAGTTCAGTAACTGAACTTGCTGCAAAGGAACTCAGTTTTAGCCAGTTTCAGGACAAAATTGTCCCTCAAATGCCAAATCTGACAAAACCTCACTTTGGGGACATTTGTGAACATCCTCATTAGGACGGAAAAAAAACATTAATTTAAAAAGAAAAACAACATTTATTAAAAAATGCCAGAAGTATTCTTTTAGGGGTATAAGGTTAGTCTCTAGTAATATTCTTAATAAACATAAAAGCAATACAAGTAATACAAGGTATTCAAGGTAAGTACCAAGTTTGTGTGTGTGTGTACAGGTTTGACTATACTTGTGAGAACCAAATGTTTTTTAATGTCTCCCTAATGTAGTGAAACATGATCAAAACCAACTTGTGAATACATTTCCAGAGGTATTTACTAGTTAAAAGGCTCATAAATCATCTAAATCATGTTTTGCTTTAAATCTACTGATATTAAAAGACTTGTTAGGCTTAGGGGTAGGGTTAGAATATTAGTCTGTGAGATGTCCTCATTTATATAGTAAAACAAATGTGTGCATGTGTGTACATACTGCAGTCCTCTCTTGAGAGCCTCATACACCTCATCCAGCCTCTCAGGCTGGGGCACCTTTGGAGGAGGTGATTTAGTGGAGAGTGTGAACATCCTGCTTGCTCTGGAGGGAGTTTTCCTCACACACGCGGGGGTGCTAAACACAGAGATGTTCCTGGGACACACACAAAAGTGCACTCATTAAATAAGACACAATCCCATACATCAGATATGAGGTATTATTGCTGGCTGGGGAAACAAACAATCTCTAAATCTAAATCAATAGTGCTCTCGAATAACATCAGTGCTGATCGAGCCGCAACCATTCATTCATGGTGACAGACAACTCAATAAAATGGAGAGAAAAGAGTGATGTGCCTTGATAAAATATGCTCTTGTAAAGCTGTAAAAGGTAAATACAGGTAATCACAACATGCAAAAAGTGTGTAACTTTTTTGGTATTAAATCATACAGAGACAACTATAACCAAGCCATTTGTAGGTTAATTTTCATTGAAAGTTTCTTTGGTGTAATAAAACTTCCTGTTTCAGGTGAGCCATCCAGCCCAACACAACAACAGTGGCACAATGCGAGTTGGGGGCTTGACTATCTGTTTGCTTGATGAACGGCAGATGAGGGGCATATATGGAAGGCTATTTGAAAACATTGTTTATTTTTGGAATTCCGTTTGGTGGTGCAGAAATTACGCAGTTCAGCTTTAAGGTAGTAAAATTAACAACTGGAACTAGACAAAGCTTTCGAAATACACAGAATAAGTATTAAAACTATAGTTCACAAAAAATAAAAATTAAGAGCAGGAACGATGGACAAATGTGTCAGATGTCTGAATCTTTGCATTTCTCTTTCTGTTTGTCAAGCCAGAGGGGATCCCCCAGTGAGCCTGGTTTTCCCTCAAGGTAATTTTTCTCCATAAACTATAATCTTATGGAGTTTTGTGTTCCTTGCCTAGGTTGCCTCTGGCTTGCTCACTGGGGGCCTAAAGACAGACTATTTATTTTAAGACATTTTCTACAATCACATAATTGTTTTAAACCACACAATGAGGACTTCACATCACAGCTTTAACATTTTCTTTCATCTATACAGTAAAATATTAGAGAAAGTTGTAGCTAAGCAACTGTTGGAGGTAGTGAAGGATAATACTTTGAGATATTTCAGTCTGGTTTTAGAGAAAACCAAAGTACAGAAACTGCCTTTCACTTACTGGAAGATGCAGGAGAGTGCTCCATTTTACTATTGCTTGATTCAACTACAGCGTTTGATACAGTTGATTATTTAGTTTTCATTGATACACTGAAGAAATGAGTGGGATTATCTGGGGTGGCTTTTTTTTTTGGTTTGTTTCCTACTTGTCGAATAGAGAATTTGTTCTGCAAGGTTCCCTATTAGGGCCAATATTGTTTTCATTATATATGTTACCGCTTGGCTCTGTGACTTGAAAATACAACATTCATTTTCATTGCTATGCAGATGACCAGCTGTTGCATTTGTCTGTGAATCCAATTGATCTGAATAATTTAAATGTTCTTCAAACATGTGTATCAGATATAAAAAAAACTCGATGGCATGTGATTTTCTTGAGTTAAAAACTGATAAAACGGAGGTTGTTATAATAAGATCGAGTCAGCAGTTAGTCAAGTGATCCCAAATATTCAAAAGGTAGTGAAAAATTTGGGTGACAATATTGATACAATTTAGACTTTGAAGATCACATCAGGATGTTAGTTCAATCTTGTTCTGTTAAGGAATATTTTCAAGATTAGACATGTCTGGAGTTTTAAGGATACTCATCTCGCCTTGATTTTTTGTTCATTTAATTATTTTTTCTTCCCAATTTGGTATGCCCAATTCCCAATGCACTCTAGGTCCTCGTGGTGGCTTAGTGACTCACCTCAATCCGGGTGGCGGAGGATGAATCTCAGTTGCCTCCGTGTCCGAGACATTCAATTTGCACATCTTATCACGTGGCTTGAGCGCGTTACCACCTAGCGTCTGTGGAGGCTCACCCTATTCTCTGCGGCACTCACGCACAACTCACCACATGCCACACCGAGAACGAGAACCACATTATAGTGACCACGAGGAGATTAACCCAATGTGACTCTACTCACCCCAGCAACCGGGCAAATCGGTTGCTTAGAAAGCCTAACTGGAGTCACTCAGCACACCCTGGATTCAAACTTGCGACTCCAGGTGTGGTTGTCAGGTAGTTTAATGTTTTATTAATTACATAAGAGGAATAACATGGTTTGGAGGTAGATAATTTAGCTGAACTATTAAGACCTTATAGAAACAGTTAGACCTCTAAGATCTTCTTGAACTGTTGGGTGTTCCAAAATCCAAATGCAAAACTAAAGGTGATAGAGCTTTTGTAGTGAAGGCCCAGTGATTATGGAACAGCCTGCCCTGGGATATTAGATCTGCTGAATCTGTCTGTATTTAAGTCTTGTTTAAAAACGAATTTGTATAGACTTGCTTTTATTACTCTGTGAATGTGTTGTGTTTTTACTGTGTGTTTTGTGAAGCATTTTGTGCTAAATTGCTAAGTGCTATAAAAATAAAGTTATTATCATCAATTTCAGTTACAGCACAATTTTCTGTAAAGCTGCTTTGAAATGAATGGCGTTGTGAAAAGCGCTATACAAATAAAAATGACTTGAATTGACTCTACTCCTGTCATCCTCCCTTTCATTCCCTTATGTTTTCCTCCCTGTTGTCCTGATGGTGCTCTTCTTTAATGTTTCATGCTTTCTCTGTCTCTGCTCTAGTTCAACAGCAGGGGTTTGGAGAGAGCTGAACATGTTTTTTAGACACACAACATGAACCAGAAGAGTCAACACTTTGCCCCTCTGAAAAATGTACATGACACCACATACTTACCTTTACAACACAGCAAACTAATACATGTGCAAAAATTATGTGAAAGTTAAGCTTATATTTTAAAATAGAAAAAAGGGTGAAAAAATTGATAAACCTGAAAATATGTTTGGCGGGAATAAAATCTAAGCAAGATGCATACAGATTTCCACTAAAATCTGTCTCCTATTTTGCTGGAGTGTAGCTTCTTTGAAGTCAATAACAAATGGCCATGCTTTCCTGCTGCCTACAGAAATGAGGTTTCATGCTGGCTCCACAGGACGTCCTGTCAGCTGTGAATTCCCTTTAAAGATGTTGACTGCCTATGGCCATAACCAAATGGGGTGGTACTATGTAACTGTATGTGTGCTTGCATGTTTGAATGTATTGCTCTTGGTGTCCATTGATTATGCATGTGTTGCATTTGTTCATGAATGTGTATGTTAAATAGGGATGTGCAAAACTAGAGGTCGACCGATTAATTGGCCTTTTTTGCATTTTTTAACATAATCGGCATCGGCCAATATCCAAGTATATCAAGCCGATTATTAGGCAGGCGCATCTGTGGGCAGCCTAGTGTTGTTGTGGAACACGTGTTCGACGCACGCTGCCCCTAGAGTCATTTTCCAGCAGAGTGAGCAGACCTCATCCAGTGCCTAAGGAAGGAGCTAAGTTCCTTGGAGAAAACAGTAAGGATTAAATTTGTTAGCACAACTTCCTTCCCTTCACAGCGGTGCACTGACATTTCTCCCTAAAACTCAAACTTAACGTCAGAATCAGCAAGATCGGTGATTGTTGTAAAATGCAACCTAGCTACTGTTGCTAAATTGCGGGACGCCATTAATAATAAAAAGAGCACAAGAGATACCGTTCCCAAGGCGGCGCGCGCTCCGAAACACACCGCAACGAGACAAGCAAAGTATAGGCTACTTTGGGTTTCATGTGCGCGTCTAAACGATCAACTATACACAAAAATATGTCAAAACGACCGGCTTGGAGATTCACTTAAACACAGTTTATGTCTTAAATGGACGTAGTTATGGAAATAGTTGGGAGAAAATATGCTGCATCAGGAGTCTATTAGATCTGAACTCGGTCTTAAAGGGGAAGCTGTCTAATAATAAACATGCTGACGATTGAGCCATTACTGCGAATCAAACAACAAAAGGCAAAGAGAAAATCATGTACAGCTCTTGAATGAATAACTTCTGCATTAATAAGCATTAATCTATCTATGATAAACTATGCAGTGTTATTTTACAATTGATTACTTTATTAGATTTCTTTTTAGCCACACCTGAACAGTAATGTTAGTAGACCTTCCTGAAATTAAATCCCTGTGCCTATATAATGTTTATCTTTGTGTAATTGTTTATCTTTTGTTTATCTTTGTTTTATATATATATATATATATATATATATATATATATATATATATATATATATATATATATATATATATATATATATATATATATATATATATATATATATATATAACAAAAAGAACCGTTAAGAATACAGTTAAGAATAATTGATAAGCAGTATCGGTAAGATATTAATACCATTAAAACCTTAACGATACCCATCCCTAGTTATGCCTGTGCTTCTCTTGGATGCTCTGAATATTGGATTACGTGTCTGGATTGCCCCTTGATTAAAGCTGCATTTGGATCTCAACCTTCGTGTCTCGGAGCAGTTCGTAACACCTGCTTTGTTTATTTAATATATTTGTTATACATTATTTATACAATATGTTTTTACATTATACATTTTTAATTTAAGTGTCAAGTGTTCAATAAATGTATTTGTTGAGGAATTTTGTCTATCTTAAGTAATTATTTGTGTTACATTTTATCTTTCAAATAAAAGGTTCAAATAAGAGGTTAAAAACAAGCAAATATCGGCCAAAATAAATCGGCAGCATTAAGCGGCCATCGGCCAACCCGGATTTCAAAAGATCGGCATCGGCCTGAAAAAACCAATATCGGTCGACCTCTATGCAAAACGTATCGGTTACCTAACGTAACCTCGGTTCTCTCTAGATGAGGGAACGAGTATTGCGTAAGCTAGCTTACGCTACGGGAAAGATTCATCTTTTCTGAGATATTGAAGCCAAAAAATTATCCTTAATTTTTGTATCCATTGTCAATGCAGTGCGGCAGATTCAGACCTTGAGCGGGCTAGCTAGCGAGCTCATAGGTTGTTCTGCGGCAACTGCTAGAGCCTATAGACGAGCTTGGGCGAACTCGCATCCAATGAGAGGCGTCCGCGCGCTCACTGCATCAAAGCCCGCCAAAATGGGCGTGACTAGAGTGCATATAAGCGTAGTTCGTGAGGCTGGAACCCTGGTTTTCATTGACTGAAGCGAAAAGTCAGCTCGTGGCGCGAAGCACGGCCGGCTACGCAATACTCGTTCCCTCATCTAGAGAGAACCGAGGTTACGTTAGGTAACCGATACGTTCTCTTACGAGAGGTTCTCTCGTATTGCGTAAGCTAGCTTACGCTTACGGAACCCATTGTCAACGCCGTCGCGCTCAAGCATCCACTGTATGAGCCCCAGGGAATTAAGGGGGACCCGGGGAGCACTTATGAGTGGGGAAATAATATTTGGCCGGCAAGAATGCGGGTCATTGATTGTGTAATACATAAGCACATAGTGGGAAGGGAACAACAGAGCGGCGGTGCCGGTCTGTGTGGAATGTGTCCCATCAGTGCAGCTCACCAGGGAGCTGTAGCGTATTAAACCGCTAGTAGTTTTGCCTGCAGAGCGGGCACTTCCATATTGTAAAATCTGACAAAGGTGGAGGGAGAAGTCCATCCCGCTGCCACACATATGTCGTGAATGGAAATCCCGCTGGACCATGCCCACGAGGATGCCATGCCTCTAGTGGAGTGAGCCCTAATGCCCAACGGGCATGGCAGGTCTTTGACGCGTATGCAGCAGCAATAGCGTCCACTATCCATCTAGATAGTGTCTGTTTCGAGCGGCGAGACCTTTGGTGCGCCCTCGAGCGAAACGAAAAGCTGCTCAGAGCGTCTGAAAGCGGCGAGCGCGCAGTATACAATCTCAGTGCTCTGACCGGGCAAAGGAGATTGGCGTCGCGTTCACTATCGGATGCTGGCAGCGCCGATAGGGAAATGACCTGTGCTCTGAAAGGAGTACCGATCACCTTGGGAACATAGTCGAAGGTCTCCCACACGCTTGACTGATGACAGGGCAGTCAGAAAAGCGGTTTTGAGTGAAAGGTATTTCAAATCCACGGATTGAAGTGGTTCGAAGGGGGGCTTTCATAGTTTCGAGAACTATAGAAATATCCCAGATAGGAACCGATGGAGGCGCGGGGGTTCATCCTTCTAGCTCCCCTGAGGAAGCGGATGACCAGCTCGTTTTTACCCCATGACTGGCAGTGCATGGGTTCAGCTGAACGCCGCAGCGGCCGCCACATACACTTTGGCGTGGATGGGGATCTGCCCTTATCCAGCAGCTCTTGTAGAAATACTGAGCAGCGACGACACCCCACATGTCCGCGGGTCAAGGTCTCGGTCGGTGCACCATTTTGAGAACACAGACCATTTTGGCGCATAGAGTCTTCTCGTGGAAGGGGCTCTAGCATGTATGATGGTGTTTATTACTCCTTCTGGCAGAGCGACGGGTAGTCGTTGATCACTCACGCATGCAGCCCAGCTCTGGGTGGGGATGCCAGATTGTGCTGCGAGCTTGAGAGAGGAAATCTGCTCTCACTGGGATGGGCCACGCGCTGTCAGTGACAGCTGCGTAAGCTCCGGGAACCATGTCTGATTCTCCCAACGCGGGGCTATGAGGAGCACCGAGTGGCGCGTTCCCTGATCCTCTGCATTACCTGTGGCAATAGCGAGACGGGAGGGAAGGCGTGAAGCGGAGTCTGGGCCAGTCCTGGGCCAGCGCGTCCTCGCTTCGAGAAAAATATTGGGCAGTGAGAGTTCTCTTTGGGCGCTAAAGAGGTCTATCTCTGCTCTGCCGAATAGGTGCCATAACGTCTGGACTGTTTGAGCGTGCAGGGACCATTCCCTGGGGAATATTGTCTCTGGACAGTCTGTCCGGGCCGTCGTTCAGGTGGCCTGGCACGTCGCGTCGCCCTCAGCGAGCGCAGGTGGCACTGGGACCAACTCAGTATGCGTTTCGATCAGATGGAAGAGGTTCCTGGATCTGACACCGCCCTGGCGGTTTAGGTAGGATACCACAGATCTGTTGTCCGAACGGACCAGGACGTGGTGACCCTGAATGACCGGGAGAAAGCGCACGCGGCGTACTCGACCGCTATCATTTCCAGACAATTTATGTGAAGGAGCTTTTCCTGAACTGACCATAGGCCGAAAACCGGAGAGCCCTCGCAGACGCCCAACCCGTGTTGGGCGCGTCTGTCGAGATGACTTTTCGGCGAGATACAGCTCCCATTGTCACTCCCGCTGATACCATTCGGCCACTGTCCAGGGCTGCAGAGCTGAAATACAGGTCTGAGTCACCTTGATGGGCTGGCGGCCTGTGGCCCAAGCCCGGCGAGACGCGTGGTGTTTAGCCAATGCTGAAGCGAGCGATGTGCAGTAAACCCAGCTGAAGTACTGCTGCGGCTGAGGCCATGTAGCCTAGCACTCTCTGAAATTTCTTCAGAGGTGTGAGGCTGTTCATCTGAAATGACGCTGACTAGTCGCTGCACACGCGCTAGCTGTGTAGATAAGCGAGCCATCATTGCCACTGAGTCTAGTTCTATTCCAAGGAAGGAAATTGCCTGACTGGGCTGTAGTGAGCTCTTGGTCCAATTGACTGCAAGGCCCAAACTGTTCAGATGACTGAGGAGAACTGTCCTGTGAGACAGAAGCTCCGTATGTGATTGTGCCAAAATCAGCCAATCGTCCAAATAGTTCAGAATTCGCAAACCCTGACTCCGCGAGGGGTGCGGCGCCAGCGTCCATGCACTTCGTGAAAGTACGAGGTGCTAAGGACAGGCTGAGCGGAAGGGCGGTGTATTGATAAACCTGGCCGTCGGCGAATCTCAAGAATGGCCTGTGACGGGATTTATCTGAATCTGAAAGTATGCATTTTTCAGATCGAGAGAAATAAACCAGTCCCCTGGCGCACATCGCTGAGGAGTTTGCTGGTTGTAAGCATTTTGAGCGGTCTTTTTGCAAGCGCTTTGTTCAAAACCCTGAGATCTAATATTGGTCTGAGGCCGCCGTCTTTCTTGGGGACAAGAAAATAACGGCTGTAAAACCCCGACTTCGCTCAGGGAGGCGGCACTCTCTCTATGGCCCTTTTGCACAGAAGGTTTGCTATTTCTGAGCGAAGCATGCACGCTGCTTCCGTGTTCACAGTAGTTTCGAGCAGCTCTGAAGCAAGGAGGGCGGCGATCGAACTGTAGCAAATAGCCCTGTTTTATTGTGCTTAACACCCATTCGGATATCCCTGGAATATCTTCCCACGCTTTGAAGCGTAATGTTAGAGGGTGAATGACCAGATCGCTCTGATTGCCGCACACAGCAGCTGAACAGAATGTGTGGCGGCTTACTGTGCTTATGCTGGACTGCTCGCAGACAGCATGGACAGGCTGTTCTGTGAGTGACTTCCCGATTGATGTGAATGGGGAAAGAGTCACGTCTGTTAAGTGATGCGCAAGCATAGCCACGGGCACGGGACTTACATACAGAGAAGTGTTTGCTGGCCGTGTGACAGAGCGGGCAGAGAATGGGCGCGCGCACGTATTCGTGAGCGCATTTATTGACTCTAACACTCGAGCGGGTCGTAACCGCTTTATGTGAGTGTGCTCTGATAGGGACACGGGACGTGTAATGCTTGTGTGTAGGGGTGAACACTGGATTGTGGGCACATTTTCTACACATAAGGCTTTATTTTGGGTCGCCGTGGAAACGGCGACCCAGTGCAGGCAAGTGGGTAATATCACCGGCTTGTTGGCTGCTGAATCCACCACTGCAGTAGCCTGAGAGAAGGGGACTGACAGGGGGCGTACGGGACTTACATACAGCTGGCCGTGTGACAGAGCGGGCAGAGGAGGAGCGCGCGAGGGGCTCGTGGGCGTGTTTATTAACTCTAACACTCGGCGGTCGTAACCGCTTATGTGAGTGTGCTCTGATAGGGACACGGGATGTGTAATGCTTGTGTGTAGGGGTGAGCACTGGATTGTGGGCACATTTTCTACACATAAGGCATGTTTACTCTTTACAAGATTTCTTTGTGTCGCCGTGAAAACGGCGTTTGAGTGCAGGCAAACAGGTAGTATCACCGGCTTGTTGGCTGCTGAATCCACCACTGCAGTAGCCTGAGAGAAGGGGACTGACAGGGGGCGAAGCTTTGACGGTGGTCCGGCCGTCTCAACAACGCTAGGAGGACTTCGGTTGCTCAGGTTTCAGTACAATCTTAGGCCGAGGCCGCTGGGGCGGCGGCTGTCTGAGCCTTGATCGAGGCGGCCGCCCTGTCGGCGCTGAGAAGTCTGGCTTGTTGAGCTGGGCTGTGAAGAGGCTCGTGCAGGAGGCTGGTCACGTGGGCGGCCTGCAGAGGAGCTAAGCGTGACGAGGCAGAAAGAGATTCATGGCTTGGGCTTCAAGAAGCGGTCAACAATGCCACTCACCACGGAACCGAAGAGACCAGACAGAGAGAGCGGCGCGTAGTGCGTTCAGCTTCTCCCATGTCGGCTAGTCAGATCTGAAACAGCCTCTGTCTGTAAGACGGCCATGGAATGTAGAGCAGATGCGGCTTGGCCGGCAGCGGTATAGGCGCGGCCAACACAGGCGGAAGTAGTTCTGCAGGCCTTAGGCGGGAGCACCAGCTTAGACCGCCATCTCGCGGAGGGCGGGCAAAGGTCGCGGCGTGGAGTCTGTTGGGAGCCTGCTCAGGGGCGGTGACCACTTGCCCGAGGCGGTCGACGGCCTGTGTGAGGAGGCGTTAGTTCCCCGCCGACTCGGCGCGGGTCCTGCTGGATTCCTGGGCCGAGGAGGAGGCGTGTGAGCCTGACCACTCCTGCTGTCCGAAGCCATGATGGAACAGCCCTTATCCTCCGCTTCTTCGTCCGAGATGGCAGCAGAGCAGCCGCTCGGCGGCAACTGCGGCGTCCGGGTGGGCGGGGAGGGTGAAGGCGATGCTTCGAGGGAGGGGCTCCGGCGAGGAAATCGCTTCTACCACTGGTTCCGGCAGCCTTTGAGAGCAGCGCTTTTACTGCGAGGCTGAATGGAAGGCGGCTGGCGGCTTCGGTCCTGAGCGCTCGAGTCGAGCCCGCAGGGTCGAGATCGCATCCGCCTTCAGCGAGGCGAGCTCTGCATGCCCCAGTCCCAGGCAGAGAGCGCCAGATGGCGTGGCGGTCTCCGGTGCTGAGAGGGGCGGCATGAGGCGCAAGTGGAGCGAGGCATCTTTAAAAAGACGCTTCGTACTCTTTTGTGAAGTTCATAAGAACTAGCTTGCTTTAAAAGGATACGTCGCCGGATGGCGTAGCTCGCAGGGCGGCTGAAGGTGGCGAAGACAGCCGGCTTCTTCGGCGCTGTCCACGCTTGCTTGATGCCCCTCGAGCGGCGACGGCTTCCAGTTCAGAGATCGCGAAGAGCTTCAGCTGAAGAGATGAAAATCAGGGTTCCAGCCTACTGAACTACGCTTATATGCACTCTAGTCACGCCCATTTTGGCGGGCTTTGATGCAGTGAGCGCGGACGCCTCTCATTGGATCGCGAGTTAGCCCAAGCTCGTCTATAGGCTGCAGCAGTTGCCGCAGAACAACCTATGAGCTCGCTAGCTAGCCCGCTCAAGGTCTGCAGCTGCCGCACTGCGTTGACAATGGATACAAAAATTAAGGATAATTTTTTGGCTTCAATATCTCAGAAAAGATGAATCTTTCCCGTAGCGTAAGCTAGCTTACGCAATACGAGAGAACCTCTCGTAAGAGAACTACAACTAGTACAAACTACTACTCAAAATTGACTAGTTGCTGGGTTCTCTGAATGACAAATCAACTAAGTCTTAAGGAAGTCCTGTATAAATAGACCCTCATCGGACACGTTTCTAAATAAGATGTGTTCTTACACTTAAAAACAGCTATGCGGAGAACGCAAGTTAGAGATACATTTTTGAAAATGTGATTTTTAACTTGACAATCTGTCTTAATGCAATGCTCTTAGAACATGGCAAAAAAAAATAAAAGACATCTGTCTGCAAGTGTATGGCTGTAATGGTGGTGTTTCAAAGGGGATCATTTTAAAGACATCTTTTACAAGAGTGTTTTACTATACAAACAGCTAAAGCAAAGCATGATGTCCACACACAAATTGAAGCACCATCATAATGGGAAAAACAAATAAATAAAACTTAAATAAATGACAAATTAGTTCTAAATCCTGACCCATGTAAAACTGACCTGTAGGACTTATCGTAGGAGTTGACTCCGGCGAAGGACTGGCTCCTAGTGATGGATCTGGGGACGACCCTGCGTGAGGGGCGCACCGAGAGGGACATGGTGGACACAGCTTTGGAGGGACTCCCTGCAGAGAAACAGAGAAAACAGATAAGGTCAAACACATGCGTAAAATGGGTGCACAGGCATAACGGTTGCACGGGAATAAAATTCAGTCATGGAATAACATAGGACCTGATTTTGTTTATTAATTTTAATTTTGCATCTGAAATTTAATTGTTCAAGAATTAGGCAATAAAATCTCATTATAAGCTTTTGGTTGAGTGCACCTCAGGCACTGAATGAATCAGTGGAATGTTTAATTTATTTAACAGGATATTGTGGTTCTCTAAGGTCAAACTCTATGACTCCCTGAGATAAAAGCATTTTAGACGTAAATGACTGTTTCCAGGAAACTCCATTGAACACAATTGATTTGTTTACATAATGATTATTTGGAATATTCTTAATTCATCTGAGTTTCTAATCTCAAATTTCTTGTGCATCTATTGTGTATCTCAAGAACAAGAAGACAAAGCTATACAACAAAAATGAGGAAAACAAGTATTTTCCTGCTTGCAACAAACAACCAAAACTAGCCTGGTTTCACCCAAAACTAGTCATATAGGCTCACGCATGCTTGAGGTAACCCAAAACTAGGTTTGTTTCAGCAGTTCTTCTTTGAATACCTAGCTAGATCCACAAAGGGGAAAATGTTTTCAAAAACTTTCAGTAAATCTGTCCCTCTTAAACATGTAATGCATATAGCAAATTATACTTCTGTAACATGATGAGAAAAAAAAGAATATATGGCAGAACTTTATTTTATCCATTGGGAATTTATTGGATTGTAAAAATGGGGCTTTCCATACAAGAATAAATAGTCTGAAGAGAGGAGTTAATAAAATTTAAAGTCATTTTAGAGAATGCTACTGACTTTTTTCCATAACTTTAAAACTCTTTACTGGCAAACACTTTCATGTGTTTGCTTGGTTCCTGTACTTTGCTGTGCGATTGGTTAAAATTGGTATAGCAACTGTAAATGGAAAAGTGACAATCAGGAGCATTGTCTTTGGCCCTGTAAAAAGGGGAGCCCACCAAAGTTTTCAATGGTACAACCTACTCTTTGGACCCAGGGATGGGATGACGGGACGTGATGAGAGTCGCACAGTCACACTGGAAAACCACTCCCGCACAATGACGGAAACGAATAGAGAGAGCGAAAGATAATGTAATCATGCTTTTCCAGCCCTGATAAACAGCCTCTAGATTAGCCCTTAGTTGAGTTCCTTGTATATAATCAGTGAGGTCTCTATCATTGACCCCGTTATGGCCTATCAGACATCACAGCCTCAACAACACTCTGTCAACATGACGTGGGAAGACAGAGCAGTCAAGGTTACACAAATCATTAAGGATTTTAGCCAAGACTAGAATCAAATACACCATTTCAGCCCATATAGACAATGATACAGAGAAGTGACAGTAAAGCAAACCAACAGAACCAAGTCAGAAAAGATGTCAGTTAGCAGCATGTTCCATGAATAATCCTGCGGAAAAGACCAGCATGTGCTGTACCAGTCTGGTTAACACTAGAACTACCACGGCGGTCATTTTGACCGCTTTTAACTTTTGTAATGTAATAACTTTGTTGAAATAAAACCCTTATAACCATAGGACCGTGACTTTTCTTAAATGTGTGTATATTTTATTCTAACATTGTTATTTTATTAAAATTTCAAGTGTTTCTACCGTGAATGGCCATAACGGTCATTTCAGCGTTTGCTACGTAAAGGAACAAAGGGCGCTGTTCACCATGGAGGCGATGAGAAGTGACAATGAAAAGCTCACAGTCTATCAGTGCAAAAGAAGGAAAGCACTGTCCACACAGCTGTTGCCATCACAAGTGGCCAAAACGCTAAACCAGAGACAGTCACATACTACAAAAGAACCAAGTTAGGAGTAGATGTGCAAGATCAAATGGCGAGGAAATACTATGTGAAAGCACCCACACGTAGATGGCCAGTGGCTGTGTTTTATAATATCCTAGACCTGGCTGCGATAAATGCTTCCATGATGTTCAAGAAATGTACAAATGAGAGAACGTCACGGAGGAACTTCATAATGCGACTGGCAAATGAACTTCGCTACAGCCATATAAGAGCAAAAGCCACACAGCTGATGGTGCGAAGACCCAGGCAGGAGCAGCTGATGATGGAGAGGGGAAAGCAGTGCCAAGTGTGGAGAAACTGTGAGAAAAACAAAACTAAGGACACTTGTGACAAATGTCAAAAGGTAGTGTGTGGGAGCTGCACATGGAAGGTAGAGAGTACCTGTGTTGACTGAGTAATCGATCCACAAGCGTTAGTGAATGATGTGCGGTGTTTGCCCCCAAAACAACCAGTTGCCTTGTTCAAGTGAGCCCACTTTTAGGAGAATTCATTCATAATGATTTTACAGCATGATATTTTCTCTATAGTTTTACAGCATGATATTTTGCTCACAGTAAAACAAATATTGCTTTCCAAATCAGTTCGTTTTCCCACAGTTTAATGAATGTTCATATTCTTTATTAACCATTTTGGCCATTTTAGGTTAGGCCTATAAATGCATTGAAATACACTTTGGTGATGTTTTTATAAGCTATTGCATTGATTTGTTTTTATTTTACAAAGAAAATAATAGAATATAAATAATAAAATTTGTATCTGTAATTAGATACAATAGCAAGTTCTATGGTTGTCGATGAACTAATACATTTTCACATTCATTAGAATTAAAATTTTGTGTCCTGGTGTTTATTATTAATATAACAGATTACTTTATTCATGGATTTTGATTCCAGTGTTGGCTGTATAGGATTGTTTCCGATTTGTGTTGTCCAAACATTTCCAATAAATCCAGAGCATTGTAAAGTCCAAAATCAACATGTTTTGAAAAAAGATAGATGTATTAATTTCCAAAATTCACAACATGTGACATCTAACGAAATATTCGAGACACCCCTCGCTGCAGCCTGTAGCACGATGATGTAGCTGGATGGTCCAATACGTACTGGATAGTTAATTTTACAACATTTTAAATCACATGATTTTAAACCTAACTTTAAACCAGAAGTATATTTTTTATTTCAGTGTCTGCAGGACATGTACGTACATTAAAAACAAAACAAAAAAAACAACAACTGATTTTAAGTTTAATATACAAACTGATCACAGCAGTCAGATCAAGCGCTTGTCACTAAAGTGACCATTTATATTCATAAATAGTTGTCTTTGGGCTATAGTGATTGCCGTCACTGATGAAGCAGTCTGCTGAGCATTAACCTTCAAAGTCTTTGGTCGAGTAAAAGGCACGAAGGATTTCTTTCCTTCCATCACCATCATAGCCTGGCGGGAAGTCTTTAAATAAGTCCCCACAACAAAGCGTAACAGCGTTTTTTAAAAATTTTTTTATTACGATTCAAACAAACAAAGTCAATGTACAGTCAAAACTACAATAATACATATATAAAGAGAAAAACAAAACAGCCAGGGGGGAAGGCTAAATATCATGTAAATATATTGAAGGACTCACATATAGAAACCGTTTTAATTTAACAAAGCGTAACAGCGTCCAGTACGTATTGGACCATCCAGCTACGTCATCGTGCTACAGGCTGCAGCGAGGACCTCTTGAAATATTCTGCCTGAATCCATGTTTGTTGGCATTTAGACTTTCAAAACTTGCTGGACACAAAGCGAGGCACGCACCGTCCGGGGCAGTCTAGCAGCTAATATATATATATATATATATATATATATATATATATATATATATATATATATTTGTATAGTCTAGCACTATTATATATTACAAAAAAGATTGTATTATGTAGGCCTATCTGCGTTCGCTTGGTGCTCCATTTAATCCATATTATTCTATATTATTCAAATTGAGGATTTTGTTCGAGGATTTTAAAAAATGTTAGGGTGATGACTTCATAAAATATGATGACAGACATTAGAAGCTTCATTCTAAAACCTCAATAGAAGTTTTGAATGTAAATATGATAAGTGTAAATAAGTGTTTCATAATAAGCTATACATTAATATTTAAATAATGTGTAGTTAGAGGTTTGTGTTTCTATACATATTAAAGAGTACTCCCAATTATTTCCACACAATAATATAAAGATATTCTAAACTGATTATGCAAAAAAACAACAATGGTATCGGATCGGATCATATCGGCCGATACTGAGATTTCTGATTTCGGAATCGGAAGAGAAAGTGGTATTGGTGCATCCCTAGTAAATGATGAGAGAATTTTCATTTTGGGGTGAAATTTCTGTTTAAGTTAGTTAAAAATTCTGTTGAGGACATCATCAGCATACCAGAATCCCATGCTGGAAACAAGCATCCAAAACACAATATATACTGGTCTTTTGTACAGGGAAGGAGCAACTCCTTCAAAATGACTGTTTATTTAGCAAAAACCTCAATGCCTTCGGTAAGATGGTATATGTACATAAGGTATTATGCAAGTTCTGAAAATGCTTACAATTATATCAACATTCACCAAGGCCCCACCAGGGCAGGTTGGATGTGACTAGTTTCATTTGAAATTGAATTAATATTTAATATTTACCAGATAAATGGGGAGGGTTAAACAGGCTTTATCAAAAGCTGCTTTAAAGTCACATCAGCTAATTATGCTAAGGTGGAAATATGAAGTGTGAACCAGCACATTTTGGTCTATGAAATAATTTTAGCAGTGATACGTCAGCACAAGAGTGTTTTAGTCTTCAAAATGGTCCTAATGGTGACGGTCAGCGCTTTAGTGTTTTGGTCAACAGAAATAGGCAGATCCTTAGTTACAGCGATGCATCATCGCATTGAGGAAGCTAGAGTTTATTTATAACCTGAAAAAGTTGACACAGGAAACAACCTTCTACACCACACAGAGCTTCAACTTGGCATATTTCAAGTCATTGTGCACTAATGAATCCCCTGAAGTCCACCTGTGATTCTCTGTACTGGCCAAAGTATTTCAGCAATGTACAATTTATTCAGAGGCTACCAGAATTGCTGAAGGGAGAATTCCTTGCTCTGTGACCAGCAAGAGAGCGTCATGGCTGGCATACAGAGAGGGACAGTTTCTGCCTTACAGACATAGACCTCCATAAAGAGGCAAGGCTCCATGTTGTCTAACTGGGAAAAAGGCATTAAAGTATGGTCCAGGTTTTGAAAAGAGCTCTAATGGCTTTTGTTCTTGCAGCCAATCCTCTTGAAATGTGAGCATTCCACACCATGGTTTTTATGATATTTTTTTTTTTTTTTTTGAATGAAGTTAAATGGATTATGAAGTAAATAATTAACTCAACTAATAAACCAAATGGGGGAAAAATGGGCTTCTGAGCAAAGGAAGGACAAAAAACATTTTAATTATTAAAAATGTTCTTGTTTGTTTGTGAGGTGATCAGTGAGGAAAGTAAACTAAGTCAGAACTGTTGATGCTGATAATAAAAATAAAAACCTTTGTGCTAACACGAACCAAGCATGGAGGAGGGGAAACAGATTGTGGAGTGGAATTTCTTCATTTCCCACAGGATATTCCACTGTCTGACAGAGAAAAGACAGAGAACTAACAACTGCAGCTAACCATTGGCAGAGATACCCTTATCGCTGTCTTTTGCTGATATAACATAATCCATTTCAATTGCTTGGAGAATCACAAACAATATAAAATGTCCTAGGTAAAGAAAACATATGTATTTTGAATTACCTTCATCATCCCTATAACATCAGCCATTTCTATCCAACTATGACAGAATGTAATTTGCTCAAAGATGAAATGTGCCAATTATGCACCACTAGCATCACCTAATAGAACTGCACAAAAATCGTCCTTTTCAAACAGGTTTCCTTAACGTTACACCATCTTCCATTGGCCGAACACCAACAGCTTTCCAAACAGATAGTCCCGCCCCAAACTCACAACATTGGTTGAGTTGATGTTGTTGTGTCAGGCCACGAAAACAAACAAAGCAATGGTTTGATAACACCACGGATGCCACAGGGGAAATCAGTCTACAAATGGCTTACTTACAGTTGTATCTACGTATTAAGGTGGGATAGGGAAAAGTATTTTGAACATAGAAAAAAATTACACACTTCCAACTTCAAAGTTAGTTTGCAACAAACTCCATTTCAAATCAACAGCATAAGAACGAATCTTGGCAAAACGTATAAAATAAAACCAACACACAAAAAAAAAAAATGCACACACACACCTTCTGGTGGGCCTCTTTTCTCCTGTGTGTCAGCAGGTAAACAAGGCAAGCGACACATTCTGCCTATTCTTCATCATGGCTTGTGTGAGAACTAAACTTCTATTATATTCCATTTATACACTGGAATCTTCTACAGAGAACAAATAAACATCAAAGCCCAATCCTTTAGACAATTGTTGCTTTGTGCTGGGTTCCCACCTGTCCAGCAGGCCGAATGCCACCAGTTATGGCATATTTGGACACTCCAGCCGTATGTAAACTGCTTTCATGATAATCAAAGCTGGTCAGGCTCTGGGCTTCTAAAGTCTGTGGATCAGAATGACTACATTGTTATGGCGGCATGGCCTCGCTCCAGGACTATTCCAGAACAACAAAGCACCTGAGGGCCTCCCCACCCCCATCCAGAACAAACCAACTGGAATCCAACATAAACACCCTCACACACTCTCTCAAACAACCCAAATTATTGTGATGACTTATCAGGCTCTGTTTCACAAATCCACACTTTACTATGAAGCTCTATACTAACCACAGTTAACCTTTTCATCTACTCCAGTGTTTCTTAACAGGTAGGTCACAAACAGTGTCAGAATAATTTTTATTAGGGGCAAAATTTTCCCCAGAATAACTCAGCTTGTTATTTAGAGCTGGTTAAAACAAAACCAATCAAAAAAAACACCTCATATTAGCAACTCTTTCTGCAGAGGTTTTAAATCCAACAACTAGGATATAATATTATGAAATGTCAAATGTTTGATGGCAGAGAGAAAAAGAAAAATTATACATTTTTGCCAAAGCCATTTTACATTTCTGGGGCATATTAGTCACTTTTGGCGTTTTTAATCATGTTTTTAACTTTTAAACTGCCTATAGTTGGGATAGCAAAACAGGCTTTGGTGTAAACTGATCTGTGACGTAATAATATTCCTTATACTATTATAATATATTTAAATGTTCAGATTTGATCAATGCATTACACTGTTAAATAATATTCTAAGCTAAATTGGTAAATATTATTAATTCAATTATGCGTTTACAAAATGTAAATGTAAATCATTTTGCATTTTGTTGGGCCTAGCAGATCAATGTAATAATAACTATTCATTGACATTTCTGTTTACGTATTTTATAATAAAAAATTGATATAAGGTCTCTGCTTGATATCCAATGTAGAATCTCAGTTGCGAAGCAAAACCAGATGAGAATCACTGATCTACAAATAATGAGTGGTTGTAAAATAAAAGTAAGCTTTACAGTGCTTTCTGTTATGTTGGAGCCAGTAGCCCCTCTCTCGCATATACACCGATCAGCCACAAGATTACAACCACCTACCTAATATTGTGTAGGTCCCCCTCATGCTGCCAAAACGGCACCAACCCAATGCAATTCTTCTCACCACAACTGTACAGAGCGGTTATCGGAGTTACCATAGACTTCAGTTCAAATCAGTCTAGCCATTCTCTGTTGACTTCTCTCATCAACACGGCATTTATGTCTGTTTTGTTTTTGACACCATTCTGCATAAATTCTAGAGAACGTTGTGTGTGAAAATCCCAGGAGATCAGCAGTTACAGAAATAATCAGACCAACCTGTCTGGCACCAACATTCATGCCAATGTCTAAATCATTGAGATCACATTTTTTCCCATTCTGATGGTTGATGTGAACATTAAGCTCCTGACCCATATGTGCATGATTTTATACATTACAATGCTGCCACATGATTGGCTGATTAAACAATCACATGGATAGATAATTGCATGGATGCTTGTTGATGCCAGACAGGTTGGTCTGATTATTTCTGTAACTGCTGATCTCCTGGGATTTTCACGCACAACAGTCTCTAGAATTTACTCAGAATGGCACAGAAAGGCTGTTCCATATTGTATATCGCATCTAAGCATGTTCAGCGGGAGACGTATAAACACGCAGACAGGGCGCAAAAGTGAAAGCAGACGGGGCAGCATGCGTGTTGATGAAAGAACTGTCCGCATAAACTTCACGTGCATTTATCTGATCTGCAGTTTCTAGTTTACTGTGTGGCGCTCTGTTCTGTTAAGATTTGGTTCCATGATGCTCCACAATTTTATTTTCATTTTAGTTCTATGCGGTTTGTGGTGTTCTTTATATGTCATTTTAAAATTGGGATCATGCATGCTAAGATATGTAATCATTCGTGTGACTGCATAGAGTTTTCTAAGTGTAAATTAGGCTGCTTGAGCATTCAGTGTCAGATCAAGTTTTGAAAAGTAGTGCTGCATTCCATTCAACTCGGAAAGTCGGATTTTACAACTTCTTACTAGGAAAAGTGCAATGGAATGCATCTTTAAGTCAGAATTACAACTTGTAGGCTTCGCTGAGATGCAGGGGCATGATGTCACACAAACATGTCGACACTCAGGGAGATATACAAATTAAGTGATAAACATTCACTTTATTAAATAATATCGATAAAGGAGTTTGTTTCCACATTACATGATATTAAAGATGCCTGCTGAAATGTATAAATGGTATGCAGGTGTATAAATCATTATAATCTTTTTGATAATCATACATCTGAAGCACAAATGCTAGCACTGCAGCATTGTTTATCAGTTGGGTTGCTAGGAGACATCTCTAATGAGAGTCAAACCTCTGCTAAGCTAACGGGAGCATTGCAGTTTTGTTTCCTTAAACGTCATCTTCTGAATATCGTGAAATGGAATGCATTTATGGTCGGAGATATCAAGTAGGAATATCCCACATCCAACTTGAATGGAACGCAGCATAACCGTGTACCCTGATGAAACTAAATTTATAAGCAACATTTAAATAGCAAATATTGTTAGATAGATTTTTCCAGGTATAATAGAACTCCTTGGTAGATTCATATGAAAAATTTAATATTTTTTTAATGTCTGTTTGGGAGACGTTCATTTCACAAAACAGTCATGCTGCAGTTAAAATTAGGCTTGCTTGAACTTTGTGTGTTGTTTCAAGTTCTGGCTTTTGTGCGTGGACGTGTTTTTAAAATGTCAGTTGGTATTACTAGTTAGCTTCTATATAATGTATTATGCCCAAAGGCATACAGTGTCTTATTCATTGTGAAACTGTGTTTTCTTAAATGGCATGAATCACACCGAAGGCATAGCCTTTAAATGCATGGCCTGCCACTGGTTGCAGCCCTAATATATACAGTGCTGTGAAAAAGTATTTGTTAATTTCTTCTGTTTTTGTGTATATCTCATACTAATTTGTTTACAAAATTCTAACAAAATCTAACATAAAACAAAAGGCAATCTGAGTTAACATAAAATACAGTTTTTAAATGATAATGTTATTTATTGAAACAAAAAAGTTATCCAATACACACTGGGCCTGTGTGAAAAAGTATTTTCCCTTAGTTACTAAATCTATGAAACTGCATTCATAATGGGATTCAGCTGGACTAGACACAGCCAGTCCTGATTACTGCCAGCCCTGTTCAATCAAATCAACACCTAAACAGAAATTTTTCAGCAGCATGAATTTGGCTAAAAGGTCTCACCTAGTAGCACACTATGCCAAGGTCGAAATAATTTTTTGAAATGATGAGGAAAAAGGTGATTGAAATACATCAGTTTGGGAAGGGTTACAAAGCTATTTCAAAGGCAGTGGGACTCCAAAGAACCACAGCGAAAGGCTTTATCTCCAAATCGAGAAAACTTGGCAAAGTAGTAAACCTTCCAAAATGACTCCAAGAGTACAGCGACACAAAAAAAAACAAAAAAAGTGAAACTGTTTGGAAGACAGGGGTCCCATTACATCTGGCGTAAATCAAACACAGAATTCCACAAAAAGAAAATCATACCTACGGTCAAGAATGGTGGTGATGGTGTGGGGATGCTTTGTTGCTTCAGGGCCAGGGTGACTTGCAATAATTGAGGGAAACATGAATTCTGCTCTCCACCAGAAAATGATAATGGAGAACATCCGGTCATCAGTCCTTTGAAGCTCAAGCGCAACTGCCTTATGCAGCAAGACAATGATCCACAGCATAGGAGTAAGTCCACCTCTTAATGGCTCAAAAGAAGCTAAATTAAAATTTTGGAGTGGACTAGTCAATGTCCTGACTTGAACCTCATTGAGATGCTGTTTCAGGAACTTAAACAGGGAGTTCATGCTCGAAAACCCTTCAATGTGGCTGAACTAATGCAGTTCTGCAAAGAAGATTGGGACAAAAATATACCACAGCTTTATGAAAGTCTGATCTTCAGTTATCGGGTGCATTTGGTTGCAGTTGTTGCTGCTATAAGGTGGCACAACCACCTATTATGTTTAAGATTGGCAGTTAGTTTTTCACATGGGTGATTTAGGTGTTGAATTTTTGCTTCAAAAAAAAATTATATATATTCAAAAATTGTATTTTGTGTTTACTCAGGTTGCCTTTGTTTTATGTTACATCTCGTTTGAAGATCTAAAATACAAGAAATCAGGAAATACTTTCACAACACTTTTATTTTCTTCCCTGGGCCTAATGAGTAGACTATAAAGGATCTTTGTGGGGCCTGTCCTAGTCACAGAACCCTGGACAGTTCTTGGCCAGTGCTAATGAAAATGGCCAAATATCAGCCGATTTTTCAGCACAGCATATAGGCTATATTGGTTTATCAGCAGTAGTTCAGGCTAACCATTGTCAATAAAATATCATCATGAAAGTCTGCTGTGCAAACCTTTCAATAGCAGGATGTGACCAACAAACACAGTGAGAGTTAATAATAGTCATGTGCCTTTTTGAAATCTCTTAGCACTTAACATTTGCTCCACATGGTGTATCCTTCCTTTCATTCTCTGAGCCAAGGCCTGAAACAAGAAACTCACTCTGTTTCCCCTTTCCTCCCCTCCAAAAGCAAATCTTCTTTGGATTATGTCACGTTAAGAGAAATCATTAATTACCTGTATATACTTAAAGTTTACTTGTCCTTAAAGTTTTTCTGCATTCTGGATCACCAAGCCAACTTAATTGCCTTTAAAAGTGTACTTTTCTGACCACGAACGAATATGAACACGTTCAACGCATGCCCACTAGGGCTGGGCGATATGGCTTCAGAAATTATATATTTATATATATATATATCAATATTTTTCAGCAAATTGATGATATTCATTACATATCTCGATAATGACGTTTTTGCACTGAAATAGCATAAAAGTGGGTTTTATTTTTAAATCAGAGGAACCATAATTTCACCTAAACAGCCTATGTAGCAATGTAGAATTAATATTTCAAAAGGCATAAAATAAAAATCTATTTTAAAATAATGAATGTTTCCAACAGTTTTTCACTAAAGACAAGGGAGAGTAAAATGTTATCATTTTCATTGATTTGCACATTTATACTTTTATTTAACATACAAACATATATGGAAGCTTAATACAAATCTTATTTACCTTCATATATTTTTACTAATAAATTTTTCTTTGTGAATGAACAAGGTGTGCAAAAACTATTTATTTTTTGGAAACCAGATGAATATTGCATGGTATTAAATTATTTATATTTATATATGAAATATATTTTCAGGATAAAATTTGTTAAAGATAAATGAATATATTTCTGTCCTTTTTACTTCACCATAAACTGGGGTTTGCAGTAGAGTTTATTTCACCTTCACCAGGAGCTTTTATTATGAAAGGAAAAGTGCAATGTTTGTTTGACAGTTATGAGTTTCACATCTTGTGAACCGCTGTCAAATTCTCCTTTACTGTTCTGCATTTGTAGAATTGTAGAATAATTTTATAGCGGTTGCTAATGTTTGGAATTGCACGAATGCTTGAACTGGCAGTACTTCACAATGCAGGTGAACTGCGCTATAAAAGCTAGCCCATGAGCCCCCACGCGCACACAGATCAGTGGTCGCCGGTTCATTCTGAAGTGCACGCAGATCATGTTTATTTGTATTTAATCTCAGACTTTGGCAGTTAAATAATCAACATATGATCATATCTCCATTTTGATGTTATTTTGATTAATTATACAGCCCTGAAGGATCGTGAAATCAGTCTATTAATGCACACACCATGACATTTAATGACCAAATAAAAGGCTCATTAAAATCATGCGATATTCAAAATATGGTTGAATTTTATATCCTCAGCAAAATAATTGCAATTAAATTGTGGGTATTCAATGTATCGGCCAGCCCTAATGCCCACTACAATTGATTTGTGATACTCTTTTAGTGAAGCCAATAGCCAGCGCCGACAATGCGCACATACGTCGATCACGTCCGCGGGTCGAGATAATCTGGGCAGTGGCCAGTCAGGCCACGTGGACTGTGCTGATGACAAAACTTAAGTCACACATACTGTGAGCAGAGCCATCAGCAACGTGGACAACCCAAGTATACTCAGGTCTTTAAGTAAACCAGAGGTAAAGCCCAGGGGGTCTCAGCTAAGCTTACTGACCTCCCTGTGTGTTTGTTCTAAATGACCCTGAGGTGCCAGGCTGAACCGGAGCCAAAAGTAAACAGACTTTTAAGTGTCTACTCTCTCTCTCTCCATCACCAACACTTAAACTTAACATGAGGGCCCATGGAACATCTCTCCCAAGAGGATGGACCTCAATGGTTCCACCAAAAGACAGAAACATCTGTACAGAAACAGTGTTGGACAACGACAAAATCAAGAAAATGTAATTCCCCTCCTAGCGACAAAACATACAAAACTCCTAGTGTGAGGAACTGTATCATGTATCTTTGTAGTATACGTTCCAGCTGGCCACACAAGTAAGACCAAGTCTCTATATCAATATTTCTTACTGTACATCTGTGTAACATTTAAAATCAGCATTATATTGGATGGTCAATACAAAGATCATATCTCTGAAAGTGTCTGACACTCTAACAAAAGTTTAAGAGTAACGTAGTACCTCCATATCCACTGTACATGTTTGGCAGTGTCGTCTTCTGATATCTGAAGAATAAAACAAGAAGTGTTCCTCAGGTTTTTCAGAGACTCTTTAAAGTAAATGACTAGTAGAAAGTAAAATCACAGTTCCAGCTATGGTGGCCTTCTCTGAGCCCTCATCTTCTAATTGTACTCTCACAGCACTGGCAAAAAGAGAAAGAGAAGATGCCAGGAAATGGTAAGGCCGTCACCCTGCCAGAAGCCCCCTCACCCCCTCCTTCTGTTTCCCGTTTGCTTCCCTGTCTGACATCACACTCTTCCTGCCTCTCCCTTTTCCAGCATTGGGTCTGTTTTTGGTTTCTTAATGATAAACGCACTCTAGACTCATTTCAGAAGTTTCAAGCTCTCCAACAGTTGATAATGAATATGATGCCATCAGGTCAGAAAACATCACGGAACAAAAGCTGTTCTTACTTCTCAGCTTCATGTGAAACGGTAGTTTCTTGCACCATTTTTCAGCAATAGTGCTCCCAGCATTCAGCAGCAGCAGATGCAGAATCTACAGCACCACGGCAAAATAAAATATATTTTCCAGAGTCGTAAATGTCCGTTTGCAGTCTAAATTGAATGTTGGTTAGATAAAAATACTGTATACCACACAACAATATCAAGCACATCTTTCAAATGAGTTTGTCCTCACAGGCGCAACAATATCCTGCACGTGTATTCCGATTCAAACAAGTGATACTTATGAACCCTTTCTTTTTAGTGAAAAAAAAAGCAGACATAGCAACCAGTGTAATCCGACAAACAAATGACTCATATGATCCAGTTCTTTTTAGTGTTTCAAAACAGACGACGCCTCCAGTGTAGTCGAAAATGACTCTTATTAACCGGTCTTTTAAAAAAGTAGACTTACAAACTGACTGACTAATTTTCCTTATGCCAAGCTGTATTTAAAGAAACATATTTGAAACAAGACTTTTTTTTTAAATATTTTTTATAACAAAAGGATTAAAACATCACATTTCTCAGCTAATAATTTCTCAGTGAGTATTGCCAAGTAGCATGTAAACTGGATTGAAGAGGTTTGTCCAAATCCTGTAAACATCTAAATCTAATTATTCCTTTTACTCTGATTATTGCAATAATCTGAGTTTTGGTGTACATGTAAATGTAGCCATTGTCTTTTACTTAATGTGGGTCTGAATATGAAGACATAATCAAAATTGCACAAAACAAGGAACTTGAATAGTGGTGCAAGACATTTCAATAGCTAGATCACGATTTCAAGCCCGTTATTAGGGATGTGCATTAGTAGTTTTGTCGCGATACAAACATTTTAGTTGTCAGTACCGAAACCAGTGAAATATCTCGATACCAATTGCAACAGCACAGCAAACAAATGCTAATATGTTAATGTGTTATTAAACACAATCCTTTAGCCTACTTAAAAGTTCAATTTAAATGTAAATAATAAATTAAAACAAATGCAGGTTTCCTTCAACTGTTTCTCAATTAAGTATGCTTTGCTTAATTGTTTTTAAGTAGGGCCCAACTAAAATGTATTTTATTTTATTTATTTATTTATTTATTTTTATTCTGCTTTCCTTTTTTTATTTTTTACAAAGAAAATTGATCGCACTAGTCAGGGGACACACTGAATTTTTTAAAGTTTATTTTAAACAAAATTATGTCTAATCAAATACATTTAACAAGTAAAAAATAGAACAATTACTTTTTAACATACCACTGCATTTTAAGCAAACTTTTATTAAGTACAACAGCACTCTTGTTTGTTATAGCTATAATGCTTAGGGCTAAGAAATTTAACGTTTTAATTTCTGTGATTAATAGTTTTTGTTCAATTAATTAAAGGAGTCTCCAATTGTTCCTGGCAGGCTACTCAGCCTTACAGGCTCCATATACGGTTAGGATTAGGGTGGGGGCAAGTTTAGGGCATCTGCTGCCTGCCAGGAACAAACCCATGCACCTATATGGGCTGAGCAGTGCATGCTTTTCATTACGCACAACACTTGTCCTGAGCAAAATAAACACAGGAGGGGATTTACTGTATGGAGAATGAAGACTTCACTTGCTAGTAGCATAACAGGTGTGTGAGAGATACGGGCAAGCTGCCATACTGTATCTCTTTGCATCTCCCCAAAAAAGCTTACTTACTTTCATTTGAACCACTTTCAAAAGCAAAACCGCCCGAGTGAGACCCAGTTTGTGTGCGATACAGACTAACAGACATGGTCGTTTAGCAAGCTGCAGCTAGCCATACTTGTAGACTGAATGGCAGCAAGAGAATATAAAAGTTTTGAGATTTTAAACTTCAGCAAATTAAACTTCAGCATTCAATATGTTTTCAAACTGTATGTTTCTAATAATGCATTGGCAACGTCTACTTACATTTCTCTAAACAATAAAGTTTGATATTATTTGAATCCGCATTTTAACATATTATTAAAAAATAAAATGGCAGAGGATATTGCCTAACTTTTAATTAGATACTTAGTATCTAAAAATAATATAAATACTTAGATCAAAGATTAATACCTGTAAAAATGTATCATAATTAAAACAAAAAATATTTTAACATGAACATTACATAATTAAATGAACAATGACTAACCAATTTCTTGCAAGTTCTTTGTGACAAAGCATCAAGTAAATATATTTGATGATGTTTTTAATGTTTTCATGTACCACGATTTATCATGATTAATTGCAATTAATCACAGAAAACTGTGTGATTAATAAAAAAAAGTGTATCGATTCAGTCCAAATAATGCTTATTTATTGTTATTAATCATTACGTATTACCATTTTTAATATTACCAGAGTGAATATTACATTTTTCTATACAGTTCCAATTTCTTCAATTTCAGGCATCTAGCTTTTATTTTGAAGTGTGGTTTTGATAAAAGATTCACTGATAAATGCTCCTGATAAACAGTTTGCTACATGGGCCAGGGTGATCGTTGGAGCGCAAATGCAGTGATTTAATTATATAAATATATTGTTTACATGTACTGCGCACTTCACAGTGGATCAGTGCTCTGCTTTGTCATCTCACACATCACAAACGATTCTCAATGTCTGGGGACTTTCCAGTGTCTGAGTGATCTGCTTCACAAGTTAAAGCAAACAGCTCATGCAGGATAAGATTGCAGCCTTTTGTGGTTTAGTAATCACTCTAGAACATATTATGATTTTAATTTTAATTGTGCATTAATATTTTCACCAAATATCACATTTGTGGGTGAGCACTTGGAAGCAGTCATGTGTATGTCAGACAGCGTGTGTGTATCAAAAGGAGTCAGTGCTCGGTACAAACGGTACTGCCCCTTGCATGACGTAAACGCATTGGCAAGTTCAAGTAAGAACTGATGTAATACAAAAAAAAACGAAGCACGTGTTGTTTACAAAAAAGGAGGAGGAATGTTATACAGAAGCTGCATTGGTTTTACTATAGATTTGTATTTGTATTTTTTTTTTTCAAGATGGTGCTTGCATGTGCTTTTCCTGGATGCCTCAACCTACTGAAAAATATTAGATTACGTCCACGGGTATCATCACATCAAGAGAAAAGACCAACTTTCACAGATTCCCCATCAATGATCCTGAGTGAGTAAAGCTATGGCTGCTCGCTGACTCAATACACCCATTGAGTCACTCAAAATATTAAGAGTGCACATTTTTCCAATGCTGATTTCTATGAAGGTAAATCTGTTGCAAAACTCAAGATCTTGTAAATTTAAACTTGAGAACTTACAATAAACATCTGCATTTGTAAGTTGAAATTTACCCTTACAGTCTGATGTGAAAACTTGGAAAAAAATCTGCACTCATAAACCATAAAAAAATTGTTTCAGTCCAAGCACTGAAGCAACAACATGATGCCAGACTTTGTTCGGTTTAAACATTTTTATAAAACAACTAAATAATACAGAAGATAAATACATGTCCGAAAATAACTGAAATATAGCAGAACGCTGCAATCTGACAATTTAATGATTTGCCAGCTGTCTAGCAAAGAGATTTTTTCTTCACTCATACCTATCGGTACCTAGCTGATACCTAACCTCTATTTCATGTTTTCATGGAAATATGGAATTTGTTGCATACGACAGCTGGCTGGACTGTCGCATCCAATGTATTTTTACAGAATGCAAACATCCTGCGGAAACATTTCTTCAGATAATTCACTCACTGCCATCCTTAGACATTACATTTCATGTCTATCGGTGCCAAATTCTGAATTCAGCATTGAAATAATCCATATAACTCCGGTGGTTTAATCCATGTCTTCTGAAGCAATAAGATAGGTGTGGTTGGGAAACAAATCAATATTTAAGACCTTTTTTTACCATCAATCTCCACTTTTCTTGTTTTGTTTTTGGTAAGTTGCAAACTTTGTGCATATCGCTACCTACTGAGCAGGAACGAGATTAAAAAAGGACCATATTTACCTAATATTTACCTCTTTCTCACCCACACCTATCATATGGCTTCAGAAGATGTGGATTAAGCCACTGGAGTCGTATGGATTACTTTTATGCTGCCTTTGGACACAAAAACTTCAATGTGTCAGGAGGAGTGACAACTGCTTTTAAATGCAGGAATGAATCCCCTATATTTTCATTCCATGCGTGTATGGAATACAGGACTGACTACCGCAATTGCGATGACTGGCAAGTGATAACCATAGCAATGCTTTGGTTAAGTGTCTTAAGCCTGTGAAAGAGAAACATGAATGACACCAGTTTAACACATTTTGAGCTAAGATATTGTCCATCACAGAAGTATAATCATCCGACAATGTTTCGCGGGATGAGACAGCACCAGGCTTCTATATGGGCACTAAAAACCTTATATATATATATATATATATATTGCACAAAAATATATCTTATTACCATTCTCACTCGCTTAACGTCTTGGACTCTCTGGATTGCAGAAGCTGCTTATTGAGTGTGTTTTTGCTTTCAGCCAAATGACAAAAATAGAAAAACAAATTTCTGGTGCTGTTTTGTGATTGGTTGGGCAATGTTTGCAACACACAGCCTGCCCCATGTTACTTTTAACCAATGCACAGATTTAATAAATATATATATATATATATATATATATATATATATATATATATATATATATATATATATATATATATATATATATATATATATATATATATATATATATATATATATATATATACACATACACACACACACACACACACACACACACATATATATATATTTTATTTTATTTTATTTAAAACCATGTTTCCCAAATGTTTGATTCAGTGGGCAAGGCTCACGTTTGGGTGGGACCCTGCCCATGCCTACATCCAGCCCCGTTTACAAGAATTTATTTCTGATTGGTTATATCTGCTCTGTAGAAATCTGAAATTATCTAATTATTTGGTAACAGACAGCATAGTAAATACAACTAGATGGGTACATTTCCTGAAGAAAATGTGAGTGGTGCTTGCCGTGGCAAAACTCGTCAAACAGCATGCTGTAACTCGAAAAGAACAAAAATCACGGTCGTAAATAAATCAACCTGGAAGTCTGTACTATTTTCTGGTGCAGAAATATGTGATTTGTAACTCGGTTGCTAGGGTAAGCCCGTGTGGTTGCTATGCAGTTACCAAGGTAATACAATACATGGCTCCTTTCCATCCCGAGCGAAATAAGTCAACCCGGAAGTCTGTACGTTTTTCTGATGCAGAGATATGTGATTTGTTACTCTGTTGCTAGGGTAACCCCATGTGGTTGCTAGGCAGTTACCGTAGTGATACTTATCAAGTGTCCTTGCCATCCTGATTGGAATAAATCAACCCAGAAGTCTCTCTGATTTTCTGGTGCAGAGATATAGTTATAGCTAAACGGTTGCTAGGGTACTCTGTGTAGTTGCTAGGGAGTGGCTTGGCAGCTGCCAATCGTGAAACTTCAAAGGCTGCTTGTCAGTATGAATGATATAAACCAACTCCCATGCCTCTGTGACATTCAGAATGGAAGATATGCCTCTATGGATTTTGGTTGCTAAGGTGCTCGACAATGGTTGGTAGGGAGGGGCTAGGAAGTGTTGAGGTGATTCATGATTGGCTGTTTGCTGCCCCGAGTCAAACGAGACCACCCTTGTGTTTCTATGACACTTCTAACCGGAGATATCCCTTTGATGTCTTTCATTAGAAGTCTATGGGACTTGTTGCTAAGGTGCTTTAAATAGTTGTTAGGGCGTGGCTTGATAGCTTCACAATGATCCCGAGAGACTGATTGGTCATCTAAGTAAAATGAGCCCGCCCCTTGGCTCTATGACACTGTGATCCAGAGCTATGTTCAATACAAAATGCCTATTTCATGGTCCGTCCTACACCATTGTAAGTCAATGGGGGCAACTTTGGGCAGCTCCTGCCCCCCAGGGGTGCAACTTTTACCCCATATTGAGGCATGCTCTTACAGAGCCTGCCAGCCTCTTCAAATGTAGCAAATGACACGTTTCTGCGAAATCCTGGCTCGGAGCTGTGATGCGTCAAAGTTTGTCGCAATGTTAAGTCTATGGGATTTTTCGGCCGCTTTTTTGCCCCTGGGGCAAATACCGTACCCCCGATCGCTTATAAAAGTCATAGCACACGTGTCCTCAATAGGCCGTTCGATTTGACACCTCATTCGTGGGTCTACGCCAAACGGTGCGGGACGAGTTAGGTGCCGAAGTTTTGTACGGAGATATAAAAATAAAAATAAAAATAAAAATAATAAGTATGTGAGATTACAATAGTGATGCTTTGCAAGCACCACTAATAAGAATTGCATTTATCATTTCCAAATAATTATCTAAAAAAAAAGGTACTAAAAGAATGACTGAAATCGTTAAGGAACCATAATTAAGAGGAATCAGAATCAGAACCATAAAATTCCTTAAGATTCTCAACCCTATTTTCCAGTTCTTTCCAACGTGACATGTTCACACGTGACATTTAAATGGAAAATTGCAGTTATTTTTCTGTAAAAGGCTGAATGTTTGAAAGGGACTATTGATTCTGTGAGCGGAGAACTGGATCAGTCAGGTTTCAATAGAAGTCGCTGTAGCTATTAGTTGCCAGTCACATTCAGTGAGACTGGAGAGGACATTTCTGTCAGCACCACAACACAGGCTGCTGTCTAGAGCTCTGATCACTCACTCAGCATTAACGGAACGACCGCATTGAAGCGGTCACACAGCCTGTCTGTTTGAATGTTTGTCCATGTTTGAATACTTGTCTAACCATTATCATATAGCACAGATAAGGTCAGACTCAAAGACAAACATGCACTGCCTAAAATTACAGTGCATACATACAAGAACATTCACCTAAAACTGAAAATTAACAAAATATAAACAATCAAACTTATTCATTCATTTTCAGAGTTTATACAGGTATAATAACTTTCTTAGTGTGTCAGCAGGACCAAATTGTTTCTGTAACGTATAGGTTAATCACTTCCTCATACAATTTGGATATTACTTATTCATGTTATGGATATGATGAGCATGACTGGAGTTTATGGCAACATGATGTCACTGACATTGATGCATGTGATGGTGGCACAGATCATGCTCAATTTCACAAAGCCTATATCACAATATGGTCATAAACAAAATGATTCTTTGAATCTTTCCAACAGTACATTAATAATCTCACTTTTGCTCTTCTATGTATCGTACCATTGAGCTCTGATCGTTTAATATGGAGGACAAAACATGCAAATAAAAAAAATAAAGGAATAAATGTCTTGATAAAACAAATATAATTAGTTTTTAATGAAAGTTATTCCTGAATTAATTTTTGTATGACTTTTTTTCCTTTATTTATTATTTTCTCTATTTATTATTGTCTCTTTTTATTTGTATTCTTTAAAACTTTTTTTATTCTTTCATTTGTTTTTTTTATTATTATTAATTTATGCATTCATTTATTTTTATATTTATTTATTCCCACATGTATTTATTTCTATATTTAAATATTCCCACATTTATTTATTTTTGTATTTATTCTTACATTTCTGTCTCTTGTATGATAATTATGTGGGCGGGTCCTGCTTACCATTGGTTTATTGTAGATTGAAGCGTGTGCTCGAATACTCTTGACTTGTTTTGATGTGACGTTAGGTCATAGCCATATCGCGTGTAAACTATAGCTATTTGTGGGGCTAAAAACATAAGAGCGTAAGTCAATCCAATATTTATTGGTTATACTACAATCACAAAATAAACAGGGAACTGTTTCTTCAGCAAATCCACAAAATGAGCAAGTTTCATAAATGATATGATTTAACCTTATCCTTTTCTTTTTTTTTTTCTGTGTACCGTAAAGAAGAATTGAGAAACTTTATAAAATTGATTGTAAACATTGCTGTGGCCATTAAAAGCCTTACCTGGAACGTCAAGTGCCCTGCTGAAAACTGTCACACTGGTGCCCGTGTGACAGTTTTCCCAAGAAGGACACGTGAAGCAGGGCACTTGAAATTAGACACCGGTGTTAGACATAATTTAGCGCAGGTGTAAGCGCCCTTACAGCTTTTCTCTCCCGGACGGGCGCTTGACCACGCCCCCGCTGCCACACACGGCTTGTAATAAAACATTTGCAGTAAACAGTAGCCTACCAATAAAGTCATTGGTCACTATCTTCCTCGTCCTGTGCACTGAAACCACTGAAGTCATCTCCTTCGGTGTCGGAGTTGAATAGCCTCAGATTTAGTTGTCTTTTTGCACTGAGTCAATTCCTCACGCTGCTGTTTCCAACGTCTTATCGACTCATTAAGACCAAGCTCCCGTGCAGCAGCCAGATCAATTGCCTTCAAATTGAAAGCTGCATCATATGCATTTCTCCATGTCTTTGCCATGGTGAGGGTGACAAAATTACTACCGTAATCAGAATGATGGGAAGTTTGAGCGTGCTCGATTTAATCTAAACAGTAAACAAAAAAAGTTGTTTTGACCTTAACCCGTTCGGCAATTTCATTGGTCTAATGAAAGCGTCATGCCGGCAAAAAACTGAGCACGTCACAGAATGTTTTTTTTTTTTTTTATAAAATTTGAAAGCGGGAAAAATCCATATATTAGCCGCGTCATTGTATAAGCCGCGAGGTTCAAAGCGTGGGAAAAAAGTTGCGGCTTATAGTCCAGGAAATTACGGTATATAACTTCATATTTTGATGTCTGCAAATCCATACTATTGATTTCTGTTTTTATGATTGTTCATTGTAAAAGATACAACCATGCTTCATTTCCCTGATCGTTTATGTATGTATGTATCTATATATAAGTTCTGCAATAAAAAAAAAAAATTTAAAAAAAAAACATATAGCTGACGCTTCACATATACAGTCAGGTCCATAAATATTGGGACATCGACACAATTCTAATCTTTTTTTGGCTCTATACACCACCACAATGGATTTGAAATGAACACATGAACAAGATGTGCTTTAACTGCAGACTTTCAGCTTTAATTTTGAGGGTAATTACATCCAAATCAGGTGAATGGTGTAGGAATTACAACAGTTTGTATATGTGCCTCCCACTTTTTAAGGGACCAAAAGTAATGGGACTATTGGCTGCTCAGCTGTTCCATGGCCAGGTGTGAGTTATTCCCTCATTATCCCGTTTACAAGGAGCAGATAAAAGGTCCAGAGTTCATTTCAAGTGTGCTATTTGCATTTGGAATCTGTTGCTGTCAACTCTCAATATGAGATTCAAAGAACTGTCACTATCAGTGAAGCAAGCCATCATTAGGCTGAAAAATCAAAACAAACCCATCAGAGAGATAGCAAAACATTAGGTGTGGCCAAATCAACTGTTTGGAACATTCTTAAAAAGAAAGAACGCACCGGTGAGCTCAGCAACACCAAAAGACCCGGAAGACCACGGAAAACAACTGTGGTGGATGACCGAAGAATTCTTTCCCTGGTGAAGAAAACACACTTCACAACAGTTGACCAGATCAAGAACACTCTCCAGGAGGTAGGTGTATGTGTGTCAAAGTCAACAATCAAGAGAAGACTTCACCAGAGTGAATACAGAGGGTTCACCACAAGATGTAAACCATTGGTGAGCCTCAAAAACAGGAAGGCCAGATTAGAGTTTGCCAAACAACATCTAAAAAAGCCTTCACAGATCTGGAACAACATCCTATGGACAGATGAGACAAAGATCAACTTGTACCAGAGTGATGGGAAGAGAAGAGTATGGAGAAGGAAAGGAACTGCTCATGATCCAAAGCATACCACCTCATCAGTGAAGCATGGTGGTGGTAGTGTCATGGCGTGGGCATGTATGATGATGTGACTGCTGACAAAAGCAGCAGGATGAATTATGAAGTGTTTCTGGCAATATTATCTGCTCATATTCAGCCAAATGCTTCAGAACTCATTGGACGGCGCTTCACAGTACAGATGGACAATGACCCGAAGCATACTGCGAACGCAACCAAAGAGTTTTCTAAGGGAAAGAAGTGGAATGTTATGCAATGGCCAAGTCAATCACCTGACCTGAATCTGATTGAGCATGCATTTCACTTTCTGAAGACAAAACTGAAGGGAAAATGCCCCAAGAACAAGCAGGAACTGAAGACAGTTGCAGTAGAGGCCTGGCAGAGCATCACCAGGGATGAAACCCAGCGTCTGGTGATGTCTATGCGTTCCAGACTTCAGGCTGTAATTGACTGCAAAGGATTTGCAACCAAGTATTAAAAATTGAAAGTTTGATTTATGATTTTTAATCTGTCCCATTACTTTTGGTCCCTTAAAAAGTGGGAGGCACATATACAAACTGTTGTAATTCCTACACCGTTCACCTGATTTGGATGTAAATACCCTCAAATTAAAGCTGAAAGTCTGCAGTTAAAGCACATCTTGTTCATGTGTTCATTTCAAATCCATTGTGGTGGTGTATAGAGCCAAAAAGATTAGAATTGTGTCGATGTCCCAATATTTATGGACCTGACTGTATCTAGAGAGTCGCTCAACTTGCGAATTAATTCGATAACCACGCATCAAATGACTATGCTTCATTTAGAGTAGAGGTGCTTATTGATGTTTTAGGAGAGCTGTATGCCGGTATGAATGTCGAAGCACATCCTGGATTGTTAAACTCTCTGCAAAACGTTGCCTGCATATTCAAAATGCGAGTCAGAGGGTGCTAAGGTGGGACGTCCATCTGCTTCCGATAAGTAATATTGAGCTCTCAACCAATGATGCACTGGAGCTACGCAAGGACTGCCTCCCTCATTTCCATGTTGCACACAGAAAACTAAAAATAAATACATGTATAAATAAATAAATATATATGGGAATATATATGTGGGAATAAATGTAAAAAATATATTAACACATAAATAAAAAAATAAAATAAAAATAAATGAATAAATAATTAAAAGATAAAAAGAATAAAAATAAAGTTAAAAATAAATATAGAAAATAATAAAGGAATAAAGTCATACAATAATAAATTCAGGAATAAATTTAATTAAAAACTAATTATATTTGTTTTATCAAGACATTTATTCCTTTTATTTATTGTTTTATTATTACATTTATTTATTTATTATTTATACAGGTTTGGGGCTCCATAGTTTAAGGGTGCAACACTGAACAGTAAATTCTGAATGCGCAATAAGATTCAACTTGGAACCATTCAACCAAAGATCACATTTCACATTTCAACACAAGGTCAAAACCTAAGATCCAATTCAATCAGAGCTCCAAGTGCTTGGTTACTTTTTGCAACACAAAAAATGCCAGAGCTTCTTAATTAGATTTTTACTTAATTGAATTAGAAAAATAAAATAAAATAATAATAATAATAATAATAATAATAATTTATATATATATATATATATATATATATATATATATATATATATATATATATGCAAAGAGACCAGTGTTTGGGAAACCTGTTTGAAAATAAGCATTATTTTTACTGTATTGTTGCAAAAATCGTCCAATCATATTAGCCTCTCAAGAGAGTTTCGAGATATTTAACACAATTAGCAAACATATAACTGGCCCATTAACTTTTCTGTAGATTACAATGTTAACAATATAGAGTCTATATTTGTAAAAGTTTCTTACGTAGCATGATTTTCAGCTTTCCTCAGAAGCCAAGTTATCGTTTAATCTCATGTTGCATCTGTCTGATCACTTCACCCAAAAGGATTATGACTTTCACATACAGATATTATTTAATTTGGCATTGCATCCCTCTGATGCAGCCTTTCTTTGACCTTGATTACCCCACATCTCCTTCCCAAATTCTCTCTATACAGCCACTGATTAATGGTCTGACAATAAGACCCTCATTTCCTCTAGTGCCTGCCTGCAGAATGATAACAATAAGCCAATAAGGAAGTCAGGGAGGCAAAGAATAAATACATTCCTTACTTATTTGCCATTTTAAGAGTTGTGGCTTATAAAGGTGTGCTGTTGTTCCCATTACTATGCATTCTGAGGGAGAGAGTTATTGTCCCTGCTGACTAGTGTGCTGATGGCTTAACATCAGCATGCCACAAAATCCATGCTTCCACTGACTGAGAACAAACTCGTATTTTACAAATAATAAAAAAGGACAAGGACAGAGGCTTAAAATGACAAAGGTTTGGAATGCCACAAGGATGAGTAAATAATGACAGAATTTCAATTTTCGGGAGAACTATTCCTTAAAAAATAGATTATAGAAAAGCTGTTTCCACTCAAACCCCTGGAGGACACCAATGAGAGTAGTAACTTTCAACTATATTTGTCTATATTTGTCAGAGTTTTTTTAAGCAGCAACAATATTCAGATTTCCTCAGAAACCAAGTTATTGTATAATCTCATGTTGCATCTGTGATCACTTCATCCAATCCATTCCGCATATCTCTAGGTTGACTTAGTTATTTTGTAAACTGATAATAGAGGAACATCCATGCCATCTCCACACATGACTGAACCTGAACACAGGAAATGGTACTTACATGACCTTAAAGCAAATCATTCCAGTGAAGTTTAAGAAAAATCCCACGTTACAGATTTATCTTTTTCCCACGTTACAGATTTATCTTTTTCCCACACAGCCACGTGCATATCAGCATACATCATGCTGGTACTGACAAACTTGTATGAGCATTTAAGACAAGATGCAACAAGCTCAAAAACCCATGGTATTCTGACACCGATCTTGAATACATGATCATCTACATTCTCATATAATCCCCACAATTTATAGACATAAGGTTGTATGTGATAAGAGGAAGGTTATCAATGGTCCTGTGGATCGTTTTAGCTGCAAGTGAACAGGCAAGTTTCAGGAACCAATTAATCCAAGACTTTCTGTTTAATCCCCAGCTGGACATTAAGAGGCTTATGGGTCACTCAATGCTGTATAATTAGTCAGCCACTGGCCTCATCTAATATACTATACAGTGCCGTAGTATGCTCTGATATACAGAACAAGATGATGTCCAGGGGTGGTTGTCAGCATCAATACTCACTGAGCTACCTAGGCCCCCAAATTGTCTGGTATTTTCAAAAGATACCATATGTCTCGAGCATCTCTATCAGTCTTCATATTTGAGATGTGTAGTTGACAAACATGGAGCCAGAATTATCTAAAAAAATAATACATTTACAAAATACAATTCATATATGCACAGCACAATTCACAAAATCAGATTCATAAATTCAAAATACAATTCATAAATATACAAGTGAGGTCACAAAAACTGCCAACACTTAAATTCAAAATGTTTTTTACAAATATATATCTATCAAGTTCTTGAAATTTGCATCAAATTAATTTGTAAAAGTTGTTACATTTGTTTATGGATCATTTAATCTGCATTTGCAAATTGCCACAAGTGTATGGATTGCTTTGGATTTGTGCATTTTTTTATTTTTTTTTATTTCATGCCAGGTTTCAATTGATATATAGCGTTTTTTTTATGAAGTCCTCTTTAGCCAATCACACTGAGCTTTTAATCCAACAATCATAACACGCCTTGCTGAACTCTGGTGGATATCGGGCACATTTGATCATGGTTTAACATTTCCCCATTACCATAGTTACTCATTCATAACAATGAGACAAACGGGGAGAAATATCTGATAGATTTGGCTATTTTAACAATGAAAATCATGACGAAAAGCTGTTGTGTATTTTTTTGCACTTCAGACAAAGCAACAAAACCCAGAACTGATTTTTTTTCAACCATATAGAACCCTGTAGAAGACCACCATGGCTAAAGTCGACCAAATGCTGGATGTGGTTTAGTGTGTTTGAGAAACACTTGAGCAGATTAAGACTTAATCATCATATCATCACAACAGCAGTTCCAGCAGAGACATAATGATAAGTAAACACCAGAGAACAAGACAACATTCCTGAGAAAATTTGACATGATCAGAGGGGAGTGCTACTTGTGTTGGTCATCAAACTTCTCGAGGGATACTGTGCTTACCATTCAGGTAAAGCTGCTGTAAATGTTTAGGTACACAGTACTAGTCTTGCCATAATATACAGTGTTGAGGAGAGATGGGCCTGTCATGAGAGATTAAACCAAAGGGGACTTACACAGGACACCTTCATGTACCTATCTGGATTTAAATGTTTTTCTAAACTACATGAACAAATTTGACCCTTTATGTGCCTATAGGGTTAGGAGTTAGGGAAGATGTGAGATGTGAAGTCCATCGTCTCTGCTTTGGCCTGTTGAAGCCAGCTGAAGCACCAATTGTCATGGTCTGTATTACGTTTGCGTATTCAGAACATTTGAGTGTGGATTGTATGTTTTTAGCTCAGATCAGTGCGGATTACTTGTGAACCACAATATGATTCAAGCTTTGCAAAGGAACTGTTATTGAAAAATGCAGCAGTTAAACACTACCGGACTTATGAGTGAACGGTTTCATTAACGAATGTTTCAAATGTCATGACTGTTGCTGTGGTTAAGGGAACATTTTGATAGATTCAGAAGAAAACTGTTTGGTTTACGTTACCTGTTAACCCTGAAATGCTGTTTTTTAAATTATATTGCGAAGCTAGTCAATTTTGAATTTGGTTGAGTTTCAAATATGGCTGTATTTGAGAGACTGCAAAAATGTATACAATCAGAACAGGCCTTTACATTCAAGTCATAAAGGGCCAGATAGCTCTAAATCGAGCATTTCAGACAGAGGGCCAAAGAGAGTGTAGAATATTATCATATAATATTAAATTATGACTGTTTTGGTACAAAAAAACTTCACTGACATTATAAGTGGACCTCAGGGAAGATAATACAATTACAAAAACATTTTTTAAAAGTATGTCATGACCCCTTTAATGATATTTATAATACAACAGGATGCAATGTTTCCCCTATATGCATTCATCAGCAGCGCCGGTGCAAAATTATGAGTGCCACTGCTGAGATTTTCTCACCAATTTGGAATGCCCAAATTCCTAATGCACTCTAAATCCTTGTGGTGGCATAGTGACCCAACTCAATCCGGGTGGCGGAGGACGAATCTCAGTTGCCTCCGCGTCTGAGACTGTCAATCCACACATCTTATCATGTGGCTTGTTGAGCACGTTATGGCGGAGACATAGCGCCTGTGGAGGCTTCACGCTATTCTCCGCAGTATCCACGCACAACTCGCCACATGGCCCTCCAAGAGCGCCCCACATTATAGTGACCATGAGGACGTTACCCCATGTGACTCTGGCCTCCCTAGCAACCGGACCAATTTGTTTGCTTAGGAGACCAGGCTGGAGTCACTCAGCACACCCTGGATTTGAACTTGCGACCCCAGGGGTGGTAGTCAGCATCTTTACTCGTTGAGCTACCCAGGCCCCCTCACATGGTTCTTTAATATTTTTCATGCAACATAACGCTTGCTAGGCCCAGTCAGCTGTGCTCTTTTTACACTGCACGCTGTTAAATGGGGCTGGTATACGAAAGGGACACCATCGGGGGGACACACACACAAATACTTGCATGTAATCACAGTGACATCAACATATAGCAGTGTAACGGAGAAACAGGGTCTGAAAATCAGCGCAGGATTGCAGGTGTTTCGCACAAATGGAATAATTCCTGCGTCTTCCACGTTCACAAGCTCTGTCTGTCCAAAGGTGCAGATTCAGCATGTTCTGGTCTAAGATCTAACTTATGACAAAATTACAAAATCAGGTTTGCAGAAATGGGCTACTTATTTCTCATTAACACCTGGATGTGAGTGGAATTTCATTTTCAACAGATATTGTGAGCTTGATATTGTGACACTTATGTGGGCCCGGGGGAGTTTTCAAATAGTGTTTAAGTCCTTTGGTACAAACACATACCTCCAGTATCATCAGTGCTGAGCTAATCAAAGCAACGCAGTGAACAAGGAGTCACAAGGCATTGAAGTAATTTTGGCTTTAGGGTAAACACAGTCATCGGCTCAAAGAACAGTACAATGTTGGAGGGGCATTACGTTTTGCTTTGTACTGTAAGGTGTTTCCCCTTTATGAAGGCTTTTCAATTCTCAGATCACAACGCTTAACTTTGCCATGAATTTACTGCAGTAACACCAACTACTGTATTACCTTTGGTAATTGTGGCAGAAAACTTTCTAAATGTATTTAGACTGCTGGTTTTCTTTTGTTTTTTCAATACATAAATGTCATTGTTCTTTATATAGAAACCATAGTTAATAACCATTGTAGTGATGAGCCATGCATGTTTTACCTATAGTTACCATGAAATGTTACAAATATCATTGTTAAAACTATGGATATTATGGAAGGACTATGGTTAATTTTCATAATTATGGACCAAGCTATCAGTTTTCCATCGGTGTAAAATCTGTACTCTTGTAATGCTCTCTGATTGTACGGAAATATAAGTTTGCCTTCAGAAATTCCAAGACATGACTGTAGTTTAATTAGTAAGAGCCTGATGAAAGGAATCTGAAGACCCAACTTATTCACACTGTAAGAATATTTCAATTTAGCCATGTAACAATTTTTTTTTTACTTGTGTTTTAATTACTGTTGTTAATATCATAATTTTCATCTGCATCTCAAAATCAATGCTGTACTGTCAAATGTGCATTTCAATGCTCATAACATGTCATATTATTTGCATGGCTGCTACCAAAGCAGGTGCTGGTGTCACATTTTCAAAGGGTCTTTGAGGGCACAAATAAACCAGAGATTAACCAGAGATGTCAAACTCAATTTCAGCTTGACATCTCTGGTTAATCTATTCTTTGACTAACACGGGGGAATATTACACTTCTGCAACACAATTTAATTAAACATTTTCACGCTTGCCCAATATAGTAGATGTGTGTATTCTCTGTGAAAATTGTGACTTAGGTTTATCTGTGCATGGAGCCAACCATCAGGCCTATGCGTGTCAACACGTCTTGGAAGAGAGTGAATCACCCAGTCCAGATACTCTCTCCTGTACTGACTCAGTAATAACACCTTGCTCACTCACTGCGTAATGATATACTCCAGAAATACATGCCGTACTATAATACATAGCTTACCCAGGAATTACACAGCACACTAGGTGAAATACATCTCAACTAATCATTTCTAAAATGGTGTTGTGGATGTTGTTTAATAACACTGTTATGCAAACCTATAATGACAATCAGCTTAAACATGATCATATTGGGTCGTATTCAATGCACCAACATAGAGTAATACTACTATGCGGTTACCACATGAATGACGTAACACGCAGATATTGCTTAATGTCCCAATGTTGTGTAACAGCTCACTGCATTCTCTCAGGTGTGTTAACTCTCATTTGATGAGCATGAAGGCAAGCCAAGAATAGCAGGTTCCTTAAGTCCTTGGTAATCTGTATGGAATGATACAATTTTAAGTTCACTGAAACCAGGAACTATTTTACATTCAGAGCTCTGGAGTTCGATTTGGCGGGAAATTTCAGACTTCCATCATTCGTCCTTGTGTGTTTTTATCATGTATGTAAAAAAGGAAAAAGATATGTATCATTCTTTCTTAGACAACATATTTTTTGGATATACATCTTGAGGGACTTACTATCAGTGACTCTGGTGCAGCTATACAGATTCGCTCTAATATTGTAATCACAGACAACCAAAAGTATTAGATTCATCTGTGCAGAAGAGCAGTGCCGCAGCCTAACTGCGTAAACCTAACTCCACTACAAGTAAATTGCAATTTCATGCTTCAACCAGAGATGTCGATAGAGAGCCCAGAATTATAGTATACATTTAAGCCACTTTTAAAATGTATACATTTGCAATAAATCAAGTGACATCTAAAAATACATGATGCTAGTCTTAACCTCAAAACTAACTTCAAAGTGTGTCTGTTCCATCTTTCTTAAAAATAAATTCCACTTGTTTTATACTGTATATATAGTTAATTCAAAGGCTTCTTTGTAAATTAAATGAATCCACTCAAGTGTCCACTCCAAATACTTTTTTGGGGCCACTAAATATTTTGTAAATGTGCAGCAAATCGAATGCATAAAAAAACTTTTGAAATATCAGTTTTCTGCCATTAAAGTGTTAACTGGTTTAGTTTACTGTACTCCACTCATACTGAAAAATAAACTTTACTGCACATAATAATAGGCTAACAACCCAGAAACAGTAAAGTTCTAAACTTGTGTTTGTCTCTGCTTCACAATGATATCATCAAACGACCCCACGCTCGTCAGGGACATCGGGAATTAATATGCCTACACAGTCAGAAAAGAAACTCCAATTGTGGGTGTGGGTGGTCAGCCAATCCCCACACAGGAAAAGAGCTAGGCTGTGGAAGGGGTGCTGGACAGATAATTGGGTAGGAGCATTGGACGTGGTGGGAAATGAGAGGGAGAAAAGTGAGGAGCTAAATGAGGATTTAATGACAAAACCATCTTGAAAAAATTTATATTGGCTGGAAGACATACAGCAATGTGTGGTAACAGAACCACATTACAAAGTAAAAGTCAATGTGATAGGAAAGAACAGGAAGAAAAAGTATGCTGTTGAAAAAGCCGATGAAAAACAGTATGGTTTTAATATACAATATAACCTCTCCAGTGCATTATTGATGCACAGGACCATTTTTTTTATATCATTGCTGCATGTTGATGGAACTTTCATCCACTGTTGCAGTGCTTTATGCAAACATGTGGGTTAATGTGCATGTGGTTAACTGCAGCATTAGACACAGTCCCCACTGCACAGCACTGTAGTTTTAGCAGTTTCCTGTTTATCTAAGAGAGAGACACTGACACAACTATGCTGGAGTTTCCCTGCAATCACACAGATAGAGGATAGACAAAAATCTTTAGTGGAATCATTCTACAAAAAAAGTGTCATACGACAAGAAAAGCAACAGATGGCAAGACATAACAAACGCTGTCACCAGTTACATCAAGTAAATCCTGTAGGCCAATTTGAAATGGTTAACTCGTACTTACACTGTTTGATCTCAATAATACTTGCTCTGGTGATTTCAATGTTTTACTTGAATGCTTCAGTTTTAAGTAAATAAATAAGACCTGCTTTCTTTGAATATGTAGTTTTCATTAATATCATTAATGAGCAACAATTAATATCCTATTAATAAATGTGAGCTACTACAATATAAGACTTTTACAAACACAAGGGTGTGTTCACACTTGTAGTTTGGTTCTCTTGGTCTGGACCAATAAAGAAAATTATACATTTAGTCCTGGTTCGCTTATCGTTCACACAGGCATTTTTAACACCGAACCTAAAGATACAAAACAAAAGGCATCAGGAAAGTCACAACCTGATTGGACAGCTTTTATGACGTATATTTTGCGACAGAACTTGCCGATCATCCAAAACAATGCTGGCCGAAATGTGCTTGTTAGAATTATATATGTATATGGTGGTATTTTTACCAGCTGAGAACAAAGGAAGGCTAATAAAATGTGTAAAGGATTCAAAACAGCACCAGGAATTCCTCTGTTGCGCACAAAAATGAAGATATGCTGGAAGGATGGCTGACGGCAGTCCCGATGCCTGTACTGAACTGTAATGGGCAACATAACTCCTATGATGAGAAGAACCAGGTATGCTTGAGGTCAGATTTAGGCAAATTACTTCCTGTTATTGGTCCATTTAGACGTCTTTGGTCCATGTTGCATTCATATATCAATCGAACCACAACAGAGGTCGTTTGGAAGCGGACCGAGACCCACTATTCAGGAGGTCTTGGTCCACTTGTTTGGTGCACACCAAGGTTCGGGTAGCAGCATTCAGACTTGTTCAAATGAACCACACTAACTGAGAAATCTCACCAGAGTTTGTTTTAATTGAACCAAACCTGCCAAATGTGAACACACCCTTAAAGGATACAATTGTCTATTGTCTACTCATCATTATCAACAAAATATTGAGAAATAATTATGTCAATATCGCACACCCCTTATACACATGCAGACGGGTGTCTTTTTTGCATCCCATCTTGCACTGTTTTTCAGTACCTGTGTTGTGAAGTTAAGATTGTTTTGCCTTTGTTGGTTAACAACTTTCAGGAAACAACAGGGGAGAAGAGGAACTAGAGTCGATATGTCAGAACATTGGCCACAAGGCTACGGCTTGACAAATCATTGCATTTTTAAGATAGTCCACTTAATTTGTTAAAAAATAACAACAACAAAAAAGATCTTGAGACCCCTGCATTCTCTTCCATTCTTTTGCTCTCTTTCTAGATGCTTTTGAACACAAGAACAAGTCTTTTGTAAACCCATTAATAAATATGTCTGATCAGGGTCTGGTGGACATGACCCTAAATCAGCCTTATCATACAGGCTTCATTTAGACTGACTAGTTGTCACCCCACAGACTATTGTTTATAAAAATAGGTTTTGCAAATCCCAATCCACCATAAGGAGTGTGTCATTTATTAGAACATGCATTGGACTGAGTAGCTGCTTAGAGCATGATTAAATCTGAGAACATTAGTGGTGTAAAAATGCAACACTACCCACTGTGCAGACACACACTGCAATCAAACTAATTAGCCATTGCTAATAACATGCTACACAAACAATACTGGGAGCCTTGTGTGTATGTGCTATGTGTGTATTTTTAGACACGGTGAAGGTAGAACACAGAATGAGACATTTAAATGCTTAAAGTCAGCAACTAACCAATGCCAAATGGGAAAAGTTAGAGTCTTGGACTCTTGGCCTGACACATGTGTCATGACTGAAAGTAAAAGGACCATCCAGCATTAAGGCAATGCTAACATTTCCATTCACTGCTCCCACAGTAGCATGCAACCAGGTGCAGAAGACTGGAAAATCATTTGTAACCTCCCACACATATCCAGACACTCATTTCAAGACATGTTTCTTCCTCTGAAACTTGTGGCTGTCCGACCAACAGGAAGAAAAACTAATGCCCTATCTGCTTTACTTAGGCAGAAGAGAAAGCATTATAAAACAAAAGCCTAAACAGATTCTGGCAGCTCACCTACATCCATTTCTGAGAAACAATCCCAGAATACAAAATTAGGAATAAATACTGATTGTGTGCTCAATAGCCTTATAGATTAAATGGTACTTCTGGATTCGCGGTTGAAACAAAGAGAAAGGTGGGAAATACAGCCTTCATTTAAAGCCAGCTGAAGTATTTGAATTGTAGATACTGTACGGTTTCATTTTTTTAGCCAGTAACAGTCAACTGATCTCTTCTCAACGAGCCCAGCTGAAGGCGTGCCTATTTCCAGAATGGTCAGCCAGGACAGACAGTCTTTCCTCTAGGGGGAGGACATGCATTTTTGTGAGGAAAAAATAAGATGGAGATTGAGGAGTGTAGAGAGAAAGATGAAGGAAAAATAGCCTACTGTGCATTGTAGTGTTGTAATGGTAGCAAAATTTCAGTAGTCGGTACTGATACTGGCAAAAGTTCTCGATACCACAGCAAAAATATGCTAATATTATAATGTGCTATAGAGCACAATAGTTTAGTTATTTTTAATTATTTTAATAATTATAGTTTAATAATGATTACTTTCCAGTAATAATTTCATCATCAAAATGGTGTATAATCAATAAATTCTTAAACAAGTGAAATCAGTACTTTAACATGTCATTAATGTCATTTTTATTGGCCAAAATTTTATTCAACAGCTGTCTTACTTGTGATATTTTGATTAATTATTACTTTTTACTATACAGTTGTAATACATTTTTATTCAATTTCTTCAATTTCAGGCATCTAGATTTTATTTTGAATTGTCTTTAATTATGATGCGTTTTGCCGCAAGCTTCACCTCTCGTGCAGTGTGATCACTGAAGACTTTTATGTCACGTCTGAAATCTCATCTCATTACACTGCCTTTGAGTGTGACAAATGTAATGTAACAGTTTTGGAGTGTTTGTATTTTAGATTACTGGTGTTTGTGTATGTGATAGTTTTGAAATGTCATGTTTTAAATTGTATTACTGTGAAGCACTTTGGTCAACTCCGTTGTTTTAAATGCAATATAAATAAGAGTTGAGATTAAAGCTCAAATGTTGTGATTTTAATAATATAAATATATATTTTACATGTGCTGAGTGGTTCAGAGTGCTCTGCTCTGTCATTTGATACAACGTGAATGATTCTCAAACTCTGGGGAGTTTTCATTGTATGAGCGGTCGGATTGATTTAAAGTACGCAGCTTCCACAGTAAGATTGCAGCCGTTAGCAGTTTAATAAACCACACTAGGACATGTCACGATTTTAATTTGATTAATTGTCCATTTCAGTGCACAAGGAGTTACTGAGCACATGTTAAAAATAAGCATGTGAGCATATTTAAGCAGTTGTGTGTCAGTCATACTACGCACTGGTACCAGATAGTGTCGATGCTTGGTACTACTTGGTACTACCGGTACAGCAGAAACACTGGTATCGGTATGTAACAGGGTTAAAATGGGCAAGGAGGATGCAGGAACCGGCTGAACAGTCAAAGTAATATTTAATTTAAACAAAAAGACATTTATCCCTCTCCTCAGCTGATTAACCCGATTGAGGGCCGGGCGTGCGTAGTCACAGCCCCGCCCCACCCTCCTCGTCACACGATACATCTTTTTTATTTTAGTACCAACTTGGCAGCGAAGAACCGGTTCTTTTGACATCACTAGTGCATTGGTTTCTGACATGCATGTGTGAGGGATCATGCACACTGAATCAAATGGGTTTAAGACAAAAAGGCTACTCATGTTTATTCAAATTTAGAGTGGTTACTTTAACAAGTCAGCTCTTGAATTACAGTACACATCTGACACACTCTGCTTGGATGAGCTATTGAAATGATTGACTATGTGGATAAGTAACAAAAAAAGAACAGGTAACGTAAAAAAAGGTCAAACATAACTAAGAAAACATTTTATGTGAACAAACTCCAAATCGTTTTTTTTGATGACCCAGTAAGGCTGTTTTAAAAGGCTGTAAGGATTGTATTTTATGGAAAGAAATTCTTAAGTAATATATGGCCAGAAGCACTCTCTTTTGCTTACCACCATCTTTATTGTTGATCAAATCATAAGTTAAATTTGACCCCTTTATGTGAGTCCATCTCAGCACAAAGGACAGATTGTGTAGCCTGTGGTGCTGCCCACAAGGCTCTAAGTTTTCTAAAAGAAGCATTCCCACACACTTCTCAGAAAGAAGTCTGGATAACACAGCCTCACGGTTAAGAGACAGTCACAAGATTAATAGTAAACCTCACATCAAAGTTTAAAAACAGCACATCATACAAATAAGTGGAAGTAAATACCAAGATATGTCCACGTTGATGAAATTAAGGCATTTTAGCTTTTCTGTTTGTCCATACCATGTTGATATAAAAGGATATAAATCCTACTATAAAAGCCTACTAAAATATGGGGCAGGCTGCATGTGCTCTGTAGACCATCTAAAATGGTCCCAGTGGGCTCATAGATGCTCCTCTTATGTTTAGATTTGACAGTCATGGTGCACCTCTCCCATTCAAAATCAAATTGTGTCTGTTTGCACTGGCCAGAGTTGTTCATGGGTCATTGAAAAATTAGGTTGCCAGAGATTATACAGATTATATATCTAGTTTAAAACATGAAAATTTGTTCATAGAAAAGTAATCTTTGTGTCCATGACAAACATTTACAGTTGAAGTCAGAATTTTATATACACCTAAGCCAAATAATTTGAAACATTTACTATTCCTGACATTTAATCATATTAAATATTCCCTGTCTTATGTCAGTTAGGATCACTACTTTATTTTAAGAATGTGAAATGTCAGAATAATAGTTCCTCCAAACATAACCATGGTCATTATGGCCAAAGAGTTCAATTTTGTTTCATCAGACCAGAGGACATTTCTGCAAAAAGTAAGATCTTTGTCCCCATATGCACTTGCAAACTGTAACTAGCTATGGTTTTGGAGCAGTGACTTCTTCCTTGCTAAGCAGCCTTTGAGGTTATATTGATATAGGGCTCATTTTACTGTGGATATAGATACTTGTCTACCTGTTTCCTCCAGCATCTTCACAAGGTCATTTGCTGTTGTTCTGGGATTGATTTGCACTTTTCGCACCAAACTACGATCATCTCTAGGAGACAGAATGCATCTCTTTCCTGAGCAGTATGATGGCTGTGTGGTCCCATGGAGTTTATACTTGCATACTATTATTTACACATGCACCGATGCACATGGTACCTTCAGGTGTTTGGAAATTGCTCCCAAGGATGAACCAGACTTGGTCAAAAGCAGCCTATGACCGATGACGTCATTTCGTCAACAAAACCGGCAAACAGCGGTAAGTTCTTAATTGTAAAAAAATTTTTTTTACAAATATTTTGAATGAGTCAAAAATTCAAGCTTTCTCCAAGTTACTCCATTTGATATGAATAAACATTAAAAAAAATTACAACCGTCACACAGTTATGAGGGCATAAAGAGTTCCTATGTGTTTCATGGTTTTTTGTCACATGACAACAGAATGGATCTGGATGCTTTGCTACACCACTTGACTTTGATCTGGTGGACTAAAGTTTTTAAAATATTAATAATCTTTTTAATCAAAATTGTTTAAATGCTTGCTTTGTTTATTTTTGAGAAATAATAATAAAAACAATATTCCAATGCCAACATTTCAGTTTTTAAAGGAATAGTTCACCCAAAGATTGTCTCATAATTTCCTCACGCTTTTGCCATCTCAGATGTGTATGACCTCCTTTCTTCTGCAGAACACAAATCAAGATTTTTCGAAGAATATTTCAGCTCTGTAGGTCCACACAATGCAAGTGAATGGTGACTAAAAACCAGGCTGCTGGTCTTTCAAAGAGGGGAAGCTCATTTTCGGCCTACATTATAAACTTATTTACCCTATTTTTTGCACTAAATCAATATTAGGTGTTGATCTGCCCTGCTGTTTAATTCTTATTTTTTCCTCGTAAGGAAGACTTTCAAATGGCTTCACCAAAATCAGGTCGACAATATTAGCACCGTCTGCCATCGTGCGCAGTTTCACCCGTACAACGCTAGCCTAGCCTACTGTATGAATGAACGAACGAACGAACGCTCTAAAACAAAATATATTAAACTTGGTAAAACTGAAACAAGGAATGTGGTGTATAATTGTGTGAAATGTATTATGCAAATTGACTAGCAATTTCGCCAAACAAATATAAAGAAATAGGTTGCAGCAGTTTGTCTTTCGACTACACTTGAGAAATCCGCGATGGGACTGAGCGCGAAATAGCTTCAGTGACTTCTTATAGTACAGATTCAGCTGTCAATCAAAAGGAGATGCAGTCTTTCGACAGATCCTCCAATCATCACGCTGAAGCCCGAGTCCGGCCAGCCCACTCCTCATTCACCCCCAGAGACGCTGAGCGTCCGTGGGCGGGACATAATCGCAGCATTTATCCAATGACCGTCTATTTTCGAGCACTGAAAAAAACTGTTCAGAGCAGCCCCATTGAAGTCAATGGACGCTCGGCTTCAACAGGGAAATGCACTGACGCTACGGGAATGTATGAGAAGTAAATCGAGTCAGCCGACCTGCTATATGTAATGTAGCTGATTCTGAATGAACTCGTCTTCGAGATGAACGTGTTCTAACGCATTTTTAGTCAATAAATTGTTTACACAATAGTACATATTTGACCATTATTTTTTTTACATTATAGGGGAAGCTGAGCTTCCCTTGCAGTCTTAAAGAAATCCCCACTGCTAAAAATCTGAAGCTCCAAACTGCTCATAAAGGCAGCAGCATAAAAGCAATACAACTCCAGTGGTCTAATCCATGTCTTCAGAAGAGATTTGATAGGTGTGGGTGAGAAAAGGATACATTTTTAAAGCTCAGGTCATTCATAGAATTTCTGTGCCAGAAGCGCCACCACACTTAATTGCAAAAATTTGCATTTGTTTTCAAACAGCTTTCTGAATACACCCTCATTCTGCTGTTGGTTGAACATACAGATAGTCCTGCCTCCAACTCACGCCATTGGCTGAGTCAAAGTTATTGTGTCGTTATGGATGGTTCCATTAAAAAAAAAAACAGGGATTTTTATAGCACGACAGAAACACAATGTTTACAGTTTGATACATTTAGCCTACAAATGGCTTACTTAGTTGTCTCTGCATATTAAGATGGGATCAGAAGTAATTTAACACAGAGAAAGTTACACACTTCAGCTTTAAGTACATTTTTACAATAAATTATCCTCCCTACTCAGTAGGTGGCAATATGTACAAACAATGAGATCACCAAAAACAAAAGAGGAAAAATGTGAAAGTGGAGAATTAATTTAATTAAATGACTTAAATAATGATCTAGTTCTCACCCACACCTATCATATAACTTCTGAAGACATGGATTTAACCAATGGAGTTTGATAGATTACTTTTATGCTGCATTTATTTCTTTTTTAGACCTTCTGAGTTCTGGTCATTATTCACTTGCATTGTATGGACCTACAGAGCTGAAATATTCTCATAAAAATCGTTGTTTGTGTTCTGCAGAAGAAAGAATGTCATCCACATCTGGGATGTCATGTGGGTGAGTAAATTATGAGAGAATATTCCTTTTTGGGTGAACGATCCCTTTAATGAGAGTTATACATGATTTATTATTTTACTATCACTGGATATTTACACCACACGGTTTTACTTTGTCTCAGATGAGAAAAAAAAATATCAAAATGACATTGAACTCCGAAATTGAAGGCATGCTTATCATTGTAGAGGTGTATTCAAGTATCAATCAGGCTAGTAATGCAGAACAAAATTCAGATCCAAGTACCAGAGATAAACATACTCTAGTCTAGAGTAACAGAAGTAGGTTTTTAGAGCCTGCATTCCCTTGCATGCACAAGGGGGGAATCAGTGGGATTAGGTTGTGAAGGATTAACTCCATGGGATATTCTCTAAAGCAGCTGAGTGGCTATGAGCAAGGACGTGCAGAGAAAAGGGGTTCAAAGCAACAGCACAAAGTGATGAGGTCTAGAAATGCAACGTATACTAGGGGAAACGTAACAATCTGGCCCCACAACATGAGTCTGACTTGCACGACACCAATAAGAAAATGCCTGACACTTTCTTTCCGCCAAGCAATTCCTCGGTATTAATATCAGCGGTTACGGGACTCTTCTGTCATATATATTACACTCACACATGTACCAAACAAAGCTTTCTTTGTCATCAGAACCGAGCGGACTGAGCTCACTGCCCGTCTCCTCCATGCCACCGGGTTCTGAGAAATTCTACCACACATTTCATATTTGCAAAACAAGAATAATCAAAATCACAAGACATATGCACTCGGCTTTGTCAAACGTTAGTATGTGCTCACTTTGTCTTGGCACTAAACTTCACTGTATTGCAGCATAGGTTTCCTTGAGAGCACTTCGAGTTATCCCAATATTTGTAAGTAAATGTAACACATTAAATATTACACAAAACACTCAAGTTCATTATATAAATCAGAGACGCATCGTTAAAAATGACTGAACAATGAAAGTACATACATGACGGTCAGCAGGGTAGGTATCATCGATGATTGAAATCCGCGTCTTTTAAAACGAAATAAGTTTCTCGCGACACAACGTACGACGTAGACAACGTATCCTTCAAATATCTGTACGTATCCTCAGTTCGCTGCAAGCACGAGGCTCGCCTGTGTCACTTTCTCCCTCTGAAGGCAAGATCGTGGGCTTGGTCCTGTCGTTATCTCGCAAGGGGTGTGGACAAAACACATGCAAATGAAAAGACGTTCATCCTCACTTCACACCCCGGCAAGCGTGAAGAGAGTATCGAGGGTGCTTGTTTCAATGGGAGTGGAGAGATGTAAATATCATGTCCTTTGAACGGATAAGTGAAATCTCCTATACGTCACGTGGACGTCTGTCCAACTGTACACACACACTTACAGACTTAGAGACTTATAAATATAAATATCTGTCCAAACAGAAAGGGGGAAGGGAGAATGAGAGGGAGGGACTAAGATTTGAGCTTTTTAGGCCTCTTTCAGTGAAACCCAAAGATTTGTAATACTCCTCGAAAAAAATCACACACACCCCACCCCAGAACAAGCATCAAAAAAGTACTGAAATCTACTTTGTTCCCTCTCAAAGCACACCTGAGACACAATCTTCAAACAAATATGAGGTGGAAAGACTTAAAATTCTGACCAACACATTAAAATAATTATTACATGAATAGTTCACACAAAAATGAAAATTCTCTTATTCATCCTCGTGCCATACTAGACATGATAAACTTGTTTTCTTCAGCAGAACACAACGATTTTAAGAAGAATATCTCTATAGTTCTATAGTTACACTCAATGCAAGTGAATGTTGACCAGAACTTTGAAGCTGCAAAAAGCACATAAAGGCAGCATGAAAGTAATTCATTCTACTCTAGTGGCTTAATCCATGTCTTCTGATGTGATCCAATCGGTTTAGGGTGAGAACAGACCTAAATGTATCTCCATTTTTACTGTACATTTTGCCATTGCAGACTCTAGGCATGATCACGATCATGATTTCAAGCTTGAAGCATGCGCAGAGCCAAAGCCATTGTAGAAAGGGGAGCCTACAAGTTTAGCATAAAATAGCATAACGCAGCGGTCTCATAGACATTCTATGGGCAGTACACTTCCGAAGAGTCAAGAGACCATTCTTTTTGATGTTTATGGAGGAGATGCTTCAGTGTGCTGAATAAACTGCTTTTTTGAGGAAACAGCTCATCACTTAATAACATGACTGCCTGTCCACTAATCTTCAACATGCTTTACACTAAACAATTCTTTTGGAATGAACTGTGTGTGGAGTTTACCATAATAAATAGATATTTTATAAGAGAAGTCAGGAACGATTTTGCGACAGGTAGGTGTCACTTTACGGCTCTCCCCATTCATTTACATATATGGTATCTGCAAACAGTGACTAAAGGCCCGAAATTTTGAAATGTTTTCTTACAGTAAAATAATAGTGGAGTCCACACTATAATGATAACAACACCATGGAAAGATATCATTGGGATCATTTTCAGAGCGTTTTTTTTTTTTCTTTTTTTTTGTCCAGCTGATGAACGATAAAAATATTGACAGCCAATCAAAATCCATCCAACTTCAAAGGGCTCGAGCCTCAACATGCACTAATCTTCAAAATAACACATTCCAGCTCCGGATTGCCACACGCAAATGAAATGGAAACTCCTGCTTATGAACCGGTAATGTTTTTTCTGCATTACTCTTCAGTATTAATGGAGATGAGATGATGAAAAGCTAATGCAAGCTGGTTGTATAAAATAACCTCTGGTATCCAGCGCTAATGTCGACAACATTGTCTTGTATCCTTTGAAGTTGTATCCGTCTGTTTTTCTTTTGGGTTCTTTGCTAAATGTATCAGGATATCTACATCCATTTTCTTTTCTTTTTTTTTTTTTTTTGATTATCTCCCAAATTTGGAATGCCCAATTCCCAATATGCTCTAAGTCCTCGTGGTGGCATAGTGACTCGCCTCAATCCGGATGGCAGAGGACAAAGCTCAGTTGCCCCCACGTCTGAGTCCGTCAATCCGCACATCTTGTCACGTGGCTTGTTGAGCGTGTTACCGTGGAGACATAGTGCGTGTGGAGGCTTTATGCTGTTCTCCGCGGCATCCAATCCCCACCGAAAGCAACTCACATATTAGTGACCACGAGGAGGTTACCCCATATGACTCTGCCCTCTCTAGCAAATTTGATTGCTTAGGAGACCTGGCTGGATTCACTCAGAACGCCCTGGATTTGAACTCGGGTGGTAGTCAGCATCTTTACTCGCTGAGCTAGCCAGGCCCCTACATCCATTTTCTTGACTGTGAACATAATTGCAGCACAAGCTTAGAATAAACAAAATGTTATCATCTGTTGGTGTGGATGCTAATAAAGTTATCTTTATGGTTATCAGTCTTGGTGTGAACAGACCTTTACTGTCATAATATGCTAGTTGACTGGTTAGCTCTCTCCTATGATAGAGCCGCAGAGGTTGTTATCACAGTAAATAAAATAATCTTTGGCAGAGCACTAAATGGTGCTAGAAAGTGTAATCATGCTTAAAATCATGATCACTAAGGAGACTGCTGATGTCAAGATTTGTAATGAAAAAGGAGTTCAATTTTTATCTGTTCTCACCCAAAATCAAATTGATCACTTCAGAAGACATGGATTAAAGCACTGGAGTTGTATGGATTACTATTATGCTGCCTTTATGTGCATTTTGGACCTTCAAAGTTTTGTCCACCATTCACTTGAATTGCATAGACCTACAAATCTAAAAATCTTCATTCACATTCTGAAGAAGGAAGAAAGTCATACAAATTTGGGATGGCATGAGGGTGAGTAAATTGTGATTTTCATTTTTGGGTGAATTATTCCTTTAAAGGGATAGTTCACCCAAAAATGAAAATTCTATTATCATTTACCCACCTCACACAATTCAAAACCAATTTGACTTTCTTTCCTCTGTGAACAAAAAGATGGTAGGGACTGGACTAGGCACTTTCTTTTTTTCTATACAATGAAAGTGAGTGGTGACTGAGGCTGTAAGTCCCTAACATTCTGCCTAACATCTTCTTTTGTGTTCCATGAAAGAAAGGAAGTCATACACATTTGTAACTGACAACATAACTAACCCTTTAATGGCATCCAAAAACATTGCCCCCCCACAACACTCTTCATGCTTTTTACAGCATGTACCAGGCCATAAAGTAATAAAAATTAGTCACAAAGTGGAAAGGAAATTATTATCAACACCAAATAAAAGCACATTTTGGCAAACACGTTTATATAAATAGGCCAAATAGTAGGCCTCTTGAAGAGGAGAGCAGCTACAGGTTAAATTATAGGCTGAAGTGGCTGCATGGCAATTAGCACACCATGCTATAGATAGAAGCTGTGTAAGGGCAGAGTTTGAGAAATGGATATTATTATAGGACGCAAAGCTTAGAAGGCACAGACTCTATAGAGTGATGCTAGAATTCTCTACCTTAAAAAGCAAACATAAAGTGTTATTGTGTAACAGTATGAGCTGCAAGCTTAAAACCAACAGTTTAAAAGGGGATATAGTGAGTATGTGGCGTTGGAGTGCAAACAAGTATGGCACATTCATGCAAAAGATCTATAAAAGAGCCTAAATAGCTAAAAAAAAAAACATGATATAGTACTTGCACAAAATCCACATCATGCATGGGTGGCACGTGTCCCTACCCTCTCCCAGAGGAGATGCGACAGCACATATAGGCCTTGGCCAGTTGGTGCAGCAGCAACATTGCTGGCAGTACCAAAGGTGATGTCATGTGTTTGAAGAGAGGTTCGACGTGGCCACCTGCCAGTGAAAGATAGGCCCAGAGACTGAAGAGAGGGATCAAATACAGCCTTCCCTTTTTTACCCCTGCCTGTTTGCCCCCTATTCAAACCCAGCCGGCCATTGTCCCACCATCTGAATTCTAAATTCACTTCCCTAAATCACTGTAGCGCACTCACCCCCACTCCCATTCATCCCACTGTTGGTTACTTCAGGCAAACACACTACTGTGTACCCACTGCCTAGGGCTGAATCACGGCACCTAAATTGTGTAATTAGGAAGCAGAATGCACAGCAAAATCCAGGCCATGTGCTGACAGTGCAAGACATGTGTGAGCTCTTTATTAAATAGACTTTATTGGCCTGCTTCATCCACAGGCACATTTTAACAAAATATTCATGGGGTTTATGATTGTGGGGAGTCTTACATTTAGTACTGCTACACTATTCTTGGAGGTCTTAATTCATATATATCTTATGTCTTTGTTATCTCTGGTTTCATGCATGCAATGGCACCAAAAAGGTTTTATACAGTTTATGGCTGTAATTTTGAAATAGCATGTATTTTAATGTTAATGGACCGGCCCCATTTCACTTCCACTGTATGTGACTTGATTATGCTGTCACTTAAGCTAACTTGTATCGGACACAACATTTTCTATAGGCCACATGTAAAAATAATATAAAATTGCATATATTTCAAAGATTGCAGAAGCTTAAATTTCAAGCAAAGCATTTCAGAAAAATATGTTTGTTTGATTCCAAATTATAAAACAATAGATTTATTGATCATATTTATGACAGAAAGTATTTGGACACTTGTTTTGGCACACTTAATAAAATATCAATTGGCATTTATTAAAACAAAACATTTCACACACACAAAAAAAAAGGGGGGTGATTCAGTGTCCTCATGGGTGCACCTATGTGTGAGGAAATGTGATTAAGTGTCCTAGTGGGTGCCCTTCCAATGGAGATAATATGATGCAGTGCCACGTAGGCTGCACTACATGCTAGAAAATTCTAAGGTGCCTTAAATCAATGATGTGGACACCCTGACAAAGCTCCTCAAAATATATGCCCCATTGCCAGTAACAACTGCTTCAGTAGACCAGTCATTATCTAAACTGAAACTGATCAAGACCCAGTTCAGGAACAGATATGGGAAAGGCAGTCTCTCAGATCTTCTGCTGCTATCCATTGAGAGGGATAGTTGACCCAAATGAAGTCATTGATATTTACAAACACATGGCCAAAAGAACATGGCCTACTCTGATTCCACCACCCTGACTACTGTATCTCCCTACCCTGACTAAGATCACTTGTGTCTTCGTGGTGTGTGTGTGTGTGTGAAATAAATGGTTAAATAGTTAATAGCTCCCTGTGTGTTTTTATTATAGAGGTGTAGTATTTATACTTAAAATCTGAGTCACATAATAATTTTTTTAATCTTAACCAGGGTTTGGAACTGTTTCACCATCGCAAATTTCTGTGCACTGGTGCCCCAACACATGCAGCTGGTGCCCTTTTAAATTTTTTTCATCCCTGCCCCACAAACAGTCTAAGTCTGCCACTAAAAAAGTATGTTAGGTTTAGAATAAAAAAAATTATTAATCAATATGTATATTGTTCAAAAGAGTTTGGACAATTTAAGGTTGTCAAATGTTAGTGGAACAAAGTTAATGCGATAAACTACACCTGTGGTTACTCTCCTAGGACAGCCTTGTCTGTGTGAATTTCAGGGTTACAGACTTCATACATCTGCTAAAGAGCACCATTTGCTTGAAAGTCATTGCAAAAATGGCTCAGAAAAGTGTAATTCTGAGAAAATCCCAATGCAAGAAATACATTTCTTATTCTGTATTTTTGTCTTGTTTTCCAGTACAAGTAACATTCTTAAAACACAATACATTCACTTGACAAGCAAAATACATAAGATATTATTTCATCCAAAAATGAAAATGGTCTAATCATTTACTCACCCTCATGTCATCCCAGATGTGTATAACTTTCTTTCTTCTGCACAACACAAAGGAAGATTTTTATAAGAATATTTCAGCTCTGTCGGTCCTCACAATGCAAGTGAATGGTGGCCAGACATTTAAAGCTCCAAAGAGCAGATAAAGACAGCATTAATTTTAAACCATTGGATTTACCAATGTCCTCTGAAAAGATCCAATCGGTTTTGGGTGAGAACAGACCAAAATATAACTCCTTTTTTAACTTTAAATCTTGACAGCAGTCTCCTTGGCGATCACGATTTCAAGCTCAATTACACTTCCTATAGCGCTATCTAGTGCTCTGCACTTGTGTCAAGTACAAGGAAGTGTTATCGAGCTTGAAATCATGATCGCCAAGGAAACTGCTGTGATGATCATGATCGTGACAAGAGATTGCAATGGCACCGTGTACTATGAAAAAAATAGTTACTTTTTAGTCTGTTCTCACCCAAAACTGACTGGATCACTTCAGAAGTCATGGATTAATCCACTGGAGTCGAATGGATTATTTCATGTTGCATTTATCTGCTTTTTGGAGTGTCAAATTTCTGGCCACCATTCACTTGCATTGAAATCACCTACAGAGCTGAAATATTCTTCTAAAAATCTTTTTTGTGTTCAACAGAAAAGAGAAAGTCAAACACATCTGGGGTGGCATGAGGTAAATTATTAGATAATTTTAATTTTTGGGTGCACTATCCCTTTATGTCTTGTTTTAAGCCAATTTTATGCTTAAAAAAGAGAATTTGTTTTGCCAGTGGGGTAAAAAAAAAAAAAAAAAACTTGTTTTCCCTTTGAATCAAATGCCACAACCTCACCCATCTCCCCGCACAACTCCCGAAACGAGGGTTCCCCAGTCGTCTTCCACCCCCTGAGAATTATTCGCCTAGCCACCATAAGTCCGGCCAGGACCCAACCTTTCAAGTGGCTATCCCCAAAGTCAATGACCTCCCCATGTCAATGACCTCCCAATGACCTTGAAGCTCCATCCCCCAGACTCTGAATTATCAGGGAGTAGTACACTGATGCCTCATGACCTTTTCCAAAAGCAGTAATTACCACTTCTAGAGTATCTGCCCTTTTAAGGTGTATGCTACTCCCAAAAATAGTACAGAGCAGGTGGTGCAGCTGTAAGTACCTGTAGAACTGAGATCTAGGAATCCTGAAATGTTGGACCAACTTTTCAAACAATCTCAACCCACCACTCTCATATAGGTCACCAAGCGTATTAACACCCCTCACAATCCACTCCGACAAGCAGAATGGGGACTCACCAATATGCAACTTTGGGTTTAAATTGCTTGAAATAAGAGAGGGGTACATCTACAGGGAGATGAATTTTGGAGTACAGTTAATTTTAATAACATTAACCTTCCCATTAATCGTTAAATGTAATGAAGCCCACATGTCCACATCGCTTGAAAAACGTTTTATTAAAGGGTCAAAATGACTAAATCACATAAATTTGCTGGGAATGAAATACCCATATACAAAATTCCCTATTTGGGCCATTAAAAGGTTCCAGGGCAAGACAGTACAATAATGGGGAAAGAGGGCAACCCTGCTGAGTGTCCCTATCCAGAGTAAAATAATCTGAAATTAATCCATATATTTGTACCGCCGCTACAGGGTGTCTATAAAGTAACTTAATCCATCCAATAAAAGTATTTCCAAACCCATATAATTCCAAAATCATAAAAAATCTTAAAAAGATAATCCCACTCTACCTTATCAAATGCATCTGGAGTCTGATCATTTGCCACTGAACACATAATATTGATGAGACGCCTAATGTTGTCAGAAGAGCTGCATCCCCAAATTAACCCCACCTGATTTATATGTATAAGAGGTGTCATAACGTTACTTAATCGGTTAGCCAGAATTTTTATTCTGCTTTTACACCTGATTATAAAACAAAAATAACTAAAAACTAGCAAAGTGCACAGAGCTCGTTGCCTACATGTCCACTCCGTGCATGGCGTCACGTGACTCAAGCAGAACAAATCTACAGTGTGAAGCCTTGTTTATTCATCTGTTTAGCCTTCTCAGAAACCTTTTCAGTATTTATCAATTACCCTTATAAAATGCCCATCCACCCACTTACTCACTTATCATTACATGCAGACCCACGCAAAAGAAAATGTATTGTGTACTAACCCACACACACTGCATGCCACCTGTTCACTCCATCTGTTACTGCAGCATTTCATAACTTGCACACACAAACATATCACACATAACAAGCACACCAACATATCATACTTGAAACAAGCCAGTCCATAAAAATACACTGAGAGCTGGAGAAAATCTCAGATTTAAAATGTGTGATAATAAACTTGTGCCCTTAGGCATAGGGTGGTATATTTGTGCCAGGCATCCCCAAAGCCCTTATTTCAGGGCCAGATGAGACAGTGTCTCAGCATTGCTGAGACATATCACAACAATGCAATCACATAATTTCAGATGTGTCCATTAGCCTATAATCATTTGATAATTTAATGAATGTTGCCCTATAGTCTATATTTCACCCAGAGGGGCACCTCAGCCCATGTGGGCAAAGGGGCAGTTGCTCGGGCCACTGCAGTTAACCCGTGTACGTGTTTGGAACCAAGTATACTACAGAGCAATTTCACGTCGGAGTGGGATTTGAGCAAACATATTTTTTTACCTGTGAGCGTGAGCGGTACTTGAGCGGAGCGTCTGCTTGGGCTGTAATGGAACGCAATGAATTACATATAAACTATAGCATTGTTGTGCTAAGAGGTGTGTGTACATGTGCTGAAAGTTCATTAGACATATTGAGAGTTTGTTCATTTCTATTCAGCATATTTTTTGTGAATGCTTCACATGTTATGAAATTGTATTATTACTCATTATAAAAAGGAACAGTGTTTTTCCAGAACTGCCTGTGAGCACTGATGATGTTTTCAACTGTTTTCATGCTGTGATGTTAAATGGATCAATTCTACAGTGGAAGACCATAATTATTAGATGAAACATGTACAGTAGTGAGATGTTTTATCACATTTGAAATTAAATATATTCTGATTTTCCTCTTTCCTGCATTTTTCCTGCCTGTAATTCACTTTCTTTTGAGTGTCTTTGCAGAATGTGCATGTCTTGCATTAAGGGGGAAAGGTGATTTGGGATACAGTGTTGACATCAATTCAGAATCAATTACATTTATTTGTACAGTGCTCTTAATAATACATACTATTTTATAGTTAACATTGAACTTTGTGTATACAATATGTATAATACATGTCCAAATAAATATTTTTATTTGTATTGCATGTAGTTTTTTTGTAATGTAGTTTATTGTGTGGCTGCTAAGACATCGTTATTTCCTACACAAGAACAATAAATTAAATCCATCAACAGGATCAGTTGTTCAAATAAACCCAGTTACATACCGATTAGAGCTTCCTGCAAACTACCACATCTCTCCTTCCTTCCATGTGTCCTTGCTGAAACCGGTCTGGCCCCGGAATCTTGGATCCTGAGCCTCTTCCTCCATTGGAGGTTGATGGAGCACCAGCATATATGGTCAAGGAGATCATGGACTCGAGGTGACGAGGGGACCAGGTGCAATATTTGGTGGACTGGGAAGGCTACGGACCAGAGGAGAGATCGTGGGTAGCCGCCAAGGACATACTGGAACATCCCTGATCCAAGTGTTCCACCAAGCTCATCCATGCCGTAGAAACACCAGAAGGTGTTCATAGAGGGGGTGTTCTGTAATGAATGAGGCTGCCTCTCATTCATTCTGCCACCAGAGGGAGATCTCACCTGAGTTTTAGCCATGGACTATTCCTTCTACACTAATTTCCTGTTTGCCACCATTTTTAAATCATGCCTATTCCACTGTCACATTGCAAAGTATTGCCAATTTACCCTGCCTTACTGAGCGTTTTTCCATTGCCATTGTTTATTGATTCATGCTATAAGCATTGCCTGTTTTCTTCCTGTTTTGTTTGCCTTGTTGGACTGTCTGTTTGGTTTATTGGATTTGTCTGCCTGCTTTCCGACTAAGTCTTTCTGCCTGCTGATTTGGATTTTTTGCTTGTGCTTTATTAATAAACTTCCTGCACATGGATACTAACACCATCTCCATGGCCAGTTTGTTACAGTGTGTGTCGCTCATAGCTATTCTTTCACATGCCAAGATTGTCATAATGCTGAATCGCATGAAGACAAAACCCTGTCTGCATTCAGTGAACATTTTACGGTTATGTGTAGGCACTGTGTCTGACTATTTGATGAGAGACAGCTCGGCTGCAATAAAATAAATGGTAAAGAATATAATATTAACTGAGATGAATTTATCTGAACAATTAAACAGAAGAGAACTTTTATTCTGTCCACAGCATTGAGGAAGACAATGGTGGAAGTTGGCCAATCAGAAGAAAGTTGTGTTTCAGGTCCACCCATATGTGTGAATGATTCAAAATCTGTGTATGGTCCGTGTACTTTTGCGTCCATTCCTTTTTCTTTTTTAACCCAAAAATTTAAAACTTTATTTGTTTTAACACATAAATAAAATAAGCAGATACAAACTAATTTTCTGTTGACCATTTCATTTTCTATTTAAAAAGGAATAAATTAGATTTATTCGAAAGGCTCGATTTTTGTTTTCCTTCAGTGTTTAAAAAATTTATTTACACTTTGATACGCACACGTGAGTGGCACTGAAATGCCCCTTTCATCTGATTGGTCAACTTGACCAGTCTTCTGTATCCTACTGACTGAAGCTAGAATTAGAGTCGGGATCTTTCTGCAAATTTGTCTCCATTTTCATTAAATATTGTCCTGAACCACCACTACCTGTAAACTATGCATGTCATATGTATTAGAATCTTGCTGCTGGGCACATCATGGTGTTGTTGCGAGGTGTTGACTCTAATGGATGACGTGTGAGAGATTGCAAGCCACATCACTTGGCCATATGCTGACTGGGAGTTGGTCTATTGCATATTATTTTTATTTTTAACAACCTTAATAACATGAGTTTTTAGTGACTGTAGTGCCACGTCCCATTGATAAACGTAATAAAAAAAAGTCACTGTGTTACTTTGTATAAAAGCTCCACAAGTTACTATGAGTTAAAAAAAAGTTTATTTTTGACATTTAATAATATATTTAGTCAATTATGTCGGCAGCACAATTTACCAGCAATCTACGGCTTGCAGAAATTAACATTGCACTTATGGAGACAGGGTGAATAGACGTCACAATAACAGGGACAGTCCTGATTTTACACGCCGTGTCCCACGTCCTGACGGCCAGTCGGGATTCCTTGTGTCCGAATCTTAGCTATTCGAATTTTATGTCCACTCCAATCCATGTTCATGGTGCCTGAAAATTAATTTAGCATTCGCTTTTATCCAAAGCAACAGAACTTTTTTTTTATTACTTTTATCAATGGGACACAAATGCACAGGTACTACAAAATCATACAATGTTATTAAAAATAAAAATAATAAATAATAGACCAACTCCCAGTCAGTATATAGCCAAGTGATGTTACTTGCGACCTCTCATGCATCATCCATTAAGAGGCAGCAACTTCATTCTAATACATATGACATGCATAAGTTATAGTTAGTGGTGGTTCGGGTCGGGACAATATTTAATGAAAATTTAGAGTTGAGTTGCAGAGCAGTCCCAACTCTAATTCTGGCTGATGGGATTAAGGCAGTACAGAAGACAGGGCTGGTTGATCATTCAGACAAACGTTTCAGCGCCACTTACATGTGCATATAAAATTTTGAAGCTGTAAATATATTTTTTAAACGATGAAAGAAAAAGAAAACTAAGCCATTTTCCCATTTCTCTTTATTCATTTTTAAATAGAAAATGAAAGAGTCAACAGAAAATGAGTTTGTATCCACTTATTCTATTCATCAGTGTTAAAACCAATAAAAAAGAAACCACATTTACACAGTGTGTAAATGCAGAAGAGCAGACACACCCATCTATGTGATTTCTGTAGAGCAGACATTGCTTAATTCCCATGCAAATCGACGGTAAACTTACAATGTGTGAAAACTTACAGTGAACATCAGCAGTAATAACATACAAAATCTTTTACATGGCTAAATAAACACTGGACAGCATAAAATGCATGAGAAAAACATGCATCAATCCAAACGCAGCAGCCAGCATTCGGTAAACTAAGCTGTCCGAATAGGGCTTTCCTTTACTGAATATTCAACCCAATCTCAATAATTTCATTGAGATTTCATTGCTAATTTCAATAGCTCCTTGGTCATGTGACCTACTGACCTCAAACAAGGGTCAGCATTTTATTGACTACCCTTCTATATTGCACACCCTTTAATTTCCATTTTCATCTCAGTTGTTAGTGAAATTTGAGAATTCTTGATACCAGCTTATCACAACAAATAATCACATTAATGAATTTGTAGTATTCAAGTAATTATTCTAGACTACTAAACAGTCAGTAATATAATAACAATACAGCAATGAATATAAATAATTAAAATAGAACAAAAATAACAAATTAAGAAAATAGTGCTTTTTGTTAACATTTTGAACCTTGGTTGACATGACGAAGAAGCTTTTGAAATTCTAAAGTTAAGAAATTTTATATAAAAACATTTGAGATGAACATTGACAAATTAAAGTGTGTGCAATATAGAAGGGTAGTGAGTGGACATTCTGAACATTATTTGAGGTCAGTAGGTCACATGACCAAGGAGCTACTGAAATTCTAAATAAAAAAAATTCAATTAAAATCATGTGAGATGAAAACTGACAAACTAAAGGGTGTGCAATATTCAGTGGCGGATTTAGGCATGGGCGACATGGGCAGCATCTTGCCAGGGGTTTCACGGACCCACACCCCATGCTCACTTATTTTTAACAAATTAATTGAACAAATTTGAATAAATAATTTAAAATAGGGCAATATGTAAATCTACAAAAACAAAGTGTATGCAGTATCTGTCTCTTACAATGGATCAGCTAGAACCAGTTTTGAACATTTTTGGAGTAATAAGTAAAGAGCTATTGACATTAGAAAAATTACATTTGTCACTATGTTAACGGTCCACAACTGCTGTTGGTGGACATAAGGAAAACTACAGGCGAATATCCATTGAATATCCAACCTGAAATGTTTTTTTTACCTGGGTAAGCCACATTTGTGTAAAGAAAAGTTAATGTGCCACCGTTAGACTATAATATTTCTTCCGTCTAAATTTAGCTACATTAATCGGCATGTTAGGAGCAGTGGCATGGGGGGCATGGTCATGTGTCTGTCAGCTAGATGGCCTTATCAGGTCTTCCTCCACCATCACTATAACGAGAGGCAGGTGTTAGAGTAATTACAGCCCAGATGACAAGCCTTACTGCTTTCCCTCTCCCGCAGACAGACACATGACCACACCCCCTCATGCCACAGGAGCCTTTCAGAAATGTCATCATGGTATGGGTGGCAAAGAAAGCTTATTTATTCTTAAATAAGCAAACAGCCTTTTAATGCTTCACTGTTGTTATGCTAATTGTTTGTTTCTTTGTTTGTTAGTAGATTCTCAATTTAAGAAAAATATAAAAATGGCCCATCATTTTTATAATTTTTTTCTCAGGGGACACCCTTGAATCCCCATACCATATTTCTATCCGTCAAAAGTTCTCATTCACCATACATAAATATTAAGAATACAAAAAATACAAAAACTAGACTGCTGTCATTTAGTTTCAAAATGAACTGTTGATCTTATCTTTTAATATTCATATCTAAGTGCCCTTGACTGATGAATATCCCTCAGAACCCACTACTTTGGCTGTCTCTGGGCCCCCAATGTCCTCATCCCTTCCCAGTTTTGAAGAGAATATTTTGACTGTTTAGAATTTATTTGTAATATTTTAACAAAGTACTATTGCTGCTAAAGTGGCAAGTTATAAAAACAATTCAAAAATATATATAATATAATTTCAGACACATGACACCATGTAAGCTACATACAATTATCCGGACCTTTGCTGGGAAGGAAATGTAGAGACCGGACCTCTTGGATCTTTAATTGAGTACCCCTAATCTAAAGTATATATTGTGTATGGTAGATCTTGTTGCAACAACATGAAAAAGTAGATCTCATTCCTTAGAAGTGTGAGCTCCCCTGCTGTAAATGATGCTGATGGAGGCTTTTCTTTGACTACCATACAAAACATTATATAACTAACATATGACAATAACCTCCTCCCCTACCCAGCACAGTTTACATTTCTGTCTCAGAGAATCATGTTGATTGCAGAGCTGTACTATTAGCAGGGCCGTTTCTAAGCATATGGGGCCCTTAGCACAATCCTACTTGGAGGTCACCCTCAATAATATTATTTACAAATTGGACATTGAGGAGTCAAGCTATATGACCCATATTACACTAATACCTGTTTTCACCATTCTCCAATATCCCTTAATATAAATATTTAAACTAAATTTACTAAAAAAACGAAACTAAAACTAACAAAGGACTGAAAAACAAAACAAAAACTAAACTAAATTGGAGTGAAAAATTGAAATAGAAATAAAAGCTAAATAAAAAATTCTAAACTTTTATCTCTGCAAACGCTTGATTAACAAGTTTTATGATAATCAAATGTAGAGACTTTGACTCATTGATGCCTTTTATTTAGAGAAAAGTGAAGGTTTATCATCAACGTTGTATAACGCCCTGGTTGCTGACATGTGTATGTGACATCATGCATCCCCATCTTAATGAAATTGAGTTTTCAAGTTGGAAGTTTGACTTCAAGTGGTGTTCCATAGATACAGTCGGCAAGGAGGCCCCGCTCTCTTGTGGTTGAAATCAAAGCGCTGTTACCATAGTTACTTGTACATTCCTATGAGGAAAACAAGGACAAATATCCAAATGATTTGGCTATTATAACAACGAAAAACATGGCGAAAAGCTGTTGTGCAGTTTTTTGCACTTCTAACAATGTAAAGAAAAAGGATGGGTTACGCCCTCCTATTGGAAATACTATTCGAATTTCCCCAAGTTTTGCTTTGCTGGCCATATATACAGTGAAATGCATGTTAAATCCTGAACACACAAACTAAAACTGGCAGTTATAACAGAATGCACTTGGTGATGCTGTTGAGTGTGGACACAACATGATCACATTTGTTGAGCAAACGGGTCTGTCACACAGTATGTTCAGATGGACACCAGATAAGCTGGTTATTGTGAGAATGTGGCATACTGTGAGAAAGCTGGGTTCCTGTTTAAATGTACTGTATAAGCGGAGTACACTTTACTCTCACATATATGCAGCTGTTCAGAAAGCCCCGTAGCAACGTAATCCCCACAACGCTTCTGTAAACAACAAACATGGTATCCGAGTAAGACTATGCTAGCTGAGGTAAGGGACATTCAATCATTTAAACTGGTGTGTATAAATGAGTATAGTTTACTGAGCACATGGATATGCTTGTTTTTCTCAACAAAAACATGACATGAGATACAATATAAGCATGATAACTATTATATGACGAATGTTTATACTCGTCCTGTATGTTAACTGTGTGAGTCTACTTCATTAGCGGTTTCTTTTTCTTCAATTTGCATGAGCTTAAATGCTTTCATTCTATTCATTTTTTGTTTTCACCCATTGCTTGTTTATATATATATATATATATATATATATATATATATATATATATATATATATATATATATATATATATATATACATATACATGTATATTATATTGCACCATACTGCATACGTGTAGTATACTGTATTGCACTATACTGTACTGTTCTGTGCCATGGCTTTGATAAACATAATTTGAATAAGTCTTTAAGATTCTTTGTCTATAACAGTATGCTCTGTGCATCTGGTTGAAAAACAATTAGCTTCAATGTAGCAAGCTACATTTGGTGTGTAGCTTGTAGTGTAACTTGCTACTTTCTCTGAAGTGTAGCTTTTAGAGTAATTTTAGAGTAATTGGTAGCTTAACATTTTTTGAGTAAACTGCCCAACACTGCATTCGACTGGTATCTTAAAACATTATTTATACCTTTTAATATGATTTATGTTTAATGAAATGACTGTATAAAATAGCCAAACATTCACAGCAACTTTACTGGTAAACCCATTTACTAAACACTTCACCAAAACGAACTTACTGAGAAATACATCCTCTTAGAAATGTTTGACTGATTAAAGCATGAAAGACAATAATCACAAATAATCAGTGCTCCACTCCAATCATGTCAAGTTTTCTCATATACCATGTCTTGTTTTCTGGTGTAAATACATTAAAGCACGTTTCCAGCTTTTGGTCGAATGCAGTTTTGTGTTTTTTGGCATTCTTTATCATATATTTCTTTGTTGAAATAGACAAATTTGTCAGATATTTCTCTCCTTTTTCTTTATGGGAATGTATGAGTAACTATGGTAACAATGCATCGCTTTACCCCATGCTAAACCACACCCCCGTGTATGACGTATTGCTTTCTGTGTCTATTGCACTTTTTCCAAGTAACTCTGAAACTGTTTCAGTGGCATATTTTAATGCAGATTGTTTTGCCAGCTATAATGTAATGTAATAATGTTGTCCAGAATTATAAGGGTTTTTAACTTCAGAGATATCATGCAACTGGGCCCAGAAAACTAAATTATCATTATTTTGGTGTAAAAACATGGATCTTACATCATTAAAATTATTTACTCTTTTGATACAGTTTCCAATGACAGAAAAAAATCACTTGTAACAATCTGTACATTTACATTGAGCAACTGTGCAGTCTGTGTTATATATATCTCTGTTTTGGACTGTTTATTTCAGGCTGCACTCTTTAAAGGTCTCCATAAATAACACTGGTCCTCCAACCCCTATTACCCTCAAGACCTTCAGGCAGGACAGAAGACCCAGGGGGCAGATCTCTGACCCTTCAGCCCAGTTAATCTGTCTTTCCAGCCTAAATTCCTTTTAGATTAAAGGCGGGTGGGATCTTACCGACCAGGCCATAATGACCTGCTGATTGGTCCCTTCCTCTGGGCAAGCTGCTCTGCAGACAGAGAGGAAGTGCGAGTGATGGCATCTTGTGTGACCCGGCCTATAAGGACAGCACAAGCATATAACCCTACTCAGAGACTATAAAGGAGTATGTCAATGTAGATATAGTTAAAGGTACTGTGTGATTTTTGTTGTTCAAATACCTCACTATCGGGGGCCTGGGTAGCTCAGCAAATAAAGACACTGACTACCACCCCTGGAGTCACAAGTTCGAATCCAGGGCATGCTGATTGACTCCAGTTAATCGGCCCGGTTGCTAGAGTGGGTAGAGTCACGTTGGGTTAACCTCCTTGTGGCCACTATAATGTGGTTCTCGCTCTCAGTGGGGCGCGTGGTGAATTGTGCGTTGATGCCGCGAAGAATAGCGTGAACCCTCCACAGTATGTCTCCTATGTCTCCGCGGTAATGTGCTCAACAAGCCACGTGATAAGATGCGTGAATTGATGTTCTCAGATGAGGAGGAAACTGAGATTTGTCCTCCGCCACCTGGATTGAGGCGAGTTACTACACCACCACGAGGACCTAGAGCGCATTGGGAATTGAACATTCCAAATCGGGGAGAAATTTTTACAAAATACTTCACTATCCCAGCTTAATTTGTAGAATGGGTCCCAGGAAAATGCAAGCTTGTGGAGCATGGCCCTGATCCAGACCTGGTAATTAAGCTCCAACAAAAGGTTTCTCACTCAGGCTCACTTTAATGCTCCTTTTCATAGTAGTGCCAGTGAAGAACTGCTGAGTGTCTGTTATCCTGAGAAAAGTGATGGCAATGAAAGAGAGAGAAAGGGGGAGAGATGGGGAGCGGAGGAGACAGAAGTAAAAGAGAAAGTGAATAGTGAAAGCAAAGCCTGCATTGGGGATGCAAGAACATGGCTGGCAATGAGCTCATGCACATTGTTTCTTTTCGCATGAGCTGATCCAGTCGGTAGGATTCATTTTGAAGCAATAAAGAGAAAGAATTAAACACAAGAGAGAACCTCTGAATATTGGGTATAAAAATTAAATTCAGATGCAACTTCAACTCTGAAGATCGTAATTTATTCAATGTTAAAATACTTTCTTCTATTCCAGCATAAAGGGATAATTCACCCAAAAATGAATATAATCACCCTCATGCCATCCCAAAAATCTTTCTTCTGCTGAACACAAACTAAGATTTTTTTGAAGAATATATCAGCTCTGTAGGTCCATTCAATGAGACATGGATTTAACCACTACAGTTTTATGCTGCCTTTATGTCCTTTTTAGAGCCTCAAAGTTCTGGTCACCATTCACTTGCACTGTATGGACCTGCAGAGCTGAAATATTCTTCTAAAAACTTTTTTTTTTTTTTTTTATGTGTTTATTCTAGAGATTAAATGATGAGAGAATTTTCTTTTTTTTTTTTTTTGGTGAACTATCACTTTAACATGCAGAGACAGCTATAAGTAAGCCATTAGTAGGTTGATTTCCTTAAAAGAAAAAGTGTAAACACTGTGGCGCCATCAAAGCACTGCTTTGTTTGAGCATCCCAACTAACTTCACACAGAAACATTGGCAGGGGCAGGGCTATCTGATAAAGGATGTTTTATTCTACATGGTGAGGGTCCCCTCATGAGGGCAGCCATGTTAAAACCACATGAACCATTGAACACTACTAACTTAATCTCACTATCCTATTATTTGACACATTCACTCATGGATTAATTATGGTTGACTGTGAATATTACATTTTTACAATGGCATTTATAACTGTAAACATATGCACATGAATGATGCTGCACCCAAGCCCCTAGGTGTCAGTGTTAGTCCAAGACGGCATGCATAACAAAAATACCGAGTGGGTGCACCTTTAAGCTTTCAGAAATTAAATTAAATTCTGCTGCCTTCATGTGAAGAGATAAAAGAATATTTTCCCTGTTGCACTTACTGCATTTGGAATCCCTTCCTCATCAAAACGCATGACAAATATCCAACCAGCCAGGCCTCAAAATAGCTCCAAATAATGTTGTTCTGGTTGGTAAACAACAGTAAACAAAGAAGGCAACACAAAGTATCCATTTGTTAAAAGAATGTAAAAATAATTCTTGTCTTTATTTGTGACCGTTTCCTGGTGCTGAGGTGCTTCCTGTTCACTCAGCAATGTAATGCCCTAAAAAGTCTCTGTTTATCATTTCTCTGAGTCAGCTGACAGCCATGTAAGGAAGGAAGCTGTCAAAACAAATTATACATGCAGTATGTCTCAACTTTATGTTCTAGAGTGCACAATTTAAGAGCAAGTTTCACTTGACTTTTATATCAGTTGAATTGTAGAACTGATACAGAACATTAGTGAATTTCTGGATTTGGATAAATTCTGCATTTTTTCTCCTTTGTCCAATCTTCTTTTGAATTAACCTATCCTATCCCTATGTGCAGTGAGACTGTTTACAATTTGCAACACACACTGTCATGAATTTTGCATCATTTATTATTGCTTCAAATAAGAACATAATACAATATACATAAAAAAACAAACAAATCTATCACTCTACTCTAGGGCAACAAAAACTGAAGATCAGAGACTAGATTATGCAGATCAAGGCTGCATAGAGAGCTATATGTAATATCAAGTATTGAATGTATAAAAAGTTTTTATTTTTTTTAAAGAGCCTAACACAGAAAATGCACATATTGTTGATATGGATAAGTTCTACATATAGGAAACAATAGCATGGGATGGTGAATCAGAAATAGTCTGCATTTCACTCAGCGCGCATGATCATATTCCTACAGAAAAATAGAGAACAAGAGATCTGAAAATAGAGCAAGGTTTCCCTGCAGGCTGAATGTTATCTTTCTGTACCCACAACAGAATGTCTTATCCCTTTAACAAAGCTTCCATTATAGTCAGCTGTGTTGTCCAGGTGTTGTGTTGTTGTAGTTGTTTTATTTACTGTAGGTGCTTTTTGTCCTGATTGTTTCTCTTTCCACTTATGTCACACACAAAAACAGCTGAGCTTTGGCACAATTGTAAAGACTGGAGAGAACCCTACATGCTAATTGCTCTCATACTGACTCTAACAGTGAAGTAGGGAAAATAAGAATGGAGACATACTAAAATAAATCATTACAGGTTAGTCCTTATAAATCAGATTATTGGTCAATTATCAATCTCAAGTAGAGAATGTAAGATCATGTAGAATACAACAAAGAGATTGACAGACACAAAAAGTCAAAATTAGACAAGGAAATGTCTAATTTTGTCTAAAACCTAATTTTTGACAAAATTATAGAATTAGACAACCATGAGGCTCATGAGTCATGACTCCTTCCTCCAATGGCAGTAACTTCACATGCAAAGCTAAAAACAGAATTAGGCCAATGGATTCTGAGCCAACATTGCCCTCCACTGGACAAACTTAAGAATGAATACTGCATGTCTGAAATGCACATTATTTTATTGCATTAAGTATATGTCTATATAACCAAAATGTGCTTGATTTTTGTTCTGTTGTTTTTGTAGCACTAGTACAGCACTGAACAAGGTCTTTCATGTACAATCTTCAGCTCAACACACTGAGTGAATGGGGAATAACAGCAGACAGTGTGGAAGTGAAGGCAAGATTCAAGACTGTAAAGGTCAGATCATACTTTTGACACTGTCATTTTTAACTCTATTTGAACATTAATCGTTATCATAATCTATAATACCTAAATGTTCCATAGTGCCATATATAAGTAGGATGTATGATCTTGAATGCATGAAGTGCTACCACAAAATGAGCAGATGCCTTCTTCCATTAACATGTACAAAACAGCTGATAAAACAATGCTACCAAATATAGAAAGGAAATATGGGAACATTGAATCTCAGAGGGTGTCCTGAGGGAGTGCTTCATTAATTCTGCAACATAAAGTATTTTAATGGCAGAACATACACTACAAAGAGAGATTCACACATAATTGTAGTGTAATAGTATACACACTGTATATACTGCTTATTACATAAATGTGAAACAGTATTTGAGCTAAACATTTCCTAACAGTATATGCTACATTGTTGTTATATACTATAAGCTCACTACATTAAATTGTCGCATGAACTCATTACATTACATTTCATTTAGTTAGTGTTGACAATTTATCACCTTGGATATTAAATGGTTACATTGCCATTTTTTTTTATACAAATTTGTGTACAAATCTCTTAACTCTTGGCAGTCTGATCAAATGATGAGTAATGAGTCTAGGAAGAGATGTTAAAAATTGTGGGTAGTATTTTTGCTGGTTCATTTGTCACACTGGAAATGGAAAGTCATGTACATGACATATACATACGGCAAAGAATAATGTACCCCACATAAAGTTTGTGCGACATGACTTTCCATTTCCAGTATGACATTATTCTTTAAACTATACTCAGAAATAGCAGAAATAGTATAAGTAGTATGCTATCCCCAACACATAGAGCTGAGTAGATTACTTCTGAAATGTAATCGGGCACTGATTACAAATTTAAACTTATATATTTATATATGACACTTTTAGGTAATTTAATCCAATTACTTTTGGATTACCCAATTCATATTTTGATTACAATCTATTCATTAATTGTAAATGTATTAAGCACCAATTAACAATCCCTTCATTAAACATCAGTAAACATAAACTAGTTGAAACTAAAACTGAACATTCTCTCATGATTTACTCACCCTCCTGGCATCCTTGATGTGTATGACTTTCTTTCTTCTGCAGAACAGAAATTGAGAATTTTTAGAAGAATATTTCAGCTCTGAAGGTCCTCACAATGCAAGTGAATGGTGCCAAGATTTTGAAGCTCTAAAATCCACACACAGGGAGCATAAAAGTAATCCATATGACTCCAGTGTTTAAATCCATGTGTTCAGGCACTATATGATAGGTATGGGTGAGAAACAGGAAATTTCTTATCATAAATTCTCCTCCCTGCCCAGTAGAGGGCAAGATGCAGGAGGAATGTGAATCACCAAAAACAGAAGGAGAAAGTGAAAGTGGAGACTGACTGAGCAGGGATGACATTTTATATATAAAAAAAAAAACACACAAAAAAAGCATTCACTTACATTGTATGGACCTACAGTACAGAGCTGAGAAATTCTTCCCAAAAAATTATTTATGTTCTGCAGAAGAAAGAAGGTCATAGACATCTGATCTTGGATGGCATGAGGGTTAGAAAATGATGAGAGAATTGTTTTTTTTGGATGAACTAACCCTTTAAACCAAGACAGCCATGAGCATTTACATGATACAAAAGCACAAAGTTGTATGTGACGACACCTAAAATGTTTGTTTGCAACATGTTTTTACAGAAGAGTGTCTAGAATTATAGACAGGTGGACAAGGGCTTGTTTGAAATACATTATTTGTATTTCGATGCAGACAGTTTGGCATTTATTTGTGCATTAATTTAGATACTATTCAAACAGAAACCAAATGCCCTGTGTGAATTTGTGGATTGTATTAAGCACTTTCAATGCAATGTATACATTTTGGTAGCTACATGCATACACATGGCTTGATGTTACATAAAATATTCAATCAAAATACAGACCGCGCTTGTAAAATTTAGGAGTGTAATTAGTAAATTACACACTGGTTAGACATAATCACATGAAGCTCTATATGAAACCTGTATCATCTTAAAATGAATACAAACACTGCTATTACAGGAGCACATTGGATGGTCATTTTTGAAGTGGAATACAGCTGCAATATTTATTCATTGTCGAAACTGCCCTTTTATCAGGAAGCTTCAGGCAAACACAGACATTTGTAAACAGAGCAGGGCAGAGGGAAAAGGGACCAAATGTTTCCTGCAATTGTATTGCACATATCAATCAAAATTTCCATTCCTTTCCATATGTCTCATTTCAAAGTCGGAGATAAAAGCACATTAGGGCGTATGGAACAAAACAACTTAAGACATGGCGTACAGGGGAAAAAACGAACAATATTGTGGGACATTAAGAGAAACTGGACTGTGGTAAGGTCATTAGACCTTTTTGCACAAAGCAAGGGCAAGGCCATTGGTCCAGCTGCAAATTATTTTGTCACTGCATGTGTGATTAGACCAACAAAGACAAGCATTAACAAGTAATGCCTGTTGAGTCATTGGGCATTTCCACACCTGGCTCATTTGGAGCATTTGTTTCTGAACCTGGTGCATTTTCTCCCTTAGTTTGGTTTGTTTAGGCATATATGAACACAGCAATCACATTCGGATCCACACCAAAACAATCAGCCCACCAGGACGAGGTAGCAAACAAACTCTGGAGCGGTTAGCTCATGGTGAGAACAACAAAAATAGCAAAGACAGATTCAAAGATTCTGAGTGTATTTGGCAGTTTTTCTGGAAGGAAAAAGCTCATCACAGGCTGATTTGGCATCATTGCCTCTCTCTGTCACCCTGCGCATCTGTACCAATAAACATTTCCTCCTTTAACCACTGAGAGCCATCTCTCTATCCCTTGCACACAATGGGAACTTTGCTGCCAACTTTCCTTACAACTGTTTATGTGTGTGAGAAAAAGATTTCAAGAAATATTACAACTATTATTATTTAAGGTGTCTTTACACAGACAAGTTAAGGCTGCTCTGTGCATACTCAACATTTTAGAGTTTTGAGTTCATTGTACCTCAGTCCCACTTCCTCCTTCCCTAGAAACGAACTTGGTTACAGTGGGGCTGGAACAGCATATACTGTACGTCGTCTGCTGAAAGGAACAGCGGCGTGGGTCCAGTGCCACTGCCCAGCGTCACTGGAGGAGGCCACCCAATTGGCTGAGGCCCATATGTTTGTGTAGCAAAGGGCAGAAGAGCCCTCCCACTCTCTCTCCCCTCACTTTCTCTTTCCCCCCTCTCTCTCCTCTCACCCTCTCTCTCGATCTACCACTTTTCTCCATCCAACCCCAGTTCCCTGGAAATGTCCCTTCGAAGCCACCTCTACATTCGTGGGGTTTTTCTCTGCCGCCGGTGCCCTCTATATCTCTTCGTTCTCCCCCTCGGTTGGCTGAACCTGCTGTTGCAGGTGCAGACATACTGCTTGGGCAGCCTGCTGGAGTTGTGGGGAACCTGGGCATTTCCAGGAACAATTTCCCGTGATGGAGCTGGGAACATTGGTCCGGGTCCCTGACACTCCACGGGCTGCCCTCGATCGAGTACACATCGAGCCTTGGTGGATACTGGCTGCAATCAGAGCACTATACACCAGTGTTTGGTTCAAGATGAGGCTTTGGGCACAAGTAAAGGTTGAAGGTGGGATGTGTGCATGGGGATATTCACAATGATCCTGTAGTGTCACTCATAAGTAAATTTCGGGGGGAAAAGCATAGAGTGGAGCCTGCGGTTAGTTCCCGCCTCACCCATCCACTAATTTTGGAAACTGATTGGCCATCATTTAAGACTTTATTAAAGGGAATATGTGTGGATGGGTCCTGTGGAAAAATTATGTGCGATACCTAGGCGGGGGAGGCAGTGCTGGGGCATCGTCAGCTCCAGGTCAGGATGACGTAAAGGGAGGGGGAGGCTCCGGCCCATCTCGTCCTTAGAAGATTCCCCTTAGGGGACTTCCCTCTGGAACAGTCGAGAGACGAAACCCTTAGGCATGCCTTTGACCAAATTAAAGTTAGTGATGGTCTACAGCTCCAGCCAAACATTGCAAATTCATATACATATTTTTCAATTATCAAGAATCGGTTGTATAAAGTGACACAGGATGCTCAGACAAAGGAGGATACAACCCATGGAAATGTTATTACAGACGACTCATATTCTGATGGTGGGTCACTTAGGGCAGAAAAAGACACTGATCCGACTAATGGCTAATTTCTATTGGTCGGGCATTCACTGGGATGTAAGCAGGTCGTGAATGTCAGCTGGTGAATCTGCCGGCCACACCAAGAGCACCATTGTGCCCTCTTCCATTAATCGAGGTCCCCTTCAAAAGAATTGGCATTGACCTCATCGGCCAATAAGAGCAAACAGCATGCGGACATAGCTTTGTATTTGTTCTGGTGAGCTATGAAACCGGAAGCAGTGCCTCTGCTGCGCAACATCTCAGCATGTAGTGTTGTGGAGGCACTCTTCAGATAAATCTCCAGAGTGGGGATTCTGAAAGAAATCCTCACTGATCAGGGCACTACATTCATGTCACTTACACTATGCAAACTATATGAATTGTTGGATATTAAATAGATTCGCAGTGTGTTTTTAACACACACATACAGACAGGTTGGTGGAACAGTTTAACATAAGTTTGTATATGATGACACTACAAATTGGAACGAGTAGCTCGATCCCCTGTTATTTGCAGTTCGAGATGTCCCACAAGCCTTCACAGGGTTTTCCCTATTCAAGATGCTGTATGGTGTCAACTGCGTGGTGTGCTCAACATTATGAGGGAAGCTTGGAAGGAGGGACCTTCAAACAACAAAAATGAAATTACGAAATTACATTCTTGATCTTAGAGCAAAGCTCCACACTTTGGGTCAACTAACAATTTGCTCCAAGCTTAAGAACGTCAAAGCCGGCTGTATGACAGGGGCACTTGGCAACGGAACTTTGCACTGGGAGACAAAGTGCTTGTATTACTCCCAATGTCGAGCTCTAAAGTACTCACCAAGTTGCAAGGTCCCTTTGAGGTCACACGGCATGTAGGAGATCTAGCTTATGAGGTAAAGCGGACAGATAGAGGTGATGCACGTCAAATTTACCATCTCAACCTCCTGAAATCATGGACGGAGGTGGTCCCTGTGACATTGGTGACATTGGTTCCAGAGAGGAAGGAGCTCGGGCTGGAGGTGAAGTTAAAAGCAAATCATGTCACCCCATTCACTTGTGGAGACCACCTCTCACCATCTCAAGTCTAAGAGATTTCCAAGTTGCAAAAAGAATTTGCAGACGTGTTCTTGCCTCTGCCTGGGTGTGCAAATCTCAAAGAGTATCACATCGAGACTACACCTGGGGTAATGGTATGGACTCGTCCCTACCGACTTCCTGAGCACAAGATTAAATTGGTTCAGGAATATTTAGATGGATTGCTCGATATGGGCATAATAGAAGAATCCCACAGTGATTGGTCCAGCCCGGTCGTTTTAGTCCCTATGAGCGACGGGTCGGTATGATTCTGTGTGGATTAAAGAAAAGTCAATGCAGTGTCTAAATTTGACACATACCCAATTCCTTGGATTGATGAGTTGTTCGATCAATTGGGCACAACTAGATTTTACTCAACACTGGACTTAATGAATGATATTGGCCGATCTCCTTAAAACCAATGTCCTGTGAAAAAAACTGCTTTCTCCACACTGTTTGGATTACACCAATTCGTGACACATCTGTTCTGTTTGAGGCCCTGGCTTGTTCCAGCGGCTCATGGATAGAGACCTCAGACCACACTCTGCGTATGCTGCTGCCTATCTAGATGACATCATCATTTACAGCAATGATTTGCAGCGGCGCATACAACATCTGAGGGCCATGCTGAGATCGCTGAGGTGAGTGGGTCTTACGGCAAACCCAAACAAGTGCGCAATTGGACAGGTTGAGTTATGGTATCTGGGTTTCCACTTGGGTCATGGACAGGTGTGATAAGATGGCAGCGCTTGCGGCCTGCCCGAGACCCAAGACCAAATAGGAGGTGAGACAGTTCCTGGGGCAGGCTGGCTATTATAGAAGGTTTGTCCCTAATTATTCAGCCGCCACATCCGCTGACTGATCTTACTAAAAATGAGCACCAGATCCGGTCCAGTGGATGGACCATTGTCAACAGGTGTTTACGCAGGAGAAAGCTGCACTGTGTGGTGGACTGCTTTTACATTCACCTGATTTCTCGCTCTCTTTCATTTTACAGACGGACGCTTCAGACAGGGGGCTGGGTGCTCTCGCAGGTGGTGGAGGGGGAGGAAAGGACGGTGCTGTACATTAGTCGCAAGCTCTCTCTGAGGGAGACTAATTACAACACCATTGAAAAAGGGTGTCTTGCCATCAAGTAGGCTGGGGGGTGTGTGGCGGCAGGGGCGTGGTCGAGCAGTCATCCGGAGACAGAGAAAGCAGTAAGGGTACACACCTGAGCACTATAATGTCTAACACCTGTTTCTGATTGCAGTGAGCACTGGGGACAGCGATAAAAGGAGAGACGCAGCAGAATGCAGTTGTGTGTGAGACCTTGAGTTTAGGCTGAAAAGCCACAGTTGAGAAAAAGCTGTTAATACAGACCTGACTTTTAAGTTCAACGTACCCAAGTCCCACTTCCTCCTTCCCTAGAAACGAACATTGTTACACACTCTTATTAGCTTTAATTGATTTACCTGGAACAACCTCTGCATATGTGATAATTAGGAGGACATAATGTTCTTTAAATCCACATTACTGTTTTCAAATGCAATCAATACTTTTAGATTAATGTGTGTTAAGTAGTCAATGGAGGAGGCGAGAACCGGCTTGTCAATACAAATAATACTTTAATAATAAACTTAAACAGAAGACACAAACACACACACACATGACGGACATGTCCGTAAACGATCTCTCTCTCTCGCACAATCCTCCGCTGTCGGCCTTTATCCCACTCGGAGCCTTGATTAGCCTGATATGGGATCGGCTGTGTATGATAACGACCCGGCCCCGCCCTCCGCCCTGCCACATTCCTCCCTCGTTCTCTCAGGCAGAGGAGCCCCCGGCATGACGTACATGTAGTGGTCTAAAGCACATAACTGGTAAACTGGTAATCAGAAGGTCGCTGGTTTGATCACCACAGCCACCAACATTGTGTCCTTGAGCAAGGCACTTAACTCCAGGTTGCTCCGGGGGGATTGTCCCTGTAATAAGTGCACCGTAAGTCGCTTTGGATAAAATGCATAAATGTAAATGTAAATGGATGAACCAATGCTGAATGTTTTTTTCATATTTGTTCAGCATTTTAAGTGCTAGCCTAAACATTAGTGTTAATGTAAAAGGAATTTGTGGGACTGGAATAGAGATAAAAAGCAAGCAGTGAGTACATGTGTGAAAGAGTCAACAAAGACTAGAGAGGACAAGAGAAAGCGTGAGAATAACAAACTGAAAGAATAAAAAAAATCTTTACTTTCAGAGTTTCAGAGGGAAAACATGACTCTAGCCAAAGTTATCGGCATGTAATGTGACATGCTCTTGTTTTTCCCCCCTCAGTGTTTTTTTTTTTTGACCACTGCTAGGCTTTGGTCAAAGATAAGACCTGTTGGGACTTTGGTCAAAGAGATGACCAAAAAACTGACAAACATCGCAAGCCCACTGTTAAGCACTATGGGGCTGTATAGAATAAATTAAAGACACAGTTTAATGGCACAGGCATTATATAGTACAGCCGTAACAAAGTATTTCCTATAACATCAAGGTAAAAATATATATCTTGTACTTCTATGACTTTATCTATATAAGTGTGTGGGTGCATGTGTAGGTAACCATGACATGCTACCCAAAGATCCCATCCCCGGAGCCAAACCACTTCATTGCAGTTTAATTTCTTCGCCACTAGCGTCTCCAAACAGAATTGGAAAAATAATCACTGTTTTCATACAGATTCCAGAAAACTCCCACTGTCTTCTATTGGTTGTACAAACTTGATAGTCCCGTCCCAAACTCACAGATTGGTCGAGCCAAAGTTGATGTTTAGGACTAGATGAGTCCCTCAACCAACCAGAAGAATGTTTTGATTGCGTCACAAAGCCCCAACACTAGGTGGTGCTATCTTTTAAATTAAATCAATCTACAAATCTACCTTTTCTGCATATCGCGGTGCCGTTTTGTGGTCTGTTCTGCATAACGCTGCAGCTCATTTTTGCTTAGCGCAGCCCATTCGGCACTTTCGCGGCCGACCCACCAGCCCACTCGGTTCTCCTGATGGCCAGTCCGCCCCTGATTGGCCCCAAAGTGCGTTGGCCCACCGGGAAAATGCCTGGTATGCCAGATGTCCAGCCCAGGGCCCAGTAATAAGCAAACACCACAGAGCCACCACATTCTTAACATTCAGAAGGGTAGAGCTAAATTTTATGCTGACTTTGTTACATTTCAAATTTTAGTAAGCAGTTGATTGTACATTTTAATTGTTAATAATTCATTATTTAAAAGGGAGCCAGCTCAAAACAATCCTCAATGTAGATCCAAAACAATCCTCAGTGCTGATCCAAAATCCAGCCACCATTCACTGGTGAATGGTGACTGAAGATGTCATTCTGCCTAACATCTCCTTATGCTTTCCATGGAAGAAAGAAAGTCATAGGGGTTTGATGAGTAAATTATGATGTGATTTTCATTTCTGGGTGAACTATTTCTTACACAAGGTTGGGAGGATACATGCTGTAAAATGTAATTTGTAACGTATTCTGTTAGATTACTCAAGGTCAGTAAAATATTCTAAATACTTTGGATTACTTATTCAGCACTAGTAGAGTTTTTTTCACTTGTTTTGACTACAAAAATTCCAGTACAGTAAGACAAAAAAGTAATGTTAAAAATACATTCTCTGAAAAACCTATGCAGTGTTGCTTCTAAAACAAGATTAATCAAATTGATCTTGTTTTAAGGATTTTTAGATATTTTTACAGGTTAACAATACAAAAATTATTATCAAGAATACAATTTTTCCCCAATATCAAAGGTCTTACTATAAAAATAAAAATTCTGATACAACATAAATTTTTTGGATAAAAAATATGATCGTGCCTGATAACATGTGCATGTAAAATGTCTAGAAATAGCATTTTAACTTAGCTGACAATTTACACAATGTTTACATCTATTTCTTCTGCTCCAAAGATACTTCAAACATACTTCTCTGTCTGCTCGTATGAATGTAACACGTAAGAAAGTGTTTCACCGCTATTCAAATGCACTTTGGATCACATCATTTATATAAATGTTTTCCATCAGAAAGGACTAAATGTTAAATTAAACAAATGACAATAAATTGCAAAGTAATCTCTTCAGTAATCAAAATGTAACTGTATTCTTATTACCAATGATTTAAGTTGTAACTGTAGTGGAATACAATTACTTATATTTTGTATTTTAAATACGTATTCCCATTACATGTATTCCATTACTCCCCAACCCTGTATATATATATACAGTATATATGACACAGTACCTTGCGTTTTAAATCAGTGAAATTCGAATATATTTATGGAGTCATGACATAAAGAATAAAATTGTCCATGATCTTTTAACATATAACTCAAAACATCCTCCTCACTGCAAAAAGACCATTTGTTGAAACCAAGCTGCCAAAACGACTTCCTCCACATTGTGATGTCATACTGTTGTAGACATTTGCATCTTATCGCCTTCACAACTACACATCAATGCCTACTTTACCTTATCTCTTCTGTAGCCACACTCAGTAGCGGTGAGAAGTGAGATGGCAAGACAAGAGTGCAGGTCAGTCAAGAGCAGAAAGCCAATCAGAACAGTGGCCGTTTACTGTGAAGTCTTAAAGGAGAAGCAGCACCAAAACCGAGTCAAAAATGATAATGTTTTACAAATTGTGCAAAAGGCTCAAGTGATGTGAACTTAGTTTGAGCATGTACAGCGAGTGTTCGCTCAGACCACGCCCCTTTTCTGACATGTTGCGACATGCCCTGGATTACAGAGAATGATCGTCAGTTTAGTTTCAGTTTCTAAGTTAAGCTTCAGGTTGTGTTCGTGTGCGTCAGTGACCACAAGTAAGTTACAAGTATCATATGGATAAGTTAATAGTAGCAATTTATGTTAGGTTTACAGTTAGTGACAGATTTTATCTCTGTTGTATGTGTAGATTGTATGGCATTCTTATTGTAGTTCATGTTTCAGGACGTGTTGAGCATTGTTTATTTAACTGGCTAAAGAGACTTATCAACCTCAATTGTGTTTATGTTAGTTAATATTGATGTTTATTTCCTTTCCTTCAGAACCACACTTACACTGTAAAGTTAATGAGAAATAGTGCCTGTGCATCTGTATTTCTAATATATATTAAACCATTCAACGAATATCCCTGCCTTCCGTGTCCTGACTAGACACCCCATATTGGTGACTAATTTCAAACCCAGTAAAGCCCCACTACAATTTATGGTCCTTCGAGCCGGATAGAGTCAACGATATGGCAACCAGTAAGGAAGAAATCAGCCTCCCTGTTTCACCTGCACGCCCCAAACTCTCAGTGCAACACCCAAGATATCTGGATGATTTTTTAGTCGAATATTCCGACCAGCATAGCTTAGCGCAGATGCACAGGCACGAAGAGGAGAGGAAGCTACTCAGTCCTGCTAAAAGTATATCCTCAATGACACCAATGCAGAATGCAAATGAAGCCATTGTTCATCAGGCTTTGGAGACAGCGCGGCAACAGAGTGAAACGGCCAAGAAAAAACAGAGCTTTTGGAGTTTTTCCTGCAGCACCATTCCCCTCAGACCTCAGCTCAGTGGTCAAGGAGGTCATCACGGCATCAGACCCCAGTACGCCAACTCTACCCAGACAGAGGAGGTGAACCACAGCCTTCTCCAGCCCTTGCTCCTCACCACCACAGAACTGAGGATCACGCAAGTGTTGCTGCAGACCTTACTCATCAGCTAGAACAAATTACACTTCCTCCGCCTCTTAGCCGTGTCATTCAACCCCCTAGGCACATGCTCGATCCACGCTATGACGTTCAGGCTGTCAAGCAGGATACTGAACATGATCCACCAGCTCACCTCCAGCCCAGCCATCCTAGCGGGTCACCCCAGGGACTACAGCATTCAGTAGGCCTTTTAAGAAATGCCTCATCATATAGCCCACTACCATCCTACCCCATTTCAGGTAATTGTAAGCCCAACGCAGCAGAACTCGGCAGCCAGCACGAGAAAGGTAGGGAGCCTCAGTTGGGAAATCCACATCTGGTGCCACCTGAGCCTCATATCTATCTCTCACATGTGGCTCCTCCCAGATCGCTACATGTAAATCCAGCTCTCGATCAGATGAGGCCTCCATCCATGCACCAGTCAATGCACCAGCCTCATTATGTACCCCAACCCTTCTACCAAGGGAACCCAGCCATGCTGGCCCATTATCCTTCCACCGGATATCAGCATGCACCCCTCAATATAGAAGGCCCAACATTTCCTGACTTTACCAAGGAGGATAGAGCTCAATATGTGGAGCTACGCCTTTCCCTTAGTACACTTCTTCATCCTTCTCAGTCCAAGCATTACAAGTATGCCATTTTGCTGAAACATGTCAAAGTGCCACATGCACATCGCCTCGTGCTAGCTCATGCAGAGTCCACTATGCCCTACTCTGAAGCTCTGAAAGCACTGGATGAACACTATGGGCGTCCGTATCAGTTTGTGCTGAAGGAGATAGAGGATATTGAACGCCTACCCCTCATCCGAGATGATAGGGCTCTCGACGAGTTTTCCATCAGAGTGCAGTCGCTTGTCGGGATGCTGAAAGCTCTCCGAGGTGAAGGCCATGAGGAACTCCACTGCAGCTCAAATGTGAAGCGCCTTCTAAGTAGGCTCCCCAAACACCAGCAAGAGCGATTTCGTCATCAACAGTATAGGAAGGACCCTGATAAACTGCAGTTAACGCTCACTGACTTTTCAGAGTGGCTGAAAGCAGAAGTCAGATGCCTGGACACTGAGCCTTCACTCCAAGCTCACAGTGAGAAGGACAAGAGAGAATTCAAGCAGCTTAAGTCCAAGGTTAAGATCACTACTGTTATGCATGGGACAGGCAGATTCAGTAACCATCCATCCGACATGTCCTCCCAAGCAGCTCATTCTATCCGAACCCAAGGGAAGGGTAAGATATACTGCCCTTACTGTGAGGCAGAACACTACCTCAGTCAATGTGAGAGTTTCGCTAAGCTTACCAAAGCAGAGATGGTGGACTGGATTAAAGTCAAGAGAAGGTGCTGGAGATGCGGACGTTCTCACCTAGCCTCTGCCTGTGACCTCAAGAAGCCATGCCGCCTTTGTCAGTCAAAACACCTTTCTGTTCTACACGAGGTCAACCAGAGGAGTGAGAACGAGCCCACCATCATATCGACAGCAGAGACTCATTACCTGGATCAGCCAGATAGATATAGCCAGGTGCTGTTGAAGATTGTCAGAGTCCATCTGCAATACCAGGATAAAGTGCTCGACACGTATGCAGTGTTAGATGATGGCTCTGAGAGAACCATCCTGCTTTCGTCTGCAGCACGCCGCCTGGGAGTACAGGGTCAAGCAGAAGACCTCACACTCCGTACTATTCGCCAAGACATCAAGATACTGTCAGGCTCACGTGTGTCTTTTACGATCACTCCAGCTTCCCAACCAACGAAGAGGTTCTCCATTCAAGGTGCATTCACAGGTGAACACTTAGGTCTCTCTCAGTACAGCTACCCAGTTACCCAGCTCCAGATAAGATATCGGCATCTAAGAGGTCTGGCAATCCCACCCATCGATGGAGCTCAGCCAACCCTCCTGATTGGATCGGATAATGCTGATCTGATCGTTCCGATTGAGCCAGTGCATCTGGGTCCCCCTGGTGGTCCTGCAGCAGTAAAGACTAAGCTCGGTTGGACACTCTAGGGTCCAGCAAAATACCTGCGGCAACAGCTTCCCACCACACAGTGTTTGTTCACCACAGTTTCCTCCCCTTCTGTTGAGCTGTTCAGTCAAGTTGAATGGTTGTGGCAGTTAGATACATTGCCTTTTAAAAGTGAGAAATTGGTGACCAGATCCAGACAGGACAAGTACTCAGTGGACCTATTAGAGGCCGAGACCATCCGTGTAGAAGTAAACGGAGTGCATCGGTATGCTACACCCCTTCTACGAGCCCCAAACATGCCCAAGATGCAAGTTTCAAAGGAAGGAGTGATGAAGAACCTGCGAAACACAGAGAGGAGGTTAGTACAAGACCCACTGCGTGCATCTACCTACCAGGAAGAGATCAAGAAACTGGAGATTGCTGGGTACGCCACCAAGATTGACTCATGCGAGGCGGACTATTCAGAGGAATCGTGGTTTCTGCCCCACCACATGGTCAGGCACAATAGCAAGGAACGGATTGTTTTCAACTGCAGCTTCCAGCTTGGCAGACAGAGTCTAAATAACTACCTCCTTCCTGGTCCAGCCTTAGGACCCTCACTTCTTGGAGTTCTTCTGCGTTTTAGAGAGCATCGAGTCGCAGTGAGTGGAGACATTAAAGGAATGTTTCACCAGGTCCGCCTGCTGGACAGAGACAAGCCCTTGCTGAGGTTCCTTTGGAGGGATCTAAAGATGGACGAACAGCCATCAGTGTACCAGTGGCAGGTCCTGCCGTTCGGGACGACGTGCAGTCCCTGCTGCGCGATCTTTGCTCTCCAGAAACACATCAATGAGTCAAGTCAACTAGGGGAAAATGTCCACCACAGTGTAGAACAGTGTTTTTACGTCGATAACTGCCTGCAGAGTCTACCCACTGTAGTAGAATCCAGTAACCTTGTGACGAAGCTTAGAACTCTTCTAGCTGCAGGTGGCTTCGATATACGCCAGTGGGCCAGTAACCAGCCAGAGGTGATTTGTAACCTGCCTAAGGAGGCCAAGTCTGACAGCAGCGAAAGATGGGTTTCTCAGACGCATGGTGAAGCTCATGAGATGACGCTAGGCCTCAGTTGGCACTTCATGGAGGACACACTCCATTACAGGCATCGCCCGGTTGCCCCAAGCCAGACGACCATGCGAAATATCTATAAGATACTAGCAAGCCAGTATGAACCCCTAGGTCATTTCCTGCCCTTCACCACAAGGGCCAAAGTTTTGGTCCAGAGACTGTGGGCCAAAGACCGCGACTGGGACGACCCAAACTTACCGGTCGACCTCCTGCATGCCTGGACTACATGGGAAGAAGAGCTCCCTCAGCTCCCAATGGTCAGTCTCTCGCGGAGTTACTTCCCACTGGACGTGGATGTAAGTGCCATCATCCTTGAGCTTCACGTCTTTTGTGATGCATCAGAGTCTGCCTATGGGTCAGTTGCTTACCTATGTGGTGAGGATCCTCATGGCCAAGTCCATGTAGCCTTTGTGCTGGCACGCTCAAGAGTGGCACCGAAGAAACAACAATCAATGCCACGCCTTGAGCTCTGTGCCGCCCTTACCGGAGCTCAGCTTGCCCAGATGATCCAGAGAGAGCTCACCCTTCAGTTGAGTAACACACTGCTGTGGTCTGACTCCACCACAGTACTCACCTGGATACAGTCAGAGTCGTGCAGATACAAGGTGTTTGTAGGGACTCGTGTATCTGAGATTCAGGAGCTAACGGATCACCGGTCATGCAGGTGGACACACAGAATAACCCTGCAGATGCTATCACCAGAGGGATGACACTATCCAACCTAGCTAAGCCAAATCAATTCAGTCAAGGTCCTACCTTACTTCGGCTGCCACGTGAGAGTTGGCCAGCCACAACTTCTTTCATGGAGGTCTCAGATGAGACAGAGATGAAGAGGTCTGCGTTCTGTGGCATCTTGTCAGCCATTACTGCTCCAGAGATCTCAGCCGCTGAAGACCACTCTACCTTTGAAGATCTCCTTGAGGCAACGAGTAGGTCAATGCATGGGGCGGCCTCCCAGTCAAGCACCCTCAGTGCAGATGACTACGCAGAAGCAGAACTCCGGATCCTTCAGAGAGCGCAATATGATAGTTTTCCAGATGAAGTAAAGAGTCTAAAAACAGGGAAAGCACTTCCATACAGCAGTCGGCTCTTGTCACTTGCTCCAGAGTACGACATCTCTAAGGGCCTTATCCGAGTAGGTGGTAGGTTGCGCCGTTCTACTAGTCTGGAAGAAGATGTCATTCACCCAATTGTGCTAGAACCTACAGCAGTATGACAATAAGTTACTCCATTCTGGATCGGAATGGGTCTTTGCAGAGCTCCGACGCAAGTTTTGGATCCTGCAAGGCCGCGAAGCTGTGCGTCGTCATCAGAGATCCTGCCCGGAGTGCCAGAAATGGAGAGCAAAGCCTGTTATTCCTAAGATGGCAGATCTGCCCCCTTGTCGTCTCCGCCTCCTGAAGCCTCCATTTTATTCAACAGGAGTAGATTGCTTTGGCCCGTTCCAGGTCAAGCGAGGTCGGAGTACAGAAAAGAGATGGGGAATAGTGTTTAAGTGTATGACCACCAGGTGCCTTCACCTAGATGTGCTGCCCAACATGGATACCGACTCATTCCTTATGTCACTCAGAAGGTTCGTGGCTAGACGGGGAACTCCCTTCGAGCTTCTCTCTGACTGTGGGACCAACTTCCGCGGAGGAGAGCACGAGCTCAAAGCAAGTTTTGAGGCCATGTGCGAAGAGCTACAGACCAAGTTGGCTAAGCACCAGATCCGTTTCCAGTTCAACCCACCAAATGCACCTCACTTTGGTGGAGCCTGGGAGCGGGAAGTCAGATCCATTAAGGCTGCACTCTACGTTAATCTGGGAGCACAGACAGTGACCGAAGAAGCCTTGCAGACTGTTCTGATGGAGGTAGAGGGAATCCTCAACTCCAAGCCACTGGGCTATGTGTCGACAGATGTAGCCGATGTAGATCCCGTAACACCCAACTACCTCCTCATGGGGCGGCCCGACTCTTCGCTTCCTCAAGTGGTGTAACCTGAGTCTGAGATTCTCAGTCGGAGAAGATGGAGGCACAGTCAGGTGTTAGCTGACCAGTTTTGGACCCACTTCATAAGGAACTACTTACCTTTCTTGCAGTCAAGGCAGAAATGGGTAAAGGACACAGAGAACCTCACTGTTGGTACAGTGGTGATGGTAATTGACCAAAGGTTAGCTCGGGCATTGTGGCCCGTGGGACGAGTCACGAAGACCATTAGGAGTGTCGATGGGAAAGTGAGGACTGCTGAGGTGCAGGTGGACGGGAGGACTTACACCAGACCAGTAGCCAAGCTCATTGAGCTGCCGACCATCCCGGAGGATGCCTCGACAACAGCTCCTGTGGATAGTTGAGCCTTTCAAGGAGATAATTCACACTGTGAATTATGGGGTGGCTGTGCAAAAGGCTCAAGTGATGTGAACTTAGTTTGAGCATGTACAGCGAGTGTTCGCTCAGACCACGCCCCTTTTATGACATGTTGCGACATGCCCTGGATTACAGAGAACGATCATCAGTTTAGTTTCAGTTTCTAAGTTAAGCTTCAGGTTGTGTTCGTGTGCGTCAGTGACCACAAGTAAGTTACAAGTATCATATGGATAAGTTAATAGTAGCAATTTATGTTAGGTTTACAGTTAGTGACAGATTTTATCTCTGTTGTATGTGTAGATTGTATGGCATTCTTATTGTAGTTCATGTTTCAGGACGTGTTTAGCATTGTTTATTTAACTGGCTAAAGAGACTTATCAACCTCAATTGTGTTTATGTTAGTTAATATTGATGTTTATTTCCTTTCCTTCAGAACCACACTTACACTGTAAAGTTAATGAGAAATAGGGCCTGTGCATCTGTATTTCTAATATATATTAAACCATTCAACGAATATCCCTGCCTTCCGTGTCCTGACTAGACACCCCATATTGGTGACTAATTTCAAACCCAGTAAAGCCCCACTACACAAATATCTGACTGTTTTTTTGTGCAAAAAAAAAAAACTTTTAATATTATAAGTGAACCTCCAGGACCATATTAAAATAACAATAAATAATCATGTCATGGCCCCTTTAAAATGATGAGACTAAGTTTATAAAACAATATTTCCTTGTGGTTAACCCATTAACAGAAGTGCAATATTGAAAGGTTGAATTATGTTCACAATTCACAAGCTAGTTCAAGTAGTTACTTCACACAATCCTTGCCCAATAAAGTCATTACTATAGAACCCAGTCTTTGCACCAGTCCATGTAAATAATATTAGGTTTATTTTTCACAGACCCTCTGTTGCCATGTCAACCTCTGCTTGACTGTTTCAGTGAACTATAGGTGGGGAATATCGGGAAAATCCCAGACTGGCGCAAAACTCCCGTCTACACTAGACCAGTAATGATAAGTCAGCTGTTTCAAAATATGGACAATAACACATTTTAGCGAATGTTGTTGTGGACATGTTTTCAAAACATACACTCATAAATACATTAATTATATAAAATGTTTATTAAAAATACTTTCTCAACATTCCTGCTGGAAAAAAAAACTGCTAAATCCATCCATTTTAAACCATCTTAGACCAACTAACCACCTAAGCCCGGTCTTAACTTTTTGTTTGTTTTTGTTTGTTTGTTTGTTTATTTTGATTTGTTGTTATTTTCAACAGGGAACGTTATTATTACATTCTCCCTAATAAGGCTAGAATTTAACCACAGTGCGTTTCCTACCTGAGGAGTGCTGGTGTATCCAAGCGACAATCCCGTATGAAGAAATACACGTATAGACTTGAGGCAATCTAGTAAAGTTGTTATAACTCTTAACAGCAACAATCTCGTGCTGCACACTCTCCCCTGTCCAGAAGCGTCTGCTCGTGCCCACCTCTTTTCATTTCAACACGAAAGGAAAAACGAAACCCTCCTGTAGGCCTACTTGTTTTCACAGGACAAGCGGGAGTACAGTAACGAGCAAGCTAATGGTTAATGAAAAACCAACAGGGCATATCAGCAGTGCCGGCCCGTGGGTTTGTGGGGCCCTATAGGCGACATTATGAAAATGTTACAATAAGGTTTGCATTAGGTATCATTAACAATGCATAATACAATGTTTCAGCATTTATTAATCTTGGCTAATGTCAAATTATACAAATACAATTGTTTATTGTTTGTTCATGTTAGTTTATATCGTAAGAACTAATGTTAAAAATTGACTAGTTGGCCTATAGCCTATGAAGAAATAAACAATAAATCAGATTATTAATTATTGATCATTGTTAGTTCATGCAACTAATGTAGTTAACTAATGTTAACAAACACAACCATAAGTGTTACCCGTTGAAGTTACACTAAATAAGAAAATGCTGATAGTTTTTGAAAGTTGTAATTATATAGGACACTGCTGACAATGCTTGAAATTCTGCTTGAAAATTTAGAGCAACAAAATCAATGAAAACAAAAGTTGGCCAGAATGTGTGCAAAAGTTAATAAACGTTAAAACATAGGTAAAATAAGGTAACTGCAGCAATGTATAATATATTATTATTTAAAAAATAAAATTACATATAAATAGGGCCTATAACCTTTTTGAGAGCTGACATCTTTGCAGATAGGATGGTTTGGTTATTTTCCACATGAAATGCTCATGTTCTTTCTCTATGTGAGTTTTTTTGTTTTGTTTGTTTTTTCATCTTTATATCGGCAGGGTCTGAATTATTTCCTGTCTAATAACACTGTGAAAAGAACAAGCGCTGTAGTTCCCAGCAATTATTTGCGTTATAAATAATATATGCAGATTAGTTTGTAGTGCTTAGCTTCAATTCTTGTCGATTTAAGATACACTGCTGTTATTTTATTTGTTGTCACTTTCAGTTATTTGTCTTTTTGTGATTATTCAGAGCTCATTTTATTTGTAATATAAACGATTTTTTTTTTTTTTTTTTTTTTCGTTTTCACCGTCATTGTGATTTGTGTGTTACATGATCAGCATTATAAAGGGAGTAAGCTTCCGCACCAATTGTAACCTCTTATTAACATTAATCAATGTAAAAATTACATTCTCGTAGTCAGACACGACGGGCTCCCAGGCTATCGACTGTAATGCTTGTAGGACGTGCAGGCCCTGCAAATCAGCCAGTTTCAACAAAGCCTCAACTAAACGCGGTCAAACATTGACATTCGCAGAGTGGATTACTTTGCGACTGATTAATTAGTTCACCGTTAAATCAAACCAGTAGTCAATCTACAACCTACCAGTAAAAACAACATTTTTACAAAACACACGTTTTGATTTCATTATTGTTGTTTTGAATCACGTAATTACTTTCTTGATTTACAGTTTTACCTTTGTGCTCTGTAAACTTCGGAAACTGCTTGCTATTATCTGGGAGTCTTCTACCATTTATAAAAAATTTGTTATCAATCTACCTTTATTATTAATTTAATTTTAAATTTTAATGTTAATTAACATATTTATTACATTTTATATAAATAAAATATGGTAAAATATCAACTGAAATGTAAAATTACAAGAAAACCCATGTCTAATCCACTGTCTGTTAATTTTGTGACTGGAAATTACAAGACATGTCCAATAGAGGGGATCCAAGCTCCATTGTTGAAGGATTTCCAAACACTGTGCTCTCGCTCCGGGTTGCCAGATAACAACCCAAGCAGACATTTATACTTGAACAAATGGAAGGAATACTGTTTCACCAGATTTTGAAATTAAAAAGCCATTGAATTTCTAGCACTTCATTTTTCATCATTGAAAATATGTAGGCCTATGTAAATTTTTTGCCTTTGAATTGAACTCTTCAAAACTTAAATAACTCATTTTCACTTTTATTTTTCAATGTTCACAAATTCAGAATCAAACATTCAAGTTTAAAAATCAAAAATAATTTATATTCGAGTTGCTCAAATTCAGATGCCAAAATTCGGTGTTAAAAATGTCAGATTACACATCAGGAATACCGAGGATATGATCCTGTAACACATTATTTATTTGAGAACAATGCCTTATTTTTGTTTATTTATTTTTTTCATTGTCAAGCTGCATTGTGTTGATGCCTTGCCTGTTTTTGTTGTTTTTGTCTCCTCGAGAGTTTGTAATAAACATTTAAAAAAAAAAAAAACCAAAACAATCGATTCTGTATGAAATCGAACCATGTGACAGGAGGACGCCGTTGCTTGAAATTACAGGAATGCACTCAGCAATGATAACAAACCCCAATGATGGTGATCCCTGGACTACCTTTACAACCTTCTGGAACTTAATCTGTCTGTTGCATGTATAGCTAACCTCTTGGGAATGTCCAGAAGCAAGGTGTACCGACGCATGGCTAAGTGTGATCTCTCAGTAAAGGCAATTTACAGCACCATGACAGATGAAGAGTTGGACCAGTGTGAGAGATATTAAATCCAATCAGCCTAACTCTGGATACCGAATGATGAAGGCACTTCTGCAAGCCAGAGGACTGAGAGTGCAGTATAACCGTGTCAGAGCTTCCATGCACCGTGTTGACACCACTGGTGTCATATGCCGTATGGTCCATTTAGGATGTATGGCTTGACGGACATACTCCGTTCCAGGCCCCCGGTCTTTGATGCACATAGATGTGGAGAGACCTGTGGGTAGCTATAACAAGCATCTACTAGGATGTTTTCCACTACCTTAAAGAAGAGGGCTTCTTCAGCATTACCAATTTTGCCATCACCTCTTTTGTTGCCACTATGTTTCCTACCACGGCTGCAGGGTGACCTAGATACTTTTCGCAGTGGTTGGGACAACCATCCGATAAGAACAGAAAGCCATATGACCCCTAACAGCTGTGGCTGCTGGGTCATACACATCACCCTATTCCTGGACCAGATAACACACGAGTACATGCAAATATATTGTGTTTTTAATGAATAGTGTAGTTAGAAGTCAAGATCACATAGTATTTGAGTGCACCTACTGTATATCTAACCAAATAATTAATATTGCATACAATTCAAAGATTTTTCTCTTTGTAGGGTATGGACATTGCATCTGGAAAGAATTCACAGCGCTTCACTTTTTCCACATTTTGTTATGTTACAGCCATATTCCAAAATGGATTAAATTCATTATTTTCCTCAAAATTCTACAAACAGTACTCCATAATGACAAAGTGAAAGAAGTTTGATATTTTTGCTAATTTATTAAAAATAAAAAACAAAAAAATCACATGTACATAAGTATTCACAGCCTTTGCTCAATACTTTGTTGAAGCACCTTTGGCACCAATTACAGCCTCAAGTCTTTTTGTGTATGATGCTACAAGTTTGGCACACCTATTTTTGGGCAGTTTCACCCACATCTATCATATCACTTCTGAAGATATGGATTTAACCACTGGAGTCTTATGGATTACTTTTATTCTGCCAAATTTTGATCTAAAGAGCTAAAATATTCTTAAAAAATCTTAATTTGTGTTCTGCAGAAGAAAGGAAGTCATACACATCTAGGATGGCATGAGGGTGAGAAAATGACGAGATCATTTTCATTTTTCATATCTTTAAAGAGATAGCTCAGCCATAATTTAATATTCTGTCATAATTTCCCTACCCTCATGTTGTTCCAAACCAGTGTGACACTTTGTATTATGTGGAACACAAAATATGTTAGACAGAATATTAGGAACTGACAGTCTCATTCACCATCCACTTTAAAACTATAGAGAGGAAAAAAACATTCACTGAAAGTAAATAGTGACTCAGGCAAACATTCTGTCTTATATATACTTACTGCGTTGCATGGAAGACAAGTTTGAAACAAAATGATGGTGAATGATATAATATAATAAATGTCTGTTATGTCATTTGTGAAAGTCAATACTTGAGTACTCTTTTAATTGAATACTTTCTTACTCAAGTAATTATTTATGTTAGTACTTTTACTTCTACTTGAGTAATTAATTTTTTTAAGTAATTGAACTTGAGTACAGTTTTTGGATACTCTACCCACATCTGATTGTTACTGACCAGACCAGCCGCTCACTATACTTCCAATCTATGTAGTGCACCCCCCCCCCCCATAAATAAATAAATGAATGACAGAAACTGTTGCATGTGTGAATAGGAGATGTTGTACATTTAAAGGCAATCCAACGATTTTACAGCAATTTACCAGGTTGCATGTTAAAGGGGCTAGTGAGGCACATACAATGAAATTGGATGTTGTTTATTCTTAAGCATTATGTATAGCCACAAGATGGAAAAAATATGTTTGTTAACATGATTTTATTGAAAAAAATCGGCTACTATTCTGTGTAAAGTTATATCTAATTTAAAAATGTTGTCGCCATGACAATGTAACACTGTAAACCCTAAATCCATAATATGACCATTTGGCATGGGGACGTGGTCATGTGTCCATCTGCGGGAGAGATAGTGGTAAGGCTTGTCACCTGGTTCATAATTACCCCTAACACCTGTCTCTCGTTATATTGATGTGGAGGGAGATATTAAAAGCACGCCAGAGAACTACAGGGTGAGAGTGAACGGAAAGCACGACCGACTCATGACCACGTCCCCATGCCACAGACCATTCAAAACAATGATTTAAACTACTTAATAGCTCAAATAATACATTAGTTTAAACTGAAGACTTAATGTACCGGGAAGTGCTTTTGTAAAATTATAAGCTTTACATTTCTGCCTTTAAACTCACCCAAAATTGGCCCCATTCACTTTCTTTGGAAATGTCTTTCTAACCTCAGTTTTTAAGAAAAGGAGGGACAAGTCAAAATAGTTTTTTGTGGTAATCAACATTATGCCACAGGAACAACAAAAGAAGAGTTGCCCAACTAGTTTCAGTATTACAATGACTCTCCTGTGCTGTCCTCGTAAAACTGAAAGGTGCCACAAATGTCGACAATATCTTATTTTTATATCGTGTAGGGGTACTCAATAGGCGGACTCCGGTCCGGATCCGGACCCAATTAAAATTCAGTCTGGACCGAGATCTAACTCTTTGTGCTAGTTATCTGACACCTGGCTAAGTGATTGTATAAGCATATGTGCATACACACACAGAGCGGTCAGAGAATAAAGCATGTCCAGCGCTATGCACTAATTCCCTAGCGCTGAACATGCTTTGCTCAATGCGCGATGCCTCTCTCCCCACTATAGAGGTTTTGCATAAAGCCTGATTTTCAGCTAACTACCCTGCATCAGTGTGGAGAGGCCTGAAAGACTTTACCAAATATAAGACGTCATCCCCTGTAGAGAGTCAACAACTGGCTGACAACCTGAATGTGTTTTACTGATTTGAAAAGCCCAATCACACACCCCACACCTGCTCCGACCTTCACAGCACACAAACATTTACACCCCCTGCACTCTCCTCCCCTCTCCTGCTACTCAACCTGCACTTAAGATCTGCGAAGAGGATGTGTGCCGTGTCTTCCGGAAACAGAAGACAAGAAAAGCACAGGGCCTAGATGGTGTTTCACCCACTTGTTTAAAATCCTGTGCTGACCAGCTTGCCCCTGTCTTCACACAGATCTTCAACAGATCACTGGAGCAGTGTGAAGTTCCCTGCTGCTTCAAACGCTCCTCTGTGATCATTAAGTCATTTGAGAGACTGGTGTTGGCCCACCTGAAGGACATCACTGAACCCTTCCTAGATCCCCTGCAGTTTGCCTAGCAAACAGGTCTGTGGACGAAGCAGTCAATATGGGACTGCATTACATACTTCATCGTCTAGAAAGACTAGGGACTTATGCAAGGGTGCTATTTGTTCACTTCAGTTCAGCTTTTAACACCATCAATCTGCTCTCATATGGACTAAATTAACTCAGCTCTCTGTTCCTGCCTCTATCTGTCAGTGGATCACCAGCTTTCTGATGGACAGGCAGCAGCTAGTGAAACTGGGGGATATTCACCTCCAGCACATGTACAAACAGCACTGGTGCCCCCCAGGGATGCGTGTTCTTACTTTTAGCCCTGTACACAAATGACTGTTTCACCAAGGAACCCTCTGTCAAGCTCCTGAATTTAGCAGATGACATTACAGTCATCGGCCTCATCCAAGATGATGAAGAGTCTGCATACAGAAGGGAAGTTGAATTAAAACAACCTGGAGCTGAACAGGCTTAAAACAGTGGAAATTATTATGGTCTTTAGGAGGAACACCCCAACATTAATCTCGCACACCATTCTGAAAAGCACTGCGGTAGCAGTGGAGTCATTCAGGTTCTTGGGCACTACCATCTCACAGGACCTGAAGTGGGAGACTCACATAGACTCAATTTTGAAAAGACCCAGCAGAGGTTGTACTTCCTTGTACTAAATATTATTTTGACTGTTCAGCCAGTTCCCGCCAGTTCCCTCCTTTCTCAACCTAACCTTGTTACATTGGTGCCTGTTGTGGATTCCTCGCCACTGCCATCCACCCAAAGGAGCAGCCATGGCCATCCGCCGGAGGGACGGGGGGATAGAGGAGTTGTTGCCGACTGCCTGGAAGCATAGGAACGGCTGTCATCCGGTAGAAGATGGATGAGTGATCGAGGACCAGGCGACTGCGTGTCTGGGAAACTGGTGAGCAAGTTTTTTCTTTCTTTTATAAATTTTGTTGGCCGCCACTAGAACCGCTAATGGCAATATTTAAGACTAGTGAATGGATGTTCTTAAAGTAGTTTGAGGGTTGTTGGTCACATGACCAAGGACCTATTGAATTTAACAAATTTTAAGAAATCATGTAAAATAGAGCAATATAAAAATCTACAAAAACAAAGTGTGTGCAGTATGTGTCTCATCCATTAAATCAGTTTTGAAAGTTTTTGGAGTAATAAGTAAAGAGCTATTGAAATTAGAAAAATAACATTTGTCACTACGTTAACAGTCAGCCACTGCTGTTGGTGGACATAAGGAAAACTACAGGCGAATATCCATTGAATATCCAACCTGAAACTGTCTTTATCTGGGTACGTCACATTTGTGTCAGTGGTGCCACCTTTAGACTATAAAGTTTTTTCCATCTAAATTTAACTTAATTTATCAGCATGTTAGGTCCAACTGAAGTCCAATTCCTTGGTTGGTTGATTGGTTGGAACACTGTCACATACTCTAGATGCCATTTTAAGTAATACAATCAAAACAAGATTTTATATGGTAAAAGGCTTGGAGTAACCCTAGAAAACATAATTTGTTTTTCTCTTTTCTTTTTCTTTTTCTTACCTGTGCTCTTGATCCATTTGGGTCTCAAAGATCTGAACTGGAGGTGAGGGTGAATCAGCCAACTGACGAACGAACTCAAGTCCTCAGTTGGATCCAGTCACCAGAACACTGTCACATACTCTAGATGCCATTTTAATCCGTTGTTATGGAGAACTCCGTTCTTTAACTCGTTGAAGGTCTGGGAATGTTTGCTAGGTGCCACCACCCAGGTTGCTAAGTCCCTCCCAGGCTACAAAGCCTTTTTCTTCCTAGACAGAAAAAAATAAATAAATGTATTTTGTTTGCAGGTGTTTTATGCAAAGCTCCTAACAAATGAGTAATGCAGCTTGCAAATGAGAAAATAGATAATAATTCTAAAACATCTGCTTTTCTCAACACTGCCTTTTTGGGGTTCTAGTCATGATTCTGTTTGACTATATGGTAATTCCTGACCTACAACAAAGCACTATGATTCAAATATATTTTGCACCTTTTATTTTTACAATGTGAAAACAATTTTTTATATAATTAACAGTCTTGTTTTTATATAGTTTGAAATGATGCTGAAGTCACAGGATGTTGAGAGTTTGACAGAAGTAAAAACATTAGACAGTATGGCCACGAGATTGCAGAACTGAATTATTTCATACATCAATAGGGTTGAGTTAAAAAAAAAAAATACAAAAAACAAGAATGTCTTTGGAAATTAATGTAAAGTTGATTACACACATGCTGCTTATTGCACACTTTGAACCACTGTTAACAAATTCTACCTATGAGGGAACTATTTTATTTACTACATAAAAGTGTTCTTCAGATATAACCACAAACATAACCGCAGACAGACAAAGACGGAAATATATGATAAATGAAAGAAAACTACTGTTGCAAACTCTTGCAAAAGAGACATGTTGAGTAATCACTAAGACATGTTATGTTCCGGGAAACCTAAGGATGTAAGAGAAAAATTACAAAATTAGGGATGGCAAAAAAAGCAAACCATTTTGATAAATGTGAATAAGGAAGCAAATAATGGAGAATCTTATTTCAGGCTCAGTGCTGTCATGCTTTTTTTAACCAAGCCGTTTTTAATTAAGCAAGTTTCAAATATCTAAAATGACAGGTGATTTTAATAAATATATCAAATCAGTGTCATTGCCTGAACCTTATGGGGTCCAAAAGTCCGAGACCACTAATGAAAATGTTTCTATTTTGCTTTTTAGATTTCTTTTTTTATACTTACAGTAAAAGAAACATCTTCTTTACAAATTGTATTTTAAGCATAACAATAGAGTAAACAGTTCAGTTTTACAATTTCAGAATTTCTTAGTATTTTGCTTTAATGAAAGCATGCACTTGAGCTGGCATGGACTCCACAAGTCAAGTGTTCAAAAACTGATGATCCATGTTATCATAGAATGTTTTGATAATATTTCAAAGAGCATCTTGTGTGCTTTGATGTAAGTAAGGAAATCTGACATTTTATACAAAGGTGTTAACATAATCAATAGCAAATTTGCTTAAATTTGATTAGGGTCCTAGAAATAATGATTTTTTTTTTAATGATTTTCCAGGTTTATACACACACACACACACACACACACACAAACTTGTTTTTATATCATTTTGGGGACTCTCATTAGACTTCCATGCATTTTATGGATTTTATACAGATCTAACAATAATTTCTATCCTCTAAACCTACACCTAACCTAACCCACACAGAAACTTTTTTTTGTTATTAACAATTTTTTATTAATTCCATATACAAATTTAATTTAATAATCTCGCCAAGCTCTTCCAATATTATCTCAGAATCAAGAGAGTTTTTTTGCTCTGTCGTCAGTTTAGGGAGTTATAATGTTTCCACAAAGTTTCTAATATCTTCATCAGTAGATGAAGACCTGGGATTTTAGAGATTAAGAAATAATTATATAAAAGCATTATTAATGTCAATGGCCGAGGTAAATATTTAATCACTAGCAGATTTCCCGTGAAGGGACAAACCATGGAAGGCTGGGGGGTGACCACCGTGGGAGGAGAGGTAAAATCTTTTTATGGGGTGCCCTAACACATTCACATTCAATTTGGAGAGAGATAACCCACTCATATTAACATTTGACATTTTGATATAATAGAAAAAATTTATTGTGTGTCAAAAACAAAATTATAAATACCACATCTCAGCAAAACAAACCCCCAAACAAAACAAACAGAAAAAAAGAAAAACATGTGCATTAACCCCATGCACAACGGCGCCAACCGTTACATAACAGAAAATACTTTGTAAAACAAACTCCAGCCAATAGAAGGCATAAGCACAAAGAACAAGCAGATTCATCCACAGCATCCAAGGCTCGTCCGTTCCAGAGCCAGCGTTGCCAGCCTTGTCCGTCCCAGAGCCAGCGTTGCCAGCTTCGTCTTTCCACGGCTCCGCCTTCCACGGCTTCGCCTCCTGAGCCTTCCATTGCTCCGCCTTCCACGGCTCAGCCTCCTGAGCCTTCCACGGCTCCGTCGCCAGAGCCTTCTACGGCTCCACCTCCCATGGCTCCGCCTCCTGAGCCTTCCAAGGCTCAGCCTTCAGAACCTTCCACGGCTCCGTCTCCAGACCCTTCTACAGTTCCGCCTCCTGAGCCTTCCATGGCTCTGCCACCTGAATCCTGAATCTTCCATGGCTCCGCCTTCCACGGCTCCACCCTCGGAGTTCTCCATGACTGTGGTCCTGTGGCCACCTCCCGGGCCTCCTGACCCAGTCCCTGTCCTGTGGCCACCTCCCAGGCCTCCTGACTCAGTCCCGGTCCTGTGGCCACCTCCCAGGCCTCCTGACTCAATCCCTGTCCTGTGGCCACCTCCCAGGCCTCCTGACCCAATCCGTCGCCAGAGCCTTCTACGGCTCCACCTCCCACGGCTCCGCCTCCTGAGCCTTCCATGGCTCCACCTCCTGAGCCTTCCAAGGCTCTGCCTTCAGAACCTTCCACGGCTCCATCTCCAAAGCCTTCTACGGTTCCGCCTCCTGAGTCTTCCATGGGTCTGCCACCTGAATCTTCCATGGCTCTGCCGCTCCATGGCTCCGCCACCTGAATCTTCCAAGGCTCCGCCTTCAGAACCTTCCACGGCTCCATCTCCAGAGCCTTCTACGGTTCCGCCTCCTGAGTCTTCCATGGCTCTGCCACCTGAGTCTTCCATGGCTCTGCCCTCCATGGCTCCGCTACCTGAATCTTCCATGGCTCCGCCTTCCACGGCTCCGCCCTCGGAGTTCTCCATGACTGTGGCCCTGTGGTCACCTCCCGGGCCTCCTTACCCAGTCCCTGTCCTGTGGCCACCTCCTAGGCCTCCTGACTCAGTCCCTGTCCTGTGGCCACCTCCCAGGCCTCCTGACCCAGTCCCCGTCTTGTGGCCCTCTTGGACTGCCTGTCTGCCACTTGTGCCCTCTGTGGACTGCCTGTTTGCCCTTTGTGACCCCTTTGGACTGCCTGTTTGCCCCTCGTGCCCTTCTTGGTCTGCCTGCCCCCCCCCTTCACTCCTTGGACAATTTTGTTTTTTGTTTTTGTGGGTTTTTTCATTTTTTTTAGGAGCGTCTGGAATCCGCTCCCCAGGGGGGTTATGTCACGATTCCCCATTGTCTGCTCAGTGTTTCGCCCCTGTCACCTGTCCCGAACTACACTTCCCATAATCCCCTGCCCTCATCACTGCCATTGTCATTGTTCTCACCTGTATGTAATTTAATCATCATCACCCTTCTGTATTTAAACCCTGTTGTTTGTTCATTCATTGTCGGTCCTCAAATAATGTTATGGTTGTCCTCTATGTTTCTCCTGCCCGTGTTCTCAGTGGATGTTTCTCAAGTTTATACTTTTTTTTCCCCTCGTGGATGTTTTGTTTGTTCCCTGTATTGTTTAGTTATTTTTAGTTATCCTGTTCACCGTTTGTTCCTTTATTAAAAACTGCATTTAGATCCTCACTCCTCGTCTGCCCTTGTCTGAATCATAACAACATCAATAGTCAATTCATATATTAGAAGCTTATTTTTATAGGTTTTTGGTCCAATAATTAGTACCTATTTTTGTTATAATTAAGTAGAAGGACATTTCTGGCCGTCCAATCTTTGATTTAATTGATACACTCAGCTAATTTGGAAAATTTCGAAGAAATCTAAAGTTGTGTTTCGTCGGCATAACAGTGGAAATTTATTACACGATTCCTGAACATCGATGCAGTCTGTTCCTCCAAACCACACCCTCGTGATAATGGTATAGCGCACAGCAAATTGCACGTCGCAAAAATTTTAAAAGAGAAAATTTGTGATAAATAATTTATTTAAAATGTATTTCTAAAGTCATAATTTAGAAAAAGAATAAATTGAAGACAATGAGAGGGAAGAGTAAATTATCCATTTATGAATTAACTGGAAAAATGAATAATGAAAGTTTCAAACCGTATTTCTATTTTTGTATTTGGATTGGTTTTACTTTAAAGCGTTACACGGACCTATAAAGACTGCACGGGAGTGCACAAGACTTATACATATTTTTATAAAGTACTTTTAATTTATTTATGCGTATAACTTTTTTTAACTGAAAGAAATTACTGAGTGCATCTTCAAGACATAGATTATATTATTAGCATTTTGTCATGCTGATGATGATCAAATCACAGGACTGTGAATAAACATTAAACACTGATACCACTAGGTGGCAGAGCTTCACTGCTTCTTGTGACACCAGAGTTGTTGAGTAACAATAACGTGCACTTGATTAAACACACATACACTAATGATGACCACTTACTACAAATATGAGTTCAAAGTCAAAGTTCAAAGTCATCTGTTAATCCACACATTGATCTCTCTCACACACACTATCTTTCCTCATTCACACTCTCTCTCTTGCTTTAGTTTGGTACTTGTCAGAGAGTGTTAAGTGACTTCTAGACACAAAACAGATTTTAACTGATCTCGTCAGACACCTGTTCACAACCACTAACACACACAGAAAAACACCCTCTCATCTTAAACTAGGACAAAGGGCAGCTGATACAGAGATATAAACATGGTGACCAGGTGACGTTCCAAATTCTAGCCTGAGCTCTCAGATTTCATTAGGGAGACCTGTGGCTAATTTTGATGATACAGGCCTGGGAAGTAGAAACTTACTATGCATAACTAGCTGACTAGAAAGTCAACCACCTTGGGTGTCATGCCTTTTAAGTAAAGAGGAATTTGCCTGGAAGAAAGAATGATTTTAAGGTATGCCCACAGGCTATGCTCAGGAGGGCATCCTTCTATTTTCCAGATCAGTCTTAAAGGGAAAAGTCACCCACAAATGAAAATTCTGTCATCAATTACTCAACAACTTGGGTTGCTGTTCTAAATCTGTATGACATTCTTTCTTTTGTGGAAAATAATGTTAGGCAGAAAGTTAGCCTCATTCATCATTTATCTTATCACAGATCTGATTGTTGTTATAAGATGTGTGAGCACTGGTCTCAAGCTAAAAGCCAATCATACAAGAATTCCTCTGGAATGTTTTGTAGGCAACTGAAATGCTGACGGCTGACGGCTTGGGTCTGGTAACCTGCTGAGGGATGTGGGAGAGCCAGGGGAAAGCAGAGTCCTCAAAGCGGAGTGTATACCGGCCAGTCTGACAGCATTCCTCACACACAAATGCTCACACACCTCTTTGAAACTCACACAAACATTCCACATCATTTCCCTTACAACCTGTACATTGCTCTCTGAAGATATTAGCAGTACTGAGTGTCCCTGGTTCTGACCCAGTATTAAATATATCACCAGCCTTTTTTTTCATCAAACATTAATGAAGGCTGGTCTATATTGACCATTCCATTTCCAGTGCTCCTCAGAGCAAGGAAAGCCTTTATGTTCTCATCACGTTTTAATGGTAATCTATGGATAAACTGAGCGCATTACTTGTCAGGTAATTTCAGATGCTTGTAACTCTGCCGAAATAGCTCAAAGTGAGATCTTAAAGGAAGGTCCAGGTTCAATAAATGTTCAGATCAATCAACAGCATTTGTGGCATTATGTTGATTATATAAAAAAAAAGAAAATAATAATTAATCATAATAAAAAACAACTCTTCCCTCGTTTATTTAAAAAAAGAAAAATCGTTGTTACAGTAAGGCAGTTACAATGGAGGTGAATGGGACCAATCCATTAATATTAAATTACACATTTTAAAAGCACAACAACAAGATTTGATTTTAACTTAATCATCAACTTAATTGTCATGGCGAAGTAATGACATCAAACCCTGTAACCTGGTACATGGTGAAACACTGGTAATTCCCTGATTTTATCACACTAAAATCATGTTAACTAATGTTAATCATGTCAAATCATGTTTATGTCTTGTGGCTATGCTTTTGAAACGGTGTGTATTTTAACATTCATAGACTGGCCCCATTCAGTTCCATTGTAACTGCCTTAATGTAACCACCATTTTTAACTTTTTAAAGAAATGAGCGAAGAGTCAAAATTATTTTTGTTGTAATCAACTTTATGCCTCAAATGCTTTCGATTGAGCTTAACTTGTCTCAAACCTGCAACATTCCTTAAAGTTTAAATTAAAATATTTGTTTTCATTTTTGCATTCCTGACAGATACTCCAATAAACATTAGAAATGTAATGAGGTGTAGAGTACAATTCACTTTTGTGAATTGGGCTCCATGTCACATCATCTATATTTGTTTGAAAATTGAGGGAACTAATAAGGCGTGAATTCATAATATAACATTTAAATACAACATTAGACCCCACTACAGACTATTTAAATAGAGTTTATTTATTTATTTAAAATAGTAATCGTATCATGTTTGGATCTCCATCAATTGTGCTACGTGACTTTTTGTTTGATTACACTCACTCAGGTGTCTACAAGGCATAATTGGGAAGGATATCAATCAGGAGAACAGTTCAATGTGTGGTCAGAGAACAAACAAATAGTTGTGATTCCAGACAGGTATGGTTGGAATGTTTGCCCATTCAGCTGAGGTATGAGAGAACTATCCAATTTATTGTGACAGGTTGTTTGACGTGTCCTCTTGTCATAATGTCAGTTGTCTACACCAACTAGTTATATCCGGTTTGAAGGACCCTAAAGTAAATCATAATGACTATGATATTCTTGCTCAAAAATGTGGCCGTAGACACTTATTTTAAGAACAGGAAGTAAACTGACACATTTGCTGACAGATTGTTAATAAGTCAATCAACACATAATTTCTGTCCCTGTAAACAGAATGCTTTTCCTACAAAAAGGATACGTCACAATTCGAATGTACAAATTTATTTGCATTATACAACAAAATATCAAACCAAGTGATATTTATTTTAAAGAAAGAAAGCACAAACACATTTTTCAAGCAAAAATTTAAAATACCGGTTTCAATAAAAGTTAAGCTCAATCGACAGCATTGTGGAATAATATTGATTACCACAAAAAACAATTTCCTTTTACTGAAAGAAATTAAGGTTACAATGAGGCACTTATTCGAAGCTTACAATTTTATGAAAGCACTTACAATATTTTTTATGTTAAAAATGTATTATTTGAGTATTGTATGTAAAGTAGTTTAAATTGACATTTTTCTGGTCATTTTAGAGTGTTAGAGGGTGTGAATTGTCATCATGGCAATGAGTTGTAAAAGCGGATATAACATAAATTTACACAGAAAAGCTTAGTAAGAGATTTTATACTAAAATCATATTAACATGCGCATTGTTTGTCTAGTGGCTATACTTTTGAAACAGCAAGTATTTTAACGTTTACAGATTGGCCCCATTGACTTCTATTGTAAATGCCTCACTATATCCCAGATATTTAGGGCCCGAGCACCGATGATGCAAGGACCCTATTGTTCTTCTTGGCGTTTATAATTTTTTGCCCAAATGAATCGCATTTTTGAGGGCCTAAACACATTCGAAAACTCATTAAACTTTGCACACACATCAGAAGTGGCGAAAATGTACATCTGATATGGGTTTCTGAATTAGGTGTGGCAAAATGGCTTGATAGCGCCACCTACAAACTTTTAACAATGTGCGCTTTACGCTACGTTTCACCTACACGTACGAACATCTGTACAAATGTATAACATGCCAATATCTACAAAAACTAGATAGGTCTCTTGGACCCATGCCCTAAACTCAACAGGAAGGCAGCCATTGTGGTTTTTCTCTTCAATTTTTGCTCAGTTTTTGCCATTTCCAGGCCCCGTACTTTAACATACTCCTCCTACAGATTAAATCAGATCAACATATCAGACTAATCTTAAGGCCATGGCAATACTAAATTGCGAAGCTTTTGAGTTTTCTTTGAACTGCGTGTCCGTGGTGGCCTGACAAATGTCGATGTTTCGCCATGAAACAGGAAGTTGTTGTAACTCAAACATACAATGTCCCATCTGCCCAAAACTTCACATGTTTGCTAACAGTCTTGGCTTGAATACATCTACGTGCCAATATTCAGTTAAAGTCATAGCGCCACCTACTGGCAACAGGCAGGGACATGTTTTGATAACTAAAGTGCCTGAGAAAAATGCTTTGTCTTGTTTAAACATCTGCTGTGATATAAGATTCTGTCAGGCTATATGTCAGTATCATTATTCTGATGTTATTTCCCTATCTTTGATCAAATTTGTTGTGAAATAAAAAGCCTTTACCTCCTTAATTCTCCTGTCCTTCTTGTATTGAACCCCATACTGAATTTTTTTAAATGACTTTTAATAATAATTATACATTTTAAGTGCAACTTAATTGTCCAAAAGTGTCCAAATACTTTGTGTGGCCACTGTACATGCTCGGGCCATGATGACAACAATTACTGATAATTCAAGTGCAAATTCACTCTATTTTCTCCTGAACACATGAGGTCTAAGGAAGAGTAGAGGTAGGAGTATTATATATCTTATCAGCTTGTACTAAACAGACCTCTCTTGAATAGCTCACATTCTTAGGCATCCAATACTTAAGCAGCTAAAAACTGCATGGCACTCTCACTAGGCAAATGATCCACACAGTTCTAGGTGATGAACAGATCCTTAGTTACAGTGGGAAAAAAACAAATGCACTGTGAGTGAGTGTTAAAGGATCAATATTCAGTTATGCATGTAAAATGTGTGTTTATTCATATGTAAGAGCTCAGAGCCTTATAAAAGCTTCACCCAGCTGTGAATGGGTTTTTCATGCAGTGTTAACACCAGCTTTACCACTTGGCTATGTGCATTTTGGTGTCAAGAATAGAATGAAAGCTCCCTCTATCCTCCCTGCCTCTGTCTTCCTATGACGATATAAGATCACCATGAGTCATATAAGAAAGGATGACTTAAACGAAAACCATCTAAATTGTTGCTCAAGTTTCTGTTTCACAGGCACTGAATTTAGAGTCACTGAACCGACTTAACGCCTCAGCAGGTTCTTATCTAGCAAATATCTGGTTTAGCAGGTTTAATACTTTGTGTATAAGCACACCAATGAGGCAGAAAAGAGAACCAAGTTACTGTAGATGTCAGACAGATATTTTTAATATGTTTCTGGTCAGTTCATTTCTTTAATAAAAATCAAGTGTAGAAAATTGTAAATATGCTGTTGGAGTGACAGAGAGCAAATCAGATTGGGTGACTCAGCTGAAAAGACTATCTTAGACCAGCTTGAATTGGTTTGATGCTGGACCAGCATAGCCACACACACACACACAAGGAAAGGAAAAAAAGAAAGAAAAATGAAAAACATTTTCTGTTCAACTATATGGTCTTTCTGGTGATGCTGGTTCACCAGGGAAGCTCTGTTGGTTAAGCAGGTTAAGAAGCCAGGTGGGAACACCAACAGGTCAAACAGCAGTTTCCAAACACCTTTTCTTTTCAAAATACCTTACAGGTCAGTTGAGTCACCAATATATGTATTCAAAAGTAATTTCTCTTCTATATTCCAGGAAATTGTTGGAATGAGAAACCAGTGAGAGTGCAGGATTATCATCTTCCTCCACATTCCTGCATTCCCCTGCTTTCCATCATCATCTGAGCTGGACAGACGCCCCTAGCGAGGGAGTGCAGACATATGAGAACAGCTTAATTAAGACCAGTGGACATACATAGCGTAAAAATGATAAAACAAGATAAAATGGATACAAATCATACATATAGCGAGCAAATGTCAAATTTATTTATTTATTTTTTAAATGGGTTTGTGTTAATAGTTTGTCTGTGCTAGTCTTTTAGAAAAGTGTTTGGAAGAAGTTTTAAAGACCTCCAAAGGGAAATGGAACTGATTATAGCAGGTCTGGTCTTAAATTATTCAATGTGAGAATGAAAGGAAGATCAAATTTTATTTTTATGAAAAATAGCCACAAGGTGTTAAATCATGGCAGAGTCTAAGGGGGCTATTCTTAAAGGGTTAGTTCACCCAAAAATGCCATTACAGATGTGTATAACTTTCTTTCTTCTGCTGAACACAAATTATGATTTTTAGAAGAATATTTCAGCTCGGTTGGTCCATGTAATGCAAGTGAATGGTGACCAAAATTTTGAAGCTCCAAAAGCAAGAGGCAGAATTAAAGTAATCCATAAGACCCCAGTGGTTAAATCCATTTAAATCCAACTTTGAAGCTCACTATTGAAGTCCTTTTTTTATTTATATTTTTTTACTATAAATCTCCACTTTCAAAAAGCCTTCCAAAGTGTGGCTGTTTCCTGTGGAATGTTCCTGGGCTTTCTCTGTGTCTCTCTCATTTGCTCATGATACCATTTATCATTGTTCTTTATTTATATCTTTCAAGATAATGATGACTCATTTTGAGCTTTTCTTGAATTGTTATAGGCTACATCCCGTCCTGTTCGCAGGTTAAAGCAACATTACGTTCACATGTGATATTACGCACGACCCCTCCCGCGCCTTCAAGCGGCGGGTCCGCCTGACATCATTGTTATTGACAGTAATTGGCCCCGCCCATAACCGGGAGAACAGCTCTTAACAATTTATTGCGTGGTTGTGTTAAGCAGCAGTATTGCGGATCGCGTCTGTCAACCCACTCATGCTGCGTACACGATCAACTGATCCAGTGGCTGAGCACTCCTGTGTTTAGGGGCACTCTCGTGTGAAACTGCCCGTGGGAATACACCGCAAACATGTCACGGCATCATCACCAAAGGACGCCGCTGAAAAACGAGGAGAGCGTCGTGGAGGTGAAGAGCAAAGTAAGTTAATCCCATAAATGTTATATTTGGGGCCCTTCACACCGAGAGCCGCTGTATTCATTTTTTTCCCTATATATACATGCGCTAGATGGACGGTTTTGACAGTTGCGCTGCGTCCAACTGTTGTATTCAGCGTCTCGCGCAGGACTGACGCGTTTTTGAGACGTCAACTTTTAAAAGCGCGTCTCGAGACACCTGCGTTCTGTTACGTTCGGCTGCCGTTTGACAGCATGCATATGTAAACACTGGTGTTAACGCGGCGCGTGCCCGTAATTCATCATGGTATTGGGGGGTTTTCAGTGCGTGTCCCTGCTGGGGTTTGTGTAATAATCCACCCCATAGAAAGAAACGCTGATGGTGCTGATGGCAGATTTGTCGTGTCAGTATGTGTCGGCACAGACTCCGAGGCGTGAGACAAACGCTCTTGGCTGCCGCTCAATTTGGATCATTTAATAACAGCGGATCTCTGCTGAAGCTCCTGTTCGTGTCATGTGATATACGGTTCTGGTGCAGTGTGAAGGAAGGACCTTATAGGTAAACGTACGCAATGAGGCGATTGGGCCCCGTTGATCAATTATGCATGTTCTATAGTCTAATAACTAAAAACCGATTCCCGCAGTCCAGGAACAATAAGATCATAACTATCCATTTGAGAGACATTAATCATGTTAGCAGAGCTGCGTATTACATAAACTTGATAAGGACGCGGTTCAGGGTCTATTCCCGGGAGACTGGCTTAATTTAAGGTGGTTGAACGGTTCGGTTTGGCTACTTGTTCAATATAAAGAGTAACCGCTAATGTTATTTGACAGTTGTCTTAATGAAAATGTAATCGCAATAAATAGCTTCTGTTAAAATCTCAGGGTGTACATTAGTGTAAATAAACAATCTGTGGAAAGACAACGCTCTTTATTGCATATTACATCTGAATGTTGTAGGACTTCCGCTTTCCTTTTTTTTTTTTTTTATTTTTTTAACAACTAAATGAATAGTTCACCCAAAAATGAAAAGTCTCTCATCATTTACTCCCCCTCTTGCCATTCCAGACGTGTATGACTTTCTGTCTTACACAAAGATTTTTAGAAGAATATCTAGGTTCTGTAGGTACAATGCAAGTGAATGGTGACCATAACATTGAAGCTCCAAAAATCACATAAAGGCAGCATAGTAATCCATGTCTTGTGAAGCAATACGATTGGTGTGGGTGAAATCGTTTTTTTTAAACTATAAATCTCCAACTTTGCCCAGCCCCAGTAGGTGGTGAAATGCACAAAGAATGCAAATTGCCAAAAAACACAAGAAGAAGAATGTGAAAATTGAGATGTGTAGTAAAAAAGGACTTGAATACTGATCTGTTTCTCACCCACACCTTCTGAAGACAAATATTTCACCAGTGGAGTCTGGAGTTTGTATGAAATAACTTTAGGCTGCCTTTATGTGCTTTTTTAGCTTCAAAATGTTCACTTTCAATTGCATTGTTTGCTCTTGCACATCACTTGCACCAACAGAGCTGAATTATTCTTCTAAAAATCTTTGTTTGTGTTCTGCTGAAGAAAGAAAGTTACGCATATGGGATGGCCTGAGGGGGAGATAAAACATGATGAGTAAAATTTTCTTTTTTGGGTGAGCAATTCCTTTAATTTTTATAAATATAATGTTTTTTATTTTATTTAGCATTTGGAATGCCGCCTATTACTACACTGATTAAAGAAACAGAACAGTTGTTTTGTTGCCTGATGAAATGGAATCACTGTTTTCAGTGTGCCCAGGGAAGTTATCGAAAAACCTCAACCAGAATCTTCCAAACAGAACAGGATTATTATTCCTCCATTCTTGGGAAATGTCAGGTATGCAATGCATATGGTAGATCTGTGAAATAGAAGAATAGTAAAAAGAATTGGTTCTTCTATAAGATTCCATTTAAATTACAGAGCACAGTATGAGCAGAAATACTGCTGGATGAGAATAGTTTGTGTCTGTTTTTGTATTCTAGCCTGGACCGGCTAATTTAATCACACCAGTTCTTCTGCATGAAGTTCTGGTTTTTATTACAGGCAGTGTAATGTTTTTGGTGACACTCTGCTCTTCCTGAGAGGAAATTGGAAGAAATTGTTCTTCTCTCACACTCTAATGCTCTTTATCTCAGTGTATCCATTGCTTACTCATTGCAATGGCATTTTTAGAGAACAAGTAGTTTGGGTTTAAATGATAGTAATGACTCCTTGTCAGCAGGTCATGTTCTCATTAGCAAAATAAGATAGGTAAAAAATGTTTTAATGCAGAAAAAGTAAATGATTTTCAATATAGCTTTGGTCACTGTGCTGAGCACACAAAACAGCTCAAATGAATGATTTTGTGACCTATGTTACTTTATTTAAATTAATATAATAATAAATAGGTAGTTGACACAAAATGTGTCCATGAAATTTATTTTGTGAATGTCAAGATTTAAGGATAAATATTTGGGTGTATGTAAATGGCCCTGTGGTGTGACAGGATTTTATTTAAAAGTGCATTCAGCATATTCCATGTAGTCTCTCAATTAAAATGGGGTCATAAATGCTGCATGCAAAATAATTATATAAATAATTAGCAAAATGCTATTTAAAGATGCAATAATTCTATAATTCTTTCCTCATTAAAATAGTTTTACTCCTTTTAAAACAATTGTGCTCTCTCACATAAGATAAAGACTCCAGTCATATCAGTAACCTTATAAAAGTTGTTTTAATTTACATAGAGAGTGTCCCCTCTTGTTGCGCTGCCATGTTAGGACCACTTGACTAGCTGAATACTACTCTCTTAATATTATCAGTTGCCCTGTTATTGGATAATTTCACTCATGGGTTAAAGGCTGACTGTGATTTGTGTATTTCAAAATTTCTACGTTGGCATTGGTAACTGAAAATTAACGTGTTTGTATATGTCCAAGATGACATAACATAACACTAAAATTATTGCACTGTTAAAATGGTTTTAGATGCACTATAGCATGTCACATATCAGGACATGTCAACTTCCTAAAAGTATTTCATGTTATCTGCTAATACTGTATGCCATTTTGGTGCAAAGGGGAACTTTTGTCAATTGTGTTGCATTTTATTCTTGGATGTGTTTTGATGCATGTTATAGAGGTGATAAATGTTTGGTGGGTTGAACATTCTTTTGCAGAATAGTGGATGTTATATGCTCTGTGTGCTTCTGTATACAGAGAATGTTTCACACAGTGAAGTAAATGTTCCAATAAAACAATAATGTTTCTCTTAATTGCCAAAGCTATTGACTATTAATTCTGTCAACACCATAAAAAGAGATAAGATAAGATTAAAAGGGAGCAACAGACAGGATTATGTATGGGGGACAAGATAGAAACAGCATCATCAAACTTCTGAAACTCACAGTTTAAGGATTTCTGTTCATGTCTGTATGGACAAATTAAACACAAAACAATGGGAATATGACCCCAAGAGAACACCCTCTGAGACGTACAGAATGACAATATTCAAATGATCTGCAATACGACATCTCTAGCTGTCTGTCGTTTTATTTTCACTGATATTCTCATCTCGATCCATAAGTCATTCCCCATCATTAAATATAGGACAGATACAGGAGAAAGTCATTGGTCCTGATGAAATTCATCTTCATAAATTGAGCTATCTGACAGAATCTGTCCAATAAGTTCAGCTGTGACAAGAGCTCTTGAAATTAATTCACCATCCACTTAGGCAGTGTGTGTGTGTGGCCTGCAAAAGCTTGTTTTTTTAATACTACTGTTCTCATCTCTCTCTTTATCTCTAGAACTTGATTAGATTGACCCTTACTTTGTTTCTCACTGCTTTTCTTTCACCCTAATGGCTTCCTCAGTGCTGCGAGTGCACATCAAAAAGCTATATAGCTGCAGGAGCCACTGAAATTGGTAGTGAGAACTTTCACTGAATGTATGTATGTGTGTGTGTGTGTGTGCCTACAAAGGCATATACGTGCATGCAACTATTTAACATTTTTCAAATTTCAAACAGCAGATCAAACATAACAATCAACAACACTATTTCCAAAAATAGATGGATCACATTCCAAGCATAACTTTTTTTAGGTGGTAATCTGGTGATGTCGTAATGGGTCTAAGATATTGTAAGTGATGTGCATTAAAGGGTTAGTTCACCCAAAAATGAAAATTCTCTCATCATTTACTCACCCTCATGTCATACCAGATGTGTATGATTTTCTTTCATCTGCTGAACTCAAATGAAGGTTGTTAGAAGAAGTTCTTAGCTGTTTTGGTCCTTACAAAGTGAATGGGTGCCAACATTTTGAAACTCCAGAAATCACACGTCAGCATAAAAGTAATCCATAAGACTCCCAGTAGTTAAATCAGTGTATTCAGATGATAGGCATGGGTGAGAAACCGATCACTTTCACATTCTTCTTCTTGAGTTTTTGGTGAGTCTTCATGCATTCTTCACTGCCCCCTACTGGGCAGGGAGAAGAATTTCAAGCAAAAAAGGAATTAAATATTGATCTGTTTCTCACCCACACCTGTCATATCACTTCTGAAAATATGGCACCCATTCACTTGCATTGTAAGGACCTACAGAGCTAAGATGTTTTTCAAAAAATCATCATTTGTGTTCTGTAGAAGAAAGAAAGTCATACACATCTGTGATGGCATGAGGGCGAGTAAATGATTAAAGAATTAAAAATTTTGGGTGAACTATCACTTTAAGTGCCTGTTTTCTGTTCTGTTGTGTACAACTGATGCATAACAAATGTTAGGACAGTATGAAAAATTATAATAAAAACAAAAAGGAATGATTTGTAAATTATATTCACCCTTTGCTATATTGAAAGCACTACAACTAAACATTATTTGATGTATTATATTGTAGATTTCATAGTTTTTTTAATGTGTAATAGGGCTGCAACTAACGATTATTTTGACAATCGACTAATCTAACGATTATTAGAACAATTATTTGACTATTTTGCGATTTTTATTGCAACGATTAATCGTTAGCTCTTAACCGACTACTCAGCTTGTGCCCCGACTTAAAAGGTTGTATTAAACGTGCTTGCTAACAATAAAGAGGACAAAATCATCTTTTAAAAATACCTCTAAATGACAATTACTGAATTAAAGGGGGAAAAAACTTTTTATTAAGTTTAATTCTGTAAAAAATTAACTGCAAAAAATCCTATTTTTGAAGGATTTTTGGACAATTTTAAATAGAAAACGAGATACATATAAAATATTTAGACTTGCTTTAAGAGAATGTATCTTAAATCTACAGTAAGTGTATTTTGTATATAAATTTATTTTTTTACTTAGTTATACTTCTGTGAGTGCAATAAAGACAAAATATACTTATATTCAAGATCTATTCTCTAAAAGCAAGTCTAAAAATCTTGTATGCTGCTTCAGAGTTTAATGTGATCTCATGTTACCTTAAATGAGATCAAACGGCTATTCAATATGAAAATGTACGTTTACTATTTTTTTTTTTATTGTCAACAAAACATCGTCAAACAATCGTTTCAGACCTAATGTACGGTAATGTCAAATTATTTGACTGCAACACGCTCCAAACAATTTAAGACTAATGTAGGCAATCGTGTCATAGTATATAAGGAGCCTCTAAAACAGCATAGTACTTCAAGAGCAAAGATCATTCAAGACTTGTCAATTTGCCAACAGATGCTTCAGTAAATAATCCAGCACTTTGAGAACAATGTTCCGCAAAGACAAATTGGAAGGTTTTTGTTAATTTCACCCTCTACAGTTCACAATATAGTAAAAAGATTCAAGTAATATGGTCAAATCTCGGTGCGTAGAGGGCTAAATGAAAACCACTTCTGAATGAGGGATCAGAGATCACATGCAGACATCACTGTTTAAAAAACATCATTCATCTGTAAAGGACATCATGAACATGGGCTTGGGATTACTTTAGTAAACCTTTGTTAGTCAACAGCACTCGCCGCTGCATCCACAGATGCAAGTTAAGACTTTACTCTGCAAAGCAGAAGCCCCACATCAACACTGGCCGGAAGCTCTACCAACCTCTCAGGGCTCGGTCTCATCTTAGATGGAAAGTAGAACAGTGGAACTGTGTTTTTTTGGTCCAATGAGTCCACATTTCAAATAGTTTTTGAAAAACACATCTGTCATACGCTCCGGCCCAAAGAGGAAAAGGACCATCCAAGCTGTTATCAGCATCAGGTCCAAAAGTCAGTGTCTGTATGGGCCAGGGGTGTGTCAGTTCCCATGGCAAGGGTATCTCACACATCTTTGAGGGCACCATTAATGCAGATAGATATGTACAAATTTTGGAACGGCATATACTGCAATCCAGCACCGTCCTTTTTAGGGACATCCCGGAATTTTCAGCAGGACAACTTCAAACCACATACTGGCCGAATAAGCAAAGAGTTGAGTGTTAGATTGGGCTGCCTGCAGTTCTGACCATCTCCAATTGAGAATGTATGGTGCATTATGAACTGCACAATATGGCAACAAAGACCCCGTACAATTGTGCTGCTGAAGAAATTCCACTTTTCAAACTTAACAAACATGTGTCTTCAGTGCCTAAATGATTAATAAGTGTTATTAGAAGAAATTGTGATGTTTCACAGTGGTAAACACTAGCGTGTCCCAACTTTTTTGGAGTATGTTGCAATCATCTGATTTGAAATTACTGTAAATAAATAAAAAAAAATGAAATTCACAAGATAAAACTTCCTATAAAGTTTAGTTGCAGTTAATATAATTTACAAATCACTCCTTTTTTGTTTTTATTAGAATTTGTCATACTGTCCCAACTTTTTCGGAATTGTGGTTGTATATGTAACATAACATTTTGACTGTAGTTTGAGGCGGAGTACCGAAGGTTTGCCCTGAAAAGGAATGGAGCTGTGGGCTTCCAGAATTTCTACCAACTGCTGCAGACCATCCATAGGATCCCCGGAGTGGACGTGCTGCTGGGGTATGCTGACATACATGGAGATCTACTTCCGATCAACAACGATGACAACTTTTACAAAGCACTGTCCTCAGCCAATCCACTACTTCGAATTATTATCCAAAAGAGAGGTAAGGTGCTACAATTCATACTAAGAGTTGTTAATGTTTCGAAAGTTAGTGTAATTTCTGTGCCACTTGGGACAACAAATGAAATTGCAATCTTTTCTTTTGAGCAGATCATGACAACGTTGGCTCAACCAATGTCATTATTTTGGGGCATGACTACCTTTTTGATCAAACAATGCAAGATGGTTAGTGTTTGAAACATTATTTTTGCAATTCTCATTGTTGCTGCCACTGACACAAAAATTACACAATTATCAGCCAATTTAACAGGACACAGGGAATTATTATAGCTAGATTATAGATCTATATAGGTTCTTGGTGTTACTGAAGGGCTTTTAGGTTTAAATGCATTTAGTGTGCATTTGGAAAAAAGATATGCATGCAGCATAGCTGATAGGTGTGTGTGTAGGAGTTTGTATTGAAAACTTCTATAATTTTGTTACTGTCATGTATCTTTATACTGTACTCATTGTATTCCAGAGGGAAAATAAAGTCATTACAGCAGTGTAATGTTGTGCATGATGATGAGGACATTTATGGGCTATGATGAGATGTTATGATGGGTGGGTGTCAGCGTAAGGTGGTGCCAGACAGGTCCATCACGTTTTCATGGTTGATGTGGCACTGTGCCAGCCCCGAGGTGCTGAGTCTCTTATAACAATGCAGAGGAGTGAAGAAGCCCACGCCCTCATATCTCTCTCTCGCTCTCTCTGCTTTTTCTGTCATTTCACCACCCTGCCTCCTGTTTCTTCATCATTCTTAATGTTATGTCACAAGGAATGAGTTTATCAAGGCTGAATCTGAACTGAAACATTGAGGAAATGTTTCTCTAATGCTATTAGGAATGTTTTCCTTGTTGTCAAATCTTTCTTACTTCTTTCATTGTTCAGTTTGTTTACGCCACCCTCTCTAATCCACTGTGAAAGGAACTCTGTGGCATTGTTCTGAGTTTTAAAGAACTGTCGTAATTCAGAAAGGGAATGATTTTATTTAGCCTAGCTTTTATAAAGGGATTTAATCAGATTAACACGTCTGACATGGCATTTTAGCTATATGAAATATTCTGTTATTTGAACAACCCACACCCGGGTTTTGAAATTACGGATTGTTAATTGTTTGCATTTGACGCCTCCCAATCTTTAATATTGTATTTTAACTTTGTAGTTTATTTTAGCCTTGCACCTTATCATTTCAGTTGTTGTGGAAATTATCTCTAATGTGTGGCCAGTAAGTCCCCTGAAATGTAAGAACAATGGGTACTATGTCTGAGACTCATGCACGGCATATGCACACACACCTGTGTTGGTATATGTACGGTTGGATGGAAACTTTAAATGTGAGGAATGTGAGGCATAAAGCATGTTGACTGGTTTCTAAAGTGAACTCTTTAGTGAAAACTAGACAGGTCAAGACCTTTTTGGACATCACTTCTACTATGCTGTAAAACAGAAAACTTGGAGCGAGTAATAGGCAAAAAAAGATGAAAGAGGGACAAAATATTAAAAGAATGGATATGGTGTAGTTTCACCACTGAAAATCACTGCTGAAAAGCTTGTATGGGTGTGATTTGTGTCTGGGAAAGATTCAACAATTATACTCCAGTATTACATAATCATAATTTGCATAACAGTTGGACCTCATAATGTGTAAGAAGTAATGTGGTAATGAGACATTATAACTTTATTCAGTTTTACGCAGACATGCTGTTACCTTCTTACAAACCCTTGCCTGATAAATCAGAGGTATGATGTAAACAGCTCAATTATTTGGTGTTAGTTGTTGTTAATTACACAGATACTGCCTATGTGGGGCTGTGCATGAGTCCAAAAACAAACAACTGAAGGTGACATAACAAACCTAATATTTGTTTCATTACAAGCACAGGGATTAGTACTCAAACTGATGTGTGAAACCGCATGCATCAACCTGACAAAAACAGCCAGCTCTGCAGCATTTGCAAAACACTATTGGAGAGCAGTCAAAATAATCTGGAACCATGACCGCTGGAACTGCCTTTGAAAAGTAGTTGTATCTGTGCAAGCCAGACATCAAATCCAGAAAGTACATTCTAGCAGTACACCAAGCAACCAAGTTTGACTCTCATAACTGGCAACTTTTGTTCAGAAATTGGCTATCAGTTTGCACCTTGTACCAAAGTGATTAACAATTCAGCACAGCTTCCTGTGTGAGGCAGTCTGTCTTAAAGGGATAGTTCACCCAAAAATGAAAATTCGGTCATTATTTACTCACCCTCATTCACTGATAATCTTAGCCCACATTTGTGTCCAGAATTTAAAAAAATGGCACATTGGATTTGGTTACTACTCTCAAGAGAACCAATTATCTTTTGTCGTCAATGACATCGAATTACTTTTGAATCTGGACTGAACACAAGCTGCGGCAGATTGGAAGATTATCAGTGAATAGGTACTTAAATATCAGTCTGTTCTTCGCTCAAATTTATTTTATGGTCTTCAGAAGACATTGAATAGAGCACACAACTTTTATGATTTTTTGCCTTTTGGAGCTTGACAAAACTGATTCATTCTTCAAACATTTCAATTTATATATTGCCAGTAACATTTACAACCTTTAAATTTTAAAGCTATCCTACTTTCTTGGGCAAGGTAAAAAAAAAGCACACACACACTTTTTGTAAAATTTCAGATCTTGTTTATGAAGATAAGTGTTCCTTGTTGTCCACACAAGCCATGGGTTCTGTGTTTCTGCATTCTGGCAAGTTTATTGAGATTAAATACTCACTATTTGTGGCTAAGAGTATTAGTAAATGCCTATTTTTCTATTTAAAGAGTAAGAAGGCTTTAGATTACTAACACCCCCACCACCCCACCAGGCTTACAGTGTGGATCAGTTTAATCAAGCCCTGTTTGAAGGGGGGGAAGAAATCGACATTTCCAGAGAGGACTTATCGCTGTGGCAGCCGGGTGCCATCTTGGGGGCCTGTCACTGGGCGATTGCAGCTTCATCTGCTCTGTAGAAGAAATGTAATTTTGCTGCTGTAATGGCTTTTTTTCTGTTGATGTTGTTGCCTGGTTCTTTTATATTACTGCTTGGAGCAGAGAGACTGTGTCAAAAGCCTGTTTTTTGATTCTTGTTTGCTTCCAGCATTTATGTGGTTGCTGGATTTGCATAGTTCCCACATGCTGCTGACTCAATGCTCCTGTTCACCTTTCATTGTCCTGTTTCGCTTGCTCTCACCCTTTCACACATTAATTCACGTTCTAACTAATACACAAACAATTCGTTTTTCCACTGATTATACATCAGTTGCCTTTATCTGACACACTCAGATAAGTTCATGGAGCCTTTAAAAATTTGCTAATGGTTTGAAATCAATTTTCAGACATTTTCAAAATGAATTTTGGTGGAAATTAACATTAAATTAGTCATTAACCTTAATACCGCTAAACCCATGTGGAGGACTCCAAATAATATGTGCCTGTAGCCTACTGTATAAATATAATTTTAATTAATACATTTAAAGGAGCAATATTTAGCATTAACATCAGACATTAAAATTGTCTCCCCTGCCCACTTCTACCCAGACTCAAAGCTCACGCGGGTTGCCAGGTTGAGGACACGCAACAGGAACGAGCAAACTGACAATGGCAAACAACAAGCCTGTGGCAGGGCGGAGGGCGGGGCCGGGTCGTGATCCTACACACCCGGTCCCTTATTAGGCTAATCAAGCCTTAGAGAGGGATAAAGGTCAACTGCAGAGGATCGTGCGGGAGAGAGAGAGAGAGATCGTTAACGGATATTTCCTTCATATGTGTGTGTTTGTCTTTTGTTTAAGTTGGTAATTAAAATATTATTTACATTGTCAAGCCGGTTCTCGCCTCCTCCTTTCCATTGATACCGTTATCCCTCTTGAAGGCTTGATTAGCCTAATACGGGACCGGGTGTGTAGGATCACGACCTGGCCCCGCCCTCCGCCCTGCCACAGAGCCTTACACTGTAAGTTGATAAGCTAATGTATTGCAATGTTTTTATTGTTTGCAAATTATAAACCAGCTCATGTGGATTTTTTATAACTCTGTCAATATTAGCTATGTATTGCTGGCTTCCATGGCTGTAGCATACTGTGTTTGCCGCTAACTTGTTTAAAATATGGCAACCTGGTATTATCAAAATACTTTTGGGAAATGGGCAGTGGGCAGGATCATACAGGCCAAAACGCAAACAGAAATTCCAACCCGGAACTGGCATTTCAAAGTAGAATATACTGGCTGTAGCGTTGTTTTCTGAGAAGCCAGTATTTCAACTTTGCATGTTTCCTAAATCTCTGATAACATCTTATGATAATTTTATGCTTTAGTACAGTAAAAACATGACATATTGCACATTTAAAGGTACACAAAGTAAAATTTTAGCTGGCTCTTACTCGTACTTGTTGTTTTGGACTCACATCATCCTGCTGCGTTACACTTAATTTGTTTGTTTGTCTTCTGTTTTGTTACTAACGTAGGGGTGTTTCCTTTAAAGTCGCTTGACACGCAAGTTTTGCTTGAGCGGAGCGGCAGCTCCAGCTCTAGCTCCACTTATTCCACAAAGAGAGTGCTTCTGTATTTACTTACTTTGTATTTTTGCATTATAATTATATCATACTTTGGGATCTACATCACCTGAAGCTGTTTGGAGTGCATCTGGATTATGAGCTGTGTAATTCTTCCTCTCCTAAGTCAGGTGCGAGCTGCAGTGCTGCTCTAATCATTAGATTTAATGTGATCTCGTGTTACATTCATTTAGATCAAACGACTATTTGACAACTAACATTTTTTTAGACAATTTTTTGTTGTCGATAATGTCGACTAATCGCTTCAGCCCTATTACTGAATGCGTTTGTTCTGAAATTAATCAAATGACGATAATCTTAATCGTTCAAATTCTTCGACAATTAATTGATTATCATTAATCCTTAACATCCTTAATCCCAACCAACAGAACAACATTGACCATTGAACATCAATAGCTTGAGTTTAAGGTGGGACTCTCTGTTTGTCCAACCAATTAAATATGGGGGCAGTGTTCAGAAACCTTTTTGAAAACATTCATTGTTTTTTAAATTCGTGTTGATGTCAGTGGCACAGAAATGACACACTTTGGGTTAAATTTAAGGTTGACCTGCCTGTGTTATAAAGGGAAGCGAACAGCAGGAACTAACAGCAAGCATGACAAGTTCTTAGGAGTATGTTTTAAAATGCAATGTGTCTGCACATTTGTACAGAAAATGCCACCATTTGAAGAGCTGCTTTGAAGGTACAGCTAAAATAAATACATTGCTTTATTTTAATTAAGGCAGATTAACTGCAATATCTGGGATTGTTTACATAATGATTATGAACAAATTTAGTATATATAAACACACAGAAATGGAGAACAAACCGATGTGTAATAGAAGTCTAAAGGATTTCTGCTAACAGTAAATGCATAAGACTGATTGTGAAGGGATTGATCGACATAAGGATGTGATGTATCTCGTGAGCTGGTGGGATTATCAAAGGTCCCTAATCAGATCTTGACCCCACACGGGTATCAGTGACTGGGGCTTTTAAACTGAGACGGGTGCACTGAGACAGAGATTGATCTGGCTTTTAGTATGAGCTCATCGCACTGAGTGGCCAGACACTCATTCATCCCACCAGATAATTCATTTGGGAACCAGTAGAGAACCATATAACCTCATAATAACACAAAGCAATTCAACTTTTGGGTTACCAATAGGGAGAGGATTTATTTTTGTGACATTTAGGAGTTGTTTTTATTCGATTTAACATTGGTCCCCAAAAGTTTGTAGAGACATTTGGACACTTAACAATGTATACATTTTGTTGCAGTAGATGGCACATTATCAAAGAAAATGTGATCTGAAAACAAAGGGTTCTGGACCTTTTCTCAGAATTTTTAAAAATTACATTTAACTAACCTGTCTCAAAGTGATTTTTAGTGGATGAAGTCAGTTCTTCTGATGTTTACACAGGAGTCCAAACTGAGCAAACACAGGTGTAAGTCATAATATGAACTATGGACATGTTCCACTAACATTTGACAACCAATTATCCAATAGTACTATCCAATAACTTTTCTTTAACTTTAAAGCAATTATCAGTCGTTTTATCATTTAAAACCTAAAAAATGTTTTTTTCAAATATTTTAGCCATATTTCTTTTACATAAATGCAACTTGGTTTTATATTTTGTTATATAATCCATCGCAAAGCCTTCCCTGCATATATAAGTGTGGCTTAGTGTCCAAATACATTTTGGGACCATGTTAGAATAGGGCATACATTCTTTCCCTGTTTCACTCTTTCAGTGATTGGATACAAGCCATGTCCTCAATCTTGATGTAAAATTGTTCTACTCGTTTGCTGAGGTTCATTGAGCAGCATGAAGGAATGTTTATCCTCAAAATATAAATGATAAAGGATGATCATGTGATTGTGGGTAAACAGGTATCATATGATGGGTCAAGAAGACACTTTCCTCTACAGTATTTTGCCCTGATGCATGTATAACTGCAAGTGCACTGTAAGACCTTGAACATTTAGATGAGTAAAAGCTTGTTTAGATGATTTATCAAATAGGATGAGTTCTTCAATGCGACTTGCCACCATACCTGTTAGCATGAAGCTTGATTGTATTTCTGAATTTAATTCATTTTGTACATTGTGGTGCTAAGTCTGCGAACAGTTGAGCTGTACATCTGGACTGTTGAAGTGTGTGAAAATACACCCTCTCTTCAACTGAATTGCCAGATCTGACATAGAAAGAGAAACCTTGATGAAAAATGTAGAGGAGAATAGAAGTGTTACAAAGACAAGGGGGGTTCAAGTTTGTCTCCTCTCTCTAGGTTTGCTCTTCACACTGAAGATAAATGGCTAAAAAGATGACAGGCTCTCAAAGAGACATCCTAGATGTTTTCTGTAACTGTCACACCTCAGGGGTGTGTGTGTGTGTGTGTGTGTGTGTGAGCGTGTATTTATCACTTTGTGGGGACCAAATGTCCCCATAAGGATAGTAAAACCTTAAATTTTTGACCTTGTGGGGACATTTTGTCGGTCCCCATGAGGAAAACAGCTTATAAATCAAACTAAATTATGTTTTTGAAAATGTAAAAATGCAGAAAGTTTTCTGTGAGGTTTAGGTTTAGGGGTAGGGTTAGGTTTAGGGGATAGAATATAAAGTTTGTACAGTATAAAAACCATTATGTCTATGGAAAGTCCCCATAAAACATGGAAACACAACGTGTGTGTGTGTGTGTGTGTGTGTGTGTGTGTGTTTCTATGGAATTGCATTGAATTCAGCTCTTTCCCATTAGTAACTGACATGATCCATAGGAGCACCCTTGCAACAACAACTTTCTATATCCCCCTTTTCTCAGCCATCTTGGTTGAATGAGTTTAGCTTTAGAAGGGTGTCCTTGGATAATAGGTAAGGAAGATCTGGAGTGGTGGTGGTGTAGTGGGCTAAAGCACATATCTGTTAATCAGAAGGTTGCTGGTTTGAGCACCACGGCCACCACCATTGTGTCCATGAGCAAGTCACTTAACTCCAGGTTGCTCCGGGGGAGATTGTCCCTGTACTAAATGCACTGGGATCGCTTTGGATAAAAGCGTCTGCCAAATGCGTAAATGTAAATGTAAGATTGTATGTGGCAGGCAGGTGTAAATCCCATTGGCTGTATTGCTGGTTTTTGCAGAAAGTGGAAGAATGCGAAAGATATTTCCCAGCACGCCCATTCTGTGCACAATGATCTGAGGATTCAGCTGCTGTTCTGCACTCAGGGATCTCTGTTTGTCCGTGTGTGTGTGTGTGTGTGTGTGTGTGTGTGTGTGTGTGTGTGATTATGCCTGCACTTGTCTATGCTTAATGAGTATGCTATGTATAGTGCACAGGGTTATCTGGATGGCATGTCGATGAAACATACTCCTTGCATGCTGTTTTTGTTTTGACATCTTGGATGATATGGAAACATCATACTAACAGATGTAGTCAAGAATAATCCTCTTGCACAGTGCTGCTACAGAACATTCTCTTCCTGCTGTTGTACAGAAAAAGAGGAAGGAATTAAGGATGGAAGGAAGGTAGGAAGGCATTGTAGCATCTTTTGTATTTTTTTAAGAAAGCTCTTTCTCTCGTTTCACACTTTTCCACACTTATTTTCACCTAGTCTTTGTTTCCTATTATAGGAACATTTAAATGTCAAAAAGGTTGTTTGTGTTCGTTTTAAGTATTTTCGTGACACCCAAGGCCACAGAATATGATTAATAACCAATATTCACCTTATGCGCCAGAGAAACTTGAGTGCATGTGGATGTACAGTTATACATCTGTGCTCATGAAACTCCAAGAGAAGACAATGATAAGTCATTAAAAATATCTCTGACAACTGGTCATCTTAATGCCCATCACGTTATAGATAATATAAGCATATTTTCGACCGCAATGGGGGAAGGGGTTACACTATACACACGTTTTATTTTATATTTTGTTTTCAACCATTTTAATCATATACAAGCCATTTTAAAATGTGTGGTGACAATTAATTTAAAAAGTAAAAATGTGGGGTGCCTGGTAGCTCAGCGAGTAAAGACGCTGACTACCACTCCTGGAGTTCGTGAGTTCGAATCCAGGGTGTGCTGAGTGACTCCAGACAGGTCTCATAAGCAACCAAATTAGCCCGGGTGCTAGGGAGGGTAGAGTCACATGGGGTAACCTCCTTGTGAACGCTATAATGTGGCTCGGTCTCCGCGGTAATGCACTCAACAAGCCACGTGATATGATGCGTGGGTTGACTGTATCAGAAGCGAAGGCTACTGAGATTCGTCCTCTGCCACCTGGATTGAGGCGAGTCACTATGCCACCACCAGGATTTAGAGCGCATTGGGAATTGGGCATTCCAAAAAGGGGAGAAAAAAGTACAAATGTAATATCCTTTAATGTTATGAACTTGCATGTGAAATAATACAATCTGTCACTTGAAATTTTATGTCAGCTACACATTTTTAGGGGTGGGAAATTAAATGTGTTAATTTTTTTTTTTTACTTCCTGGGCCTGAGTGTATAGTGTCTAATATTGCATTGGCAGTGTTTACTGAAGTTTCTCTTGTCAATAAATATAGATATTAATTAAATCTGACAATTTGATCCTTTTATTAAATAATCCACTGGAAAACAGCAGAATATTTTGCCCAAATTGTAATTACAGCATGTCCACTTATGGCATTTATACATATATTTTTAACATGTACATATTTAAATAGACAAAGTATAAAGTAAAAATATTTATGATAATTTTTTTTATGTTTGTTGTAATACACAATTTAATCGTGATTAATCACAGAAAACCATGCAATTAATTAGTTAAGATTTTGTAAAGATTTTAAAGATTAATCGATGCACAGCACAAGAAGTTATTAACAAATTGAAACCCAATTTGCAGTGTCTCATTGTGGTGTCATTGTCTGCAAAAGTGCAGTGGGTGTCAGAAAAATTACAGCAAATTATCTCACTAGCATTTTCATGAAGTAGACGGGTGCTGTAGACTTAATCCATATTAAAACCATCACCTCTTGGTGAAAAAATACTTTCAGTGCTCCCACACATATTCCATTTTGATCGCTCTTCCTGGTCTTATTGAAGCTACTGAGAAGAGTCAGAGTACTGAAAATGGGTGGGGCTTAATAAGGTAAACTCTAGTATTTTCATAAAGGCAATAATGGGATAGCTCACCCACATGTATGATACTTTTAATGTGTTTTTTGTCCTTTTTAAAGCTTGGAAGCTCTTCCCATTCATTGTAATTGCATGGAAAAGACTCTTACGTTATTCAAAACAACTTTTGTGCTTCTTGGAAGACAGATAGTCGTACAGGCTTGGAATAACATAAAGTTGACTAAATAATGACTGAATTTTCAGTCATTATTTACAAGATTTACAATACAAGAATGTGTATTTTTCATTCCTTTTAACTGCCAAATTCACACTTTATTAAAGTTGGTGCACATACTGCCATGAGAGGTGATGAGTCTGATATGTAGATTTGATTTATTAGTAGACATATGATTTTGGCCTAAGGGTCAGTTGCCAGTAGGTTGCCAAGACAATCACAGAGCAAATCAAAGAACAAAGGCTGGTTTGATTTGGACTGACTGGGTTGCTCCACAGGTGCGCTATCATATGGCCAATCACCATGACAACCATTCAAATAGAAGGTACTGTGTAGTGTGTAGAGAATAACAAAGTAAGTGCAGAATGCTGGGGTCAGGAGTGAGAAAGATAGGAGAGGAGTCTCCGTGACTGGGTTGACATTGTTCCTGTTTTTAACTGTGTACTTACTAAACTGGTTGTGGCTAAACTGGGTTTTGATAGTGGCCTTTACACACCACTCCCTAGATGACATGCATGTTTTGTTATTATGAGTTTATTTATAGGCCATTTGTGTGTGTGGTTTTGGAATCCAGTGAGACACCATGAAAAACTGTTGATGTGTTATATTGCAATACATGGTGTTGCTTATTGTCCTTTGTGTTCTGTGTGTAATTGTGTCTCAGACAGGTATGCATTCTGTTAAAAACTGAGCACAAATACAGAAATGTGCTACATATAAGGGTGTCAGAATGCTGCATCGGGAGCGTTGGTACAGGATAACAAATGCTTTCTCGACCTGTCAGAAGTTGACATGTGGATTATAGAGAGAATGTTCATATAGCTCCTCTATAGTCTCTGGCAGTGGTATGAATAGCTGTTTATCATTCTTTCCATTCACCATGACATTTATTAACAGTGAAGGCATCACTACAGGAATGGTCTAAGTGTGTCTGTATGATTTCGTGCATAGGATGGGGGATGAGAACTAGGAAGGAGAACCTGCATTTCCTCCTCATCTCAAAGAGGAAGTAAACATGGAAAGTACTCTTTGTTTGATTTGTATGGTACATTCATTTACAGTTCTATTTCAAGTCAAGTGGGACTGGTAAAACAAATTCTGCACAGAAATCTGTGGGTAGCTATTTAAAATCAGATGTTTAAATGTAGTCCCAGGTTTCTGATTCTAAAACAGATTCCATTCAAACAGTTTTGCCTCTACATTTTGATTGAATGAACCACATTTGATGCTGTTGTTGGATCTGGATTGATGCACACATTTGACTACATTCTACACAAATGCAAAAACGAATACTGTAATATTGGTCCTGATGTTGCACCTATCGCAGGTTGGCACCAGTTCCGACCCGAAAGCGGATCGTCATGGCCCTTTTCAAGCTGGCAACCAGCCGGCAAAAGTAGTGGGGGAAACTTTCTGTCTCAGTTTAAGGACCATCAATCGATGTGTATATGCGGTGTGCCACAGCTATTATAGAAACATTGATGTGGCGTTATATCAGGGTTTACATATGATACATTCCTGATATCCAATATTTTGAACAATCATCTAATCAAAAGCATCACCATCACAACTGCATTATGTCCCACATGTTTCTTAAATATATAATATTTAATTAATTGTAATATTTAAATATTTTAAAATATCTAAAATCCTTAAAACAAGATACATTTACCTGAGAAGATAATATATTTAGACTTGCTTTTAGAGCATTTATGTTGAATATAAGTATATTTTTTCTTTACTGCACTGGCAGAAGTATGAACAAGTGAAAATATGCACTTATATTTATAAATATTACGAATACAAATATTTATTCTTACGCCGTTCATTACCTTACATTGATAAAGGAATGCTGTTTACATGTCCACATGCGTTGTCATCTTATTAAGCATAATCGGTGTAAGAATGTGCATCTAAACACGCTCATTGTTAATTTCTACATTTAAATACAAACAAATTCAGATTTTTCATGTGGTCCCAATCTTCAAGAGAATCAGTTTGTCTGGACCTTAAACTCTTGTGCATGTGTGGCAGTAGGATATTGGGGATTGCCATTGCTGTGGTGACCATATGGCTAAGGGTTACAATCCAGATGGTGGTAGCGGAGGATGAGGTCAGGCAGTCAGACAGTCAGGTCCAGGCACATGCACCACGTGTGTGTGTGTGTGTGTGTGTGTGTGTGTGTGTGTGTGTGTGTGTGTGTGTGTGTGTACCCAGCAAACTGCAGACACCCACACCCAAACAAAGCTTACGAACAACTGTTGAGGGATGGGAGGAAGAGGAGATGCAGAACTAGAGAGGTTGAGGTACTCTTTATAACCTCTGTTTCTCTACTAAAAATATATTTTCAGCAGTAAAATAATAGAGAGTTAAGTCAAACCCTCACATTTGAACATTTTGACATCTGAGACTCTGTTTTTAGGTACTTAAATATAAAATCACGATACGAATCATCATATTCTGTATCTGTAGATGCATCAGTTTCGACTGTATAGGTTTCCCTATATCTTTTTTTTTTTTTTTTGTCTTTCTCATACATATTATTGTTCTTTTTTGATAGTGCATTTTAAAAAGTTGCTGCTTTGACAACTGATTATCATTATATTGTAGATACATTCTTAATAGGGATGTGCAATACATCATAATCGACTATTCGGTCTGTTTTTTGAACGACTGGTCGACTAGTCGATGTTGAGACATAATTTGTGAGATAATAAGTAAATAACAGAAGGTTGTTTTGATTTAAAATTCATAAAAAATTAAAAAAAAAAAACTCCCACTCTTGGAGTAAAAGGCTCCCTCACTTTGGGTAAAAGCCTCTAGGGGGTTTATAGTGATATTGTGTAGATCAGGGGTGCCCACACTTTTTTGCATGATGATCTACTTTTAAATGGCCAACTCAATAAGATCTACCAACAAAAATTTTTTTTTTTTTTAAATGCTTGTTGGGACTACTGTATGTAATCCTACATGGAATTAATCTTGTAATTAATAATAAAAAAAATATATGTAATAATGTTCAATATTGATATCAGTCAGTTTTAACACTAAACCCAAAACACTTACAGCACAATAGATTACAATAGCCAGGGCATTTACCTTATTCTGATGATTTGCACTGAATGGAATCAGACAGTAGCTGTTGGTAGCTAGTCTCAAACACTGCTAGCTTCGCAAGTTCTCAGAAGCCCTTGGAAGGCCAAACCTAGTTGTCATGGCAACTGAATAAACAAAAATCTCGCCTGGTCAAAATTTACTCGTCAAGTGCAAGTCAGACAGAAACTAAAAGAAGGAAAGACATTATATATATATATATATATTTGTATATTTTTTTTAATTTTTTATTAAAATGTAACGAAAGCACATTTAAATTTTGTGTGATCTACCAGCATTGCCTTTGCGATCGACTGGTAGATCGTGATCAACATATTGAGCACCCCTGGTGTAGATATAGGGGCAATATTTATAGTATTTATATTTGTCCACTTATGCAAATAATTTTGAGACACCAAGATGCTTTTTGGAGTAACAAATTAAGATGATGCTTACTCAAAATAACTGCTTCAGAAAAAAAAGTCATCCATTTCCTGTTCATTTCAAACAGATTTGGCATTTCATTACATCTCAAGTATTCTATGAACAAACTAAGCTCTATTATGATTGGATGAGTCAATGTGAGCCAATTTTGAACTTTTTCATAACAAATATATTCGCACCACTTTAAAAAAAACTATGTGTTTTATTTTGACCTTTAACCCCTGCAACAGGGGGGTTTTTTTTTTTTTTACACCAAATGCTTATTTAACAGTTATTGAATCAATTTAATTAGCTACATAAATTTGCAACATTTAAAAGATATTTAAAATTAGATCAAATTGCCTCAAAATCAACCTTTTAGACATAACATGAAAAGATCTCATAGATCACGACTAGTCGATACACAGACATTAGTGAGAAAGTGATTTACATTATGTAAACAGACTGTTCTTCCATTTTTGAATGTTGTTACTGATATTATAGTGCTTGGTAATGGGAATAAGTTGCAAAGCGGAAGTCTGTTGCATCCGCATTGGAAGAATGCACTAAGCATAATGGGTAATTTTCGCTGCCTGTGAAAGAGACATTTTAAAGAATGCTGAGGCTGTCAATCCCTAACATTGCTTAACATTTCCTTTTGTGTTTCATGGAAGAAAGGCATACGTGTTTGGAACAACATGAAGGTGAGCAAATTATGACAGAATTTGTATTTTCTTTAGGGTGAATTATCCCTTTAAAGTCAAAATGCTGGATTTATTTTGAGGACAAAGAGAAAGGGACACTTCTCGGTCACTAGGCCATGAAGGTAATGAGATCCAGCCTTTGCAGAGAAAGAGACAGAGATCCACATGAACAGTCCTCTGATGTGACAGTGTAACCTGCCTCCATCTAACAGCATCAGGTGTCTGCTTGTCTCTCACTGGCCAACAGCAGGTGCTCTCCAGCTGGCATCCTGTTTTATTCATTCTGACAAGCTTGTCCACCTGTGCTTTGTACCTGTCCTCAATCTACAGAGAGTGACAGAGACAACATTGTCCAGAATCCTGGCAAATGAACGTTGCTAAAGACCAGATCATATTTATAGATATTTGGCCATGGAAAAGAGTCAGAAATAATTATATTACCTTTGAAACAAATGAGAGCATCAATGGTGATGGCTATAATTATATAGAATTCACATGAAAAGAAAAAAAAAATCCTGTCTCCAATGGTACAACTCATGTTAAACAAATTTCATTGACTGGCACCAGATACATTGTAGGTATATTAGATAAATTAGTTGTGTTCCAAAGCCTAGTGTTCTGTTTAGCTGCATACTGATTAAATGGCAGTTGCCTTCTAAGGCAGGTGGTCACTACATGCATTGTTTTTCAATAATTTGATAGGCCAGAGTCAATTATTCTGCTTATACCACAGTTACCACACCTTAATACATCTTTCAGGGTTTTGTCTCAAGATATTTTTTGGTTTTCGCCATTGATACAGTGTCTTGCTCAGATACAGCTCAAGCCTTCATTGCTAGTTCAAAAATGTCATTTTAAAACTAGTAGCAGAGGATAGCGAGATTGCGCTGCTTTACTGGAGCTTATTGTGGTAATAAGTGTGTGTGAGAGTTTGTGTGTGAGTTTGTTTTTGAGGGATCGAAAGAGAGAAGCTCATAAACTGAGAGAGATCACCAGTGGGAGTACCTTTTATTTGTTGCAGCTCGTGTCAGAAGTAACATCGCTTCAAAATCACCAAGATATAAGTTTAAGCACTTCTCAGCAGCAGCGAGTGTCGCCATATTTCCGATGTATACCTTAACAACTGTTTTCAACCCTACCGTGATGCAGGTGTGCGCTGACATGACGGCTCTATTTTTCACTCTTGATTAAGTGCTGTAATAAGTTTAATGCTTAGAATGTTTGTGTATCCACATGTGTGTGTAAAGAGAGGGGGAGCACGAGGGTGTTTCCCACAGATATTTCAGATAATATAGAAACTGTTGTATTGATCGAGTGTATCCAGCTTTGATACAGCTCAAGCCTTCATTGCTAGTTCGAAAACTTCACTCTAGAACTAGCGAGGGATGATGCGCTGCTTTTTGGCACTTGAGTAACAAGGTAGTGCAGGTGATTGTGTGTGTGTGGGGTGGGGGGGGAGTTGTAGCGAGGTGCTTTCCATTATAGCTATGTGAGGCCGATTAGGGTGAAATATACTGAAACATAAAAAGTTTAACATATTAAAAGTTATTTTGAATAATAGAAACTGATGTATTGATCAAGTCACGGGATGCTTTGTTGCTCTGTTTGTTGGTCAGGACATGAGTCTCTGTGTGTGTGTGTGTGTGTGTGTGTGTGTGTGTGTGTGTGTGTGTGTGTGTGTGTGTGTGTGTGTGTGTGTGTGTGTGTGTGTGTATTTATCACTTTGTGGGGACCAAATGTCCCCATAAGGATAGTAAAACCCGAAATGTTTGACCTTGTGGGGACATTTTGTTGGTCCCCATGAGGAAAACAGCTTATAAATCATACTAAATTATGTTTTTTGAGTATGTAAAAATGCAGAATGTTTTCTGTGAAGGTTAGGTTTAGGGGTAGGGTTAGGTTTAGGGGATAGAACATAAAGTTTGTACAGTATAAAAACCATTATGTCTATGGAAAGTCCCCATAAAACATGGAAACACAACATGTGTGTGTGTGTGGGTGTGTGGGTGTGTGGGTGTGTGGGTGTGTGGGTGTGTGGGTGGGTGTGTGGGTGTGTGTGTGTGTGTGTGTGTGTGCATATGTATGTGTGTGTAATTGCAGGGGAGACGTGAGATTTTCAACAAAAAATTTAATAAATGGAGTATGTAACAGACATTGTTTGATGTTCTTAACTGATTTACTTTAACCAATGTTTTTGTTTTATGTGTGTGTGTGTCAGACGAGAGTGAAAGAGAGAGGAAGAGAACGAGCCTAAGCACACTTTTTTCAATTGAATATAAATAAATTTAGGATATGATAGACATTTTTTGACATTCTTAACCGATTTACTTTAACCAATGTCTTTGTTTATATGGTTATTTTGCTGTGGTAACCTGTATGGCTATCTGAAATAATTTGGCGAAGTGATATGGAACTGTTAATCGGTCAAGACCTGGAACTACTTCATAGCCATGCGTTAACTTGAATACTAATTGCACACCTTAGAACATCCGTCAACCAATCAGAATCAAGCATTCAACAGACCTGTGGTATAAGTTTATTTATAATCAAAAATGTTCTTGCTTTGTCTGCAATCTTGTCATTTTTTACAAGTTATTTTTTCACTGAGCTTGGATTGCCTTTCCTGTGAAAGGCCAAAACAATGCTGCCTTAGAATTTGGTCAAGACGAGGTATCGTCTTAGTAGGCAGCATGATAAAGTTGTCTACCATTTGGAACAGCCTTTGTGTCGACCTATGATGCCATAAAGATGAGTAGGCAGCTTGCAGGTTTTGGAACAGAGCAATTGTCTCTCAATACAGCACCAATATCATATTAACACATAGTCATACACACAGCAGCCATTCACTGCTGATGAGAGCCAATTGCTCCACTGTCAGTGATATATGACAGGTAATAAATAACCTTTGAATGTGCAGCATAGGGTTGCAGTCAATAAGCTGTCCAGCCTTGCCATAACATCACATTATTAGGTGTTAACGCTGGGTAAATAAGCTACCCTATACTAGCAAAACACACTGCCTGGAGGTAGTATCACTGAGTCAATAAGCTATCCTGTTATACAATAATGTATTTCACCTAGGAACTGGAGAGGTTCTGAAATTAGCTTAAGAACCACCAAGATTTTGTTGAAGGGTTCATTGTACCTCAATGTTATTATCTTTAGTGGACATGAATGTACTCTTGACCTCATATATTCTCATGCACTCTTTTATTAGGAGCATTATTGAGTATGGTTAGTGCAAACATACTCAATTTAGCAAACATAGTGTGAGGATCATGTCATTGTCTAGTCTTGGTATTTCACTTTTATGATAGGATCCTGACACTCTGGTTGTTTTGTTGCGTTTTGCCTCTCATGTGTTTTCTCTACCCCGGCTGTTTCTGTTCTTTGTCTTTTTACCTGGCCCTGCCCCCTCGACAGGGCCGGCCCGTCCTACAGGCATTACAGGTGACAATTAAAACTATCAAAATCTATTTTATTTAGCTTTTTCTTATTTAGTGTAACTTTAATGGGTAACACGTTAACATTAGTTAACTACATTAGATAACATGAACTAACAATGAACAATACTTCATCATTTCTTCATATACTAATCCATTTATAAAATTAGTTATTACAATATGAACTAACATGAACAAGCAATAAACAATTGTATTTTTAGAATTTGACATTAGCCAAGATTAATAAATGCTGGAACATTGTATTGTACATTGTTAAAGATACCTAATGCAAACCTTATTGTAAAATGTTACCCAGTGATTATCATACTTGCAGTTTCCATGACTTCATTTATTTGAGAAAGGTGATCAGAATAAGGTGATTTTAAAGCACCTAAAATACACATATACCTTTATGCATGCATGTACATTTTAACCTAACATCTTATTGTTGGGAATAAAAACTATTGGAACAAGTTATTTGTCATCTACCAAGCTATATACAGTATAGTGCTGCTTTTTTAGTGGTTTCTATAAAAAGAAATCCTTGTGGTTTCTGTCTGATTGTGGTTTCTTGTCAGTCTGTTATTTGTATTTTGTTTTATGCCTTTTTTGCATTTTGGTTGGTTTTCCCTCTCATGGGGTTTGTTTCATGTCCTGTTTTGCCTGGACCATTGTATTTTTAGTTTTTATGTAATAAAACCTCTTATGTGTTTATTACCATCTGCGTTAGGGTTCTTCTGTTTCAACCCCTGGCACATAGACACTGGATTGGATTGTAACATGGACACAAACACACACACAAAAAAAAAGGGATTGGAATGAGACGAGGAAAGCATTATTTACATATAGTTAAGGTTATGGACATACCACACTAATCTTACAGTGAATTCGAAAACAATAGGTTGAGTTTTCTTTAGCTAAAATCAGTTAGTGCTTAACAAAATGCAAAACACTGCTCCCAGTGGCAGCAGCGGTAAGTGTTGTTGGGCATATGGGCATGTACAGTATGAGCTCCATTTTTGTTTTTTGTTTTTTTGGGTGAAATCTCCACACAGGGGTGCCAAATGAGAGCAATGAAGTGAGTTGTTTTAGCTGTACAGGCTGTAATACAGTGAAGAGGAATGCATATTTTATAAACTGTACCCCCCAACCCAAACCGCATAACTAAACCTAACCTCCGAATCACTCTCGTCACTGATTATACAAACATGATCACATCCTGGTTACAATGCAGGATCCAAACACGGGTCTCCCACTCTATTGACGCAATGCACTTCCAGTCACGCCACATGGGAAAGTAAACTCGCCGGAGCCAATGCCAAAATGTTTGATAGGCTTGATCAAATGCCGCTTGATGGCAAGTCGGCATAATGTGGCCGATCCGGTACTGGAGCTCTTAGAAACAACATGCCAAATTTGTGTAATCATGTTGGACATACAGTTGTTTGTATTTCATAATTAACCATGGACTGACAACATTTGTCCACAAACATTTCCTTTAAATAAATTGTTGGGTAGGAGGCTAGCTAGAATTTTATGCCTTCATTGTCAATCTAACGGTTATTAGAATGATGATTCGACTATTTGGACGATTATTGCAACGATTAATCTTTAGATCTTAACCGATTATTCAGTTTGTGCCCGACTTTAGAGATTGTATCAAACATGCTTTTAAATGATCAATTAAAAATACTACTAAATGACATTTACTGAATTAAATGGAAAAAATACTTGTTTAATTTAGTAAAAGATTCACTGCAAAAAATCCTATTGTTATCAAGTGTTTTGTTTTCCTTTCCATTTAAAATTGTCTAAAAATCCTTAAAACAAGATATATATAAAATATTTAGACCTTAAGAGAATGTTTCATGTACAGTAAGTGTATTTTGTATATAAATGTATTTTTTCGGTTATACTTCTGTGAGTGCAATAAAGACAAAATATACTTATATTCAAGATCTATTCTCTAAAAGCAAGACTAAATATTTCATATGCTGCTTCTCAGGTGAATGCATCTTTTTTTTTAAAGAATATTTTATCCTTTGTTTTTAATATTATATTCAATATTCTCAGATATAAAAAAAATTCTGGAGTATACCTGCTAAAGTAAATGTATGTTGTTTTAAAAGAGTTTTACATATTTATATTGGAAAACAAGCCAAAACAAATCCAAAACATATTTTGTTGCAGTGTATAATGGGGTGAAGACTACCCTCTCTCACATTTTTGTTCATTTCAATCCATCTTTTAACTCACAAAAAAAAAACTCTCTCGTATTAATAAAGCTGCATATTGCCAATTTTCTTCACAATAAGAAATGCACAGTGACATATATTATGATTCAATAAGTCGCGAGCCAATACGTTATAATCTAGCTGCAGCAAGCGTGCAGTCTCGAGGGATGAGCGTCCCCACTACAGTGTCTCTCATATATATTTAAAGCTATAACGCATTAAATATATCTGCACAAAAGAAGTAACGCTGGGGTGTTTCCTTTAAATTATTCCACAACGAGAGTGCTTCTGTATTTACTTTACTGTATTTTTGCATTATAATTCCCAAATAGCTTTGCGATCTACATCACCTGAAGCTGTTTGGAAGGGTTGCAGTGCAATGTTAAATGAGATCAAATGACTATTCGACAACTAACATTTTTGTCGATAATGTCGACTAATTGTTTCAGCCCTATTGGTCAGTCTGTATGGGAATAAAAGTTGTACAATGTCTTACAATTTCATACAGTTATTGGCTTGTTTCTTTCTAATAAATAAGTTTGCAGTTGTTCTTTTTGGAACTTTTTAGAACTTTTCTGTTGTGTTCAGTTTAGCTTATTAGATATAGGGTTTGGGTAAGGGGTTAAAGTTAGTAAATAAATGTTATAACATCATTCATTGGTTTGTTTCTTTTTCTCTACTGGTGTAAATTAGAGCTGCACAATTAATCTAAACCACGATATGACCTTGTGCGTTTATTAAACTGGAAGGGCTGCAATTTAAATTAAATAAATAAATATTCTGCTCCCTTCAAATTGTATTTGCACTGCTCTGTCCAGTCTATATTAAGTTGGTGTTTTCAGAGCGGTTCTGCACTCCCTCTCATGCTTCGAGTAACAGAAGTGCTCTGGTTCTGTTTGCTTACGTGCGCTAAATGCTTTATTTACACTAAACTGGCCCATCCTGTGTGAAGCGTTTTTTATTATTATCTGCGGTAGCAGCATCTTAGTCTCTGCAAGGCACAGGTATCATAATAATGTAGAATACAAGATGGGGTATAATTCAAACATCTTTATTAAATGATTTCTGAGCATTAAACTTCTCTTCCTCTAAGCCTACTAGTTTTTAAGGCCTAGAATAAAGAGTAACATTTATATTTTAAAATTATATTTTCTGTATACTTAATTATTCAATCAACCAACATTATATTTGACAGCAAAAACTAGGCAACAACTATGGTTTTACCAACAGGGAAATGTAGTTAAAAGTGACATTGAGCAGAAAGTTTACATATAACCAGTTTTGACAGAGCTGCTGATAAAAGTTAAATGATCAGCATAGATTGATGAGATGAAAAGAAAATTGGAGATCGGTATCGGATGTTAAAATCCTGATTGGAGCATCCCTAATATTCAAGTTGACTGTGTTTCTAAAACTAATGATGATGATTAGTGAGCTGAGATCCTGTCACAAAATGGACAAAAAGAGGTACACGATGGATGGTAACATTTGGATATGAAGAAGACTTTGTTTCACTGTTTACATATTTATTTGTTTGTGGTTGAACTGAAAAAAAGTCTCAGTTTGGTTCTTTTTAAGAGGGCTCAAGTGTGAAATCCCCAGTAGCCTTTCTGCAGTTGAACATGTGGAAAACATTACCATCATAATCACAGTATTTTTCCAAATAATCGCAATATGACTTTTTGTCCAAATCGTGCAGCCCAAGTGTAAATCTTTTCTTTCTAGATCTTTTCCAGATCAGTCAGTGCAGGCAGTAATACTCTCAAAAATCAGATTACTCGAGACACATAAGTAATGCAGTCATAAATAGATAAGCAATTAATTGTTTTGTCTACTGCATAAATGTACACGTGTTGTGAGATTAAATAAATTCAGTTTTTCGGGATTCAATTAACAGTATTCATTAAATAACTCCTAGCTATATAGACACTCTCACAGTGACTTTCATGAGGCTTACTGTAAAGTACATATCAATAGAGAAATAAAAGAGATGAAAATAAACAGTTAATTTAGTAGATTGTGATGACCAAGTCTTGGCTATTTTATTTACTTACGACACTGAAAACACTAACAAGTTGACGACTAAATTGATTGAGTAAACTCATTCCCTCAATTAAATTGTGTAATGGTGTCTCCAAAACTTGTGTAATTTAAGTCCACTTAACTTGGTGTTCATATGGAATGAACGTAACTATTTAAGTTAAGACATCTAGATTCAATAGACATAACTTAGATTTGATATTTGCATATTGTTGTTATTTAATATTTTTAGTTGAATTGACTCCAATTTAGATCACACAAAGGCACAGGTACAGCTCAAATAAAGAAGATTATTACAGATTCTAGGTCAGTCATGAAATAAACGTAATTATCCACTTAAATGCATATAAACCTGTACTTCAGTTGCACATGCACAAAGTAAACTAAAATATAATTAATAGGATCCAACTTGACCAAGGGGACACAGATCATTACACGAAATAACTATTTGCACCAAAACAATATAAATAATACTACAAAAACTCTATGAATTCTTAATAACATCTATGTAAATGCCACCATATGTTCCCTTTGACCAAGGAAACATGATAATTAAAAAGCATGGATATTCCCCAATTCCTTTTGTACTCAATTGTTTGAGTTATTAAGACTTTGAATCTTAAGGCTATATATTTTTAAGATAAATAAGTTCAAGAAACAGAGATATTTGAGTTATGAGCCCAAAACTTGACATTTCCAGTATTAAGAACACTTGATTTTACCAGTATTGACAACATTTTTACAAGAATTTACAGTGAGTTGAACATCTAGTCTGCAGACCCAGCTGTTTTGCACTGCCCTTCCCCAGTGTGCAGTGTCTGAGGGTGTAGTGGAAGTCGCTCTGTATCTGGGTAATCCTGAGAGCAACGTTCACAAAGCTCTGCTCAGTCTGTGCCCAGAGCCGGTTTGGATACATCTATGCATACACCTATGGTCTATGCATACACCTTTCTATACATTTACTTTGAGTTTGAATAATACAAATACATCCCCTTTTTCCTTTTCGTGCTGGCCAGTGCTGAGTGAGAGAGGAGTCTCACTCTGCCTTTGTCTGAACTTCATGTGGTTATTGGTAATACTAGCTTCTCTCTTTCAGACTAGCTTAATATGATAAGTGGCTGGGTAATGTTGTTACAATCATCAAGCCCAAAGCTGAAAATGCATCACAATCTGACTGAACCCAACTAAAACTCCCTTATAACACTGGAAAAGCAGTTTTGCTACAGTAATTCAAGGTTGCTGTGGTAACGGACTGGCTATAAGTGGGGGTCATTTGATTATTTGGCCGTATTTGTGGTTATATGACATTGACATTGATATTAATGGTTGTCTGTGATAGTTTGCCAAGGGGAGGTAGTGGGTTTTCAGTCTTGATCTAGACAATGGTGAATTCTTGCCTTGTCTGCATGTGTGTTGTGCGCGAGATATTGCTAAGAGGACAGTATCTCTTAATCAGCCTTGAGAGCTCAGTGCATTAGCTTCCGATCTCCAAGCAATACATCACGTCATTCCACTAAGTAGTAGGTATAGTGTTTACAAATTCCCAGACCTCATTTATACACAGCCACCCCCACAAAAATTTGCACTTCAACTGTGTCTTAACATATAGAACAGTTTTTAGGTCAGGGATTTAGTATATAGTATATATTTTTTTGTCTCCCTGTGTTAACAAGGATTGTTTTTGGACCTGCTATAGACCCTAGGGGCACCCCATTATCCCCATCTCTTACCAGCCTGTCTGGCTGGATCCCACCCTGCCTCCCACTCAACCTCCCTGGGTACCCCGTCTGCCCTGCCTCTCCTTCTCCAGCCTGTGAGCAAGTTTAATAACAGAGGCTCCCCTGCTCTCTGTGGGGGGGCAAACACTCAGACTAATGTAGGGAGACAGGCAGGGAGGCTATGTGTGTTGCATACTATATATGATACGTTTAAACTAATAGCCTTCATAAACACACCCACGCAGAGATGGTCACACACAATGGCCAATACTGTATGTACTTTGAAAGAATAGGGAAATATTTACATGCTTATTATACTAATGGAGTCCCCCTGAGTACAGTAATCACTACACATTTGTGGGCTTCCCCATCTCTATTGTATTTGCATGATGTAGTATGTCATCTTATGAGTGCAGGGGTCAGAGTTCACTAACCATCACCCCATCCACAGGCTGGCCCTGAGGTCTGATGATAATTAATTAGCTGTGAGCCACTGGAGCTGGTAATGTACAGTTTGTCCCTCTAAAGCAAACCTGGGCCTGTAGTCAAACAGGCTACTTAATATAATCCCCTCTCGTGAAATCTCTTCGAAAGATGCATGCTGGGCAGTTTGCTTGCAGATGGCACAGATGGTTTTGGAAGTCTTACTGAACCAAGAAATGTACTTTATACCAATATATGAGCCAGAGAGATTAATTAGCCGATATCTGGCCATTTTGAGATTAGCAATTAACTGAAGACAGGCCCAATTGGCAGATTAAGGGTGCTTTCACACTTGGTTCGTTTGCTTGGACCGAACCAGAGTTCATCTCCTCCCCCCTCCCCAGCTGGTCTTTGTTCACATCATATTTTTTGGGTCCAAACTGAGGTCAGTTTACGTCTCATTGTGAGTACAAGTGGCAGCTGTTTACCACTGTAACTAGGTAACAACTCAAGAAGACATCAGCTTTGCTGTGTTATTGAAGTATTCATCTCTGGATGTACAGTACAAACAACACTTTACATGCACAGAACGACTGTTGTGTTTGTCTCCCGCGAATGCATTGAATGTGCAATGATGTGATAAATATTAGCATTTGTCTGCCAATAGCCAGACTTTTTGCATGGCAAAAGATGTGAAGAATGTGAGCTGCTTTCTGAAGAGGATTTATTTGGACATAAGCAGGTTTTAAAAATGCATTATACCACTATAATTGTGATCGGGATCCTGCAAAGACACCAAATATGTCATCACTAGTGGTTTAATTCAGCGATTTGGTACAATTGTTCGGCTAACTGTATGCTATCAGGCCTATTAATGCATGAATATTTGACAAATAAATGGATATTAAATATTGATTTGAGATTCAATTATTTATGATGAAACTAGCACAGCTATGTAGAAAACTGATTGACTGGGATAATGGTCAATTATACTTTTTAGCAGTCATTATACAAATATTTAAGCAAAGAATTCTGTGATTGCCCTATCAAGTTATCAGAAAAAGCAGTTTAGTAAGCAACGACATTGTTTTTATTGTAATGTCCAGGCTCCTTCTGTTTGTCTAACCTTGCTTTGGCATCAAGCCTATTTTTTGGTTTATTATTAGGCTATATATTAAGGGAACACTGCAGACAACTCATTTACATACAGTTTAATGTTAGTCAGCAGACTGAGGGGAAGGTGTTGATGACTTCCTGCTATTTCCACTCCCAGCAGGCTTTGCTCACTTAATCACAAAAAGACCTCTCCATGAAGACTCGCACTCAAATGCCCTGCTGCCGTTTAAAAATAACCAAAAACATTCTCTCATTTCTGTGACGCATGTTACCTCCCACCAGATTCCAGTCAAGGGCTTTGTGTTCTCTTTTACTTGCCCCTACCTGCTAAAAGGCAAAGGCAAAAACAAGCCACGTTTTTGCCTTTTTCTAGTCTGACACATCAGCTGTGATAGGATGTTTGGGTCTTTTGAATAGTGAATATCATTTGCAGTGAGAGGTACTTTGATTAATCTGACTGTAATCTGATTCATGACCCTTGACCTTTTGCAAGTGCCTGGGACAGATTTATTACAATGCCTGTTTGTTCATCCATCCATCCATCCATCCATCCTTGTCACTCCATTTTATTATGATTAAGTCTCTTCTATACTTTTTTTCTGATCTTTTGGCTCAATATAAACATTCAGATATCAATGTCATTTTAAGTTTCTGTGGAGTTATAAAGAGGAGAACTGTCTTGTTTATGACAGGAGGAATTGGATGTAAGGAGATGAAAGCAGATTTAATGTCTGTTTAATGTCTTTTTCCTTAGCACATCTTAAATAACTGTGATTTGAAAAGCTTAACTTTCAGTTTGGGGCAGTGTTTTTGGAGAGGGGCTGGGGGACGCTTATCCAAGATTTCTTAAAAATGAGGAAAATCGCAAGCAATTTATCATACAGGAGCCAACAATATTTCACAATGCTGCATCATCGAGTTTTGAGAGGAAGCCACAGTAGTAAAAAAGCTGTAGGTTTTTATAAAATTAGAGAGATTATTTACATAGAAATTCCTGCTTATATTTAATTATTAATTCAAGGAATATTTCACCCAAAAATGAAAATTCTCTCAACATTTACTTCACTCATGTAGTCCCAAATTTCAGAAGAGCACAAGAGAAATTTTGAATGTCACATTTGCCGATTTCCATATATAATGGAAGTCGATAGGGACTCATTTTAATGCCTTATAAAGGACCTAAAAGTATCATCAAATTTTATTTTAGAGTGAAAATCTTGACTTGACTAAAATTAGTCACTATCAACTGCCAATGTATTGAAATCAGCGAACAGAAGATCCTTGGGAAATTCCTCCTTTTGAAGAAGAAAGTTATAGGAGTTTGGAACAACCTAATGGTGATTGAATGATGATAGAATTTCTATTTTTTTTGGTGAACTATCCCTTTAAAGGAACATTACAGGTTCAATACAAGTTAAGATCAATCTACAGCATTTGTGACATAATGGTGATTACAACAAAAATAGTTGCAGCTTAAAAGGTTATAATCGAGGTTACAGTGAGGCACTTTCAATGGAAGTGATTGGGGCCCATTTCTGGTGGTTATAAAGGCAGAAATGTGAAGCTTATAAATTTAATAAAAACACTTACTAAAAGTTGTACAACTGGAAATAACACAGAAAAGCTTAGTTTTTATCACACTATAATTGGTCTTGTGGTTATACTTGTGAAACAGTGAATATTTTAACATTAACAGGTGGAGGTCGTAAATACAAAGACAGTAAAGTTTCTGTTGTTATGTTTACTTTGTATTTATAGCCAATTTCACTAATTTCTCTGTCTTTCTCTGTGTAGATGTGGATGACCCCATACCCTTCCCCACAGGGTCTCTTCAGAGAAGAAAAAAGGGCCTAGCAGGTCTGCGTCAATCCCAACAGAAGTCTAAACCGGCGCTGCTCATCGGCCTTCCACAGGATTTCCGGCAGATCTCTTCTATCATCGATGTGGACATCTTGCCCGATACACATCTTCGTGTCCGTTTGCACAAGGATGGCACCCACAAACCCCTGGGCTTTTACATCCGTGATGGCGTCAGCGTTCGCATTACAGCCCAAGGGGTAGAGAAGGTTCCGGGCGTTTTCATCTCACGCCTCGTGAAGGGCGGTTTGGCCGAGAGCACAGGATTACTGGGAGTTAACGATGAGATTCTTGAGGTGAATGGTATCGATGTGGCAGGGAAGTCACTGGACCAGGTGACTGATATGATGGTTGCAAACAGCCACAACCTCATTGTTACAGTGAAACCTGTCAATCAGCGCAACAGCACCATGGATCGCGCAAGTAAAACCTCAGCCGGCAACAGTTCTGCTGGCACGGGAGGGTCCGCCCTCTCTCATGACTCCGCCCCCAGTCCCGCCTCACACAATCCCAGCCCATACAGCAACAGCAACAGTGTGGCTGAGGGGGATAGTGATGACGATACTGATCTCATCATAGAAAACGACAATTTGCTTACATACATTCCACACCGCATGTCTAATGGAAACGTCAGCCATGGTAACGCCCTGTCGTCGGGCTCATTTACACACAGGCCTCTCCCGCAAAGTGTTTCCTTGCCCAGTAGCAGCTCTTTGTCAGACAGCAAGGCCTCTTTAAGCTCCCTAACCACACCGACACACAATGGCAGCCTCACCAAGACGAGTAGCAGCCAAGAAAGCATGAGAGAGGATGGAAACTTCATTACATTGTGAGCAAGTGCGCTACAGTATGCTTTACACTACATCGTCTGATCTTGAGAGTAGGACTTGTTATGACACGTTTATGCACATTTGTAAGAACATGAAGGACTATTATATTATTATTATTAACTATAATTTTTTTGCCATTACAGTCACAAAACAACAAACTGTTCATAATAATCTCTGTGAATGAGGACCTTCAACCCAGAATCACACATGTTGCACAATCTAGCTGGGTGCAGTTTAAGGGTGCAGTACACACTCTGAGGGGCCCCAGCATGTGGCTGTCATCATATGGAAGTGCCTTACGGCTCTCCACTCCTTGCGCCTTAGTTTTTTTATTATTATTATTATTATTTTTGTCTGTTGCCAGGACATATACATCTCACCTGTGAAACTCTATTTATGGTACTTCATTGGACAGTCGATCAGCTCACAAACACTGCGAATATTGTGCGCTAGCTACTACTTGGATGCCTGACATTAACGCTTGCACATCTCAGAGGGCGTGAGAAAAATGAATCGCCTCTGTGAAAGTGCTGTGCCTCTTACTGTGGATTCATCTCACTTTTTATGATGCCTCTTGCAATGATGACGGTAATGATTAAAACTGATAATGTTGATGAGGTGCAGAAAAATAGAAGTGTAAAATCTGATCTAATCAGTGTTGATTATGTTAGATTACTCATCTCGCCTGATACTAATACATATATTGCCCACAGTGTTTATTACTCAAGATGGCCCAAGAAATCTGCTCTACATGTTGATTTTTAAGTGTTTGTGAATCATGTTTTCATAACACTTTACAATGAGGTTCCAATAGTTAACATGAACTAACGATGAACAATCATTTTACAGCATTTATTAATCTTTGTTAATGTTAATTTAAACATTAACTAATACTTTTCTTTTTTTTTTAACAAAAGTTGTATTTGTTAATATTAGTTAATGCATTATGAACTAACAATGAACAACTGTATTGTTATTAACTAGTATTAACTACAATTTAATAAATGCTGTAAAAACTATTTCGTTCACAGTTTGTTAATGATACTTAACGCATTAACTAATATTAACAAATGGAACCTTATTGTAAAGTGTTACCCATGTTTTTAATATCTATAAACTCTATGTGTCTATCATGAGTCTGATATGGTCTGTACCTGAGACAGAAAGGAAGTGTAGCATTAAGACGACCCCGCCTTTGTAAACTGGCCTTCCAGATATGCCAATATTGAAACATGTTTTCACTTTCAGCTTGTTCAGATGCTAATCATCTTAACACTCACGAGTTCCTTTGATTTTTGCATTAACATAATTATGATTTCATAAAAAGCACACATAGTTTGAAAATATTGGCTGTTTGCATACACACGGATGGTTTAAAATGAGTGGCCTTCTTTTTTGGTCTGTTCCCTTTCTCCTATAGTGTTGCATTAAGATTGTAACATGGTTTGAACCATTGGATTAATGTTCTAATTTTTCCTGCCTCTGTTTTTGATTTTAGTTTTTTCAATCCAGAAAAATAGTAATCTATATATTTAACTGGCACCAGTGTGGTGTAATTTCAGAAAGACTTCACCTCTCGTTGATTCAGTCTGTCTATTCTCCTGTGTGCTCTGTTTTTCTGTGAGAGAAAAAAAAATAGGAAATTCCTTTCATGTTTGGAAAGGCCAGAATTCTGCACATTGGGACCTTTTTCAACACAGTCCACTCCTGATGGCCAAAGCTGTGAGGCTTTCTTAGCCACGGTGAGTGTGTGCGTATGTGTGTGCTCAGTCATATTTTTTTAAGTATAATCTTTCAGAAACAGTACTACGGTAGACACCGTCAGATTCCGAGCCAAATATTGGCTTCTTTAATGTCTAACAGACTTGAGCACTGAGCAGCCTGTTTTCCTGTTACGGTTTCCAAGGTGAATCCTTGTTTAGACTTTGGAGATACTTGCTGCAGGACTTCAAACCATGTGTGATCGATGGTGGAAAAACTTCGAAAGACAAAAAATACCCCTTACTGTGGATCTGTTAAATGGTTTCATTGCAGTTGATTCTTATCAACTGGGCTGAACAACCATGATTATACATGGAGTAAATCAAATTAAGAAGATAGTTACTAATATATTTTATTTTTTGGTAGTACTTTATAATAAGGTTGTATACATTAACATTTATTTAATGCAACAAAAACTTTACAGCATTTAATAATCTCGATTCATGTTAATTTCTACATATGCTATTGCATTTAACATTAAAAGTTGTTAACCTTAACATTATGTATTAGAGCTAACAATGAACAATAGTATATTTTAAAATGAACATTAACCTAGATTATTAATTTTGTACAAATATTGTTCATGATACCTAATGCATTAATAAGTATGTCAACATGTTGAGCCATATTGTAGTGCTGCCAGATTTTCTTTTCCACCATCCTGAATGTTTGGAAGGACATATAGAGTTTGAAATATGTGTTTAGAAGCAGGTGACCGCAAAATCAATCAGGAGGCCAGTATTTAAATATCATAATTGATAGGTGTGATTCAAGGTTTAGGCTCATCTGCTGTGCATTATCTGGTTTAACTTGATCAGTATAACAAATTAGGTGTTATTTTGCCACAATTTAAATTTATCAAGGTAGCCTTTGGTCTGGACTTGCAGATAGTGTCCCATTGCTTTTGGTTTTAACAGCAACACTGTCAGGAGGACAAGTCAAAGAGAGTTATTTAATAGGCTACGTATAGCAAGGGACAAATAGAAACGTGAATCGTCAAGTTGTTTTGGTGACTATATTTAATATCTGTTTTATTGTTCTGTGGAGGGAGTAGAGCGAGATGTGCTGGTCTGGATATGCTGAGAGAAATTGAAGAGATCTTTGGCATATAAAGTCTTTTGAACTAGTACACACTGTTGAACAGCACACTTTCAGAGCACCAATAATACCACATGAGCATTATTTTTATTATGTATAAAAAGAAATATGAAACAAACACTTTTGTATACTAGGAGCCCTTTTTATTAAAAAAAAAGAGCATTTTATATATGTGTAAAATATGGAAAGTATTTTTCTTATTCTTGTACTTTTGTATGTATATTAGAATTCTGGAGAGGTTTCTATTTCTTTTCAGTATCAAAAACAAAACTCAAATCTTTAGAAGCTCGTGTTTTTATTATAATCAAATGGGTCAATGTGTACAATACTGTGAATGTTGTATGATGATTAAAAAATGTTCTATTAAGATAATAAAAGTATTCAAATTGATTTCAGTAATCTTTTTTTTTTTTATGGGGTTCAATAAATGTAAACAACTCCATCTCCACCCCTTTCATAATTATTATGACACATTTCTGCATGTTGGTGGACTTTAAATTACACCATTTATTTAACAAAATAATTTAACCCTTTTCTCCAGTAACAAGGAAACGTTATTTATTTGAAATGAAATGGCTGATCCGTGTCATGTATGTCAAAGGATCTGCTGCCATCTGCTGGGGGGACATGAAAAAAGATTACAATTTCATGGCAATGGCCAATATATTTTAAAGAGGGCCTCTTTAAAATAAATCTACCATTTATTTAGTAAATATCATTGAATAAACTCAGAAATGTGTTAAAATTAGTATTTATTTATAAATTAAATGCTTAAGCTCTGTGGCAGTGTTAGAATCTTATCAATTCATTTATCTGTGTGTTCTGCCTTTTTCTCTGTTTTATATTCCCAATCATTTCCTTATGAATTTCAATAGACAAATTCGACAGTGAACAGTATGAGTGTTATATATATTTTGTTAGAAATCTGCCTAAACTTAAAGGAATCTTTTCAGGATTTTGTGTTTAGATAGTAAAAAGAGTTAAAGTCACAAAGTTCTATACCTCTACGATGAAGGATGCAATTATTCTAAAATATTATTCTAATAAAAAGTTATATCAGTCTAAAATGACTGAACAGAACCTGAGGGTTAGAAGTTAAGGGGGAATTCTTTGAGGAGGAATTCAGTTGATGAAGAACTCTTCATGCTAAAGGAGCTGAAATATGTTGCTGCTGTATGACAAGGTATGTTCTTATTACATAAAGTATTTATTATCAGGGTTGGGAGGGTTACTTTTGAAATGTATTCCACTACAGATTACAGAATACATGCTGTAAAATGTAATTTGTAACGTATTCCATTAGATTCCTCAAGGTCAGTAAAATATTCTAAATACTTTGGATTACTTCTTCAGCACTAGTACATTTTTTTTCACTTGTTTTGACTATAAAAACTCAGTACAGTAAGACAAAATACACATGTTAAAAATACATTCTCTGAAAAACCTAAATATCTCATGCAGTGTTGTTTTTAAAACAAGATTCATCAAATTTATATTTTTACTGTAAAACACCAGAATACGATTTTTGCCCTAATTTGAACGGTCTTAGGAAAAGAAATTGCGATCCAACGTGAATTTTCTGGGTAAAAAAATATGATCGTGCCTGATAACATGTGCATGTAAAATGGCTAGAAATAGCATTTCAGATTAGCGTAAAGCTGACAATTTACACAAGGTTTATTTCTATTTCTTCTGCTCCAATCTTACTTCAAACTTACTTCTCTGTCTGCTCGTATGAATGTAACACATCATAAGAAAGTGTTTCACCGCTGTTCAAATGCACTTTGAATCACATTATTTATATGTATTTACCATCTGAAAGCACTAAATATTAAATGAAACAAATGACAATAAAATGCAAAGTAATCTCTTCAGTAATCAAAATATTTTTGAATGTAACTGTATTCTAATTACCAATGATTTAAATTGTAACTGTAGTGGAATACAGTTACTTGTATTTGATATACTCCCGTTATATGTATTCCGTTACTCCCCAACCATGTTTAATATTATATACACCAGCAAAGTCTCAGACTCAAACTATGAAGATTGTATAGCCTGGAAAACCCCTCAAAAAAGACCAAGCAAGAATTTCAAGAATGTTTTAATTATATAAACATGTATGGTCACAGAATGTCCAGAGGAGACGTCCATGTATTTCGACATCCAAACCTCTCAATAAAAAGAGCAGCACATCCTAAAGAAAGTGTTCAGAGAAAATCAAGAGGAGAAAAAACAATAACCTGTGATGGACCGAAACTCTCTGGTCACACTTTATATTAGATGGCCATTACTATATACTAACACGAAATACATACAAGATTATGAATTTACTGTGTAACTACATGTTCTTCTGCAAAATGCCCACATTTGCTGGTACGGAAGTTGAGGTATGGGAAAGTTTAGGAGCAAGATTTACGGTTAGGTTTTGTGGTAAGGGTTGGTTTAGGGGTAAAGTTAACAGAGTAATTACAAATGTAATTAAATACAAGTAGCCTACTTTTATTGTAATTACAATGCAATGACATATGTACATAAGAACATTGTATCAAATGTTTAAATACATAGTAGTTAAGGTCACCTAATATAAAGTGGGCCCAATTACTCTCTTTTATCATGTCATATTTGTGTTTATGTCCCTATGTTTTATTTAATTAAAATTTTACTTAAAAATTTAAAATTTTAATTTGGACTAAACTGTACTTTTAAACTATTAGCATAATTACAAGTCAAAATAAAAATGTTAATGAAAATAAATGTAAGTTTAACAGGACACATTTATATCATACAAACTTGACCTTCTCTCTTAATCTTTGCAACATAGACAAAACAGGAAAATCAAAACATTTTAAGTAAACCATGTAGATCCTAAAGTGTTGGGAAAATATAATGTTCATATGAGACTAAACTGAACCTAGCAGGTCTCTTTTCTCATATTCTCCTTGAATAAAGAGAAATACCACGAGCTTGTCTCAGTCCAAAGACTAGGAGTTCACACTTCCAGAGAGCCATCATTCACAGGAGACACTCACCATCATTTGTGAGACTCGTCCCTTTACTCACAACTATCACTTAGTATTGTGGTATTAGTATAGTACTGTTTCTTTCCCCTGAAAGAAATAGCAGCAAAATAATACAAAAGACAGACACGATATGCTCATGGATGTGTATTTTAATAAAAATAATTCTGTTAAAATTAAATGAGTACAATATTTCTTTATCATGTTTCCAGTACATAGGTATGTCTCTTTTTTCCTTTTTTAAAATTGTTTTCCTTTTTTATGTTTTTTTTTTAAAGGTTCATGCTAAGTAGAGGGTAACTCATTTCAAAATTGCAAAAAGAAAACTCAAATAAAATTATAATTATAATAGAAGTAAATTGTGCACAGCTTGCTATACTCCATTCCATTTGCCCTGCTCCTTGACATTTCAGGCCGGAATTTCACCACATGACAAAGAAGATCTTGACAAGAAGGATATTGGCTACTTTCTTCCCTTCCATATATTTATGTATGTAGGTCCCTATTTAAAGCCAATATTTAGTTCTATGATGGATTATTTTTAAAACGACAATATACATTTTAGGTGGTTAGACTATGATCCAAAACATATTTGGCATTAAAAAGCCATCCTATAACAAAGACCTATTACCATACAAAAGTCAATAAAAGTATTAGACACAAAATTTTGTGTCAACTTCCAACATTTATGGCCGTGTAAAGTTACGCATGATATCCTCATGCATTAAAATACCACCACTGAAAAGGATAGGTCAAATTCTTTCATCATTTACTCATCATCATGCCATCCCAGATGTGTATGACTTTCTTTCATCTGAAGAACACAAATTAAGATTTTTAGAAGAATTTTCAGCTCTGTAGGTCTATACAATGCAAGTGAATGGGTACCAAAATGTTGATGCTCCAAAAAGCACATAAAGGCATCATTAAAGTAATCAATACAACTCCACATTTAATCCATATCTTCAGAAATTGTATGATAGGTGTGGGTGAGAAACAGATCAATATTTAGGCCTAAATTCTTTTTTGCATGAAGAATGTGAATCACCAAAAACAGAAGGAGAATGTAAAAGTGATCTGTTTCTCACCCACGCCGATCATATCACTTCCGAAGACATTGATTTAACCATATGGATTACATTTATGCTGATTTATGTGATTTTTGGAGCTTCAAATTCTTGGCTTGCATTGTATGGACCAAAAGAGCTGATAAATTCTTCTAAAAAATCTTCATTTGTGTTCCGCAGAAGAAAGAAAGTCATACACATCTGTGATGGCATGAGGGCAAGTAAATGATGAGAGAATTTTTTTTGGGTGAAATATCCCTTTAACAATTGAATTGACCTTAGGGGGCCTGGGTATCTCAGCATGTATTGACACTGACTACCACCTCTGGAGTCGCGAGTTTGAATCCAGGGTGTGCTGAGGTCTCCTAAGAAACCAAATTGGCCCAGTTGCTAGGGAGGGTAGAGTCACATGGGGTAACCTCATCGTGGTCGCGATTAGGGGTTCTCGCTCTCAATAGGGCGCTTGTAAGTTGTGTGTGGATCGCAGAGAGTAGCATGAGCCTCCATGTGCTGTGAGTCTCCGCGGTGTCATGCACAGCAAGCCACATGAAAAGATACGCAGATTGACAGTCTCAGAAGTGGAGGCAACTGAGACTTGTCCTCTGCCACCCGGATTGAGGTTTGAGATTGAGTAACTGTGCCACCACGAGGACCTAGTAAGTAGTGGGAATTGGGCATTCCAAATTGGGGAAAAAAAGGGGATACATTTTTTAAATGAAATTATCAAATTAGTTGACAGTGATTATTAGGGATGAGGATTTGTGAATTGATGGGGAGCCATACAGTTTATTCCATGATTTTATTTCTAGCCCCCATTGATATAGCTCCAAAAAAGAAAAGGTCGATTTAATTTTCAATATTTAAGAGTAACATGTGCAAGGTTGAGCCTGGGACCTCTGACCTCAGTGACCTACTGTACCAAAATGTTTACTGCACTACACAGACCTTCTATGTGAATGCCTGACATGATACAACAAGCTAGACAGCGCTATCCGAAGAGTAAATGAGGTATATTTAAAAAGCAGATGTAAATAAGGGAATGTAACAAACAATCTCATGATGGCCAGCAGCAAAAATGTAGGACATAAAATGAGGGTTAAAATCTGCTAAACTACATTCAACACCACGGTGGCATGCTGGCTGAGTGAAATTTTGGGTTGACATGGAAACGATTGACAGTTTTTCCTTTATGGACCAATCAGATTAAAAGAAAAGCTAAGAAGAGTGATGGCACATCCAACATAGAAGACACCTCTAGAAGGAAATAAAAGAGTGAAGCGTTAAGTGCCTGAGCTATTGTTTATATCACACTTATATACTGTACTTATAAAAGCCAAGTAGAGATTGTTGTGAGCTAGGGGAAATGAACAAAACAATAACACGGATATGAGGTTGCAGTGAACTTCTTAAGGAGATGTTCTAATTACTAAATAAATACACTGTGTTTTTTCTATTGCCATTTTCCATTCATTTGCAGGAACCTTGGGTCAGTCAACTGTCTTGCATGCAGCAAGCTCCTATTCTATCCCTCCATTACTGAACAGGAGAGGTAGACAGGTACAGTAATGCTTCATGTGCATTCATTGAAGTACAGTGCATCGATTGGTAACAAAACTTTAACAACAGTACTAAACAGTCAATGAAACAACTAATAATGAAAGTTGAAATGGTGTCAGCCTGTAGTCATTAAACACTACAAACCATCAACACAGTGACACTATTCACATGGGTATAAAACTTACAGAATAAGTAAGTATAAATTAGTTTGCAAGCTTCGGTCAAGCTTTTCAGTAATCAAACTACTGACCTTAATTTTCTGTCAAAAACGTTACGTTTTTATTTGGTACAGCCACAAAATCAGAAAACCACAGGTTAACTTCAATATACCTAACTTAAAAAAAGTTTGCATGATACCCACTGCTATAAAGATGGTAAAATAGATTCATTTTGGGAAAACATCTATGGTTCAAAATATCATTAACCTACATTGGACCCAAAGGTATGTCTGCGTCGTCACTGTGTGATTGCGTCTAATGAAAGTTGTGCTGGTGCCTGAGATCCTAAGGTAGCTTAAAAGGTGAGATGCTAGGAGCCATGCATTATCTCACATACTTATACTCCAATGAACACATTGCCAGGGCACATGAAAACTCCTGTACATACAACATTAATGTCCATCTAATTCCTAAAGGGGTGGCTAAGGTTGACCAAAAAAAAAACCCTACACAATTGTCTTGTATACAGAAAATGATCTGCTTTAAACCACAGAGTATGGTAACCTGTTTCTGCAAATATCTCTTTCTGACGACAAATCATTTGTCTAAATACCTGAGCTCTGACTGAGAAAACCAGAGTGTGTAGCTCATATTTTCAGTAGGAATTTACCATTATGTATAATCAGCGATATGGTATGATTGAAATACTTTGCACTGAATTCACCCATGAAAAAGAAAAACAAGTTGGGAAGTTGATTTGTTTCATAATGAGCACAACAAACGGACAAAATATAAACTAAAATGAAAATGACTAGATAAACAGAATAATTAATTATCTTTAAATAGTGTCACACAATTTGTATTTGATAATACTAAATTAAAAAGAAGCCTCTCTTCTCATGTTTCTATTCATTCTGCTCGGCTGCTTCTGGCAAACGGCAAGCGACACACCATTTCAAACACGTGCTCTCGTCATGGCAACCAATTGGAAAAGTCCTCTTCTTAGCTGTCCGTATCATTGCCTGAGAGAAATACACAAATATTGTGTTTTTAACAACTATAATATTAGTAATGATGCATGGATTTCTCAAAATATTCGAATATTGCTGTTGTCGAAGTTCATATATAATTCAGTTAGCCAGTGAGAAATCTAACAATGAATTGTCCATTTCAAACCAAGTAAATCTCAGTGTAAGGGGGCGCTCACACCAAACACATTTTTGCATCGGTCTGCACTGGTTTTCGCTTGTTTTTCTGCTTAAAAGCGCTAGGTGTCTCTGACCGTTGCACCATGTTTCGCTGTTTTTCAGCATCTTGCGCATTCTTTTACGCTGCGTCATGCTAAAATAAACTGCAACTTTTAAAACCAGTCTCTGCATTCTGCACTATTTGTTGCACTGTATCTAGCTTTTTTCTTTTTTTTTTTTCTGTCTGAGCAGCCCCTTAGACGGACAGCAGCTAGTCACATATGCAGAGGGTAATTAGTTGCTCTCACCTGGACTGGCACTAGTGCAAAAAGTTGTCCACTCTGGCAAAGGAGCAGGATCCAGAGCGGACCCTGGCCATCAGCTGCACACACTCAGTGGCCTGACCCAGGGCTAGCATGAGAGGAGGCTGCTTGGGCAGGTTCTGAGACTCTACACAAGGGAAAAGATTGTAGATATGAAGCCATCACTGCACTTACTTGTTCATGTTTGACAACAGAGGTTTTGGGCTTTATATTGAAACCTATCAACATCATGACAAAATAAAAAGAATGTTTTTGGTTACCAATGGCATTGTAGAAATACTCCATTTGCAGGCATATTTATCACTAATGATTTACTTATTCTTACAAGCAAAATGTCCAATATTAGGGGGGTCTCCAAGCTAAAGTGAGTAGAAATTGGTTAGTCATGTCAGAGAACCTTTATGCGGAGTAAAAAAAAATTCTAGACCACTAATATGACTGGAGTCTTCTGCTCAGGCGAGTATACTTTACTACATTTATCAAGAATACTATTTTATACTCTTTTAGGTGTGGACAAAATTACAAAGAGTACTTTTAAATATCTAGGAACTAAAGACATCTATTCACAAAAGAACTTTGATCTCACCTGATGTTCCTCTTATTGAACCAGATATTTTATGTCTTGTTACCGTGGCTGTGTTATTTATAAGGTTTAGGTAAGTGATTATGTGAACAGTGTGTGTGTGTGAAACCCTAACCCAGAATAGCACTGTTGAGAGCAGAGCAGATCGCCTCTCTCTGCATGGGGTCCAGCTGCTGGCCCACGGGGCAGTTCCAGGGGTCTGAGTACGCCAGCAGACTGAATGCATCCTAAACACACACACAGACATACAAACTGGGCACAGAAGCTCGAGTGTACTGCTACACATAGTGACTTACCTTTCCACTTACAATGTGTCCAATAACATCAGCAACAAAGTGAAGGAGATATTAACATGCTAAGCTTCAGTGGTCTGAGTAATATAGGCACTTAAAAGACTATTGTATGCTTTAAAATCACTGAAGTCATATAAAGTCTGAAGTGAAATGGACCCCTTTATTATTATTTGTTGTAAAAACTCTAATAATTTAAAACTTTATACAGCTGTTGACTTCACGGGGCACTATAAAAATACAGCTCTGAGCTTGGTCAGTTATTTTCGTCAAGCACATTTGATGTTTAGTAGTACTTGGAGAAGCTGCTTTTGGTAGCTACAAAATAAATAAATACTGTAGATACATATTTTTACATTGATAAGTGACATCATTGCTTCCACACTCTTGAAAAGCACAAGCCGCCACTCAATCAGATGCTTTTTTATAACTAGAGTAGGGCCTATGCCTTTAATAGTAAGCATTCGTAATTTCATGATTTAAAGTTTCCCAAACCTTTATCCCAAAGAATTTCAAAAAAAATTTCAGTTGTTTTTGATTAATGGATAAAGATTTTTAATTCAATTTATAAAGGCTGCCCTAAGTTAATAGCCAATTCAATTCAATTTTGTTGATAAATATCGTAGAACTGAGCATTATTGAACAATTATATTTGATATCTCCAGGTTTTATCATGGCATTAAACCCTGAAAACATTCTTAAGCCTGTTGACCTCTTGCTCTCCATTCCTCCTACCTGCAGCATCTTTTTGTGAGTGGCATTCTTGCCATATTGGCGACAGAGCTGCTCGCTGAGGGTCTGAAGCTCTCTGCCAAACTGGATCATTCTCTCTGTGGCTGCTTGGTTTCCTCCACAAAGCTGTCTTGAGCTGCAGTTGTCATCTAAAAAGCAGAACATTACATTACATTATTCACACACATGGGTGGCCAAAAGTTTGGAAAAGTGATTTTGCTGTTTCAGAAGGAAATTGGTACTTTAATTCACCAAAGTGGCATTCAAATGATCACAAGGTATAGTCAGAACATTACTGATGTAAAAAACAGCACCATCACTATTGACTAAAAAGTCATTTTTGATCAAATCTAGACAGGCCCCATTTCCAGTAGCCATCACTCCAACACCTTATCCTTGAGTAATCATGCTAAATTGCTAATTTGGTACTAGAAAATCACTTGCCATTATATCAAACACTGCTGAAAGCTATTTGCTTAGTTAAAAGTAGCTTAACATTGTCTTCGTGTTTATATCTGAGTTACCACAGTATGCAATAGACTGGCATGTCTTAAGGTCAATATTAGGTAAAAAATGGCAAAAAAGAAACAGCTTTCTCTAGAAACTCATCAGTAAATCATTGATTTGAGGCTATACAATGCTTGAAAAAAACAGACTAAGATTTCATACAAAGGTGTTCACTGCAGTCTTCAATGACAAAGGACAACTGGCCCTAACAAGGACAGAATTATTGTAGTATGTAGTATTTTGGAGAAAATGTTGTTTGTTTCTATGTACCTCTATTTTAACTAGTTTTTCTTTGCTATATAAAGACGTTATATTGGGGTTTCACCATTTTGATAACTTAAGTTACACTTGCACTAGCGCTGTCCATTGCACTCATGTAATGAATATAATGTCTTGGCATTACTGTAAAATATATCTGTAGTATTGTCCACTAGGTGGCTTGTTTCTAAAAAATAAAATAAAATAAAATACACGCAGGTGTAAATTGACGAGTCCTTAAAATTCACTTGTGAAATGGATTGCTGTGAACTGTATGCCAATGATTGACTTATGATCAATAATATGGTTGTAAACAATACATTGTATTCTAAAGCCACCTTTTGTATTGTCTTATCAATGATTAACTCTTCTGCCACAAGAATATAATGCATTTTAATTATCTGAATATTTTTTTATTTTATTTACACACACACACACACACACACACACACACACACACACACACACACACACACACATATATATAATTTTTTTATATTTAAAAGGTAACTATGTATAATTATTTCATCATTATATATTGAATTATTGTTATATGAGGGGCTTTCTCAGCAAATATTTGTATATGCGATTAATTAATCGGGACACCATGTAATTAATTTGATTACACATTTTAATCGATATACAGCCCTAATATATATATATTTAAAAGGTAAATAAAACAAATAAAATAAGTTTTAAAAGCTTGAGGTTTGAAGGTTTAACTAACAGACAGACAGATATACAGATACAGTCGATAGATAAAAGCAGACTAAAGGCCTTTTTCATGTTTATTTACATTTGAATTTTCCATTTGAACATTCAATCAATTCAAGTCTTTGGGATTTAGGGGATTTTTGATTGCCTGGTTTGGGAGAGCCAGAAGTCAGATCAGTTCAAAAAGACATAGCATGCCAAGTCAGAACAGTCTGAAGGGCTGTGCGGGTCCTGTGGATGTAGCTTGAAAGCTGTAGGAGTTACATTTAATAAATTTGGTCTTTATTGATTTTGTAAAAGCCCTAAACCAAGTCTTTAGAATAACCCAACATAACAAACAATTCTTCCACCAAGTAATATAGTTAATTATCCTAACTGTTAAGAGTTTGATGGGGACATGCAGCTGCTGTTGCACAATTAGACAAAATGCAAGACATGCTTTATTGTGCAGTCAGGTGTGCCTTTATAGTAATTTTATAAATGGCATCGAAAGTGGTTCATCAAATCTGAATAATTAGTTAGTTAATTAATAATAAAAGTTTAATGAGTCAGTGGGATTAGACTATTAATTAGTGGGGATATAAGCAAGGCCAAACCTGTGTACAAAACAAAACTGTTAATTAGCATGATTCTCTGTTAAATTAGGAAAACTATTAGAGGCACTATGTTCTCAACTCCATGCCTGAAAGCATTCCAAGAAACAGATAACGTGGGAAATTTGAGCAGTGGATGTCATCATACTATTAAAAACTACAAGCTCACCCTCTTTTTTTGTAACCTTGGAGGAAAACATTTAATGGGCTGAATAATAGAAGAGCCAAAATTAGCAGCTCTCAAGGGGCAAAAGGACAGAGCAGAGAAAGAACTCACATCACATCAGAAAGAAGAATGAAAGAGGGATAAAGAGAAAAAGAATACGCTTGTAAAAAGGCATGTTTACTTAAGCATTCTCACAGACTCCTGAGTATTGTGTTAAAAAGCCCACGTGTACAGTATGTGAAGTGTGAGTGTGTGCTGTACCTGCTACTCCATTGCCAACACTGTTGTCATCCACCTGCAGGATTTCCTGGTGTTTGTATGTGCCATTCATAATACGAGTTGAGCTTTCTGTCATGCCATTACTATAGTGTTCTACCTCAATCTCCATCTCACTATCACTATCAACACACACAGTTATCCACAGTCAAATACAGTGTTTGTCCCTGCAGCATGTACCAGTAACTATACATTTGATACCATGTCCAAATATATGTGTTTGTCCTTGCTTACATACACATCTTCTTTGTTGTGGTTTACTAGGGCAATTAAAACATACAAGTTGTAAAGAATTATCCCTTCAATTTATATATACAGTACAATGTTTCCCACAGGATTTTGTGAGACTATGGGGGGTGTATCTCCAACCCTCTAGGGGGGTCCGGGGGCATGCTACCCCGTAAGAATATTTTGTTCATTTTAAAATTAAATACTTTCATCTGGTGCACTTTGAGAGCAAAATTAAGAAGCTAGTGTTGTGATCTTGTAAACAGTTTTGTGCTCTTAAAGCTGCAGTAGGCAACTGAAATTCAAAGAAATTGAATTGTGAGAAACAGTGCCCCCAATTCTTCCCCATATACATGATGCTCTTCACCCCCAGCCAGGGTTAATTGGCAGCTGTTCACAAACAGAGCCATGGCCTGCCTTTCACTGAGTCTGTGGTGCTAACTAATTTCTCACAGGGCCTCATTTAACTTAGACACCATGTTTATATAGAAACAAGTTTTTTTCAATGAATAAACTCTACCTACTGTAGCTTTAACAATTTCGTGCTCTCACCATTCTAAAAAGCAGGGTACAAACTAGTGATGTCAGTTTCAGCTTTTAATCTTTTAATGTTACCTCAGACTGCTAACAATAGCTTGCAAAGCCATAAGCAGTGTAACGTTATGCCAATTAACCTAGTAACACTAACGTTACTTTACATTAATCATCATGATTGTAACTTTTTTTTTTGCTTCTTTTGTAACCCAGCCAACCTGTATAGCTATTATATTACATTACAATATATTATATTGAATTGTATTACATCAATTATATTATGCAATAGTCAAATATTTCTGCCTTAAATTCTTAATTTCACACGTTATTTTAAGGCTCTCTGATTAACTCACAAGCCCTTATTTCTCATGAAGGAAGACTTTAAGACTCTGTTTCTTGGATGTTTTCATCTCCACAGAAATAGAGCAGGGCATCTCCTCTGTCTCACTGTCTGCTATTAACACTGCGTGAATAAACCCACAATGACCATGTATATTTTACATTACATGGTTGCTAAGTGAAACTGGAGTGCTTTGCGGTCACAAAATTAATACGTTTATACCTTTTTTCTATTTTCGTGGAAGTTTGGAGCAAGTCTCTGTAGACGCTGTGCAAGTACATCAGAGCACTTGAGAAGTAGTTAATCTACATGATGTCTGCGGTGCGGTTCCCTGAGATGCTCGGAGTTCAACTAAATGAGACAAGTGTTTTTTCCTGCGCGCATGAGACATCATGCAGGGAAAGACGAGGCTGAATCAACTGATTTGTTTAGTTTTTTTTTATTAAAAGGGACTCGGTGCTTCGAAACTACACAACTCTATCACTGGCAAATGAAATGTTAATATTTACTTGTTGCCAGTGGCTAATAACAGAAATCTTTTGGTCACATAATACAAAATGTACTCGCATATGCGAGATATTTACTTGCAATGTAGAGGGCTGGTTAACGTTACTTACCTAAAAAATGTGTCATCCTCAAACAAATAACGTAAGATGGATGCAGGAATACTCCAGTGCAGATATCTGCGAGTGTGTGTGAGCACGTGAGTTTACAGCAGCGGGGGAGGTGCTGACTGAACTGACTGGTGCACGAGAGAGAGCGCAAAACACAACCTTTTATTTTATGTTATTATGAGACTGAGAAGTGCAAAATATTTTAGATGAGAAGTGTAAAAAAGTTTTCGGTTCATTACTAGACCGTGGCGGGACAAATTAGACTGTGGTGGGCCGCCATAGTCTAGTCAATTAATGGGAAACACTGCAGTATATTTAAATTAAACTCAAACCTCTAGAAGTAATGCATGGTAAACACAAACAACAACAAAAACAACACAAATGGACACGCACACAGACCTAGTCTCCTGGTTGCTGGTGGCACTGTGAGGCTGGGACTTGGTGGAGTCGGTAGAGTTTGACTCTGAGTAGGAGGGGGAGGAGGATGGAGATGAGGAGGTGGAGCTTACACCGGTATATTTGCTGTGGCTCTTATTTTTATTAGTTGGGGTGACCCCATTACTGCATGTGGGACTGTCTGCTCCTGAGTCATGAGGAGAGAGAGAGAAACAATGAGAGCCATTAGAAGAGGGTCTTAACCCAAGTACACTACCTGAATTGTAAATTGCATAATCCACAGCAGTGCAGATTGCAAGTAGGTTTAATTCATATTTGTAATGTTATATTCTCAATTGTACGTATATCGGCTGACACATTTTACTATAGTTAAATCCATTATGCAGAATTAATACAGATTTTACCCCACAATCAGTGAAGAATATGTGAAAAAAAAGGGTAAAACTTCTGTGGGCATATTTATATATATATATTGTAAATAGAGCTGAAACGATTAGTCGACATTCTCGACAACGAAATTGTCGACAACATTTTTTGTTGTTGAATAGTTGTTTGATCTAAATGAATGTAACATGAGATCACATTAAACTCTAATGATTAGAGCAGCACTGCAGCTCGCACCTGACTTAGGAGAGGAAGAATTACACAGCTCATAGTCTAGATGCACTCCAAACCTTCCAAACAGCTTCAGGTGATGTAGATCGCCAAGTATGAGATAATTATAATGCAAAAATAAGTATAAAATAAAAAAATAAAAATAAAAAAGTAAATACAGAAGCACTCTCATTGTGGAATAATTGGAGCAGGAGCTGCCGGTCTGCCGAAGCAAAACTCGTGTGTCGAGCGTCTTTAAAGGAAACACCCCTACGTTACTTAAATGCAGTTATATTTAATGCATTATAGCTTTATTACATTTAAAATAATAAGGAAGCAAATCATGTAAATAACTACAAGCGCCTCTTCTATGAGCTGCGCGAATGTCCCGATCTAAGGGGGAAGAGACTGAAACTGCACCCGGCTGATGCACACTCTGTAGTGGGGACGCTCATCCCTCGAGACTGCACGCTTGCTGCAGCTAGATTATAACGTATTGGCTCGCAACTTATTGAATCATAATATATTCACTGTGCATTTCTTATTGTGAAGAAAATTGGCAATATGCAGCTTTATTAATACAAGAGAGTTTTTTTTTGTGAGTTAAAGATGGATTGAAGTGAACAAAAATGTGAGAGAGGGTAGTCTTCACCCCATTATACACTGCAACAAAATATGTTTTGATTTGTTTTGGCTTGTTTTCCAATATAAATATGTAAAACTCTTTTAAAACAACATACATTTACTTTAGCAGGTATACTCCAGAAAGTTTTTTATATCTGAGAATATTGAATATAATATTAAAAACAAAGGATAAAATATTCTTTAAAAAAAAAGATACATTCACCTGAGAAGCAGCATATAAGATATTTAGACTTGCTTTTAGATAAAGATATTTAGAATAGATAAGAGTATATTTTGTCTTTATTGCACTTGCAGAAGTATAACCAAGTAAAAAATACATTTATATACAAAATACACTTACTGTATATTTAAGATACATTCTCTTATTGCAAGTCTAAATATCTTACATGTTGCTTCTCAAGTAAATGTATTTTCGGTTTAAAGCTAATGATTAATCGTTGCAATAATCGCCAAATAATCGTTCTAATAATCATTAGATTAATCAATTATCAAAATAATCGTTAGTTGCAGCCCTAATTGTATATATTGTAAATTTAAGTATACATCATTGCAGTATTTTTTTCAACTGAATTTTATCCCATTAAAAAAAATAACATAATAATAATAATTATTATTTTATATATATATATATATATATATATATATATATATATATATATATATATATATATATATAATATTCTATATAATAAAATTGTGTTCAGACAGAATCATTTTCAATCAAATTTCTGAAAATGTCCTCAGTAATATAGTGAAACTTGTTGGAAACCCACTATTGAGGGCATTTTAGGTGGTAGTCAAAAAGGCCCATAAATCAGCCAAATCTTGTTTAGCTTTAAATCTACTGATGTGCACAGGTTTTTGTGAGGGTTAGGTTATGGGGTAGGGAATAGAAAATATCATTAGCTTGTTATGAAATCAATGGTAGTCTATGAGATGTCCTGACTTATATAGTGAAATAAACAAGTGTGTGTGTGTGTGTTACTGTACCTGTGTTGTGCAAGTGAGCGTTGGTGGCTCCGTGCCGTGGGCTCAGGTTTGGGGATCCGGGATAGCTGTCCTGGGATTTAGGAGAGTGGACGCTAAAGCACCGTACCTCACTATCTGTACCATTCACCATCTCTACAAACTGCCGACACCTGAGAGAGGGACACAAAATCATTGTGTTACACCAAAGAGACCTCAAACACCCACATAGTAATATACACTCAATTCAGACCTGCCAGTCTGTTAAAATGTCTGACAACCATGTTTCTGTTATCCATTATGCCACTGACTGACATTGTCAGCTCAGCAATCCATTAAACTGCCTGGCTGTCATTCACCTGTTACCCATCACAGAGAGAGGACTCAGCTCTCACCATCACCTTCACGCCTTTTCTGTCTCTGAATAACTGACAAGAGATCCAAGACTATTCCCACACCAGCACTTGATATCAGTTATGATTTGACATTAACGGTGCAATTCAATAATAACTGGTATGCACCTCCATGCATGGTTACAACAGAAACTGACTGCTCAAGTTTCATCATAACAAAATTCCAGCAAAGCAAATGAAATATGGTTCACAGAGAGATTTTCATCATTCATTATTGCACAGCACTCTGGAATAAATTATTCTGATTGGTCAATCGTTAAACTGTAACTGACTGTTGTCCCAGGCAACTGATTTCCTGTTCTATCTTTCTTCTCAATTATTAAAATCATTTCAAATCTCTTTTAGGGAAATAAATATTCAGATCTACCTGTGTGGACTGTGCAAAATACAAAACATCCACTATTCAATATGACAACTGAACACGTGACTTGAAAGCATTACTGAAAACTCAAAAGTAATTTCAAAAGAGGTCAATTTGAAAACTTATGCAACATTGTGACTAATCAAATCACAAGCAGCTCAGTCTAAAGCAGCAACATTTATCTCACCCTGTGTGTTTGTTAAAAACACACATACTGTAACAAAGGGTAACACTATTCCTCAGAATGACCAGTACCTAGGACACTTAAGAAAACCTTCATTTGTATTCTGAAAATTACATCATTATTTAATCACCCTCATGTGGACCTAAACCCATATGGCTCTCTTTCTTCTGTGAAACACAAAGACCCGTTTACCCCTGGTATTAAGATTTTGGGCGATCCGATCACATGTGGTCAGCGCTAATTACAGGTCTAAACGGGGTCTAAAACGTTTTTGTGATCGTATCACAAAACCCACAAAAGTAGGTAGTCAAAAACACATGACAATTTCTTGTGGACTAAGGAAACAATGTCAATTTAAAAATCAGCTGACTTTAAAATTTGAATATATAGTATGCATGTATAGCAAACCCCCCAGGTGTCCCAGTTTGAGACTTTCAAAATCAGGTCACCCTATATAAAACGTGCTAGCCAGGTCTGGGACTTCAATTTTGACACATTTAAACCTTTATTGGAATGACTGTTTGTTGTGTTGCCAATGCATGATGTTAAACAAAGAGAACAGAAGCAATATAATATTCAGTAATCTATTCGGACCTTCTCTCTCGCTCTCTCTAAGATTTTTTATATTATAAGTATTATTTACAAACTGTACATTTGGGTGTCCAGTTATACAACAAACAAAATGCCTGTTTTCCCCATTCTAAATGTATAACTTGATGTGAAAAAATAAATTAAAAACTAAAACTAAACTATAAAATATTTAAAAACTAAAACTAACAAAGAACTAACAACATGAAAACTAAACTTAATTGGAGATAAACATTTCAAATGAAATAGAAATAAAACTACATAAAAAAATATTATAAACTTGGTGACCGTTCATTGTAATTGCATGGAAACAGCGATAAAGACGTTCTTAAAAATGTCTCATTTTGTTTTCCACAAAAGAAAGTCGTTCAGGTATGGAATGACATGAAGTTCGAGAGTAAAGGGATCTTCAATTTTGGGCAAACCATTCCTTTAAAGACCTAATCTCAGATCTTGTGTTCTCTCAGCAGGCTTACGTTATGAAACTCAGGACAGAAAGTCCTGGATGTTCGTATCCAACAGTTCTCTAGTGATCCCAAGGAACGAGAACTCTATTTTTCACCTTGCTTGAGGTTAAGCTATTCCTTTTTATCCTTTCAGCACATAAAATGTCAGTGTGTGCACACGCACGCACGCACACATACACAAACAAATAATTTGTGTAAGGTTCCCTTGGGGAGAGTGTGCTTGTAGAGATACTCACTTCAACATGAAGAGTAAATTTGGGTTGTGTTCTAGGAGGCCGGGATACAACTGCTGTGTAGCTTCAATGGCTTCTCCAACACGGCCTGCCAATACCAGCTTCTGTATTCCTGTATGCAAAAAGAATAAACACTTAGATAAGCGGGAGTGAGATGCCTCAATTACCTATCATCTTGAGTGTTTTTTTAAATGGAACATATCATTATTTTTCACCCTGAGGTACACTTAAAATTTCACTGAGTTTTATTTTATAAACCTTAAAAGTAAAAGCCATAACTTTATGACCATTTCAAACCTTTCTATGACCCTCAGAATTAAACTGGTGTGCTTTTAATACTTGTGATCACCCTGTTCTCAAATGAAATGAGAAACAGCACATAAAGCACAAAGACTTGGAGAACTTTCTACATATTTTACTCTCAATAGTTCTTCTGGTGTTAATATGCAAATGTGAAATTTCAATTGTTAATATTTCAGATTTCTGACTAGTTGTTTTCTCAGCTTAGTTTCAATAAATTATTTTGTTGGACTTAAGTACTGTAAAGTTACAGTATGTTTTTATTGTATATTAAACCCTTTCCTCTCAAAAGATCAAGGAAAAAGTGGTTCCTCATCATACGACCCCATTAGCAAAATTATAAATAATAACATGTAATGGTTCTCACGGCTTATGGTAAAAGGTGCCTTCAACAAGATTTAGCAAACTCATTCAATTGTTGCAAGTGCAAGATAAACAGTTCAGAAAACTTCAAAGTGAACATTAAATATTCAGCATGTTATTAAAGCTTAAATCAGAGGCACAAAATAGAGCATGTTATTTCACTTTAACTGAATATTAATTAAATATTAATATTCCATCTAGTGCCCAAGAAAATATATATTTTTTTGCCTATCCAGTAAATTGCCTGTTCCCCGTAACAGCTATATTTTCCCATCCCAAGCAACATTTAAAGATCTGTTTAACTTATTACAAGTGATATTTAAGCAATATCACACAAGCAAGAGTGCGACATGACCCTATAGTGGTGATATGAGCCGAGTGCAGTAGTTAATCACTGCAGTGCTGATTTAGGGCCATATAGCACGATTGCGAGTGTGATATTGCTTATATACAACAGTTCAATGAACAAGTAAATGTAAAAAAAAAATAGGAAAAACTGAGTACGGTCACAAAAAACGCATTTGTGCATGGAAGTACTTTCTCAACCTGCCGTTGCTGGTTCAAACAAATTATGCTTCCAAGCCTCTCAAAAACATCACTTCAGAACTACTAGTATCACAGATTGGGCTGTTTCGAACACGATCTTTGGGAAACAAGGATGTGTATGTGTGTGTGTGTGTGTGTGTGTGTGTGTGTGTGTGTGTGTGTGTGTGTGTGAGAGAGTGTGTGTGAGAGAGTGTGTGAGAGAGTGTGTGAGAGAGTGTGTGAGAGAGTGTGTGTGAGAGAGTGTGTGAGAGAGGAGTGTGTGAGAGAGTGAGTGTGTGAGAGAGAGTGTGAGAGAGTGTGTGAGAGAGTGAGTGTGTGAGAGAGAGTGTGTGTGAGTGAGTGAATGAGTGAGTGTGTGAGAGAGTGTGTGAGAGAGAGTGTGTGAGTGAGTGAGTGTGTGAGAGAGAATGTGTGAGAGTGAGTGAGTGTGTGAGAGAGAGTGTGTGAGTGAGTGTGTGAGAGAGTGTGTGAGTGAGTGTGTGAGTGAATGAGTGAGTGAATGAGTGAGTTGGAGCATGTGTGATAACCTGTTGATGATGCTGAAGTCTGTTAGTCAACTTTCTGAAGATAATGTCATTTTGTCAAAATGTAATTTTTTTTCTCAGTGGAAATATAGCCATCCAAGCAGGGGTATTCCTCGGTAGCTGGTACGCAAACGTTATTCACTATAGAAACCGCAATTTTGTCCTCTAAAATGTAGAAAGTCTGGTAAGAAGTAAGCGCCTTGAGTTTGTGTAATTAAGTCTGTGTCTCTCAGCTGTGATGAACCTTAATGCTGAAGTTGTTAGTTTAAAGCTATATCCTAGTTTTAGTAGTAATACGAGCGATCACAGAGTGCTGTTGAATGTAAATACTGACTGACGCTGACTCACTTCACATCATCAACTGACTGACATTACACACAAAACATTTTCTTTTTCCTCCACTTGTTGGCTAATATATGTAATGTCAAAAAATTGTATGTAAAGAGACATATCTCTTAACACACCAGCACTGCTCTAACACTTTAGTAAAGAACGGCATGAACACAAGCGGAGTGATAAACACACAGTGAAGCGTCCGTGTGATGATGCTGTGAGACCATCAGCACTCATGGAACGTCTCACGTCCAATCAGAATTGAGCACCGGAACTAACTGTTGCATATTTAAGCAATATCACACGAGCAAGAGTGCGATATGGCCCTACATTAGCACTGCTGTGTAAGGCCGCAGGTCTTAAGTAATCACAGCAGTGCTGATGTAGGGCCATATCGCACTCTTGCTCGTGTGATATTGCTTATATACAACAGTTCAATGGACAAGTCAATTTAAAAAAAATAGGAAAAACCGAGTACAGTCATAAAAACGCATTTGTGCATGGAACTACTTCATTACACGACGGATCTGAATCTGCCTTCACTGGTTCAAAACAAATGATGCATCCAAGCCTTCATTAGTAATTAAAACATTTCACTTGGTGGTGGTGTAGTGGTCTAAGCACATAACTGGTAATCTGGTAATCAGAAGGACACTGGTTTGAACCCCACAGCCACCACCATTGTGTGCTTGAGCAAGGCACTTAACTCCAGGTTGCTCCAGGGGGATTGTCACTGTAATAAGGGCTCTGTAAGTCGCTTTGGATAAAAGCATCTGCCAAATGCATAAATGTAAATGCAAAATATGTAAATGTACTTCAGAAATAGTATTACGGCTTGTGCTGTTTCTAACAAGTCATAGGATAAACAAGGATAGATGGATGGATGTGTGTGTGTCTGTCTCTCTGTGTGTGTGTGTGTGTGTGTGTGTGTGTGTGTGTGTGTGTGTGAGAGAGAGAGAGAGAGCGTGTGCGATCACCTGTTGCCACACCCAAGCAGATATGCTGTCAGATATCTGAAGATCAGCTTTCTCAGTGGAAAATAGACATCCAAGCGGGGGTATTCCTCCCTATTTCACGGCAGCCATTGCGCAAGAGTCATTCACTATAGAAACAGCGATGTCCTCCACCATTTTAAAGAGTATGTATCCAATGTGGAAACTCCGATAAAAGGTAAGCACCTTGAGTTCTGTAATAAATCAGTTGTGTCTCTCAGCTGTGATGAGCCTTAATCCTGAAGTTGTCTGTTTAAAGCTGTTTAAAGCTATTTCCTAGCTTTGGTAATGTATTAGTAATACCAGCGATCACGGAGCATTGTTCTATGTAAACAATGACTGAATCACATAACGTCACAAACTGGCTCATTTAACACACATAAATCTAACATATGTAATTTAAAAAATAAAGACAGTAACTCCTAACAGATCTGCACTAGGCTTACACTTTAGAACAGCACGAACAGAAGCGGAGTGATATACATACACAGTGAAGCATCCAAGTGCTGATGGTATCAAACCATCAGTGCTCATGGAATGTCTCTCGTCCAATCAGATTCGAGGACCGGAACTAACTGTGGTATATAATAAAATAACGCTGCTCTATATACAACTCATACAAGACACAGACACAGACACAGACACACACACACATACACACACACACACACACACAAAATGGCTAAACTAGTTGATGAATTGAATGAATGTGGAAGCTCACTCTGTCTATTTTTTATTGAGGTTTGGTCCTCTTGGATCATGGTCTCTGTGGTTCTGGCGAAGGCCATTGCTGTGGCACAATACCCATGATGGACCAGGTAGCTGGACACCATGCTGCAGATAAACATAAAAAAAGGTTATCACAGTAAGAAGAAAAATAAAAGCAATAATTCAAGAACATGCCATCATGACAAAGTGAGAAGCTTCATATCTTCTCAAAAAGTCCATGCGTTTATCAATATTGTTTTGAACAAAGATCATTTTCTGGAAGTGATATTTGGCTGCTCACTTTTGCAGCACTGCCTGCCAATCTCCCAGTCTTTCTCCGATGGGGAAGCGGGCAATCATGCTGTGGATCTTGGCCCTCCATTCGCTCATGTAGTCCTCAATGTCAAACATAAAAGGCTGTTGGCCAAAGTTAGCATCTACAACCTCACCAGGAGTCTGCAGCCCTACTGTGGGGTACAGGTTAGGCTGAAAGGAGAAGGAGAAGGAGAAGAAGAAGAAGAAGAGGAAGAAGGAGGCACCAGAATTAGTCAATTTGATTCATTTCAGTGAATCAGTTCAAAGTGTCCATTTCAGTCAGTCGACTCAAAATTCTGATTCATCTATTTAGCTGCATCATCACACAAAAATGTTCATGGATCGAAGTCCCGATGCGTTATTACAATGTGTACAATAAATGCAGGTAAATACATACATTAATAATTTTTTATATTGTGCAAAATCTTTACAATATCTCAATATTTTACAGCTACATGACAATGAGATATATATATATATATATATATATATATATATATATATATATATATATACACACATACACACACACACACACACACTTACATACAGGTATACAAGTCAAAAGGTTGAAAAATACACTGACGGCCAAATGTTTGGAATAATGTACAGATTTTACTGTTGTGGAAGGAAATTTGTACTTTAATTCACTAAAGTGGCATTCAACTGATCACAAACTATAGTCAGAACATTACTGATATAAAACACAGCACCATCACTATTTAAAAAAAAAATAAATAAATTCCAGTAGCCATCACTCCAACACTTTATCCTTGAGTAATCATGCTAAATTGTTAATTTGATACTAGAAAATCACTTGATATTATATCATACTCAGCTGAAAGCTATTTGCTATCTTTGTGTTTATTTCTGAGTTGCCACAGTATGCAATAGACTGGCATGTCTTAAGGTCAATATTAGGTAAAAAATGGCAAAAAAGAAACAGCTTTCTCTAGAATCTCATCAGTAAATCATTGTTTTGAGGTCTATACAATGACTGAAATTGGCAAAAAAAAAAAAAAACAAGATTTCATACAAAGGTGTACACTGCAGTCTTCAAAGACAAAGGACAACTGGCTCTAACAAGGACAGAAAGAGAGAGATGTACAACTAAACAAGAGGATAAGTACATCAGAGTCTCTAGTAGGAATGTTTCGATTACCCGATTTCACAATTAACCACGATTAAAACTGTCAAGGTTATTAACGGAATTTGGAATCTACAGTTAAATTTTACTGAAAATTTGTTATCTTTTAGTGTGGGTCTAACTACTTGTGCCATGCGTGTGTCTGCCTGGCTGGTCTGTGAGGCTGTTACTATGGTAACAGAGTTCACAAGGTGATTGTCTAGGTAAGGCAGGGTGTGTGCAGAACGTGAACTTTCAGCGCACGTGAAACTCTCAAAATGGAAACATGGCGGAACAATGCGATCTCCTGGAGTTGTATCTGCCGAAGAAGCTAATTAATTAAGCTATTTGGGAGCATTTTGACTATCTAAAAAATGACACAAGAGTTGAAGACGGGTATCCAGTATGCAAAACGTGCAGACGTGCCAGCAAAAGCGGTGAAAACATCTAATAAGTTCCAGCACCTGAGGGAACACCATGCAGATGGTAATAATTTTACAAACACAGCAAATATTATTTGTAATGTACTACTTACCTTTTGGGAAAGTCAAATACTGAATTGAAACTGTAAATCCAAAGAGTTGTACATTTTAAGTTTAAAAGTGGAGGGGTTCAGCTTTATATTGTGAATGCGATGCCTCCAAATAGTTTTTCCTACCTGAATATGATTTCAGTGAGCATAAAAGTGCTGTGATTATCCGGCTGATCGTTAGATTACTGAATAAAGAAAGAAGGTTCTCCTAGCCTGACACCATTTTATTTTAAACACATGGTTTAAGTTACAGTTGTTTTTTGGTTATCTATTTTTAAATGTTTAAAAACGTTAGAGTGGGCAAAGAAACACAGACATTGGACAACAGATAATTGGAAAATAGTGTTATGGATCTTTAGCTCTGGATTGAGCTTTTGTGGGATCAGCTAGACTGTAAGGTGCGTGAGAAGTGCCCGACAAGACAGCCACATCCAGGGCTGGACTGGGAAGAGAAATCGGTCTGGGTTTTTACATGGCAACTGGCCCAAAACTTGTTGTACGCTGTCCTTTTCTGCATATCGTGCCGCCGTTTTGTGGTCTGTTCTGCAAAATGCAGCAGCTAATTTTTGCTTGGTACAGCCCATTAGTTTCCCCTCATGTGCAGTCTAAATCGGCCCACTGGGAAAATGCCAGGTATGCCAGATTACCAGTCCAGCCCTGTCCACATCTATGGCATGTGCTACAGGAAGCGTGGGGTGAAATGTCACCTGAGTATCTGGACAAACTGACACATGGAGGATTTTTTTGATGAGAACTCTTTGAAGTAGTTTAAGAAGTTCTGAAAGTAGTTTTTCACATTATTAATGTCCTGACTATACATTGTGATCAGCTGAATGCCACTTTGGTGAAAAAAAATTACGTTTCTTTCCATAAGAGCAAAATCTGTACATTATTCCAAACTTTTGGCCGCCAGTGTGTGTGTGTGTATATTCATATTTTTTTTTTTTTTGCTACCAGTATATCAGCCTACTAGGTCTCCAAATTTTCATCACAAGTAATCCTTTCCTTCTTTACACCTCAACTGGCAATAGCTCAACTGAAGCTCCTGTTTAATTAATCACAGTATAAACAGGCATAATCGGAGCTCATCACAAACCTACATCACACTATCAGTCAACATCCAAATCTGCAATTATTCATTTATCAAATGCAAAGCAATATACAAATGAAGAATGCTATAACACAAGTGATTAATCCTTTGGCAACAGTAACATAAGAAGTGCTGCAATGCAAAGTTTCACAGTTGGCCAGAAAAGTACAAAATAGTACAAAGATGCAAGTGTGACAAACGCCATGATGATGCATCAATAAAAGTATTTTGAGAAGACAACACCTCTATTCCAAAACTTAGTGAGCTGCTTTGCTGTCTATTGTCAAAATACAGTAGGCATTTACCTTTTAAGACAGCATTATAACTGAAATTGAACCTTAGAAGTGACTTATTTTGAATGCCCTTCATAAGCAGCAACTCCATGAGCCGAGCCACAGAAATAGTGCTCCTCTTATGAAGTGCACAGGGGACTGCACTTGCAATTCCAACAGTGTTTGACATAAGCATGTTGATAAGCTAACTACGTGGTACTTTAATAAGCATAAAATACACAGCACACACAAATATTGGATAAAGTAGTCCATATTTAAAATAGATTGAACCATTTTAACAATATTTTTCACTTGGGCTGGGTATTGATACAGATTTCCCGATACAATTTGATTGGATTCAGAAGCTCTCAATTCGATTTCTGTTTAATATCGATTCATATGGGTATGAATGCTGTTAATTATACAGGGGACCTTCTAACTTGGTACATTATGAAAATATAAATTTAACTAATTACATTTGATTAGTTTTTCATCATTTTGGTCACATTTGAGCTTTTTAAAAATAAACAAATCCATATATTCAAGCAATAAATTATATTATATATATTATTTTTTGTGACATGTTTATTGTTTAATTGCATAATATGTACTATTTATAGGTATTTCAATACATTTGTTGAACACATGCTAAAACTGGAACTGTTTCTTTATGAAAATCGGCATTTCTGTAAAGAGTCTGTAAATAAGCGCATGTTAATGAGAGAGTCGAATTGCTTAACCTCATCTGTACTATGTGTGATAGGAATTAAATATTTAGTTTGTTGGTTTTGGTCTACAACTGACTGTAGAGAACAGAAAGGGTATTAAAAGAGACATTAAATGACAATTGGGTTGCGTGGATCTTGTCTTTGGACAAACATTACACGAAACAACTTTTACTCTCATCACGCTGAATACTCCACCAATAACTACACAATCACTGGTGAGTAAAATCTGAACATTTACCAGCCATTTGCCAAATATATACATTTAAGTCACATAGCGCAAAATGTGGTTGCAAATGTGAGTGATTCCTGACATTGTAGTAGAGGGTTGAGCATAGAGTAAAAGATCGATCTTGGGATTTAAATTTAAATATCGATATCGTTGAAATGAAGATTGCGATGCATCAGAAAATCAATATTTTTACCCACCCCTGCTTTTCATGTGGGAGTTTGCCTATGATGAATTAAGAGCTGTCTAGGTAGGCAGCTTGCTAGGTTTAGGAACAGATCTACAACATAGTATTTGTTTATCTGAGAGAGATCTGTGTTGCTATACTTACTGGGAGATCTGTGAAAGCCACACCTGGAGGAACACAAAAGTTAGTCAACTTTTGTGTAGTCGAGGATTCAGAGATAACATAAACAAGATTTAAAGAATTTTATGGATAAACCAGAACAAATATGTAGGCCATCAATCTATAATTATATCTATTAATATGACTTATAATTACTTAATTATAATAAGACAGTAGGCTAAACTATTATACTGTTTAATACTATTTCATTTCTATTAAAATATTACCTAAACTGTGTCCGTTTTTGGTGTAAAAGCATGTGTTATTGATGAGGTTCACACAACAGCCAATAACGTCGCCCGTTGTGAAGGTTGGGCCATACGGTTGGCCAGTCCCTGAGGAGCAAAAGGAGTGTCCGTCGTCACCATGGTAACCATACGAGTGCTTGTCCCAACCTGAGGTGAGAGAAACATAAATAATGATGTGGGTAGGACTTCAGGCATTCAGAAACAGCACAGGAGTACAAGCAGATATTAGCAGACCAAGACAGATCATACAGAAGTTAGTATTTATAATAGCCTTTTCTGTGCAGATATTGGGGGAAATCAACAGAATGGGTTTAAAAATGAGTTAACTTTTTTTTAGCTAATTCACTCAATCAAATTAGTCAAAATATATAATAAATGTAGAGTACATGCACTGTGAACTCAAGCCGCCTGAATCTTACAAGATCCATCTAAAACTATTCAGTGAGTTACGCACTGCTTCAAACCACCAAGAGTCGTCGTCTGTCTACATCACTGACTAGTATAATCTCACTAAAGTATTACAGATACAAACATCAGTGGCGGAAACAGGACAGTTGTAATTGTAAACACACATGCTTATCTCTGCCTGAGCAAAAAAGAAGTGTGATTGTTTCAATTTATGAGAAAGTTTTAACATACATTTTTTTTTTTTCTTTTTGGTCTAATGTAAATTTACACTGTTGCTGATTGATCCCATTCAGCATTTGATCATGCCTTTGAGGTCTGGGGTAACTGAAACACTAGTTAAGAAATCTAAATTGCTTGACTGATTTGAAATAATAAATCTTAAAAATATGTAATGAACATTAATTAATTAAAGTTCTAGTTGAAGTCTATAGCTCAGGGGTCAGCAACCTTTTTGACATGGAGTGCCATTTTTTATTTTCCTGGTCAATGGCTGTGCTTGAAACGGAGTAAAAACAATGGAATTTTGTTCATGACAGATGCATTCAGAATGAAAAAAAGAGAAATTAAAGTAGTGGGGGCTTGTTGTTCGGGAGTTGGTGAGGTATTAGTTTAATCTGCATTATTCCTAAAGCAGAGCACAGCGTTCCCTTCATGCTAATGAAACGGGCAGTGCCCGTACATTTCATGTCATTTGTGATTTCTGAGAAAGGATTTTTAAAGAATCTATTCATTTCTATGACCTTTATGGACCTGAAATTCTCAATTTTAAAGTTCCCTGATATTTTCAGGTTTTCCATGACCATGGGGACGCTGTAAAGATCTAAGGACCCAGCCCCTGCACTTGCCAGAACAACTCTGGAAAGACATCTTACGCTTCCCGAAGAACCAGCTTTGCGGCGTAAAAATGGATTATAACATCCCAACAATTTAAAACGCCAACACATTTTAGCACTAATCTGAAAACCCCTAAACAACCATCCCTGCACCTAAACTGAATGTATATTACACCAACACAAAACCCAGCTCCAGACAAGGAACCAGCTACAAGCACAGGCAGAATATCATGCAGCTGGCAATAGGCTTAGACCAAACACACTAGAAAATGCATGGGCCAGCCTACATGCGTTTGTCTACATTTCCACTATATTCCAAAGAACTCTAGGACAAAGACTGGCTTCAGCAGAGAGCATGGGGGTGAATAAACACGCAATTTGTAGTCAGCACACACATGCCAGATTGGCTAGATTTCTCCAAAGCATGTCAAAGGCTTCAGGCACATTGGAGAAGCATAAGAGCAGGTGACAGAATCGCTGGATTGGTCACAGAGGTCATGGGAGGGTTTCATGATACTAACTATGACCCTTATACACTCTCTCTCTCTCTCGCTCTCTCTGCAAAAACCCAGCTCTGATGCTCTATTATACATTCATTTTTTTCTTTATACATGTAGGATAAACCAATAAAACTTTATGGGTTTCAAAGTGAGCTAATACTTCCTTTAATGTTTCTACATCAAGGTGTGCTGAATATTACTTAATCTATTTTAAAAAAAGGTTAATGTATTTATTAGTGTCAAATAAATAGTTGCCTGTAAAATTAAGTTCAAACAATGGTATCATCGGTTTAATTAATTTCATTTAACAGATTGACCTGTTCAACTAAGCAATTAGGATAAGCAACAAGTTGATTAATTTTGTCACAATTTAAGTCACATTTTTAGTCTTTTGAACAATGTTAGCTATGTATTACACAATGTATTACATCCCTAATGTCAAGCAGACTGCATATTTTGCAAATTTAAGCAATTGTATTTGGTAGAGTGAGCTATATTATTTTCCAATCATCAGTTTCTGAAATTTTCTTAACCTTTCTTCATTAATAATAATGTGAGAACATTTAATTTTGTTTTTGCCATCAAAAATAGCAAAAATAGATTGAGTTATTGTGTGTTTTTCTGACACAATGTTTCACTGATCATGATCTATAACTCTGCAAAAAAATGTAATGGCATCTGCACTAATATTATTCTATTTTTATCCCGGTCTCCTATCCCGAGGTCACCAGAGCCGGCCGAATCCAGCTCCATTCCTGCTTGGTGTCAAACTCCACTGCTATGTGTCTCTGAGTGATGACGACTAAATGCAGCCGGTGCAAGCCAGACATCACTTCAGTCTATTACGATGGACTTCAGAGGATGAACTGATGCCAACTCCAACCATACGACATGGAATACTTCATATGCCATTGCCTGAAATTTGGACTTATGATAGACCTCAACAAAATGATTGGCCGGTTGAACTGCTATGCACTTAGCTGATCTCTGCCTGCATCACCTCGGTCTAATGATGGCTGACACATGAATAAAGAATGACTACACTCTTAAAATAAAATACGCAGACTATCAATTAATTGCCAACAAAACCCTTCATCAGCCAACTAACAAAAGCAATTGCATCTATATATGAACTTCTGCAGTTAATCCAGGATGGACTTCAAAGTCATAAATCTTACAGTTCATACAAAATCTTTGTTTAAACACTGGCCCTTAACACTTAATAAGTTTGATCATTTTAAACCAGGACTTGCACTATACATAAGTAATATTGGCATTATATTCATGATGTTAGCCAGAGAGGAACTGGCCCCCACAGCGAGTCTGGTTTCTCCCAAGGTTATTTTTCTCTCATTAACCAACATCTAATGGAGTTTTGTGTTCCTTGCCACAGTTGCCTTCAGCTAGCTCTCTGGGGTTATAATACAATTATTATTTAATTACTTATTTTTAAACACAATTCACAATCATATTTAATCAAATTGACACAATGATAACTCTAAGACATTATAGATATTACAGTTAAATCTGTTAATGCATGAATTTCTGTAAAGCTGCTTTGAAATAAACTAGACAAAATAGACTTCTTTGACTAATATTTTTATCATTTCTGTCAATTAAAATTACTGGACCAGTGCAGGCTTCACACTCTCTGGTGTGAATGGATGCTCTGTGAAAAGGAAAAGATCTTCTTTAATTCAATTTACCTTTCAGCTCTGAATAAGAAAAAGCTTTGTGATTTCATAATATTCTGGATGCAAGTTAAAATCCACTGAGGAAAATCAGTAATGAGATCAAGCTCTCCTCTCCTTCCTTTTTACCTTTCCTTTAAGGACTCCATGAGAAAAAAAAACATCACAAAGTTCTTCCTAAGATTAACTAAGGTGTACAGACAGAAAAATCCTGAGATGTATCTGCATTTGCCATGTCATTCTCACAGCTGGTGGCTTTTACCAGTACATGTTAAGGCAATGTTTCAGAATCACAGTCTAACTGTTCAACAGAAAGATAATAGAATGTTTAAGAAGAGGAAATGTTAAAGAGATGAAGGATCTTAGGCTACAAGGCCAAATATTTTGCTGACTGAAGACATTGTTGTGGGCAACATCTGCACTGCAGTGTCACTTTCCCTTAAGAGGGATAGTTCAACCAAAAATGAAAATTCTCTCATCATTTACTTGCCCTCCTGGCATCCCAGATGTGTATGACTTTCTTCAGCAGAAAACAAATGAAGATTTTTAGAAGAGTATTTCTAAGTACTCTGAAGATCCTAGCGCTGCCCCCGACCAAAGATTTTCCTAGTCGACTAGTAGTTGTTAATGTAAGCCATTAGTCGACTAGTTGTCGCATGTTTATGATATTAATTTAATTGCTTATATGTTGGGTATCAGAAAATGGTTTGAGTTCCAGGGCTGAAAAAGAATGTTATAAGTAACATTGCTAACACTGTTCTACATTACAGATAAATACTAAACCATAATAACGATATAGTAGTATAATATACATTTTACAAGAGCAAACACAAAGCGAGCAGCAGTGACACCGGCAAAAGTGGTAATGATTCTGAATGTGTCAGAAAAACCAACAAGGAGACTGTCTGAACGTTTTGTTAATTTATAGAGAGAAATACACATTCGGGTTGAGCAAACATACGATGATCTCGGATCAATGATAGTCAGATAGATCACCAATGGCTGATGCCTTTGACCATGTCAAGATGATATTTGGCTCGTTTTCCCATTAATCTATTAATTTATTATTATTTTTAGACTATTATTATTATTATCAAATTCATATTACAATAATTTGCCCGTAGACACATGGACATGCGTTTGAAGAAACACTCTTTATAATATTATTAAATACAGATGACAGAAAAGCCGTATATGGGCATATATGACGCGCTGATACAGAGTCGTGCAGTCTCGTGGAACACGTGCATCTAAAGATCTCACACTTTGTTTCTGCCTTAAGATTTTATATTATTTTTATTAGATTTATTTTTTTATGAGTGCTGCAAATGACCTCAGACATCTCAGTTCAGGTGGTGCTTTTAGTTCAGTTCACTTTATTTCCACAGAGCAGTTTATTGTGAAAACTCCGCAGCCTGTAAAATAATACTAAATATATAAAATAATAAAAAAAACACATTCACCTCAAACCATGATTTATATTTCAGTGATTATTATCATCATTATTATTATTTTTATATTTATAATTGTTTTTATGTCTTCATTTGTGTAAGTAATTTTCCGCCTGCATTTTTAGACGGATTCTTGCCTGATGGTAAATGGAAAGGTGGTTACTTATATAAATATATTATTATTATTATTATTATTATTTTATCACTTTATTATTTATTTGCTTTTTTGTTTGTAATGCAATTTGAATTTAGAAATGTATTTGATTTAAGTTTTTCGTTTTTTAAATAATTAAATTTTCAATGCAAAATCACTAAAGCAAGAATATTCACTAATCCCTCAGCCCCAGAGGTTTCTGACATAATTGTGTGTGTGTGTGTGTGTGTGTATATATATGAGATTAATCTTTTTTGCAATAACACACATTTTAAATGCACTTATTTTTTTTCCAGTTTCATTTTAACTTTTAGTTCAAGTAAATAAAAAATAAAGTTCAAAGTTTGAAATCAAGGTGTCTTGTTTTATTGTGTAGGATTAACTCTAACGCCACTTAATGAAAATTACCCCACAGTATCACCTAGCGTCCAACCAGCGGTAATACTGGTGTGCATCGTTTTTATGTGGAGTTTTTTCTGCGACCAACCGACCAATAAAAACTTGGTTGACCAAGACTCTTCTCATCGACTAATGGTTAGTCGACTATCTGGGGGCAGCCCTAGTAGATCCTCACAATGCAACTGAATGGCTGCCAAAATTTTTAAGCTCCAAAATCCATATAAAGAGAACACATAAAAGTAATCCATGTGTTCAGACACAATATGATAGTTGTAGGTGAAAAACAGATCAATATTTAAGTAATTTTTTGTCATATATTCTCCTCCCTGCGCAGGAGGGAGTGATATGCATGAAGACTGTGAATCACCAGAAACAGAAGAAGGAGAAAGTGAAGGAAAAAGGACTTAAATATTGATCTGTTTCTCACTTACACCTATCATATCACTTCAGAATATATGCATTTAACCACCAGCGTTATCTGGAGTACTTTTATTTTGGTTTTTGGAGCTTCAACAATTTGGCACCCATTGATATTTTTCTAAAAATATTAATTTGAGTTCAGTAGATGAAAGAAAGTTATACACATCTGTGATGGCATGAGGGTGAGTCCTTTTATCCTTTAAAAGGACAATATTAGGTGCATTTTTCACCTTCATGAGGGCCTATTTTTGGACTAATTATTAAAAAAAATACACTTGGTGTCATTCTTTTATTTCAAATACCCCAATTTAATAGCAATAGAATTTAGAAGAATGCATTGCCTCTAATAGTACCTACCATACATCATTAAATCAACATCAACTCACTTTACACATAATGTGAGTTTAGAACGTTAAGAAACATATCAATGTTATCAATAAAAAAAAGAAACTTGTAAAAAAAAAATCCCATATTTTGAAATTCTTGTACTTATAATTTTTGTCACTCTCTGTGGCATTTTTCCATGAGATCCTGATGCACACTTCAACACAAACTCTCAGTAGAACAATAAACAGTCAGTCATGATCTTTGACCCGTGAAGAGCTGTTATCTCACCTGGCAGTCTGTTCATGTTGACCCCTTGGGCTGACAGTCCAATTCCCATGTACCTGCAAACACCAAGTGAGAGTGGACAATGGTGAGCTAATTTAATGATGAGGACATTGAAAATCTCCTACAACCTTGAGAATCCTTATGTTTATCCAAAATACATAAAGCACAGATTTTTTATTAAGATCATTCATCGGTTTATTTGAGAGGTCCACTAGCTACAGTGGTCACAAGAAGGGGTGGGAACTTTTTTCATTTATGTTGAGACTGTAACAATATGCTCAAATCAAGGCATGACAAATATTCCAACTACGGACTCAAAAATTGTGCAGGGTCAATATATCAGAGCAATTATTATTCTGAGATGGTGAAATTGTCTTTAAAGGTACTGTTAAGTCCAAAGGTCTGTGGTTGATTCTTGCATTATTCTAATTCAATTTGTATTATTATTTACAAATTACATTATAAGCTTAAAATCGCAGAATTGGAAAATTATCATATTTTTTAGAATTTCATGGTATTTGTAATGTCTTGATTTTGCCTGAATGAAAGCATTAACTCTAGCTCCCATGGACTCCACAAGTTTGTGCAAAAACTGATGATCTGTGAGGATGTTTGAATGGAAGCAAGGATATCCTATTGTACAAGAGAGTTAACATGGTCGATATTACAAATTTGTTTCAATTTGATTAGAATTAAATCTTAAAAATTTCATTTTATGTCATACCGTTCTTTTTTAAAAAAAATTAATCTTAAAACTTTGTTTATTTTCATGTTTTAATAAATAAATAAATGTTTTCAATGTGGTCTCAGACTTTTAGACCTGACTCTTCTTAAAATAGATTTGATACCCATCACTAAATGCTAAGACTAGGGCTGAAAAAATTATTTGACATTATTGACAATGTCGACAATAAAAAATTGTTGACAAAAATTGTCATTGTTGAATAGTCTTATTGATGTCATTTAACGTAACATGAGATCACATTAAATTCTAATGATGACGTGCGAGAACAGCACTGCAGCTCACAGTCCAGATGCACTCCAAACTTTCTAAACAGCTTCAGGTGATGTAGATCGTAAAGTAAGAGGGAATTATAATGCAAAAATACAGTAAAGTAAATTCAGAAGCACTCTCGATGTGGAATAAGTGGAGCTGGAGCTGCCGGTCCGCTGAAGCAAAACTTGCGTGTCGAGTGACTTTGAAGGAAACACCTCAGCGTTACATTTTTAGTGAAGTTACATTTAATGTGTTAGAGCTTTATTAAAGTTAAAATAATATGGAAGCAGATCATGAAAATAACTACAAACTCCGAAACAGTAATTTCTCTGTGCGGTCAGCGCCTCTTCAATGAGCTGCGCGTAGTATCCCGATCTAGGGGGGAAGAGACTGAAACTGCACCCGGCTGATGCACACTCAGTCATGGGGACAAACGCGAACACTTGCTGCAGCTAGATTATAACGCGATGCTCACAAATTATTAAATCACTATTTATGTGTGATATTTTTTTTTTGTGAGTTGGATTGGAGATTGAAGTGAACAAAAAGGTGAGAGAGGGTAGTCTTCGCCCCATTATACACTGCAACAAAATATGTTTTTGATTTGTTTTCCAATACAAATATCTAAAACTTTAGCAGCTATACTGCAGAAGAAAAGAAAATTGTTATCTGAGAATATTGAACATCAAATAAAAATCCTTAAAAAAAGATACCTGAGAAGCAGCATATGAGATATTTAGACTTGCTTTTATCTGAATAGATCTTGAATAGAAGTATATTTTGTCTTTATTGCACTTGCAGAAGTATAACCTGTGAAAAAATACATTTATAGACAAAATACACTTACTGTATATTTAAGATACATTCTCTGAAAGCAAGTCTAAATATCTTACATGCTGCTTCTCAAGTAAACGTATGATTTTTAGACAATTTAAAATTGAAAACAAGACAAAAACATTGATGACGAGGATTTTTTGCAGGGAATTTCTTTACTGAATTAAACTTAATAAAAATATGTTTCCCCTTTAATTCAGTGAATGTCATTTAGAGGTATTTTTAATAGATGATTTTGTCCTCTTTATTGTTAGTAAGCACATTTAATACATCCTTTTAAGCCAGACACAAGCTGAATAATCGGTTAAGTGCCAATGATAAAAGTTGCATTAATCGCAGAATAGTCGAATAATCGTTCGATTAATTGATTATCAAAATAACCATTAGTTGCAGCCCTACTTGAGACACACATCTTTCAAAATGTTGGTACAAATACTTTCAACCAGAGCCTGTTTTCACTTACCCATCTCTTCCTTTGCTTATGATCTTCACCTCAAAATAATAGATGCCACAGGCGGCAGGGATGGGATGGGTGGCCCGAACGGATGCCGCATCCTTGTGGTTTTTTCCGTGGCCTAAAGCAACATGGAAACAGTGAAGGAAATGAGTCACTGACCAAACACCCTCTTGTATGGATGACTCTACTGTACATAAATAACAAAGTTAAAAATGTTTTAAAGATGAAAAATTTAAATATTGTAAAATATTTATTCGCCACTAGCAGCAACACAATTCAATTGCAAAAACAGTAATTGCTTTAAAATGGTGTCTTCCATTAATTGGACAAACAGATAGTCCCGCACCAAACCGATAACATTGGTTGAGCCAATTTTGCTGAATTGGGCAGGGTGGGATGCACAAACAAATAGAGCAATGATTTGACAGCACAGCAGATCCACAGTGTTTACACTTTTTGGGGAAATGTACCTACTTTTTCCTAATTCACCTCATTTCCATATAACTCCAGTAGATTAATCAATGTCTTCCGAAGTGATCCAGTCGATATTGGGCGAGAACTATTTTTCACTGTACATCTTGCCATTGCAGTCTCTAGGCAAGATCATGATATTATGCTTAATTACACTTCCTAGCAGCTTGATGCATGCTCAGGCCCTGTCCCAAATGGATTTGCAGCCTCGTGGCCATCATTTTGCGTATTCCTGTTTCTCAGCCAAAACCATTTGTATTGCTTCAGAAGACATGGATTTAACCACTGGAGTTTTGTAGATTACTTTCATGCTGCCTTTATGTGCGGTCAAATGGTCGGGGAAAACTTTCATGAGAGACAACTATCAGGAGCTCTTAAACAGGGAATAAAAAACTGAATGTTTTTCATTTTGGTTCGTTCTGAGCATTTTTTTCATTCTGGTTCAGAAGTTTCGCAGCCTCCTTTCCAAAAGGTTACTGGTTAGAACTAGGGCTGGGCTATTAATCGAATTGTATTTTCAATACTGTCTTTGGCTTAAACGATTATTGTGCCGTATTCTTTTTCAAAATGAAACAACCCAGCATTATAACTTTAAAGCGTCATTTATTAAAGTTCAAATAAATATAATAAGCAGGTTATGAAAAACTCGGAAACTGGCATTTCTCCATGTGGTCATCAGCGCGTCTAGGAGTTGCGTGAAGTGGCCGGGGAAGAGATTGTATCTTCTCCTAGCTGATGCACACTCTGGTGCGGGGACACACATCACTAATGCCCATTTGCTGTGAATCCAAATATATACATATTCTTATTCCACTGTTGAAAGTAATCCAAAGCACACAATTTTATATTTTGCTAGTTATCTAGTAACAGCTGCGCCCTGTTTGATTTACATGCGCCGTATGTATGTGTGCTGAAAATGTGTGTGTGTGCGTGTTCCGAACATGCGTCTATGAGTGTTTTAGAATTCTGAGTAAATTCTAGAGACTTTTGTGTATGAAAATCCGAGGAGATCAACAGCTACAGAAATACTCAAACCTTGTTTGGCACCAACAATAGTCCATATGATTATCTAATCAGCCAAACGTGTGGAAGCAGTGCAGTGCATAAACACAAGCAGATTCAGGTCATGAGCTTCAGCTAATGTTCACATCAACCATCAGAATGGGGAAAAATGTGGCCTCGGTTATTTTGACCATGGCATGTTTGATGGTGTGAGATGGGCTACCCATGTCGCCCATGCATAAATCCGCCACTGTTAACACGTCAAAATGGTCCGGTGAAAGAAGGGACTCAACTCACCTGAGGTGACAATCCTGCTCTTAAAAAAGCGGAAAAATTACTTACGAGAATGCACAGATTTCAAGATGACTAAAACGTGCAAACATCCATAGCAACTTTGGAAATCTGCTTCCACCACCGAAGTTATTTTCATACCTTCTTGCTGATTTTGCTTGTCTCGTGAGAGGACGTTTTACTGTGTGTACCGTAAGTGAGAGAGGGAAGCACGCACAGCCTGAAGTGAAATGAAACTTTGTATCTGCTCCAGATATCCTCTTTTTAAATAATATTTATAAAGTGTGTAACATTACTATGACAGTAATTTTAGCGCAGCCTATTTTAAAATATAAAGTCAAACGTATATGTGTAAAACATTTTAAAAGTTTAATGGGGAAAAATATGAACTGACTGTAATTCCAGTGTCAACTAGCAGCATCAGAACAGTTTAGTCGACTAGTCAACTAATCTCGCACATCCCTAGTTAAAATATTTATCCTATCCTTGCTCAATATGCAGAAACAACTAATAGTAAGCCATTCATAGGTTAATTTTCTGAAAATTGTAAGTACTCTGTGGTGCTATTAAATTGCTCCGTTTGATTTGAGCGACCAGTTTAGACTTGCCTTAACAACGTTACTCAACCAATAGCGTGAGTATCTCTTTGATTGACCAACAGCAAACAGGGGGTATTCAGAAAGATTTTTTGAAAACAAAAATTATGTTTTGAATTCCATTTGATGGCGCTATTGGTGCAAAAAATTACATCAGCTTTAAAATCCCAAAATGGACCCCTTTTATGGTACTTTTTGTCCTAATTCACTTTCATCATATGGAAAAGAGTGCCATACATAATTAAACGTTTCACCTTTTGTGAACAAGATGAGGTAAGTAAATATGACAGAATTTTAATTTGGTAAACTTTTCCTCAAATAAACATCCTCCATGTTTTGTTTTTTCTATACTACATCTACCCCCTGCTTAGCTGATTTACATGGGACTAACTGGGACTTTTATCCTATATCCCCACTGCATTGAAAGCTGCTTCAAGTGTAAGCATTTACCATCATCATCTCTGATTACTGAAATAATATTAATCACCTTTATATTTAGCATTGCAAGTCCTGCTACAAGCTACAATAGACAAGCATTCATAATCACGTACACACACACAATCTATTTATAACCCCAGCTCACACATCCAGAGTAAAAGCAGACATCCCTGTATAAGCAAATCCCTGACTCTCCTCCACACACACACAAACTATAAATGCACATACATGCACACACTCTTCACCCCCCCTGCTCACACACACTCATCTATCTATTTATACATCATGCTATGACCACACCATTCTGGGAGCACAGAGGAGTGAGACGACCCTGGGAGAATCTCTCCTTCTTTAGTTCCTTGTCTGTCTGTCCCTCCCTCTATCTCTCTCCCAAACATGTTTAATGCACAAAATACAAACCGCTTTCATACAGCGTCCTCCTCTGCACTGCATATTCATAGGTCTGCTGTGTCTTACAACACTGCTCTAATCCTTTGTAGGTCATATCATTTTATGTTTTGTTCTGCATTAGCGCTGCTTTATACATGTGAAATATATTAGTTTTTCTCTTGTTGTTTTTAATGGCTCATATTTAGGGCAAAATTAAGCACATATTTAGGGCAAGATAATTTTTTTACATTGTGACACTGTATATGACATACAGGAGATTACTATTTTCAAACAAATTGATGTTTGCTTTAGTTGGAACAGATTGGTCACAAAATTACACTATATAAATTCACTGATTTCATGTTTTGGGACCATTCAGACCATTCTGGTGCCCTAGACGAGGTGGTGCCCTAAGAGACCATCTAGTTTGCCTATTCCTAGAAACGGCCCTGTTTTGGGAAGCCCTTATCAATTCTTTCAGTCTGTGAAAGGGAGCTAGGCTGGATGGGTTTCAAACCTGACTGGGAAGAAATGTGGTCCAATTAAAATCTGGCACCCAAATGCTCAGCTCATCAACTGATATATTATAAGACCATCAGCCATTGCATTTGGCTACTCCTTATAAGTGACACAAAAATATATGTCACAAAGACTCTCTTTCTTCTATGGAGCACAAAAGGCAGAAAAAAATAACAAAAAGGAAAGATTTCAGGGCTGTCAGACGATAAAATGGAAAAAATACAGTAGTCGATAAAATTTGTGCACTATATGCCAAGTCTTTTGAAGCCATACAATTACTTTGCGTGGTCAAATTAGAGATACATGATTAAGCATTAAAAGATCGCAATCTCGATTCAGACGCAATCTCATTTCTAAACGACAACGATTCTGCAATGTATTTTTCTCCCCTTTTCTCCCCAATTTGGCATGTCTAATTCCCAATGCTCTCCAAGTGGTGGCGTAGTGACTCACCTCAATCCAGGTGGCGGAGGACGGATCTCAGTTGCCTCCGCATCTGAGACAGTCAATCCGCGCATCACGTGGCTTGTTAAGCGTATTACTGTGGAGACATGGCACGTGTGGAGGCTTCGCCCTATTCTCCCCGACATCCACGCACAACTCACCATGCGCGAGAACCACAAATTATAGTGACCACGTGGAGGTTACCACGTGGAGGTCACCATGCGCGAGAACCACAAATTATAGTGACCACGTGGAGGTTACCCCACGTGACTCTACCCTCCCTAGCAACCAAGCCAATTTGGTTGCTTAGGAGATCTGGCTGGAGTCACTCTGCGCGCCTTGGATTCGAACTTGCGACTCCAGTGGTGGTAGTCAGCATCTTTACTCACTGAGCTACCCAGGCCCCAGCAATGTATATTAAAGTTCCAGTGGCATGCATTAAGGCGGTCAAATTTTAATTAGAAATTCACTTCAAGACATGTTTTTAAATGTTGATAAACTTTATATGGCATCTCCAAAATACAGCGTTCCTGCATAAGATGCTGAATAAACTAAAACGCAACGGCCAAATGAATTTTGTTCAGCACAGTGCAGTGCTTTACAAACTGAAGGGTGCAGCCACGATTAGCTAGGAGTGTGATGGAATCTCTATTCAATTCAATATTTGAATAGCCATAAATGCGACAAAAATACAGGCATTACCAAGATCTGACAAAATGTGCTACCCGTGTGCTGTTTGATCACAGTCGGCTGCTTTTAAACACTCACATGCGTGTGTCTGTCCGTGAGCTTGTGTCTTGTGGTGAATGCAGGGATCCTGTACGAGATTCTGATTTTAATCAAAATACCCCCCTTTAGGTGATATTAATGTGAACACAGCTGTTAATGAATTACCAGTGGAAACAGACGGGATATTAAAGCAAACACAGCCAATAATGTATAAGTACAACGGGATTCAACAAAATGTTGATTGTTGCAATGACTAAATATATATAAGCTGCTTGATGTCTTTTATAGGCATTGAGGCATTCTTACTGCATCAAATCAGTATTTAATGTAGATATAATAATCACAGTAAAGTGTCAAATATTTATGTACTAACCTGAGAAACAGGTCAAATAATTTTTTATTGATTATGCATTTTTTTTTTTTTTTGCAATAATCACAAGGTGCTGTTTTAGTTTATAATGTATTCGTTGTGGACTTGGGATATTTTAAATGTATATATTTGATTTTCAACTTAATTGCATTTTTGCATAGATTGAAGCAGAGAACATTTTGTCAGAACCTCTAGCAAATTATGTTTCTTTGTTTAATACACTTATGTCCAGGTTTTGTAAATCACTGAAATAAGCATTTTTCTTCAGAATCATGATCTTTATTTTTAGCAAAATAATTATGATTCTCAATTTATCTACAATCGTGCAGCTCTAGGTCATATCAGGGGGACATTTTAATGGTTCACTCTCAAATAAAAATCACTGATCTGCTCCCAATAGCAGTACCCAAGTCCAATATGGTGACTAAGTTTGGTCAGAAGTCTTGAGTGCTGTAAGGGGGAGTTGATGATCAATGATTTCATTTGTACTTTTTGGGCCTTTTTGGAGCTTGACAGCCCCGAGACACCATTCACATTCATTTTATCATAAACATTTTCTAATTTCTCATTTTGTGTTTGCTACTGCAGGGAAGAAAGAAAGGAGGCATTTACACTTTGTCACTTTATGCGTTTTTACTGATCGGATTGCTATCCGATTGAATAAGCACATTCCATTTACACTTGGTCACATCAATGTGTCTCCATTAAACAGATATAAATCTGATCTTCAATTCCCACTCTATATGCAAATAAAACAGATTTCACTTCCGGGATTATTCTAATGCCGGGCAGAAAATTTAAAAGATGTGATTTACTATCAGGGGAGGGTCCAGAGTGTGAATCAGCCGGGTGCAGTTTCAATCTCGCCCCCTCAGATCGGGACACTTCACGCAACTCAAAGAAGAGGTGCTGACCGCACAGAGAAGTGCCAGTTTCGGAGTTTGTATTTATTTACATGATCTGCTTCTGTATTATTGAACTTTAATACAGCTCTAACGCTTTAAATATAACTGCATTACAGATGTAACGCCAGGTTGTTTCCTTTGAAGAGCTCCAGCTCCGTTTAATCCACAACGAGTGTGCTTCTGTATTTACTTATTTGGTATTTTTGCATTATAATGCCCCTCATACTTTGCAATCTACCTGAAGCTGTTTGGAAAGTTTGGACTTTCACCTCTGGACTGTGAGCTGTGTTTTCTTCCTCTCCTCAGTCGCGTCGAGCTGCAGTGCTGCTCTTGCGTGTCATAATAAGAGTATAACGTGATCTAATGTTACATTAAATTTGTATCAAATGACAATTATTTTTATTGTCAATGTTGTAGATAAAGTCGACTAATCGTTTCAGCCCTAGTGACAAAGTGCAAATACCTCAAAAGTTATATGGGTTGGGAGCGACATTAATTAATAAATAAATTAATTAATTAATAATGACTGAATTCTTGTTTTTGGGTGAACTATTCTTTTAATTGCATTGTTTCTTTATGAATGATATGACCTGACTCCAATGTTATGTTTGTCCCACCCAACCCCCTTTTTTATGTAGAATGGTCCTAAAATATACTTTATTGTTTTTATGCAAAATACAGTCTAAAATCGTATTTTTCTTTAGATTTTGGCATGAAAGGTAGCCATTAACCAGTATGTGTAGCGCAGTGAATGGTGGAATGACATATACTCAAAAAGTCTCTCTCTCATAAACACACACAAACAATCAGCACCACATAATTGGATGAATATCTGGTAAATCTCCTTTTCAAAGTGTTCAAAACATCTAAGGGAAAGGTGGAAGCAGAACAAGGCTACAGCTAGCACCCAAAACGTCAGCTAAACAGACCAAATGAATCTGCAATATTAGAGAACAAAGAGAGAGCGAGAGAAGATTGGGAGTGTCATGCTAGTGTTAGCAAACAGGGTTTCACAGCTTTGCAGAGACACTAGGGGGAAACTAACTAACACAATCTGGTGACATCACAGCATGAAGTGAACATGCATGATTGGTTCCTCAGACAGGCAAAAGCCCTCTCTATAGGCAAAAATGACAATGAGGTTAAAGGAAACACAATGAACCAAAAGCCTGCCACAGGAAATAGACAGCAGTCCACCAAGTTTTATAGAGAGATCCTTCTCATCTAGGCCTATTCTATATTTGTATCCGTTTATCTTTCCTTGCATTAATCTTCTCACAGGAGGTGGTGTCATAATACAATGCAGTACAATAATTGCATGGATGTATGATGTAGTGCTGCAAAAGTTTCATTAATTGGCTAACATGCCCCTTATAATGAAGATTTGTTTTCAATACAGGTTACTTTCCTGCTGGCCCAATAGTTGGTATTTTACTTGATACAACACTTTCACTGCCACAAATGTGATAAATAGCTAACCATTTAGCTGTTAGGCAAATAGCTTTATAATAAGTAGATATTACGTTTTCTTACAAAAAAAAAAATCTATTCATACATTTATAAATTCATATAAACACTGTTGCTAAAAAAAAAAAAAACAAGGGTAAATGGTGTCCAACATAACTAAATTATAGAAAACAAAGTATTGAGAAAATATTGTAGTAAACAATTTGATTCACAAAGCTGACTTTTCATAGCATGTTATTAAAAAAAATCAAAATCTTAAACCCACTGTCCCCATATGACGACAGGTTTTTTAAGCAAACTATTTGCTATTCAAAGAAATTACAAATCATAAAGGGAAATAGAAAACGCCCACAGCACTCTCATCCAGGTTCAAATTAGGTTGAGATACAGAAACAGCAAATGGATTTTGACCATAATAGGTTAATAATATTGAGTCTCACAGTATAAACTTGTTGTCTCTATCTATAAACATGAAAGATATTCACTTTAGTTTGGTATGGAGAATATGGCCAGTACAGCACTGAAATCACAAGGGTGAGAAGATGACAGTAGGATTAATACTTAAAATCTTAATAGGATCTGCTCTGAATATGTTACTACAAAACATGTATCATTTGATTTATAAGAAATGGATTAATGGTGCAACCATTTGCTTAATCCAAATTTAATCACACCAATCCTGTTTTGAGGATAAACTGATACATCCGAAATGTAAACAAGCATCCAAAATGTGCATATCAGCATTTCAAAACATCTGATTCCTGCTCAACACTTATTAACAAACAGTCTCAGTACTCAAAATACAAAATGCTTGGTTAACATCAGCCACCATATGAAGTGGTAAACATACCCATGCCCTGAAAGAGGATAGTTGCCAATGAGGTACAATTTTCCACCGACACAAAGCAGTGTACATTTCCAAAATGATTTGGTGTTGTCCATTGTTTAGTCAAAGGGGATAAACTCAACTAAAATATTAGGATAATAATTAAAGTCCCACTGGACCTGGGCATTGACACAAACATGCTGTCTATTTGACAGCTGTCATGTGTGCAACAACACATGATGTAAGAATATAAACAGTAAAGTCTATAGACAATTGAAATGACCTTCAAATGGTAACTGTCCTAAAGTATAGCACAATGCAGAACAGATCCACTGACACATGACATAAGCTACCGTAATCAGAAACAGGGGCTTTCAGAGTGGCCATACAACAGTAATTGTATCCAAATCATAACCAGGGTAAATGTCTTTTTGGCAACACAAAGCCTTTTTACAAGCATTATGGTTTATGAAGGTGCAGAAAAAAAATAGATCTCACTGTTATTAAAGGTGCAAAGTCATTTAACCATACACAACATCTAGATTGTCCTTAGTAATTCTTAAATTAGACTGCTTTATTATATATTCTCTATAAGAAAGTAAACTGTTGTTAAACAAAAAAGTACATCTGCACAGGGTAAATTCACTGTGGCACCTGGGGTATTCAACTGGAGAAACACTACAGGGTGATTGTCATGAAACCTGTCAAGTTACAAAAAGCAAACAAAGGCAGCCTAAAAGTAATCCATACAACTCCAGTGGTTTAATCCATGTCTTCAGGAGCGATATGATAAATGTGGGTGAGAAACAGATCAATATTTTCATATTTTTTATATTCAAGTCCTTTTTACTCTAAATCTCTACTTTCACTTTCAATTCCACATTCTTCTTTTGTTTTTTGGCAATTAACATTCTTTGTGCATATCACAACCTACTGATTAGTGCTGGTCAACGGTGGAGATTTATAGTAACAATTGACTTAAATACTGATCCGTTTCTCACCCACACCTATAATATCGATTCAGAAGACACGTATTTAACCACTGGAGTCTTATGGATTACTTTTATGCAGCCTTTATATGCCTTTTGGAGCTTCAAAGTCCTGTTCACCATTCACTTGCATTGAATAATAGACCAACCGAGCTGAGATATATTTCTACAAATCTTCCTTTGTGCTCAGCAGAAGAAAAAGCAATTTACATCTGGGAAGGCATGAGGGTGAGTAAATGAGAGAATTTTCATTTATTGGTGAACTATGCCTTTAAGAATTTATGCATTATAGTAGTCCTTCCTACTCTGCTGTTATACAGTTTAAAAAAAAAAACATTAAAAAAAATGTAACAACGTGATATGGTATTTATGAGCATTAGAGGTTAAATGTGCTCAAGTGTCCTTATGTTAATGTCACAATGCAAAAACGGTCCGTGTAATGTTGGCTTCATTTTCTTAATGAAGAAATATAATTTCATATTTTTGCATTCATTTTGTGGTTAAATATGTTTAGGACATTTTTCGTCAGAATCATCCCAGTGCAGGAATTCAAACAACCAGTGCTGTAGAATTCGAATTCACACCTATGATGAATTTGAGACTTTGAACGATTCATTCGATTCGAATGATTCAACTGTTTTTCGCCATCCCTCAATAATAAACAAATACGCATGTTCGTGCGTAAAGTGTCGAGTCTATGTCAAATACACACACACACACACACACACACACACACACACACACACACACACAAGTTTATTTCCAGGTTTTTTGTTCCAAATGTTATACCCTTGTATAAATCATCCGATCACGAAAGCGGATAACAAATACACTAATGCAATGCGGCGTAAACAAAATCTATGTACATTTCATTGTAGCCGGTTAGCTGCCTTTATTGCCCTACTGTGAATGGCTAGCTAGCACCAGTTTCAACTAAGTCACCGAAAGGGATTCATGTGAGTTCAAACGATAAGCTCGGTAAACCA